>NC_064619.1:736664339-737909339 GCF_023898315.1 Schistocerca nitens | reverse complement strand
CTCACCAAATAGCAAAACTACTTTACTACTTTAAGTGTCTCTTTTCCTAATCTTATTTCCCCAGCATCACCCGACTTAATGCAACTAGATTCATTATCCTCGTTTTGCTTTTGTTGATGTTCATCTTATATCCACCTTTCAAGACACTGTCCATTCCGTTCAACTGCTCTTCCAGGTCCTTTGCTGTCTCTGAGAGAATTACAATGTCATCGGCGAACCTCAAAGTTTTTATTTCTTCTCCATGGATTTTAATTCCTAATCCAAATTTTTCTTTTGTTTCCTTTACTGCGTGCTCAGTATACAGATTGAATAACATCAGGGATAGGCTACAACCCTGTCTCACTCCTTTCCCAACTACTGCTTCCCTTTCATGCCTCTCGATTCTTATAACTGCCGTCTGGTTTCTGTACAAATTGTAAATAGCCTTTCGCTCCCTGTATTTGACCCCTACCACCCTCAGAATTTGAGAGTATTCCAGTCAACATTGTGAAAAGCTTTCTCCAAGTCTATAAACGCTAGAAACGTAGGTTTGCCTTTCCTTAATCTATCTTCTAAGATAAGTCGTAGGTTCAGTATTGCATCACGTGTTTCAACATTTCTACGGAATCGAAACTGATCTTCCCCGAGGTCGGCTTCTATCAGTTTTTCCATTCGTCTGTAAAGAATTAGTGTTAGTATTTTGCAGCCGTAACTTATTAAACTCATAGTTCGGTAATTTTCACATGTGTCAACACCTGCTTTCTTTGGGGTTGGAACTATTATATTCTTCTTGAAGTCTGACGGTACATCGCCTGTCTCATACACCTTGCTCGCCAGATGGTAGAGTCTAGTCAGGGCTGGCTCTCCCAAGGCTATCAGTAGTTCTAATGGAATGTAGTCTATTCCCGGGGCCTTGTTTCGACTTAGTGCTCTGTCAATCTCTTTACGCAGTATCGTATCTCTCATTTCATCTTCATCTATGTGTCGTTCCATTGCCATAATATTGTCCTCAAGTACATCGCCCTTGTACAGTCTGTATATTGAGCAAGCAGTGAAGGAAACAAAAGAAAATTTCGGAGTAGGTATTAAAATCCATGGAGAAGAAATAAAAACTTTGGGGTTCGCCGATGACATTGTAATTCTGTCAGAGACAGCAAAGGACTTGGAAGAGCAGTTGAACGGAATGGACAGTGTCTTGAAAGGAGGGTATAAGATGAACATGAACAAAAGCAAAACGAGGATAATGGAATGTAGTCGAATTAAGTCGGGTGATGCTGCGGGAATTAGATTAGGAAATGAGACACTTGAAGTAGTAAAGGAGTTTTGCTATTTGGGGAGGAAAATAACTGATGATGGTCGAAGTAGAGAGGATATAAAATGTAGACTGGCAATGGCAAGGAAAGCGTTTCTGAAGAAGAGAAATTTGTTAACAACCATTTTTGATTAAAGTGTCAGGAAGTCGTTTCTGAAAGTATTTTTATGGAGCGTAGCCATGTATGGAAGTGAAACATGGACGATAACTAGTTTGGACAAGAAGAGAATGGAAGCTTTCGAAATGTGGTGCTACAGAAGAATGCTGAAGATTAGATGGGTAGATCATATAACTAATGAGGAGGTATTGAATAGAATTGGGGAGAAGAGACATTTGTGGCACAACTCAACTAGAAGAAGGGATCGGTTGGTAGAAGATGTTCTGAGGCATCAGGGGATCACCAATTTAGTATTGGAGGGCAGCGTGGAGGGTAAAAATCGTAGAGGGAGACCAAGAGACGAATACACTAAGCAGATTCAGAAGGATGTAGGTTGCAGTAGGTACTGGGTGATGAAGAAGCTTGCACAAGATAGAGTAGCATGAAGAGCTGCATCAAACCAGTCTCAGGACTGAAGACCGCAACAAAAGAACATCGTTTGTTTAAGCAGAGGAGGCAACGACAACAGGTTTTGTGCATAAAAATTACGCAGATGAGACACTGAATGATCCTATCTGTGAACGATAACTACTGAAACTAAATTTATGGTAATAATAATAAAAGTAATTGTCAGTCAATTTTAGCCACCGATGGGTTGAGGTGTATGAGAAATTATAGGAAGCTGCACTTCCGATCTAAAAATTATGAACAAAACTATTGCGCCACCTGTATATAGGGTGTAAAGTGTAAAAGTGCAACTATTTCTACTGATGACTGAGGGTGGTGTACTGAGCAAACTTTACGTCTGCATTTATTTCATTTGCATACTAATAACCGTAGCTATTAGAGGTAGTATGCTTTTAGGTTGGTTAGTACGTCCAAGTACATGCGGCAAGAGCAAGCTCTCAGTGCTTATTTTTCCCTGAGCAATAGGTCAGGTGTTGAAGGGTGAAGTGTGGACACAAACGGTTAATCTATCCCGACAGGTGTAGTCCACTTAGCGGTGCAGCTACGACTATGCAGAAAACATTAGGTCATAATGTTTGTAACATGTTTGAGGAAAGACTGTTCTACATAGGGAAGAAACAATCGTCACACTGATATGTGTACATATAAGATAATATATACAAACGCCGTGTAAAAGTGAGCATCTGTGAATTTTGATTTATTGGAAACAGGATGTGAAAGAATAAGCTTTATCAAAAAAACAATTAATTTTCTGTGGAATAAATACAAAAGAATGAAGAAAATAAAGGCAGTATATTCGAAGTGCATATATGTCCCCCATCTGTTAATCAGAATCTGCTGCAGGGTGCATGTTTATGTGTTTACTGTGCAACCAACGGTAACTGATCAGGCCCCGTCCACACCTTTTGTTGCATTCCCTAAGTACCACGTTTCAGTGGTAGCAGAGCATGGTTGCGATTGTAATATTGCCACTACCGTTACCGTTGGTTCGAATTGTAGCTCTGTCAGTATTACACGATATCTGTCTTTGCTAATTGGTTGTTTTAGGTGACCAATTCTATTGGCGGCCAGGCAGTGCCCGGGATCGGCCTGTTGAGGAAGGACCACCTCATTTATGAGCTGGAGATAAGGCGCCAGCCTGTTGATGGAAGTGTCCCACACTTAGTCGCCCATTTGCGTGCTACTGTTCTTCAGCCGGTAGATGTCACACCCGATGTTGTGGGTGAGGCAGAAGCAGGCATTGAGTTTTTGTGTAAGGCTGTTAGGGGCCTTGAGGACACCATTGGCTTTTTGGAAGGCACTCCACCTAGTGGCAGTCAGTTAGACAGGTTGCTGGCACAGTTAGTACATTTAACCAACCGGATAGCCGATTTAAGGACAATAAAGTTAGAGGGTGGTTATAAGGAATCAACCGCTGAATTGGAGTCCTTGATTAATGAATTGCAGTTTAAGATTACATTTTTAAAGCTTGATGGGTAGAGAATGGAGAGCATGACTTGCTGTCTTTGAGGGGCGGGGGGCGAGCCAGCCCGGGAATGATGCACTTATGTCTCCCGAGAGGTTAGACGCAGCGTTTGCTAAATTGCCTAATGCTCTGGTGCATCTCTTTCGGGACGTCACAGAAGTCGTGATAGACCGACTCGAGCAAATTGAAAGGTTATTATGGTTGTTGGTTCGCCTTGAGCAACACGCTGATGCCTTTGGCGTTTCGCATCAAGTAGATTTGTCGCTACTGTATCTGTTAGCTAGAGGGGAATTAAGGACCCTCGCATCCAGAGCCACGGCAGAGGGGTTTTCCTTGTGGCGGTTGAGGGAACTTGTAATTAACGAAACATTGATCATGGGAGTCCGAAAACAGCTCGAGTGTCGCTATATTTGGCAGATGCAGCAAGATAAGGATGAGTTACATCAATATGTGGACAGAGTCAAGATGGCCTGCTTGCCCTTGTTAGTCGACTTGCCAGAACAGGAGTTAGTTTCTACTGTCCTGAGAGGAATGCGAGCGGCGGATGAGTCGCCCTTTGTTTTCCGTCGTCGTCCCTCCACCTGGGAAAAACTTCTACCGTTGTAGCGATATCTACGTTACCGCTTGCGGACGATCCATGCCGTGAACTTAAGGTTCAGCCCGCAGGCGTTATCAATGACACCTCCGGATTTTCTAAATCGGCTGAGTTTGCTAAAAGGGAACCGCGGCGTTGTTTCAGGTGCGGTCGGACAGGTCATTTAGTTCGTTCTTGCGTTCAATCGCGCGCACCCAGAGGCAATAAATGACACCGGGCTGGGCAGCGACCTCGGGGTCGAGCCTTCAGACCTTGGTGTGGCCATGTCGTTGCTCGATCATCACCTTCCCTGCCTTATATTTGTTATCGAGTAGGTGGAGAACCTATTAATGCCCTTTTGGATTCTGGTAGCTCCTTTTCGTTGTTGAGCTTGTGATGGTTTCTTGAATTTGGCCATCTCATGAGGCTTAAGTCGATCCCTTCTTCAGTGCAGAGATGTTGGGTTGCCAATTGGCAGGTGTTGCCTCTGCATGGTTAAGTCCGAGGGAGTATCTCGGTTGGGGATATCTCGTGGCCCTTGTCTTTGGTCTTGGTTAAGAAGCTGCCGGTCGATTTGATTTGGGATGTGATTTTATCAGTAAAACTGGTCTTGTCTTGGATTATGCCGGATACATCATCTTTTTTAAGTTCTCTCCTGCTCAGAAGTTTGGGTTCTGTGAATGTGCTAAGCGTAAGGTGCATCGAAATGGCGGCATGCTGGCTGTTGAATATAAGGTTAATGAGTTTGATCTTACTGATCTGTCTTCACAGCAGCCTTTGAACTAGGGGATTTGTTGCAGAGGTTCCCCGAGCTTCTCTGTGATAGACTGGTGGTTACTAGTGTTCTTGACTACCATATTTGTCTATCTGACCACATTCTCGTCAGCCAGTCCCCATATCGTCTCTCACCACCTGAGATAGTAAGATTTCTAAAATGCTTGAGTAAGGAGTTATTAGGCCTTCTACATC
The DNA here is from genome assembly GCF_023898315.1 of Schistocerca nitens. Classification (NCBI taxonomy): domain Eukaryota; kingdom Metazoa; phylum Arthropoda; class Insecta; order Orthoptera; family Acrididae; genus Schistocerca; species Schistocerca nitens. Next base: position 737,904,475 of record NC_064619.1, on the reverse strand, counting down.
TGCTTATGCTTCCCCCATATTCCTTGTTCTTAAGGATGGGAGTGGGGTTTTGGGCTGTTGTTGATTATAGGTGCCTGAACACCAAAATTGTCCTCGACTCAGTTCCTTTATCTGATCTTCATAACTCTTTTACTTGGTTTGCCGGCGCTAATTGGTTCATCGTGCTCGATCTGAATCAAGCCTATTATCAGATTCCCATAGCTGAAAAATGTAAATACGTTACAGCATTTTGTACTGATTGGAATATGTTTAACAGGGTTCGCTTTGGTTTGGCTACTGGCGCAGCCGTTCTTACTCGTTTGCTGGATAATATTCTTGGAGACTTGAAATTAGTCTGTGTTTATAATTACATGGACGACTTGGTGATTTATAGCCGTTCATTTCAGGACCATTTGGAACATATCCAGCCAGTCTTTGCTAGGTTGCAAGGGGCCGGTGTGACTGTTAAACGCAGTACGGTGACGTTAGCCAGGCTGCAGGTATCCCAAGCAGGCGAGAGCGTCCGCATTGACCAGGAGCGGACCGAGGCACCGAGGGCTCTCCCGCCGCCTACTGATAAACGCGGGATTGCCAGATTCATAGGCATGGCTAATTGTTTTAGACTTTTTGTCCCTAATTTTGCTCAGTTGGCGGCTCCCTCAAATGAATCGAGTCGAAAAGGGGTGCGTTTTGAATGGGGGCCTGCCCAAGAGGCCGCGTTTGACCACATTAAGGCAGCTATAGCCAACTCTCCCCTTCTCGGAGTGCCTGATTGTAATAAAAAATTTAATGTACAAACCGAGGCATCTAATGCGGGAATTTGGGTCGTCCACCTCCAGGAGTCCGAGGGTCAAAGGCTGCCATTAGCGTACGCGTCTCGTCGGTTAACCAATGCCGAAATTAACTATTCCGTTTACGAATGTGAGGCATTGCTCGTCTTATTCGCGCTGGAGAAGTATCGCTTTTATCTCGAGCATAAAGTATTTCAGCTAGAAAACGACAATCAAGCATTGAGCTGGCTAAGAAATTGTTAAGGCTTTCGTGGCCACTTGTTGACAAACTTCCTATTACCTTCTGTCGGGTTCTTCGGCCGACGTTCATCTGTTGGTTTTACTGACGTTTCGCCAGCACGAGTGGCTGGCATTGTCAGAGCTTCACCCTCCATTGCCGGAGGTGAACTGGAGCCGAGCTCGCGGCCGCAGACTATATGTACCTGGCGCGCCAACGTCCGAGGGCTTCACCGCGGTCATTTCCGGTGCGGTTCTCCTCTTGCTACCTGCGACGGTCGTTCGCTGCAGTACGGGAAGCCAGGATCCGTTTACCTTAAGGCTTTCCTGTTTCTTGTTGAAGCTATTCGCCCTTTTTTTTTTTTTTTAGCTGCAGAAATACAAAAACATACGAATAGCTTCAACAAGTTGAAGCTGTTCGCATGTTTTGTAGCTGATGTATCAGGAAGGGTATTTTGTGTAGAAGGGTGGGACGTACCAACGAGGTTAAAGTCTGTCTACCAAGCACCCTAATACGCCCGGTTTTCCATTATTTTCACAACTCGTTGATTGGCGGGCATTTAGGAGCCTATAAGACCTCGCAGAAGATAAAGGACATGACTTGGCCGTCTATTGACCGAGACGTTAGAGAAATGGTGTCTCAATCTGTGTCGTGTGGCCAAACCGAATAACACTCTTTAGCAGGGGTTCCTTAGTTCTAAGAATGAGTCTTGCCCCATGGACAAACGCTATATTGATTATGAGGGGCCCTTACCTCGCACCAAAAGAGGTCATTGGTACGTATTAGTTGTCATTGACGCGTTTTCGAGAGTTTACTTGGCTTCTTCCGACTCATAACCTGACTGCTACTACTACCATCGCTCATTTAACTAACGTATTTAGTGTTTGGGATTCCCTAAGCAAATCGTTAGTGATCGGCGCACTATCACTAACGATTTGCTTAGGGAATCCAAAAAACACTAAATGCTCCCTTCAAGGCCTTCTGTTTGCAAAGCAGTGTAAAGCACGTGACGACCATCCCGTATTACCCGTAGGGCTGTTTCTCGGAGAAGGCCAATCGTAATCTCAAATCAGCACTCATTATATTCCATCAGAAGACTCCCAGTGAGTGGGATTATAGTCTTCCTTGGCGTAGTATTGCCTCCAATACCAGCAGCCATGAGGATTTGAAGGCTACTCCGGTTTCCTTGATCTTTGCTTATCCTGTTAATTCCCCACTTTCGAACTGATGGGGAGTTCAATATCTGATCCCTACGGATATTACTCCTCAGATCGTCAAAGAAAATTTGAATCGTGCCAGGCGCAATATTCTCAGGGCCCACAACAAACAAGCTGGCCGTTACATCCGTAATCGGCGAGTCCTTAGGGGTAAACCAGGAGACCAGCTGTATGTCCGTAATTTTCCCGGGAGGGAGCTGCGTGTTGGAAACCTTCGTAAGTTCACTCCCCGTTTCATGGGTCCCTGTACTATTATGCGTATTTTAGGCCCAGTAATCTTCTGGTTAAGGACAACCGCATCGGTAAGCAATACCGGGTTCATCTGAATCAAATAAAGTTTGGTTAGGCCACTTGTTGGGTTACCCCTGGGTTGGTGTTTGAGGGGGCAGGTTGAGCTGTATGCGGCTCGTGTTGGTGCCGTTGGCGGGTTTGCATCGCGTAATAGGGATAGTGGCGTCTCGTTTTCTTCTTCTGTTTACTGGCGCCACAACGTTTGCTAGCGTTGTCTGTCTGCGAGTGGCAGCAGCAACGTTTATCGATATCTAGTACCAGTATCTTTTGAAGGACGTGAGGTGTTTTTCCGGGTGTGGTGTGTGAGTAGTTCGGTTGGGAGGGAGCAGCAGAGAGGTCTGGCAACACCAGGACACGCCAGGACAGCTGGCGGCATGCACGCATTGCCGGATCGAGGGGCTGTAGTAGTGAGGGACACAACCTCGTTGTGCACCGGACCCAGGACGTTGAGTCAACGTTAATCCAGTAGTGAAAGCTCCACATTTGTGATCACGCCGTTTGTTCGTGAGTTGGTGCTCGAGGGTCGCGGTGAGACAAACAGCAACGAGTGGAGCGTGTCGAGTTGGCGGAATCTGTTAGCCGTCTTCTATTGCCCGTTATTAGTTTTAAATTTTGTGTTATTATTGGTGAAATGCAACCAGCGGTATTCTACTGCCTAGTGGCCGCTAACGCCCCGGTTACCTGCCCTGAAGGTTAGCGAATTTTTGCGGCAGTGTACTTTTCCTCGTCTTTCCGATGCTGTCCAGCATAACATGTAGTTCGACAGCGTCCTTGATTGCGCTATGGACTGTGTTGTCTTTTTTCTACCTTGAGTGTAGTGGTCCCTCTGCCTTTCGATGTTTTAAACACTGGATTCTGAAGACGCAGTGCTGTCTGTCACTTCGCTCTCGCGTGAATTAATCCATCGTTGTACTGGTCATCACAAGTTAGGTGAATTTGGTAAGAGGATTGATCGGCGTCCAAACTGTCCCTAGTTTGAGTCGCCATCCGGTTACGTGAGCATAACTTTTGGCTGCCTGTCTCACCGTTTACGCAGCTGTAGGGACTTTCCTCAGGTCGACCCTTGGAGCTCTTTCTGTGGATCACTCCCTTCTTACTTGGTCTGATTATGTCAATTGTTTAATAATAATATTTTGTTAAAGTATTCCTATTGCTTGTGGCCTTCAGCTGACAAATGATTTGAATTCTTCTTAATAAGGCCTTCAGCCGCCAGTGTATCTTGTGTTGCAGTCAATTTTTAATGATTACTTTAAAAATTATTTTGGTATTTTCAACGTGTAGTTGTCTTCCTCACATGTAATTCAGGCCTTCAGCCGCTAATTGTTCTGAAGTATTGCTTGTGGCCTTCAGAAGACAATTTTAAATTCTTTCTGTCAATTTAAAAAGAAAGTTTAAAATTTATTTTGGTATTTTTAACGTGTAATTATCTTCCTCATTTGTAATTCAGCCCGTCAGCACTTAATTGTTCAAAGTATTGCTCGTGGCCTTCAGCCGACAAATAATTTGAAGTCTTACTTAAAAAAGCCTTGAGCTGTTAGTGTGGCATGTGTTACAGCGAATTTTTTTGATGGTTTTAAAAATTATTTTGGTATCTTCAACGTTTGGTTGTTTTCCTCACTTCAAGGCCTTCAGCCGATAATTGTTCTGAAGTATTGCTTGTGACCTTCAGCCGACAAATAATTTTGAATTCTTTCTTAATAAGGCCTTCAGCCGTCAGTGTAGCTTGTGTCACACTCTTTTTTTTTTTTTTTTTTAATGATGACGGGTGTGTATTCTGCTTGTGTTTACATTTGTCGTCTGTCAACGTCAGCACGTGGATGTGTTCCATTACCCCGAGTACCTGCACTAAGCCCTGGGAGCCTCAACGTCAGTGTTGTGTTATGTAATTAATAACGTTGTCTTTCAGTGAATGGCACTCTGTGATACATTTTGAATAAGTCTTTAGGAGAGGAAATGAGTTACCGAATAAAAAAGTACAGGGTGCCATTTAAAAAAGTCACACCGCTCTTCATATCTATGTATAAAACAAAGCTACAACGAAGGCAATCATTCTGATTGATGTCCCCCTGAAGGCTAAAGAACATTTGTTTGAAACATTTTCTAGTTTGCATCTGGACAAACAGTTACTTGCGGTGGTCAAGATAAATGGGTCACCCTGTATATTGTTTATTACCCGTCTTTCCCTACGGCTTACCCCTCTCTTTCTCATAATTTCGAACATCTTGCTCCATTATGCATCGTCGAACGCTTTTTCCGAGTAGACAAATCCTATGAACGTGTCTCGATTTTTCTTTAGTATCGCTTCCATTATCAGCTGCAACGTCACAATTGCCTCTCCGGTGCCTTTACCTTTCCTGAAGTGAAACTGCTCCGTAACGTAATTAATAAACCACTATCCAGATTACAAGCGGCACATGAAAGTAAGGCATATCACTGAAACAATGTGAGTGTGAATTTAAGAAGTATTTCCTCATTTCGTTTCTGTACGGTGAAGAAAATGTTGTGTAATGTTTTGGTTAACTGTGTCCATTGGTTGAGAACGCTAGGGCGGAAGAGCAGAGCAGCTGGCAGGCCACACAGATCCTGTGCTAAAGCCGTCGGCACACGGACCGTGCTGTCGAACGTTAACGTTCAGCGTGCCAAGTTCAACGTGCTGCTGAACGCACAGGAACGATGCGACTTGTGCATACGGTACGTGGGACCAACGTGGTATACGCACATTTCCTCCATCGTCCACGAAAAGGAAAGTACCATGTCCAATCAATAAAGACACAGACTTATAAAAGTTCCATTACAAACAGTGCGGTAAAAATTTGGAATACTTCTCCGCATAAGATAAACGTTATTTCATCATTGCCACATTTTAGTAAAACCCCAAGGTCAGTCTTACTTGATCACTGTTCCTACCCAGTAGCAGAAACATTGCAACATGTGAATTACGAAGCGTAAAAGGAAAAGGAGCAAAGTATCTTTATGCAAGCACCGCAAGCTGTCCTGTAGATAAAGCCTATCGAACAAAGTCATCCCTCAAAAAAAAGGTGAACTTATATTTACATAACGTCAACTATTATAGTATATATTTATGTTAACCTAATAATAAAGTACCAGAACCTAATAAAAACGCGAATGTTAGGGGAAAAAAATTGGGAGTATCAAGAAGCGAACCACCGCCCTAATTAACAATTTTATAGAAGACAGAGACGCTACTTATTTTGTTTTTAATCTCATTTTGTTCGTTTTCGTTCGTTGTATCCGCTCGGGGCGGACGTCGCAAGACACCCATTTCACTTCGTCGTTGTTCCATTAACTCAGTTTTTTTTATTACAGAGGGCAGCTAACCCTTTTTTTATACTCATTTTGTTCGATATAGTTCGTTGCGTTTGGTCGGGGCGGACGTCACAAGACATCCGTTCAAATTGACCGTTGGTTCCTTGACTCAGTTTTTTTATTGCAGAGAGCACGCAGCCCTCTGACCGAACACGCTGAGTTACCGTGCCGGCTCTTACGCTAACCCAACATCACATCCCTTGCACCTAATCATAGCTTGTTACGCCTTTCTGAAAGCCTTATTCGTAGTTATATTACGAATTGAAATTTAATTACAACAAATTGTACCAAGAACATTGCGCTTTGTGTGGATCTTCAGTGTGTCGCTGACTTCAAATACCCTTCTCTCATAATACGCAAGTTACAATAATTCTTTTGCCACGAATATGAGGTTTCTCGTTATTTTACTGGAATGAATCACACAGTTCAGGTTTTCCAGTGAGTCTCAATTTGCTGGTGTTCAGAAACGGCGTATATACATATAGACTTGAAATGAATGCCAATATGGCGCCTCACAACTCTGTTCTGAAGGGAGACGGGGTGCGTATGACGTAGGTGGCGTTGTGCCAGCTCATTAGCCAACTCTCAGACGCACGCACAGAATATCTGACATGTTAGATATTGCTCAGCACGTTCGGAAAGACTCCCGAACGTGCTGTTCTACGCTATGACGTCAGAAACTCGGCACGCTCATCGCTCAACGTTCGGATGCACGGTCCGTGTGGCGACGGCTTAAGAAGGCAGTGCCGAGCAGGCAGTGCCGGGCAGGGGCTGAGCTCGGCGACCACAGCAGGGGACGTGAGGGCGAACCCGGCTGGCCGTCAACTCGCAGTGTGCGAAGCGGCGGAAAAGACAGGGAGAGGGGGGGGGGGGGAGGGGGCTGCAAGTGAGACTGTCTCTGGGGGCAGCAGTTGTCTGGACTCGAATGGGCCAGCAGTAACTGAAGAGTAAATTTTTGTAAGAAAGCCCAGGAGAGGCTCATCAAAATTAATTTTTGAGTGGAGACGAAAACTACTGACTCTCTACTTGCAGCCGCTGTCATTCGCTGAAAAATGAAACTGGCCTCGTAGTCGGAAAGAGGCTTTCTGTCCCACCCCGAGTTCCCGGGTTCGATTCCCGGCGGGGTCAGGGATTTTCTCTGCCTCGTGATGGCTGGGTGTTGTGTGCTGTCCTTAGTAGTTCTAAGTTCTAGGGGACTTATGACCACAGCAGTTGAGTCCCATAGTGCTCAGAGCCATTTGAACCATTTTTTTCTGTCCCACTCTAAAAGAGAAATGTGCGTTATTGGAGAATCGCAACAGGTTGTTTAAGATGAAGTAGATCGCTAATATTTTTATGTATTTTTCATTGGATGGTACAGAGATGGACCGTAGCAACTGGATAATGAGAATCTGGTGCTGCAGAACCAGCAAGATTTTGAGAAGGTACTGGACCTCCAGAGAGCTCCGTTTGCACTTCCAGCAGAGAATGCTTCAGCTGACTGCCATTTTGAGACTCTGTCTCAGAGCCGATCACAGATGCTGGGGCCTGACTCCTAGCTGTCAGCTGCCGCTGCAGCCATCATCTGTGTCGACAACGACGGTAAGTACTGTGTACTCTATGACGAGCTGGTTGCGAAGACGTTTGGTTCATCTTGCTTTTCTGAATCTCCAGGTCTTTCCTTTAATCTGTTAACTAGACATAGTTAACTGTATGTCATTACTGTCGTTTCCATTCCAATTCCACCGCCTTATGCAAAGGTATTACCATGTATGTTTAACAATTCATTTGAACCACTGTGCACTTTACAGCTAGTTGTATTATCCGTTCAATTTTGAGAGTCAGGTACATGCGTTTTAGCGTAAAGAGGAGTTAACTGTGACCTATTGAGTCACTCCATAAATAGATAAAACACTGTTCGTATCACTGTGAGGTTTGTAGCCATATTTCGAGTATGAATGGGTCTCCCTGTTTGAAATGAGATGTCCCAAACATTCATCCGTTGTGCAACTATAATTTACTTCCAGAATGAGATTTTCACTCTGCAGTGGAGTGTGCGCTGGTATGAAACTTCCTGGCCCATTAAAACTGTGTGCCGGACCGAGACTCGAACTCGGGACCTTTGACTTTCGTGGGCAAATGCTCTGCCAGCTGAGCTACCCAAGCACGACTCACGCCCCGTCCTCACAGCTTTACTTCTGCCAGTATCACGTCTGCTACCTTCCAAATTTTACAGAAGCTCTCCTGCAAAGGTCCCGAGTTCGAGCCTCGGTCCGCCACACTGTTTTAATCTGCCAGGAAGTTTTATAGTTTACTTATTTACGTGATTTTATGGGGAGCCATCTCTTCACTGTATAGGTTACTGGGTTCATGTCTCGATAGCATCACAGAGGAATGTTTAAAGCTGAATAATAAGCTCAAACAATGTTTGCTGTACACCAATCTTCCGGCAAGTTGCAACACTGGCGATCCTCCTCGCCATAAGCTGACGTCTCACACACGGCCTAAGCTCCAAATTGCCCTCAGAGGGGCGTTCATCAGCTCTGGACCTCCACGTCCCATTGCGTGTCGGATCCACTGCGAGCTGTACCCAACTGCACAGACAATGCTCGATTATTTTTATCTCCATTAGCCATCTGGTTATGCGCAGTGATAGACAAAAGTCTGAATAGTACTGACGAAAAAAATAGAAACGGTGCAAATCATAAGTGCAGCATAATTTTTTTTACTAGTTCTTAACAAATTATGGGAAAGAAACATTTGCGAAAATTTCACCACGCAGTAAGAGTAGAGCGGAATCTGCAACAGTAGTAAATGCACAACGTTCGAAAGAGAATGGGTTCCACGTGTACGCAACGTCACCCTTATTTGTGTGACTGGGTGGGCGCCGACAGCCAAAGCAAGTGACGAACGACAAAGTAAAGTTTAAGTAAGTGCCAGCGTTGATGAATTACGTCAAAAGGTACATCCTAGAAATGAGATGGAATGGGCTGGAATAATAAGTGAATCCGTGTACCCAGTGAAGAGTGGTTTGTATACAAAAAACAAATAGGAAAACAAAACGATAAATGGAACATCGAAACAAGTCAATGAATATGACACAAAGGTTAGAATTTTTGAGTTAACATGTTAATGAGAACTGGTGCAGTTCGAAACACGTTATTGAGTTTATCAGATAAGCAAGTTCGGAGAACACTGATTTCCGTGACACTACTAGTCTCGGGAAGAATATTTCAACCCACTTGCCATATTTCCAATCACTAGAAGAAAGAAGAAAGATTAGGGTTTAACGTTGAAGACCAGAGATATAGAACTTCCCTTAACCTGCGAAATTAATTGTGTGCGGACCACCTCTTTAAGATATAATCTCTAAACCTTTGTGCGCAAAGTTGAATGGGTAGCGCGAAAATTGCTGCCCTAGCCATAGCTCTTACACTGGGCGAAATAGCAAAACAGATATCTCAGTCTGTAATCTGAATGGAGAAAGATTTTTGTTATAATTTTGACCTGATTGCTAATATCTTCTTGGATGTACTTTAAAAGTCTACAATTTAATGTATGTGAACGATTGGAACAGGAACAACAATTAAATTCAATACATTAATTAATAAACACATTTACGGGATCAACATAGAAAATGAATAATCAAAATCCTGTGACAATTATATCTATCCAGATAAGCATGAAGACTGAATAGAAAGCAGTGTCGCACTCCTATCATTAAATTACTTCTTGCCTTCTCAAGAATTTGCTCTCTGTCGGTGTTCACGATAACTAATGACTATTAATCCTATAACTTTCGATCGCAGAAGATAAAGGTAGCCAAACGGAGGGTAACTACTCACACGGTCTACCCTGTAGTAGCTTTCGACGAGTTCCCGCCTCTACTCCAAGAACTGAAGACACAGAGAAACAGGAGCAGGCGACGTTGGCTCCGCTATAGAAACCCGATCGATCGACGAGAAACACACCTCTTAACACGAGAACTGCACAGGAGAGTGGCCGAGCGGCGACAGCAGGTCTGGGAAGATAAGATGGATGAATTCTTACTTCGAACCAAGAACGGATGGCAGGTAGTCAAGAACATACGACACCAGCGGCCACCCAAACGAGCCATCAGAGGACCAGATGGCCTCCTCTATGACGAACTCGCCCAGGCGGAGCTGTATGCTACAACTTACCGAGAACAGATGTCTACACCAGCGACTCCCGTGAACGACGTCCGCCTGCAAGAACAGGAAGCCGTCGTTACAGCAGAATGGACTGCTTTTCGTACCGCGCCTGTGCAGAACCGCCCACAACTCACCACACCGGCAGAGATCCGTAAAATTATCCGGAAGACTCGGAATAACGCGCCAGGCAACGACTCCACAAGCAACATCGATTTGAAACAGTTGCCCAGGAAGCCAACTGTGCTCCTTACCCGAATTTTCAACAGCTGTCTTCTGCAGGGATATTTTCCTACGGCATGGAAGACGGCTCGAATAGTTCCACTACCAAAGCCAGGTAAAGACCTAGCGGAACCCAACAGCGGCCAATTAGCCTCTTGCCGATCCTTGGCAAGGTGCTGTTGAAGAGGCTCCATGACACGCTTACAGCGCATGATGTTATACGACCCGAACAATTCGGTTTCAAGGACAAGTTATCTGCCGAACTTCAACTTCTACGTATCACCGAACGGATACAACAAGCAGCATTTCACGATTGGTGTAGTATTCCTTGACATCGAAAAAGCTTACGATAAGGTATGGCGGCGCAACCTTATCGTCAAACTGCATCGCACTACCCCTATTGCGGATTGTCACATTTTCCTACGGCATGGAAGACGGCTCGAATAGTTCCACTACCAAAGCCAGGTAAAGACCTAGCGGAACCCAACAGCGGCCAATCAGCCTCTTGCCGATCCTTGGCAAGGTGCTGTTGAAGAGGCTCATGCAGGACAGGAAACTGTATGTCCGAGTCGACGATAAAAACTCCGAAATGAAACTGATCTCCGCAGAAATTCCGCAGGGCTCTGTCATTTCGCCTCTGCTTTTCAACTTATATATAAATGACATCCCAACAGTCCCCCTTGTTACGGCGAGTTTTCATGCGGACGATACGGCCTTTCTGACAACTGGACGAGACTTGGACCAGCTAATCGCTAGGATGCAACGGCAACTTGCTTTAATGGAACGCTGGGCGCTGCAAAATAAGATAACGATCAACCCGACGAAGACGGCAGCCGTTCTGTTCACACGGAGGAAACCAGTTCTGAACGACAGACTCCAAATAGCTGATCAATTTATCCCACGGTCGCCGGGAGTGAAGTACCTCGGTGTCTACCTTGACAAAAAATTACTCTTTACGCAGCATATTGACGACAAGAAGACGGCAGCTCAGACGATCGCCAGGTGATTGATTCCGTTCCTGAAGAGTAAGGAACTCAACCCTAAGACTTAACTCCAATTGTATAAGGGAACGGTGGAATTCACAATGTTATATGGCTCCACCTCGTGTGGAACTACGTGCGTCTCCAACTACAACAAACTCCAAACGCTGCAAAACGTTTGCTATCGATGGATCACAGGAGCTCCATGGTGGACAAGAAACATCGACATCCGCACCGCACTCCACGAGACCACGATACAAGAGAAGGTCCATGACAAGGCTCTACGAGTTTTTGACAAAATCGATGCCCTTAGGGACGAAGTTCGACAATTAGAATCGGTAGGAACGGTAAATCCTGCAAGATGGCACAAGTATCGAATACCGAAGTCGATAACGTTTCACCCCCCATAGGCACTCTGTCATAACACAAGAAAGCAGTGACACATAACAGCCTAGACACATCTCACCCTCCACAGCTGATAGACATCGCCAAAGACAGCAGGCTAAAGGACCCATTGAGTGCCCAAGCCTAACTAAATGTGTAATAAATAAAGTGTTTTCCTTTTATCCTTACATCCCAGCCTAGAAGAGTGAGTCATCAAGGATGATCTCTTCAGCCCACGCTACACAGTAATAAAATAAAAAAAGAAACTCTCTATCGGAACAGTGACTGGAAGCAGGTGACTAAAACCCAGAAAACCACACATTCAGTACCAATGCAAAAGCAGGTGAGACAGGCGTTCGTCGTGGATTCCACAAGTGTGAAGTTAAATCCAACTGCTCTGCTTGTTGCTGCAAATCACACACGGTGAGCACGAGCGCGCTGCGTCGCGAGCTGTGCGCTGCGGCTGTGCCGACCCCTTTCGTAAGACGGAGTACTCAGCTGCTTTACTACCGGAATGTCGACCCAGGCACTCTGCTGGTCTGCGCTCCGCGTATTCCTTGCCGCCAAAAGGTCTCAGCAACCACTCGCAAAATTACGAACAACTGAGGCCCAATCCAACAGAGAACCGCGTGATTTTTCCCACCCGCCCCCCGCCCCCCTACTACCAAAAGCAATCATTCCAACGCTGCGATGTGACGTCATACAGCTTTACGCCGACCACACGTTTTCCCGCCAATGTTGATAGCCTCGAATTCAGAGAGGACCGCTAAGAGGCTGGAGTTTGTTTCCCGTGGCCTGCATTTTCTACGATCAGCAGGTACTAATCTTCAAAAGAAGTCTGGAAACGTGGAAAGGCGCCCCCGACTCCGGCACGTGGCTCCGGACCGCCACAGCCGCAAGAAGTCGTGTGCGAGGACAACGCTTGGTGCACCCTGTAAGCTCCGAGCCGGCCTCGCTTGCGAGAATCTCGCGCCGCCCAGGCCGAGGTCCCATCCACCGGTCACTCACCTCCGTAGCTAAAATGTATCCTTTTTCTCTGTGACAACTCCACTGCTGTCCGCGTTTGCGTGCCCTCCCGAGTCATTCATAACCCATTACAAACCATACCGGGTTAATAACGAGAGACAGGCAAACTATACAGGGCACCCTACTGCCAGTCACTGTGTTTCACAGTATCATTAACATTTCTGTACCGATTGTTCCAGTACTCAGGCTCAGAATGGTAAATATGGTCAAATTAATGATGAAATCGATATGCACTGTATGCTAGTCACTGCGCTACCTCGCTCGGTCCAGTCACTAGGTGACGGCCGTCTAGTTTGCATGACCATAGCAGGTGGCTGAGTGTGCCGTCTCCCTACGTACCATGTCATTTGCTGATCGGAAAAAAACTGATGTAGGATAAGCTGCGGCTCGTCAAGTGAACAAGGCTTCCCGCCGCAAAGACATGTCGAAACTGTCATATGACGTTAGACTTTTCACTCCAGCGAGAGCAGCTACCAGTGGATGATGCTTGTGGCATACAGCTCGTGGGATCGTGATGCACCACGTGTTGGCTTACTGACAAGCAGACACTGGCAAGACACTTGCCCCCCTTTCAGCTGACATAAATAAGCACGTGACACAAGTTTTAAGAGCACTGAAATCGTCCCATTGTCTGCCTAAAGCATTAGAAAGGCGTTTTGAATGTGTTATGCAGGTTTTATGAAAATGGCCAGCCAGCCAGGTACACTGTCAGAAAGAAAGTAGTTCTCCATTTCACAGGTTTCCATTTCCTTCAAGACTTCTTATTGCAACAATCCGTATGGACTACATGAAATCATTACATTTACAAATCAATAGCACAAGCGTTTCTAAGGCGCCAGATACCGACCATCCTGAAAGATCCATATCAGTACGTTGTGTAGCCTTCACAGGCGGCAATACAGGCGTTGACTGTGGCATTCAGTCGATCGTAGAGATGGTGAACACTGTCCTACACTGTCCTACTCGACCAGTTTACGTAGTTCTGTAATTGACGAGTCACCGGAGTCACGCCTCGTCCCACAGAATACCGTATGTGCTCCACTGCAGACATGTCCGGAGATCCTGCTGGCCAGGGAAGTTGCTGCACGTCTTGCTGAGCACGTTGAGTTTCACGAGCAATGTACGGGCGCGCGTTATCCTGTTGGAGCATCAAATCACTTTCCTGTTGCAAGAACACCAAAAGAGTGGGTATAACAAAATTCTGCTCATACTGAGCGCCGATTAGCGTCCCCTCGAGAAACACCAATCGTGAAAGAGAGTCGTAGCTTATCTCACCCGAGACCATAAAGCCCGTGACGGATGCGCTCTACGAGACAGCACTCACCAAGTCTACACTGCACATGCGAACGAACATCATTTGCGTACAGACAGAATCTGCTTTCATCACCAAAGACCACGGCCGGCATTCCATCTTTCAAGTGATGTCCGACAGCACCAGCCGGACCGTGCGCGGAGGTACTGAGGCACGGGTGGAAGGTGGGCTGGAGGCGTGCGTGCCAGTAGTCCCACAGCTAGTAGCCGGTTCAGCAAAGTTCGCGCTGGGCCGTGGTGGCTGCACGGCCCGCCACTGCTGCCGGTACAGTGCGGCGACACTGCGGCCGTCTGTGCTGCGTGGACGTCCAGAACCTCGTCTGCCGGTGTGAGAGTGTTCACGTGACCACAGACGCGAGCGTCGTCGCACAACTAGCGTGGCACGTTCAACTTTTATCGTAATTCTCGGAAAGGACGATCTCGTCACAATTTGACCCCTTTGAAACTCGCTCAGTAAGCTGTTGAAAGCAGTAGTGCTGCGAACATTCCCTATTAAAAGATAGACATAAATCCCACTACACTGCATATTGGCAGACGAAGTTGAAATGATTGTGAATAAATCTACTATCCCCGGGCGGCATATGCCGTAATCGGAACTAAATCGACGTCGTCTTTCCTGGGGCACAATTTTTTTTCCCGGCGGTGTATATTTGTGTCATTTTAGTCTTTTTCTTGTATTACTCGTGTTTTTCTTTCAAATGTTTGCAAAATACGAGTAGGTTTACAGTGTTGGACAAGCTGAGCGATTGAGTTAATATTATGGTGGTGTGAGTGAGAGTGGGAGGAAGAAGAGGATGTATTCGGTCAACCTATCATTTCTTTTAATGAAATTGTGCGCAAAATTTAGTGTTTCCTCAATTTTATTCAGTACCCATATAACCTTCACCATTGTTCTACAGGGTGTTACAAAAAGGTACGGCCAAACTTTCACGAAACATTCCGCACACACAAATAAAGAAAAGATGTTATGTGGACATGAGTCCGGAAACGCTTAATTTCCATGTTAGAACTCATTTTAGTTTCGTCAGTATGTACTGTACTTCCTCGATTCACCGCCAGTTCGCCCAATTGAAGGAAGGTAATGTTGACTTCGGTGCTTGTGTTGACATGCGACTCATTGCTCTACAGTACTAGAATCAAGCACATCAGTACGTAGCATCAGCAGGTTAGTGTTCATCACGAACTTGCTTTTGCAGTCAGTGCAATATTTACAAATGCGGAGTTGGCAGATGCCCATTTGATGTACGGATTAGCACGGGGCAATAGCCGTGGCGCGGTACGTTTGTATCGAGACAGATTTCCAGAACGAAGGTGTCCCGACAGGAAGACGTTCGAAGCAATTGATCGGCGTCTTAGGGAGCACAGAACATTCCAGCCTATGACTCGCGACTGGGGAAGACCTAGAACGACGAGGACACCTGCAACGGATGAGGCAATTCTTCGTGCAGTTGACGATAACCCTAATGTCAGCGTCAGAGAAGTTGCTGCTGTACAAGGTAACGTTGTCCACGTCACTGTATGGAGAGTGCTACGGGAGAACCGATTGTTTCCGTACCGCGTACAGCGTGTGCAGGCACTATCAGCAGCTGATTGGCCTCCACGAGTACACTTCTGCCAACGGTTCATCCAACAACGTGCCAATCCTCATTTCAGTGCAAATGTTCTCTTTACGGATGAGGCTTCATTCCGAATTGCAAATTTTCACAATCAACATGTGTGGGCTGAGAATCTGCACACAATTGTGCAATCACGTCATCAACACAGATTTTCTGTGAACGTTTGGGCAGGCATTGTTGGTGATGTCTCGATTGGGCCCCACGTTCTTCCACCTACGCTCAGTGGAGCACGTTATCATGATTTCATACGGGATACTCTACCTGTGCTGCTAGAACATGTGCCTTCACAAGTACGACACAACATGTGGTTCATGTACGATGGAGGTCCTGCACATTTCAGTCGACGTATTCGTACGCTTCTCAACAACAGATTCGGTGACCGACGGATTGGTAGAGGCGGACCAATTCCGTGGCCTCCACGTTCTCCTGACCTCAACCCTCTTGACTTTCATTTATGCGGGCATTTGAAAGCTCTTGTCTACGTAACCCTGGTACCAAATGTAGACACTCTTCGTGCTCGTATTGTGGACGGCCGTTCTCCAGGGCTGCATCAGCGCATCAGGGATTCCGTGTGACGGAGGGTGGATGCATGTATCCTCGCTAACGGAGGACATTTTGAACATTTCCTGTAACAAAGTGTTTGAAGTCACGCTGGTACGTTCTGTTGCTGTGTGTTTCCATTCCATGATTAATGTGATTTGAAGAGAAGTAATAAAATGAGCTCTAACATGGAAAGTAAGCGTTTCCGGACACATGTCCACATAACATATTTTCTTTCTTTGTGTGTGAGGAATGTTTCCTGAAAGTTTGGCCGTACCTTTTTGTAACACCCTGTATAGCACCACATTTCAAGTGCTTCTGGTGTATTCTTGTTTGAACTGCTTATCGTCCACCCTTTTCTTCTGGAGAGGGCTATACACTGGACAAAGATCTTCAGAAAATACTGTCTCTTAAATTTATATTTATCGTTTGCAAATCAGTCTTACGTTTCTCGCTATTGACAGTTTTCATTTTTGTATCGCCTCTACTATGCTCATTGCCAGCAGTTTGTCTTCTGTTTTGAAAAACTAGTAGTTTTAGTGGCTCGTTAACTAATTTTATTTTCTAATCACTTGCTGGTCTATTCAGCTACACTCAGTTTCCTTTGTTTCACTTTTTTTAATGTACACCTTGTAACGTCTTTTCAGCAAGCTGTCCATTCCGTTTCACTTGTGATGCAACTCTTCTGGCGTCTACAGTAAAATTACAACGTCATCGATAGACCTCAAATTTGCTCTCGTTGAACTTTAATTCCCTTTTGAAGTTGGGTGTTCGGTTTCCTCTGTTGCCTCCCAGGTACAAAGAGTAAATGACTCGGGGGATACATTATGACGTCAGCCCTTTGTCGACCAACAGGTCCCTTTTAGGCCCTTCCAATGTTATAACAACAAACAGAGTTCTCCACGAATCGCAGATAATCTTTCACACCTTGTTTACTCTTGTTAGCTCAGAATGTCAAATAGGGTAGACTGGCGGACGATTACAAAAGGTTTCTGTAAATGTATAAAGTTTGCACGACTTTCTCACTGTTCCGTAATTAATTCGTGTCAGTATTTTCCAGCCGTGGTTTATTAAACTGATGGTTCTGTAACAGTCAAACAGCGAGCACTTACCGTCCTTACCGTTTTCGGAACTGGAATTATTACGTTCTTCTCGAAACGTGGTGGTATTTTCGCGTGTCCCATACATTTTTCATACCAGGTGGAATAGATTTGTCGCGGTAGTATTATTGAGAACAAAAATTTGTAAGGCAAAATCGATCTTATCAGAACCGAAACGAACCAAAACAGTAATTGCCACCTTCAAATCCTTAACACGCAGGTATAGCACACTGTTGATCTATGTGCCTAAAGGTTCTACTTAGTAAAATGCTCGGTGTCAGCAGCTGTCGGTTTCGTCCACATTACGTAGTCCGGACCGGCGGCGGCGGCGGCGGGGGCGGTGCCGAGGTGCGAGCGCCGGCCAGCCTTATCGGCGCTTTCGCCCGCGGCGACAAGGACGCCGGCCGATAGCCGGCGGCCGCTCTGCATACGTGTATATATAGAGGGGGCGGCGGGCGGCGGCCCCACGACGCCATGGCCGCGCGACGCCGCCCCTGCGCCGGACCGCTGCCGCCGCTGCCGCTGCTGCTGCTGCTTCTGCTGGGCGCCGCCGCCGGCCAGGAGGTGCCGCCCTCGTGCGACAGGTAGGGAGGGCCGCGCCCAGCTGGCGTGCAGCCAGTTTCTTAGTACATTACAGGCCAGTTAACAAGAAAACTTGACAAAAAAAAAAAAGACGACTCCGAAGATTTCCGACATCAGTTGTGTACAAAGAAATCGAGAATATCGAAAGATAACCCAGCGGCAGAGTGCACAAGGCGTAAGTCACAAGTGCCGAGTCTTCTCGCGTAGCAATATTTTTAAAAACTTTTCTTTGAGTCCAGTAATTAATAGGAATTCGGGAGGGAAGATCTGGGATCAGGTTAGCCTAATGGAAGGCCTGGCATACCCATATAACTGTTTTAGCTTTCATCATCTTTAATTCATAACTTGCCTTTATTAAGTCAAACAAGTTTTAAAAACCATCGACAGCAAAACTGACGAAGCAGACTTTACAACAATGACTTTTAAGCACCTGTCACGAATTACGAGCCACCATCCATTAAGTATACAGCAAAATTACAGAGCTCTAAAAACAATTAACAACGATTAGGAAATTTCACTGAGCAGCTTTTCTTTAATACTAAACGATATTGAAACAGCTTAACAGTCACAGAATAGGCAGCTACATTGAACCAAAGTTCATTGATCAGATTCTAAGGAAATAATTTTTATAAACAGCTGCTATTAATTATCAGCACATATCCCATCGGGTTGTGGGGGCAGAGGGGGACGGAAGGGAAGGGCGACAGGTAAGGACATACAAGAGAGTTACTAAAGTGCAGCAGGATGGCCCGCAAGAAGCCGGACGCCTTCACTAGCAGCGAACCCGTTAAGTCGCTGGTGCGTTTTACAAAATTTCACACCCACTCACGGAAAACGTTTCGCAGGACGGGCGATAACCGACAGTCAAAACCGAGCTTGGAGCCTTCAGAGGGGGTGACTCGGTCCCTCGCGCACCGTGCAGAACTCCAGACCTGTAGCGCCAAGAGCCGACTCGCTCCACACAGCGCACGCTCACTCGCTCTCCTTCCGGACTTTTGTCCGTATCGATGGCGCTACGGGCGCACCTCCAGACAAATATCGTCGACGAAGGCCGAGCCCACAGGGCTCAGTCTCCCCCGCTGAATCTCGAACACACCGCACCGGGGGCAGGAACTACCCTCCTTAACCTAACTACCATGTACGCTGTAGATCTTCCCGTTCAATTCATCACGGACCAAGAGATCAATTGGACTCAGGAATCTTAAAATTTTACAGGGGCCTATAAAACAGTGAATCACTTCACTAGCCGACTCTGCAGGTCATAGTTGAAGTAAGCAATGTAGCAAATATCTACTCATACCAATATTGCTGGTCCCTGTTTTGAACACAGCCGAAGTAGATTTTTCCTGCACGTCGGTCAGGGGCCTGAAGATGACGTAGTAAAACGCTGAAACTGGTAGCCAAATAAAATAAGTTTGAAAATTGACCATTTAAGGTTATTTAATTTGACATCCTCTATCGAACATCCGAGTAGAGCAACCATTTCTAAAATGATCGACATACAGAGACAGGATAGAAAAGTTCCAGCGTTTATGGAACCTAGCTTGAAATACTATCAACGCACGCCTCAAATTTCTATTCGTACACTCAGCAAAGAACGGCTAGGGGCAGTAAGGAGTAGTGGTAACATCCCTAATAACATGGTCGAAACAAAATCTCCAGAATTCCGAGATATAAATGCCAGAGCATTATCTCTTACGAGGGCGCACAGTGGTCCAAAGACCGCAAGGATTTTGGTAAGATGCTGTGTGGATTGGCCACTAGTTAAACCGCAGCTGGGAATTAACCAGCTAAAACGGGAAAACCCGTCCACCACCACCAACTTCTAATGAACCTCCGCCATCATATGAGGAAAAGAGATTCTACATAGTCAACAAAGAGATGGTCCACGGGTCTGTTCTCAAGAGTAGGCTCGACAAGACCCTTGCATGAGTTAAAATTGGGTTTCATTTGTTTGCACAACTGACACACCCCACTAACCGATGTATATCCTCTCACACGCAGAGGGCCAAACCACATGTTACCTAATTTTGGCCAAGGTCTTTGGAAACCTGGATGACAGCCCACCGCGAAGCTATGAAAATACCTAAAAGCAGTTGGAATCAATACCTGAGGGAAGCAAATTTTGCATGTGCGGCCGCCCTCCCCTTTAGACACGCAATAACTTTATGAACAACAAACCCGTCGATTTGCTCGCCATTTAAAGGGATTTTTTTGTTTGTTTGGAAAAAACGGGTATCTCCTTCCTCTCTTCCGCTGAGATTACAAAAGAGTTCAGAAACTACAGTCAGCACAGCACTTCCCAAGGCAAGTTGGCCACTGTCTTCTGCACATTGCGGGCAGTCGCAGTCTTCATACGAGCGACTTAAGGAATCGGCCACACTGCTGTCTGGACCCCTGGTACGACGAACTAAAACGAAATGAGGGCTGTCCAACGAGCAACCCTACCAGTTTTCTGGGGTGGGCCAGTATATGACTCAACGCCTGATATCAGTTTCGAGCATGTTTCCCTTGGCACTGGGTAGAACTGGATAGAACTTAAACTTATGCAAGGCGAAGAGAGCTGCCAACACATCCCACTCACACACTGAATATTTTAATTCAGTAGCAGATAAGCAGCATGATGCGTAGGCGACGGAACGCCTCTCTTCCTGATGTTCTTGGAGTAATATTGCCGCTGTCCCAAAACTGAATGCGTCGCCCTGGACAGTGAAGGGCTTACCGAAATTTGACGCAGGACGGTTGCTAAGGGCGGCTTTATTTGCCTCAAACGAAGCTTGATGACTCTCCCCCTCCAAAGGAAGGGCTCACCTTTTTCGTACAAGTCATTCAAGGGCGCCGTCAATTGGGCGAAATTAGGAACAAAGTTCCAAAATAAATTCACCATTCCAATAAATCTGACCACTCCCTTTTCTCTATCGGGTGGTGAGGGAGGAGGGGGAGGGGGGGAGGGCAGTCACGCAAGGAACATGTCCACTCCGGATCAATGCTGACCCCATGAATCCAATGTCATTCAGTAGACGGCAAAATACAGAGCTTAAAAAGACAATTAAGAATCAGTGAATGGAGCTACAGTTAACCAAAATTCACCGATCACAATTTAAGCAAATGATTTATAAACACACTCTGTTAATTATGAGTGTTGGTATCGTAAACCCTACCAGGAGAGGAGGGAGGGGTGGGGAGAAGCGAAGGCTATACAAGGAAGTTACTTAACTTGGATAGGGTGGCCGCCGTCCTTTCACTTCTTAAGCCTGCAAGAGACTGGTCTTGGCTGACGTCGAACCTCTAAAATAATCTCCAAGTTGCTGGTCTGTTTTCCAGAATGACGTGCCCACTGATGGAAACGGCTTCGCAGGACAGGCAGTAACCGACAGTCAAAACCAGGCTAGGAAACTTTCACAGGAGCCGGTTCGTTCTGTCGTGTACCGTCCAGAACTCCAAACCTGTCGTGCCCCCAGCCGATTCACTCTGCACACTGCATACTCA
This sequence comes from Schistocerca nitens, assembly GCF_023898315.1. Taxonomy (NCBI): domain Eukaryota; kingdom Metazoa; phylum Arthropoda; class Insecta; order Orthoptera; family Acrididae; genus Schistocerca; species Schistocerca nitens. The sequence continues at coordinate 737,883,255 of NC_064619.1, read as the reverse complement.
CTCCCCAAAATCTTCCTGCTTCACGGCTTTTGTTCCCACTGATGGCACTATTGACATACCTCCAAAGTTGTCCAAACAAAGACTGTCAGTTAGGGGCGACACAAATTTGAAGGCTAAGCCTGCACAGCTCAGTTATTCTCTAATTGACAATTATTTTAACCGACAATAGCTTTTGTTTTTAACTACCAAGCACATCGAAATTAGTTTATGCAATATATTAAAACTTGGTATAAAGATGCAAAAAATAAAATAGATAGCATTTTTTTCCTAGTGATTGAACAGTATCATTGGCATCTATTTTCTTTCATCTTCTTCGACTGTCTTCTACACAAATATAAATTCACTTCAAAAGGAAAACAGTTTTGTTTGCGAAATAATGATTTCACCCTTTTGGGCATCATCAGATTATTTGCAAAAAAAAGGAAAACTAATAATATTAATGCAGAAGGGGCATGCTCCTGTTCACCTCTACAATGAGTAATAAGTAATTTAAAAATCCTGTAAGGAAAAAAATACGAGTATATGGTATTCTGAAAATAAGCATTCATCAAAAAAGTGTAAGAGAACGTGTAAGGCTAATATACTGACGAGAAGTTTTGAAAGTAATGGGCAAACGGTTATACCACATAAGAACAGACAGTTCTATATGTGATACCTTAAGATGTACCTGCATCGCTGTACAATTGAATGGACTACACTTGTCAGAATTGAGCAACGCTTAGGCATCCAAACATCCACACTATAACCCATCGATGGGAAAATGAGCATTGATGGCTTGTACTTGGAGGCATGAACCGACTTACGGATGCAGGGTACTTCTCCGGCTCAATATTAAGTAAAAATCAACAGCTATTCCTTTCAGGCACTCTTTATAATGTATATGTTTTACAGATTTCTTTTATATCAGCACACTTTCTGGACAAATTATAAGTATTATGAATATTTTTGAACGTGCTTAGGGCTATTAAGAAAAATTACAGTGAAATTGATGCATTTTTTTCTCAAAATGGTTCCTCAAATTGAGGTGCCATTTAATCCAAAGTTATACATTTGAAGGAGACCAGATTTTTACCAGATATGCATGACATGATGGCTGAGGTACTAAACCTATTTAATTCCACCTATTATGTATATTACAAGGATAAAAAATATCACATCTTAAATTTTAATTTTTATAATTTTTTTCCTAATAAAAATGTTATTTTTTCTATAGTTTAGTTGATTATGTAATAAAGCTTAGGTCTAATACATAAGCATGGACTATTGCAAGTTACAGAAAAAAATTAGAGCAATGCTTTATAAACTTTAGGAAATATTTGTACCTGAATTCTGGAAAATACAGCCGGCCGCGGTGGTCTAGCGGTTCTGGCGCTGCAGTCCGGAACCGCGGGACTGCTGCGGTCGCAGGTTCGAATCCTGCCTCGGGCATGGGTGTGTGTGATGTCCTTAGGTTAGTTAGGTTTAAGTAGTTCTAAGTTCTAGGGGACTTATGACCTAAGATGTTGAGTCCCATAGTGCTCAGAGCCATTTGAACCATTTGGAAAATACAACTTGCAGAAAATTGCGAATGAAGATATGAGTCCAATGAAACACATTCCTGAAGCTTAGTCTTCGTCCTGCAGCATTTCTTCATCTTCAAGTTTTCTCTTGGCATTATTTTTAGCACTTCTTGCTTCCTTGGTAACTTGAAGAGCGAATCTTTCAGCTTCACGCTCCCATTCTTCCATATGAGAGCCAGATTTTATGCCTAAATTTCTCAGGACTTCTAGCCTTCCTATCACTCCATCACTGAAACATTATCACTACATCTAGTACACCAACTTTTAATGTATTTAGTTCAAATGGTTCAAATGGCTCTGAGCACTATGGGACTTAACTGCTGAGGTCATCAGACCCCTAGAAGTTAGAACTACTTAAACCTAACTAACCTAAGGACATCACACACATCCATGCCCCAGGCAGGATTCGAACGTGCCACCGTAGCGGTCGTGCGGTTCCAGACTGTATTTAGTCCAACAAAAACATTCTTGGGTGATCTTTCGCATGTGCAATGGTTGAAACTTTCATTTGTATTCTGAGTGCTCCCATGAAGACATTTACTACGCAAAACAGGGTCACTCAGATCTCTAAAAATAGGTTTTATTTCATTCATAACAGGCTTAGGAGGAGAATGCTTATGATGCTTATTTGACCACTTTATTTTGCTTTTTTGTAACCACACCAAGAATCTGCTCCTTTAGGCCAAAGTCCATGAACAGGGTGGTCATCTGTGGACAACTTATAAAACTACGTGGCCCATACAGCTCTTCTCATTGCTGTAACATCATTCAGAGGTGCAGTTCGTCCACTGGCCAGTCCATAATAACTCTGAAGAAGGTCTGTTTCAGTTTCTGTTAATCTGCCTTGGCCAGACTGAGATTTTCGATCACATAGCAACTTTCCTTTCCACCATAAACATTGTACTCATTCATTTTATTGCAAGCTTTAGAGTCCCCATAGCCTAGGTACTTCGTATATCTAATGTTATAAACGGGAACCAACCCCTGAAATATTTTTAGAGCTCCATCACACTCCATACCTCCACTTTAACCATTATAATTCTTAGAACAGTAATATACAATACGTCCTTAGATAAGCACTCAACATCAACAACTTTTCCATTCTCCAGAGAAGTAGCACCTACAACATCATTCAAGGAATGATGTCCTCGATGTTGCCATATCCCATCAAGTGCATCAGCAATGTCCCTGGTTCCACTAATATTTAAGGTTTCTTTTACTGTACGTTTTATAGATGCTTTAGACACAACCATCAAGGCACCTAAAAGTATTTTTATGTACTTGCTGAACCTACTGAGAGGAGGAGGAAGGTCCATGAAACCACAAAACGTTTGAGCAGCCTTTTTTCCTTTTCCTATTGCACGCATTGCAAACAATATCTTCAAATTCACATGATATGAATTATGCACGATGTTCGAAATCTTCGAGGTAGATTTTTTGCAGGATCTACACAGAACAACTAATTTTGACGCTAAACCCTTCCTGCTAGCATTCATAAGTACCCTGTATCCTTAACAGTAGTGGGGAAAAGCCTGTTATAGCACATCTTTTTAGTGCGGGTTACATACATCAGGTGAAGCACACATTCAGGGGCAAACTTGATTGATTAACAGCCTTAACCTATTGCTCTGTTACTTGTTTATGAACCAGTAAGTGTTGATTTATGACCCCCTGAGGCAAATGTACCCGTGGTCTAGGAGTAGCGTCTTTGATTCATAATCAAAACGTCTTCGGTCCCGGGTTCGATCCCCACCACTGCCTAAATTTTGATAAATAATCAGCATTGGCGGCCTAAGACTTCCGGCATAAGACGTCAGCCTCATTCTGCCAATGGCCTTGTCAAAGACGGCGGAGGAGCGGATAGAGGTTCAGGGCACTCTCTTGTCCTAGGGGTGGGAAATTGCCCCTAAAGGCGGAAGAATCAGCAATGATCAACGACATGAGGATGCAGAAGGCAATGGAAACCACTGCATTAAAGACACGTAACGTGTATCCACAGGACATGTGGCCTGTAATTGAAGTGTCATGATGATCTCTCCATTGGCAAAAGATTCCGGAATAGTCCCCCATTCGGATCTCCAGGAGGGGACTGCCAAGGGGGAGGTTACCGTGAGAAAAAGATTGAATAATCAACGAAAGGATAACGTTCTACGAGTCGGGGCGTGGAATGTCAGAAGTTTGAACGTGGTAGGGAAACTAGAAAATCTGAAAATGGAAATGCAAAGGCTCAATCTAGATACAGTAGGGGTCAGTGAAGTGGAAGGAAGACAAGGATTTCTGGTCAGATGAGTATCGGGTAATATCAACAGCAGCAGAAAATGGTATAACAGGTGTAGGATTCGTTATGAATAGGAAGGTAGGGCAGAGGGTGTGTTACTGTGAACAGTTCAGTGACCGGGTTGTTCTAATCAAAATCGACAGCAGACCAACACCAACAACGATAGTTCAGGTATACATGACAACGTCGCAAGCTGGAGATGAACAGATAGAAAAAGTGTATGATAATATTGAAAGGGTAATGCAGTATGTAAAGGGGGACGAAAAGCTAATAGTCATGGGCGACTGGAATGCAGTTGTAGGGGGAGTAGAAGAAAAGGTTACAGGAGAATATGGGCTTGGGACAAGGAATGAAAGAGGAGAAAGACTAATTGAGTTCTGTAACAAGTTTCAGCTAGTAATAGGGAATACCCTGTTCAAGAATCACAAGAGGAGGAGGTACATTTGAAAAAGGCCGGGAGATACGGGAAGATTTCAATTAGATTACATCATGGTCAGACATAGATTCCGAAATCAGATACTGGATTGTAAGGCGTACCCAGGAACAGATATAGACTCAGATCACAATATAGTAGTGATGAAGAGTAGGCTGAAGTTCAAGACATTAGTCAGGAAGAATCAATACGCAAAGAAGTGCGATACGGAAGTACTAAGGAATGACGAGATACGTTTGAAGTTCTCTAACGCTATAGATACAGCAATAAGGAATAGCGCAGTAGGCAGTACAGTTGAAGAGGAATGGACATCTGTAAGAAGGGCCATCACAGAAGTTGGGAAGGAAAACATAGGTACAAAGAAGGTAGCTGCGAAGAAACCATGGGTAACAGAAGAAATACTTCAGTTGATTGATGAAAGGAGGAAGTACAAACATGTTCCGGGAAAATCAGGAATACAGAAATACAAGTCGCTGAGGAATGAAATAAACAGGAAGTGCAGGGAAGCTAAGACGAAATGGCTGCAGGAAAAATGTGAAGACATCGAAAAAGATATGATTGTCGGAAGGACAGACTCAGCATACAGGATAGTCAAAACAACCTTTGGTGACATTAAAAGCAACGATGGTAACATTAAGAGTGCAACGGGAATTCCACTGTTAAATGCAGATGAGAGAGCAGATAGGTGGAAAGAATACACTGAAAGCCTCTATGAGGGTGAAAATTTGTCTGATGTGATAGAAGAAGAAACAGGAGTCGATTTAGAAGAGATAGGGGATCCAGTACTAGAATCGGAATTTAAAAGAGCTTTGGAGGACTTACGGTCAAATAAGGCAGAAGGGATAGATAACATTCCATCAGAATTTCTAAAATCATTGGGGGAAGTGGCAACAAAACGACTATTCACGTTGGTGTGTAGAATATATGAGTCTGGCGACATACCATCTGACTTTCGGAAAAGCATCATCCACACAATTCCGAAGATGGCAAGATCTGACAAGTGCGAGAATTATCGCACAATCAGCTTAACAGCTCATGCATCGAAGCTGCTTACAAGAATAATATACAGAAGAATGGAAAAGAAAATTGAGAATGCGCTAGGTGAAGATCAGTTTGGCTTTAGGAAAAGTAAAGGGACGAGAGAGGCAATTCTGACGTTACGGCTAATAATGGAAGCAAGGCTAAAGAAAAATCAAGACACTTTCATAGGATTTGTCGATCTGGAAAAAACGTTCGACAATATAAAATGGTGCAAGCTGTTCGAGATTCTGAAAAAAGTAGGGGTAAGCTATAAGGAGAGACGGGTCATATACAATATGGACAACAACCAAGAAGGAATAATAAGAGTGGACGATCAAGAACGAAGTGCTCGTATTAAGAAGGGTGTAAGACAAGCAGTAGCCTTTCGCCCCTACTCTTCAATCTGTACATCGAGGAAGCAATGATGGAAATAAAAGAAAGGTTCAGGAGTGGAATTAAAATACAAGGTGAAAGGATATCAATGGTACGATTCGCTGATGACATTGCTATCCTGAGTGAAAGTGAAGAAGAATTAAATGATCTGCTGAACGGAATGAACAGTCTAATGAGTACACAGTATGGTTTGAGAGTAAATCGGAGAAAGACGAAGGTAATGAGAAGTAGTAGAAATGAGAACAGCGAGAAACTTAACATCAGGATTGATAGTCACGAAGTCAATGAAGTTAAGGAATTCTGCTACCTAAGCAGTAAAATAACCAATGACGGACGGAGCAAGGAGGACATCAAAAGTAGACTCGCTATGGCAAAAAAGGCATTTCTGGCCAAGAGAAGTCTACTAATATCAAATACCGGCCTTAATTTGAGGAAGAAATTTCTAAGGATGTACGTCTGGAGTACAGCATTGTATGGTAGTGAAACATGGACTGTGGGAAAACCGGAACAGAAGAGAATCGAAGCATTTGAGATGTGGTGCTATAGACGAATGTTGAAAATTAGGTGGACTGATAAGGTAAGGAATGAGGTTCAACGCAGAATCGGAGAGGAAAGGAATATGTGGAAAACACTGATAAGGAGAAGGGACAGGATGACAGGACATCTGCTAAGACATGAGGGAATGACTTCCATGGTACAAGAGGGAGCTGTAGAGGGCAAAAACTGTAGAGGAAGACAGAGATTGGAATACGTCAAGCAAATAATTGAGGATGTAGGTTGCAAGTGCTACTCTGAGAAGAAGAGGTTAGCACAGGAGAGGAATTCGTGGCAGGCCGCATCAAACCAGTCAGTAGACTGATGACCAAAAAAAAAAAAGAGGCTAATGTCCTTCTGAGAAGCCTCCCATGGCTCCAGCTCCCCCTCTTCCTCCCCTCCTCCTCCACCCCTCTGGGAAACCACCAACCTCTTCCCCTACCCCCTAGCTGATCCAAACAGACTTTTGATATCAAATTAATTGACTAATTAATGAAATCGATCAATTTTTAATCCCTCAGCCTCTGGGACATGCCCTGGCCTTCCCCTCCACCCCATGCCCTTATGTCCACAAATGTAAATTAGTGGGAAAAGGACTCAGTCTGTGCTGAAGAGGAAGGATCTCATGATACGAAATTGATGTCAATTACACAGTGAGCCATGGTGGGGTTGCTGGCATCGCATTTCGAATTCCTGTTGCCACTAGCTCGATCTGTCATGTGATGTCCTTCTGGTTTGAGGCCACTAAGATCTTTGCTCTAGATTGTCGTTGGAGATGGAAGGGGGGGGGGGGGAGGGCATTGTGGTGTGGTGAGTTGGTGAGTTGTAATGGAGTGAGGAGGATGGTGTGAGAAGCTCACCCGGCGACTGAGGTGAGCACTTCTGCAAGTGTCTTGGGCACAGAGTCAGGTGAATGGTTGCTGGGCATATTTGTAGGTCGATTTGAATCCGTGGCTGAATTCTAATGCCGTCGTTGTGTGTAGCCTGGCCAGTGAGGTGTTAATGGCTGGTGTCTGTGACCATATCGTTACTCTCCAGGTTATGCACTGTGGATCCCGTACAATTTGCATTATTGTTTGTTGTGGATTGGCATGAGAGCCAACCCACTAATGGTAGAGGAAGCCGAAAGGCACGCGTTTAAGCTCACGCAGGCTGGCGTGAGGTCTGGAACAGGACAATGAATTTAGACTTCAGAAAAAAAAGAGGTAACTGGTGGAATACTTAACTTTAATCCATTAATGTTGAACGTAGCTCTTGTCTGTACATTCTTTACAATATCAATAGCAACTGATAATGGCGCCTTGCTAGGTCGTAGCAAATGACGTAGCTGAAGGCAATGCTAACTATCGTCTCGGCAAATGAGAGCGTATTTTGTGAGTGAACCATCGCTAGCAAAGTCGGTTGTACATCTGGGGCGAGTGCTAGGAAGTCTCTCTAGACCTGCCGTGTGGCGGCGCTCGGTCTGCAATCACTGATAGTGGCGACACGCGGGTCCGACGTATACTACCGGACCGCGGCCGATTTAAAGGCTACCACCTAGCAAGTGTGGTGTCTGGCGGTGACACCACATTATTGGTTCGATTGGAGGATATTAAAATAGTGTACAGGGTCGTCGGTGCGTAAATCAGTGAAGTCTGCCAGTGAATTTATGCTTGCATCTCATATATGCAACATAGACTAACAAACTTACATACACCTGAATTTGCTCTACTACTGCTAAAAATATACTACTCGTAATGGGTGTAATTATTAGTTCACAAATGACATAAATACAGTTGTAAAGTTGTTCATGTGTGTCTTGAGCCACCAATAGAAATATCTGGTCTTACGCTTACTACATCCTGTATAAATAAAATAAACAACACAAGCTCCTTGGTAAAGTAAGCAATCAATGAACTGCAGAGAATATGCATGACACTACTGCAGTTGTGCTACGTACATTCCCTTAAACAGCATCCAGGAGCTGACCAGAGATGACATCCTATACATCAACTCCGAGCAGAATACTGTCCGTGTAACAGCGCAGAACAGAATGCCCGGAATCCAAGTTTGCGGGCCTGGACTTTCAACTGAAAATAAAATCTACCCAGGGATGATGCTTTTGCTAAGTTCTTCCAAAACCAGGGTGAAGTGCACGTAACTTCCCTCCTTTTGCATAGGAGATGCACATTTTTGAACATGATGTTGACACTCCGCAGAAGGAGTGTCTCTGTAACTGGTTAACCTTACACTATCCACAGTGATGCAGTAAAATTAGCTACAACAAATTTTTAGAGTGAACACAACAGACTCTCTGAGGCTAGCGAGATGGTGCCATGGCAGGCGAACTTTTAAAGTCGCACAGAATGAAAAGACCATTACACACAGTTACTGCCTGTGGGCTGTGGTGTTTCCTTAGCATACACTGACCGCAGGGGTACACGAGCCAGTCTGGCTTTCGATACCCACAAGTGGGATCACTTACCAAGTTCTGTGAGCTGCCCCTTCCCCCCAGAAGTGGGCCAGCTCGACCCAACAAGACACAGTGACTGTCTTCGTCCTAACAAAGGATTCAATGTGTGGTGTCACCGCCAGACACCGCACTTGCTAGGTGGTAGCTTAAATCGGCCGCGGTCCATTAGTACATGTCGGACCCGCGTGTCGCCACTGTCAGCATTGCAGATCGAGCGCCACCACACGGCAGGTCTCGAGAGACGTACTAGCACTCGCCCCAGTTGTACGACGACGTTGCTAGCGACTACACTGACGAAGCCTTTCTCTCATTTGCCGAGAGACAGTTAGAATAGCCTTTAGCTAAGTCAATGGCTACGACCTAGCAAGGCGCCATTAACCATTTGTAACGTTGCATGTACCTCAAGATAGAGTCTCACTTGTATCATCCAGAATGCTGTATACCAAAGGACAATATAAAAGTTAAGTGTTCTAGTAGCTACGTTCTTTTCTTTATCACATTCATTACGAATCCTGTTCCAGACTTAACGCCAGATGGCGTGAGTTGACGCGTGCCCTTTCGGCTACTTCACTGTGGACTGGCTGCCTTGTCAGTCCAATACACAATGCAGCACCCACTATGGTGGCTGTTGGGATGGCTGCCTTTGCAGACACACTACTCCAGTGTACTCACTAGAAAATGTCGAAGTAGCAGCAGAAAATGAAATATGTAAGAATAATGTGGAATTGTGAAAGCAGTATCATAGTCATTTTATACTGAAGAGACAAAGAAACTACTACACCTGCCTAATATCGCGTAGGGCCCCCAGAGGCATGCAGAAGTACATGAGGTGGCATGGACTAGAGTAATGCTTGAAGTGTTGCTGGATGGAATTGACACCATTAACCCTGCAGGGCTGTCCATAAATCTGTAAGAGTATGAGGGGGCGGAGGTTTCTTCTGAACAGCACATTGCAAGGCATCCGAGATATGCTCAGTAATGTTCCTGTATGGGGGTTTGGTGGCAGCGGAAGCATTTAAACTCAGTATTCCTGGAGCCACTCTGTAGCAATTACAGATGTGTGGGGTGTCGCACTGTCCTTCTGGAATTGTCCAAATCTGTCGGAATGCACAGGATGCTTATATATGTGACACCTGTCAGAATCTTATTTAGATGCATCAGGGATCCCATATCACTCCAACCACACATGCCCCACAGCATTACACAGCCTTCTCCAGCTTGAACAGTTCCCTGCTGACGTGCGGGCTCGATAGATTCATGAGGTTGTCTCCATATGTATACACGTCCACCTGCTGGATACAATTTTAAACACTCTTCCGACCAGGCAACATGTTTCCAGTCAGCAACAGTCCAATTTCGGTGCTGACAGAGCTAGACCAGAGTATTGGGGCAAGGCCGTTTCTGGCATACTCTGCATTGTTGCCAGATGTATCCAAGATGGCGGCGACGACGTCATCCAAAATGGAGGCCATGATGTCAGCTGATGATGCAAGTACCATTATCCAAGGTGGCAGCTTTTGACAGGAAAGTGCCATAACCTCTCCCCTCCAAATGAAAAATGACACGAAGTTAAAATTCCAACAGGATAATGCATCACACCTAAGAAAATGGCAAGAAAGAAAGGGCAATTGGGCTACCTCCACTAACCTAAGTCATCTGACTGCCACGTCTTCCCAGGAACCGGCCCCAAGTTACGATTTTGATCGTAAAGGAAGGTCATTTTGGGTTTCTCTATTAAGCTAAGAAAATGGTGTGAAAGAAAGGACACTTGGACGAACCTAAGTCACCCAACCGCCACCTCCTTAGGAATTTGGGAAAAGGACTCGACCAGAGCTGGATATAAGTCGTTATTTAAACAATTTCATGCAGTACAGCCATCCAGCGTGTTCACCATGAGGTCCAGACTCCAGCTGAGTTAGTACACAGTACTGCAACCAGAGGGCACTCTCATCTGTGAGGTAATCCAAGAAGGTGGTAAACTGTGTTCACCATGAGGTCCGGACTCAAACTGACCTAGTACACAGCGCCACCACTAGAGAGCGCTGTCGGTCAAGATGGCGGCCATGACGTCAGGTGATGATGCAAGTGCCAAAACCCCTGGCACGAAGTTTGAATTTTGGCAAGGTAGGTCAATTGAGCTACTACTACTACGCTAAGAAAATGGCGTGAAACAAAGGACAATTGGAATAACCTCAGTCACTTGACTGCCACCTTCTCCTAGGGATTCGTGGGAGGATTCTGCCTGAACTGGGCTGGTGGAGAGAGGGAGGAGTGTAATTTATTTTGGAACAATTTATTTAGGGATGGAGTATATTTAATTATTCAAAATGACAGTCACAATCGCATTATCTATTTTGCCACCAACCAGTTTAAACCCATGATGGGCTCATCTTCAGGGCAATTTACACCATTTGGTCGCTCACTGGAGACATCACCCTGCCTGTGCATGGTGAGTCTAGTATGTATGTATCTGATGATCAGTAGACAAGTTTTGTGGGTTTAACTGTGAGTGCATTTTAGCGATCTGTGGAAAATAATTTAGCACTGAAAGTCTCCTCTGCAGAAAACAATGGTGAACAGTGCTCCCAGTAGACCTGTACCGCAGCTACAGCGTGATCACACCAGCAACATTAAAAAAGACACGAGCATGTGGTCCGGACCTGGCATGAGCGCAATCAGAACAAGTAGGTCTGCACTCTCGTCCGGTTGGGTCAGCAACTGTGTCCAGGTGAATACATATTTTGAGAGGAATTTCTGAGGCATAGAGTATGAATGGTATGTTGCCGCCTCATGATTGCAGCAGCTGTGCATGACTTGGCAACTGACAGTTGCGTCACTTCACTGGTAGCCTCCAGTGCAGTGCAGTGGACAGGGGGCTGCAGGCGGTGCTTGCGCATGTCTGTTGGATTATTTTACGAGCAGGTCTGTAGGCAATGCTATGCGTTATTGGGACATTTTATGAGTTGATTTCGTGTCCACACATGAGTGTACTGAATTATTTAGGAGCAGTGGAACAGTTTTTGTATAATGTGATTCTTGAGTTTCTCCCGGCGTATTTGATAATCAAAATGTCCATGGGTGTACTGCCGGTCTACAGTGTCCAACGGGCACAATATTTCGGCGATCGTACATGTCGCCATCATCAGATGAAATGACGGACTGAGCCCCTGTGAACGTGCCGGCACGGAGATCCGAACACTATGGTTGCTCAGGGGGAACTGGGTTCGGTCGCGGCGGCGGCCGATTTAAATACCCTCCGCCTGCGGCGCGCTCACTCCGCCGTCCGCGCCCCGCGCCACGGTCGCGCGGTGAAACAGATTGCGACAGCGTCTGAGATGACGTCGGTGTGATGGCTCTGTCCGCCGTGGTCGTCACAACTATACATTTGCTCGATTTACTCTTGATTAACCCAATCGCTGGTTCCCAAGCCTTGCTAAGAGGTCGTCATTGGTGCGAATTTCGATGGCCTCTCTAACAACGCTGTCCCAGTATCTCGACGTCTGTACCAGAATCCTCGTGCGTTCATACTCCATAGCGTGATTTTCCGACAAACAATGTTCAGCGACCGCTGAATTGCTCGGATACATCAGTCGAGTGTGCCTCTGGTGTTCACGGCATCGATCCTCGACGGTACACATCGTCTGACCAATATACGACTTGCCACATTGACACGGAATCTGGTACACGCCGGCCTTCCTCAAACCGAGGTCATCTTTGGCGCTCCCCACCAGTGCACGAGTTTTATTCGGAGGACAAAACACAGTTCCGACCCAGTGTTTCTTTAAAATGCGGGCGATTTTCCCCGAGAGTGCGCCTGTATATGGAATAAACGCAGTGCCTACCTCCTCCCTCGTGATTTCATCCATCTCCACAGGTTGTGCTGTAGTGGGTGGGCGGAGAGCACGTTGAATCTGCCACTCTGAGTACCCATTTTTTCGAAATACAGTTCTCAGATGTTCCAATTCCTGGGGTAGACTCTCTGCGTCAGAGATAATGTGCGCCCTATGTACTAGAGTTTTAAGCACCCCATTCCTCTGTGAAGGGTGGTGGCAGCTGTCTGCGTGCAAATACAGATCAGTGTGCGTTGTCTTCCGATACACCCCATGGCCTAGGGTGCCGTCAGGCCTTCTCTTGACCAAGACGTCAAGGAAAGGTAGTTTACCCTCCTTTTCAGTCTCCATAGTGAATTTGATGTTGGGGTGTATGGAGTTTAGATGTGTAAGGAAGTCAATGAGTTTATCCATACCATGTGGCCAGATGACGAACGTGTCGTCCACGTAACGGAAAAAGCAAGTAGGTTTCCATTCGGATGACGACAAGGCTTCCTCCTCGAAGTTCTCCATGTACAAATTCGCTACCACCGGTGAGAGTGGGCTACCCATGGCGACTCCCTCCGTTTGTTCGTAGTATTCTCCATTAAAAAGAAAATACGTGGAAGTCAAGACATGCCTAAAAAGTTCAGTGGTCTTCTCGTCAAACTTCTGACTAATCAATTCTAGTGACTCTCGCAGGGTGGACAACAAGACGAGGTCGCTTCTCAAGGACGCAGATTTACCGGAGGGTGACGCTAAAAAATTGTTACCCCAAGGTCCGGTACCGCCTAGACTATATGGACTCCCAAAGGTTCACAAAGAGGGGGTACCATTACGCCCCAGTGTCAGCTACATCAGGGCACCTACATATTTGTTGGCCAAATACCTGACGGGAATATTAAGTCCTTATGTGGGTATATGCCCTCATCACATCTATAATTCCGTGGATTTTGTTAAACGCATTGATAGCTTCACGTTGGGTGAGTCAGATATCATGGTGAGTTTTGACGTCGTTTCCTTGTTCACGAGGGTACCCCTGTGAGAGTCACTAGAAATGATTAGTCAGAAGTTTGACGAGAAGACCACTGAGCTGTAACGTCAGTATGGGCGTCACACACACACACACACACACACACACACACATCCCGAGTGGTAGAACAGCATGATCTGTGATGTTGGTATCCAAAATGCCTCAGAGGTGTCCCATTAGAATGGCAATAGAGAGAAAGTGGTCAAACAGATGTGAGGGATGATAGCGCGCTCTGGTGGTGGTGCTACGCACTAGGTCAGTTTGGCTCTGGGCCTTGTGGTGAACACACTGAATGGCGGTAGCGGCTCAAATTGTTTAAATAAAGATTGGTACATGATTTCGACAGCTGATGAATAGCAAACATGTTTGCACAGTCTTTTAGTGGTTTGCATATCTGTAGGCTTTGTGATGTGATCCCAAGCATGTCACAGCATATGTTTTGTATCAGCATATTAAATATACTCCATCCCTAAATAAATTGTACCAAAATAAATTACACTCTTTCCTCTCCCCACCAGCCCTCCCTAAGAGGAGGTGGCAGTCGAGTGACTGATGTTACTCCAAGTGTCCTTTGTTCCACGTCATTTTCTTAGCTTAGTAGAGGTAGCCCAATTGACCTATCTTTCCACAAAAATTCAAACTTGGTGCCAGCTCCTAGGATAAGGTGGCAATGAGATGACTTAGGTTAATGGAGGTAGTGCAGGTGTCCTTTCTTTCATGCCAAAATTTAAACTTCCCACCAGGAGGGTGTGGCACTAGTGTCATCAACTGACGTCACGGCCGCCATCTCGGATGACGTCATGTGCTGTGCACATTACTGCATGTTAGTACACATTAGTACATGTTAGCCCACCAATATGGGTTGGTAAGGGGGCGTGGTGGTCAGTTGAGGATCATGGTGAAGAGTAACTATTTCCTTGCAAGTCCACGTGGGCGTTGCACTCGCGAAAATCTGACAAAATTTGAATTTCCCACCTGGGAGGGGGCGTGGCACTTTTTCAATTTCCCACTGCCGCCATTTTGGATTTGGGGTGGCAACCCTATCAGTGTGTCTGTGACATCACAGGTCTAGCAGTACTTGCATCATTGCCTGACGTCATGGCCGCCATCTTGGACGACAGCGCCCTCTGGTGGTGGCACTGCGTAGCATGTCAGTTTGAGTCCGGACCTCATGACGAACACAGTTTACCAACATCTTGGATTATGTCACAGATGAGAGCACACTCGGCTACAGTACTGTGTACTAAGTCAGTTGGAGTCCGGACTTCATGGTGAACACACTGGATGGCCGTACTGCATGAAATTGTTTAAATAAAGACTTATATCCAGAACTGGTCGAGTCCTTTTCGCACGAATCCTTAGAAAGAGGTGGCAGTCGGGTGACTTAGGTTAGTGGAGTTAGTCCAACTGCCCTTTCTTTCCAACCATTTTCTTAGGTGTGTTGCATTATCCTGTTGGAATTTTTCTGGGGGATGGAAGCAGAAGGGGGGCATGGCACTTTCCCACCAAATGCCGCCATCTTGGATATGGTACTTGCGTTATCAACTGATGTCATTGTCACCATCTTGGATGACATCATGCGCTGTTGCTAAGGCTGCACACCGACATCTTGGATACATCTGGCAACAATGCAGAGTGTGCCAGAAACAGCTTCACCCCAATACTTTCATTGCTACCTCGGAGATACTATGTCCCATTGCTCGTGTGCCAGCTATAACACCAAGTTCAAACTCACCTGATAACCTAACATTATAACAGCAGTAACCGATCTAACAACTACCCCAGACACTTGTCCTACATAGGCGTTCCCAACTGCAGTCCCATATAGGCTTTGCCGACTGCAGTGGCATTCTGCCTGTTTGCATTTCTCTGTGGTTGAATACCAGTTTCTTCGGCGCTTCAGTGTAGCTTCTCCTTCTTCTTATCAAGTCACCATCTCTTTCTGGATGTTGGCTGGCATTATATGTACATTTGTTTTTGATTTTGTGGATCTAAAAAGTTGTAGGGAAGTGCGTCCGAACCACTCTCTCAGATTCGGTAGCCACGTTGTTCATCTTCTCGCTGCTGATTTTTCCCTAAAACTTTTCATTCCATTATCAGGCTTAGAATACTGCTTTTTCTTCTCTCACGATCTGTCAAAATACTCTAGCTTTCTGGTTTTGACTGTATTTTCACATTCCTTATCGCTATTGATTCCCCATAGGATACCTTCACTGCCAATTCCTTGTGTCCGAGGTAGTTTTAACACTCGTCGATACTGCCAGATTTTGAATGCTCCAGCTCAGCAACAGAGTGACTTCACCCCTTTGAGAGTCGCAGCTAGCTATACTCTAGCAGTCAGTACAGTGGGCCGAGCGTGCTCACCACTGCCTCCTCGTGCAGCGCGCAGACCGAAGAACACACGGCGACGGGCGGGGGACGCGGCACGCTGCAGTGCCACGACGTCCAACTTTCCACAATAGCTATAAAAACTTCAGCGAACTACGAGGCCGGCATTTCCGACAAGCTGACAACAGTGGCCAGTTTATCTGGAAGGCGAGCGTCCTGTAGGCGGCTTGTGGACACTGTGCCAAGTACGTAGTCTGCCCTTTGACACGCCACTAGGAAAAAAATGGTTCAAATGGCTCTGAGCACTATGGGACTTAACATCTGTGTCATCAGTCCCCTAGAACTTAGAACTACTTAAACCTAACTAACCTAAGGAAATCACACACATCCATGCCCGAGGCAGGATTCGAACCTGCGACCGCAGCAGTCACGCGGTTCCGGACTGAGCGCCTAGGACCGCTAGACCACCGCGGCCGGCATGCCCCTAGCAGTGTCTAACCATTGTATCTGCAATAGTTCTGAAACCATTATGTGTTGTAGTGAACAATTTGCTTGTTGGTAGCACAAGAACCAATAGTAATACCAGATTTCTACTACCAAATAGTCGTCATAAAATGGTGTTAGTATCTCAGCTGTAATTATCGTTTAAGTTATACACTTACTGCATAACGCACCACGTATCACACGTATTTGATACCATAGGTTTTAGAACACGTCTTCGGGGCTAACTGGTTTAGTGCCTGAATACCATTCTGGTGGGTTCAAAACTCAGCCAGTCTCTGTATTATTTTCAGTTAGTGTTTCGTTCCTCTCTGGCAGTTACTTCTTAATTTTATTTGATTTGCGTCAACGTCTGCATTGTACTCCTCTTGTCACCTAACGGTGAATGGCGGAGGATACCTCTCGCAACACTAACTTATTCGTCCCTTCCCTATGTCTAGGTAGCGTAAAACGTAAATCGTTGTTCGCTCTTATATACATTTGGCCAGTTTAGCCTGAGAACATCGACTGGAGAGAAACCCCTTATGCCGCGTTCGTAATACGCCATAATAACAAAGCAAGTAACAACGATTAATAAGGCGCTACATCAACTAGAAAAGTACCAGCAGCCGTGTCTACGGGCGACAGGGCCAGTGCGAATGTTTATCGCGACAACTTTTGACGATGGCGTTCCGTTCAGTTCCGTTGACGGCCCGCGAGAATGCCACCGTTTGCAGCGTACTGTCGAACGTTGTGCCGTTTCGCTGCGACCGTTCCGTGGCGCACTGTCAGCCGACCTCCCGTCAGTGATTTGCGTTGGTACGTCAGGGTCCGAGTCCGGGCCGTTCCTTGTTCCTTTCGGATATTTCCAGTCGTTAGTACAAGGGAAGACCAAAGGGACAGTTGGAATGCTACACTGACACCTTGCCTACATGCCGGTGCTGATATACCCGCATCTGAATCGTGCTGCGTTGCATATACGTTGCAGCAACGCTCTCGCTCTTTATATGTATGTCCCCCTAACAGAAAACCCAAGTCTAGCCAAGTAAGTCATTTGATGGGGCTGCAATCTTATGGTTAATGACGAGACGAACACTGTTTTCTACGATTGTTCCCCTAGCATTTCATCAAGTCACGTCCATCACGAGGCGATAGTTTCCTACTTACTGTTGCCTCCTCCGTGGACCGTGTATGCCAAAGGTTTTTTTCTCCACCGAGACACATAAAACACGTAGACTAGGTATGACGTGGAAAAGGACGACTCGGAAGTCCCGACGAGAGACGTTACGAATGCATCTTATATGTGAACACGTGTACTCCGGGAAACTCAAAAAGAAGAAGAAGAAGATGATGATGATGATGATGAGGATGATGATGGTGATGATGACACTGCAGTCGATATAACCGTAATGCAGGTAACGGCAGCCCAATTTCTATTTCACTAGCTTTTGTTTTCTATTGATGTGAATTTCTTCGAGACGAGCAAACTGTCATGAGCAGTAGTAGAGGCAGAGGTCTGTTGGGACGCCTTGGATTTCCACTGAGAGGCGTGTTCGTAACAGTAACAGACGTCGACCGAATTATTTCCAAGACCGAACAAATAGGCATATTTGTACGTCAAGTAATGGTTTACTTCGTTTGCAAAACAGAACTGTGATTTCCACATCGGATGTCGGTGACTTGCACTAATTAATAGTATTGCGCTGTGCTGAACAAACTTAAAGTGGCGAAATCTAACCAATCAAGTTTCTTTATTCCAAATTACCCAATGATCTAAAACAGCATGTTGTTCTGCAGTTCCAACCGTAACCTTATTTGCTTAGCATTCACGGCACGTTGCTAAGCGGAAATGCGATAAGTGAGCGTGAGCCGCTCTACCACTTGATCGTCCGCTGCCCGACAATGGTGAACTGTAGTTGCTGACTATGCAAGTTGCAGGAGCTACGACCGCCCACTGTAACACGTCGTACGCAACCTACGCAGTTGGATTATGCCTATCAAACACTCACACACACATGACGAGTTTCGATCCCCACATCGAAGGTGGCACTTGTTTCAACAGCGCGGGGAGCCACGTGTCGGGCGGACGCTGAGAGCTGACACGTTCCAGTGCGCGAGTGCAGCGCCCGAACGAGTCATTCGTTTCACGAGTTGACGCAGGACCCAGAAAATCTCGACGGAGTAGAACGGCCATTCCACCGAAGCCGTCAAGCGTGGAATGAGGGTCATGTCTAAACGCCTGTCGCAAACTTATTTGAACATTTCTTCAACAAAATATAATTGTGGTACAATTGTTGTAAGTATCTCACATAAATGAACGGGAATCTCATTCACGAAACCGATGAACGGTGTCACGAGAAACAGCAAAAGTCATTTGAGCACTGTGTTGTGTCCTCTGGCTAACACACAGGAGCTACTTGACACTGCCCTGTTCGCCATCACGTATACATAGCGGGCGGCGTGCACCGCCGAAACGCAGCAAGCCACTGCAGCCGCAGAGCACTGTCCGCCCAAGTTACGAGGAATGGATCACGAATGTAGACGTCAAAACACTGGAACTGTGTCAGCAACTGAGGAATGAAATGAGAGGATGGTATAGGATTATTGGTAGGGAGACCCCGTCTGCTGTTGTTTGGCTTCGTGATGCAAGTATTTCTAGTTAACACTGCATGGGTGATATGTCTGTCGACGAAGAGCGAGATGAAATGAGGAGGACAACACCCACACGTAGCCCCCGAGCGAAGAATATATCCGATCCGGTAGGGAATCGAACCTGGGAAGTCAGCCTCTTGAGGCAGCAACACTGAACACTAGATCACGAACTGCGGTCTCGTGTCAGAAAAGAAGCCAACGAGATAGGAGTAAGTAAGCAGCTGTGGCTGAAACCTTAGTGGCTCGTGGGGACGACCACTGTGCTTGGCTAAGAGGGAGCAGGGGGCGCCCTGTAAGCGCAACGGATCAGGCGGGGCGCGCACTCAACCCAGGACTGGGCAGCGGGGCGTAACGGTGGCGGCGGGAGGCATGTAGGCCGCTGGAGACGACGGCCTTCTCACCTGGCGGAACGTTATGCCCAGATCCGCCCACACAGCCGGCCATTATTTTTCACGAGTTACACTGGCAGAAATGGGGACTGACAAGGTTTAAGTTGTCACTGAGTGCCGCGCACATAGTTGCACTGGAAGATGCCGACCACGAAGGTTAGCAGCCCCAATTGGAATCCTGAACGTGGACACAATTTTAACTTGGCAAATCGTCCGACAGATCATCTGAAGAATGGCTAACTCTGCATGAGATATTCACTCTGGGTATCAAGTACGATTTACTGCGGGCTGCAGAGGTGTAGTGCGGTTGTCCTTTGCAAACTTTCCCTGTAAGAAGGAAAGCTCTATGGCGTCCCATACTCCGCAGATCTAGAGCTTATTTGTACCACCGCCATCTCAAAGTCTACCTGAAATTAAAAATCGTTGTAAGAACGTGTAATTCTCCCACAGTTACATATACACTACTGGCCATTAAAATTGCAACACCAAGAAGAAATGCAGATGATAAACGGGTATTCATTGGACAAGTATATTACACTAGAGCTGACATGTGATTACATTTTCACGCAATTTGGGTGCATAGATCCTGAGAAATCAGTACCCAAAACAACCGTAATAACGGCCTTGATACGCCTGGGCATTGAGTGAAACAGAGCTTGGATGGCGTGTACAGGTACAGCTGCCCATGCAGCTTCAACACGATACCGCAGTTCATCAAGAGAAGTGACTGGCGTATTGTGACGAGCCAGTTGCCCGGCTACCATTCACCAGACGTTTTCAGTTGGTGAGAGATCTGGAGATTGTGCTGGCCAGAGCAGCAGCCGAACATTTTCTGTATCAAGAAAGGCCCCTACAGGACCTGCAACATACGGTCGTGCATTATCCTGCTGAAGTGTAGGGTTTCGCAGGGATCGAATGAAGGGTATAGCCACAGGTCGTAACACTTCTTAAATGTAACGTCCACTGTTCAAAGTGCCGTGAATGCGAATAAGAGGTGACCGAGACGTGTAACCAATGGTACCCCATACCATCACGCTGGGTGATACGCCAGTATGGCGATGACGAATACAGGCATCCAATGTGCGTTCATCGCGATGTCGCCAAACACGGATGCGACGAACATGAAGCTGTAAACAGAACCTGCATTCATCCGAAAAAATGACGTTTTGCCATTCGTGGACCCTGGTTCGTCGTTGAGTACACCATTGCAGGCGCTCCCGTCTCTGATGCAGCGTCGAGAGCAACCGCAGCCACGGTCTCTGAGCTCATAGTCCATGCAGCTGCAAACGTCGTCGATCTGTTCGTGCAGATGGTTGTTGTCTTGCAAACGTCCCCATCTGCTGACTCAGGGATCGAGACGTGGCTGCACGATCCGTTACAGCCAGGCGGATAAGATGCCTGTCATCTCGACTGCTAGTGATACGAGGCCGTTGGGATCCAGCACGGCGTTCCGTATTACCCTCCTGAACCCACCGATTCCATATTCTGCTAACAGTCATTGGATCTCGACCAACGCGAGCAGCAATGTCGCGATACGATAAACCGCAATCGCAATAGGCTACAATCCGACCTTTATCAAAGTCGGGAACGTGGCGGTACGCATTTCTCCTCCTTACACGAGGCATCATAGCAACGTTTCACCAGACAACGCCGGTCAACTGCTGTTTTGTGTATGAGAAATCGGTTGGAAACTTTCCTCATGTCAGCACGTTGTAGGTGTCGCCACCGGCGCAAACCTTGTGTGAATGCTCTGAAAAGCTAATCATTTGCGTATCACAGCATCTTCTTCCTGTCGGTTAAATTTCGCGTCTGTAGCACGTCATCTTCGTGGTGTAGCAATTTTAATGGCCCGTAGTGTAGTATATCCAGCTCTCACACGGTAACAAGTTGTGGGGCTGGTAAACGACCCTCGCGATCGAGCGAGACTGAGATGTCTCAACACGGGCCGCAACTCG
This sequence comes from Schistocerca nitens, assembly GCF_023898315.1. Lineage (NCBI taxonomy): Eukaryota > Metazoa > Arthropoda > Insecta > Orthoptera > Acrididae > Schistocerca > Schistocerca nitens. Next base: position 737,861,940 of record NC_064619.1, on the reverse strand, counting down.
GAGAGGTTTCGAGCGCTGCGCCAGCAGTCCGTGGCGTGTGAGCGCCCCTTGCTCTGACTCGGCTCGCGCAGGCGATACGCGCCTCTCCCGGCCAGCCGCGACCCCCAGCAGCCAGCCTGCTGTACTGCACGGCGGCGCACAGCCGCCGCGGCTGCTTTCGCCTTCCTCTGTTATCGTCCAACTAGCCCTTCCCGTGCCTCTGAGGACTACTCTTCACGGTGCAATTTCTGGAACACTGTGTCTGAGTGACTGACAGAATGGTCATACACAAGAACGTGTCCACAAGTTACCAGCTGCTAAAGTATGAAAACGACATACGCACAATCAGATAAAACGAAGAAGATTATGTATCAGGAATTAAACACCTAACAAACGAAATAAAGTATATTATGTGAGCTGGTACCAAGATACTTCATTAGTTGGCAGAAGCGCTCAAAGATCTAGCTGAGCGCGAGATATCTTGGTCTGTGGCGTAAAATATTCCATTTAGTCCGACGTACTCATTCACAGATATGAAAATTACCGAACAATTGTTCAATAAGTCAGTGCTGCAAAATAGTAATGCGAATTCTTTACAGACGAATGGAAAAACTTGGAGAAGCCGATCTCGGCGAAGATCACTTTGGATTCCGTAGTAATATTGGAACACGTGAGGCAATACTGACCCTACGACTTATCTTAGCAGCTCGATTAAGGAAAGGCAAACCTACGTTTCTAGCATTTGTAGACTTAGAGAAAGCTTTTGACTAGAATACTGTCTTTCGAATTATGGAGGTGGCAGGGGTCAAATACAGGGAGCGAAAGGCTATTTACAATTTGTACAGAAACCAGATGGCAGTTATAAGAGTCGAGGGACATGAAAGGGAAGCAGTGGTTGGGAAGGGAGTGAGACAGGGTTGTAGCCTCTCCCCGATGTTATTCAACCTGTATATTGAGCAAGAAGTAAAGGAAACAAAAGAAAAAATCGGAGTAGGTATTAAAATGCATGGAGAAGAAATAAAAACTTTGAGGTTCGCCGATGACATTGTAATTCTGTCAGAGGCAGCAAAGAAAGGACTTGGAAGAGCAGTTGATCGGAGTGGACAGTGTCTTGAAAGGAGGATATAAGATGAACATCAACAAAAGCAAAACGAGGATAATGGAATATAGTAGAATTAAATCGGGTGATGCTGAGGGAATTAAATTACGAAATGAGGCACAAAGTAGTAAAGGGGGTTTGCTATTTGGGGAGCAAAATAACTGATGATGGTCGAAGTAGAGAAGATATAAAATGTAGACTGGCAATGGTAAGGAAAGCATTTCTGAAGAAGAGAAATTTGTTAACATCGAGTGTAGATTTAAGTGTCAGGAAGTCATTTCTGAAAGTATTTGTATGGAGTGCAGCCATGTATGGAAGTGAAACATGGACGATAACTAGTTTGGACAAGAAGAGAATAGAAACTTTCGAAATGTGGTGCTATAGAAGAATGCTGAAGATTAGATGGGTAGATCATATAATTAATGAGGAGGTATTGAATCGGATTGGGGAGAAGGGAAGTTTGTGGCACAACTTGACTAGAAGAAGGGATCGGTTGGTAGGACATGTTCTGAGGCATCATCACCAATTTAGTATTGGAGGGCAGTGTGGAGGGTAAGAATCGCAGAGGGAGGCCAAGAGATGAATAAACTAAACAGATACAGTAGGATGTTGGTTGCAGTAGGTACTGGGAGATGAAGAAGCTTGCACAGGATAGAGTTGCATGGAGAGCTCCATCAAACCAGTCTCAGGACTGAAGACCACAACAAGAACTCATTCAAAGGACTACTAAATTCATTTTCCAGTTGCAACAGAACTGCGCGATACACAAGATCTCTTCAGCCCCTCCTGTGCCGCCTTCTCGTACATTCGTTTGTGATTACCTGGCAGCATCGAAATAACACCATTACATCGTAATCAGTAGAGTGTGAATGTCTACCACGTATGGCGCAGCGTCTCTTATGGAGGTAATGGGTACATCTCCTGAGCGTAAGGAGCGCACCCGCCGCCACCACCACCACCCGTTCGCCCTTCACTTCATGCAAGGGGACCTGCAGCACTGCCTAATTACCTACAAACAAGATGTGGCTGCGGCTGGTCCCGTGAGGGCGCCCCCGACGGAGCACACGGCACTCTAGAGGTTCTGTTGCTACACCCGCACCAACTTTCAACAGAGAGCACGTTGTGCCACAAGCCAGGGGGTTGCCTTGTCCACTTCCTCACCAATGTCATTCGACGTCCCTGACCAGTCCCGCCGCGCGGGGTAGCCGCCCGGTCTAGGCGCCTTGCCACGGTTCGAGCGGTTCCCCCCGTCCTCCTTCCGGCATGGGTGTGTGTGTGTGTGTGTGTTGTCCTTACCATAAGTTAGTTCAGGTTAGATTAAGTAGTGTGTAACCCTAGGGACCAATGACCTCAGCAGTTTGGTCCCATACAAGCTTACCACCACCTCACCAGTTTCTTTACCAGCGCACCCAACAGCCGAAGAAATGCCGAAAAGCGCATGAGGGTGACGCCTGTATCACAACGGAGTGGACATTTTTTCTCCTGAAGACAAACGGGCCTTAAGACGTTCACTCGTGCGAATGAGTCAGATCGTTCAAATGGCCCTAAGCACTATGGGAATTAACATCTGAGGTCATCAGTCCCCTAGACTTAGAACTACTGAAACCTAACTAACCTAAGGACATCACACACATCCATGCCCGAGGCAGGATTCGAACTTACGTCCGTAGCAGCAGCGCGGTTAGAGACTGAACCGCCTAGAACAGCTCGTTCACAGCGGCCGGCCAGTGAGATCGTATAGCGAGCGAGCCACGCACTGTGACATAGTTCACTTTTTTAGGCAACCATTTCATTTGATCCAAGGGATATTAATACATTTACATGTGACTGTAGTTTACTGACGACTGTAAGTACAGTTCTTGATGAGTTATATACAAGGTGTAGAAAACTGAAAACACCAACAATGCTTCGTACGTTGTGTGGAACGATAAACTGGGCATTGTTCAACGAGGAGCCTTTGCTGGAAATAGCTTGGGCGCTGCGTATCGTCAACGTTTGAGAACGACTACGTCAGACTGTCATCAAAATCAGCTGTGTAAGCCACCAGCGACGAGTTTGACGTGGATTCAAGCACTTTGCGTAATAGCGTTTCTGGGAATCCACTGCATCTTTCAATAATGTGCTCAACGTAACTAGGTAACAAGCGCAGTAGCGTTGTTGACAGCATTACGGAATGTGCTGCTGCACAAGTACACCAGCTCACGATACGTATCAGCACACCAGTTCACACGTAACAGTACACAAGTACATCAGGTCACGGCATATACCATCCAAGTACACTAGGTCACGGATGTACCTGTACAGAACTATTCCAGTTCACGCAGAAATGCTCATTGTCATTAGACTCAGGGGAATTGTATACAGAATTTCCTACGTGTAATACAGAGTTACTGAAAAACGAGTGTTGAGATAAGTAAAAGTGACAACAAAGACGCTGCTGAGCGCCTGAATTGAGAATTACTGATGAAATCGAACGTACGAAAGCATCAAGATTCTTAGAAGGTATAAGCCTTCCCTGATGTGATGTCTCGATCCCATACGAACGACATTGAGACTTACTTTCCGATACTGAGCTTTGACCTTTGCAAACCCATTGATTAGAGACATCGTATAACATCGTTTTGAAATTCTCTACATTTAATTTGGAATCTGTCGCTGGCTTAGAAGCGACTGGTTCAAACACACATCTTAAGCTGGACATACGAGTTCGTATTAAAAACTCCTGTTGTATAGGACATAAAAGATGCGAAATAAGTCAAAATTGGTCAAATTGCGGTCTCTGAAGTCAAGTAATGGGAAGTAAGGGTATATGAAAGATGTAGGTCACAAAAGTTAAATTGCATGGAAATATGAAATAAGCGGAAATAAGGGGAAAATGTTGTACAACCTTGTACGTATAAGCGGTGCGTAAACTAAAGACCGAGCAATACTTTTTTAACTATGAAAATAGAGGAAATTTATTTATAAAACCTCAAAACACACTACTGGCCATTAAAATTCCTACACCACGAAGATGACGTACTATACGCGAAATTTAACACACAGGAAGACGATGCTATGATATGCAAATGATTAGCTTTTCAGAGCATTCGCACAAGGTTGGCGCCGGTGGCAACACCTACAACGTGCTGACACGAGGAAAATTTCCAACCGGTTTCTCATACACAAACACCAATTGACCGGCGTTGCCTGGTGAAACGTTGTGATGCCTCGTATAAGGAGGAGAAATACGTACCATCACGTTTCCGACTTTGATAAAGGTCGGAATGTAGCCTATCGTGATTGCGGTATATCGTATCAAGACATTGCGTTGGTCGAGATCCAATGATTCCTAGCAGAATATGGAATCAATGGGTTCAGGAGGGTAATACGGAACGCCGTGCTGGATCCCAACGGCCTCGTATCACTAGCAGTCGAGATGACAGGCATCTTATCCGCATGGCTGTAACGTATCGTGCAGCCACGTCTCGATCCCTGAGTCAACAGATGGGGACGTATGCAAGACAACAACCATCTGCACAAACAGTTCGACGACTTTTGCAGCAGCACGGACTATCAGATCGGAGATCATGGCTACGGTTACCCTTGACGCTGCATCACAGACAGGAGCGCCTGCGATGGTGTACTCAACGACGAACCTGGGTGCACGAATGGCAAAACGTCATTTTTTCGGATGAATGCAGGTTCTGTTTACAGCATCATGATGGTCGCCTCCGTGTTTGGCGACATCGCGGTGAACGCACATTGGAAGTGTGTATTCGTCATCGCCATACTGGCGTATCACCCGGTGTGATGGTATGGCGTGCCATTGGTTACAAGTCTCGGTCACCTCTTGTTCACATTGACGGCACTTTGAACAGTGGACGTTACACTTCAGGTGTGTTACGACCCGTGGCTCTACCCTTCATTCGATCCCTGCGAACCCTACATTTCAGCAGGATAATGCACGACCGCATGTTACAGGTCCTGTACGGGCCTTTCTGGATACAGAAAATGTTCGACTGCTACCCTGGCCATCACATTCTCCAGATCTCTCACCAATTGAAAACGTCTGGTCAATGGTGGCCGAGGAACTGGCTCGTCACAATACGCCAGTCACTACTCTTGATGAACTGTGGTTTTGTGCTGAAGCTGCATGGGCAGCTGTACCTGTAGACGCCATCCAAGCTCTGTTTGACTCAATGCCCGCGCGTATCAAGGCGGTTATTATGGCCATAGGTGGTTGTTCTGGGTTCTGATTTCTCAGGATGTATGCTTCCAAATTGCGTGAACATGTAATCACATGTCAGTTCTAGTATAATATATTTGTCCAATGAATAACCGTTTATCATCTGTATTTCTTCTTGGTGTAGCAATTTTAATGGCCAGTAGTGTAAAAATTTTTTGCCATGCTACCGTTGGAGCTCGGACAGCGGATTTGGAGACATAAACATATGTCGTACATGAAAAAATACCGCCACTGCGGTTTATAGCTGTGCAGAGGAAGTAACTTACTGGTGTGAAACTCCTGTCGTTTGTTACAAATTTCTTGCAAAGAATTATAGAAAAATGGACACCTATATGGAAACATAATTTTTCCAAGTAGTTGTATACCGTCTTTGGAATAACTTTTTATTTGTTTTAAGGAAATGAAAGCGCTGCGAACACTCGAAGTCAAGATTACACAAACATACCCCCGTGTGGGACGAGGGGTGATCGGCTGGGTGTACAGCGGAGAAGGCGGCCGATGAAGGCGTTTGGCGCATTTTCCTGCCACAGCAAAGAGCACTCGTATGTTAACAAAGCGTTAAAATTAGCGATAGTTTATGAAATACATTTGTTTGGTTGTCTGTCTTCCACGGCAACTGTTGTAGCAGTAGACATTTTGTTTTCATTGCTCCCCCGTCCCTGGAACCAGATCGCCTCCCTGTGTCGCTGCTACCGATAGCGCCATTGTTTCCACCGCGGCAGGGCAGAGCCAATCGGCGACGCCCCGCCCTGCCGCCTCGCTGGTTAGCGTTCGGTTTACCAGCCACTAAGACGCCCCAAGAATCAGGGAAGAAATCCAACAGTACGTACAGGAAATACTCATGTCTTTTCCATGAAGTCGGCCATAATAACTAAACACGACTATTTCTGAGGAGACCATAGTCACAGCGTTGCAACACTTTAGCACGCTAATAGCCTTAGTGGTTTTCGTAGTTCTCGTTGCTTCACCACAGTCTTGCCTCAGCCTTCCACGAAGCGTTCACTTACATACTCAGAGACATCCTTTACTATCTTCCTCAGAGCTTCCAAGAATGTTAGCAACATAAATGAGGGGGTTCTTTGAAACGTAATATTTCTCTCGAAGTCCAACACTTTGCTGTACATTTCCCAACATAAATCTAGCTATAGTGCCTGTTTCCATCGGTCGTTTTCCTTTTCCGCAAGGTTCTGTCATTATGCAAAATCTGATTGATTTTCCGAACACCGGTACGAGAGTGGACTTCGAGGCAAAATTCTGTCCAGTCCTGGAAAGCGAGAGGCAGGAACATTTACCGAGTCTAGTTCTACGAAACCAGAGACGGGGATGTAGTTAATGAAGGTGACAAGTGCTGAAACACGGACTGCAGTGAACATGTGGTCGTCAACGAAAACCTGTGCAGCTCCGACACTAGTAGCCAATCACGTGTGTTCTCGCCAGCGGTATCTCAGCGATTCCAGCTCTCGTTGTCTCCTACGAGTTCGAAACACTACCGTCAGATGTTGTCGCACTGGGTGCACGGGAATAGAACACGACTGTGGGAACGGAGACGGTGGAGAATACCACGATGTGTGGGAATTACTGCAGATTCACCGAAACGCAATGAGCGGCCAGCAGTGGGCGGTGCTGCTCTGTTGAGGAGCTCTGTCAGTGGTGTTGGGAGACCGCAGGTGGAAGGGTCAGTGGCAGTGAGAGTTTCAGTCCCTCCTGGACGTTTGCTCGGGCAGCCTAGTGATTCGTGGAAAACCGGGAAATCTGGTCTCGAATCGAGGTCTCGCACAAATTTTCATTACTAACGATAGGTCTGACTGCTCTAGCAATATTGTGGCGAATATGCGTACGTAGAGCCTGGGAGGTACAACAGCGTGCAGTCGAGTATTACCTACTGAATCACCTGAGGCCGCGTGGCAGCTCTGCGAAGCAACAGAGGCCAGCCGGCGACGACCGCGACCTGCCTCAGACGGCACCTGTTGTGCGAGCCGGTATGCTAAACGCCAGTTGCATAAGCACAGCAGCCACCACTGGCTAAGCTTTGTGCTCGTGCCCAAGGCTGCTTACATGAAACGACGTTTTTTGCGACGTTTACTCGACACAGCTCGATACGGGCACCGCTCTGCGGAACTGCCTCTACAGTGAGGAGAGAAGCGTTCCACGACTGCACTACTACACCTGTAAAAAAATTTCAAAATACACTCCTGGAAATGGAAAAAAGAACACATTGACACCGGTGTGTCAGACCCACCATACTTGCTCCGGACACTGCGAGAGGGCTGTACAAGCAATGATCACACGCACGGCACAGCGGACACACCAGGAACCGCGGTGTTGGCCGTCGAAAGGCGCTAGCTGCGCAGCATTTGTGCACCGCCGCCGTCAGTGTCAGCCAGTTTGCCGAGGCATACGGAGCTCCATCGCAGTCTTTAACACTGGTAGCATGCCGCGACAGCGTGGACGTGAACCGTATGTGCAGTTGACGGACTTTGAGCGAGGGCGTATAGTGGGCATGCGGGAGGCCGGGTGGACGTACCGCCGAATTGCTCAACACGTGGGGCGTGAGGTCTCCACAGTACATCGATGTTGTCGCCAGTGGTCGGCGGAAGGTGCACGTACCCGTCGACCTGGGACCGGACCGCAGCGACGCACGGATGCACGCCAAGACCGTAGGATCCTACGCAGTGCCGTAGGGGACCGCACCGCCACTTCCCAGCAAATTAGGGACACTGTTGCTCCTGGGGTATCGGCGAGGACCATTCGCAACCGTCTCCATGAAGCTGGGCTACGGTCCCGCACACCGTTAGGCCGTCTTCCGCTCACGCCCCATCATCGTGCAGCCCGCCTCCAGTGGTGTCGCGACAGGCGTGAATGGAGGGACGAATGGAGACGTGTCGTCTTCAGCGATGAGAGTCGCTTATGCCTTGGTGCCAATGATGGTCGTATGCGTGTTTGGCGCCGTGCAGCTGAGCGCCACAATCAGGACTGCATACGACCGAGGCACACAGGGCCAACACCCGGCATCATGGTGTGGGGAGCGATCTCCTACACTGGCCGTACACCACTGGTGATCGTCGAGGGGACACTGAATAGTGCACGGTACATCCAAACCGTCATCGAACCCATCGTTCTACCATTCCTAGACCGGCAAGGGAACTTGCTGTTCCAACAGGACAATGCACGTCCGCATGTATCCCGTGCCACCCAACGTGCTCTAGAAGGTGTAAGTCAACTACCCTGGCCAGCAAGATCTCCGGATCCGTCCCCCATTGAGCATGTTTGGGACTGGATGAAGCGTCGTCTCACGCGGTCTGCACGTCCAGCACGAACGCTGGTCCAACTGAGGCGCCAGGTGGAAATGGCATGGCAAGCCGTTCCACAGGACTACATCCAGCATCTCTACGATCGTCTCCATGGGAGAATAGCAGCCTGCATTGCTGCGAAAGGTGGATATACACTGTACTAGTGCCGACATTGTGCATTCTCTGTTGCCTGTGTCTATGTGCCTGTGGTTCTGTCAGCGTGATCATGTGATGTATCTGACCCCAGGAATGTGTCAATAAAGTTTCCCCTTCCTGGGACAATGAATTCACGGTGTTCTTATTTCAATTTCCAGGAGTGTAGTTCTCTCCATTGATTCGGTGAGGTAACCCGGAAACTTCCGTCAAGTCTCCAGAATGAGAAGACCAAGTTCCTCAACCGTAATGGTTGACAAACTGTGGCCCAAGTACAAGACAATGGACTGAGATCGATATGTGGGGGAGACATCTTCAGCCACAAATGAGGACTCTGCCACCTGTCACGTGCTCGATTGCCTCTGGCTGGTGACATCCACATTTTTTAACTTAATTTAATTCCCTGTATTCTGGAAAATCAGTTATTCCAAGTACTTCTTCTTTACACTAATTACTAAAACGATAAAAGGCCATAGCCGGCCGCGGTGGTCTAGCGGTTCTGGCGCTGCAGTCTGGAACCGCGGGACTGCTACGGTCGCAGGTTCGAATCCTGCCTCGGGTATGGGTGTGTGTGATGTCCATAGGTTAGTTAGGTTTAAGTAGTTCTAAGTTCTAGGGGACTTATGACCTAAGATGTTGAGTCCCATAGTGCTCAGAGCCATTTGAACCATTTTTGATAAAAGGCCATAACCAGTAATCTCCTTTTGCGACAATCAATGTTAGATCTGATTCACAAGTCTTCCTATAACCTCGATCCGGCTGGAGAAGTCACAAGTATCTTCACTGTAAATACCAATCCACCACACTTAGAAAAGAAAGTCTCAGCAGAAAATGGTAGAAATTATCAGCCACAGTATTTTTTTGTTTTTTGTTTATTTATCACTTAGGAAGCAAGCTAGAAGAGAAATATAATAAAAAAACAGACAGACTTGTATAATTTCTCTGTGGTACATCCAGTGGCATAAAAAAAGCGTTCAAAGTGTACAATGACGTTTATTTCTACATTTTGCTCCATTACCGCATTTCTGCAGCTACCTGCATGTGATACAAATTCGCAAATATGTGCATTCTACTTTGAGTTGAAAAGCGTTCACTGTCCCGCTAATACGTAAAGTTTTGAGTAGTTTCATCCTGCAGTTCTTTGACTCAAGGTGCTAACAATAGACGCACAGTTAATTACACCTTACAGATCAGTTTTCATCTTCACCGCGCATTACTCATTTTGTAAATTTCTCCCATCACATCTCGCACGATTAATTATATCACATCACTAACTTTTGTTACATGTGTATCAAACATTACTGACCGAGCGAGGTGGCGCAGTGGCTAGACACTGGACTCGCATTCGGGAGGACGACGGTTCAATCCCGCGTCCGGCCATCCTGATTCAGGTTTTCCGTGATTTCCCTAAATCGCTCCAGGCAAACGCCGGGATGGTTCCTTTCAAAGGGCACGGCCGACTTCCTTCCCCATCCTTCCCTAATCCGATGAGACCGATGACCTCGCTGTCTGGTCTCCTTCCCCAAACCAACCAACCAACCATCAAACATTACTGGCCTGGATTTGACAGCCAACACGTGTTCGCACCCGTCCAACCCAAAAAGTTTCCAAATGGTTCAAATGGCTCTGAGCACCATGGGACTTAACTTCTAAGGTCATCAGTCCCCTAGAACTTAGAACTACTTAAACCTAACTAACCTAAGGACATCACACACATCCATGCCCGAGGCAGGATTCGAACCTGCGACCGTAGCGGTCGCGCGGTTTCAGACTGTAGCGCCTTTAACCGCTTGGCCACCACGGCCGGCAAAAAAAAGTTTCCATAATGGCCTACTGAGAAGAAAAGTAATTGGCAGCGGCTGATTAATGTCTGGATGAGCCCATTCGTGCATCTGAAACAAGACGATGTGTTTGAGTGTCTTTCGACTGAGCATTCAGTCTATTTCTCAGCAGTAGAGCATTTTACAGTCGCCGAGGCAGCGAGCAGAAGCACTGACCGGTGGACCAGCAAAGACAGACGAGGGGGGAGACACTACACACAGACGATTAAACGTGTCACTTGGCACGTGGTCTCTCGATAGGTGCGGCAGCCCATAGTTCAAGCGGCAGGCCGATCTGACTCACTCGGCACACTGTCGCTGAAACCCACAATTATGGATAGAGAAATGTAAGGCGAAAGGTTAGGGTCCGTGTACCCTCATTGGTCATTTCCTGTTACTGCCTTTTTGACATAAATACATCTGAAGCAGGTAGGGTTTGGGCAATCACAATTTCAGACTGAGTAAGATATCAGATATCAATAACAGGTCAATAAAAACAAGAACTCCTTGATCAATAAGAGTTTCATCTAACCCAAATTATGAAACAGTTCTTAATTTAAGTAAAAGGGAAGAGGTAAGCCTTCAACAATAACAGCTTCAGTTAAATGAAATTGTCAAACAGAAACAGGCAGGGTTTCTGTGGTGTGCGTACTGTAAGACCTTCGGTACACACACCATCAGACTATTTGACTTGTCGGTCTAACGAAGTAGGCGAGAGTCAACAATATGTCACGTGGTCTTATCGTGGCGTGTTTATCTCCTACCGTTAGGTCAGACGATAGAAATGCCACTTGCGCGCTTAGAGTAGCAGATTGACGGTGACCAACTTTAAACAGAACTTGATTAATTTTCACACACATTTATTAAAATAATAACAAGCATAAAAATAACTTAACTTGGTTCTGGATGCTATTTACAATTGACAATCTGAAGTTCTCTTGGTCTTGGTACGTTAATCTTGTTCTTACATATCTCTGATACTTGACAAAGTGTCTATACATTTATCTTCATGGCTATGTACAGGAATATGATAATCTTATTAGGCGCAGACTGAAACTTGACCATACTGGTACAGACAAATGCAGACTAATGCAGACTGATGCAGACTGACTAATCGGAGGTCTGTACACTCGTTATAATACCTCGTGTGTTCAGGTATCACTGCGCGAGTGTGATCTGCGAGGACAAAACGTTCTACGTTAGCAGCAATCTCATTGGCTGCGTTACATATTAATACGCGGATCGGCGGAAGCAGAATTTGGTCCGTCTCTAAGACAGCGCCATCTCGTAGTGCGGAGACGGACGAGCGCTGCGCCTTCGCTGTTGTGCTTAGCGGGGCGTCCTCTAGTGCGAAAGTTGTGTACGCGCTGACTACGCGCAACTATGTACACAACAGTTTCCTTAAAACGTCTCAATTTAAGTAAAATTGCTAAACAGAAAAGATACAGGTCTTCTTTAATAACTCAAATCACAGACATCCATGTCCGAGGCAGGATTCGAACCTACGACCGTAGCGGTAACGCGGTTAAAGACTGACGCGGCTAGAACCGCTCGGCCACAACGGCCGGCGGTTGCGCATTAACGACCAACAATGGCAGGGATACCACAGGTGGTTACGCCTATACAATTCCACGTAACAACAAGTTTTTTTTCTTTATTGTTATTTTAATACCTTGTACAAAAGATAGGCCAGCAGCGGCCTATCTACGCTGCTCTTCGGCCACAGATAACCATGGAACAGATAACTTGTAGGTAGATATACAGAAAATATGAATATGAAACAACAGGTGACACACATAATGATAATAACGAAGACGTTCGAACTGAAGACATTGAACTGCATAAGCAAGTGCAACCGTACACAAAGGCACAATGAGTACACTGAACAGACACAATTGCCGTGGAACGTGGAAACACTGCACAGAAAACACGACGATAATCTTCGACGCACTGCACACACAATTGCTCGAAAAAAAAAAAGAGGGGGGGAGCTGCCACAGGGAATAGGGAATGGTAGGAGGGAGGTGGGGAGGACGCCAGTGGGAGAGAGGAAGTGAGGAGGAGGGGAGAGGGTAGGATTGGGTTTGGAAGTCCGGGGGGGGGGGGGGCAGGAGAGCAGGGGGAATAAGGACAAGTTACCAAATGAGCCGTTTCAAGAGGCAGAGCAAATTAACAGGCCCGGGAACGGGTCGCACACGAGCGCCAGTAGTGGCGGCCGCGTCACACTGAAGCGCAACGCAGCTAGCCCGGCCCTTCAGTCGAACACGTCAGCGTACGAGAAGCAAGCAAGACCGACCAGTCATCCGCAACAGACCGATCTTTGTTAACTAAAAGCAGAGCGGCCGAGCGAAAACAGTACAACGGCCAGTCAACTAACGGTTGTGTGCAATACGTCCTGGTCGAAATAAACTTGACACCAAGTACGAACAGCTCTTTCAAATGATATTAAATTACAGAAATAATACCGGCCGAAGTGGCCGTGCGGTTAAAGGCGCTGCAGTCTGGAACCGCAAGACCGCTACGGTCGCAGGTTCGAATCCTGCCTCGGGCATGGATGTTTGTGATGTCCTTAGGTTAGTTAGGTTTAACTAGTTCTAAGTTCTAGGGGACTAATGACCTCAGCAGTTGAGTCCCATAGTGCTCAGAACCATTTGAACCATTTTTTGAACAGAAATAATACACAGATCAAAAAAAGTTTTGCATCGCCCCGCTTCCCATAACTGCTGAAGATAGACGTTGACTGTGGCTATTGTATCACAGAGACAGTTCCTTTAACTGTTCACAGATGTCACTAAACCCGCCCGCAGGTGTAAAAACCATGCATGAGCAGCATATATTAACCGCAGGGGGTCCGACAGCCTATCAGTTCTAGTCTTTCCACCAGGAAAAAGGTACACGGCTCGTGTTATCTCTAGTTCAACCATGCCTAGACAGTCATGCCGCGTTGTTGCTTTGTGCCAAGAAGAGCTCTCAACAAGGAAGTGTCCAGGTGTCTCGGAGTGAACCAAAGCGATGTTGTTCGGACATGGAGGAGATACGGAGAGACAGGAACTGTCGATGACATTTCTCGTTCAATCCGCCCAAGGGCTACTACTGCAGTGGATGACCGCTACCTACGAATTATGCCGGCCGCAGTGGCCATGCGGTTCTAGACGCTTCAGTCTGGAACCGCGCGACCGCTACGGTCGCAGGTTCGAATCCTGCCTCGGGCTTGGACGTCCTTAGGTTAGTTGGGTTTAATTCTAAGTTGTAGGGGACTGATGACCTTAGATTTTAAGTCCCATAGTGCTGACAGCCATTTGAACCATTTGAACGAATTATGGCTCGGAGTAACCCCGACAGCAACGCCACCATGTTCAGTAATGCTTTTCGTGCAGCCACAGGACGTCGTATTACGACTCGAACTGTGCATAATAGGCTGCATGATGCGCAACTTCCCTCCCGACGTCCATGTCGAGGTCCATCTTTGCAACCACGACATCTTGCAGCGTGGTACAGTTGGGCCCAACAACATGTTCAGGATTGGCATCACGTTCTCTTCACCGATGAGTGTCGCATATGCCTTCAACCAGACAATTGTCGGACACGTGTTCGGAGGCAACCCGGTCAGGCTGAACGCCTTAGATACATTGTCCAGCGAGTGCAGCGAGGTGGAGGTTCCCTGCTGTTTTGGGGTGCCATTATGAGGGGCCGACGTACGTCGCTGGTGCTCATGGAAGGCGCCGTAACGGCTGTACGATACGTGAATGCCATCCTCCGGCCTACAGTGAAACCATATCGGCAGGATATTGGCGAGGCATTCGTCTCCACGGGCGACATTTCTCGCCTCCATCGTGCACATCTTGTGAATGACTCCGTTCAGGACAACGACATCCCTCGACTAGAGTGGCCAGCATAGATTGGAAGGGGCTGTCGGCGCTAGAAATACGTCGGAGAAAATCGTTGCGCCAGTTGGCGCTTCACATTCTTGTGTCAACAACAGCCACGCACGGAGTGAGTCGGAAACATGGCAACGTGACGCGGTGCGCCGACTGATGGGTTCACACGCAGGGTGTTGCCGCTGTCCACTACGGCTTGTGCGCGACGGACGTGGAGCCTGGCCGTGAAACACTCTCTGTGTCTCACGACGCACGATTACCATGATAACGGTATACGAGCACACGGAGGAATGCCGTTCTCAAAATATTCATTACGTCAGCACGTGAGGTGAAAACAGGAATGTGGTGTGGAGTTAATGCCGATCAAATTATGGACTCACCTTTTGCCATCCCATCGTAATTTATTACATCTGTGAAGTCAATATTCTGCATCTGTTCTCGGAGAACCGATGAGTAATAAAACCAGATCGCTTTTTAGAGGCAGGATAATACAGGAGCGCACACACTGTCACTGACAGTGTTGCCAGCTGCTTTGAGCCGTCGTGTTGTTTGAAATATGACTGTGAGTGTGTGTGTGTGTGTTTGTGTGTTCCCGAAGAGTGCTGCGTCACCAGAAACACCGCCAGAGACACACGGAAGCTATGTGCTCCTGCACTGTTCTGCACAAAATAAATGAGGCTCATTTCATTACTTGTTAGTTCTCTGAGGAAACGCAGTGTATGTTGTTCACATACTTAACAGGAGTTACAGTTCGCTGGAGGAGATGGCTCCAGCAACGCGTGTTGCACTAACTGCACACCACATTCCTCTCCAGGGGCTTCTGGTGCAAGTGATGAGCATTCTTGCAGGTTAACGTCGATTGTTCTGTGAGTTGTTCTACCGTGATAAGTGCAATCGTGCCTCAAGAGATGAACACAGGATTTAGGGGTGAACGTCGCAGTCATTCAGAGTACTCCCGTAGGGCAGCAGTGTCTGAAACAGCCACTACACTGTGAACCTTAAGAGCGAGTCCGTGCACGGCCGTGTGAGCAGACGCCGCTCTTCCAGCAGTCCAGTGCGCCAGACGGCCGAACGGTTTCTGCGACCGCTGTCCACCTGCCCGTCCCCGCCGGCAGACACACCGCTTTCCCGCGCTTCGACCGCAGCTCACAAGGGAACCTCCCCGTCGCACCCTCCTCACATTTAGTCATAAGTTGGCACAGTGGATAGGCCTTGAAAAACTGAACACAGATCAGTCGAGAAAACAGGAACAATTAGTGTAGAACTATGAAAAAAATAAGCAAAATATGCAAACTGAGAAGTCCATGCGCAAGATAGGCAACATCGAGGATAGTGTGAACTCAGGAGCGCCGTGGTCCCGTGGTTCCCGTGGTTCAAGTCTTCCCTCGAGTGAAAAGTTAAATTTTTTTATTTTCAGGCAATCACCATCTGTCCGATGCGAGGTAACTGCGCCGTCGTATGGGGACGCTACACCTAAACAAACATCGAAACACACGACGTCAGTCGACTACAGCGCACGGAAGAGAGAGTATTCCTGCTAACGACTGTGAAACTGTTGCATTCATTTGTTGCAGTTTATGTGACAAACTCTTATGTTTTCATCACTTTTTGGGAGTGATTATCGCATCCACAAGAAAACCTAAATCGGGCAAGTTAGAACAATCTTCTTACCCATTCGCCAAGTGTACAAATTAGGTGGGTCGACAACATATTCCTGTCATGTGACGCACATGCCGTCACCAGTGTGGTATAGAATATATCAGACGTGTTTTCCTGTGGAGGAATCGGTTGACCTATGACCTTGCGATCAAATGTTTTCGGTTCCCATTGGAGAGGCACGTCCTTTCGTCTACTAATCGCACGGTTTTCCGGTGCGATCGCAAAACACATACACTAAAGACACTAATTACAGTGAACAGAGACATCAATGAACGAACGGACAGGTCATAACTTTGCGAAAATAAAGAAAGTAAACTTCTCACACGAGGGAAGACTTGAACCAAGAACCTCTTCTTCCGCAGCTGCTCACGCTAACCACGGGACCGCGGCGCTCCTCAACTCACATTACCCTTGATGTTGCATATCTTGTGCATCGACTTCTCAGTTTGCATATTTTGCTTATTTTTTCATAGTTCCACACAACTTCTTCCTGTTTTCTCGATTGATCTGTGTTCAGTTTTTCAAGGCGTATCCACTGTGCCAACTTATAAGTAAATCCGAGGGGGGTGCAATGGGGAGGTTCCCTTGTTAACACGCAGACAGCCGAACCGCCACCTGCTGCCCGCTTTCCGCTGGCTCACACGCTGAACTCGGCGCAGTGGCCGACTGAGCCCGACCCACGCCCGGGGCGTCGTAACTGTGTCAGTAGCCTGGCCTGCTCACAAATTTACGTATTCGAGATGTACATTTTGTTAAAAATTAATGTTGTTGATGTAACGGCAAACAAAAGTAATCGACTATTTGTAATGCGTTTACTGTCGGACCTAGTAATTACAATATACATACTTAAGGATGTAGGTGAGAAACGTACTATAAGAATCCATATTTAGCACAGTAACCATCAGGTAGAGCACACATAGAAATAATAAATAATACACTAAGATTATTACCTATTTTAATGTCTGGAAACAAAGCTTCTCCAATTACAAAATCACTTACTTTCGTAAATTAAGTACAACATAGTAGTTATTATTGACACTATTATAGCACATTGAACCGTGAATTTACTTTCAAAACCGTTTCTTAAGAACTTACTTTATTTAATAGCGATTCATCAAGAACATTAACACATTTAATCACACTATATGAGCGTGGAAGTAGTTGCCAATGGTAACTGAAGAAACAAACTAAAATTTTTTTTCAATGAATGGAAATCTTATTCCTAAAAGCCTTTTTTTTCTTTTTTTTTTTTTTTTAAACAGATTTATAATCAGAAAGCACCTTGTAAATATCAAGTTACAATTTATACAGAAGCAGAAATAGCGTTGTTTTTTTTTTTTTAATTTAGTATGAGCTTTCGGGCTCAGAACAGACTACACTGGTGCAATTCTGCAACACACCAGATTACTTTAAACTAAAAATTTTAACAACTCACACAAACACATAAACTATGCACCCAGTAAGAGGGATGGAAGTGGTACATAACACTCACATTAAAAGATTATTTGCCACCGAAAGTGCAACTTGTTTTTAAAAGAACTCTTGCGGTGGAAGGGTGGCAACTTTATATACTAAAATGACCATTTAAATAAAATCCATGAAATGCAGTTTTACATAACATCTACCAACATGCTCTACATTACACATATACCACCTCGCAAGATGATACGCAAGATGAAAACATATTTCAGGAATTCAGTCTTAACACCTTAAGCAATAAATTCGTTAACACCGAATCCGACAAACATGACAGACGCTAACTGCCTAACATATGGTGACGAGAGACTGACCAAGAACACAAGTAGAATTTAACAAGTAAATGAAACCACATATCACGAATCACTTAACTTGTAATAAACTGCGCTGTCTGGCGAAGACATGGCGCAGCACCCCCAAAACGCTCTCCCGAACCGTCCGCTGCCAGCCGCTTCAACGGACGCAGGAAGGCGCGCCGATCTCCCGTCTCACGGCGTCGCAGCTCGCGACGGCCAGACCGATGTCGTGGGTTGAATCCTGTTGCTCTCGTGTCGGCGGCGAAGCCACTACCCCACGCTGTATGGCGCGGCCCACTGGCCTGACGTGGTGACCTCACATGCCCCGACGCTCAAGACGGGCAAGTCATCTTATGTCTAAGTGCGTGATCGACCAACCGATCCATCCGACCGCCAATGCCCATTGCCTCAACAAACTCGAGCAGACTCCTGGCCTAACACATATTAGCACTCCGGACGACAGACAGACACTGACTGCCCCACACTGACTCGTCTGACCAACTGACCAGACTCGCCTCCTCTTCAAGTCCCAGACTCTCTCCGACTGACTGACAGACTGACCAACTGCCGAGCTCATAGCGCCCCTTAAATGCACGTGAACAGGCAACCTTTCCCCTTCCCCACCAGAGGGAGACCCGAAGCCGCGATTGCTACAGCGGCGCCACCACCAGAAACGGAGGGCGACTGCTTCACACTACGCGCTATGGCGCGCTCTTCAAAGCAGCAATTTTTAGCACGGCTCACACATGTTTCCTCACCTTTATTTTGTAGCCGTGTTAGAAAGCTTCTACCTAAACAGAGGCTCAACACAGATTCAGGACAAGTCGAAGCCTACCCGACGAACAAACGCTGCACGAAGCGAAAATGGGCGTAAGGAGAGCAATGAGACAAGCGTTCACTGACTTTGAAAGTAAAACTTTGCCGATAGGTCTGTCTACAAACCCCAAGAGGCCTCGGCCTTACGTAAAACCAATGATCGGTTGAAAATCATCTATTCAGTCATTCAGTGACCGTACTGGCATCGAAAGGGCTGATAACAAAGAGAAGGCTGCAATACTGAATTCGGTCTTCCGAAATCGTTTCACCACGGAAGAGCGTAACACTGTCCCTCCGTTCAAGCAGCGTACGAACTTGTAAATGGCAGATACTGAGGTAACCGATTGCGGAACAGGAAAGCAACTACAATCGCTTGGTAATGGACGGGCAGCAGGACCAGGTGAGGCAGTGTATGGTTCCACAAAGAACTTGCTCCTCTTCTAGCAGCTGTTTATCCCAGATCGCTGGACCAACGAAGGGTACGACTGGGCCGGCCGGAGTGGCCGAGCGGCTCTAGGCGCTTCAGTCTGGAACCGCGCTGCTGCTACGGTCGCAGGTTCGAATCCTGCATCGGGCATGGATGATTTTGATGTCCTTAGATTAGTTAGGTTTAAGTAGTTCTAAGTTCTAGGGGACTGATGACCAAAGATGTTGAGACCCATAGTGCTCAGAGCCATTTGAACCTTTTTTTTTTTTTTTTTTTTTTTTTTTGTACGACTGGAAAAAGGTGCAGGCCACACACGTTTTCAACAAGAATCGTAGGACAGATGACAATAAATATTGGTCTACATCTACGTCAGAATTGTGGAACGTGTTTTATGCTCAAGCCTTATGACTTTTTGTAGAAAGGAAATCTCCTCTATAATCGATATCGATTCTGTAAACAGACGTGTGTCGAAACTGAGCTCGCTCTCTTCCTCCGTAACATCCATAGCGGCGCAGACAACGGCGCTCAGGTTGATGTCTTGTCCGTTCTTGAGTTCAGGAAGACATTTGACACCATCCCGCACTGTCGTCTAGTGAAAAAAATATCAGACTACCGAATATCGGACCACATTTGCGACTGGATTCACGACTTCCTTGCACAAAGATCTCAACACGTCGAAACCGACAGGTTTAAGGTAATTTCCGGAATATACCAAGAAAGTGGAATACGATCATTATTGTTTAGAATGTAGCATGTCGAAACCGACAGATTTAAGATGATTTCCGGAGTATACCAAGAAAGTGGGATACGATCATTATTGTTTAGAATGTATCTAAATGTTCTAGTATAAAGCGTCGAAAGCTCTTCTGGACTGCTCGTAGATGAAGCGGCTGTCTGTAACAACGTAGGAACGCCAGACGACAGTATCGATTTGCAAAATGACCTGCAGAAGTTTGATGGATGGTGTAGGGTCGCACAGTTGACTCTGAACGTAAATAAATATGCATAATAGGAAACTACACTATTCATGAGAAACTGCTGGAAACAGCACCTACAATAAAACATTTAGGAGCGACCTTAAGTGGAATGACCACTTAACACAACTAGTAGGAAAAGCGGATGCCAGACTGAGATTCATAGGAGGAATCTTAAAGTAAATGTAGCTCATCTACGAAAGGAGCAGCTTACAAGGTGCTTTTCCAACCGATTGTTGAATATTGGTCGTCAATGTGGCACCATTACCATGTAGGGCTGATAGAAGAGGTGGAGAAAATCCAACGTTTCGCCACGAGACCGTTTGGTCGGCCAGAGAGCGATACACAGATCGCCAACGAACTCCAACGACAGACGCTACGAGAGCGGCGTTGTGCATCACGGAGATGTTTGCTACTCAAATGTCGAGAGAATGCTTGCCCGCGAGAGTCGGACAACACGTTACCACCTTCCACATACGTCTCGCGAGACGATCACGAGGAGAAAATTTGAGCTGATACAGAGGCTTACCGACAATCGTTCTTCCCACGCGCGATTCGCGAGTACAACAGAGAAGGGGGCATCAGTTAGTGGTAACATAAGTACCCGCCGCCAAACACCGCCAGGGGACTTGCGGAGTAGTGGTGTTGATACAGATGTAGAACGAAGATAATTTTTGTTAGTTTCAGTTCATGAAAAAACTTCTCCAGGGCTACGATTCACTGTCCCATTTACTTGTAAACTGAAGGATTTCTTGGGCAGTTCATCTAGCAGCAACATCCACACTCGTATCGGATTCACGTAGGTGTCTACGGTACCTGTTTATTTCTTCTTGAATCAGCTCCTTATCAACCTAGCGTAATTCTCTACAATATTCTCCAGTGTTACAGCCAGAGCGTCAGCCGAATATTTAAGCATAAACTTTGTTTCAACAGTTTGGAAAATAAACTTTGTTTTAACAGGTTGGAAAATTTTGGTGCTTTGTTTCATGACAACGTATCGTTGTGACAACTCTTGTGTAAATCGCTCCATGAATTCAGACATTAATTGACGAACTTTTCGAATCGATAACCCAGCGTCATCCTGTACTTCACCCTGTATTGTTTTGTTTACTCTCTTTCTTCCTCGTCGGTCAAAGCTAATCTCCATATAACGGCATATTAGTAAAAGCATTTCTGTAACTGTAGTTGGTAGACTAAATTTACTGCCTGATATATTGTGTACCAAAATCTGATGTAGGTCAGAAGAGAAATATTACAAATAGGTGGAAGAAGGAAGCTTGCTGCAGACCTAGTATGAACGACTGCCTAAGATGGGAGGCCCACAGTTGTTTTCACGTTATCTTTTATGACAAATTGTATTAATGAGCACTCCAGCGAGTATTTCCTGTTTCTTCTATAAGTAATACCCATCTATACGTAGGTAGAGGATGTCCGCCGCAGGTAGCTGAGTGGTCAGCGCGACAGACTGTCAGTCCGCCTTTACCCGCGGAGCAGCTCGGACTTGTTTATGTCCCGGCTGCGAACGTTCGCGGAAGAAACGGTGTTTACACCGTCGTTACTCGCGTGTGTTACTGTTTGAATCGAACGCAATGGCACACAATTTCCGAAAAACCACGATACAGTTCACGTTGTGTAACGAGTATGCAAGACCGAAGGCTTTCGAAATCGAACGTTTCTTGAGGGACGAAGATTATTGGAATTCACTTATCAATCGTGAGCAGCACCCTTTACGTAAAGATGATTGACGATGCAGCATGCGATAGGATCATTGAAGCCGCCAAACGAGGATTCC
This sequence comes from Schistocerca nitens, assembly GCF_023898315.1. NCBI lineage: Eukaryota > Metazoa > Arthropoda > Insecta > Orthoptera > Acrididae > Schistocerca > Schistocerca nitens. Next base: position 737,840,053 of record NC_064619.1, on the reverse strand, counting down.
AGTTCCGACACTCCGATGGTCATGTTGGTGAAGTTTTAGTCGCTCATACGGGCCTGGGAGTGCGTACGATTCGAGTCTTTGAGCTGCCTTTCGAGGTACCAGAATCATTGGTCACTGAATCACTCCAGCCATATGGCAGAGTTATTAGTCATACGGCCGAACGTTGGGCAAGTTTCGGCACGTATCCAGTGCTCAATGGTGTCCGACAGGTGCGAATTGCCCTTACGAAGCATGTGCCATCGTACATAAACATCGGCGGCTGTCGATCTATGATGGACATCCCCGGACATGCTCCGGCTGTGGTGGTGAAGGACATCTGCGATCTGAGTGTATGCAGAGGAGACTCGTGCAAATCCCCAGCGGAGACCTCCAGAAACCGACTACACCGACGTCACTGCCGATGACTTACGTGGCGGCGCTTCACGGGGAGGTGACGCCGAGGTCGGAACACCCTATCGAACGGACGCCGCAGTTGATTGAGGAGCCTTCAGACCCCACCGAAGAAGGAACGGCTCCGACCAACCGCCAATCTCAGACACTACAGGCGGTGCAGAAAGAGGAAGACAGCATCCCAGTAGGCATGGAAGCTGAAGTGGAACGGCCACAGGGCGCTGTGGCGGTGGCGAGACAGCAGGAGATACAAGATTCGCCAACACCAGAGGCCGAGGTTAGGGCCCGCAAACAACGCTCGCCAAAGCGCCGCAAGAAGCGCCGACTAAACTCTGCGGAGACGCCCCCTTCTCTTCTTGGGAGCCCCGATGAGTCTCTCTCTATGGACCTGTCTGACTTGGAACCACAAGCTTCGGATGTCGCAGACCATATGACTTTGGACGGTGAAAAGATGTTATGTCGTTCAGACGACGCATCCGTTCAGGGGCCTGATACCTCTTCTGCGGCGGAGTCTAATGCTGCGAAAGAACAACAGATGTCACACATCAATGCCGCACTGGAAAATCTGGAGCACCCCATTAATATCAGCTGGTATGAGCAGGACGACGAAATCACCGATGCGGACCATTCTATTGGTGGGGACTTGCATCCGTCCGCATCTCAAGACACCTAATGCCGCAGGGACACGTCCGTCGGGCGACCCTCTGCGGATGTGCAAAGGGACTATCGATACGGTGAAACTATGCCATTTTAACATCATGTGGAGATGACAGCTACTCGTCCCCAGGCATACAGAATAGGGACAGTGAATGTAAATACCATTAGATCGCCTGTGAAACAGCAGTTGTTTAGGGACATGATATACGCGTCGGATGTGGATATACTGATGGTGCAGGAAATTTACATTCCTGAGTTCCAGGAAGTCCATGGGTACATCTCCTACACCTCGCCGCACTCGAACAACGACAGTGGAACGGCGATATTGGTCCGGGACGGGATTCCGGTTCGCGACCTGGCTTATCTACCTTCGGCACGAGGACTGGCGATAACTGTTAATGGAATTCGCATTCTCAATGTTTATGCCCCTTCCGGCACAGACAAGAGACGGGCGCGTGCGAGATATTATTCGGAAGAGATTTTGCCCTTATTTACCGGCAGATTCGATCATTTCATTATAGGTGGTGACTTCAATTGTGTTTTAGCCCAAACAGACCAGACTCCACATTACAATACCTGTCGTGAATTGCATGTGCTATGCCGGGATCTGGAGTTAAGCGACACCTGGGACTTGATGCATAGGAACCGTGAGGGACATACTTTTTTTACCAGTCACTCGGCGAGCAGACTCGATCGAATATATGTTTCGGTTGGCCTGCAGGATAAGGTGGTCGACGCGGAACGATGGCCTGCGGCATTTACTGATCATCTGGCTTACATTTGTACCATATCACTCCCTAGGCAAAGTGTGTGGAGACGCCGCGGGACATGGAAGCTCAATTCGTCACTTTTGGCGGACCCCGAATGTCGTCAGAGAGTCGAGGCGGTATGGACCACAAGTCAACGCCGTCTACCAACATACACCTCCGTGCTTCAATGGTGGCTAGAGTGTACTAAGCCGGCAATAAGAAGAGCTCTAATACAGTATGGTCGGGATGAGACGAGATGGCAAAGAGACACTCTTTATTACTATTACACCATACTTCGTGAGCTCTCATTCCAGGTGCCGTCTGCAGAACATCATGCACAAGTTCATCGTGACAAGGCACAAATACTATCGATCACGCGACGACGACTCGGTGGCATCCCAATACGGGCAAGATCTCTCGACACCATCACTGGGGAACGTACCTCGATGCACCATGTGTCGTGGGAACACAAACGTTGCCGCCGGGCATTGGTAACAGTGCTCCACGGTTTAGATGTCCGTCAACTGACAACACAACAGGACATTGCAAAGGAATTTTTAGAGCATTTCCGCCATCTCTATGCCGGTACATCGACAGACCGTCGGGTGGGGGAAGAGATACTGCAACATCTGCAAACGACACTGACAGAGACGGATAAGGCAGCGCTTATGGAGCCACTCACAGAAGACGATATAAAGGTGGCACTCACAAGAGGAGCGGCCCATAAATCACCAGAGCCAGACGGGATTACGCTAGAGTTTTATCGAGAATTAGTGGACATGATGGTGCCACAGTTGGTGTCGATGTACAATGAGGCGATGCGTCCGGACATGCGCCTACCGTCTGATTTTGTGACGGGCTTTCTTCTTCCCATCCCGAAGATGGCGGGGAGTCGCAGTGTTAATCAGTATCGGCCTCTCACTATGCTAAAAACCGACTATAAAATCTTTGCACGACTACTAGCGTCTCGTCTCAAGCTGGCGATATCCAGGACAATATCCCCTGATCAGGCTTGCCTAGGGGTGCGAAGCAACATCTCCTCGGCGTTAAGTGAATACCGTGACGTTATCGCCCTTGCGGAAACGTGTAAAATGCGAGCAGCGATGATATCTGTGGACTTCGATCGTGCGTTCGACAGGATAAACCATGACTTCTTGTCGTTAGTCATGAGCCGAATGGCGATTCCACCTGTCTTCATCTCCATCGTTATGAGACTCATACGAGGGCCTACATCGAAGGTGATTGTAAATGGTCGGGAAGCGGGCTCGATTCCTATTAACAGCTCAGTCCGACAAGGGTGCCCACTCTCCATGATGCTGTTTGCGATAGCACTTGAGCCGCTGATGTGTGTTACGAGGCGCTCACTTACTGGGATAGCGCTTAATGAGAACTCTTTCGTTTGTCGCGCATATGCGGACGACCTGATCCTTCTCGTCAGATCAGGACATGAAGTGCGTCAGGCTGTTGAACATCTAGACTCTTACGGGACGGCGGCAGGCAGTGTCGTTAACATGACGAAATCCAGAATTATGCACATTGGACGGGGTCTGGAAGACATACCGGGACCGTTTCAGACGGTGGAATCGCTGAGATGTCTGGGGATCACATTTACCCGTTCACTACAGCGGTCAGCGGCGGCGAGTTATCGGCGGCTTCTGCAGAATGTTCGTCTGACGATACGCAACAACTCACTGAGAGCCTTTGACATGATCCAACGTGTGGCATACACTAACGTGCACATAGCGTCACGACTGCCCCATTTAGCGCAGATCCTACCAATACCGAAGGGTATTGCAGACCGCCTCATGGCTGCCTTTGGTTACTATGTTAGTACTGGGATGTTATTTAAGATCAGATATGACACGTTAACGCTACAGTTCCGGAACGGTGGCCTCAACCTCACAAACGTGCGAAACAAAGCTCTGGCGCCTTACATGCGAGCGATGATACGAAATTGGCGACAACGTAGGCATACCATAACGTCAGCTCTGATAGAAGTACTTGTTCCGCCCCCTATTGCGGTGGGCAATATTTCGCCTTCTCTTGCACACATTGCCTCATTTCTTGTTGATTACAGTTATGTTCGTCTGAAAGTACCTTCGACGAGAATACCCACGACTCGGGAGATCTATAGGTGCTTGATGGATCAACATGGCCGCAACATAATGGAATTCAAATATCCGTCGAGAACGTGGAACCACATTTGGTGTGCAGTGCATACTCCATTACTGTCAACAGCAGCGAGATCGATGTGGTATATTCTTATAAACCGTAAACTTGTAACCAGGAGTCGACTACATACAATTCATATGGTCGATTCTCCTCTTTGCACAAACTGTGGACTGTTAGCAACGGAAGAACATGGTTTAGTATGTGGCGCAGCGAGGGACGTCTGGACGCTGACGCGTCGAATACTGGCCTTCCTTCGGCGCACAAGACCTTTTTTTCCCAAACAAAAGACGTATGCGGTCAATTGGATCGCTGGACATGCGACGAAATATTTGTATTTGTACGATATTAAGTCCGTGATGGATTATTGGATATATTTACAAGAACAACACGAGCTCATACGGAGTCATACGAAATACAGGACGTACTTTTCCAATTTTTTAGGCAGTGTTTTTCACAATCCGCCTAACAGCTGGGGTGTCCCAGAACTGAGAAGACTCCTGCAGCAGAACCACTAGAGACAGTACTGTGCGGTTCAATTAAATTGGCACATGGCACACTGAGAAGAAAACTGGCCCCTACCTGTTGGCGCCAGTTGTGACAAGATTATGTTCACGTGAAAAAAAAAAAAGAACGATGGTAAACACCGGAACCGCCTCAGATAATGGTCCTTCGAATGGTCGACGCAGGAGAAATACATGCCGCCCACATTGGCAGAGATGGTCAAGATTATATGGCTTGCTTCCAGATTTATGATGCGACACCGCGTGCTGCAGGGCTTGTGATGCAGATGATAACTTCATTTTCACTCCCGCCCGTGACTAGGATTGTCATTTACTTTATTCATGTCACAAAAAAAGGGAAAAAAAAGAGGGCGGCCTTTACGTTAATTTTATATTTTATGGTTTCCAAATTGTTTTTGCTGTCTCGATACTTTCCCCTAGGACAGCACAATTGTACAAATAAAGATTGTTTGTTTACCCTGCCTTCCTGTTACCAAAAAAAAGTGGTCGCGTTGTTGGACCTTAAAGCGAAGGAACCGCGTTTTTATTATTATTTTACTTTTTCTTTAAAAAAAGCGCGCTAACGCGTTACTAAAAAAAACAAAATAGTTTTTGTGAAAAAATACAATAAAAAATGAAAAAGGGGTAGCATCTTTAAAAAGAGTTCGTAAAAAAACACACAAAAAAAGTGGTCAGCGCGACAGACTGTCAATCCTAAGGGCCCGGGTTTGATTCCCGGCTGGGTCGAAGATTTTCTCCGCTCAGGGACTGTGTGTTGTGTTGTCCAAATCATCCTCATTTTATCCCCATCGACGCTCAAGTCGCCGAAGTGGCGTCAAATCAAAAGACTTGCACCAAACGAGCGGTCTACCCGACGGGAGGCCCTCGTCACACACCTTTATATATGTAGAGGATAGTAAGAATGAATATAACCTCTACAGTTCCAAAAGAGTTGGCGCTAGAGGAAACACACGATAATTATTTCTTTTTTTTCTTTATTATAATTTCATTCCTCATACGAGGCGGGCCGGCAGCGGCCTACATACACCACTCTTCGGCCAATAGGTACAATGTTAGACACAATAAAACAAAGTACAGAATAATGCATGGTAAAATATGAAGATAAACGTAGCATGATAGATATGAAGCCGTTCGGCTGAAGGCACTGTGAACACAAAGGAGGTCAGCTATCAAATCAGACTTAGAAATTCAGTTGGATACACGAACGCTGAAGGACACGAATGAAAACACTGTTGCACAAAGCGAAGAAACACTGATGCATAGAACCACTGTGGTGACGATCATCGGCGAAACAGTCACCAACACACTGATGAAGGGGGGGAGGGGCTGCCACTGGATGTAGGGAAAAGGCAGGGGGGAAGGAGACAGGAAGGAGCCAGTGGGAGAAAGAAGGGAGGGGGAAAGGAGAGGGTAGGGGTGGGAAGCCCATGGAGGGGGAGGGGAGGAAGAGGGAGACACGGGAGAGAGGAGGGGGGAGAAAGGAATCTGAGGGGAAAGAGAGGGAGCCCAGGAGGAAGTGGGGGGAGAGGGAGGGTGGGTCAGATCTGGAAGGAAGGGTAGATGGAGGGAACAAGAACATCATCAGGGAGGGGGAGTTGGTGGAAGCCACCTTGGGCAAGGGTATGGAGAGTCTGAAGATGGATAGCAGGTGGGATGCAAGAATACAAGTGCGGCAATGGACCAGGATGGGCGAGGATGGGAGAGACAAGTGGGTGTGGAGGATCAAGCTTGCAGGAGGTATAGAGGATTCATATCTACTCGAGGAAAAGGAGAAGGTGTGGGAAGAGAATCAAGTTGTAAAGGATCTGCATGGGGGATGGGAGGCGGATGCGATAGGCGAGGCAGAGTGCATGGCATTCAAGGATTTGGATGGACTTACAGTAGGTGGGAGGGGCAGAAAGCCAGGCAGGATGGGCATAGCAGAGGATGGGGCACATGAGGGACTGATAAGTGCAGATGATAGTGGAGGGGACCAAAATTTACGTTCGGTCGGATAAGAGCTTAAGGAGATGGAGTCAGGCATGTGCCTTGGCTTTGACTGTCTGCAGATGGGGTTCCAGGAAAGGCTGCGGTCGAGAGTAATACCAAGGTACTTGAGGACGGGAGTGAGGTTGATGTGGCAGCCATATCTGATTACATAAAAATCCAGAGATGGGAGGTAGGGGTGGTGTTACCTATGATGATTGTCTGGGTTTTGGAAGGATTGACCTTCAGCAGCCACTGGTTGCACCAAGCAGTGAACCGGTCAAGGTGGGATTGGAGAAGGTGTTGGGAGAGTTGTACAGTGCAGGTGAAGGCAAGGAAGGTGGTGTCATTGGCAAATTGGAGGAGTTGGACAGGGGGTTGGGGTGACAGCATGTCCGTCATATAGAGGAGGTAGAGAAAACGGGAGAGGATGGAGCCCTGGAGCACACTGGTGGAGGGTAGAAGGTATAGGAGTCTGTATTCTGGATGGCAAACATATGAAGGGCGATGGGAGAGGAAGGAGGCGATCAGACAGACGTAATTGACGGGAAGGGTGAAGGTTTGGAGCTTGACCAGAGAGACTGGAATGTCAGACACGGTCATACACACGTTCGAGGTCAAGGGATACGAAGATGGCAGAGCGATGGGAATTTGGTTGGCCAGAGAGGAGGTGGGTGAGATGGAGGAGGAGATCGTCAGCAGAGAAGGAGGGTCAGAAGCCACATTGGGTAGAGTGGAGGAGGCAGTGTTGGTGAAGGTCTGGTGGATTCGTCGGGTGTGGATGGACTTCAAGACATTGCTGTAGGTTGAGGAGAGTCTGATGGGACGATAGGAGAAGACAGCAGACAGCGGATTGGCGGGCTTAGGGAACATCAGGATCTGGGGTTCCCATAGGTCGGGGTAGTAGCTGGTCGCTAGGACCACATTATAGAGCACAGCCAGTACCATGAGGAAGGTGTGGGAGCCTCATGGAGGTGGCGGTAGGTGACACAATCGTGACCGGGAGCGGTGTTGTGTTTAGTGCGAAGTGTGGCTACGATGTCTTGGGTGGTGATGGGAGAGTTGAGAGATGTGTGTGGGTTGTGGCCCAAGCACTGGAAGCTAAGAGCAAGCAGGTGGCAGAGGTGAGAATTCATGTAGTCCACAAAGCTTTGTGGAATGCCTAGTACAGTGACTGAACAGAGCTTTTGCTCTGACTTCTCGAATTTTTCGTTGTATATAACTCACATTGATGGGGCAGTGGCATAACCTAGAGCGCTGCACATTGCAATATCCAGCGCAGCTGTTGATAAATATCTTTTGACGCATACTCTGCAGTATTTCCCGAGATAAAAAATGTTGCAAAACGTTTTGTTATAATCAGTTCCGGCGTGTAAGGTCTAGATGACTCTAGTGTTGATCTTGATGTCCACAGCTGGTAAAAACCGTTGCTTACATCTATATGACGATACTATAGTTCATCTACTTGGATTTTCATATTCATGAAATAAATTATACAACAATTATCTATATCCTTTGAAAAGTAATTTTCAGAATGTAATACTTTAGATAAAAAATTTATCAATCGCTGTTGAACTGTTCTCTGCAGTTATGAGGTATTTTTAAACTGTACTTATACTATCCCTAAATAGATGGCGTATTTATAAAAAAAGGTTTCGTGCAGAATAATTTCGTCTACCACACAACTGGTTAGTAATCTACAATTTTTACGTTTCATAAGCGTCTTACAAAAATTCTGAACATAATCAATGACAATTGTCACGGCATGGTAATTTGTAAATTGGTACATATTTTTATATTTTATAGACGTGTCGGATCTATAACTCCAAGGTACCTCTTGTTTATTGAAAATATTTTGGGATTTTATTTAAAAGTGGTCTTGTGCTATGGTGCCTCCAGCCATCGAAGCCCCCAGGACCAGAGGCTTTCCGCCCCCCTGTTACTCGGGCATTGACTCACTGAATTCACTGCGGCAGACAAGACTATAGGTTTCTTTCGGGCCGCAACCTGCGTGTATTGCTGTCAGAGTCGCGACGTCAGAAGCGAGTCGTCGCAGCACATTCTTTTGCACAGCTCCGCGGTAACGCCGTTGTTACATTACTCAGTGATTTTTTATTGTTCGTTGCACGCCCTTGTACACATGTTATGGCCCAGCCTACGTCGGCATCCTGCGGACACTCGTAGGTCCACAGGCAAATACCGGAATCCAACGGCTAACAAGGTACGGAGATAAGGAGCATCAAAATCCTGACAGTTCACTGCCGAAGGCTGAAGTCCCAGATTTCAGTACCCTCCTTCGAAGCTGTCGTGTGCATGCTGTATTATGACTGGAGAGCTGCACGAAATGAGCAGCAGGGAGTTCCGAAATGTTTAAGGAGGCATGGATCGCTCATCCAAAGTACAGGTCAGACTTCATTGTGTGAAAGTCTTCCTCGGGTTGCACTTTTCTGACGTTGATTATTCACACAACGTACATCATCCATTTAGAAATGGTACGCACGAAACCAGTCGCATTTTATCCTGACATATCACTTAACTATGTAAGTAAAACCACGCAAGCCGGGCGGAGTGGCCGAGCGGTTTTAGGCGCTACAGTCTGGAACCGAGCGACCGCTACGGTCGCGGGCTCGAATCCTGCCTTGGGCATGGATGTGTGCGATGTCCTTAGGTTAGTTAGGTTTAAGTAGTTCTAAGTTCTAGGGGACTGATGACCTTAGAAGTTAAGTCCCATAGTGCTCAGAGCCATTTGAACCATTTGAAGCAAAACCACGCAGAGTTACCCATAAACATTTTTGCAGCGCATACGAAACCCAAACTGACCATGAAGCATACCAACAAAAATATTATCCACAAAGGGGAATATTCGCTTTGGCAGCCAGATCTCACTCTGGACGGACTGTGGCCGTAACGGGGGATGAGCAATCGGCCTGCCGGGATAGCCGCGCGCGTTAAAGCACCCGCTACCGATACAGGGATGCATTAACGCCAAGGGTCGGCTTGCGCGCCATCCCGAATGCTGTATTTGGGCTGTTTTCCACATCCCACGATGTGGCTGTCGGGCTGGTACCCACATCCCACCTCAGATACAAGCTGTGCAAAGTTTTAAAAAACTTTCTCACACATAGGACTTAAGCAGACAGATGGGGTACACCGATTCCGTCCTGGTCGGCGGGGGAAAGGGGGGAGGGGGAAGGGCAGGGTGTGGCGGGTGAATAGAAACTCGTGACCTTCCACGTGTACGGTCCTCAAAGTCATAACGAGTAGCAGCAACTGGCTGACGTTCAGTCAAACTGGTCGTCAGATGCTTTTGAGGTCACAGGCTTCCGCTTGAACGGTTGCAGGACATTCAAAGCAAGCCAACGCACGGTTTCGCGGAGTAGCCGGCACCGCACTACTCATAGGGCGCGTTAAGTGGCCGAGTGCCGACTGGAACGCCTAAGCAGTCACCGCCATTATAACGGACTGCCCAGCCCGGAAACTGTCTCGAGCATGTACTTCGACGGTGCACACATAATAGCAATATTTCAGACCTCGCGGTTACACACGGACCTCTCTTTATCGCAGCATTATTAAGGAGGCAGGAACCAGCGACCACGGTGCCATGCTTACCGGAGATTCAGAGATGATTACTGGAGCCATTAAATCTGTCCAAAGGGTTAGCAGAGCTTCTACACTGGTCGTAGTAGATAAACAGTCAATGGAAATAATTTAGCTCCAGTGCGAAGAACGTAGAGGAATTGTGGGTAAAGTTTAAACTTGGTGTGTATCACGCTCTGTTGAAGTATTAAATTAAGAACGGGAACACCGAGTCCGGTTTAACAATAACGTTGGGGAAAACCTGATGAAGCAGAGATCTTCACGCGCTCGGTTCGGAAAAGGATGCAAGAATGCCGACAAGGAAAGTTAATAGGGATTAGTGTGCGTACAAAGAAAGACGGGGGAGATGCATGCAATGACATTCAGCGTCATACGTTAACGAAATGAGCGTTGACCGTGCCGAGTTTGTGACGTCGTAGCGTGGTATACCACGTTGGCGAGTCTTTCCGAACGTACGGAGTAATATTTAGCATGACATATTCTGAACGTGCGTCTGAAAGTTGATTAACGAGATGTCACATACACGGCATCTCCCTGCACTGCAGAGTTGTGAAGCGCCATGTTGGCTTCCAATTGAAGCCGCTATGTTTATGTGCCGTTTCTGGGCAACAGCAAAGTGGGGAGGTATCGAAAACCCGCCGTTAATTGTACGATTCGTTGTAGTAAAATGACGAGAAAAGTCATATTCGAGGTAAAAAAAAAAATATTGTAACTTGGTATTATCAGTGTTTGCCATTTGAAAGCAATAGCATGTTGAGGATCCACTAAAAACGCATTGTTCTTTGTACAATTTGCTACACTTAAATTTGAATTAGTAATAATGCTACAGTTAAAGCTTTCAGGGAATGGTAGATACTGTTACTCGACGGAAGTGGTCGGTTTGGTATAAGCCGGCGTGGCAGCTCAGCGGGTTTGGTCGGAGGGTAAGCTGCCCTCTGCGATGAAAAGCTGGGTGAATGGATCAACGATGAACTTGAACAGGTTTCATGGGACGTCCGCCCCAGAAAAACGTGAGCACAGCAGCACAGAGTGGTAACGTCCCACTACTTTCGTTTTTTTTTCTAACCGCGTTTCTAATAGGTTCTGATACTTTCTCTTTAGTTTAATGTAAGTATATACTACAATATTCGATGTTACGAAGTAACCCGACAGGGTATCCGAGAGCGCTAACGCGCTGCTTCCTGGACTCGGGTGGGCGCGCCGGCCACGGATCGAATCCGCCCGGCGGATTAACGACGCGGGCCAGTGTGCCGGCCAGCCTGGATCTGGATTTTAGGCGGTTTTCCACATTCCGCTAGGTGAATACCGGGCTGGTCCCCACGTTCCGCCTCAGTTACACGCCTGGCAGACATTTGAAACACGTTTTCACTATTTCACGACTTACACTAGATGCAGACAGCTGGGATACACTGATTCCATCCCTGGGGGTACGGGGTGGCGGCAGGAAGGGCATCCGGCCACCCCTCAAACTGACCTTGCCAAATCCGTTCTAACCAAGCCGACCCTGCAATCGCTGCGGGACTATGGCGTAAGCGAGAGAAGAAGAAGGTGATTCGATGTTATGAAGTATAAGTGAGCTCGTTTTGGGGGGTGAGTATGTTCGATTGGTTTGATCTACAGGACACCTTGCGCTACTAGTAAGATATTTTACCCTTTTTTCTATTACGTTTTGTAATTCACATGTAGAGATTGTGCTACCGAGTAGAAGAGTAATCGAATAAGAATGACATTAGGATTTTACTAAGAAGTGAGAATGATGAAATGATTTTTGTCTTACGTGGAAAACTAATGTAAATTTGTATCACACTGTTTGTAATGGAACTTTTATAAGCCGGTGTCCTTTCTGACTGGACACGGTACTTTTCTTTTTGCCTTGTAATATTTTCTCGGGTATTGAAGTTTTTATTTACGTATATTGGAGACAGAACACTTTATCATATGGACAAGGGAGGAAAGTATGTTTTAATAAATCTAATATAGGTATTTTATTTGGTGTCACCGCCAGACACCACACTTGCTAGGTGATAGCCTTTAAATCGGCCGCGGTCCGTTAGTATACGTCGGACCCGCGTGTCGCCACTATCAGTGATTGCAGACCGAGCGCCGCCACACGGCAGGTCTAGTGTAGACAGACTCCCTAGCACTCGCCCCAGTTGTACAGCCGACTTTGCTAGCGATGGTTCACTGACCAATACGCTCTCATTTGCCGAGACGACAGTTTAGCATAGCCTTCAGCTACGTCATTTGCTACGACCTAGCAAGGCGCCATATTCAGTTACTATAAGCTGAACAGATAATATTGTGAATCATGCACCGTCAAGAGCGACGTTCATCATTAATGGATTAAAGTTAAGTATGAAACTAATTACGTCCGCTTTCTGAATTCTCATTCCTTGTCATGCTGCAGACATCACGTCAGTATAGTTCTTCCCTCCTCACGCCAGCCTACGTGAGCTAAAACGCGTGCATTCGGCCTCCACTCGTAACACGGTGTTGGCTATTCTGCTAACTCAAAATTTTACGCCCGTCCAATTCGTAAACAGTGGATTTACGAACAGATACGGCCGACAACTGCTACTTGATGGCGCCGCCTCTGGCTGGCTGGGCGGCGGTAGGAGCGCCGCACGGGAGGCGCGACCCACGCGCACTCCTGCAAATACTGACGAGCCAGGACATCACACTCCCCTACTTAAGAGCGTGGTCCTTCACCTCTGGAACGGCTGCACATCGCACGGATTCGACGAGCCGTTGCTACATGTCCGAAGCTTGCACTGAGGCACCGCGGTGTACTCTGAGGCCACGCGGTCCCCGCGAGTTAACGGACGGTCGTTTGTGGGCGCGGAGCCGGTGCCCGGCAGTGTCCGAGGTGCCCGTCGCCTCGACATCGGACGAATCTGGTGACCGAGACGTGAACCTGGATTCGCCGTAACGGTCCTCGAACCACTGTAGAACGATTATGGCCTCTTGACAAAGACAGCTACCCTGCCGTACGATTGCATCGCCGTCGGGGAAGACATCCGGCATGGAGGGAGCCAGTGGGTCACAGCTGCCACGGTGTCTTCCAATACTACAGCGAGCCCCGTGAAATCCGACGTGAATCGCCCACCTACTACACTACTGGCCATTAAAATCGCTACGCCAAGAAGAAATGCAGATGATAAACGGGTATTCACTCGACAAATATATTATACTAGAACTGACATGTGATTACATTTTTACGCAATTTACGTGCATAGACCCTGAGAAATCACTACCCAAAACAACCACCTCTGGCCGTAATACCAGCCTTCATGCGCCTGGGCATTGAGTCAAATAGAGCTTGGATGGCGTGTACGGGTACAGCTGCCCATGCAGCTTCAACACGATGCCACAGTTCATCAAGAGTACTGACTGGCGTATCGTGACGAGCCAGTTGCTCGGCCACCATAGACCAGACGTTTTCAATTGGGGAGAGATCTGGAGAATGTCCTGGCCAGGGCAGCAGTCGAACATTTTCTGTATCCAGAAAGACTCGTACAGGACCTCCAACAAGCGGTCGTGCATTATCCTGCTGAAATGTAGGGTTTCGCAGGGATCGAATGAAGCGTAGAGCCACGAGTTGTAACAAATCTGAAATGTAACGTCCACTGTTCAAAGTGCCGTCAATGCGGACAAGAGGTGACCGAGACGTGTAACCAATGTTACCCCATACCATCACGCCGGGTGATACGCCAGTATGGCGATGACGAATACACGCTTCCAATGTGCGTTCACCGCGATGTCGCCAAACACGGATGCAACCATCATGATGCTGTAATCAGAACCTGGATTCATCCGAAAAAATTACGTTTTACCATTCGCGCACCTAGGTTCGTCGTTGAGTACACCATCGCAGGCGCTCCTGTCTGTGATGCAGCGTCAAGGGTAACCGCAGCCATGGTCTCCTACCTGATGGTCCCTGTTGCTGCAAACGACGTCGAACTGTTCGTGCTGATGGTTGTTGTCTTGCAAACGTCCCCATGTGTTGACTCACGGATCGAGACGTGGCTGCACGATCCGTTACAGCCATGCGGATAAGACGCCTGTCATCTCGATTGCTAGTGATACGAGGCCTTTGGAATCCAGCACGCCGTTCCGTATTACCTCCCTGAACCCACAGATTCCATATTCTGCTAAGAGTCATTGGATCTCGACCAACGCGAGCAGCAATGTCGCGATACGATAAACCGCAATCGCGATAGGTTACAATCTGACCTTTATCAAAGACGGAAACGTGATGGTACGCATTTCTCTTCCTTACACGAGGCATCACAACAACATTTCACCAGGCAACGCCGGTCAACTGCTGTTTGTGTATGAGAAATCGGTTGGAAACTTACCTTACGTCAGCACGTTGTAGGTGCCGCCACCGGCGCCAACCTGGTGTGAATGCTCTGAGTAGCACGTCATTTTCGTGGTGTAGCAATTTTAATGGCTAGTAGTGTATAAAACTTCCCCCACTGCTCTCCGTTCGCGTCCGAACAGCTGTTCGCCTGTCGTGGCCGTCGACCTGACGTCAGAAGACAGGCCGACGCTTTTCGACTGATCCGCGGTCCAGCCTCGCTGACGCCGATCCGACTGCAATCGTAACTGACGTCATTGTGTCAGCGTGCCGACAGTTGGGTTTCCTCTGCTGCCGATACTCTTTTGCGGCAATGCATGCTGAACGCATTGCTCCGGAACACCTGTGCCAGGCCGTCACATCTGCCACAGATCACCGCTACCTATCCCGCTCTACAGAGCGGGCAAATCTCCGACCTGCACAGTCTCTTGTGTGACGGGAACGTTCGACACTTTGTCGCCTGCCCGTGGTTTCACCGCTCTTCGACTCCTTTCCGTAGATGATCACCCAAACAGCGACCAGTTTCGCCGTTTTCCGAGATGCTCGTGCTCACGCACCGGGCCGTGACATCTGGACTTTTTCAAAATCGCATACGTTAGTGGACTTGACCATTTGCTGCTGGAATCGTCACAAGAATGATTCCCCATTAGCTGCTGTCAAGTTTACATACTTCCCTTAACGCAACACGCCTCTGCAACGCCACAACGCAACTATCAGTCTTGCAGTGGGCAGTGGTGATAGCGTCTCGCTCCACTGTTGTTGTTGTTGTGGTCTTCAGTCCTGAGACTGGTTTGATGCAGCTCTCCATGCTACTCTATCCTGTGCAGGATTCTTCATCTCGCAGTACTTGCTGCAACTTACATCCTTCTGAATCTGCTTAGTGTACTCATCTCTTGGTCTCCCTCTACGAGTTTTACCCTCCACGCTGCCCTCCAATGCTGAGTTTGTGATCCCTTGATGCCTCAGAACATGTCCTACTAACCGGTCGCTTCTTCTTGTCAAGTTGTGCCACAAACTCCTCTTCTCCCCAATTCTATTCAATACCTCCTCATTAGTTATGTGATCTACCCATCTAATCTTCAGCATTCTTCTGTAGCACCACATTTCGAAAGCTTCTATTCTCTTCTTGTCCAAACTATTTATCGTCCATGTTTCACTTCCATACGTGGCTACACTCTGGTTCACTACTATATGTAATACTGTGGTACTAGAAAACTATAAACGGAAGAATATAGATCTGCGAAGCTGCAGTCGTACCAACGGGAATCGAATAAAAGTAACGTGAAGCGGAGCTTCCTTGGTACGGGTAGTTGGTGTTCCATCGTACTGCGGCATGCAGGGGGTACGTGTAGACCTAGGCTACTACAGTGTTGAAAATTCCAATCAAACGTCAAGTCAATGGGAACAGGCGCTAGCGAAGAATCCAGTCAGAGGTGCTCAGTAGGTACGGAGGTCGGAGGAACGGTATATAGGGCACGTTCTCGAGGGTACTGGAGGCTCCAGGCGACGTGGAGGCCAATAGAAGTCAAGTGGAGCGCCTCCGTTCCCAGCCAGCTGCTGTCTACTCTGTCGGGTCTCCTCGAGCAGCGTCAGTGCGTACCAGGGGATTCGCGGCGCCACCAACACATGGCTCGCCAGTGAGTACCAGCAGCCGGCGGCTGTGTTGCGCCAATTCGAGGGTAATTGTCCGATTTTCGGGTAAAACCTTGGTTGGTGGAAATTTTGGAGGGTAACAGGAAATGATGGGTATTTTTCGGGTTATTTGATAATTTTTAGAGCAAACATTTTTGTTCACATTCAGATCATGCTATAACTTTTTAAAATGAAAGTACAGACACGGTATGAGAATATGAAAATTGTGACATGTGTTGTGTTGTGAGCTCTGCTCTCTCTTCCGTTGCTTGTCTTAACTGGTATGTGTCGTAGCCTACTTGTCATCTTGTTGTTCTCGTGGTAGCAGTATCTTACAGTTTTACTGGACTACTATAGTTCAATTCTTTTATCTTGGCGGTTCGCGCATGCCCGCCCAGACGCGGGAGATTGCTGCGTTGCCAGTTGTACGCGCCAAGAGAAGCAGCGCCATAGTATAGTTCGCAAACTTACGTTTAGGGGGGAGCACGCAGTTTATGAAGTAAAGCCACCACGGCCGCATTAACTCTTTCGCTGCTACAGAGACGTGCTCCCCGCATTCCGCGATGTGCGCGATTTTGTCATCATTGCACTGCTCGCCTGTGCAGACACATGGTGTTTCGACTGCTTTGACACACTTTATCATTCGATTTCACAAAAACTATTTGGCACAAACATTTGATTTTTACACATCTTCTTGACTGATACCTTCCCCCCATAAATGACTTAATTTTGTTTCGATGTTCAACGCAGTTATTGTGCAGCATTAGATGTAGTAAACCATTGCACGAAATTTTGAAGAGTTTGTAGAGGTAAAAGTCCATAGCGTATACTTTCGGTATGGTCGATTTTAGTTGCCACAAGAAATTTCAAAAAATTACATTCAATCGAATAAAATTCATGAAGTAAGACACTTCGATATTGTTTTTAAATAAAGAAAATATTAAGCACCGATCAAGGTTTGAACTCAGAACCATTCGCTTAGCAGTCATACACTTTAACTTTTTTTTTTTTTTTTGTTCGATATAGTTCGTTGCGTTTTTGGTCGGGGCGGACGTCACAAGACATCCGTCCAAATTGATCGTTGGTTCCTTGACTCAAGCCCTCTGACTGAACACACTGAGCTATCGTGCTGGCGAACCATTACGCTAACGTAGCTCGTCATCCAATATATCTCCTGGAGGACTTTAAAATGTCTCGCAAAAATACCGAAAAACGCTGTTGCTATGATTATGAATTACTCACGTTTCGTCGAAGTACAATAGGAAATAAACAATTACCACTGCACTTTATTGCGAAAAAGCGGTTAGTGAGAATGATACAAACACCTTTCCTTGCTATTGCCTGAATTAGGAGGCTTATTGCTCGTTTGGTTTAATTAATTAATAGAATATGAAGCAATTGGTATAAAGAATGCTTTTTCCAAACTTTCTATAAAAGAAAGTCTGCTATCAAGACATTGCTTTTGTTCCATTACTTTATTTATGACTGAACGTTTCTAAAACTGAAGACACTCATCCGTGCTCTGCACTGCAGTCGAGCTCTGGCAACGTCATTCTCTGTTCATTGGCTGACTGTGTTTCGTGACGTCAGATGCGCAGAACTAACCTAAACTCAGCCGCCGTCATAAATGAAGCGCACTTTAGTTTGAATGTTCTGTTGTGGGTTTAGTTTATGGTCAGTAATAGTACACTTATTAAACTTTAGTGCTTTTATTTCACTGAAATGATAAGTGGTTGCGTAAAGCAAGTGTTAGTGCGAAATCTGTAGACAATCTACGAGTACACCCTCCTCTTGAATTTCATGTCTCATCTAATTTACCCGAAACTCCAGATGTACAGAGTGAGCTTACTGAAAAGGACCATAATACTACCTCCAACTCAAAATATCCAAAATAGATTTTGTGATTGCTGGTAAAGCTTGTCTGAGTGCACTGGTTGGTTACAGGAGAGCAACAAACGTAGAGACGGACACGTTTTGACGTACTGCAAGGTATGTGATTGTGTTTTAACAGCGCGTAAATCGGAAATTTTGAGGCAAAGTCTTACAAACATATTAAACAAATGGAAGATGTGGTATCTACTTCTAATATATCTTCAATGGTAAAGAGCAATGCCAAAAAGTAAAAATGGCAGAAATTAAATTAATAGCACTTGTCGGTGCGAATAATTTACCAATCAGCACATTGGGTACATGTATCCCTCTTTGTAAAAATGTCTTCTCTGATTCAACGGTCGCTCAGGAGATTGCTTCAAAGCGTACAAATAATGTGCTAAGAAAACCATTTCCAGAGTCCTTATAAGATAAACTGAGGCATCCAGCCACACTTTTTCACTGATGAAACTACTGATCTAACTGCAACTAAGCAATGCGTATAAACAGTCGTGTATTTTGATAGGGATTCACGCTAGATTAAAACCAGTTAGATCAGTAAAATTTTAATTGTTAATTTTTCGTGTATTTTTGGGTCATTTTTATTATGTGGAAGCGCTTGTCCAACTATTTTTGAAACGGAGAGTATTTTGAGGTAAAATGGGTGATTTGACGACCACGGTGGGTGAGCCCTGGCAACACTGACTGACTGCGCCGCCCGCCGCCAGAGCGCAGCAGCGTCCCGTGTCCCGTGGCTCAGCCGCGAACGAGGCTCGCCGCTGCAGTCGGCGTTCTCTTTATCGTTTCGAATGTTACTAGTGCGGCGCATTTTCCATTGGCGTAAAACGGAATATTATAAAGGATTTTAAGCCCATGTCCGTTGTCGTAGGGAATGAGAGTCACCATCGCCATGCAGAAACTTTTTACCAAAATTTTTGAAAACTTGTTGATTCGTCACTATGTGCTTCTTTACCTCTTCGGAAAATATAATGCAACAAAATTTGAGACCTGTGAGCACTAAGCACGATGTATACTACCTTTTTTTCAACATTATCTTGCATTATATTTCCCGTTTCTTGTTCCTATCTAGTTATTATGCCACATATTTATACTACACGCACTACGTCACTTGCAACACAGGAATGCTTAGATAAAACCTGTAACAGGATGTAAACCCGAATTCTAACACTGTAAAAAGGTGTTTAAGGGGAGGAGGGGGGGGGGTAGGACGTCATAGGACGTCAAAGAGGCCGACTTGGAGCAGGAGAGGCATCACAAGACATTTTAACTTCCAGTGTCTATACTTTTACAAATAAATTCATAAAACTTTGTCAGAATCACCAGGAAGGAGTCAGGATTCACACTCACTGCAGTGGAAGTTCGAAAACATAACAAAATAATTTTTTTTTACGTGTGAAATTTCATCATTTTTTCACTTACTTCTGGCTGTATTTGTTGCTATAGGTACAGTTTTCTTCATAAGTTAGAGAGATTCTTTGATGAATTTTGCACAGCATACTTACCATACTTACAGGTGTATGAAACTCTAGAATTTATTTAATTTACGAAAAAACGAATGATCTGTTGTGTTTTAAACTTCATGTTTAGAAAAAACACAAATTTTGTAGTTAATTACCTCAATTTTTACCACAGTTTTTAATAGATTTGGAAAATTCTAGAGTTTCATACACCTTTAAGTATGGTTTGTATGCTGTGCAAAATTCATCGAACCATCTCTCTTACTTATGAAGAAAAGTGTACCTATAGCAACAAATGCTGCCATTAGTAAGTGAATAAAATGATGAAATTTCACAGTAAAAAAAATTACTTCGTTATGTTTTCGAGCTTCCACTGCCATGAGTGTGAATTCTGAATCCTTCCTGGTCATGCTGACAAAGTTTTATGAATTTATTTGTAAAAGTATAGACAGTGGAAATTAAAATGTCCTGAGGTGCCTCTCCTGCTCCAAGTCGGCCCGTTTGACGTCCTACCCCCCTTAAATGGGAGACATTGGCGTACCGGTGCGTGAGGGCTGAAACTTCTGATGCCTTAGTGGACTGCTGTGAACAGTGTCAGAATGGATGATAGCCTGGGTTAAACATGTTAGAGCTTTTCTCTATTTATGGCGATATGAAGATGTCAATAAATAACATAATTTTAGCTGGATGTGGCAAAAAAAGGAACACTTGTACCATATTTGTTCGTAGTGAACCTTGTTGCAGTGGCGTTCACGTCGTACTGAGTCGCAGATCTGTCTGTTACGAATCAAATAAACTACGTATCATTAGGGACAGCTCGTCTCGAAACAAGAATGTCCAATAGCACTCCACAGCATTCGGGACGGGTCACGTGACGTCCCTCGCTTGCTACTTTGGAGACTCCATATGCGATTTCATCGTGTTTTGTTGCTTCTGTTACTATAACTTCCGTGTTACGATAGTGTGCCGTTTCAAGGGAACGGCGAATTGAAGATTTATTACGAACGTCACCCTTGGTACGATTCGTTACAATCAAATGGCAAGAATTGCGTTTCGTGCACAAATTGAAATTCATTCGCTTAATACTTTATTATTAGAATCAGCAGACAGGTTTCTACTCAGAGAAGGTTCGCTACTGTCCAGCCCTCTGTACTACGCCAGCTGATCGACAACATCAAAAAAGTTTCACATCACCTCGGTTCCGACAGTTCCGGAACTAATACAGAAAACTGGAAGACATATGATCACAAATATCATTTCCGCCCTTTTTATTGCTCATGAAAACCACACATTGCGTGTTGTACCATTATACGGCGAGACATTCAGAGATGGTGGTTCAGATTGCTGTACACACCGGTACCTCTAATACCCAGGAGCACGTCCTCTTGCATTGATGCATGCCTGTATTCGTCGTGGCATACTGTCCACAAGTTCATCAAGGCACTGTTGGTCCAAACTGCCCCACTCCTCAACGGCGACTCAGCGTAGATCCGTCACAGTGGTTGGTGGGTCACGTAGTCCATAAACAGCCCTTTTCAATCCATCCCAGGCATGTGCGATAGGGTTCATGTCTGGAGAACATGCTAGCCACTCTAGTCCAGCGATGTCGTTATCCTGAAGGTAGCCATTCACAAGATGTGCACGATGGGGGCGCGAATTGTCGTCCATGAAGACGAATGCCTCGCTAATATGCTGTCGATATGGTTGCACTACCGGTCGGAGGATGGCATTCACGTATCGTACAGCCATTACGGCGCCTTCCATGACCACCAGCGGCGTACACTAATTGATCAAAAGTATCCGGACATCCACAAAACTATATGTTTTTCATATTAGGTGCATTTTTCTGCCACCTACTGCAAGGTACTCCATATCAGCGACCTCAGTAGTCGTTAGACATCGTGAGAGAGCAGAATGGGGCGCTACGCGGAGCTCACGGACTTCGAACGTGGTCAGGTGTCACTTGTGTCATACGTCTGTATGTGACATTTCCACACTCCTAAACAACCCCAGGTCCACTGTTTCCGATGTGATAGTGAAGTGGAAACGCGAGGGGAGACGTATAGCACAAAAGTGTACAGGTCGACCTCGTCTGGCGACTGTTGAAGATGGTCCTAATGTGGCGGACATCTATCCAGACCATTACACAGGAATTCCAAACTGCATCAGGATATACTGCCAGTACTCTCACAGTTAGGCGCGGTTTCATGGTCGAGCGGCTGCTCGTAAGACACACATGACGCCCGTAAATGCCAAACGACGCTTGGTGAAAGGAGGGTAAACATTGGACGTTTGAACAGTGGAAAAACGTTGTGTGGAGTGACTAATCACGGTACACAATGTGGCGATCCGATTGCAGGATGTGGGTATGGCGAATTCCCGGTGAACGTCATATGCCAGCGTGTGTAGTGCCAACAGTAAAATTCGGACGCAGTGGTGTTGTGGTGTGGTCGTGTTTTTCATGGAGGGGGCTTGCACCCCTTGTTGTTTTGCCTGGCACTATCACAGCACAGGCCTACATTGATGCTTTAAGCACTTCCTTCCTTCCCCTTGTTGAAGAGCAATTCAGGAATGGCGATTGCATCTTTCAACGCGATCGAGCACCTGTTCATAAGGAACGGCCTGTGTCGGTGTAGTTACACGGCAATAACATCCCCGTAATGGACTGGCCTGCACAGAGTCCTGACCTGAATCCTTCAGAACACCTCTGGGATGTTTAGGAACGCCGACTTTGTGCCAGGCCTCACAGACCGACATCGATACCTCTCCTCAGTGCAGCACTCCCTGAATGAATGGGCTGCCATTCCCCAAGACACCTTCCAGCTCTTGGTTGCACGTATGCCTTCGAGAATGGAAGCTGTCATCAAAGGTAAAGGCGAGCGAACATCGTGCTGAGTTCCTGCATTACCGATGGAAGATTTTCAGCCGGGTGTCCGGATACTTTTTGTCACATAGTGTACGTCGGCCCCACATAATGGCACCCCATAACAGTAGGGAAGCTCCACCTGGCTGAACTCGCTGGACAGTGTGTCTAAGGCGTTGAGCCTGACGGGGTTGCCTCCAAACGCGTCTCCGACGATTGTGTGGTTGCAAAGATGGACCTCGCCATGGACGTCGGGAGTGAAGTTGCGAATCATGCAGCCTATTGCGCACAGTTTGAGTCGTAACACGACGTCCTGCGGCTGCACGAAAAGAATTACTGAACATGGTGGCGTTGCTGAGTTCCTCCGAGCCATAATCCGTAGGTAGCGGTCATCTACTGCAGTAGTAGCCCTTGGGCGGCCTGAGCGAGGCATATCATAGACAGTTCCTGCCTCTCTGTATCTCTTCCATGTCAGAATAACATCACTTCGGTTCAGTCCGAGACGCCTAGACACTTCCTTGTTGAGAGCCCTTCCTGTCACAAAGTAACAATGTGGACGCGATGGAACCGCGGTACTGACCGCCTAGGCACGGCTAAACTACAGACAAAGCGAGCCGTGTACGTCGTTCCTGGTGGAATAACTGGAACTGATCGGCTGTCGGACCCCCTCCGTCTAATAGGCGCTGCTCATGCACGGTTGTTTACATCTTTGGGCGGGTTTAGTTACATTTATGAACAGTCAAAGGGCGTGTGTTTGTGATACAATAGCCACAGTCAACGCCTATCTTGATGAGTTATGGGAACCGGGATGATGCAAAACTTTATTTGATGTGTGTATTACTGGACATTGTCACGGGGTGTGTCCACTCTCAGGCTTCACGACAGCTCGAACTCTGCTGCTGACACTTTCAGTGAGGTGTCCGAGTGTATGTGAACGACTTGCATCGCATTAAAACTGAACAGCTAGAAACAGGACAGGCAGTGATGTCGGATGCCTAGCTCTGGAGCGAAGTCGACTTTCTAACTCGTCCCAAATGTGTTCCACTTCAGAAATTTGTGTGTCTACAGACCACAGCCTCACGGACGCTGCCGTATCACAGGGTGCGTTGTCACCCTGACACGACCGCCCGTCGCCTCCGCACAGCCCTCTGCTCTAACTATAGGGAGTGCTGTCCAGTGGGCCCGTATGCTTCCGCACTTGGCGCTTTAGAGCACAGTTAGGGGGCAACACCGTAACCACCTGCTCCGTACTTCACTCTCGAAAACTGCTCAAGTCCCACCAATACCCAAAAAGGGAAGTAGGAGTAATCCGTTGAATTACAGGCCCATATCACTAATGTCGATTTGTAGTAGGGTTTTGGAACATATACTCTACTCGAACATTGTGAAGTACCTCGAAGAAAACGATTTATTACACATAGTCACTAGGGATTCAGAAAATATCGTTCTTGCGAAACACAACTAGCTCTTTTCCTCATGAAGTAACGAGTGCTATCGACAGGGGATGTCAAATTGATTCCATGTTTTTAGATTTCCAGAAGGCTTTCGACACCGTTCCTCACAAGCGTCTTCTAACCAAACTGCGTGCCTGTGGAATATCGCCTCAGTTGTGCGACTGGATTCGTGATTTCCTGTCAGATAGGTCACAGTTCGTAGTAATAGACGGAAAGTCATCGAGTAAAACAAAGCAATATCCGGCGCTCCCCAAGGAAGTATTATAGGCGCTCTGTTGTTCCTGATCTATATTAACGATGTAGAAGACTATCTTAGTAACAGTCTTAGATTGTCTGCAGATGATGCTGTCATTTACTGTCGTGTAAAGTCATGAGACGACCAAAACAAATTGCAAAGTGATTTAGATAAGATATCTGTGTGGTGCGAAAAGTGCCAATTGACCCTGAACAAAGAAAAGTGTGAAGTTATGCACATGAGTACTAAAAGAAATCCACTGCATTTCGATTACGCGATGAGTCACACAAATATGAAGGCTGTAAATTCAACTAAATACTTAGCGATTACAATTTCAAATAACGTAAATTGGAACGATCACATAAATAATGTCGTGGGTAGAGCAAAGCAAAGACTGAGATTCATTGGCGGAACACTTAGAAGGTGCGACAGGCTACTAAAGAGACTGCTTACACCACGCTTGTCCGCCCCACTCTGGAGTATTACTGTGCTGCGTGGCATCCGCATCAGGTGGCACTGACGCATGACATCGATAAAGTACGAAGAAGAACGGCTCGTTTTGTATTATCACGAAATAGGGGAGGTTGTGCCACAGACGTGATACGTGAATTGGAGTGCCAATCATTAAAACAAAGGCGTTTTTCGTTGCGACGGGATCTTCTCATGAAATTTCACTCACCAGTCTTCTCCTCCGGTTGCGAAAACATTCTGTTGGCACCCATATACATAGGGAGAAATGATCATCACGATAAAATAAGAGAAATCAGGGCTCGCACAGAAAAAGTGCTCTTTTTCCCGTGCGCCTTTCGAGAGTGTAACGGTAGAGAGACAGCTTGAAGGTGGTTCATTGAACCCTCTGCCAGGCACTTTATTGTGAATAGCAGAGGAATGATGTAGATTTAGATGTAGAAAGACCAAGAAAGTTCTATTTTCTACAAAGAAACATTGCTTGGAGATATTGCATTTTATGAGATGAACGTTACATAAAATTCAAATATTGTTCAAGATCCCCTGCATCCAAATTTTCGACCTTTTAAAGAGCTGAAAAAAACATAGATTGGAACTTTTGCGATATATTCCTCCACATTACCACTCATTTTATCGATGGTTAGCTTCAGTAAACCAGAGCAGACGTGTATCATCTTCAAAAACAAAACAAATCAAAAATCCTGCTGAGTATGGCAGCGATAATGAATATACAGTTGAAATTCACCAAAACGTGCGTTCACAGGTAACGCCGAACCGAGAGCCTCTCACCAGCGTGGTCCAGCCGCCTCCAGGCGGCCACTGTCCAGTGGCGCCGCCCTCCACACGACTGACGCACTGCGGCTCACAGGCAGCTGCAGGCCCGCTGCACCCCATTCTTGTTAACTCCGTCCGCAAAGTCATTAGGCTACGCATACCGATGGCAGGATTTTGGAAATCACGAGTGATCCGTTCTGCCCATTTCGTGAACATTTTTCGGAAAGATTACTTTAACGGAAGAGCCCGCGTCAATATCATTCGTGAGAATTTGGTCTCGACTGTTTTCTTGTACGACGCGTAGGTCCGGAGATATTTCGATATTCTGAGCTTAAATATCTTGCGCTGTACACAGGGTGGAAGTGAATTCACCTTTAGACACGAATTTAGGAGACACAGATTGACCGTGTGTTGGGGAGGGCGAGATGTGATTAAGGGGGGTAACGAAGTCAAACGGGCCGACTTGGAGCAGGAGAGGCACCACAGGACATTTTAATTTCCACTATACATACTTTTACAAATAAATTCATAAAACTTTGTCAGCATGGCCAGGAAGGATTCGGGATTCACACTCATAGCAGTGGAAGTTCAAAAACATAACAAAATAAAATTTTTTACATGTGAAATTTCACCATTTTTTCGCTTACTATTGGCTGCATTTGTTGCTATAGGTACATTTTTCTTCACAAGTAAGAGAGATTCTTTGATGAATTTTGCACAGCATACAAACCATGCTTACAGGTGTACGAAACTCTATAATTTTCCAAATCTATTAAAAACTGTGGTAAACATTGAGATAATTAACTACAAAATTAGATTTTTTTCTAAACATAAAGTTTAAAACGTAACAGCTCATTCATTTTCTCGTAAATTAAATAGATTCTAGAGTTTCAGACACCTGTAAGTATGGTAAGTATGCTGTGTAAAATTCATCAAAGAATCTCTCTTACTTGTGAAGAAAAGTGTATCTATAGCAACAAATACAGCCGATAGTAAGTGAAAAAATGATGAAATTTCATATGTAAAAAAATTTTTTCTTATGTTTTTGAACTTCCACTGCTACGAGTGTGAATTCTGAATCCTTCCTGGTTATGCTGACAAAGTTTTATGAATTTACTTGTAAAAGTATAGACAGTGGAAATTAAAATGTCGTGTGGTGCCTCTCCTGCTCCAAGTCGGCCCGTTTGACGTCCTACCCGCCTTAAGTAAACGAGCAGTACATCGACGTCTCCGTTCTCTGTGACGAGATGGAGACAGTGAGGTCGTTCTCGAGACGACCGGGGTCCAGAGTGCACGGCAGGCCGTAGCCTGTAAGTCCTCGCCTGGTTTTCCCTAGGCGAACGCGGGGACGGCTGCTTCGACGGCCAACACCTTCTGCCGACCTCTGAAAGCGGGCTAGATTTTTTTTTTTTTTTTTTAATAGGATGCGGCCCCTCCACGCCTACAACAACGTGGTGACCAAACCAAAAGTTCTACTGTCACCTCCGTATAACATGTTAGTTTTCAAATCGTGAGTCACAAGATGCGGGCTGTGATGTTGTCCATGCGTGTGGGTAGGATTTCTCATTGGCATGATCCATCAGGAGACAGAAATTGGACGAAAGCGACCCAAGGGTAGCGGTTTGTAAGGGCAGCGGGAAAAGTGCCAAGACAAGCGCCAAGAGGAAAAAAAAAAACCTCTGCGACAGAAGGACGGGTAGTGAGGGCAGTAGCGGCTTGCTAGCTGTGACAGTTCATGCATGCAAGGTGAGGTTATGTCAGTGCGAGGTAACGTACACTGTTACCTTTGTCGTTGCGGGTGCTCGTTGTAGGGCCTGCTGCAGCTGCTGCGTCCCTGTAACAGCTCGAGGTCGTCATACATTAGTGGGCGATCGGTCATTGATCAGCTCACAGAGTAGGGGTGGGGGTGGGGGGGTTGAGTGCTTTGTACAGTAATGTTGTTTCACTGCTATTGCCTGTTTTTCGGCTGGTCGAGCATCATCTGGGGTTGCCAGTAGTAGCTGCGTTGCAAGGGCTCGCCAGTACTGTCGTATTAGCGTGCCATAGATGTTTAGTTTCTTGCTAATAGTGTCTTTGGTCTATTGTGTTTCCATCTATGGTTCTGGTCGTAGTTACCCAGAGAAAGGATAAACGGGTTACGCGAGTGTTTCTGTACAGTCGTGTGGAGAGTTTTTGTAATACCTGCAAGATGGTATCTAGCCGATACTCCCGGTGAAGGTCCGCGGTGCGTGTGTAGCGCGGAGCGTTGCTTATGATTCTGAGTACTTTGTTCTGTATGATCTGCAGACGGCGCAGGCGTGTGGGCGCAGCGGATCCCCAGACGGGAGCAGTATACGTCATCAGAGGTCTAATAAGTGTGGTGTACATGCACCTGGACACCCTCCTATTCAGTGTGCTACGCCTGTTAAGCATAGGGTAGAGTTGTTTGAGCCTCGCGTTTGCTTTGTTGGTCACGTGTTGAATGTGGTCACCCCAGAGTGGTTTCCAGTCCAGCCAGACACCGAGGTATTTGACCTTCTCACGGAAACGTATTGGTCGTGCATGTAGTGTTATTTGGTTGCAGTGTTGATGTTTGCGCAGTAGTTTCGGTCTTCTAGTGAACAGAACGGCTTCGCACTTGTCGACGTTTACTTTAACACGCCGTTTCACGAGCCAAGGCTCTGCCGCTCTGAGTGCAAAAAATGGCTCTGAGTACTATGGGACTTAACTTCTGAGGCCATCAGTCCCCTAGAACTTAGAACTACTTAAACCTAACTAACCTAAGGACATCACACACATCCATGCCCGAGGCAGGATTCGAACCTGCAACCGTAGCGGTCGCGAGGTTCCAGACTGTAGCGTCTAGAACCACTCGGCCACCCCGGCCAGCGCTCTGACTGCAGTCTGTAGTCGTGAGTTAATGTTAGTCGGCTTCCAATCTTGCGCGAGTATGGCAGTGTCATCCGCGTAGATTGCCACCGTCGTGTTGCGTGTGGCTGGGACGTCATTAATGTGGAGGTTAGACAGTAGGGGCCCTAGGATGCTTCCTTGGGGTACTCCAGCCTGGATACCATGTCGTTTCGATTGTTTGCGCTGCACGTCGGTGTTGAAACTCCTGTCCGTGAGATATGAGTGTATGAGACGTGCGACCCCGTCGGGGAACCCTGCGTCGCTTGGTTTGCGTATGAGGCCGTTGTGCTACAGACGATCGAAGGTCTTTTCGATGTTCAGGAACACCGCCCCAGTTGCTTTGTTTGTGTTGTATCCGTCTGTTATGTATTCAACAACGCGGAGGAGTTGTTGTGTTGTCGAGTGGTGATTCATGAAGCCGAATTGCTCCGGCTTCGGGGCGTCGTTTGTAATGCAGTGCCTAGTGAGCCGTTTTAGTATTACCATCACGACCTTGGCCGTCTTCCAAAAGGCGGGGAAGTGTCGGTGTTTAAGAATAGCATTCGTGATGTGTGTGAGGTATTATACTGCTTTATCAGGAGGATGGTTTTGATGAATACCATTGTGACCAGGGGCCTTCCTAGCTGTGGTATGGATGATGGCTCAATTGACTTCAGCTGTGCTAGTCTGTCGGATGTCGTTGCGCGGTGGTTGGGTCTGAGGGTTCCAGGTTCGGTGTGAATGACGCTGCAAATGTGAGGGCCATCAGTTCCGCTTTTTCTTCCGCAGAATATGCCGGCCCGTCGGGCCCTTGTAGCGGGGGTGGGTAGAGTTTCTCCCTGGTGAAGTGTCGGGCCATCTGCCACACGCCAGGTCGTGTGGTGTCCAGCCGTTCGAGTTTCTGGTTCCACTGTTGTGTTTTAAATGTTTGTATTTTGTCCCGGATTATACCCTGGAGGCTGTTCATGTGCTGTTTGAAATGCTGGCGCCTGGTACGCTGCCAGTGTCTGCTGAGGCATTTCCTCAATGAGATAAGGCCCAGGATATCCTGGGGCAGGGCAGCGCTGTGTTGTTGTGGTGTGCGGATTGGTATGCGCTGCGCCAGCCGAGGCCCGAACGCAGAATCGGCTCTACACTATGTGAGGCAGCGAGCTCACCTCTACTACCCGCCCCAGACAAAGGAGTTGTTTTGTCAGCGAAACTGAATGTGGGACAGCCGCGCACGTGAAGACGTCACAACAGGGCGGAAGCGCTCCCGACCGGAGTCCGCGGACGGGGGCTGCCCGCTGCCCCCGGCTGGAGCGGGGCGGGGGGCGGCGCGAACGCCGGGCGTAGCGCTGTGACGGGGGGCGGCGGGCGCCACAGCCGGGCGACTTAACACGCGGCTCAGGCAGTGCTAAATAGCTTACGACTGTTTGTCGCTGTCCGCCACTGTAACGTCCAGGGAAGCAATCGTAAGTGAGAAAGATGGAAAAACGCAGACAGAAAGAAGAAAATTCATTGCGTTAGGAAGAAGATACACTCTGATTTAAAATATTTTTTAGCTTTGTGAAACAACAGTTACCCAGGTGTATTCAATGGTAGATGATGCTAATCCGAGAGGTTACAAGTTCAGAAAGAAAAGTAATTCACGTTTCATGTTATAGAGGAAATTGTCTTATCAGACAAGCCGTTGAAGGCCAACTGAGTTCATCTACCTACCTTTTTTTCCGTCACGTAAATTCTAGTGAAATAAAAACATTATTTCTACGGAGCAGGAATTTCCATTTTATGAGAAAACTATATCTGGTGATAACATGACTTGCTCTCTTCATAAACCAGCTCTCTGCTATTTTCATTCCATTCCTCTGGCACAAATCCAGGAGTCTTTCCCCTTCTTCATTTCTGCCTTCATATCAAAAACATCCCGATACTTGCTCAAATCCCCTTCTTTCTTTGCTTACCTGTACATCAAAATCTCCCATCACTATATAGGAACTCTCTATATGGTTCTCTAACTCATTTTCAAAATCCATCTTCTCTTCTTCAATACATCCTACTTGAGGTGCATAAATCTGGATAACTTTTAGTGTTTGTTCTTGGAATCTCGGGTTTTAGATTATGGTCCTGTCTGATATATATCTCACACTTTCAATACAGCTTTGTACATTCTTATTCACCATCAGTGATACACCATTTCTTCCAAACCTGTTATTCCCACTCCATTACAGCAGAGCGTTTCATTTTTGTTTTTATTGACTGTCACAAATCTTTTTATTTCGTATTTTTTAATTATTTTCTAGTTTGTTTGATTATCCGTTTCCTACGGCATTCTGAGCATCATGCAGAAGCTTGTTCCATATGCCGCATATCTTTCACGGGCGAGCGATCTAAACTGAAATACTGCGCCGGATGGACGGCACAGTTGCAGCACTGAAGCTGCTGCCTCGAGTTTATGCCAGTGCACTGGCACTGCCGCGTGAGCCGCGCGTCACGTCACGTCACGTCACGTCACGTCACGTCGCGGCACGCCCTCTGACTTGCCGCCTAGCTTGCCGTGCTAGCAAGCGTGCGGGGTGACCTGTTTTGTTTGTTCACTATCACTGTTTTGACTAACACACGTACGATAACGCGTTTGCTTTTATTTATCGCGAAAATGCAAATGTTTATGCAGTCAGCTTGTGTGTTACTGTAGGTCTATTACTAAGGAGTGTTCTGAAGTAAAACACAAACAGAGTCAAACGCTACTGAAGTAGAGACCTGTTTTTCCAACGCGCCTAGTGCAGTGGTGAATACGACGGTAGCTCCAGAAAGTAAACTTACGGATTAATTAACGAGCTGAAAACAAAATTTTATAACTGTATCTACAGATATGGATTTCGTAGCAGCTCATCATCAGGTGATCTATTTAAGAAGAAGAAAAAGGAGGACACCAAAGTACCGGCAAACAGAATTTCAAAATTTAAATGGAACTAAGTGCACTTCCTTTTCCCACCAACTTCCAAATGGAGGAAGGGAGAGGTGGAGGGAAAGTGGGGAGTGGGGTGGTGTTAGGTTAGTAGAGCACAATTGACCTACTTTATCACTAAAATTTAAATTTCCTGCCAAGACACCAGTGCAATATTGACACATCTATGGCCGCCATCTTGGAATCGCCATGTTGGATAAATTTGGCAACAATGCAGAGTGGGTTGATATGAACTTTGTCCCACTAGTTCTGTGAGGGTCATGTGAGTGGAATGGATGTGTGTACAGTGCGCCGTTAGTTTGTGTTGTTTGATGTCGATGATGGTGATGATCGCGAGAGAAGGAAGAGAGTGAAAGCCGGTGCCTGCACACAGCCTACTACTCCCAAATAGCACCAAGGCGCCTGCAGAGCCCGACGTCCCCGTCTGACGGATGGGCGACAAGCAGCTGCATCGTATGCCCTCATTTCGAGAGACACTGCAGAGAGGTTGACACCGGCACAAAGTCCAGTGATCAGGAACTTCACGCCACCACCTCTTTCCCCCTTGCTGGCGAGACACTGGCGGTGAAAATTTCGTGCACCACTGGGATTCGAACCAGCTTACCTCTAACTCGAGTGGAAGCACACAGACATACGTTAGCGATTTCGGTAACGGATCCGCATATTGTTGGAACTGAAGACTACAGCTGACTAGATTAAAGTATAAAGTTGGTAGCTATTAAATGGCAGATACACGAATAAAATAATGAGAACATGAGACTCGTGTCGTCAGTTTTCAACGACGGCTACTGTGTTACGATAAGGTACAATGCCTAGTGCTTATACATGAGTGTTGTTTCTCTTACAACAGTGAAATTTTCTCCAATTTTTTTATGACTTGGTAGCGGTGGTGTAATTACGTCTTTCAGCCCACTGTAAAATGCATATACCTTAGTACTCCGTGAGCCACTTGATTACGTGTGGCGGAAGGTACATCTGGTACAACAAACTGATCAACCCCCTCCTCCCTGTTGCACTCGCGAATGGTGCGTGGGATGAATGATTATCGGCGAGCCTCTGTATCAGCTCTACTTTCCCGATTTTTCTCATCGTGGTCGTTGCGGAAGATGTATTTGGGAGGAAGTAATATGTTGTTCGACTTTTCCTGGGAAGCACTCTCTGGAAATTTCAACAGTAAGCCTCTGTGTGATGCACAACGCGTCCCTTTTAAAGCCGTCGGCACACGGACCGTGCATCCGAACGTTGAGCCGTCACCGTGCCGAGTTTCTGACGTCAGAGCGTGGAACAGCACGTTCGGGAGACTTTCCAAACGTGCAGAGCAATATCTGGCACGTCGGCTATTCTGAGCGTGCATCTGAGTGTTGACCAACGAGATGGCACAACATCACCTACGTCACTTCCACGCCATCTCCTTTCAGCACGGAGTTCTGAAGCGCCATATTGGCATTCATTTCAAGCCTATACGTATAATATGCCGTTTTTTACAACCAGCTAATTGAGAATTGCTCAGAAACCGGTTGTTAACTGTATGATTCGTTGCAATAAAATAACGAGAAACATCATATTCGTGGCAAAAGAATTATTGTAACTTGCGTATTATGGGAGTATGCCATTTGAAAGCAACTATACACTCAGGAGCCACCAAAAACGCATTGTTCTTGCTGCAATTTGTTATAATTAAATTTCAATTAGTAACATAGCTATTATTAAAGCTTTTAGTAATTGTAACGTGGTAGAATTGGCTGCTGAACAATTGTCGTTGATTTAGCGTAATGAGTGGTGTTACTAATTTTAAACTGAATACATGACACAGCGGTTTTTCACGTCTTAGCCCATCATAAACTTTTTTTCCTAACTGTCGTGCTTTTGATAGGTTCTGATGCTTTATTGTTAGTATAATATAAGTATATACTGTAATATTTGATGTTATATAAATATAAGTTCACCTTTTTTTGAGGAATGAGTTTGTTCGAGTGGCTTAATCTACAGGACACAATGGTTCAAATGGCTCTGAGCACTATGGGACTTAACTTATGACGTCATCAGTCCCCTAGAATTTAGAACTACTTAAACCTAACTAACCTGAGGACATCACACACATCCATGCTCGAAGCTGGGTTCGAGCCTGCGACCGTAGCGGTCGCGCGGTTCCAGACTGTAGCGCCTAGAACCGCGCGGCCACCCCGGCCGGCAACCTGCAGGGCAGCTTGCGCTATCTGTAAAAGAAAAAGGAGCAGAATATCTTTATACTTCGTTATTCACATGTTGCAAACATTCTGCTACTGGGTAAGAACAGTGATCTAGTAAGAATGACGTTGGGGTTTTTAGTAAAATGTGGGAATAATGAAATAATGTTTATCTTATGTGGAGAACTATCGCAAATTTCTATCGACCTGTTAGTAGTGGAACTTTTAGAAGCCTGTGTCCTTACTGACTTGACATGGACTTTCCTTTTCATCTTTAACATGTTCATGTATTGGTATTGGTTAAAAACAGTCTTGGTTGCAATTTTAGTTTTTTATTTTTAAACTACTCGTTTCCCTTTATTTAGGCATCTTCAGGTTATCTTAATTTGGTTTTTCTAGAAAGCATCCTAGAAATAGCAAATTAAGATAACCTGAAGATGCCTAAATAAGCCGAAACGCGTAGTTGAAAAATAGAAAATAAATAAAATTGCAACCAAGACCGTTTTTAACCAATACTGTTAACCACTGGTTTGCTGTATGCCACATATGAATTGGAAGAATTTCTATGTTCATGGATATTGAAGTTTTTATTTGCGTATACAACGTGACTTCCTATGTGGACAATGGAGGAACTGTGCGTTTTTATAGAGCTGACGTGGGAATTTTACACGCGCCCCTTTAGTAAACAGGGTGATTTACGAACTAGAAACATCCCGCAACTGCAGCTGGAGTGCGTTTTGATCGCGTACACCACGTTGGGGCCCACGTACCGCACGCACAAGTCGCATCATTTCTGAGCGTTCAGCAGCACGTTGAACTCAGCAGGCTCAACGTTGACGTTCGACAGCACGGTCCGTGAGCCGACGGCTTAACGACTGTCAGTGGAGTTTGTTGAGCATTTGTGCCGACCAAACGATTCCGTGACGAAAAACGACTCTCTTCCGTGGATCTTCTCCGTCTGATCTATCAGTCCTACCTTGTAAGGGTCCCAGGTTCGTGACCAGTACTCAAGAATCGGCCGAACAAGCGCTTTGTAAGCCAATTCCTACGTGGACGAATTACAGTTCCTTCTCATTTTGCCTTCGAATCTCATTTTGCCATCTGCTTTTCCTACTATTCGTCTTATGTAGTTATTGCTCTGGATAGTTGCTCATAGATACTTTACTGCAGATACTATTTCCAGCAGTTTGTCATCGATAGTGCAGCTGAACAGTAGCAGATTTTTTTCCCTCTGTGTGCGCAGTATGTTATGTTTATTTAAGTTCAGGGTCAACTGCGTGTGCGTGCACCATTCATCAATCCTCTGCAGGTCATTCTGCATGTCGGCGCTGTCTCCTGGTGCTGCTGCTTTCTTGCAGTCAACCGCAGCATCTGCCAACGGTCTTAAGGACTTCCGACGCTTTCTGATGGAGCATTTACAAGCACTGTAAACAGTAACGGTCCTTTCACGCTGCCTTTGGGTAGTCCGCAAAATAACGTTTACGTAGGGGCTTATGTCGGTTTCGTTCGTTTAAGAGCGACCTGCTAAGCTCTATCTGCAAGGAAGTCGCAAATTTCGAACGTCAGTGGAGGACGGTGTAAAATATCTCCCTGAAGTAGGGTGACCAAACGTTCCGGAAAACCGGGATTGTCCCGGTTTTCATCCCTGTGTTCCGATGTCCCGAAAATTTGTTTCGGGACGCTCAAAAGTCCCTGAATTCAGTTTTTAGATACATTTCGTGAAACTTTCTCAAATTTTTGAGATTTCGCTATATTAAAGGAAATACAACACAAGGAATTAATATATTTTAGCTTATTTGTCTGAAACCTCCATTGTCCCATACTAGTAATCACAGTATCAGTATTGATACACTCAGGCAATAATTTACCTTGAGAGGTACTTTGGCCAACAAGTAGTAAGTTGTATTATTGTAATAGAGCTATGAAACCGTCCGATTGTCGCGCCACTGACTCACACACTCATTGTCAGAACAGTGTAGTAGTTGATGTTTTGTCAGGCACTTTGCAATAGTTTTTTCTCATATTAGTGGTATTATTGCTGCAGTACTGTGAAACGCAATGACGAAACGTGCCTGCAAGTTCAGTGACTGTTATTCCAAGGAACGGAATTTCATTAAGAAAGGTCGTTTTGATTACGAAGCAGAGTGTTCCGTATGTAACTGTTTTATTAGTATAAGTCATAGTGGACGTTCCGACATCAGGTCAAAGAAACACATTAACAGATACAGTGCACCGAGCTGCAGTAAAACTCTACAAAATTATTTTGTGAAACATCAGTCAAGTGAAGAGACGAAAGTTCGAGCAGCCGAGCTTACACTAGCCTACCACACGGTAAAACATCACCAAACATATGTATCTAGTGATTGTACTAATAAGCTTAACAGCATTATGTTTGATGATTCTTCCATTGCAAAAAAGTTTAGTTCAGCAAGAACTAAAGTGTCAGCCTTAGTAAAAGGAGTTATTGCTCACCAGGAGGTAAAGGAAATGCTTGAATGGTTCAAATGGCTCTGAGCACTATGGGACTCAACTGCTGAGGTCATTAGTCCCCTAGAACTTAGAACTAGTTAGACCTAACTAACCTAAGGACATCACAAACATCCATGCCCGAGGCAGGATTCGAACCTGCGACCGTAGCGGTCTTGCGGTTCCAGACTGCAGCGCCTTTAACCGCACGGCCACTTCGGCCGGCGAAATTCTTGAATAAATGGTTCAAATGGCTCTGAGCACTATGGGACTTAACTTCTGAGGTCATCAGTCCCCTAGGACTTAGAACTACTTAAACCGAACTAACCTATGGACATCACACACATCCAAGCCCGAGGTAGGATTCGAACCTGCGACCGTAGCGGGCGCGCGGTTCTAGACTGTAGCGCCTAGAACCGCTAGGCCACCCCGGCCGGCAAAGCCTTCAATACATCAAAAAGTCTTCTTTCTACGGGATATCCACTGATGCCAGCAATCATAAGGCCACTAAAATATTTCCGTTTGTTGTTCAGTTTTCGATATTAATCAGGGAATTCAGACCAAACTTTTGAAGGTGAGTTCCCTACCTAATGAAACATCTGACGAAATTTCAAGATTTTGTATGAATACTATCGAAATGTTTGATCTTGAGAAAAATAAATGTGTGGCATTTTGTGGAGACAACACCAACACAAAGTTTGGTGGTTTAAAAAGACAAGGCAAATGCAACGTATTTACCAAATTAAAGGTAACATTGCATGAAAACAATGAAGGCATAGGGTGCCCTGCACATGTTTTACACAATAGCGTGCAGACATCTGCTGACAGTTTAAGTTGTGATGTTGAAACTATCGTCATGAAGGTATACTCACACCTTTACATATATACTGTTAGAACAGAGGGGCTTAAGGAGTTCTGTGATTATGTGGGAACTGAATATATGAATGTAATGTGTCACTCGAAAATTCGCTGGTTATCAGTTTCCAGCAGTTGAAAGAGTAATCCGCCTGTTTCAACCGTTAAAAGATTTTTTCCTAAATGAAGACAAAGGCCCCAAATTATTGGTTCAGTTTTTCAGTAACCCTTTAAGTGAAGCCTACTTATGGTTCATTTAGTCAGCTTAACACTTTGCAGCATGGGATAAAGGAAATTGAGGGAAGCACGAAAAGTGTAATAGAGGTAAATGATCCAGAATGAGATTTTCACTCTGCAGCGGAGTGTGCGCTGATATGAAACTTCCTGGCAGATTAAAACTGTGTGCCCGTCCGAGACTCGAACTCGGGACCTTTGCCTCGCAGGAGAGCTTCTGTATAGTTTGGAAGGTAGGAGACGAGATACTGGCAGAAGTGAAGCTGTGAGGACCGGGCGTGAGTCGTGCTTCGGTAGCTCAGATGGTAGAGCACTTGCCCGCGAAAGGCAAAGGTCCCGAGTTCGAGTCTCGGTCGGGCACACAGTTTTAATCTGCCAGGAAGTTTCAGAGGTAAATGATGCTTTGAAAAATACTCTGGAAACTGTTACTAAGAGGAGGGAACAGCAGCTCATTTCTTTTAGTGTTAAATCTGTCCTTAAAAGAGCAGAAGTATCAGAAGCAGCGGAAAGGAGTTTTCGAGAAGAAGTTAACAATTTTCATGACACTTGTGTAGAATATCTCAGCAAGTGGAGCGTCTCATATTTACCCTCATCGCCGGTGTTTGATTGGATGTTACTGAAGAGAGTGCCAAATTGGGAAAGTGTTGAAGAGACAATTTCTTATTTGAAGAGTAAAGAGATTGATATCGATGATTCCATTCTCTTTGATCAGTTCGGCATACTGACAGATTTTGTTGAAGAAAGTCTTCACAAATGGAATGATGAAAAAGAAAAAAACACCATTGGAATGTCATGAGAAGTGGGTGAGTTTTTTTAAAAGCTGTGACTGTCTTCAGCATTTCTCTGCGTTGGTAATAATTGCAAGGTATTTATTTGCAATCCCAGACCATAATGCCAATGTGGAAACAATATTTTCGTTCATGAATATCCAGTGGACTGATGAAAGAAACAGAATGGAGGTGGACTCTTTTGAAGCAATCC
The DNA here is from genome assembly GCF_023898315.1 of Schistocerca nitens. Taxonomy (NCBI): domain Eukaryota; kingdom Metazoa; phylum Arthropoda; class Insecta; order Orthoptera; family Acrididae; genus Schistocerca; species Schistocerca nitens. The sequence goes on along the minus strand of NC_064619.1, from coordinate 737,802,332 downwards.
TGCAGATCCTGTACAACTACAAAATGGATTGTGCCGAGTTTTATCACTGTGTCTCAAAGAACAAAGACATGATGAAGAAGGCTGGAGGCAGTGAAAAATACCCTTCTCTCCAAGGACAGTCAATTCCATCTACAAGTGCTCAGTAATATTAAAGCTCATGTTAATATTAATTGATTAAAAGTTGAATGGCTGTAAAATTTTGTAAAATCGTAATACATTTCTTTATTACTGTATACATTTATTAAATGTAATTAATTATACAGATAATCTAGATTATATCAATCTTTTGTATCTTCTTATTAGTTATAATAATCGGGTTAACAAAATGTATCAACAAAACTGTGGTGTCACCGCCAGACACCACACTTGCTAGGTGGTAGCCTTTAAATCGGCCGCGGTCCGTTAGTATACGTCGGACCCGCGTGTCGCCACTGTCAGTGATCGCAGACCGAGCGCCGCCACACGGCAGGTGTAGAGAGACGTCCTTGCACTCGCCCCAGTTGTACAGCCGACTTTGCCAGAGATGGATCACTGACAACTACGCTCTCATTTGCCGAGACGATAGTTAGCATAGCCTTCAGCTACGTCATTTGCTACGACCTAGCAAGGCGCCATAGCATTTGACATTGAGATTATAACACGTACCGTCAAGAGCGATGTACACCAATTGTGGATTAAAGTTAAGTATTATATCAACTACGTACTTTGTTTGCTACTATTAATTCCCTTAACTGTTCCAGACCTCGCGCCAGCCTGCGTGAGCTTAAGCGCGTGCCTTTCGGCTTCCAATCATAGTGACTTGGCTGTCTTGCCAAGTCACAACAAAAACATTAATATTTAAAATTAAGAAACCTGGGTACATGTGGAATGAGGTGTCCATTGGCACCCGGGTGAATGTGTCCCGGTTTTCACCGAAAATAATTTGGTCACCCTACCCTGAAGTCAAGGGGCACAGCACGAAACTGAGCGCAATTGTCTATAGCGCTATGAATTTCACGGGGGAACAGAACGACCTGAATTTCGCAAGATCTCTGTTTGGTGAATCCGTGTTGATTTTGTAGAGGAGATCTTAGTTCTCCAAATACGTCGTAAAACTTTAGCATAAAAGACGTCTAATAACTATATATACCGTACAAGTATAAGTACTGTACGTCATGCGGGACTCTGGGTACGAGTGTGGGTGTAGGAAGGAGGCAGGGCAGCTGTGCACGGCGGGCAAGCGTGCAGTGGTGTCGGGTGCAGGCAGGCCGGGCTGCGGCAGTGCGAACGCAGCAAACGGCGGCCGGCAGGTGGGAGTTGGCCAGCCTGGCGAGCAGACGAGCGCCGCGGGATGCGCCTCCCCCAACTGCTGCTGCTGCTGCTGCTGCCGCTGCCGCTGGCCGCTGCCGCTGCCGCTGCCGCCAAGGCCGGTGCGGGCCGCCGCCGCGCCTCCTGCCTCAGGTAAGGCGGGGCCCTGCCAACCACCCCAGGGCGGCGCACTGCCGTGGAAGCGCGGGGCACGTGTTCCCACCTGGCACACTACTCCACAGCTTTCTTTCTCCACATACTATTTGTTTCGTGAAGGCCATATATATATATTGGCCACGACATCTTGGTAGATGATTGTTGCAGTGTCTGTGTGTTTATGGGTTTCATTTTTTCATATGACTTGTCAAGCCAATGGCAGCAGGGCATCTTTTGTCGCAATTGTCACAAGTGTATCTGGCTGGTGAGGCAGGAGCTGTGGTAGCATTGCGAAGCTTTTTCTGCCTTAATCTGTCTAACAAGCCTTCATCATGCTTCGACATTCCAGATGGTATATCATCACGCCACTCTCGTCTCATGCTAGCCCGTGCCTCCCATCTGTTTGTGTCGATTCCAAAGCTCTTCATATTTCGTTTACAGGAGTCCTTGAACCTCAATACAAAAATGGTTCAAATGGCTCTGAGCACTATGGGACTCACACATCCATGCCCGAGGCAGGATTCGAACCTGCGACCGTAGCGGTCGTACGGTTGCAGACTGTAGCACCTAGAACCGCTCGGCCATTCCGGCCGGCGAACATCAATACAGGACGTCCTAAAGGTCTTTTGGCTATAGAGATCTCTCCAAGCATCAGCTCACGTGCTAATCTGTCAGGATCCATACGGTGGACGTGTCCCAGCCAGCGGAGTCGTCTCTGCTTCAAGATAGCTGAAGTACTGTCGCAGTTAGTTTAAGATAGCACTGCTTCGTTGGTCACTCGGTCCTTCCACGTTACTCCGAGGATGGATCTCAGGCACCGCATGTGGAAAGCATTAAGGCGACGTTCTTGTTTGGCATAGGTAGTCCATGTTTCCGATGCATACAAAAGGATACTGAGGACGCAAGTTTGATATACAAGAATTTTGGTGGTCAAAGAGAGTTTGTTGTTTTTCCAAACACGTGTAGAGAGTTTGCCAAAAGTTGTCGCAGCTCTTCCAATGCGAGCATCAATTTCCTTGTTAACAGATATGTTTGGTTCTATAGTAGATCCAAGATAGCAGAAGTTATCTACGACTTGAAGGCCACACACTTACAAATTTGTTGAAAAGTGTCACGATTACCGCCTCCAGCTGTTGATAAAAATCTTTATGTAAACAACCAGTAACGCGACGGATAAAAGTTCAGTCAGTGAGAGAATAGAAGCTTTTGAAGTGTGGTGCTTTACGAGAATACAGAACATGGTATGGGTGGATCGACTATCAGAAGACACACGATCTCCTTTCTCTACACGGAAGAGGTGTTTATGCCATAATTTGACTAAAAGAATGCGTCGGTTGAAACGACGCATCTTCAGCTTCAAGAATACTCAGTAGGCTAATAGCAAGAAATGTCTGTAGCCGATATTAAAAATTGTTGAACGAGGTTAGTACGCTGTCACCAGATAAAAATGGACGTTGGGTGGAGCAGTTGCGAGACAACTTGCTCCAAACAGATTGGTTTGGAAAGCTACATCTAAATGTACATCTACATGGAGACTGTAAATCACACTTAAGTGGCTGGCAGTGTGTTCATCGAGCCACCATCACAATAATTCTCTATTATTCCACTCTCGAACAGCACGTGCAAAAAAACGAACACCTACATCATTCCGTGCGAGCTTTGATTTCCCTTATTTTATTATGATGGTGGTTTCTCCCTGTGTAGATCGGCGTCATCAAAATATTTTAGCATTCAGAGGTTAAAGTTGGTGATTGAAATCTAGTGAGAGGACAGCGCCACAACGAAAAACGCCTTTTTTTAAAAAAAAAATAGATTATGTCCACTCCAAATCTTCTATCATTTCAATCACACTCTCTCCCCTGTTTCGTGCTAATACGAAACGAGCTGCTGTTTTTTTTTTTTTTTTTTTTTTTTTTTTTTTTTTTTTTTTTGCCTTTGCTGATGTCCTGCGTTGATCCTATCTGGTAAGAATCCCACACCGCGGAGCACAACTCCAAAAGAGGAGGCACAAGCGTATTGTAGGCAGTTTCTTTAGTAAATCTGTTACATTCTCTGTTTTAACTTGTTCGTAGTTGTAATTCCTACACATTTAATTGAATTTACGTACTCCTTTTAGCATTCGTGTGGATGACCTCACAATTTTTTATTATTTCGGGTGAATTGCCAATTTTAGCATCATCAGATATAATTTTTAAATAATTTTGCGCTTTGTTTTGATATCGTGATGACTTTACTACACGATAAACGACAGCATCATCTGCAAACAACCTGAAACGGCTGCTCAGACTGTCTCCTAAATCGTTTATAGAGATCAAGAACAGCAAACGGCCTATAACACTACCTTGGGGAACACAAGATATCACTTCTATTTTACTCGACCACTTCCGTCAATTACAAGCAACTGTGAATCCAGTGACATAAGCAGGCAATTTCATTACAAGCCGCTTGCGTCGTACAGTGTGAAAAGCTTTCTGCAAGTCAAGAAATCCTTTGTCAGTAGCAGTCAACACTTGGTTTGAGTAGAGCTAGTTGTGTTCACAACAACGATCTACATCTACATCCACATCCATACTCCGCAAGAGGAGGGTACCTTGAGAACCTCTATCGGTTCTCCCTTCTATTCCAGTCTCGTATTGTTCGTGGAAGGAAGGATGGTCGGTATGCCTCTGTGTGGGCTCTAATCTCTCTGATTTTATCCCCATGGTCTCTTCGCGAGATATACGAAGGAGGGAGCAATATACTGCTTGATTCCTCGGTGAAGGTATGTTCTCGAAACTTCTACAAAAGCCCGTACCGAGCTACTGAGCGTCTCTCCTGCAGAGTCTTCCACTGGAGTGTATCTATCATCCCCGTAACGCTTTCGCGATTACTAAATGATCCTGTAACGAAGCGCGCTGCTCTCCGTTGAATCTTCTCTATCTCTTCTATCAACCCTATATGGTACGGATCCCACACTCCTGAGCAGTATTCAAGCAGTGGGCGAACAAGCGTACTGTAAGCTACTTCCTTTGTTTTCGGATTGCATTTCCATAGGATTCTTCCAACGAATCTCAGTCTGGCATCTGCTTTACCAACGATCAACTTTATATGATCATTCCATTTTAAATTACTCCTAATGCGTACTCTCAGATAATTTATGGAATTAACTGCTGACCTGCTATATTGTAGCTAAATGATAAGGGATCTTTCTTTCTATGTATTCGCAGCACATTAAACTTGTCTATATTGAGATTCAATTGCCATTCCCTGCACCACGCGTCAATTCGCTGCAGATCCTCCTGCATTTCAGTACAATTTTCCATTGTTACAACCTCTCGATATACCACAGCATCATCCGCAAAAAGCCTCAGTGAACTTCCGATGTTATCCACAATGTCATTTATGTATATTGTGAATAGCAACGGTCCTACGACACTCCCCTGCGGCACACCTGAAATCACTCTTACTTCGGAAGACTTCTCTCCATTGAGAATGACATTCCGCGTTCTGTTATCTAGGAACTCTTAAATTCAATCACAAAATTTGTCTGATAGCCCATATGCTCTTACTTTGTTCATTAAACGACTGTGGGGAACCGTATCGAACGCCTTGCGGAAGTCAAGAAACATGGCATCTACCTGTGAACCCGCGTCTATGGCCCTCTGAGTCTCGTGGACGAATAGCGCGAGCTGGGTTTCACACGACCGTCTTTTTCAAAACCCATTCTGATTGCTACAGAGTAGATTTCTAGACTCCAGAAAAGTCATTATACTCGAACATAATACGTGTTCCAAAATTCTACAACTGATCGACGTTAGAGATATAGGTCTATAGTTCTGCACATCTGTTCGACGTCCCTTCTTGAAAACGGGGATGACCTGTGCCCTTTTTCAATCCTTTGGAACGCTACGCTCTTCTAGTGACCTACGGTACACCGCTGCAAGAAGGGGGGCAAGTTCCTTCGCGTACTCTGTGTAAAATCGAATTGGTATCCCATCAGGTCCAGCGGCCTTTCCTCTTTTGAGCGATTTTAATTGTTTCTCTATCCCTCTGTCGTCTATTTCGATATCTACCATTTCGTCATCTGTGCAACAGAAGGAACTACAGTGCAGTCTTCCTCTGTGAAACACCTTTGGAAAAAGACATTTAGTATTTCGGCCTTTAGTCTGTCATCCTCTGTTTCAGTACCATTTTGGTCACAGAGTGTCTGGACATTTTGTTTTGATCCACCTACCGCTTTGACATAAGACCAAAATTTCTGAGGATTTTCTGCCAAGTCAGTACACAGAGCTTTACTTTCGAATTCATTGAACGCCTCTCGCATAGCCCTCCTCACACTACATTTCGCTTCGCGTAATTTTTGTTTGTCTGCAAGGCTTTGGCTATGTTTATGTTTGCTGTGAAGTTCCCTTTGCTTCCACGGCAGTTTTCTAACGCGGTTGTTGTACCACGGTGGCTCTTCTCCATCTCTTACGATCTTGCTTGGCACATACTCATCTAACGCATATTATACGATGGTTTTGAACTGTGTCCACTGATCCTCAACACTATCTGCACTTGAGACAAAACTTTTGTGTTGAGCCGTCAGGTACTCTGAAATCTGCTTTTTGTCACTTTTGCTAAACAGAAAAATCTTCCTACCTTTTTTAATATTTCTATTTACGACTGAAATCATCGATGCAGTAACCGCTTTATGATCGCTGATTCCCTGTTCTGCTATGTGTCAATAGACGGTTCTCCTCGAGGTAATTCGTAATGTTCGAACTCGATATATGTTTCAAAATCCTGCTGGATATCGACGTTAAAGATATGGGTGTGTAATTTAGGGTATTAACTTCTACTACCTTCGCTGAATCTTGGTGTGACCTGTGCAGCTTACGAGTCTTTGGGTACAGTTCGAATCAACCTTGGAACTGATCACCACCACAACAACAACAACACTCGACAACAACAGTACTCCTTCACCGGCCTGGAGCGCGCGCGCCTGCGGCCTGCAGAAGGTGAGGCGGCCGTCGCGCGCACTCAGCACGCGGACTGCTCGCGCTGCGGCCGTGGAAACTGCTGCTCCACGAGAGCGGTCACCGGCCCGCTGACTCAGCTGACACTGATGCTGAGAGATTTAAAGACGATCAGCTCAACTAGGTACCCATCCTCAGCTACAGTTAGTTGCTGGTGGAATTCAGTGTAGCCCCCATAGCTTGCCGGAAAATACACTACTGGCCATTAAAATTGCTACACCAAGAAGAAATGCAGATGATAAACGGGTATTCATTGGACATATATATTATACTAGAACTAACATGTGATTACATTTTCACGCAATTTGGGTGCATAGATCCTGAGAAATCAGTGCCCCGACATTGAGACAAACAGAGCTTCGATGGCGTGTACAGGTATAGCTGCCCATGCAGCTTCGACACGATACCACAGTTCATCAAGAGTAGTGACTGGCGTATTGTGATGGGCCAGTTGCTCGGCCACCATTGACCAGACGTTTTCAATTGGTGAGAGATCTGGAGAATGTGATGGCCAGGGCAGCAGTCGAACAATTTTTGTGTCCAGAAAGGCCCGTACAGTATGTGCAACATGTGGTCGTGCATTATCCTGCTGAAATGTAGGGTTTCGCAGGGATCGAATGAAGGGTAGAGCCACGGGTGGTAACACATCTGAAATGTAACGTTCACTGTTTAAAGTGCCGTCAATGCGAACAAGAGGTGACGGAGACGAGTAACCAATGGCACCCCATACCATCACGCCGGGTGATACGCCAGTATTACGATGACGAATACACGCTTGTAATGTCCGTTCACCGCGATGTCGCCAAACACGGATGCAACCATCATGATGCTGTAAACAGAACCTGGGTTCATCCGAAAAATTACGTTTCTTGCACCCAAGTTCGTCGTTCAATACACCATCGCACGCGCTCCTGTCTGTGATGCAGCGTCAAGGGTAACCGCAGCCGTGGTCTCTGAGCTGATAGTCCATGCAGCTGCAAACGTCGTCGAACTGTTCGTCCAGATGGTTGTTGTTCTGCAAACGTCCCTATCTCTTGACTCAGCTATCGAGACGTGGCTGCACGATCCGTTACAGCCATGCGGATAAGATGCCTGTCATCTCGACTGCTAGTGATACGAGGCCGTTGGGATCCAGCACGGCGTTCCGTATTATCCTCCTGAACCCAACGATTCCATATTCTGCTAACAGTCGTTGGATCTCGACCAACGCGAGCAGCAATGTCGCGATACGATAAACCGCAATCGCGACAGGCTACAATCTGACCTTTATCAAAGTCGGAAACGTGATGGTGCGCATTTCTCCTCCTTACTTGAGGCATCACAACAACGTTTCACCAGGCAACGCCGGTCAACTGCTGTTTGTGTATGAGAAATCGGTTGGAAACTTTCCTCATGTCAGCACGTTGTAGGTGTCGCCACCGGCGCCAACCTTGTGTGAATCCTCTGAAAAGCTAATCATTTGCATATCACAGCATCTTCTTCCTGTCGGTTAAATTTCGCGTCTGTAGCACGTCATCTTCGTGGTGTAGCAATTTTAATGGCCAGTAGTGTACATTTTCAAAGCTTGTGGTAGGTATAGAATAAATGTTTTCTTGAGAATTGTTTTGAGAAATTAGTTCAGAACCCCTCTCTAGCTGTTAATGTTTGTGAAAACATACTTCGCCTCTCAGAAGCAAATAAGCCTAAGCGAACAGAGAAAATCGTGACCGATACAGGGATTAGTGACGGAAATACTGTTGTAGTGGGACTCAGCACCGTGTCATCAAAACCTAGCAAAAATAAGATGCAAAATTGTTTGACGTTTTCATAAGAGAATGTATCCGTTCCTTCCGAACTACTTAGATATCGACAGCGGATTTCAAATTGATTCTATATTTCTAGATTTCCAGAAGGCTTATGACACCGTTCCTCACAAGAGGCTTCTAATCAAATTGCGTACCTACGGAATGTACGAATGGATTTGTAACTGGTGGAAATTCAGCGAGTAAAACAGCAGTCACTTAATTTCAAAGAAATATATCGATACTGATTGACAGATTTATACAGGATAGATTAATAGGATATGGGGCTGATCCCTCTTCGTACAAAAAGCAGGCCAGAATACTGCTTCGGGATCAACCAAAAAAGCGTGCCAAATGTAAAACAACGTACGATCACCATGCCTGTCAATGTTTCAAAGAAGCACGAAATTTACCTTGCAGAAAATCCAAAGAGATGTAAAGTCGACCAGTGGCAAGACATAATTGAAACCTTCACAGCGCGACAGCGATGGTAATCCTACCGATGACGGTGCCAGTAAAGCGGAGTTGTCAATCACGGTTTTCCGAAATTCCTTCACAAAAGAAGACGTAAAATTCTAGAATTCGAAACACGAACTGCAGCAAACATGAGTAACTAGGAAGTAGATGTTCTCCGCATAGCGAAGCAGTTTACATCACTTAAAAAGGCAAGTCTTCTGGTCCAGATTACATACCAGTTAGGTTCCCTTCAGAGTATGCTGATGCCATAGCTCCATATTTAGCAATCATATAAATCGACTTGCTCGACGAAAGATCCGCAACTAAATACTGGAAAGTTGCTCAAAACACACTAATACTCAAAAAAGGAAGTAAGAGTAATCCACTCAATTACAATCCATATGACTAACGTCGATATGCAGTAGGATTTTGGAACATATACTCTGTTTGAACATTATGAATTACCTCGACGAAAACTATCTACTGACAACTGTATCTCTTTATTCTAACGAAGTAATGAAAGATATCGACAGGGGATTTCAAATTGATTCTATATTTCTAGATTTCCAGAAGGCTTATGACACCGTTCCTCACAAGAGGCTTCTAATCAAATTGCGTGCCTACGGAATGTACGAATGGATTTGTAACTGGTAGAAATTGAGTGAGTAAAACAGCAGTCATATATCTGGCGTCTATCAAGGAAGTGTTATAGGTCCTCTGCCGTTCTTAATCTACACTGCTGGCCACCGTAAATGCAACACCCTGAAGGAAGCATCCGAATCAAGTGAAATTTACACCATGGGTTTGCAGCGATGAGATATGCAACTGATTAGAATTTCAGCGCAGACGCACATCACGCGCGCCTGTGGCGCCACCTCATAGCGCCATTTAAGGCTTGGCGATTTCGACGAGTGTACGTTCGGCACGTGTGTTTACCTTGTGGTTGTTTCACAAGACGATGAGTTATGCCTCGTAGACAACAGTAAACATCTTTTGATCAAGTATCCGAGTTCGACAGAGGAAGGATAGTGGCTTACCGAGATTGTGGATTATCATACAGAGAAATCGCTAGTCGTGTTGGACGAAACCAAACAACTGTAATGCGGATATGTGACCGTTGGATGCAGGAGGGTACGACGGACCGACGTGGTCGATCGCATTCACCTCGGTGCACCACTGCACGTGCTGATAGGCAAATTGTGCGCATGGCAGTGACGGATCGCTCAGTGACATCCCGAACCATAGCACAGCACTTTGCGTCTGTAACGCATCATCCAGTGTCTGCGCGTACCATTCGACGCCGTTTACAGCAGAGTGGTCTGTCCGCAAGACGTCCATTGCTTCGTCTACCATTGACTTAGAACCACAGACGTGGCCGTCGTCAATGGTGTGATGACAGACGGATGTGGACGGCAGAATGGAATGACGTTGTCTTTACTGACGAGGCACGCTTCTGTCTGCAGCACCACGATGGTCGGATTCGAGTGTGGAGACACCGTGGAGAGAGGATGCTGGACAGCTGCATTAAGCACCGCCACACTGGTCTTGCTCCGGGTATTATGGTATGGGACGGTATTGGATATTACTCTCGCACGCCTCTAGTACGCATTGCCGGTACTTTAAATAGCCGGCGCTACATATCCGAGGTGCTGGAGCCAGTTGTCCTTCCTTACCTTCAGGGCTCGGCCACATCCATATTTCAACAGGATAATGCGCGACCACACGTGGCACGCATTGTCCAAAGGTTCTTCGTCAATAACCAGATTGAACTGCTTCCCTGGCCGGCTCGCTCTCCGGATCTTTCGCCGATAGAAAACATGTGGTCCACGGTTGCTCAACGAGTGACCCAGATTACATCCCCAGCTGCCACACCAGATGATCTTTGGCAACGTGTGGAAGCTGCTTGGGCTGCTGTACCCCAGGAATCCAACGTCTCTTTGACTCAATGCCGAGACGTGTGGCAGCGGTGATCTCCAACAATGGCGGCTACTCTGGCTACTGATTCTGGCAGGAACCACATGTCACAGACGTCTGTAAACGTAATCATTTGATACTTGGTCAACATGTTATCTACAAAATAAATCTTGTTGTGCTACCTCTTGTCTTTCTTGGTGTTGCATTTATGGTGGCCAGCAGTGTACTTAAACGATTCAGGAAAAAATCTGAATAGTCATCTTAGATTGTTTGCACACGATGCTGTAATTTACCGTATAGTATGTCTTCGGAAGCTGTGCGAAAAGTGGCGATTGACTTTAAATAATTAAATGTGTGAGGTGATCCACATGAGTACTAAAAGGCTGTTACACGACAAGTCATAGAAATCCAAAGGCTGTCAGTTCTACTAAATACCTGGGGATAACAATTACGATCAGTTTATAGTGAAACGATCGCATAGATAATATTGTGGGGAAGGCGAACCAAAGACTGCGTTTTATTGGCAGGATGCTTTGAAGATGCAGCAGGTCTACTAAAGACACTGCACACACTACACTTGTCCGTCCTCTGCTAGAGTACTGCTGGCGGCGTAAGTCCTTACCAGATAGGGTCGACAGAAGACATCTGAAATGTTCAGAGGGGCTTAGATTGTTCTGTATTGTAGCGAAACAGGGGGGAGAGTGTCCCAAAAGTGACGGAACACCTCCTAATATCGCCTCAGACCTCCTCCTGCCCGTCGCACTGCAGCGACTCGACGTGGCGTGGGCTCAAAACGTCGTCGTAAGTCCCTTGCAGATATACTGACCCATGCCGCCTCTAGCTGTCCATAACTGCGAAACTGTTACCGATGCAGGATGTTGTGCACGAACTGACTTCTAGACTATGGCCCATAAATGTTCGATGGGATTCATGTCAGGCGATCTGGGTGGCCAAATCATTCGCTCGAACTGTCCACAATGTACCTCAAATTAGTAGCGAATAATTGTGGGACGTAATGTGACATTGCAAATCCTCTCCAAGTAGCCGAACACAACCATTTGCAATCAATGGCGGGTTCAGATGGATCTGGTTAATTCCACGTAAACACAGCTCACACAGTTATGGAGCCACCACCAGCTTGCAAAAAAATGGTTCAAATTGCTCTGAGCCCTAAGGGACTTAACATCTGAGGTCATCAGTGCCCTACAACTTAGAACTACTTAAACCTAACTAACGTAAGGACATCACACACATCCATGCCCGAGGCAGGATTCGAACCTGCGACCTAGCGGTCGCGCGGTTCCAGACTGTAGCGCCTAGAACTGCTCGGCCACCACGGCCGGCACCAGCTTGCACAGTGCCCTGTTGACAACTTGGTTCCATAGGATCATGCGACCTGAGCCACACTCGAACGCTGCAGTCAGTTCTTACCAACTGAAATCGCAAATAACCTGACCAGGCCAACGATTTTTCAGTTGTCTTGGGCCCAGCCAATATCGTCATGAGTATTGCTCATCAGTATGGGACCCTTACCAGGTTGGATTAATAGAAGAGATAGACATGATCCAGCGAAAAGCAGCGCGATTCGTCATGGGGACATTTAGTCAGCGCGAGAGCGTTACGGAGATGCTGAACAAGCTCCAGTGGCGGACACTTCAAGAAAGGCGTTACGCAATACGGAGAGGTTTATTATCGAAATTACGAGAGAGCACATTCCGGGAAGAGATGGGCAACATATTACTACCGCCCACATATATCTCGCGTAATGATCACAACGAAAAGATCCGAGAAATTAGAGCAAATACGGAGACTTACAAGCAGTCGTTCTTCCCACGCACAATTCGTGAATGGAACAGGGAAGGGGGGATCAGATAGTGGTACAATAAGTACCCTCCGCCACACACCGTAAGGTGGCTCGCGGAGTATAGATGTAGATGTAGATGTAGATGTAGGAGAGGCCCTGCAGACACTTGCGTCGATCGTATGCTGCCATAGACCATTAACGTGAAATTTCGCAGTACTGTCCTAACGGATACGTTCGTCGTACGCCTCATATTGATTTCTGCGGTTATTTCACACAGTGTTGCTTGTCTGTTAGCACTGACAACCCTATGCAAACACCGTTGCTCTCGATCGTTAAGTGGAGGCAATAGGCCACTCCGTTGTCCGTGGTAAGAGGTAATACCTGAAATCTGGTATTCTCGGCACACTCTTGACACTGTGGATCTCGTAATATTGCATTCCCTAACGATTTTCCAAATGGAATGTCCGATGCGTCTAGCTCCAACTACCATTCCACGTTCAAAGTCTGTTAATTGCCGTTGTGCGGTCTCAGTAACGTCGGACAGTTTTCACATGAATCGCCGACTACAAATGACAGCTGCGGCGATGCACCGCCCTTTTATACCCTGTGTACCCGGTACTACCGCCATTTGTATATCTGCATATCGCTATTCCATTACTTTCGACATCTCAGCGTAATACTCGGGTTAGGTTGGCAATCGTTAACCAAAGGCGTTCGTCGCTGCAGCGACATCTTTCTCTCCCGAATGCCGAGTACAGCAAGTCAAGCCCACGCCAGTAGGGAGAAATGGTTCAAATGGCTCCGAGCACTATGGGACTTAACTTCTGAGGTCATCAGTCCCCTAGAACTTAGAACTACTTAAACCTAACTAACCTAAGGACATCACACAACACCCAGTCATCACGAGGCAGAGAAAATCCCTGACCCCGCCGGGAATCGAACCCGGGAAACCGGGCGTGGGAAGCGAGAACGCAGTAGGGAGAGATTATCATCGTAATTAGATAAGAGATAAGAGATTAGATAGAGAGCTCGCTCCGTAGGATATGCTTTCTTTTTTCTGCGCGCGGTTCGAGAATGGAACAGCCGAGAGATAGCGTGAAAGTGGTTCGACGAACCCTCCGCCAGACAGTTGCGCGAAACACCAAAAACACAACACAAGGTAGTTAAGAGCGGACTGCAGAGTAGTCATGTAAGTGTAGATACTCATACGTTAATAACTGCGTGACGCACCACGAACTTCTACCTTCTGCGAGCGAATTCTCCAGCACCTGAGCATACTACATAAAGGTTGTAGGTTCGAGTCCCGGTCTAGTACACAGTATTAATCAGTCAGTGATATCTTTCCGACACTAAAAGCTTACGGTTTTCAGGGATTTATAGACTCTGTGGATAAATACCTAAAATGCAGCTCCTTTAAGAGGGTCGGGATACGTGGATGTCGAAACAGTGATTGGTTTTCTGTGGATTTTAATTGTGGCTATGTCGTTAATTAGAGTTATTATCAGATATTATCCATATAACTGATGCTTCTATTGCCTTCGAGTTATCTTGTGGAATTAAAGTGTTTCTTAAGGTTTTAGATCCAGCATGTGTTGTTGTGGTTCACAGTCCGAAGACTGGTTTGATACAGTTCTGCATGCTACTCTATCCTCTGCGAGCCTCTTCATCTTCGAACATCTACTACAGCCTACATCCTTTTGAATCTGCTAACTGCATTCATCTTTTATTTCCCTCTATGATTTTTAACCGCCATACTTTTCTCTAATACTAAATTGGTGATTCCTTGACGTCTCAGAATGTGTCCTACCAACCAATCCTTTCCTCTAGTCGGGTTATGCCACAAATTTCTTTTCTTACCTATTCTAATCAGTACCCCCTGATTTGTTACGCGATCTACCAATTATTTTTTTCAGCATTCTTCCGTAGTTGCCCATTACAAAATCTACTAGTCTTTTCTTCTCACAAGTGAGTATCGTCCAGGTTTCACTTCCGTACAGGACTACTCTTCAGGCAAATACCTTCAGAAAAGACTTCCTAAAACCTAAATTATATTTAATGTCAACAAACTTCTTCAGAAACGCTTTTCTTGCTATTGCCAGTCTCCATTTTATGTACTCTCTACTTTGGCCGTCAACAATTATTTTGCTATGAAACTTCCTGGCAGATTAAAACTGTGTGCCCGACCGAGACTCGAACTCGGGACCTTTGCCTTTCGCGGGCAAGTGCTCTACCAACTGAGCTACCGAAGCACGACTCACGCCCGGCCCTCACAGCTTTACTTCTGCCAGTATCTCGTCTCCTACCTTCCAAACTTTACAGAAGCTCTCCTGCGAACCTTGCAGAACTAGCACTCCTGAAAGAAAGGATATTGCGGAGACATGGCTTAGCCACAGCCTGGGGGATGTTTCCAGAATGAGATTTTCACTCTGCAGCGGAGTGTGCGCTGATATGAAACTTCCTGGCAGATTAAAACTGTGTGCCCGACCGAGACTCGAACTCGGGACCGGTAGAGCACTTGCCCGCGAAAGGCATAGGTCCCGAGTTCGAGTCTCGCTCGGGCACACAGTTTTAATCTGCCAGGAAGTTTCATATCAGCGCACACTCCGCTGCAGAGTGAAAATCTCATTCTGGAATTATTTTGCTACCCAAATAGCAAGAATCATATACTACTTTAACTGTCTCGCTTTCTAATCTAATTCCCTCAGCATTAGCTGATTTAAGTCGACTACATTCCGTTATCGTTGTTTTGATTTTGTAGATGCTCATCTTCTATCGTTTTGTCAGGGCAGTGTCCATTCCATTCGGCTGCTCTTCCAAGTCCTTTACTGTTACTGGCTTTGACAGAAAAAATATGTTATAGGCATCGAAGTCTTTATTTCTTCACCATGTACTTTAATTCCTACTCCAAATTTTTCTTTGGCTTCCTTTACTTCGTGCTCAATGTACAGACTGAATAACATTGGGAATAGATCACAGCCCTGTCTCACTCGCTTCTCAACCACTACTTCCTTTTAATGCCGCTCGAGTCTCATAACTGCTGTCAGGTTTTCGTACAAGTTGTAAATAGCCTTTGCTCCCTGTATTTTCCTCTGTTATCATCGAAGAGGGTATTCTATTCAATATTGTCAAAAGCTTTTTCTAAGTCTACAAATGCTTCAGATACTACTGCCTGCCCTTGACTTATCTTCTAAGATAAGCTCTAGGGTCAGTACTGCCTCGCGTGTTGCTACATTTCTCTGGAATCCAAACTGATCTTTCCAGAAGTTAGCTTCCAACAATTTTTACACTCTTCTGTAAGGAAATCGTGTTAGTAGTTTGCAAACGTGAGTTATTAAACTGGTAGGAGAGTGATAGTCACACCTGTCAGCACCTGCTTTCTTTGGAATTGGAACTGTATTCTTCTTGAAATATTAAGGCATTTCGCCCGCCTCTTACATCTTGCACACTAGATGAAAGGGTTTTGTCATGGCTGGTTCTGTATAGACAAAGTACATTTTTCATCATACTGGAATGCCTGTGAAGTTCACTACGGGTATAAAAGGTCAGTCCTTTTCATTTGCTTAGGCTCTGGTCTTAATCGAGGGGCCAGTAAAAATTCACCGAATTTCTTTGTAGGCGAATTTAAAACTACGCTGACTTCGTTTTTTCCTCGTTTATCTTGGAATCTTGGCATCAGGACTTTGCGGCACTGGCCACAAATGTTAAGTCATAGTCACAGACATACAGCAGTTAGTTGATTTAGTGCTACGTAGCATCTTAGTAACTGCTAATGCCATTACTGATACAACGAAGATGATATCGTGATCACGAGCATATGAACAAAAACAGCAAATAATTGCCGACTAAATCACAGATCTACAGATGTAGGCGACTTTGAAACATTTGGCAGTTCTCATTTTGGTTGTTTAAGCTGCTATTGGTAGTTCCAAATGTTGAATTAATTGATTTAAGTTCTCCTACAAGCTTATTATTATGGTTGCCAGAATGTAGGTCCCAATTCTCAGTCCATGAAATTATACTCTCCCCACAGATTGTGCCGAGAGACACATGCAATGAGTTGTAACGATTCAATTTTATTGCAAAAATTATGTGCAATGTATGGCTCTCAACTCTGTAAAATAATATTCCTTCTTACATATGTTATATAAACACTTCATAAGTCTTAAATGAGAGTGACAACATGTTAAACTGTAGTACATTATGATACAATAAGCTCAGGTTTGAATGCCGAAAACAGAAGCTTTGGTTTATTTCTAAAATACTTTTTGTCTGTATAAAACGATACTGAAGTGTGTGTGGTACATACATGGTCAAACAAACAGGATATAGTGAGTACTGTGGCAAAGACAGTTCTACCCCACTCTCCATTGTTGCCAGATGTATCCAAGATGGCGGAGATAACGTCATCCTATATGGCGGTATGTAGGCAAGAGAGCATGACATCATCCAAGATGGCGGCCATAATGTCAACTGATGACCTCATCCAGGATGGCGGCTTTTGGCAGGAAGATAGGTCAACTGGGCTACCTCCATTAACCTAGCCTCCTCTCCCAGAAAATAGTGTGAAGTTCAGATTACATCAGGATAATGCAGCCTCTACTATCGTAAGAAAAATGGCGGGAAAGATAGGGCACTTGGACTACCTCCACTAACCTAAATCATCCGACTACCGCCTCAACCTAGGAAATGGTGGGGAGAGAACCCGACCTGTGCTGGACATAAGTCTTCATTTTGCATTCACTATTTTATTTAAAAAATTAGTGGCAGTAACACCATCAAGTGCAGTCACCATGGGGTCTGGAGTCCAACTGACCTAGTATACAGTACTACCACCAGAGGGCACTCTCATCCATGTTCTAATCCAAGATGGCACTAATGACGTCACCTGATGATGCAAGTACCATTATCCAAATGGTGGGAAACAGTGTCTTCACCACGAGGTCTGGACCTAGTACACAATACTGCCACCAGAGACGCTGTTGCCCGTCCTGTGACGTAACCCAAGATGGTGGGCGAAAATGGCAGGAAAAGGACTCTCCTTGTGCTGCTCTTAAGTCATTATTTTGCAGGCAGTGTTTCCACCACGAGACCTTGAGTCCAACTGACCTAGTACACACTACTGTCACCAGAGGGCACTGTTGTCCATTCCGTGACATAACCCAAGATGACTGTCTGGAGTGGAAAAAGACTCAGCCTGCACTGGGCTGCTGGAGAGAGGAAGGAGTTTACTTTATTTATTTATGAACAATTTATTTAGGGATCGATTCGAATAGTATATTTATCACACTGATACAAAACACACGCTCTGACATGCTTGGCGCCATGCCACACAGCCCACAGACCTGTAAACTATGCCTAAATAACGCTCTGCTGACACGCAAACAACTCTATATTACCGAAATAATTTCAGTACAGACATGCAAACACCTCCTAGATATTGCAGTACACTGATGTGCAGACACGAAATCAACTCGTAAACAGTCCAAATAACGCATAGCACAGCCTACAGAAACACTCACAAGATAATGCAACAGACACACAACGTACACAAACACTGCCTGCTTCCCTTTATCTATTGGACCACACAGGAGGCTGCTGCACATGTTCCCAGAAGTCTGGACGCGGTTGTCAGTTGCCAAGCCACGCACAGGTGCCCACAAGCATGAGGCAGCGGCATCCCTCCCATATGTGACACCTGAGAACGTCCTCTCCAAATACGAGATCATCTAGACACCGCTGCTGACGTGACTGGACGGGGCGAAGACCTATTTGCAGTGCGCAGATGCTCCAAGAGCGCGTGCACGTTGACCACACCATGAGCCACCACTGGATGCAAGCCAGCGAGAGCTATCCCCATCACACATTGCCGACGGCATGTGAAAGTTCTTCAAATGTTATACTGATGTCACATGTCTATCTAGATAAGCGCCAAGTCGTCCTGTGGACCGACCACGTGTGTGTTTCCTGCTGCTGACATCATCCCTTCTCTCTACCTGCAATCCACCGAAGATCTGTTCCACCGCTCATGACATGTGGTTGATGCGCATACTTACGTCATCCCCTCTCTCTACCTGTGATCCAGTGAAGACCTAATTGCTTAGCGACACACCCTCACAGACACTGCAGAAATACAGTAGTTTCCAGAATATCACATGGTCCATTGTTCCTCATGTCCCTAATGTAACATGCGAGCTGTGTCTAACTATGCCTGCTTACACAGCGTAGCTCACGCTTTATGGTGGAATATTCGTCCTGCTGTCAGTATAGTTCTCAGAATTGTTAAACGTTCACACAGCTAAAATCCTGTGCACATTTGTGAAAACACAATCATAAAAGCATTCTCCTTCTTTGGAAATAGAACACTGTCTAAGTACAGATGGTGGCGATTCAGAACAATTACACAAATAGAATTCGAAGCACTGCCATACAGAAGAGATAAAAAGTTCTTAATTTTCGGTATCATACAGCTACAGGTCTGGAGATGTCCTAATGGCACAGTGGTGGATGAGTAGCAGCATCCGCACCAGAGATGGATGATATGCTTCAACTTGTCTTTGAACACTTGCTTTCTCAGAATTGTCCTTACATATCTCCATCTTGTTCAAATCAGTTTGTTGATGCTCCTATATACCAGCACAAAAGGATGTCTTGTGAATGAATCGAGCATTATAATTGGCTCTTATCGAATTTTCCCGCCGAATTACTGATGCAACCAGTATCGAAGCACCGTCCGCCTTTTTTTTTCTTTCTACAGACGAGACTTCCAGCGGGAAAAAATCTATTTTACACAGATCGCCATATTGCAACCGACAATTAAACCCTGCAAAGTACTCCTACATATCGTAAAATACGAAAAGACTGTAACTCAATTACACAGCCCTCCAACTGAGGACAGGAGGTTGAATATTAGAGCACGAAACCGATCTCCAACCCAGCAATATATAACCAAGTACCAGCTCAGTGTAGTAAACATACAAAATCACCTCTTTTACGTCATTCATACACATACTGTGAAGACAAACAGCACCGTATACACTCCTCGCAGCACTGGATATTTCTCTGCAAAGTCGGTGTTCATGCACTCCCGACAGGTGACCAGAGCGCCCTCAGTAGACCGAAATCACTCTCAGAACTGTTCTACAAATTTGGGCTCATTTCCCCTCGTCACAAACGCATTACTGTTTGTGGTCCGGACCTGCTTCCCTGCTTTCTTTTTTCTATACCCACCTCCAGACTCTGGGATTACAAGAACACATGTATTTTAACATGGTTTGCAAACATATCATACCATTTTCGCTGTACTTCACGGTATTACACACACAGCAGCATCCTACCAACCATCTTGAATGACGTCAATCGAGTCTCAGTAACGGTACTCGTGTCATCAGCTAACGTCATGGCAGACATCTTGAATAATGTCCATTGACTTTGTAAATTATAGGGATTTTTTGGTATCTGTCAGATCGCTGACATTAGTATTTGCAAGCAGCAATATCTGTTCAGAACCTGACACAGATCTCGAAGATTTGGCAGAAAAACAAAATGTATGGCAGTGTACAAAACATGTTACAGCAGAAAAAAATATGTTTCAAACAACGAGACAGGGCCACGGGAAGTGTCTCTTGCGATTTACAGTATAGTCTGCGGGATACAATATTCCTCCTACAGTACAGGTGATGGACCTTTAAACTGGCCTCAGCAGTGGATCAATACCTGTATATTTAATAGGATCATCACATGTGCTCGATACTGGCACACAGATGTTATTTGTTTTAGATATATGGGGGCAGAGAGATGCGGTAAAAATCTTATTGAGTTCTATATCGGATGAAGTCAGTGGAGCTTTTAGTTCAGAATTTTTCTCGGTTGGATGGTAGAGAATAACGATGATAGCATGTTGGGGAGATAGAGATGAATGGATGCGGATCTGTAGTACTTGTATGTAGTTTGGGAGCACACCACACCCACTTCCACCAAATGGTTAAAACACAGTCTTGTCCCACTAACTCATGTCGCTCTGTTTCTACACGGGTTCCAGAAGGTGGTGGATATGGCTTTCTCCAACTTCTGCCCAGTTCTGACTTAAATTGGAGCGATCACGTGTGCAAAGCTGCATAAATGGCAGAAATTGCAAGATATATTGGGACTGACTAAAACCACGTTGGAATTTTACTGTAGCAGGTAAGTTCGAGAAAGGTGACTCATTTCGAGATATGAGAGCACCATAAATATGATTCACTTGTGGTTGTAAAGGATGCCATGCAGGTATGTGGTTGAATGGAAAGACTTGATTCCAAATCATTGACATCATTTCTAGCTGATAGCGTAGCACTAGAGATCTGAAAAGCTAATGTACATTTCTTATGACCTCAATCTGCACACCATCTACTACTGTTTGTGATCCTTGTCTATCAGTCATTATAACTCAGTGGATACATCGCAGAACCTCTGACATGGTAATGAAACAGAATACGTTAGAAATACTGGAGAAATATCTAGCGGAGCGAGGGAGTTGTGAATACCCGTTTCATACTACGTTCCTTAGCCAAATCAGTTTCAAAATTCAGCAGTTTTATCACGAGGTTGCATCATGGGCTACGTGTAACCAGACCGCTGGTCTGATAATATATACTCCAGCGATCACCGTCTCGGTATTTCTCTGGACAAGAAATCACTTAAATCAGAGGTAATGTTCTACCTCGATTTATAAAGGCAGTATAGGTTTTAACATGGGTAGTTGTGTGCACCTGTAGAACCAAGACCGCTTGTGACAGTAACATAGAGTAGTTGTTGCGATAGTTTTTTTTTTTTTTTTAATCTGGCGGTTTGTAAGACGATTACGTATCTCTTTCTAGGCCACAGTGGCAGCATTCGCAAGAAAAATGTATGAGACATGTTCACCCGTCGCTGATTTTCGGTCAGCATAATTTCGTATCGCCAGCAATCAGTTATTGGCGAAGTATTATACTTAGTAGTAGGGGGTGTGTGACAGGATCGCATTCATCATCAGGCTTATAAAGTATGTGTTTGTGTTCCAACATGTGCAAAGGAAGGAACGGATTCGACGTGGAATACTGTGACAGCAGAGGGGGAGTATGTCACGTCATAGGAATGGTAGATATATTTATATTTCCAGAGCCACAGCAGTCAGCTGGGCGTATTTCCGATACTTCGCTCATTGTCGAATGTCATTCAATTGAGACCGCAATAAAAACATTTAATTGTAAGTACAATGATAAAACATATATGTGACTGATTTCCTAGGAAGGGTCTGTCTATACGTACTTGGAGTGCAGCGCTGGTGACCTGTGCAGGAATGATTCACGTTTCTTGTTAATGGTCGGGTGCGTCCCAATGGTGAGGGCTGTTGGAGTGTAGGAATGTAACTGACTTGACCTTGTTGTCCTCTGGACTGCCAAATAGCGAACTAATACTAAATAAGTGCTGGATAGCTTTCGTGATCGCGTGGAAATTTGAGAAGATTCAATATGGACGTGTGTTTGCTCTGGACCGATATTTCCTCCTATGTAAATTGCTCGGTTGACTGCTTCTGCGCCTTTATTTAGTTGAAGGGACATGGACTGTGGTGTGTGCATCTAGCTGGTTCTCTAGAGGTGAGAAACACCTTAGTTGACTTTGTACATTATAGGGATCGTTGGGAATCTGCTACGTCAGCGACATCGGTGCTCATTTTGTCGGTTTTTTTTCACGTAAAGGTCTTTGCAGATGGGACATGTTTATAGTTACTCTATGGTTTACAGCATGCTACACCTCGCTAATCTGGCAACAATGGAGAGTGAGGTAGAACTCTGTTTGTCCAAATACTATAGTGTAGACGCTGAGGGGTGGTCCATACGCTAGTAGTTAATACACGCTGACAAGACTCACATGGCCCACACTTGTCGTGCAGTTGAAGTTGATCGGGCAGCGTGGGCATACGAGGTGTGGCTAGAAAAAAACCGAACTAGTACTGGTGAAACAATAAAACGAATGCAATAAGGCTGAAAGTCGCGTGGCCTGTCACGTGACTCTCGCTCCGCCTACTGCTCGAGTTTCATCCGCCTCCTGCACTCAGTCTGCCCGTGGTGTCTGTTTTAAGTAGTTGACGTTTTGTCTGTGCGTCGGAAAATGTTGAGTGTACAGAAAGAACAGCGTGTTAACATCAAATTTTGTTTCAAACTAGGAAAATCTGCAAGTGAAACGTTTGTAATGTTACAACAAGTGTACGGCGATGATTGTTTATCGCGAACACAAGTGTTTGAGTGGTTTAAACGATTTAAAGATGGCCGCGAAGACACCAGTGATGACACTCGCACTGGCAGACCATTGTCAGCAAAAACTGATGCAAACATTGAAAAAATCGGTAAACTTGTTCGACAAGATCGCCGTTTAACAATCAGAGCAGTGTCTGAGTTAACAGGAGTTGACAAGGAAAGTGTCGAACAAGTTTACCGATTTTTTCAATGTTTGCATCAATTTTTGCTGACAATGGTCTGCCACTGCGAGTGTCATCACTGGTGTCTTCGCGGCCATCTTTAAATCGTTTAAACCGTGTTCGCGATAAACAATCATCGCCGTACACTTGTTGTAACATTACAAACGTTTCACTTGCAGATTTTCCTAGTTTGAAACAGAATTTGATGTTAACACGCTGTTCTTTCTGTACACTCAACATTTTCCGACGCGCAGACAAAACGTCAACTACTTAAAACAGACGCCACGGGCAGACTGAGTGCAGGAGGCAGATGAAACTCGAGCAGTAGGCGGAGCGAGTCACGTGACAGGCCACGCGACTTTCAGCCTTATTGCATTCGTTTTATTGTTTCACCAGTACTAGTCCGGTTTTTTTTCTAGTCACACCTCGTACACACATGGAGCCCTTCCTGCTGAACTCGAATTCACTGATTGGTCTCTCACGTCAAAATATAATTAACATGCAATGGACACGGGAGTGACTTCCTAGTGAAAACAAGTTCCCTCTCGTTCATAAAACGATTTAGTGGGCGCCGTTTTGGCGAAGCACGGCGGCATCTAAGGAACGCGACATCCTGAGAAATTCGTCATCCCGTCTCACAAGGTACGCTGTTCTTGTAATACACACATTAGCCAGGCGCCAGCGCGACGCCACTTTACCTGGACCCGCACATGGGATAAGGAGACCGGGCTCCCACACCACATCCACTCACTAATAAAGTGGTTAAGCCGGCACCAGGATGCCCGGCGCCGCCAGTTTCTTCATTTCGCATTCAGCCACGTCGTTCCCACCTTCTTGCTTGACAACTAGTGGAACAAGGCCTGCCGCCAGAATGGCAGCCCAAAACCACAGCCCTGACAGGTCCACGGCCCGCTTCGCTGACTACAAAGGAATCCGCCAACTCACTTGCTGGTTGGGGAAAGTTCTAAAGCTGACCCCAATGCAATGATCACCCCCCCCCCCCCCCCCCAGAATCCAAAAATCTGTCGCTATAGCCGAACTTTCCTACTACTGCTACACAAGTCTTGCAAGTACTGTGAGATCAATCAGTGGTTTACCCGAAACCTAAAAGTCCATCAGTTTCATATCAATCAGGAAAAATTTAGATACACCAAAGGTGAATGAAAGTGTATCATAATCACCGAAACAAAATGAATGAGAAGGTACCTGATGAGTGTTATCACGGCAGTGGCCTACAAGGAAGGCACCACCATCTTTCAATGCTACAGTGAAATTGGAACATGGACACACATTATCGTACATGAAGCACCAAAAACGTTATTGGTGAATACGACATTCTTGAAAACAATTGCATAAGTGGTACAACACTCTCCGCTACACAGTGTCAGCGATACTGAGTGCGGAACACACGTCTTGATCTAGATACGGATTGAGATGTGGACACAGAGTGATAGACAGAGAGGGCTCTGTAACAAGAAGCACAGTTCCTGCAGCAGGGATTTTCTGTGCTTCGTGATGACTGGATGTTGTGTGATGTCCTTAGGTTAGTTAGGTTTATGTAGTTCTAAGTTCTAGGGGACTGATGACCATAGATGTTAAGTCCCATAGTGCTCAGAGCCATTTGAACCATTTTTTTCCTGCAGCACATAGTAGCTGCAGCAATCTGAAGTAGCGAAAAAAAAATCCTATCATGTTGGTATGGATTGTGGCGTGACTTATTTTCTTTGGTGAGGCTATTCTGTGCAAGAGACGAGAAATGCCTATGGGATACACTTAGTGCGAAAGGCAAATCGTCAAACTAGGGGTCACTGGAAGTATCCTGAGAGCGTTTCTAGTACATCTCTAAAAATAATTTGCGTTACACAAAGATAGTGCGACTAAGTGTCGAGTTCCTGTTGTCTCGTTTGTAACGTGACTAGTACTGACCGCTGGTTGGTCCTGTAGCAGTTCACTTACATTTCATTTCATGTTAGCAAGGTACTCAGAGTTCCCTGGGTAACTATTTATTCCAAAATTCTTCTACTTCATCTCCTCCTTCTCCTTCTCTCTATCCACCACCTACCTTCGGCACATTTTCTTCTGTTACTCTCTCTGCCCACCTCCTCGACCCTCAACTCTCTGGCCATCTCATCCATCCCTATCTCACAATTCACCTCCTCCTTCCCCTACTTTCACCACATTTCCTTCTGTCTGTTGCTTTGTCCACCTTCTCCTAACGCCATTTTCTGATCATCTCCACCCATCCCTCTTTCTGTCCACCTTCTCCCTCTCTACTCTCCATACATCTTCTCTTGTCCCTCTATCACCTCTTTTTCTCTCTTTATATCCACCTCTCTCTACTCTCAGCACATCTACTCCAGTCCCTCTCTCTGTCCATCTCCTTCATCCTCCACTCTCTGACCATCTCCTCCTTCCCCCCACGCTCTATCCACCTCCTCCTCTCTGTCCATCGCTTCCTGTCCCATTCCCTCCACCTCATCCTAACCATACTCTCTGCTCCTGCTGTCATTCTTTCTGTACATCTCCTCTTCGCCCCCTCTCTCTGTCCACCTCCTCCACCCTTCATCCTCTGACCTTCTCCTCCTGTCCCTCTCTCTGTCCACTGTCCATCTCCTTCACCCTCCACTCTCTGACCTTCTTCTCCCTCTCTCTGTCCGCCTCCTCTACCCTTCACTCTCAGACCTTCTCCTCCTGTCCCTCTCTATGTCCACCTCCTCCACCCTTCATCCTCTGACCTCCTCCTCCTGTCCCTCTCTCTATCCATCTCCTCCACCCTCCATTCTTTGATCATCTCTTAACATCCCCCTCTCTCTGTTCACCTCCTCCACTGTCCAGTCTCTCACCACCTCTCCCCCCCCCACCCAATTTCTCTGTCCACCGCCTCCTCCCCCAACTCTCGAAACATTTCCTTTTGTCCCTCTCTTTCCACCTCCTTGTAACCCCACTCTCTGACCATCTCCTCATGGCTCTCTCTCTCTCTCTCATTTGGCTGTTTGGTGGTGCCTGTAAAGTTGTTGTGCATATTTGCTGATCGTAGGACATCCCGTGGTTTCTGTTACTTTAGACATGGGTGTCACCCTCAGCTGGTCCCAAGGGCCTGCTTGGCATATTCTGGAGTTGCAGTATGCAGGAGTCAATCCCTGACTAGGGGTCACAACGATGGTTTAGTCCACTTCGTCATTTGCTGAGGATGGATGTCAACAAGAATCCTGCCTTTCTGTTCAAATGGTTCAAATGGCTCTGAGCACTATGGGACTCAACTGCTGAGGTCATTAGTCCCCTAGAACTTAGAACTAGTTAAACCTAACTAACCTAAGGACATCACAAACATCCATGCCCGAGGCAGGATTCGAACCTGCGACCGTAGCGGTCTTGCGGTTCCAGACTGCAGCGCCTTTAACCGCACGGCCACTTCGGCCGGCTGCCTTTCTGTTCTCAAGAAACATGAGAAATTTAGCACCACCTTATCAGTATTTCTGTCTGGTCAGTCTCGTGTATTACTTCACGTGCTATACACTATTGATGCTTCTTTGTCCAAGAACTTTCAAATTCGGTATCAATTGTGTAAATTATTTATGTGTATTTGAATGTCATATCAGTGAAGCTTTTGCATCATATCACTAAATTTTCATGCTTGGAGGCCCTTATGTTCTTGAAAATGCCTACAAACTTGCTGCTGCCTCTCCAAAGAGAGTTTGAGTTGATAACAGAGCATTTAGAAATCTGATCATTCGTTTCGTGGGAGTCGTCCTGTGCGTCTTTGATTCGGTTCCTGACTTTCGTCCTGCGTTGATGGTGAATTCTAAAGATATATATGTCGCTTTTTTCTATGTTATGAGGTGTTAATTTTATCGCTGATGACCTCGGAGTCGACCGCCCGTAAGTACATACATTAGTAGTTCCATATTTAAGAGTCGGCCTTCCGAGTAGCTCGCAATTTAAATGACTCTTTGTGCATCGTGGATGTGAAGTTGATTGGATTATTTCTCTTGTCTATTAGAAAAAGCGAGTTGCACACATTGAAAACTCTGATTCTGTTCCTTTTTGAATGTTTTTAACGATGTCAGAGTCCCACAAAATTAACTTCAGAATGTCGCGTTTGTTCTCTGTTATCTCGTTTCTCACAAGTCACATTGCAGTAAGATTACATGTTACTTTTGAATTTGAATTACAGTGGTAGTTATGATTTCCATTTATGAACCGTGCTTCCTGCGACTTGTCTGACGATTAGGCGACCATTACGTAATCAGGACTGCACTAAGGCGTTGTTTCAATGTTATGACGTGACTGTTGGGTGCAGTGGCCGAATTACTCGTATTAATGGAATGTTGTATAATATGTAAAGTCGTTTATCGTGGTGGCGCGCGAGTAGCGCTCGCACCTTTTTATTTTGGCGCTCAAGCTTTTACTGATGCAGATTAGTTTATATGTGCAAGGTTGGATTATCTGAACTGACTAGACCTTCGAAGGTTAACTACGTTATTTGTGAGGGATTTATTTGAGCGTTGCGTGGACGCTACAGGAAGCGAACGCTGTCGGTCCGCACGTAAAGGACCGGTGTTAAGTAGTGCGAGAAATTGCCTTTAGAACTGATTAAAAGGACAGAGACTTGTGGTTCGCGCTAGACTCGTCAAATTGCAGACAGGCACAATTAAAAGACACTCACATGCAGCTTACGGCGACAGGCTTCGTCAGTAAAAGAGACGCACGCACACACACACACACACACACACACACACACACACACACCTCACGCACAAACGACCGCCTACTGCAGCATCTGCGGCCAGGAGTTTCCATTGTTTGATTGTATCCGTTATCAAGGTACACCCGAAAAACAACGAGCTTTGGGTACCTGAAGAACCAATTCTAGGGATGGTCACTTCTATAATTTCTGTTCAAGGCAAATTTTTACCATATGTTCTTAGATGATGTTCTCGGGAAACCTTGAAACTTTTTTCAGTATCATTATCTCTCATCGAGATCCAGAAGTTCCAAGTTAGCGGACTTACGCACGTAAAGCATTCGTGTAATATGCTGCCTGAAGCGTAAATGTACTTTTAACTGACGTAGGGAAGAAATGGAAAGGGTTTTAGTGTCATGCCAGGAATTCTGAGGTCACCAAACTATGTTGTTCGTCAGTGTTTTGTCCCCAATAAAACCTCGAGCCGCGC
Organism: Schistocerca nitens; assembly: GCF_023898315.1. Classification (NCBI taxonomy): domain Eukaryota; kingdom Metazoa; phylum Arthropoda; class Insecta; order Orthoptera; family Acrididae; genus Schistocerca; species Schistocerca nitens. Next base: position 737,774,328 of record NC_064619.1, on the reverse strand, counting down.
TGTCTTCCCATCATTACATAGAGACACTTCACGCCTATACCAATATGCCCAAAGTGTATTGCAGTGACAAAAAATGGGCTAAAAAGGGGTTCAATACGCCCCAAACGACTGTCAAAAATACAAATCTGAAAAGACAGCAAATTCAGTAGAGCACTTCTAGTAACATTTTTACTCTTTCAAGATACAAATCATAAGCCGGGCATTTTCGATGAATTGCGACCAATAAACAAAATATCCAGAATAAATGTAAAGCAAAAGATTTTGTGTTAACCTTACATGATGCGTATTTATTCGTTGTTCGTATGTGTCAGAGTACATTAATGTGTTGAAGAACATAAATAAACTGCCAAACTTTGCTAACGTATAGAATTCCCTTTATATAAGCACAGCACAGCCTGCTGTAGAGGGAAAAGACGGGAACCAGTGGAAAAATATTCCTTTCAGATCACAAAACAGGCGAATGTTGTTTTTTAAAGGACTTTGACTGAAAACTGAGGAAGCAGCTGCGTCACTCTGAAAGATGATTATTGTAAATGAAGTAAAAGATCCACGCACTGGACACCAAGTTTTTCAGATCTAGAGTGCCATAAAAATGCGAAAGAACTGTTAATCAGAACTCAGGGAGAAGTTGTAGTCTAATTCACAATCGATTTATTGATCTTAAACATGACAAGACAACAAAATTATTAAAGAAACATCATACAAAAAATATTTATTTAACGAAAGCCTTAATAAAATAGGATCTATGGTGGACAAAGTGATCTTCTGGGGATCGACACACGACACTAATCAGAACACTACTCGGTCTATCTCACTTAATACACGTGAATCCAGGTTATGGCATCAAACTAGGACACCACCAAGCATCTATATTCTACCATACAAAAAAAGGAAAAATATGGTTCGAAAGAACAGGGTGCTGACAAATATATATTATAGCCCTCCATTGCAGCAGCGAATACTTTACCGTCCTACTGGTCAAGGCGGCACATCACGATGCATTCGGCGACTGAAGTCATGGACGGCAGCTATCTGTTACGAAATGCGCGTTCCCAAAAAATGCAAGTACGCGGTCTCCCGTTCGGTTAATTCAGAACGCAGGTACCTCCCTAGGAGCCTCTGAAACCCCGATGCATTCCAGTGTCCAAGTGGACCCGTTTGCTGCTCTGCCAAACCAGTTTGACTCTGTGCCACGACTGTGTGTGTCGGAATACGTCAAATGTTTTATATTGCCAACTCAAGAAAAATAAGTACATGCACACATCACTCGTTGTGACTGTGATGACATAAGCAGTACCTCTGATGGTTCAGAAGGTGACTGGCACAGGCTCTAAGTCGCACACTAGGAAAGGACACAAGTCTCACCATTTAGGTAGAGACGTGCAGTTCTTTACTAGCGAAGCGCCAGTACAATAGACCGTTTCAAGAGTGATCTTTCTTCCTTTCTCCCCATTTCCCCCTCAACTCGGTTCCAAAAGCACATTGCTCTTTTTTGACTTCCCCCAATTTCGCACAAGCCAATCACGAACTGGAGCCCGGCATTCTAAGCTCGGAGAATGGTCTTTGCACTGCAAACCGATTTGACCAATCAGAGACTTAAAAGTTAATTGGCAGAAAACGGAAAAAATTCAGCTTAGCAGCCTTTTTCCCACACGTTTGCCGTGCCTTTTGCTAACACAATACAGGGTGGAAGCACAGCCCTCCATAAACAGCTTGTTATCTCCCCTGTTGTGTCGATTTCAAAGTTTCCAACGAATGGCCATAAACACGCAAACAGCTTCGTGCATTGACAAAACATGTTTTGAAACAGAGTCTGGACGTCTGGGGGCCAGTTTCCCTGTCCCACGGATATTTGCAGAACGTTTACATTTCTTTTGGCGGCTTGCTCGCTAACAAGGGTCCATCCTCTGCTACTCCGAGCCTACAATGCGCTGTCGGCGACTTTTCGGCGTTAGGTCATATACCTGGACGTCTGCCCCCTGTCTGGTGCCAAGCTAATGTGTCTTGCACAATGCGGCTGCTGCACGCGGCCGTCTAGAGATGTCTCCTCATTGTTCCTCAGAAAAAAAACGCGCTTTGTTGGCCTACCAACGCTATGCTTTTACTACAGTCGTTTACGTCGGCACCCTATTCCTTTGAATGCAGGTAAAGCTTACCGTATTTCTTTCCCTAGAGCACGCAAACAAGACCGTAAACTGCTGCCCACCATTTCATCACAATGTATGAAGTCAATTCGCAGTAATTTGTATTCCCTACACCGAATCAGATGTGAGAGTGCCCTGCAATCTCTCAACTCAATCCTCACTGCGCATTCCTCGCCAAGAATTTTGACGTGCGAACAACATGTCGCTTTTTTGTGCTGTAAAATAGTTGTAGAGAGAGGAGATCATACCACTGGGACAGAAAGAAGATGGTGGTGGGAGGCTGAAAGTGCCTGTGAACATGGGCGCAGACTATAGCAGTGGAGGAGTGGAAATGAAAAATACAATTGACTGGAGACCATACATAGGCTTTCAATCTAATTTCGAATGACGGTCAACCACGATCGATGTAAATAAAAAAATAATGTCATATGCGTGGTCTGTCGTGTGCAATACATTTTTCACAAATCAGCTTCTTGGAACTGCTACTTTGACAAACATCAACGGGCCTAACTTACTGTGTCTCTGAGTGACTTTGTACAATGATGCATATAAGGCTAGGCTATCCTGCCATTCCGGTCTCGTAAACTGACATACGGCTGGGAGAGCGGTGTGCTGACCACACGCGCTTCCGTATCCGCATCAAGTGATGCCTGTGGCCTAAGGATGACACTGCGGCCGGCCGGTACCGCTGCGACTTCCGAGGCCTGCCATAATGCTAGGTAACAGTGCTGCAGTTACGTTGCTATAGACGATGTATGAAAAAACGACAATTCGTTGTGAGGGCCAATGAACTGTTCATTTCTCAAGTTGGCACCACCGTCTAGAAGAGCACAGTGTTATGGGTCGTCCAGGTATCGGATCGGCGGCGTCAGTGTGTCGTTCGGAGCGTAAGATTCGTTTGCAGGAAATAATTGGCCCTTTCGTTCACGACTTGTCCTCGCGCGGTGTTAAAAAGTTTATCGCCCATCACGCACAACAGAGAGCCCGGCCGTATGTCGATGATAAGGTTCCTAATTGGGACGCTGGAATTACAGGGGCAAGCGTTGAGGACAATTGCGGTCTCCATACGAACCACGGAATTAGCTTGCCTCAGTAACTGTCGGTGTGGTTCGTTCTGTTGGGTTCGCACTCTTTCGTACAAGGTATACAACAGTCACTGTGCCCCGAAGAGGGCGCTGGTAAACTTTGTGCGTAAAATAAAGAGGCTGCTTTCCACAAATCGCGTAAACGATCACAGGGAATGTGTGTTGTTTGTGACGAAAACTTATCACGGTCTAGAAAATATGAGACATCATTTATAGTTTACGAAGACATAGTTCGAGACAAGAAATTGTGTTTAGATTTAGAGCGTGCTGAAAATGTGTGATTTTGGCAGAGTACAGTGTCGATGGGTAGAGGCTGCCAGCACCTCTCTGACTGGCGTGGTTTGGAGCCAAATCGGAGTAATCTCGTACTGTGAATATCTGGTAGGGAATTCGGCCACGGTTCGCCCAGCTCGTACTGAACACTATTGCGTGTTCCACGCACTTGTACTTTCCACAATGGCGCCGTCAGCGATGAGTGTTTGACGAGAAATGGCGTCATAATGTAGGTATTCGTGAGCAGCTAGTTGTGCAGGCGTTAGAATTGGAAATTACTTGACTTTCTTTTCTGCATATAGTTTCAAACCCAGTAGCTATAGCCCAACGTAACTAAGCAAGCTTTGTACCTGACCGAGTCTCTAACGCAACACCGATCGTTATTGGTCGCCAGGCAAACTATGAGCTTGGACTTAAACGAAAAAAAAAGAAAAAAAAAGAAGATAGTAAATACGGTTTTATTTGCAAGTAAAAAAGTCTGCACATGTTTAAACTTGAAACGGCGTGGCGTAAGGTTTTGCGATATAGAGGGATTCGAATCGAGAGCGTAATGGGATTGTTATCTGAGTACACTGAGATATTACGTAACGAATTTTTCTTTACCCGAGGCATATGGCTGAACCAGAAATAACGAAAAGAAAACTTTTTGCCTTACCGAGATTCAAACCCATCACCTTCGCTTTCTAGCCATTAATAGACGTCAAACATCGGTTTATTTCGCCAGTAGCGAGAAGTGCGCATTTTGAACTGGAAATGTTGTTGTTGTGGTCTTCAGTTCAGAGACTGGTTTGATGCAGCTCTGCATGGTACTATATCCTGTGCAAGCTTCTTCATCTGCCAGTACTTATCACAACCTACATCCTTCTGAATCTGCTTAGTGTATTCATCTCTTGGTCTCCCTCTCCGGCTTTTACCCTCCACGCTGCCCTCCAATGCTAAATTTGTGACCCCTCGATGCCTCAGAACATATCCTACCAACCGGCCCCTTCTTCTAGTCAAGATGTGCCACAAACTCTTATCCCCAATTCTGTTCAATACCTCCTCATTGGTTATGTGATCTACCCATCTAATCTTCAGTATTCTTCTGTAGCACCACATTTCGAAAGCTTCTATTCTCTTCTTGTCCAAACTACTTATCGTCCATGTTTGACTTCTATACATGGCTACACTCCGTACAAATACTTTCAGAAACGACTTCCTGACACTTAAATCTATACTCGATGTTAACAAATTTCTCTTCTTCAGAAACGCTTTCCTTGCCATTGCCAGTCTACATTTTATATCCTCTCTACTTCGACCATCATCAGTTGTTTTGCTCCCCAAATAGGAAAACTCCTTTACTACTTTAAGCGTCTCATTTCCTAATCCAATTCCCTCAGCATCATCCGACTTAATTCGATTACATTCCATTATCCTCTTTTTGCTTTTGTTGATGTTCATCTTATATCCTCCTTTCAAGACACTGTCCATTCCGTTCAACTGATCTTCCAAGTCCTTTGCTGCCTCTGACAGAATTACAATGTCATCGGCGAACCTCAAAGTTTTTATTTCTTCTCCATGGATTTTAATACCTACTCCGAATTTTTCTTTTGTTTCCTTCACTGCTGGCGCAATATACAGGTTGAAGAACATCGTGGAGAGGCTACAACCCTGTCTCACTCATTTCCCAACCACTGCCTCCCTTTCATGCCCCTCGACTCTTATAACTGCCATCTGGTTTCTGTACAAATTGTAAATAGCCGTTGGCTCCCTGTATTTTACCCCCGCCACCTTCAGAATTCGAAAGAGAGTATTCCAGTCAACATTGTCAAAAGCTTTCTCTAAGTCCACAAATGCTAGAAACGTTGGTTTGCCTTTCCTTAATCTTTCTTCTAAGATAAGTTGTAAGGTCAGTATTGGCTCACGTGTTCCAATATTTCTACGGAATCTAAAGTGATCTTTCCCGAGGTCGGCTTCTACCAGTTTTTCCATTCGTCTCTAAAGAATTCGCGTAATTATTTTGCAGCTGTGACTTATTAAACTGATAGTCCGGTAATTTTCACATCTGTCAACACCTGCTTTCTTTGGGAACTGGAAATAACGTGACTAAAACTTGTTTGCTGACAAGGAGTCGAGCTGAGCACGTATTGTTGTCGACTACACACAGAAAGATGTCGAGTTTCGAATTCTTCACTCTTTTTTGAAAGGTGACGTTAGAAGGATGGGAGCATTGAATGTTCGCCCCAGACGATGTCACCTGTTTTCTTAGCTGCACATTTTATCTACAGGGTAGACACAGAATAGCCAGACAGAAGAGTTGACAGGAGGAAGGCGGTGACGTGGATTAAATCGACAATAATTTGTGACGGTTTATCACTGTGACGAGAAAATATTCAGTCTGAGCACGTTACGAAGCTATCGAACGAATGACGTGCGCTAAGGTACCAGGAAGTCACGGATGCACGGTCCTCAATAGCCTAGCACGGTTCTGTGTTGTTTCAACTGTTGCCTCCGTCGAACTGACGAAACATGGGAGGTACCGTTCGGCGACTCGTCGGTGCACACCGAGCTGCGGTTGCAAGCCCGAGCGGGCGCCGGCCCGGGCCAGGCGGCGGCGGCGGCGGCGGCGGCGGCGGCCGGTGTGGGACGACAGCGAGCCGGGCCAGCGGTGAACCGGGGGCAGGCGGGGCGGCGGCTGCGCCGCAGGGAGGCACTCGGGCAGACTCGTTCATCTCGCAGAAATAGTTCACCGGTGACCTAGCCTTTGTGGGCCCGTTCATTTTTAGTCGCTCACCCCTCGTTATTGTACCCATTCGTGTAATGCTCCGTGGCTTTAGAAAAAGACGCGCGGGATTAGCCGAGCGGTCTAAAGGCGCTGCAGTCATGGACTGTGCGGCTGGTCCCGGCGGAGGTTCGAGTCTTCCCTCGGGCATGGGTGTGTGTGTTTGTCCTTAGGATAATTTAGGTTAAGTAGTGTGTAAGCTTAGGGACTGATGACCTTAGCAGTTACGTCCCATAAGATTTCACACACATTTGAACATTTTGAACTTTGCAAAAACGTCAGAACAGAAAACTAGAAATATTAGATAAAATTATAGCAAAATCTTATAAAAACGAAAGTTCAGAAAGTGTCCCTCGTAACAGCTCTCCCTCTCGTGACACGCAATGCTTAAAAAAAAAAAGAAAAAAAAAAAAAAAAAAAGAGGTTCAAATGGCTCTGAGCACTATGGGACTTAACTTCTGTGGTCATCAGTCCCCTAGAACATAGAACTACTTAAACCTAACTAACCTAAGGACATCACAATCCATGCCCGAGGCAGGATTCGAACCTGCGACCGTAGCGCAACGCATTTCAATAATTAAAGAAGCTCTTGTTTTAAGAATTTACGTATTTGGTTAAATTTCGTTCATACGTCACAAACTCAATTTAGATACAAAATTTTCGAAATTCGAACTAAAGAAGTTAGGGACTGGAGCCAACGAAACTGAGATTAGTATTTCCAACTGCCCTATAATCCATTTAAAGGTTTACCAGCTGTGCCCCAAAAGATAAAAACTGGAAATAGAAAGGCGAATTGTTTTGATAAAATCATTTTATTTCATTTTAAAATTTTATTCTTTATTTTGTAAATTGAAGGTCGAGGGGTGCAACTGGTGGGAAAGGAAAGGAAAGGAAAGGAACTTATTTCATGCGCAATTTTGTGGAATCAGCGGCGACGAATGGAAATGTGTGCCCCGACTGGCGGTACTCGATCCTGGGATCTCTCGCTTACTGTGTCGTCCGGATGCAGCGTGTGTGTGTGTGTGTGTGTGTGTGTGTGTGTGTATCGTAAGAACACGGACCATCTCTGCACGCTGCCCGGCCGACTCGTGTTCCCACACCACGTATCCGGAGTGCCTGTCCGTGTCATCCCTACTCGCTAATTTTGGATTCCCGCAGGAGATCGAACTAAATGTGCATCCGCACTGAAGATTTTGGATTCTTTGCCCATCGAGGCGAATGAACTATATCAATATATTCGTATAATTTTATTCTTCAGTCACTCGTAAGACATACACATATGCAGACTCAAACATTGTCATTGGTAAATATTACTCGTGAAAGGTAAGGCGAAAATAATCGGCACTTTGGTTTCAAAAACACTGACTAGCGTGTCTAAAGGCGAGTTCCAACTAACTGGGACTCGTTCTATTTTAAATACATAATATTTATAACTATGTCATACATTACTGGTCGTCTTCGTTGAATGTCGTATAAATTGAGATAGAACCAGAGTTCGGGAACGATTTGAATTTGAACAAGAAAGTGCGAAACGCAGCAGGTGAATGGAGGTGCACCTCGGTTTAACGAAGCCTGGCGTAATAGGAACGAGTGACCGACAGAATGAATCAGACCGAGGCGGCACTGGGACGATGGAAGAGGGACCCCTCGAAGAAGAACCAGACCGAACGAGAACGAGACCGACCTCGGGGGAGGGTGAAGGTGGGCGACTGTTCTCGCGCTGGCGTTAAGTTGCGCGAGCTGCCCGGCCTTCCTTTGTTCACCTGCAGCGACTCGTGCCTGACCGTGACACGGTCCTTCCTGTCCTGCGTGTAATTACCCCCTGAAGGGGTGTAAACAAAAGTGTTCAGCTCTGTTTCGGTCACGAAACGAAATTATTTTTTAAAAATAATTAATATTATATTTTACAAGACTGTAATATTCGTATGAGTTACGAATAATTGCACTGTTTTTCAAATACTAGCTTTAACGCGCCTCGGAGATTACAGCTTGTGAAACGAATATACGAACAGTTTCTTTCTCACAAGACCCACTCACTACACGCGTAAGTTCACCGGACTAAAACCTACTCGCTCTAGACATACGAGGTGCGGCTAGAAAAAACCGGACTGATGCTGGAAAAAACATTTATTTACAATTATTTACAATTTCATGTTATCTCCTTCAATGTACTCTCCTCCTCGGTCTCTACACCGCTCCATACGAATTTTCCACTGTTCATAGCAATGCTGCAAATCATTTTCGGTAAGTCCATACATTACTTCCGTCGCTTTTTCTTTCACTGCTTCAACAGTCTCAAATCTGGTTCCTTTCAAAGCTGACTTGACTTTAGGGAAAAGAAAAAAGTCACAGGGGGCCAAATCAGGTGAGTAGGGTGGATGATCTAAGATGGGAATGTTGTGTTTTGCCAAAAACGTCTTCACTGACAACGCACTGTGAGCTGGGGCATTGTCTTGGTGAAGGATCCATGACTTTTTTCTCCACAAATCGTTCCGTTTTCGCCGTACTCGCTCACGTAGGGTAGCCAGGACGCTAATGTAGTAATGCTGATTCACTGTTTGTCCCTCTGGTACCCAATCAATGTGCACAATCCCTTTGATGTAAAAAAAACAATCATCATTGCCTTGAATTTCGATTTTGACATTCGTGCTTTTTTCATGTCGTGGAGAACCAGGAGTTTTCCAATACATCGATTGGCGTTTAGTTTCGGGATCGTAAGTAAAAAACCACGATTCATCACAAGTAATAACATTTTGTAAGAAGGTGGGATCACTTTCAATGTTTTCCAGGATGTCAGAACAAATCATTTTTCGGCGTTCCTTCTGTTCAATTGTGAGACACTTTGGAACCATTTTTGAACACACTTTGTTCATGTTGAAAGTTTCATGAAGAATCTGCCTAACACTTTCCTTGTCAACTCCTGTTAACTCAGACACTGCTCTGATTGTTAAACGGCGATCTTGTCGAACAAGTTTACCGATTTTTTCAATGTTTGCATCAGTTTTTGCTGACAATGGTCTGCCAGTGCGAGTGTCATCACTGGTGTCTTCGCGGCCATCTTTAAATCGTTTAAACCACTCAAACACTTGTGTTCGCGATAAACAATCATCGCCGTACACTTGTTGTAACATTACAAACGTTTCACTTGCAGATTTTCCTAGTTTGAAACAAAATTTGATGTTAACACGCTGTTCTTTCTGTACACTCAACATTTGCCGACGCACAGACAAAACGTCAACTACTTAAAACAGACGCCACGGGCAGACTGAGTGCAGGAGGCAGATGAAACTCGAGCAGTAGGCGGAGCGAGAGTCACGTGACAGGCCACGCGACTTTCAGCCTTATTGCATTCGTTTTATTGTTTCACCAGTACTAGTCCGGTTTTTTTCTAGCTGTTGTGTCTTGCTCATACAGCATAGACACAATGAGGTAGCTAGGTGCACGCTAAACTAACGCAGACGGGCTTGAAGTTCTGGAACATGAGACTTATCAATGAATAAGAAGAAAAGTACGTAGATGTTACTTAACTTTTATTCTCTTGTTGGAATACATCTCTTGAATAGTAGTAAGCTATTAGCACTGATACAAATGGCGCCTTGCTAGGTAGTAGCTATGGACTAAGCTGAAGGCTATTCAATCTGTCTCTCGGCAAATGAGAGGAAAGCTTCGTACGTCTGGTCGCAAGCTATGTCGTCCGTACAACTGGGGGGAGGTCTAGTCCGTGTCTTGTGACCTGCCATGTGGTGGCGCTAGGTTTGCGATTACACAGTGGCGACACGCGGGTCCGACATGTACTACAGGACCGCGGCCGATTTAAGTTACCACCTAGCAAGTGTGGTGTCTAGCGGTGACACCACATTCCTCCCCCGCAAACCGGCGAACGGTCGTGAGATAAGGCTTCCGCCCGCCGTGGGGAGGACCCCATGTTGACGTATGCGATGAGGTGGGGAGCCTAACAACAGGCGAGGCTGTGCCACCCGCACCCGGCCATTCGGTCCGAGGGGAGCTAGGAAACGCCTGCAAACCTAGTCCAGGGTGCACGTCAACATGAGGTGTATGCGCACGTAATGAGACAAGAGGGGTCGAAGGGTCGACCTCCATGTGGTCTGGGAAGCCGACGCGCGACGACGACACCTGGTCCGGAGCGGGCAAGAGGTCCATGGCGGAGGACGGCTGGTCACGGGAAGCGAGCGGCGGCGCGTGACCCAGGGAGGCGCCAGGCGGCTGCAGCGAAGCGTCCGCTGCGGGAGGCGCCGGCGGCGGCTGCGGCGGCGGCGGCGCGACGCCATGGGGCAAAATGGAAGACAGCGTCGGCAACACCTGGGGATGAGGCGAGCCAGTAGATGGGTCCCCAAGGCGCTGACCTGACGGCTCCGTCGCTGAAAGCAGACGGGGAGCGGCAGAACCCAGGCAACGACAGAGGCGCAGCTGATTGAGATGCCGACGCACCTCACCAGAGGCCCCCAAAACCAAATACATCGCGCGGCCGAGGCAGCGAAGAATGCGCCCTGCGAGCCAACACTGTGAACCGCGATAGTTGCGATAATAGACAACGTCGCCAGGAGCAAAAGCAGGAGTCTGCCGCTGCACAGGAACCTGATGCGGCGGATGCAGCAAAGACATCAGGGTGCGATGAGGACGACCATGGAGCAATTCAGCCTGCGAGCGACCATCGCGGGGCTGAGAGCGATACGAAGACAAAAAGAGCAACAATGCGTCCTCCCGAGAATGCGACTCTTTCAATTTCAACATCTGGGACTTGAAAGTCCGGACCAATCGTTCAGCGGCACCGTTTGACTGAGGCGAAAACGGCGCGGATGTCAGATGTTGAATACCATTGGCCCTGCAGAATGACTGAAATTCTGCGGACATGAATTGCGGGCCATTGTCGGAAACAATAGTCTGCGGAAGACCTTCAATGCAAAAGATAGCAGACAAGGCTTGGATTGTGGCAGAAGACGTCGTGGAAGACATCCGGACAACAAAAGGAAAATTACTGAAAGCATCGACCACAACCAACCATCGAGCATTCCAGAATGGACCAGCAAAATCGATATGCAAGCGTTGCCATGGGGGAGTGGCTTTCGGCCATGCAAAGAATTTCCGCGGCGGTGCGGATTGTTGTTCAGCACACGCCACGCAAGAGGAGCACATATTTGTAATCGCAGCATCGATTCCGAACCAAGTACAGTGCTGACGAGCAAGTTGTTTCGTACGCACTATACCCCAATGTCCTTGGTGGAGAAACCGTAAGACAGAGGACTGTAACGAACGTGGGACCACGACACGGGACTGATCATTATCGGAACGCAACAACAAAACACCACGTCGGACAAAAAGTCTCCTTGTGAGCAAAAAAACGGCGAACCAAAGGATCTTCGATCCGTGACTTTGACAAGGGCCATTGCGTAGCAACAAAACGCAAAACAGTAGCAAGGACAGGGTCAGCAGCTGTGGCTGTAGCGACACGACGAAAATCAATCGGAAACGATTCGACCACGTCATCGGTTTCCGAATCAATGAACATGCAAGCAAGTTCAGAAGAATCGAATGCTGTATCCTCAGCAACAGGCAAACGGGACAACGCATCAGCGTTGCCGTGCTGAGCAGTGGACCGATACAAGATATCGTAGCGGTACTGCGAGAGAAAAAGTGACCAGCGAATGAATTTCTGCGCCGTACGTGGAGGGACAGGCTTGTTCGGATGAAAAAGCGATGTCAAAGGTTTGTGGTCCGTGATGATTGTAAAGTGACGACCATACAAGAAGTCATGGAACTTGGTAACACCAAACACGAGAGCTAAAGCTTCTTTCTCTATTTGTGAATAATTTCTTTGCGCAGATGAGAGCAATTTTGACGCAAAGGCAATAGGGCGATCATGCGAGCCATCTTTGTGCGCAAGCACAGCACCGATCCCGAAATCCGATGCATCTACCATCAACAAAAGGGGTTTTCGGGGATCGAATGGCGTAAGGCAAGTATTTGAAAGTAACGCCGATTTCAACTGGCGAAAGGCGCGTTCGCATTCCGTCGTCCAGACGAACGGAACACCTTTACGGCGTAAGCGATGAAGCGGAGCTGAAATGGAAGAAGCATTGCGCACAAACTTTGCATAATAATGAATTTTACCCAGCACACACTGTAGCTGTTTCAAATCTTGCGGAGCAGGTAAGTCCTGTATGGCACGGAGGTGCTCTGGACTCGGATGTATACCTTGGGCATTTATGACATGCCCCAGGTAGGGTAAATCCCGAGCAAAAACACACATTTGTCCTTCCTCAAGCGAAGACCATTTTGACGCAAGACCTGAAATAATGTTCGGAGATTTTGCAAATGTTCGGCTTCTGTCTTTCCTGAGATCACAATATCGTCCAGATAGTTCGCAGCAGTAGGGACCGACGCACACACAGTTTGTAAATATTGCTGAAACAAAGCAGGGGCGGATGCACACCCGAATGGCAGTCTTTTGAAGCGATACAAGCCAAGATGCGTGTTTACCACCAAGACGCGCTGGGATTCTTCATCCACAGGTATTTGCAAGTACGCATCTGCGAGGTCCAATTTGGAAAAGTATTTGCCCGGGCACAGTTTGTCAAAAAGATCTTCCGGGCGGGGCAAAGGAACAGCAGCAGTCACAAGTTGGGGATTCACAGTTGCCTTGAAGTCCACACAAAGTCGCAATTTTCCGGAAGGTTTTGGCAAAATGACTAAGGGTGAGGCCCAGAGAGAAGCCTGCACACGTTCAATTACACCTTGAGATTCTAAATCGTGTAATGTGCTGGCGACCTCATCACGCAATGCGTGGGGAACATTGCGTGCTCTGAAAAATTTCGGTTGCGCGTTGTCTTTCAGTTCCAAATGTGCTGCATAGTTCTTAGCACAACCAAGGCCCGGTGCAAAAATGTCTGCAAATTCTTCACAAAGACTAGAAACACTGGCGGAAGGCACAGTCTGATTCACTGATAGGACCTGATTTACTATAGACAAATTAAACAACTGAAATAAATCTAAACCAAACAAGTTCACTGCAGTAGAAGAACGAAGAACGTAAAATGATACAAGTTTTGTTTGTCCCTTGTATGTTGCAAGAAGGCTGCACTGTCCTAACACAGGGATCTGCTGTCCTGAGTAACTAGTTAACTTAACATGTGCGGCACGCAATGGCGGTTTGCCCAGTTGTTTGTACGTGTCGTGATTGAGCAATGAAACTGCAGCTCCGGTATCGAGCTGGAATGGTATCACTTTGCCTTCAAAGTCTAAGTCCACAAAAAGTTTATTGTCCTGCGGACGACAAGAGCGACTGTCACGTGCAATTTGAACTGATACAGGTACAGAAGCACTTGCGACATTACGGGATTTCCGGCGACGTCGACGCACACTGTTGGTGGGACGAACACAGTCACTGTTAGCTAAAGTGTCACTGGACGGGTGGGAATTAACTACATTAATGTCCATGGGCGAAGGTCCACGAGCCTGATTGTCCTGGGTTCGATTCCGGCGCGAAGCAAAGGGCCTGGAATTATTGTGATTGTCTGATCTAAGCTTTTTCTGGCAAACACTTTGTACATGTCCTTTCTTTCGACAGTAAAAACAAATAGCTCGGCGTGACGGGCAATTTTCACGCGAATGTCTAGTTGCACACCTCGGGCATGATTTCACTGCAGTTGCTTGCTTACGCGGCGCACGTGTTTGCGAGCTAGGCTGCCGCTGCTGTGCGGACGGGCGCGAGGGCCGTGTAGCGTCCCGGGCAGCGCGGCCGGCGGGCCGGTTAATGTGACACACTGCTGGCGAAGTTTCAAATGAGTCCTGAGGAAAGTCAAGTGTGTCTTGCCTATCCAATATGTCTATCACTTGTGGAAGGGAGGGATTAACTAGTTTCAAAATCTGTTCCCTTATGCGAACATCAGAAACGTTCTGTGCTATTGCATCACGCACCATAGTGTCTGAATAAGGGAGGCCACAGTCACATTCAAAGGCACACTCCCTAGTAAGTCCTTGCAAAGTTGCAACCCACTCCCTATTAGTCTGACCGGCCGTACATTTTGTACGAAAGAACGTATACCGTTTTGCAACTACATTGACTGTTTCTTTGAAATAGGCATCTAAAGCAGACAAAATTTCTTCGTAGGACAGAGTTGCTACGTCGCGTCGGGGAAACAATTTCACAATCACACGGTAGGTAGACACACCGACACAAGAAAGCAAAAACGGCTGCCGCTCATTACCTTGAATTCTGTAGGCTGCGAGATGAAACTGGAACTGGCTGGCCCACTCAGTCCAGGTTTCGCACGTGGCCTCAAAGGGCCTAAATGGCGGTGCGACAGCGTTGTGTGGCTGCGGTAGCGATGAAGCGGCGGCTGCCGCATCGGTTTGCAGCGCACGTTGACCCTGGACGAGCTGTCCAAGGGCTTCCAATAACGCCTGCGTCTGCTGATTCTGCAAGCGAAAAAATTCGGACAGTACATCTGGAGATTGTGGCGAAGCCATGACACAAACGAATGAATACAAACTCTTTTACTCGTCGCCAAATAATGTTGTGTCTTGCTCATACAGCATAGACACAATGAGGTAGCTAGGTGCACGCTAAACTAACGCAGACGGGCTTGAAGTTCTGGAACATGAGACTTATCAATGAATAAGAAGAAAAGTACGTAGATGTTACTTAACTTTTATTCTCTTGTTGGAATACATCTCTTGAATAGTAGTAAGCTATTAGCACTGATACAAATGGCGCCTTGCTAGGTAGTAGCTATGGACTAAGCTGAAGGCTATTCAATGTGTCTCTCGGCAAATGAGAGGAAAGCTTCGTACGTCTGGTCGCAAGCTATGTCGTCCGTACAACTGGGGGGAGGTCTAGTCCGTGTCTTGTGACCTGCCACGTGGTGGCGCTAGGTTTGCGATTACACAGTGGCGACACGCGGGTCCGACATGTACTACAGGACCGCGGCCGATTTAAGTTACCACCTAGCAAGTGTGGTGTCTAGCGGTGACACCACACTAGCCACACCTCGTATAATTGCAAGCATCATTCAATACCGTGTAACTCCTTCCCCGGACTCCATAACCGCCTGGGTTTCGTTAGGAAGTGAGTCCACAAGATTTTGCAGGTACAGCACATCCAGGTTAAGCCATTCGCTGGATCTGACCGCGCAGTTAAACCGAATTGCGGTGCCGCTGACATCGGCGTTTTAGCAGCTGTTCCAACATGGCCCGCACAACAGATTTACCATTTGGTTCCAGTCAGGTGATTTCGAGACCAGTCGAAATGTAAAAGCGTGACGGAGTGCTCACAAAACCAGTCCAATGAAATTTGCTGTTATCGTCTTCGTGTCCCAGTGTAGGCAATGGCCTCCTGAAAAGTTGCAGACACCAAATGCTCACTGCACGCACTTCCCGTCGCTGTGTTGTCTCGATACCAGTTTCTGATGGACCTCCATCTACTGCCTGCAGCAATCCGTCTCAGATTCGGAAGCGATTTTCATGCAGACGCAATGAAAAGCGTTCTCCGGTCCCTCTGAGTCACGGTATTTTTCCGACCAAATTTCTGGTCTCCTGTTTCGTGCCACGTGTGTTACGGCACTGTTTGTAAATACACTACTGGCCATTAAAATTGCTACACCACGAAGATGACGTGCTACAGATGCGAAATTTAACCGACAGGAAGAAGATGCTGTGATATGCATATGATTAGCTTTTCAGAGCATTCACACAAGGTTGCCACCGGTGGCGACACCTACAACGTGCTGACATGAGGAAAGTTTCCAACCGATTTCTCACACACAAACAGCAGTTGACCGGCATTGCCTGGTGAAACGTTGTTGTGATGCCTCGTGTAAGGAGGAGAAATGCGTACCATCACGTTTCCGACTTTGATAAAGGTCGTATTGTAGCCTCTCGCGATTGCGGTTTATCGTATCGCGACATTGCTGCTCGCATCGGTCAAGATACGATGACTCTTAGCAGAATTTGGAATCGGGGGGTTCAGGAGGGTAATACGGAACACCGTGCTGGATCCCAACGGCCTCGTATCACTAGCAGTCGAGATGACAGGCATCTTATCCGCATGGCTGTAACGGATCGTGCAGCCACGTCTCGATCGCTGAGTCAACAGATGGGTACGTTTGCCAAGACAACAACCATCTGCACGAACAGTTGGGCGACATTTGCGGCAGCATGGACTATCAGCTCGGAGACCATGGCTGCGTTACCCTTGACGCTGCATCACAGGCAGGAGCGCCTGCGATGGTCTACTCGACGACGAACCTGGATGCACGAATGGCAAAACGTCATTTTTTCGGATGAATCCAGGTTCTGTTTACAGCATCATGATGGTCGTATCCGTGTTTGGCGACATCGCGGTGAACGCAGATTGGAAGCGTATTTTCGTCATCGCCATACTGGCGTATCACCCGGCGTGATGGTATGGGGTGCCATCGGTTACACGTCTCGGTCACCTCTTCTTCGCATTGACGGCACTTTGAACAGTGGACGTTACATTTCAGATGTGTTATGACCCGTGCCTCTACCCTTCATTCGATCCCTGCGAAACCCTTCACTTCAGCAGGATAATGCACGACCGCATGTTGCAGGTCCTGTACGGGCCTTTCTGGATACAGAAAATGTTGGACTGCTGGCCTGGCCCGCACATTCTCCAGATTTCTCACCAACTGAACACGTCTGGTCAATGGTAGCCGAGCAACTGGCTCGTCACAATATGCCAGTCACTACTCTTGATGAACTGTGGTATCGTGTTGAAGCTGCATGGGCAGCTGTGCCTGTACACGCCATCCAATGTCTGTATGACTCAATGCCCAGGCGTATCAAGGCCGTTATTACGGCCAGAGGTAGTTATTCTGGCTACTGATTTCTCAGGATCTGTGCACCCAAACTGAGTGAAAATGTAATCACATGTCAGTTCTAGTATAATATAACTGTCCAATGAATACCCGTGTATCATGTGCATTTCTTCTTGGTGTAGCAATTTTAATGGCCAGTAGAGTACGTTAGAGAGTCCGCCACGAAACGAAGAAATCTGTCAATTTCACCCTCCGTAGGGTGGTCGGCACGGTCACACACGATCGCCCCTATTTGCCGCCCTTGTATTTACCCACGTTCACATGCAATGTCGCCTCGAAACACGGATTGTCTCAGTGGCTGCTACTACCTTACGCTCACGTAGAGGCAGCGTTCTCGTGGTCGAGCACGTGACCGTACTGCTCCACTGTCTGTGAAGGCTTAACGATTCGTCTGCGCACCCTGTGCACACTGGCGCGGCTGCTTTAGTGTCCGGTGAGCTTACTCAGTACCACGTATGCTTCTATGACAGTAAAACTACGACATAGAACTCACATCACTTATGCTTAAATATCTCATAAAAATGCTTCTGCGAGTCACAGGTGGTTACCACAATGGAAGAGAAATTGCTTCGTTACTCCCTTTACAACAGATACACGAAATAATTGACAGCACAATGGTTCACATGTCTCTGAGCACTATCGGACTTAACATCTGAGGTCATCAGTCCCCTAGACTTAGAACTACCTAAACCTAACTAACCTAAGGACATCAGACACATTCATGCCCGAAAAAGGATTCCAACCTGCGACCGTAGCAGCAGCGCGGTTCCGGACTGAACCGCCTGGAATCGCCAGGTGCCTGGCAGACTATGCAGTAGATGTAGAGACCGTCGCATAAGTACGGAAATGACACAAAAAACTGTCGCACGGTCCACTGCAGCTCAGTGACAGTACCTGTGGAGACATTCTAAAGTTAAAGACATAGGCGCTGTGACTCTTCGATAACTCTTTCTGTACTTGCAATCCAGTTCACTTATTCCCACTCGGTCATTTTTCCTTCCGTGATAGGAATGTACGTTCACAAAAATTCTTCAAGTTTGCAAACTCAGCATTATATCACAAACTAGGTGAGATTTTTGTCAGGTCATAAGAGAAACTTTCGCAGAGAAATTTCATCAATGTATTAACATGCATATATGTCGGAAGAAATTTGTCCGAGAGGTGTCAAGATTCTAAACATTACTCCGTGATGTTGAAAACGTATCGTGTCCATAGAACCAGATATTTTAAGAGAGACAGAAAATGCGTCGTGTCACAGAGAGTAATAATTGCCGACTTGTGATATCTGAAAGGTAAGCAAATTCCATTTGGATATCCAAAGTAAATCTTCTCATATTGTTAATACAATTGCGGTTTACAGGTTTCTTTGGTAATGGTTGTAAATTCCATCCCTATATAAATGAATGCTATATAAATGAATGCAGGCAATCCATTATGTTAGGAAATAAAGACAGAAAATACACTCATGCTCATAAATTAAGGATAATTGCAGAATGTGGTGCCACACAACGTGGCACTACACAAAACTGGCGCTAAAAGCATAGGCACATAGCGAACACACACGACACAGTTCTGTAAGTCCACGATTTTGATTATAAGTTGAGAAAACCGTCCCGAAACACATGTGCTACAAAACGCCACTGTTTCCTGTGCATGAACCCCGACATCAATATGGGGTATGATCACCGTGCACACGTACACAGGCCTCACAACGGGTTGGCATACTCTGAATCAGGTGGTCGAGCAGCTGCTGGGGTATAGTCTCCCATTCTTGCACCAGTGCCTATCGGAGCTCCTGAAGTGTCGTAGGGCTTTGAAGACGTGCAGCGATACATCGTTTGAGAGCATCCCAGACGTGCTGCATGGGGTTTATGTCTGGAGAACAGGCAGGCCACTCCATTCGCCTGATATCTTCTGTTTCAAGGTTTCAGCTAGGTGGGGCCGTGCATTATCATCCCATCAGGAGAAAGGTGGGACCCACTGCACCCCTAAAAAGGCGGACATACTGGTGCAAAATGACAGTTCCTCTGTCAAAAACATACAGGGGTGCATCAATCATAATCCCACCCCACACGATCAAACCACGACCTCCATACAGGTCCCTTTCTAGGACATTAAGGGGCTGTTATCTGGTTCTTGGTTCACATCAGATGAAAACCCGGCGAGAATCACTGTTCAGACTATACCTGGACTCGTCCGTGAACATAACCTGGGACCACTGTTCCAATGACCATGTACTGTGTTCTTGACACCAGGCTTCACGGGCTCTCCTGTGACCAGGGCTCAGTGGAATGCACCTTTCAGGTCTCCGGGCGAATAAATCATGTCTGTTCAGTCGTCTGTAGACTGTGTTGTGATGCTACAATACGATAGCTGGAGGCAGACTGCGCGAGCCATCTAACAGCAAAAAGGTGACGCTAAGCGGTAGTATTAACATACGAGTATAATAAAGTCGAGAGAGGGCAGCAGGGAATGGAGACAGCCAGTGAGAGGCATCTAGCGCCTTAAAAGAGAAACGGTACTGCTAGCCTTACCTGGGGACAGTACTCCCCCTTTGAAAATGTAAATAGTGTGTAATGAAAATAGATAATAAGTAAATGAGTAAAAATAATAATTAAGATGTACTGATGGAAGAAGAATGGATAAGAGTAAATAGACTATTGGTAAAGAACCAGTAATTTCACAAGAATAACAAGGGGAGTTTCGCCCCCCCCCCCCCCCCAAGGTTATGCAGATGGAACAGCGTGCCCGGCAGGCAAGAAACAAAATAACAATGATCAGTAGTCAGGTCGAGGTGGCTGACGGCGGCGGACGTTTTGCACGAGAGCTGGCGAGGCCTAAGTACGCAGTGCACTAACTTTTGTTAATTACTATAAAAGACAGCGCCGAGACGACGTCGTGTGGAGTGGAGCAGTGGCATATACAGGTCAAAAAGGGCTGCAGAACGAGGAGAAGTATATTTCACTGATAAGGGCGTTACTGTGCAATACGGCAATGACGATGGCAACCAGTTATACTCACGGCTTTGTACTTCGCTATGGTATGTACAGAGGCAATGGTAAACAAGAAAGTTGTTAAGTGCGCTGTGTTGGGCCAAGCTCGTGAATATAAGACGCTCCCAGCACCGTGAGCGATTTTAAGTGCGAAACCGCGCCGTAGAACAAAGACCAAAACAAAAAAACGACAAAAAAACAGTATTTGTTTTTCCAGTGTAAAGGAAGTATATGTAGGATATATATCTATTGTGCTACGAGTGAAAGAGTATTAAATCAGTGTTTACCCCAAATAGTGGTCCCAGTGAATGTTACTTGAGAGTTAACCTGCATCCTTCACCACCTGGTACATGGCAAGTCATGGAGTACACAAGAGGTCGACAGGAGCATCGGCAATGGAAACTGAGGCAGAGAATTTCGCTGGGGATAGTTACTCAGGATTGACAACTGTGGATGTCAACGAGCTGGAGAGATCAGAAGACACTACAAGGTACACTACTTGCAAGTTCTGGATGTTACGCTGTGGGTGAAAATGAGTGAGCAGAGTAACTGTGTGAAAGTTTCAAGTAATCGAAATTGAAGGATTAAGGATAATTGCCGTGATTGAATCCAGAAAGATCACCACAACTTAGTAGCCTTATCAGTAGTTATTGTAAAGATATTAGTAGATTAGTAGATGTAGTATTCTAGTAATAATCCTTGTGCTGTGTAGGGGAAAGACGTGTGACAGAATAGAAAAAGCGAGGGTCCTCACTTAAGGATATGTATGTATGGATAAGGGAAGATTAAATAAAATCGAATACCTCAAAGGGAATCAGTCCAAGAGTTACTGCGTGAAGTGTTGCCGATTATTCCCCATTATAAAATTCTTGTATGATATAAACGGAGCATGATGATTGTCAACTACAGGCGCCACAAAGTGGCTCGTAGAGGGCAATCTGTCAGGCAGGTGTGCAGTCGTGCCAAACGAAGTCTGATGGAAGAATCCTGGGGAGGGCACGACCATTACAGTGTCTGGAGACAACTGTTCCAGTGGCTGCAGTAAGGTCCCAACCAAGGCTATCTGCACTACTCCGTGGCTGTCTGCGGGCACTGATGGTGAGGTATCGGTCTTCTTGTGGTGTTGCACACTGTGGACGTCCCATACTGTAGCGCCTGGACTCGTTTCCTGTCTGCTCGAATCGTTGCCATATTCTTGAGATCACACTTTGTGGTACACGGAGGGCCCGAGCTACGACCTGCTCTATTTGACCGGCCTCCATTTGCCCTAGTACTCTACCCCTCATAACGTCATCAATATGTGTTCTTTGAGCCATTTTCAACACACAGTTACCATTAGCACGTCTGAAAACGTCTGCACATTTACTCATTCACAAAAGTTATTTTTGCTCGTTCACCAATAATCTGAGGCCAATCCTGGAAACTAAAGGATCAGAATGACACGGGAAATGCAGCTGGATATCAGTAAGAACAAGCAGAAAAGTATATCATCAGTAATCATAACGAAAATATGAAATACTCTTTAAAACACGCTTTTTCAACAACAGCCACTTTCTTCCCTACAAGGCTCCACAGTTAAAATTTTAACATTTTTGCATTGCTTTCCTACCTTTCATCTTCTAATGACAACTGCCATGATTAACAGTTTCACCAAACTTGTTTTGGAAGCTACATTTTTAGACCGTTTCTGTAAAGTATACCCCTGTCCTAAAGTCCGACAAGGTGAATGTGGTGAGTCTCTACGAAACCAGCCTCAAAATGACGTGAAGAATCGACACCTAAAAGCTTATGGCTGAATATAATCCGTCCTGGTCTCCTCAGTTTGGTACATTATGTAGCGACATCAAGACGGTTACAAAATTCATAGATCTATTACTTTCACTGACATCTAGAAAACGTGTTTTGGGAGAGAAATATTTTTCTTTTTCTTCTTTTTTTCGTTGTCCTTGAAATTTCAGGCTTTTTCTCTTGTCTTGCGCAGGAAACAGCATTTGGTTTAGAGTCTACTACAATCGTACTGTTTGTTAAAATGATACCACATGTACTTCGAAGTTCTACTAGGCGAAGTCGACATCTCTGCAGCATTGAAAATCGAGTACAAGAAAAATTAACGTATCTGCTATTAAAATACACTTTTTAAATAGCAAAAACTTACAGTGAAAACAAATGCGCGAGCGTGTTTTCTGTAATGTACAGATGCACTAACATTGTAACACACATGTAAAATGTAATAATGTAACACGTGAGCTGCAACGCTGTGAGCTGAATGAGAGAAAGAGCTGGGAGCTCAAAGAGGAGGGCGACTGCTAAGCAGCCGCTCAGTGCAGAGTGCGGGTCCAGCGCCGCGCTGCCTGCCGGCTGGTGTCGCGGCGCGCTGGTCTCCCAAGCAAAGAGCTGAAATGAAAAGCGAAAGTGTTTCCTGCATTAATGCAGCATCGTCAACAACTGCCCTTTCTTCTCTTTCTACTCTTTCTCTGGCTGATAAAAGTTGCTCGCAACAGTTAGGTATGCAAAGACAAAGATACACATTAGTAAGGGGGCTAACAGAATTCTAGCACAGGCCGCATGTTTGCCACATTTCCGATGAAAGCATAGACGATGACACCGTGCGCTATTGACAGATTTCTCCCCCATTTTTCCTCCACTCCTCTACGTCACAGACCAGTTGCTCTCTGTATAAAATGTTGGGACATTCGAAACAGCCAATTGCGCTATGAGGCTCCTCCACTCCTGTGATGTCATAGTATAAGTAGCCAGTTGTGGTACATATAAAACGCTAGGAAATTAAAAAATTCCAGATGGGTAACTGTCCTGTCAGTGAAAAACTAAAAAAGAAGTCTGAGACGGCAGACCCCAAGCCCTCGGCCTTATGGTGCTGCAATCTGGGATGGCAATCTGAGATGGTGGACCCAGAAGTGCCGCCATCGCCTGTGCTGTTGCCAAATCGCTCGTGTGACTGAAATGGTAGACTTAAAGCATGGGCTGCACAGTTGCCAGAACATTTGTGCTGAGTACAGAATCTCAAACTGCAAATGTAGGTGACTCGTCCGACTGTGTTTTCTCTGGCCCTACAGTGTTAGAATAAGAGATCACAGATCTCACCGTAAGAGTGCCACCTTTGTAGTTGTCAGGTCACTTGTGCTGAGAGCTTACCTGCGTCGCGTATAAAAGGGCAGGAAAATAAAAATTGTAGGTTTTCCCAGCTCACTGATGTGACCTACATCTTTGAACAATTTCTCCCCATCTCAGTTTCCAGCCCACTAGCACTGTTTAAACATTCACGGTGTGTAGGATAGGAGAGGGTACGCACAACTGTGTCTTTTTTTAAATGGATGGGGGATCCACTCGGGAGACTTCCCGTCGCTGCCGCCATCTCGGCTGCCTGTGCACTGCCCTAACAGCCTCGGATGCTCCACGTAGCTATAGACTGTGGGTGCCGAGTTCTGAGCCCACATGTCGTGAGTTGGTAATGGTGGTAAATCCAAAAAGAAGGTGGTGGAATTAGCACAGCTGTCCTCCACAAACTGCATTATCCTGTATGCTGTGAGCAACGAGTCCCTTGCTTAGAAATCGAGAGCCCACTTGTGCTAAGTTTATAATGGCAGGAAATCCAAAAACACAACTGGACGTCTACAAGCTCAGTTGCCACAAGTTTAAAATGGCAGTGGATGTACGATGATGTGCACATATGCTCTGCAGCACAGAATTATTTCAATTGCTCTGGTGGAAAATTGACTTAAACAGGTATACAGTCATTATCTGGTGAGAACATATCCTATGGCTCAGGAGCTGGAAGGTTCATAATATGTTTTCAAAGCTCACCGTGAAAAACTAATTTGTGGGACGAGTGACAGCTGTTTAGCTAGCACATGTGAGCCTCATCACTAGCCAGGCCCACAGATCCAACAAAAGACATGAACTTATATGCATCCCCCATTTCCCTGTACAGGTCAAAACAAAATACACTCCTGGAAATTGAAATAAGAACACCGTGAATTCATTGTCCCAGGAAGGGGAAACTTTATTGACACATTCCTGGGGTCAGATACATCACATGATCACACTGACAGAACCACAGGCACATAGACACAGGCAACAGAGCATGCACAATGTCGGCACTAGTACAGTGTATATCCACCTTTCGCAGCAATGCAAGCTGCTATTCTCCCATGGAGACGATCGTAGAGATGCTGGATGTAGTCCTGTGGAACGGCTTGCCATGCAATTTCCACCTGGCGCCTCAGTTGGACCAGCATTCGTGCTGGACGTGCAGACCGCGTGAGACGACGCTTCATCCAGTCCCAAACATGCTCAATGGGGGACAGATCCGGAGATCTTGCTGGCCAGGGTAGTTGACTTACACCTTCTAGAGCACGTTGGGTGGCACGGGATACATGCGGACGTGCATTGTCCTGTTGGAACAGCAAGTTCCCTTGCCGGTCTAGGAATGGTAGAACTATGGGTTCGATGAGGGTTTGGATGTACCGTGCACTATTCAGTGTCCCCTCAACGATCACCAGTGGTGTACGGCCAGTGTAGGAGATCGCTCCCCACACCATGATGCCGGGTGTTGGCCCTGTGTGCCTCGGTCGTATGCAGTCCTGATTGTGGCGCTCACCTGCACGGCGTCAAACACGCATACGACCATCATTGGCACCAAGGTAGAAGCGACTCTCATCGCTGAAGACGACACATCTCCATTTGTCCCTCCATTCACGCCTGTCGCGACACCACTGGAGGCGGGATGCACGATGTTGGGGCGTGAGCGGAAGACGGCCTAACGGTGTGCGGGACCGTAGCCCATCTTCATGGAGACGGTTACGAATGGTCCTCGCCTATACCCCAGGAGCAACAGTGTCCCTAATTTGCTGGGAAGTGGCGGTGCGGTCCCCTACGGCACTGTGTAGGATCCTACGGTCTTGGCGTGCATCCGTGCGTCGCTGCGGTCCGGTCCCAGGTCGACGGGCACGTGCACCTTCCGCCGACCACTGGCGACAACATCGATGTACTGTGGAGACCTCACGCCCCACGTGTTGAGCAATTCGGCGGTACATCCACCAGGCATCCCGCATGCCCACTATACGCCCTCGCTCAAAGTCCGTCAACTGCACATACGGTTCACGTCCACACTGTCGCGGCATGCTACCAGTGCGATGGAGCTCCGTATGCCACGGCAAACTGGCTGACACTGACGGCGGCGGTGCACAAATGCTGCACAGCTAGCGCCATTCGACGGCCAACACCGCGGTTCCTGGTGTGTCCGCTGTGCCGTGCGTGTGATCATTGCTTGTACAGCCCTCTCGCAGTGTCCGGAGCAAGTATGGTGGGTCTGACACACCGGTGTCAATGTGTTCTTTTTTCCATTTCCAGGAGTGTACATTTATAGAAATTTACAAGTTGAATGATGGCCATCAAAAACATTGCAAATGCAGGTGAGAGACCCAACGTTTTGTGAAACTAGTGGTTGGCAGCAAAGTTGTTTGATCCATTTTGGGGACACAAAGCTGTGGACACTGACAGACACCGGGTCGCAATGCATCCTACTGGCTGGAACCTGTGACAATAACAGTAGGCGATGCAGCCCAGCTTTGTGAGAGCCACTGTGGCCTGCCGATCCAGTGAGTTTCACCATCCTCTTCCAGTTCACACTGTGGGACAGAATGGGCAGTGTTGTCGGGACTTACTGGCTGACAGTCACTAGGCATGTGCACTGCTGTGTTATTTCTTACACGAATATACATGCCTGTTAAGACATTCTGGCATGCTACTGCTCTTTACAGTTACCAAAGCATGTTTACAAGCTATGACTTCTTAGCAAAAGCATGCTACTGCTGTTTACAGTTACCAAAGCATGTGCAATAGCTATGACTTCTTTGCTATCTAGCAACACAGAAGCTGTTTTCAGAGTTTAAAACTAATAGAATGACTATTTTTAGTGACCATTTGTTTGCTTAAGTGGAAAAATTAAAAGTTATGTATGCTAATTCTAGTAGAATATGGGGAAGAGTCCATAGTGTTTATGAATTTGTACAATGAAACAGTGAGTTTCCTGTGATATCACAGATGCTGTTCTATGACTGGTCAACAGGTTTCATGATGGTGGCTAGTGTAAAAGTTAAGCAAATATCCTTCCAGAGAAATGTAAACTTTGCTGTAAGAAAGAAACCATGTGAAAATTGTGAGGATTGTCGTATCCCAGCCCAGTTTTGTATCGGGATCAGAACATTGACGACAATATGAGGGTCGATTGAGTGCCCACTTTTATTGTCGGAGATGAGAGGGAGAAAGCTCTCTGAGGTAGACTGTGTAGTTATTGGTTACAGTGGCAATCTTTTAGGATTAATGGCAGGCTGGGTATGCTGAAGAATTCAGTACTTATTTAAGTAATATCTTTACTCTCATTGATAACTTATAAAAGAAGTGCCAGTTCCTAACCCCTTTCTGTATTACTTGTCAGACTCAATTTACTCTTATCAGCAGGCCACTCACCTAAACTTACAAGAGGCAATTACTATCCCGTAAATTTTACTTGTGAATTATGAAGCTACACATGCTAGCTGTTCCTTGGGATGAAGACAGATCATCTGTGTTCAGAGCTAATCCCCAGAATAGATGATGATTACCTATCTTGCAGTTGCTACGTGAATCTCCAGTTCTGATCACCAACTTCTCACTGCAAATATTACTTCTGCATACTCAGGTTGTGTGGCAGACTGGTGTACTACTGCTTTTGGACTCCTCCGTCAAACTACTCCATCAGAATTCTCTATCAGACTGACTCTTCTCATTTTACCTCTTGCTTATATACCGTCCAACTTGTGACTGACCCTTGATAATACCCTTTCGGGATATTTCCATTAGCTGGCTCCGTTGACACATAAATACTTTAATGTCGGATTTCCCCTAGAGGTTTCCACTCAATGTTACCACCTACGTATACTGGAAAGCTTCTGTTGACAGGGCTTGTATCCCTTGGCGCAGTCTCAAGTAGTTCCATCATGTGTTTAGTCCGTGATCTGATGGACTACTGAAGGTCCCTAATTTACATAACACATGGAAAACTTCTGTTGTCATCCAACTGTGGTTCAAATAATGTCTTAATGTGTGTGTTTTGATTGTATGCATCTTATCTCCCTCCCTTTCACAAATACCCTCCACTAGGGTTTCTTTTTTCCCGAGGGCATGCAGCTTTTCTGTATGATTAAATGATGATGGCGTCCTCTTGGGTAAAATATTCTAGAGGTAAAACAGTCCCCCATTCAGATCTCCGGGCAGGGACTACTCAAGAGGACGTCGTTATCAGGAGAAAGAGTACTGGTGTTCTACAGATCGGAGCGTGGAATGTCAGATCTCTTAATTGGGCAGGTAGGTTAGAAAATTTAAAAAGGGAAATGGATAGGTTAAAGTTAGATATAGTGGGAATTAGTGAAGTTCGGTGGCAGGAGGAACAACACTTTTGGTCAGGTGAATACAGGGTTATAAATACAAAATCAAATAGGGGTAATGCAGGAGTAGGTTTAATAATGAATAAAAAAATAGGAGTGCAGGTAAGCTACTACCAACAGCATGGTGAACGCATTATTGTGGCCAAGATAGACACGAAGCCCACGCCTACTACAGTAGTACAAGTTTATATGCCAACTAGCTCTGCAGATGATGAAGAAATTGATGAAATGTATGAGGAGATAAAAGAAATTATTCAGGTAGTGAAGGTAGACGAAAATTTAATAGTCATGGGTGACTGGAATTTGAGAGTAGGAAAAGGGAGAGAAGGAAACATAGTAGGTGAATATGGATTGGGGGTAAGAAATGATAGAGGAAGCCGCCTGGTAGAATTTTGCGCAGAGCATAACTTAATCATAGCTAACACTTGGTTCAAGAATCATGAAAGAAGGTTGTATAAATGGAAGAACACTGGAGATACTAAAAGGTATCAGATAGATTACATAATGATAAGACAGAGTATTTGTATGGCGTGTAGCCATGTATGGAAGTGAAACGTGGACGATAAATAGTTTAGACAAGAAGAGAATAGAAGCTTTCGAAATGTGATGCTACAGAAGAATGCTGAAGTTTAGATGGGTAGATCACATAACTAACAAGGAGGTATTGAATAGAGTTGGGGAGAAGAGGAGCTTGTGGCACAACTTGCCTAGAAGAAGGGATCGGTTGGTAGGACATGTTCTGAGACATTGAGGGATCACCAATTTAGTATTGGAGGGCAGCGTGGAGGGTAAAAATCGTAGAGGGAGACCAAGAGATGAATACACTAAGCAGATTCAGAAGGATGTAGGCTGTAGTAGGTACTGGGAGATGAAGAAGCTTGCACAGGATAGAGTAGCATGGAGAGCTGCATCAAACCAGTCTCAGGACTGAAGACCACGACAACAACAACAGGGTTTATTAGTGAGTGCTTAAACTGTGAGGCCTCTAACTTCCTGAAGTGACAATTGTTCTCCGCTAATTCATCTGACGAGTATTGCTTAATAAAATCATTATTAATTTGTTTATTGACGCAAACAAGTGTGAATGAGGTAAATGTAAATGTGCTGACCATAAATTGTGCAGAAGTGTTTAGTAAAACAATACAAAATGATTCCCACATTGTGAACTCCAATAACAGCAAATGGTTTGTGCATTCAGAAAGCCTTGGTCATGGTCTTGTGAGTAAGCTAAAAGAAACAACTAAAACATGTTCGTGTGGTATAGTGAAACTGGGAGCCCCACTTAGTGAAATTAAAAAAATTACTGCATCCGTAGAGGTAAAAAATCTGCACGATAAAGATTTTATTGTACTTCTGGGAGGCGCTCCAAAGCATTTGACACTGTCAATTATAGCATTCTTTTAGAAAATCTGGAGGCATTAGGTAATCATGAGACAGGGAAAAAATGGTTTGAATCATGCCTACAAAACTAACACAGATTGTAGGATAGGTGCCAGATTACTGCAACCACAAAATAAATTTCATATAGGTGCAAAAAAACTGGAAATAGGAGTGCCGCAAGGCAGTATTCTAGGTCCCTTATTGTTCCTTGTCTATATAAATGGCTTTCGCACCTCAGATGGAGCAGCAAAGGCCACACTATTCGCAGAAGACACAAGTGAGATAATAGTTGCACCAAAGCAAATGCAGAAGACACAAGTGTGATAATAGTTGCACCAAAGCAAAAGCTGCAAAAAACTACTGATCAAGTAATAAAGAATGGTTACACTTGGTTCAAGGCAAACTGATTGACATTAAATACAAATAAAACAATTTATATGCAGTTTGGGAAAATATGTCAAAATGTAAATCTTGATCTGTTGTTGGGTGACAACGCCATAGACAGAGTGGCATGAACACAATTGCTGGGGACTCATGTAGATGAATATCTTAATTTTAATGATCATGTAATGAAACTTGTGCAGAAACTTAACTCAGCTTGGTTTGCTCTTAGAATTATTGCAAATGTTTGTACGCTGGGGTGGCATATTTTGGCTATTTTTAATCTCTTGCAACATACGGAATAATATTTTGGGATTCCACCACTTGCCGTCTAAAACAAATCTTTCTGTTGCAGAAGAGGTCTATTCGAATAATAACACACAGTCATCAATTGACACAATGCAATCCCTTATTCAACAAGCTTAAAGTACTGTAGTGGTTCCACCACTTAAGATAGGGAGGGGCGAATAATGTAGCAGCACCACCGTTTAACATAGGAAAAAGTTAGATTCGGTGGAATATTTCTGAGTGCACAAGTTATAGCCAGGCATGGGCCTGTTCACAGTAAGTTTCAATTACCAGCGATTGTGAAGTAGAATGGAGGCAACAGGGCTGTAGAACATCTGAAAAGAGTAAACACAGTGGTTTGCATGGTGCAAGTTACAGGCAGAAGGGGCGTACTGGCCCAGCCTATGTGTTGTGAGTACATGACTCGGAGTGGTGCGTTAGCAAAATAGAGGCACACAGCTGCGTATAAGTAGGTGCCGGTTTTCTAACGAGGGGGATTCAAGTATGACAGCTCTCCTGGACGGTGGGAAGTCTCACACCACTGGGTACATGCAGCAGCAGATGAGGCACCAGCATTCCAGTCCTCGGTGGGTCACTGGTTCTACCCTCCGAGGCCAATGCTGCGTCTGTCTCCAGCCAGCGATGGGCCAATTGACGGCTCACTACCACGGGCAGTCTTGTTGTCTCCCAACACACGCCAGAGGCATCCCAAAGTAAAGGCTGCTGAGTTGGCTGCCAGCGCATCATGATGTCATAAAACCACCGTGGCTGTACGCGGCTGGCACGTAGCAACACGTTGCATGGGTTGCTGAGTTAGCCCTTCCATGCCAAGGTGTTTTGCAGACAGCAAAGTGGTGTCCGTGGCATCATGGGACCCTGTGACACAGACAGAGAGGAATGTGGCACTGTAGCTGGGAATAATAAAATGCTTGAAGATCATGGCCGAGTTTTAATATGGCACATCTCGACAGTTTCCTTCTACGTCCCACATTCCTCCACCACACGCCAACATCCACTTTTGGCATCATGGCCGAGTTTGAATACAGCACATCTTGACAGTTTCCATCCACGTCCTACATTCCTCCACCACACGCTAACATCTATATTTGGCAGTGATGGCTACATTTGGTGTCAGAATAGCGGGTGTCATCCATACACTATGACGTTTGAGCCCATTGCCTGCATTACAGTCACAAAGTGTGGTGAGGGTTGAACAATTTTACTTTTGAGTGTTGGACGTTTTCTTTCTTCACGTTCTCAGAGTAAGTGTTCGTGTGTTTGGGGCAGTAAGATTTTTTTTTTCTTTCATGGAATTTCATTACTTTTGTATTGGGTTGAATATTATGTTTTACTTAACTTCTCCTAAAACATAAGATGAGATAGTGAGCTGTAGGAAGTCAGTTTATTTTTGTAGTTAAATGTTGTGTTCTTGTGGGATTTTATAGGTTGAAATGGGACTAACTGGGAATGAAAGCAACACAATGGCAGTGTCAGGGTCACAAGGTGTGTCGGAACCAGAAATGGTACGGATTTTGTTGGAAAAAGTAGCACAATTGACAGTGAACAATACGTAGTTGAAAAGTGAATTAACAACTAGAGTGGGCAGGAAACTGCATCTGATCAGTTGTTGTTGCCTAGGATGCCACAGCAGGAGATTGATCCAGCTGCCACGAGTTTAATTATTCCATTTTATCGCAAGGCATCTGAGGATGTGCGTTTGTCTGTGGAAGACTTGGAAACTTCAGCTGTGATGAATAGCTGGTCTGATGAACAGTTGTTACTTGTAGCCAATATTAGATTAATGGGTCAAGCGAAGACATATGTAAGGTGTTCTCAGGGCTTAAGGAAGGCAGAACAGTTTAAGCATTTGTAGGAGGGGCTTTTACAGAGGTACAACAAACAGAATAGCACTCAGTACTTTTGGGAAGGGGTTGAATACAATGACAAAGAGACATGGGGAGACGGTAGAGAAATTTGCGGACAGAATAAGAAAATTTAACGAGTATACTTACAAGTTGGGTAAGAGCGATTAAGCGAATGGTGTTCTGTTGCAGGAGGCCGAGCAAAGGGCACTTGATGTATTTTTGAGGGGGTTACCAGCACATATGGGGTGGAAATGGAATCCGAAATATTTGTATTCGGCCATTCAGCTGCCAATCCAATGTTAAGAAATAGACATGGCAACAGGTGTACGTGATAGACAAACAGTGTTTACAGTGGGTATAAAATGTTATGAGTGTGGTCGTATGGGACATATGCAGAGGCATTGTACCCAGTCACCGAAGAATAGAGGAAGGAGTGGAAATCAGCAGCGTGGAGGATGGAGAAGTGGAGTTTGTAGAGGTGGACAATCATCAAACGGCAGAGGGGGCCCAAGACCCACCTAAGGGAGCTCCCATTTAATTTAAATGCTACAAATATGTATGCAGAGGTGGAATGTTCAGTGGTAGGATCCATAGGAACTAAAAAGTTTGAGACTTTGTTGGACATGGGGACGCAAGTGTCAGTGGCTACTAAAAGTTTAATGGGTCGAAGGAAGTTAGAACCACCATGTTATAGGCTGCGTGGAGTGCAGAATAAGGAGGTCACACCTGTGGGGTCAGTGACAGTTGACTTTCGCATAGGAAAAGTCCAATTTGATGCATGCATGGAGGTGGTACCATGGGTAAGCGAGAGCTATGGCATGATCCTAGGAGTCGATTTCTTGCATCAAAATCATGCCAAAATTGACCTTGGACAACGGACTGTGGAACTTGGTGGAATGTTATTTCAGCTAGGGAAACTGTTGTTGATTCAGAGCTGTCATGAGGGATGTTCAACATAATGAGCAAACTAATTGAGCCGCATACATTAACATTAAGGCTTAATTGGCATGGCTATGTGTCTAGTGGCACCAGGAAGTCGCTTTGGGCAAGTGTAGAGTCAAGTCTACCTGTGGGTACGGTATGTGTTATTGAACCATTGGAGGATTATGAAGTTTTCGATCCATTTGGTTGTTTTGTGAAACATAGTATTGTATGCATGCAAGAGGGAAACGACTGGTGCGGAATCACAGTGAACATGGATAAATTTAGCGTTGTAGATGCGAATTTAGGGAAAGGAGTTTTAGTAGCGAATTTGGATGTACCAGGTGATGAAGACTGGTGTTTGAGAGGTAGGCATAGCGATCAGTCACAAACTGCTGATAGAATTGCATTGCGTAGCAAAGTTAAGCATTTGAAATGAGGAGGAAAAGAGCATATGGAAGAATTGTTGTGGGAATTTAAGGATTCGTTTTTTCTGCAATCAGCAGCTTGCAGACGGTCTTATAGAGCATAGTAATAATTACTGGGGAGCGGGCATTGTTGTTATGCCTAAAAAATCTATGGATGGAACTAAGATATACAGGTTCTGTTGTGACCACCAATACCTCAATAATAAGACAGTAATGGACGCATACCCCATTCCCAACATATCAGAGACTTTGGATCACTTAGGACAGTGCCAATACTTTTCTACGATGGATTTGACAAGTGGTTATCATTAGTTAGAGGTGGCTCCAGAGGATCATCCAGAAACTGCTTTCTCTACTCCTGGAGGCCATTACCAGTACATCAGAATGCCATTCGCTTTGAAGATGCTCCAGAAACGTTTCAGAGGTTGCTAGACAGTGTGTTCAGGGGTTTGAAACCACGGCAGTGTCTTGTCTATTTGGATGACATTGTAGTGTTTTCAAGAAGTTTGGAGCAGCATAGACAGCTGTTAAGGGAAGTCCTTATGAGGTTAAGAGGAGCTCGTTTGACATTGATCCTGGAGAAGTGTCACTTTGCATGGGAAGAAGTGAAATATTTAGGTCATATCATCAGTAAGGATAGAGTGTGAACAGAACCGAGGTTGGTACAGGCTGTAAGGAATTTTGGGAACCAAAAACAGTTAAGGAAGTGCAATCAGTGGTCGAAATTTGCAATTTCTGTTGAAAGTTTGTAAAGGGTTTTGCAGATTTAGCTCAGCCATTGATGCGATTGTTATGGAAGGGTGTTAAATTTGAGTGGACAGAAGAGTGTCAGAAAGCATTTGACAAACTGAAATAAGTGTTAACATCAAGTTCGGTTCTTGTGTTTGCAGATTTTGAAAATGAATTTATTCTAGCATGTGTTGCATCAAATCAAGGATTAGGGTGTGTTCTTAGTCAGGAAATTGATTGGAAAGAACATCCTGTAGCCTATGCATCTAGGCAGTTGACTGCAGCAGAGAGGAATTACTCAACAACAAGAGGGAGATGTTTAGTGTAATCTATAGAATCACATATTTTAAATGTTATTTATATGGGAGAAGATTTCGGGTAGTGACAGATCGTGCTCCATTGAAGTGGTTGTCGGAGTTAAAGGATCCGTCCACTAGACTCTCTAGGTGGGCTGTGAGGCTTAGTGAATTTGACTATGAGGTGGTGCACAAGCCTGGCAAGAAGCACGGTAATGCAGATATAATGAGTAGAAAGGAGGCAAAAGTAGAAGTCGTAGGTTATGACCTAGCAGTATGGCAACAATGCCAGCAAAGCTGAGAGATGAGGTTTTAAAAGAAGCACATGATCATGTGTTATCTGGTCATGGTGGCAGTAGAGCGACAAATAGGAGAGTGGTGGACAGGTATTGGTGGATGGATAGGAAAGTAGAAGTGGATCAGTATGTCAAGAATTGTATACCATGTGCCCAGAGAGCAGATTTGAGTTGGAAACGGATACAGCTACAATGATTGCCGGAAGTGACATGTCCATTTTCTAGGTTGGGAATTAATTTCTTAGAATCTTTCAGTCGAACACCATTGGGGAAAAGATTTGTTCTGACAATAATAGACCATTTTTCGAGGTATGTGGAGATGGTGGCTGTACCAAATCAACAGGCAGCAATGGTCACGCAAGTGTTCATAAACAACTGGATTTTGAAGTTTGGTGCACTGGAGAGAATAATTACTGACCAAGGGACCAACTTCAAGTCATATT
This sequence comes from Schistocerca nitens, assembly GCF_023898315.1. Classification (NCBI taxonomy): domain Eukaryota; kingdom Metazoa; phylum Arthropoda; class Insecta; order Orthoptera; family Acrididae; genus Schistocerca; species Schistocerca nitens. The sequence continues at coordinate 737,739,744 of NC_064619.1, read as the reverse complement.
TAATGAAGGAACTATGTAAATTGTTGAACGTAAAGAAGTTGAGGATGAGCATGTTGCATCCTCAGGCGAATGGAATGTCGGAACGGGTACAGAGAACAATTGGGAAGATGCTGAGTTTTCATGTGGATTCTCATCACTGTCAGTGGGATGAGTATCTGAAGCATTCTGTACTTGCATACTATGCAAAAGTCCAAACCAATACCAGTTTGTCTCCATTTGAGGTAGTGTACGGGCGAAAAATGCCATCACTATACGATTTAGTGAAGCTACAGAAAGGAAGGACCGGTGAATCTGTACATCAGTTTGCAAGGACAATTCAGGATGTTTTGAAACTGGTACAAAAGGCAAATACGAAAGCTTTGGAAAGGCAGGAAGATGCAGTGAAGCAGAAAGGAAGTTTACCACAGTATAGAGTAGGGCAATAGGTAACATTTAAGCTTCAACTGCCAACTAAAACGATAGTACACATTGGGCGGTTGTGGTCATTTAAGGGTTGTCCGGATGTGGTTCCAGGCATGTTATAGGAAAGGAAGAGGAAGAAGGAGAGAGTGGAGAGAGGTGTTAAGTGCAGTGAAAACCAGGAAGATAGAGTACAGTATGATGTACCGTATGCTTTGCGATCTAGAAAATGGTACAGTATTTGTAGTTTTTTGTTTTCTTGTTATGTAGAATTGGGTTTGCGTAGGTTAATTAGGCATTGTATTTTCATATGTTGTATGTGTTTTTGAGTATTGTGAGCCTGCTGGGAACTGCAGGGAGGAAGGGTGGTGGTGATGACCATCCTCAGGGCACTGAAAAGGGGAGCGTTGAGCAAGTTGGTAGAAGTAGAAAAGTGAGCAGGAATTACACAGCTGCAATAGAGGGAAGATAACGGTATGTCCAGACAGGGTGAGAAGCACCAATCTGGGCACATGCATGGTGCAGTTATTTTTAGACAGAAGGAAAGAAATTGACTGACCGAGGGACATCGTGGAGCATAAATTGAGCTTGCAACAGGTCAGGATGCATTGGATCTTCTCCACCTATGAAAATTTTATAGTAGTAGCAAGTTGTTTTGAGCAGGGAGTATTTGCAGAAGCGAAATGTACAGAGCTCGAGGGGAGCAGAATTTTAATCAATGGAACTGCGTGTAACATAATAGGACCAATCTTCCATCTGCCAGCGTCAATTTCGGGAGTCACGCAATTGAATGTTACACAGCCACAGCTGTACTGGCCAGAAGCAACTTTAGAGTTTTTGTCATGGCAGAATTTGACCTTGTTAAATCAAACTCTGGAGTCAGGCCTATTGAGATCCGTGAACCAGTTAATTTCAGAGCAAGAGGGGCGCATATCAGCTGAACAGCTTGTGCAACATGTCACCGAGTGTAGGGAGAGGTAATGACAAGTAACTATCGGTTTGAGCACCTCTGTGCTAAGTTCCAACACAGCCTTAACTTTGCTGTGTGTTGTTTTCAATCTGTTCAGACTGAGAGCCAATTCCAAGAGGGAATTGACGGTAGTCCAAATACCAGTGGATTGGATACCGAGGGCATAAGATGGGTAGGTAAGGGGTTGATCGAGCATTAAGTGGAGTGGTCATCCAGTAAGGATTTTTTACATTTTGTCTCATGCCATGCATTTAAGAGTATTAGGCCACATCAAAGTTTCCTAATAGTATTAGTATATATGTCATAAGTACGGGATGAACAAAACAAGTTTAAGAGTAATTGGAGGTCGACCTGGGGACCGGGTCTTTCCGAAGGGGGGAATAATGTAGCAGCACCACCGTTTAACATAGGTAAAAGTTAGATTCAGTGCAATATTTCTGAGTGCACAAGTTACAGCCAGCCACGGGCCTGTTGACAGTAAGTCACACTTACTAGCGATTGCGAAGTAGAATGGAGGCCACAGGGCTGTAGAACTGCTGAAAAGAGTAAACACAGCGGTTTGCATGATGCAAGTTTCAGGCAGAAGGGGCACACTGACCCAACCTATGTGTTATGAGTACGTGACTTGGAGCAGTGTGTTAGCAAAATAGAGGCGCACAGCTGCATACAAGTAGGTGCCGGTTTTCTAACGAGGGGGATTCAAGTATGGCAGCTCCCTTAGACAGTGGGGCATCTCACACCACTGGGTACATGCAGCCACAGATGGGGTGCCAGCATCCCAGTCCGTGGCGGGTCGCTGGTTTGACCCTCTGAGGCCAATGCAGGGTCTGTAGCCAGCCGGTAACAGGCCGCTCGATGGCTTGCTATCAAGGGCAGTCTGGTTCACTTTCAACACACGCTGGAGGCATTCCAAGTAAAGGCCGCTGAGTCAGCTGCCGGCACATCCTGATGTCATCAAAACACTGCGCCTGTACACATCCAGCACACTGCAATATGTTGCACGGGTCGCTGAGTTAGCCTTTCCACGCCAAGGTGTTTTGCAGACAGTGAAGTGGTGTCCTTGGCATCGTGGGAAACTGTGACACAGATAGAGAGGAATGTGGCACTGTAGCTGGAAATAATAATACACTAGAAGATCGTGGCCGAGTTTTAATATGGTGCATCCTGACAGGTTCCATCCGTGTCCTACATCCCTGCACCACACGCCAACATCTACATTTGGCAGTGACGGGTACAGTACTAACAGTACCTTCCTTATATACCTATACAAATGTGTTTTATATTTTACGGCCCATCTTACAGATTTTCAGACAAATGCTGACTTGCATAACTATAGTACTCAGAATAGTACAGCACACCATACTCAGCGAATAAAAGAACACACACACAAAGGCTTGTGAGCCATATGGGTACAAAACTCTACAACGTACTGCCAGACAACATCATAAAGTTACAAGGTGAAAACAAATTTAAAGTAGAATTTAAAGAATTTCTACTTGAACAGTGTTTTTACTTGGTAAGTGACTATTTAGGCCAATAAATAATTCTGAAATGTTTATACTAAGGCAAAACTGAAAACACTGTCTTTCATCCCCTAAAGTTTCTGTTAATTTTTTAAATCTGATAGACAGTGTGGTAAAATCCTTACTGAATTATTGTAGTGAATATAAGTGCTTCCTGTTTAGGGAAGACAAAAGTAAAGCCTTAGGGCAAAGAGACTGTGCAGATACAATACCGTTAGTATACATATACAAAAGTTGTATTACTGTGTCTTGTATGACCAAGTATTATTCCTTGAACATTTTTGTACAATTTTGTATGTATTATTCTTTGTATTACTTAATGTAAAATTTTGTATGTTCATTTTGCACAGATTGTTTCCCATAAATTTACATGCACTTTTGGAGACCATCCATACAATATTTGCTGTCTTGGATGGAGTAATAGACAAAGAAGGGAAGAAAACTGATCAGCCATCACGTTCATCTAAGTGTTTATGAAGCTAACAAATCATATTTGGTACCTTTCTTTGTTATACTTGTGCATTATGAAAATTTGAAGTTTTGTGATAAATCACATAAAAGATCTGTGAAAAATGCATCACTTTTAGTGACATTCTTGAGCTTAAGTATCACAAAATGTGATGTCAGAATGTAGTAGATTTCTGTCTTGGAGTTAGCTCTTAGCATTATTTAGTAGTTTATACGATAGGTAATAAGCTGTTAACTTTTTATATTTATTTATTAACAAAAAGTTAACACAATTACATCTCTCTTTACACAGCAAATGCTCAGGGCAAGAAACTGACTAACTGTTGTACAACCATACATAATCCTTATATTTACATCACAATCAAATTACATCAAACATTTCTCTAAATTAATCAAATTTATCCTTTCTCAAAGATTAAAAAAAAAATGGTTGCTACATTGTTTTATGTATTCACTTTACAAATGTCTATAAGCCCATACATACAAGATTCATTTACAAAATGGTAGTCTGTGCCATTATCCTTTGAACTTTTAGTAACATGGGCGTACCCAGTGAGGGGCAGGGTGGGGCGCAGCTGCCCCCCCCCCTCCCCCCCCTCCCCAGGAAGATATTCGCAGTTTTTTACTAGTTTACTGTTTTATTTAATAAGAAATGCTGCATGTTTTCTTGGGTTGTACAAGTGCATCCTTGTATTTTAAAGTGTTATTAAAAGCAGTTTTTCACTGGTTTACTGTTTTATTTAGTAAGAAGTGCTGTATGTCTCGAGTCTTCGTTTCATGAGACTAGTATGACCTGCCCCCTGCTAGTTCAGATGCTGGGTATGCCCTTGTTTAGTAATGTTACAATATATAGCAATACTGTTTACCCCTGAGTTGTCTTCATATACTTTAACAGGCTCGCCAGGCTTTGCATCAAAAATACTCAAAATATCCAAAATATCAGTGACAGCTGCTGACAGTGCTACATTTCAACATAAAAAGAAGAATTTGTAACACATCCATTGTTTCTTAGATTTCCAAAATGTGTCAGTTCTGAATAAGTTAATTACATAGCCTGCAGTAGACTTAAATTCTATACAATCACCTGCCCAGTCCTTATCTACAAAAGAATTTAAGAGATTAATATTTTCAGTCCTTCAAAGTGTTAACTTAGAACCTTTTGTTTGATACAAATATTTCAGTATTCACAAAGCATACTTAAAGTGAATATAATTGTAACAACTCTGAAATCTGCTCAAATTGTGCTGGTTTTAATTTCAAATTAACTTTCATGGATATACTGTGCAACTTTTGATTGTTCAATCTGATATTTCTCAGCAAGTGATCGATTCAGTTTTCCTGACCGAGAGCCACTGCATTCTCTGCATAATTATAGTCAATGTTTACCCAAAGATAATTGCTTACTTCATCTACGACTTTCATTTCAAATTGCTTAAATAATGGATTCTTTATTTCTTGTATTCAACATTTTTCTTTTACCTCAGATTAGCAAATCATCAACAAATACAATTATATTATTTGCAGTCATCAGTACATATAGGCAATAATCATATTTACTTTTTTTAGAACCTAGACTTTTTAAAAACTCTTCCAGACAATGGCACTGTGCTTGAGGACATTCTCTCAAACAACGAATGGTCTACCTGACAAGAGGCCCTAGTCACACGACATTTCCATTTCCGTGCCTTAAGTAACCTTCAGACTCAACCTGTTTCATCCTCATATCCTGGACATTTGTTTACATAAATTTACAAGAAAACTTCATGATTCAGAAATGCAGTCTGTACATCAATTGGTTCTACAGTAAAGACTTTTTGATAACAACACTTTCCATGTTTGCATCCCAGCAGCTGGTGAACATATATCATCCACAATCTCATTCTGCTGAAAGCCCCTTACAACTAATCTTGCTTTACAAGTGTCATCTGATTTTCTCATAAAAACCTACTTTACATCAAGAATTTTTAGATTCACTGGATTAGTTACTAGTTCTCAAGTTTTATTTTTATTTAAGTATTCAGTTTCATTGTTCATTGCTTCTTTTTATCAAACAATTGTAAACAACTTCAATGTTCAGAGTATTTATTAACAAAAAGTTAATTACAATCTACATCTCTCTCTGCACTGTAAACACACTCAGAACATGGAAATGACTAGCAGTTGCAATCCAATATATACTCATTGCTGACAGCCCTCTCACCTTTGTTGATATTATCACAATAAATGTACCACATACCAAACAGTGACATCAAAGCATTGTTTACTTAGTGCTTATTATTAAATTAACCAAAGTTGCATAACGTCAATCTTATATGAATAATTTATGAGTGAATAAATAATATTAGCAGAATAGCACATGTAGGCAGTGGGTATTACAATACTCAGAAATCACACATACATGACCCAAACCTGGCTTGGCAGTTCTGAACTAAGATGATGAAGTGTGTTATAAACTAAAAGGAGTGTGACACAAGTCCAGTTTCATTGCAGGCTGCATCTTGTAGTGTGTGAAACATTTCATCTCCGCACAGGCAAAATCCCTGACAAGCATACCAAGTTATGCCTGATCCGAAGGTACTAATCAAAACATGCAACAACAGATGACACCATGTATTAAGCTCTGATAATTTCACTGCCTTGCTCACATGAATGTGAAATTTTCATGACAGTAATAGTTGTGACAGTTCATAGTAATGTTACAATCTAACTGCACCTCATTGGACCACACAAAACATCTGCAATTCCTCAGCCTCTTGATTGTACCCCATATGATTGTACTTTTGACAATAAGCGTAGTTGTGATATTGAGTTAAAAATGCTATTAGGAAATCAAGAAACGCTGCATCTACCTGACTGCCTTGATCCAAAGCTTTCAGTATGAGGAGGTCATTCTCTTCAAGATATCCCATTATGTTTGAGTTCAGAATATGTTCTACAATTCTATAACAAATTGATGTCAAAGATATTGGACAGTAGTTTTGTGGATCACTTCTACTACCCTTCTTGCAGACAAATGTGACTTGTGCCTTTCTCCAAGAACTGACCACAGTTATCTGTCAGGCACTACATCTGAGGCCTGGAGCTCTGTTCAATTTTAACCATTTTAGCTGTTTCTCAACACCACTGTCCCTAATACTTATTTTATTCATATTTTCAGTGGTACGAGGATTAAATTGGGGCAATTCTCCTGGGTTTTCCCTTGTAAAGGAACAAATGAAAACAGAGTTAAGCAATTCAATTTTTGCCTTGGTACCCTAAATTTCAGTTCCTAACTCATTCCCTTGGGACTGGATACCAACTTTGGTGCCAGTAACAGTCTTTACAAAGGACTAGAATATCTTTGGATTTTGTGAAATTTCAGTTAACAGTATTCTGCTACAGTAGTCATCGAAGGCATCATGCATTGTTCTCTTGACAGCCAAATGCATTTCGTTCAGCATCTCCATATCTATAGTCCTATGCCTTGTTTTACATAACTTTTTTTACAGTAACTATATACCATGGAGGATCCCTCCCACTAAGAACTGTATTACTGCATACATATCTATCCAGTGCATGTCAACTATTCTTTTAAATTTGAGCCAGAGTTCCTCTATCATTGAATTATAAACAATAAGTACATTCTTTGCCTCCCTATACAGTAGAGTGACAGTACTGCACTTATGACCCTTACGTAGCATGCTAGATAGGCAGATCCTTACATAGCACTCTCAATAGCCACCCCCATGACACTAAAAGTTGGAAATATAAAAATAACTGACATCAAATAATGCCCAAGTGGTGAATATTGTAACTTTAATTCGTAATCATACAGCAGTGATCCTCATAATAAAACTGACATCTAGTGCGCAATATTTTTTATTGCTACAATCAAAAATATTGTTTGGTACAAGTGCTGTTCCTTATTGATATCTATCCACCTCCAGCCAAGTGGTCAGCATAGTCGACTGCCATGCGGAGGAACCAGATTCAGTTCTCCGTACTGCCAGGGGGTTTTCCTCAGTAGTACTGGCATGGGGTGCATTCAGTCGCAAAAGACAAGCAAGTCACAGAAGCATATTATTCTGTGCACTGTATGAACAACATTCTGTTACCATACTGCTTAGTCCTGTGCATGCTCATGCCAGTTAAACTTAAGTAAATTAAAAAGAAAGCTGCTGCTTTCAAGAATGCTGTTGATCCCTCAGTTAAACTCCGCAGCTGCCGTTTGTCCTCTGTAGGTAATTCATTAGTTATTTGACTACACTGGCATATCTCTGGGAAATTAGTTACCTAGACAATTACATTCTGATCCCATCCACATACATTACTAGATGTTGTGCAGCTTTACAATGAATACCACTACACTATGTAGCTAACAGAAATTTTCTGCTCTCAAGAATAGCTTATCACATAATTTGTTGGAAAAGTGGCTCATGAGGTAAGTTTTTAATTTTCATTTAAGCTGGTTGAGATCCCTGATTTCTTGATTTATCTTAGATAGGAACTTGAATACTTTAGCTCAAAAGCACGTAACTCCTCTCTGAACCATAAACAAGAAGGCAAAGTTTACATGAAAACTATTTTTGTTTTATGAATGCATGGCCTCTATTCTTTCAGGCATGTCTGAAATAACAGACAGACACACATTCATATAATTGATTCACCTTGATGGGTAACGAATCCACTGCCTTCAGTGCAGACACACAATTATGTTCAACCTCCTTTGGGAACCTCAAAGTAGCAAACATGGAGGACACAAACAGGGACTGCAGGTAGGTGGGAATGAGGGTTGGCTGTGGGTTGTACCGAGGTAGGCTGTGTAGCTGAGACAAACACTGTGTCTGAATGGTGCAATGTTAACACAACTGCCTAATAAACAGGAGATCCTGGGTTTGAATCCCAGTCTTGCACACAATTTTACTCGTTGCCACTATTTCCACATGAAGTCCCAATGCAGCTGACAACAAAGTTCGTTCCCTTTCCTTTCCTTTCTTGCCCCTCTGCCTTCAAAGTACATAATAAACTACATTTGTATTGTATTTTACACGTGTTTAGCTCACAGTTCAGTTGAAACTAATTTTTAATGTTAGGAACAGAAACCATTAAGGAGTAAATGTATTGAGTCAAGTGTGTAAGAATTCCAAGATCTGAAAGATGAGCAGCCGACCACTTCACAAAATATCCTTACTGCTCATTTCTGATAAATAAACAGATTGTTTACCCAAAGTTCACTGCCCAAGAAGATAATTCTTCTGATATATGAACAAACAGACAACAGAATTCTGAGACTGACTTTATCTGAAGGAGACAATATATTTAGAGCTGCTGACAGATAAGAATAAAAGTACCCAACACTCTCTTAGCTTTCTGAACCACAAGTACCTTCCACATCACAAATTAGGATGGAAGGCTACTCACCACATGGGGGAGGAACTGAGTAGCAAACAATCATATTCAAAAGTAGATTTGTAATTAAACTAAGCTGTTGGACAAAGCAGTTCATACATGCACAATACATGCACATATGGCCTCTAACATCTTCGTGCTAATATCAGGTTGATAGTGACCCACCTATTTTGAGGGCTTCATCCTGCCCTTCCCAACCTTCTCCCCTCTGCTCCATGAAGAAGGAAAAAATTTTTTTTCTCAAACCTACGATAGAATTTTGTACTTTTTAATGTGTACTGTCCCCCCATGAACCATGGACCTTGCTGTTGGTGGGGAGGCTTGCGTGCCTCAGCGATACAGATAGCCGTACCGTAGGTGCAACCACAACGGAGGGGTATCTGTTGAGAGGCCAGACAAATGTGTGGTTCCTGAAGAGGGGCAGCAGCCTTTTCAGTTGTTGCAAGGGCAACAGTCTGGATGATTGACTGATCTGGCCTTGTAACAATAACCAAAACGGCCTTGCTGTGCTGGTACTGCGAACGGCTGAAAGCAAGGGGAAACTACAGCCGTAATTATTCCCAAGGACATGCAGCTTTACTGTATGATTAAATGATGATGGCGTACTCTTGGGTAAAATATTCCGGAGGTAAAATAGTCCCCCATTCGGATCTCCGGGCGAGGACTACTCAAGAGGATGTCGTTATCAGGAGAATTAAAACTGGCGTTCTACGGGTCGGAGCGTGGAATGTCAGATCCCTTAATTGGGCAGGTAGGTTAGAAAATTTAAAAAGGGAAATGGATAGATTAAAGTTAGATATAGTGGGAATTAGTGAAGTTCGGTGGCAGGAGGAACAAGACTTCTGGTCAGGTGACTACAGGGTTATAAATACAAAATCAAATAGGGGTAATGCAGGAGTAGGTTTAATAATGAATAGGAAAATAGGAATGGGGGTAAGCTACTACAAACAGCATAGTGAACGCATTATTGTGGCCAAGATAGATACGAAGCCCACACCTACTACAGTAGTACAAGTTTATATGCCAACTAGCTCTGCAGATTACGAAGAAATTGAAGAAATGTATGATGAAATAAAAGAAATTTTCAGATAGTGAAGGGAGTCGAAAATTTAATAGTCATGGGTGACTGGAATTCGAGTGTAGGAAAAGGGAGAGATGGAAACATAGTAGGTGAATATGGATTGGGGCTAGGAAATGAAAGAGGAAGCCGCCTGGTAGAATTTTGCACATAGCATAACTTAATCATAGTTAACACTTGGTTTAAGAATCATGGAAGAACCCTGGAGATACTAAAAGGTATCAGATAGATTATATAATGGTAAGACAGAGATTTAGGAACCAGGTTTTAAATTGTAAGACATTTCCAGGGGCAGATGTGGACTCTGACCACAATCTATTGGTTATGACCTGTAGATTAAAACTGAAGAAACTGCAAAAAGGTGGGAATTTAATGAGATGGGACCTGGATAAACTGAAAGAACCAGAGGTTGTACAGAGTTTCAGGGAGAGCATAAGGGAACAATTGACAGGAATGGGGGAAAGAAATACAGTAGAAGAAGAATGGGTAGCTTTGAGGGATGAAGTAGTGAAGGCAGCAGAGGATCAAGTAGGTAAAAAGACGAGGTCTAGTAGAAATCCTTGGCTAACAGAAGAAATATTGAATTTAATTGATGAAAGGAGAAAATATAAAAATGCAGTAAATGAAGCAGGCAAAAAGGAATACAAATGTCTCAAAAATGAGATCGACAGGAAGTGCAAAATGGCTAAGCAGGGATGGCTAGAGGACAAATGTAAGGATGTAGAGGCTTATCTCACTAGTGGTAAGATAGATACTGCCTACAGGAAAATTAAAGAGACCTTTGGAGATAAGAGAACGACTTGTATGAATATCAAGAGCTCAGATGGAAACCCAGTTCTAAGCAAGGAAGGGAAAGCAGAAAGGTGGAAGGAGTATATAGAGGGTCTATACAAGGGCGATGTACTTGAGGACAATATTATGGAAATGGAAGAGGATGTAGATGAAGATGAAATGGGAGATACGATACTGCGTGAAGAGTTTGACAGAGCACTGAAAGACCTGAGTCGAAACAAGGCCCCCGGAGTAGACAACATTCCATTGGAACTACTGACGGCCTTGGGAGAGCCAGTCCTGATAAAACTCTACCATCTGGTGAGCAAGATGTATGAAACAGGCGAAATACCCTCAGACTTCAAGAAGAATATAATAATTCCAATCCCAAAGAAAGCAGGTGTTGACAGATGTGAAAATTACCGAACCATCAGTTTAATAAGTCACAGCTGCAAAAGACTAACACGAATTCTTTACAGACGAATGGAAAAACTAATGGAAGCCAACCTCGGGGAAGAGCAGTTTGGATTCCGTAGAAACACTGGAACACGTGAGGCAATACTGACCTTACGACTTATCTTAGAAGAAAGATTAAGGAAAGGCAAACCTATGTTTCTAGCATTTGTAGACTTAGAGAAAGCTTTTGACAACGTTAACTGGAATACTCTCTTTCAAATTCTAAAGGTGGCAGGGATAAAATACAGGGAGCAAAAGGCTATTTACAATTTTTACAGAAACCAGATGGCAGTTATAAGAGTTGAGGTACATGAAAGGGAAGCAGTGGTTGGGAAGGGAGTAAGACAGGGTTGTAGCCTCTCCCCGATGTTATTCAATCTGTATATTGAGCAAGCAGTAAAGGAAACAAAAGAAAAATTCGGAGTAGGTATTAAAATCCATGGAGAAGAAATAAAAAGTTTGAGGTTCGCCGATGACATTGTAATTCTGTCAGAGACAGCAAAGGACTTGGAAGAGCAGTTGAATGGAATGGACAGTGTCTTGAAAGGAGGATATAAGATGAACATCAACCAAAGCAAAAAAAGGATAATGGAATGTAGTCGAATTAAGTCGGGTGATGTTGAGGGAATTAGATTAGGAAATGAGACACTTAAAGTAGTAAAGGAGTTTTGCTACTTGGGGAGCAAAATAACTGATGATGGTCGAAGTAGAGAGGATATAAAATGTAGACTGGCAATGGCAAGGAAAGGGTTTCTGAAGAAGAGAAATTTGTTAACATCGAGTATAGATTTAAGTGTCAGGAAGTCATTTCTGAAAGTATTTGTATGGAGTGTAGCCATGTATGGAAGTGAAACATGGACGATAAATAGTTTGGACAAGAAGAGAATAGAAGCTTTCAAAATGTGGTGCTACAGAAGAATGCTGAAGATTAGATGGGTAGATCACATAACTAATGAGGAAGTGCTGAATAGGATTGGGGAGAAGAGAAGTTTGTGACACAACTTGACCAGAAGACGGGATCGGTTGGTAGGACATGTTCTGAGGCATCAAGGGATCACCAATTTAGTATTGGAGGGCAGCGTGGAGGGTAAAAATTGTAGAGGGAGACCAAGAGATGAATACACTAAGCAGATTCAGAAGGATGTAGGTTGCAGTAGGTACTGGGAGATGAAGAAGCTTGCACAGGATAGAGTAGCATGGAGAGCTGCATCAAACCAGTCTCAGGACTGAAGACCACAACAACAACAATGTGTACTGTCAGCACTAAATACTCGTATTTTGAAGCCTGGGGGTAAGTGCTGACCAACAATTCCACTTCGTAATTTTGTAATTTTCTCAAGTGGTTTTACTTTTCAATACAAAAAACAATAAACTGATGAGTTTCTGAGGCTTACTTCCTTATTGTAAGAAATATGCCTGTGGTGTGTTTCTTCAACAGGAACAAGTTGTCCATGTTTCTTTTGGCAAAAAATGATGCTTAACTACAAAAATAAATAAGCAAGCAGTAATAAAAAAACAGCTTCTCCTCAGTGTAGCTTTTTAACATATGCTCTGCTAATTTTATTATTTTCAGTTTAGTCTGAACAAGCAAAAATAGTTCACAGAAATGTAATAAAACCTATTCGTTAAAATAATGTACAGAATTAATTAATAGCAATTGCTTCTCTTTGTTGATGTGTCCTTTAACTGATAGAAAATTCCTGTAGTTACCCCTATATGACGGTATCTGTGGATTGCCATAAATGAATGAATGAAATGAATGGAAGCAGTTTGATGTTACTTTGCATATAAAAGCTGAGCCTACACTTCACAGACAAAATTTAAAGTCTTTGTGATATTTTTTGAGTATTTTTAATAAGGCATTTGTAGCCTCATGAGGCTTATTAAAGAGTAATTTAACTTTGTTTAATTTCTTGTTCCCATTCACCTACGTATTTTTATTGTAATGAAAATATCTGCACAACACTGCAGATGTTGACAATATGAGCTGTGTCTCTTTCTTAGTAATGAATTTGTTCCATTCAGTCATGATACTTACTGTTGCCACCAGTAATACAAAATTTGCTATTGACAACAGTAATGCCCACTTTACTCTTCATCCTCAAACTCACATTCTGTATTACTTGTTTCTGTCTCACATTCATTTCTCTACCGATCGTAGTTATATACTTACTGTGACAGAAAACTATATAGGATAGGTTTACTGATGAAGAGTTCTCTGATTTGTACCTCATGTACAGGTCCATTCAGTGTAGTGGAAAAGTGGCACAAAAACACTATGTAGAGCTGCTCCTGCTGCCATAGCAACCACATCAGAGTACTTTGCCTTTACGGCAAATGGAAGGAGAGCTGGTGGTGTAAAGATCCTGATCAACAGTCTTGTGCCTGTATTCTGAATTAAATTCCAAACCTATCAGTAGGACCTTTTGAAGTGAGGGCACGTAACACTGTTGAACTCAGCAATGCCCTGGATGCTATTTGAACGAGTCAGTTATATTCCAGCATGAAGATTCTCCCTCTCTCTTCTCTAGCTGTCATCTGACACAAATATGGCACTGTGCTACACATGTACCCATTATACTTACCCATATGTAACAGATACAATTGAACACATAGCTCTCACACTTTGTGAAGGAAGGCAACCACTCTGTGTGAAGAATAAAGAAAGACTCTTGCATTTAGGCATCTCCTTGTCAGCTGTGCCATATGATTTGGCTTTTTAGAGTACGTTTGCATCTGAAGTTTCTTGAATCACTTAATGCTTCATGTTGTGTGTTTCAGTGATTGCATACTACAGGCTTCCTCATTGTTGTGAAAGTATTCACACTGAAATAAAGGTAGCTAGCGGAAAAACCTGAATAAATCACAGTTACTCAGAATAAGTCATGAACAAACCTCCATAATTTTCTTTAGTTGCCTTCAGACTCACCTTATACAAATAGTTAGTTTGCAAACTGGAAATTATTATGAAAAAGGCATTTAATTTTTTTTATATTCTGCTTTTTTACAGCCAGATTTACTGCCAGGGATCCTTACTAGACACTGTGCAGAAGAGCAAAATTTACAGCGATGACAAAACTTTTGTGGACATGAAACAGAAAAAACCATCACAAGAAATTCTGTCTGAATTCCAAACCTTGATGGACTCAACAAATGGCTCACCCTCACAAGAACAAATACGGAACTTTGTTTCTGATAATTTTGAAGAGGGCAAGGAATTGGAAGAATGGACTCCTCCAGATTGGGTAAAAAATCCATCTAGTCTAAACACTATTAGGGATCCAGATCTGAGAAACTGGGCCTACTATTTAAATGACATGTGGAAAGAGTTGGCTCGAAGAATTTCAGATGATGTGAAAGAAAATCCTGACAGATACTCCCTGATATATGTCCCAAATGGTTTCATAATACCTGGAGGACGCTTTCGGGAATATTACTACTGGGACACCTACTGGATTGTTAATGGCATTCTGATATGTGGCATGAAGGAAACAGCAAAAGGCATTATTGCCAACTTTGCTCATATAGTAGAAGATATAGGCCACATACCAAATGGTGGTCGTGTATACTACTTAGAACGTTCACAGCCACCTATGTTTGTACCCATGATTTATTCCTATACTACTTATGTGAAGCCGCATGAAGCACAAATGATAATAAAGCAGCACATAGATACTATGGACAAGGAGTTTTCATTTTGGATGTCAAACAGAACTGTAGCTGTTGAGAAAAATGGAAAGAGCTATACGTTATGCCGCTACTACGCGCCATCATCTGGTCCCCGGCCTGAGTCTTATACGTAAGTATAAAAATAAACTTCTGAATCAGTTAAACAAGATTTACAATGTGTGTGTGTGTGTGTATGTGTGTGTGTGTGTGTGTGTGTGTGTTTTGTGGGTAAAGGTAGGTGTCAGGGAAGTTAGGTGAGTGTTTTATCAGATCATTTCTTCAACTACCTGGTCTTTTACTGGTAGAGGTGAAAAGATTTTGGGCCATTTATGATTTCCCCATTAGCTGCCAATTTATGCAACTGAGTCAATATTGTATTGCAGTATTAGCTATTCAGTAATAGTGTGTATCATTTCATTATGACAAGTTCAGTTTTTATGTTCTAGAACAATAAGGAATGACTCCAACTGCATAAAACATTTAAGCATTTCTTATCTGTGGTTCACATTTTTGGTATGAAGCACAGAGCATCGATAGATACATTGAAACCACTCTGTACGAAGGAAGTAAGGAGCACTTCTTCTGCACAGTTCTTCTCCACAAGGCATTAAGTGTGTAGGATGGGATGGAGTTTGCCTGCCCCTCCCCCTCCCAACCTCCCCCCCCACCCCCCACCCTTCATCCCCTGCCTGCCCCCGCCCCCCTCCCTTCATCCCCTGCCTGTCCAATAGGGCTCTAATAAAAGGGAAATGTAGGCACATGTATGTATTATCCTCCCATGTCTTTGATTCACTGTGTTCTCCATAATTCATTTTTTCTTGCTGATTCACTGTAAAACTTCATTAATAACTTGTAACTGAAGTATAGAGTACTATTAGGCTGTTGTTTTGTTTAGATCATCAACCCTGAAGTTGGTTTGATGCAGGATCACTTTCTGGTCACTTTCCAGCTTTCCTCCTCTTTATTTCAGCCCAGCTGCAACTGCTATATGCCACATCAATACTGATCTGAAATGTGTACTCATACCTATGACTGCCCCTGCAGTTATTTCCCTCTACCACTCCTTTAAGTCAGTTTTCAGCAACAGCTCATGTCTAAATATCTGCAAAGTATGCCATGTCTTTGATTCACTATGTTCTTCAAAATTCATTTTTTCTTCTTAATTCACTGTACAACTCCTTCATTAATAACTTAACTAATCCACCGCATTTTCAACAGTCTCCTTTAATGACACATTTCAAAAATGTTCAAATTACTTCATTTCTGTGTTTTTAGTTGCCCATGTTTTGTACCTGATAACATTTTGTGAATCTCTTTCTGATCTGAACATTTATAATTTTGGCTCATAATAGCTATTTCTTTTGATAGAAATCTTTTTGGCCTTGTGAAATCCCTGCCATTAGTGATTTCTTAGCTCATTCTTCTTTCTTCTTATTTATATCTTATTTCTTATTCTTTCTTATTTCTTATTCTTATTCATTTCTTCTTTATTCTTATTTATCTGTTCTACTTATGAAGTAGAATTATTCATTTACCTCTTCAAGTGTTCCACATTCGAGTTTAAAATTTGACCTGCTGTGCCCACCATTGTTTCAGTTCCTTTTTTGTTTATGTGCAAATTATAATCACAAGCTAGCACTCAGTCTACCACCTGACTCAGTTGCCAATTATCTTTGGCAAGTACTGCTATGTAATCAGTAATCCATATAATTCTGATTTGTACTCTCTCAGGCAAAGACTTCCCATATAGAGACAGTTTCCAGTTCCCTCATTGCCTCTTCTATTTGTAGACTCAATATCAGTGGTGCCACTCATCAGTGTTGCCTATCGCCTTTCCTGATTTTGCAGTCAGTGCTGACTATTTCACTCTGCTTCACATATTCATATTAAGAAAATGGATTACCCCTCCGCTCCTGTACCTGACAACATATTGCCTGAGAACGAGGAACATTTTATTCCATACCATATTATAAAAGCCTTCTCCAAATCTATCATATCATATGATAAAAGCCTTCTCCAAATCTATGAATCTGCAACCCTCCCACTGTCTAATCGCCTGACTGCACACATCTGCCCTGACCTCTCTCTCCACCTTGTCCCTTCGCACTCCGCAGCAGCACCTCACTGTCCACCACCCTACTATTTGACTACATTCCACTACCATTATTTTACTTTTGTTGACATTTGTCTTCCAATTTCTTTTGAAAACATTATCCACCCCATTCATATATCCTTCCAAACCCTTTGTCATATCATGACAGAATGACAATGTCATCAGCAAACTAAAAAGTTTAATCTGTTCTCCCTGAACGTTAATTCCCTTTTTTCAAAGTTTTTGTTTCTTTTCTGCACTGATTACTCATTTCAAAGACTGAATATCAGAGATAGGCTACAAATCGGTCTCATTCTCTTCTGAACCACTGTTCCCCTTTCAAGTCTTTTACTCTTGTAACTGTGGTTTAGTTTCTGTACAACCTGTAAATAACCTTTTTCTCTCTGCATTTTGTCCCTGTCAGCTTCAGAATTTCAAAGAGTGTAGTCAGATCACTCTTGTCAAATACTTTCTGTAAATCCACAAATGTTATAAATATTTTGCATGACTTATTGAAATTTGGTAATACTCACACCTGTGAGCACCTGCCTTCTTTGAAAGTGGAAATCTGAGGATATTTTGTCAGTCTCATATATCTTACACACCAGGTGGAAAAATTTTGTTTTGGCTGGCTCTTCTACAGATCTCACGTTTTCTAAGGGAATTTCATCCATTATCAGTGAACTTGTTTTCACTTAAGACTTTCAGTGTTCCATCAAGATCTTCTCTCATCTCATCTTCAACTTCTCTTCTCTTTCTAAAATATCATTTGCCAGTTAGTTACCCTTATATATACCCTCTGTATGTTCCTTCCAACTTTCAGCTTTCCTTTCCTTGCTTGCCATTTGAAATCCTGATATGCATACATCTGTACCCAAAGGTCTGTGCATGCTTCTACAGCATTACATTTGTCCTCCAGACACTCCTACTCAATCATTTTGCACTTTCTGTCAAACTCATTCTGCATTCCCTATTGCCTACTTCATTTGCTGCATGTTTGTATTTCCTTCTTTCATGAATTAAAGTCAATATCTCTGGTGTCATCCTAGGATTTCTACTAGGTCTTGCTTTTTTGCAGATGTTGTCCTTTGCTGCCCTCCCCATTTCCTCTATCTAAGCTCCCCATTTATCTGCTATTGTTGTAGTCCAATGGTATCTAATGTTCCCTCTAAAAATGGTTCAAATGGCTCTGAGCACTATGGGACTCAACATCTTAGGTCATAAGTCCCCTAGAACTTAGAACTACTTAAACCTAACTAACCTAAGGACATCACACACACCCATGCCCGAGGCAGGATTCGAACCTGCGACCGTAGCAGTCCCGCGGTTCCAGACTGCAGCGCCAGAACCGCTAGACCACCGCGGCCGGCAATGTTCCCTCTAAAATTATCAACAATCTCTGGTTACCTCAGTTTATCCAGATCCTATCTCCTTAGTTTCCCACCATTTTCAAATTTGTTGAGTTTGAATCTGGAGTATATAACCAATAAATTATGGTCAGAGTCAGCATCTGCCTCTGGAAATGTCTTATAGTTTAAAATCTGCCCTCAAAATATGTCTTACCATTATGTAATCAATCCAAAGCCTTCTGGTGTCCCCAGATCTCTTCCACGTATAACTTCCTTCATGAATCTTAAACCAAATGTTAGTGATGACTAAATTATGCTCTGTGCAATATTCTACCAGGTTGTTTTCTCATTCATTCCTTTACTTCAGTCCATGTTGTTCTGCTATTTTTTCTTCTCTTCCTTTTCCTACTGCTGAACTCTAGACACCCATCACAAATAAATTTTCATTGACTTGTACAGCTGTGATAGGTGTTGGATTAGTGCCTATCTTGGCTCTGATAAAGCATCAACTATGTTCTTCATAGCAGCTTCCCCACAGTCCCATTTTCTTATCCATTACTAGGCCTGCTCATGCATTTTCCCTATCTGATTATGTGTTGATAACCCTCTACCCACCTGACCTGAAGTCCAGTTCTTCCTACCACCATATTTAGCTAATTCCCACAATATTTAACTTTCACCTATCCACTCCTCTGAACTACTCACACAATTACAGGATCTAACATTTCACACTATGGCCCATAACATGCCAGTTTTGTTTTTACAGATGACAATGTGCTCCTGAGTTGTTCTGGGCATCCAAATAGTAGACTATTTTACCTAGGGAGATGCCATACAGTAGAGTTGTATGTGCTTGGTAAAAAAAAACCACTATAGTTTATACTTGCTTTCAGCTACTGAAAAGGCTGCTGCTCTCTTCAGGAACTGTGGGTTAGTCTGATCTCTCCACATATACCTCTCCATTGTGGTTGCACCCGCACCTACAATACAGCTATCTACATCACCACAGTATGCAAGCCACCTCTCCTTGGCAATTTCCATAGTTCATGGTGGTAAAAATACTTACAAGCTAAAATACAAGGTGCCCCACTTGAAAGGGGCTCCACAATCATTTGTAGTAATGCCGCAGAAATTCCGCCATGTAATTGTGATGTTTGACTAGGCAACTGTTGAATCCTGCCTAGTAGTCAATTATGGGAAATTTAGGAAACCTGCTTTCTCTGATTGCTAGACAACATTCAAACAAATCAGATTAATGAGTTTTTATTACAGTAAGACAAATGACAATACTTAACTTTGAGAAGTACATAGATATGTTGCAAGCAAAGAGCGACATGTAAAATGAGAAATTCTTCAGTAAATACAATTCCTAATACAAGTGGAGTAATATAGTTGACACTTCTATTGAGCTCGCTAGTCTTGAAGCTTCTGGGCTGTGGCCAATCGGGCATGGCACTTATGTTTTCTTCGCATAGGGGACACTGCTGTCGCATTGTTGTCCTGAGGAGAGGTCGGTCAATGTGCAACTGGCTGATGTCTTCTTCACACCCCTCTCTGCTCTCTTGTTCCTGACTGGTGTACCGGTGCTTGACTTTACGCCATAACAGCAACTGCAACTGCAAAATCGTCTGGCACAACAGTGTGTTTCCTTACATTGCTTTGCCAGGAGCTCAGTGTTCAATGTTTAGTGACAATGTATCAATATCCTGTCAAAGAGAACGTTTCTTGTGAAACAATATTGGATTCTACATCTACATCCATACTCCGCAAGCCACATGATGGTGTGTGGCGGAGGGTACCTTGAGTACCTCTATCGGTTCTCCCTTCTATTCCAGTCTCGTATTGTTCGTGGAAAGAAGGATTGTTGGTATGCTTCTGTGTGGGCTCTAATCTCTCTGATTTTATCCTCATGGTCTCTTCGCGAGATATACGTAGGAGGGAGCAATATACTGCTTGACTCTTCGGTGAAGGTATGTTCTCGAAACTTTAACAAAAGCCCATACCGAGCTACTGAGCGTCTCTCCTGCAGAGTCTTCCACTGGAGTTTATCTATCATCTCTGTAACACTTTTGCAATTACTAAATGATCCTGTAATGAAGCGTACTGCTCTCCGTTGGATATTCTCTATCTCTTCTATCAACCCTATCTGGTACGGATCCCACACTGCTGAGCAGTATTCAGGCAGTGGGTGAACAAGCATACTGTAACCTACTTCCTTTGTTTTCAGATTGCATTTCCTTAGGATTCTTCCAATGAATCTCAGTGTGGCATCTGCTTTACGAACGATCAACTTTATATGATCATTCCATTTTAAATCACTCCTAATGCGTACTCCCAGATAATTTATGTAATTAACTGCTTCCAGTTGCTGACCTGCTATTTTGTAGCTAAATGATAAGGGATCTATCTTTCTATGTATTCGCAGCACATTACACTTGTCTACATTGAGATTCAATTGCCATTCCCTGCACCATGCGTCAATTCGCTGCAGATCCTCTTGCATTTCAGTACAATTTTTCATTGTTACAAGCTCTTGATACACCACAGCATCATCTGCAAAAAGCCTCAGTGAACTTCCGATGTCATCCACAAGCTCATTTATGTATACTGTGAATAGCAATGGTCCTATGACACTCCCCTGTGGCACACCTGAAATCACTCTTTCTTTGGAAGACTTCTCTCCATTGAGAATGACATGCTGTGTTCTGTTATCTAGGAACTCTTCAGTCCAATCACACAATTGGTCTGATAGTCCATATGCTCTTACTTTGTTCATTAACATTACATTGATTACTGGTTCCATTAAGACATGTCAGCGAATGTTTGTTGAATCATGTAATGACCACCATATACCATCTAAATGGTGCATACAAGAATTATTGAATGAGATGGGGAGCAGTGTAATGGTGTTGTATCGTCATGATGGGGGCTGTTGGCATGAAACAGTGATTGTTGGTCTCTCCTGCAAGTCTGTTTGATGTTTATCTCAGGAATGTGGAATGTCATGGAGCACATTGAGAGAGCTGTGAAGAAAATCTGATATTTATCCATACAAGGCTACAGTTGTTCATGAACTGAATTTCAATGCTGAAGACAAGTGCATTATGTTTTGCCACTGGTTTCAGCAATTTATTGCTCATGGGTCAGAAATACTGCAGCACATGTGGTTCAGTGATTTGCATGGTTCCACCTCTCTCTACTCTCAAAATACATATTTGTGGTGTAATGAAAATCCACATGCACTGGTGGAGCAACCCATGCATTCACAAAAGACTGGTATGTTCTGTCCAATATCACAGTGTGTTTTTTGTCTACTACAAAAGTGTAGTTTACATCAAAATGTTTTCAGCAATTTGTGAACCAGTTGGACAATGAAGGACTTAGCCTCAGTTGGTACCATGAGGATAGTGCCATGTGCCACACATCTTGAGTGACCGTGTTTGAGGTTGAATCATTTTTCCCCAACAGAGTGATTTCAAAAGACCACCTGATTTAACATTACCTGACATTTTCCTATGGGGTGGCCTAAAAGGCAAGGTCTACAGGAACAAACCACACAACTTGGAAGATTTATGAGGGGAAATCATTTATTAAATCCAGGCAGTGACACCAGGGGTCCTGACACCAACATCGAAGAATCTGCAGCATCATGTTCAAATTCATCAGTCCTCATTGCCTGGTGACCAGAGTGTCTTGACTCCTGCTTTTAAGCTGTACACATTTTGCTTTTAGTTATCTGTTTTAGCTGTTAAAGATTGAGATGTTGATTCTGCTACATACTTACATTTTAATTATCTGATATGTCTCATGCCTGTACACATAATGTCAAGAAATCCAGCACTCTCATTTACATGTGACACTGTTGGAACATTAGTCTAAAATTGTGAATTTATTCATAATGTTGTCTTAAGATACATTTCCATAATTTTTTGTACTGGCTGAAGAATCTGTCTAGATATATTAATTCTTCAGTAAGCAAATGTATAACCTTTGCTTTGCAGTAAAATAGCTATTTTTTTATTTTCCACTATTTATTCTTGTAGCTGATCTGTTTTGCAAGTATAATTTGGAGATGGTATCATGATTTATGTTGGGTATGTGCCTCAGCTTAGTATTTTTGAGAAACATTTCTTTCTACATCTAAATGACTATGCTGCAATTCACTCTTAAGTGTTTATTAACATGTTCAGATACAAAAAAATTTATTTACCAAGTGGCAGCAGGAGAACAGATGTATAAAGATATTGAAATGTGCAAGATTTTGGAGCCAATCACTCCTCCTTCTGGCAAAATGGTTGAAGGGAAATGAATAGGAATAAAGGAAAAAGACAGCTGAGCCACAGTATATGGGAAGAGTTTGGAAAAGTTGCCCAGAACCCAGGGTCAGGTGAGACTTAATGGACAAGGTGAAAAGGAAAGACTGACTGTAGGAGTCTGCACTGGACAAGATTCGAAAATCTGAGAGCGTAATGGTGGCAGATAGCATGATACACAAGGCAGAGATTACTGACAAAACATTGTGCATGAGTTAATAAAAGTGGAAAGCTAAGTGAATTGTATGTGGTAGTATGAGGGATGGCGAAAAATAGTCATATCAGAAAGTAAAATATATAGAAAACTAAAAGAGAGTGAAGAAAGCAATAGTTACACAGAAGAAATATGTAGAACAAAGAAACAATATTGTGAAAAGGAAAGTTGCTACTCACAGTATAGCAGAGATGCTGGTTCACAGATAGGCACAAAAAAAAAGACTCTCACAAATATAGCTTTTGGTCAGTAAGGCCTTCATCACAATTAGACAACAAACATGCACATACACACTCATGCAAACACAACTCACACACATGACTGCAGTCTCAGGCAACTGAGGCCACACAGTGAGCAGCAACACTAGGGCATGAAGGGAATGGTGACTGGATGGAGGTAAGGAGAAGGGTGGGGTGAGGAATGGTAGGGTAGGGTTGGCAGTCAGAGGCGTGCTGTTGCGGAGCATGCAGGGATGAAGTGGAAAGAGCATACAGCAGCTATGTGCAGTCGGGATGTTAGACGGTGGACAGTGGAGAGGTGGGGAGGGGTGAGAGGGATATTGGAAAAGGGGAGAAGTAAAAAAGAATGTGTGTGATGTGGAAATGAGGGCTGTGTAGTGCTGAGTTGGGAACAGAGAAGGGGCTAGTGGGAGAGGACAATGACTAACAAAGGTTGAGGCCCGGAGGGTTATGGGAACATAGGATACACAACAGGGAAAGAAGTCTTAGCCCCACAGAAATATCAGTCTTTTCCATAGGCCTCACCTATTGCCACACTCCCAAATTCAATCATGTAGAACTTGTTAAACACCTTCTCTCCTTCTCCCAGTCTCTACAGTGACGACACTTTTCTGCCACCAACCCTAGCAATCAGACTGAACCAAAGACCAATGCTGAACCATGCATAGCTCACTTCACTCCTCCATCCACCCATGATCCACCACCATTGCCCCCAAATCACCCCCTGTTAACTTTCCTGAATTTCTTAACCTCGAACCTTGCCTCACCATCATTCCCCAAATCCCTCAACATGGAAACTAACATTACATCCTCAGAAAGAACCACAGTCCACCATCTAAAACAGATCCTGATCTTACTATACAACTTGTGGGTAAAGGCTCCACCACTGTTGTTTTGAACTGTGATGATTATCTGGCAGAAGGACTCTGCCACCTGCATCCTTGGCACAGTGACCTCATTCCAGAAATCCAGAGGATGTCCAGTCACTTCTCAAATTCTTAGGCCCATCCCGAACCTCTCCCCAGAGTCCATCCCTCTGCTTACCCCTATCACTCCCTGTTCTCCTACCTTCTACATGTTTCCTAAAGTCCATAAAGCCAACCACCCACGATGCCCTATTGTGGCTGGTTACTGTGCCCCACTGCCGGCCGCAGTGGTCTAGCAGTTGTAGGCACTCAGTCAGGAACAGCGCGAATGCTACGGTCGCAGGTTTGAATCCTGCCTCGGGCATGGATGTGTGTGATGTCCTTAGGTTAGTTAAGTTTAAGTAGTTCTAAGTTCTAGGGGACTTATGACCACAGATTTTGAGTCCCATAGTGCTCAGAGCCATTTGAACCATTTTTGAACTGTGCCCCACTGAGAGAATCTCTGCTCTCATAGACCAACATGTTCAACATATTATTACTCAGAATCTACCCTCCTATATAAAAGATACCAACCATTTCCTCTGCAGACTCTGCACGATTCCTGTCCCTTTATTGCATGGTGTCCTGCTCATCACTATATATGCCACCTCCCTTTACACTAACAACCCTAATGACCATGTCCTTACTGCTATCAAACACTACCTTTCCTAACTGACAGGTTCCAAAGCAACAACCTCCTTCATAGTCCCATGAACAACTAAATCATCACCCACAATTACTTCTCCTTTGCAGGCATTACCTACAAACAAATCCAGAATTTGGCTATGGCACCATTTAATGCCACCCTCTTCATGGAATCATTCCTAAACACCTGGCTGAGATTCATCTATGACATTTTTGCGATTTGGATAGAGGGTGAGGGCACCCTATCCACATTCCTGCAGGACCTCAATTACTTCTCCCCCATTAGCTTCACCTATTCCTGCTCAAGCCAACAAGCCATATTAACTGGATGTTGATCCCACCTCAAAGATGGCTACATCAGGACCTCCATCATATCAGACCTACTAACCACCAGTAATACCTCCACTTTGACAGCTGCCACTGTTTCCATACCAAGAAGTCTCTTCCATACAGCCTAGCCACCCACGGTCATGAAATCTGTAGTGACAAGCAGTCCCTCTTGAAATATACTGACGGTCTCACTGAAGCCTTCAGAAGCCATAATTATCTCCCAAGCTTATTGTAAAACAAATCTCCCATGCCCTATCTTTCCAGTCTCCAGAGGAGCATTCCCCTCATATGTCAATGTCACCCAGGACTGGAGCAACTGAATTACATTCTCAGCCAGGGTTTCAACTGCCTCTTGTCATGCCCTAAAATGAAAATTGTCCTGCCCACCATACTTCCCACCCCTCCCACAGTGGTATTCCACTGTCCACCGAACCTGCACAATTTACTCGTCCATCCCTACACAACTCCTGCTCCCAACCACTTACCTCATGGCTCACATCCCTGAAGTAGACCCTGATGCTAGACCTGTCCTATCCATCCTCCCACCACCACCTACTCCAGTCTGGTTACAAACATCACCTATCCCATCAAACACAGGGCTACCTGTGAAACCAGTCATGTGATCAACAAGCTAAGCTGCAACCACTGCGCTGCATTCTATGTGAGCATGGAAACCAACAAGCAGACAGTCTGCAACAATGGCCACTGACAAACTGTAGCCAAGAAAAAAAGTGGACTGCCATGTTGCCGAGCACACGGCGAAACATGGCATCCTTCATTTCAGTGACTGCTTCACAGCCTGTGCCATATGGGTCTTGCCCACCATGACCAGCTTTTCTGAACTGCACAGACAGGAACTTTCCCTGAAATAGATCCTATGTTCCCATAATTCTTCTGGCCTCAACCTTCATTCGTCATTGTCCGCTCCCATCCAACCCCATCTCTGTTCCCATTCCGGCACTGTACAGCCCTCATTCCCCATCACACCCATTCTTTTTACTTCTCTCCTTTTCTGCTGCCCCACTGCCCCCCCACCCCCCATCCCTCATCTGTCCACTGCCCTCAGTCTAACCTCCCAACTGCAGATAGCTGCCCTACCCTCTTTCCACCTCATCCCTGCATGCCTCCCAACAGCATGTCACTGTCTACAACCCTACCCTACTATCTCTCCCTCTCCCCACCCCAGACTGCTGCTTAACCCACCCTATTGCCATTCCCATCATGCAGTGGT
Source organism: Schistocerca nitens (assembly GCF_023898315.1). Lineage (NCBI taxonomy): Eukaryota > Metazoa > Arthropoda > Insecta > Orthoptera > Acrididae > Schistocerca > Schistocerca nitens. The sequence continues at coordinate 737,713,704 of NC_064619.1, read as the reverse complement.
GCTGCTGCTCGCACTGTTTCCACAGTTGCATGAGACTGCAGAGTTGCTTGAGACTGCAGTGATGTGTATGTTGTGTTTGCATGAACATGTATGTGTGTGTTTGTCACCTAATTGTGATGAAGGCCTTATTGGCCAAAAGCTATATTTGTGACAGTCTTTTTGTTATGCCTATCTGAGACTCAGCATCTCCGCTATATGGTGAGTAGCAACTTTCCTTTTCACAATACTGTTACATTCCATTCTGGATTTTCCATTATTAGACCAAAGAAATTAATGTAAATTAAGGGCAGGTGGGTGACGACTACCGAGGACGTGCTGTAATGCCGGTTCTCACCTGTGGAGTTCTGAGAAACTGGTGTCTGGGGGAAAATTCCAGATGGTACATGTGATGAAACGTGCACCAAGGTCATGATTGTCATGTTGTAGAGCAACAGGATATTGTGTGTTGCCAGTATACACCCTCTGCCTATGCCCATTCATCCTAACTGGTAACTTGGTGGTAGTCATGCTAATGTAAAAGGTCAAACAGTGTTTACATGACAGCTGGTACATGACTTCTTGTTTCACAGGGTTCTCTCCCTTTGATTGTATATATTTTGCCAGTTACAGGTCTGGTACAGGGGGTGATAGAAGGGTGTGAGGTGCAAGTCTACAATGGGGACGATCACAGTGATACAAGCAGTAGGGTAGGGAAATGGGTGCAGAAGAAGCACAGGATCTGACAAGGATATTGCAGAGATTGGAGGGCAACAAAAAGCTATTCTAGGTGTGGTGGGCAAAATGTGAAACAGAACAAACCTAATTTCAGGGAATGATTTTTTTGTAAAGATAGCCATGCAAGAAAGCTCATTAATACTTTCAAGTCCCGTACAATACTGAGTGACAAGAGTTGTACTACTAAGTTGTGTTTTGGAGGGATCAGCAGTATCAGGACTGGATGTTATGGCCCAGGAAATCTGCTCTCGAACTAGGCTGACGAGGTAACTATGTCCGGTGAACTTCTTCGATGTCCTCCATTGGTATCAGTCCTATCTCGGATATTGTGTCACTTACACAACTTTCCAGTCTTTAAGTACAGATCTTTCAATGACTGACTAGTTATATATAATTGCAACCTATGGAGTTATTGTATCGGCATACTCTGAGAGAAACCTGACTGGTATGCAATTGGAACTGGAGGCCTCACCTTTATTAAGTGATTTAAGTTGCTTTGCCACACTTAGGATTTCTACTTTTAAGTTACTCATCAAACAATGGAAAATCCAGGATGGAATGTAACAATATTAGAGAAGGAAAGTTGCCACTCACCATACAGCAGAGATGCTGAGTCGCAGACAGGCACATCACGATAGGCCTATTGCCGCTCCGCATTTTCTCTATTCGGTGGGTGGCAACTTTCCTTCTCTAATATTGTTTAAGTTACTCATGTTAGCAGTTATTCTTGATTCATATTTTGGAACATTTACCTAGCCTTCTATGGTTAAGGAATTTCAGGAAACCATATAAAGTAACTCCACTTTAGTGGCACAGGCATCAGTAAAATCACCATTGCTATCACATGGTGAAGGTATCGATTGTGTCTTTCCACTGGTGTACTTTACACATGACCGGAGACTCTTTGGATTTTATGCCAGATTTCAAGACAGAGTTGCTTTGTGGAAAGTATTAAAAGCATCTCTCATTGCAGTTCTTGCTAAATTTTGAGCTTGTGTAGCACTTTGCCAGTCTTGATGGTTTTGCATTGTTTTAAATTTGGCATGTCTCTTTTGTTGCTTCTGCAACAATGTTCTGACCTATGTGATATTGCACTCCCTATGTTATTCCAAATTATGATGCAGTGTTCCTTCAGACCTGTATGGATGTCTGAAGGAACAAGAACTGTGGTGACTAAAGCCATTATGAAATACATTAAATGTATTCATAGTTCTGAATGTAGACTACCATCAGCTGTAGAATGGAATGACAACAATGAAAATTAGTACAGAAACAAGACTCAAACCAACTGGGGGAGGTGGCACAGTGGCTAGCACACTGGACTCACATTCGGGAGGATGACAGTTCAATCCCGTGTCCGGCTATCCCGATTTAGGTTTCCCGTGATTTCCCTAAATCACTCCAGGCAAATGCCAGGACAGTTCCTTTGAAAAGGCACAGCTGACTTACTGCCCCATCCTTCCCTAGTCCGAATCGATCAATGACCTCGCTGTCTGGCCTCCTTCCCCCGAACAACTCGACCCGGGAATCAAACCCATGTTTCTCATTTATCGTAGCAGCTGCCTCACCGGTAGGCTATCCGAGCAAGACTCACAGCCAGACTCAAACTTCCATATGTTCTCAACTATGTTTCTACAACCTAAACTCATACATCCATTACGCATATAATTGTACAGGGGAGACACACCACTTGAAGGTCACTTGCTTGGTATCGGCAGATAAATTGGATGTTGTAGTGCACGTTACTCAAAATTAGGATGCAATGTTCCTTTGGAGATGCATGCATAATAATAACACAATAACTGTAATTTTGTATTTATCTGCTGACACTGAGCAAGCAACTTTGAAGTAAAATGTCACCCCCTCCCCCTGTATGGGAATATACATAATGGATATACAAGTACAGGTTGTAGACACACTGTTGATGACATATGGAAGTTTAGATCTAGTAATGAGTCATGCTGGGATAACCTAATGGTTGGGCAACCACTTGTGACAGGCAGGAAATCCAGGTTTGATTCCTGGTACAGCACAAATTTTGATCATCGTCTTTCCATTATACAACTGATGGTTGTCCATATTCACAACTGAGAACACATTTCATGTCTTCTGACCTGTTGTGTTCCATGGGTATCAGTACTATCTCTGTTATTTTATTTGCTGTTTGCCTCTCAATCGCTATTGGTACTATTTCTTTGAAGGTAAACTGCATCTGGTCTACACTTACATATTCAGAGGGAAAGGAGTGGAGTCTGTCTTTCAGAAAGGCCTCAAACAACTTTTTTATATGCTTTTTTAAATAGATGTATTTTACATTTATTTTTGGTAGTTTCAGATGTTAAGGTGTTTAGTCATGCTACAAAATCTTGTGGTCACTAATCCCTCTGTCCATAATGCTGCTCCCTATTTGTTCACAAATACTTGTTGCTAAGACGTGAATTATGTTTTCACAAACATTTGAATTTCAAGTGCGCTCCTGTTCAAAATTATTTTCTGAGAACCCATTCAGAATGATTTCAGATGACATTTTATGCCTACCTCCAACTTTAAATGTGTATTTTTGCCAACATATTGAGGGTAGATTGAAGTCACCACCAAACTATACCTGTATGAGTGGGGTAACTATTTGAAATGAGACTCAAGCTTTCTTTGAACTGTTTGCGAACTGTATCATCTGAGTCAGAGGGTTGGTAAAAGGAACCAAATATTAATTTATTCCAGTTGTCAAGTATAAACTCTATCAGTACTAACTCACAAGAACTATATATTTCGATTTTATTACAAGGTAAACTGATTCTGACAGCAGTAAACACTCCATCACTTACTCTATTTAATCTGTCCTTTCTGAACACAATGAAGTCCTTTGTAAAATTTTCAGATGAACTTATTTCCAGCCTTAGTCAGCTTTCCATACCTATGACAATTTGAGTTTCAGTGCTTTCTGTTAGCACTTTGAGCTCTGGTTATTTTGAAACGCAGCTATGACAATTTACAACTGCAATACTGATTATGTTTAGGTGTGTAGTTGGAGTGGGACAGAGTCACATTTCAGATGATCTAGAAATGGTTGGTGACTTTAAGATAGGAGGGAAGTCTCTGTACTGTAGCTTGCAGGTGTTGATCACTAAGGCAGGTGTACACCGAGGTGACAAAAGTCATGTAATAGTCATATGCACATAGGCTGTAGTATTATGCAGTAAAAGGGCAGCGCATTGGCGTAATGGTTATTTGTACTCAGTTGAGTCATGTGAAAATACTTCCAACATCATTATGGCCACACAATGGGAATTAACAGATTTTTAATATGGAATAATAGTTGGAGCTAGATGCATCAGACATTTCATTTCAGAAATCATTAGGGAATTTAATATTCTGAGATCCACTCTATCAAGCGTATGCCAAGAATATCAAATTTCAGACATTACCTCTCACTGTGGACAGTGCAGTGGCCAACAGTCTTCACATAACAACCGAGAGCAGCAATGTTTACGCAGAGTTTTCATCACTGACAGACAAACAACACTTTGTGAAATAACCACAGAAATTGGTGTGGGACATATGGCAACCACATCCATTAGGTCAGTGTGGTGAAATATGGCATTAATGGGTTATAGCATTAGACAACTGATGCTATTGCCTTTGCTAACAGCACAACATCACACATAGTGCCTCTCCTGGGCTCATGACCGTATTAGTTGAAACCTAGATGACTGGAAAAATGAGGCTTGGTTGGATGAGTTGCAATTTCAGTTGGTAAGAGCTGATGGTACAGTTCGGTGCAGTGCACACCCCACGAAGCTATGAACCCAAACTGTCAAGAGGGCACTGTGCATGCTGGTAGAGGCTCCATAATGGTATGGACTGTATTTACACGGAATGGACTGGGTCCTTTGGTCCAACTGAACCTATTGTTGAGTGGAAATAGTTATGTGTGGTTACTTGAAGATCACTGTGCATCCATTAATGGATTTCATGTTCTCAAAAAACAGTGGAATTTTCATGGAAAACAATGTGCCATGTAACTGGGTCACAATTGTTCATGGCTGGTTTGAAGAACATTTTGGACAATTAGAGGGGATAATTTGGCCAGTCAGAGTGCCCAACATGAATCCCATCAAACATTGCTGTAACATAATCAAGTAGCCAGTTCGTGCACCAACTCCTACATTGGCAACATTTTTGGAGTTATGTACAGCTACAGAGGCAAAATGGCTCAATATTTCTGCAGGGAACTTCCAACAACTTGTTGAATCTGATATGGTATTAGAAGATATCTCATTACTTTTGTCACCTCAGTGTGCATTCCATGGATGCTTTGAAACCAGAAACTATGGGACAGCCAGGGTGACTGGGTTTGTGGACCTTACAGATAAAGTAAAAAGTGGGGATGTGTGGTTTTGACGAGGTAAGAAGTTGTATGAATTTAGTTGTTATACCTTGTGAGGGGCCCACGTTTTGAGGAGGGACTGTAGGTCACTTTGTATTGCAGGGAAGCATCTTGATGGCAGATGCTGTATGCAAGGGTGTTAGACAGTTGGCATAGACCAATCAAGAATGACAGTAGTAGATCTCTTGTCTACTGGGAGGATAATGATGGAGTTATCCCTATTTAGGGAACAAAGAGCCTGGAGTTCTGCAGATCCTATGATCCCTCTGCACCCACTTTCTCACCCTATGGCTCCTACCACTGTGACTTGCTACTTGCCACATGCACCCTTCTAGCACCACATGTACCAGCACTATAACTGGCAAGACTTATACAATCAAAGGGAGAGACACCTGTGAAACAACAAATGTTGTGTACCAGCTGTCATGTAAACACTGTTTGGCCTTTTACATTGACATGACTATTACCAAGTTCTCAGTTATGATGAATGGGTGTAGACAGAGGGTGTATACTGGCAACACACAATATCCTGTTGCTTTACAACTTGACAATCATGACCTTGGTGCATGTTTCATCACATGTATCATCTGGCTTCTTCCCCCAAACAGCAGTTTCTCAGAACTCCGCAGGTGAGAACTAGCTTTACAGCACGTCCTTGGTTGTTGTCACTCACCTGGTCTTAATATATGATAATTTCTTTGGTCTAAGTATTCCTTCTGAGTAACTATTACTTTCTTCACTCTCTTTTAGTTTTATATATATTTTACTTTCTAGCATGACTGTTTTTCTCCATCTCTGATCTCTATCACATAAAATGCACTTAGCTTTACACTCTTATTAACTCATTCACCATGTATTGTCAGTAATCTCTGCCTTGTGTATTATGCTATCTTCCACTTTTACTCTCTCAGGTTTTCAAATCTCATCTAGTGCAGACTCTTACAATCAGTCTTTCCTTTTCATCCTGTCCAGTAAGAGACTTACTGACCCGGTGTTCTGGGCAACTTTTCTGAACTCTCCCCATTACCTATAGCTCAACAGTCATTCTCCTTTATTCTTCTTCCTGTTCCTTCAACCCTTTTGCCAGAAGAAGGAGTCACTGACTCCAAAAGTTTGTAGATTTCAATATCTTTATTTATATGTTCTGCTGCCCCTTGGTTAGTAGATTTTTTTATCTGATCATGTTAATAAGCACTTAAGAATAAATTGCAGAGTAGTCATTGAGGTGTAGATGTAGAAAGAATTGTTTCTCAAAAATACTAAGCTTAGAAACGTAGCCCACATAAATCATGATACTGTACAGAAGAACTTAGCCTTCCAGTCTTATTAGCACATGCAGTGTTTTGTCAGTAATTTTTGCCTTGATTATTACTGTATTTTGCAGCTTTAAGCTCTCATGTTTTCAAATGTTCTATGGTGCAGCCCCAATGATCAGTCTTCTTTCTAATCCCATCCTACACCTTTTCTTCATCCCATGTTTTGCCCCTTCAATCCTTCTGCCAGGAAGAGGAGCCACTGGCTTCAAAGCTTGCAAATTTCATTATCTTTGTATGAGTGTTCTTCTGCCACCACTCAGTGAGATTTCTTTATCTATCAAATTACATTATATTTTCAAAACTGATTATTTTTATTGACATATTAATGTGATCAGTTATGCATGTTGAATATTTTTTTCCAGAGATGATATTGAGACAGCACAGTATGCATCAACAAATGAAGCACATGAAAATATATACCACCAAATAAAATCAGGAGCTGAGTCCGGATGGGATTTTTCTGGACGATGGTTCATTAAAGACAAAACCAATGCTGGTAAACAATAATTATTATGCTTTGTTGATTCTCTAAAGCTGACTGAAATAATTTAACATTTGTCATTTCTTACATCCACTAACCGAACTTCCTTATATAACAACAATGGAAATACCTGGATGGAATAACATCTAAAATAGAGGAAAGGCAGCCACTCAGCTATAGTTGATTGTTGTGAGCAGTTGCCTGGGTAGCTAAAGGTGGGGAGAGGTAGGAAAGGACACATGAGGTGAGGAGGTGAGGCAGTTTTTTTGACAGATGATACAATGGCTGTGTAACAAGATAAATAGAGTTCAGATGATAGAACATATAACAACTAGTGAGAGGGAGGGGAGAAAAGGAGACAAAGTTAGAAATGAAGCTGTAAACAGAGAGGGAATAGAGGAAAAGAATGGGCATCCATACGGGATGGGGGAGGAAGAATGGTAAGCCAATTTTTGATACCATTAATTATTTTTTATATTAAAAAACTCATTTAGAAGAAAGTCAACTATGATTGAAACTGTATAAAAAACAGATAATAATAAGAACAATAATAATAATAATAATAATTTTATTGTCTTTAAGCCATTACAGCAATCGACAAAGTCATACATATAATACAATAGAGTACAGTACATGCTATAGAAGGACAGAATTGTTAAGAACTTTACAGTTTAATATCACAGGTCATGAAATCCTTTACATTGTAGAATGGGTTTACAACTAACCAGTCATAAAGTGTTTGTTTGTATAGTTGCTCTGGTAAATTTTGTATACCTTGTGGAAGTTTGTTAAATAATTTGTGGCCCATAAGTTCATAACTGTTAACTGATTTTGACAGTCTGTGGTAGGGCGTATAGATAGAGCTGTTTGTCCTAGTGCTGTAACAATGTATATTTGCCCTGCATTTTACTTTAGGTAAGTTCTTTTTTGTGTAGATTAAAACATAATAAATATACAGGTTTATTACTGTCATGATTTTTTGTTGAGTAAACAAAGGTTTACAATGAGCCTTGTATGGTGAGCCTGTAATTATCCTAATAGCTTTCTTTTGCAGCAATAGTATATCATGCACACAAGTGGAGTTTCCCCATAAAATAATGCCATAGGATATGATGCTTTGGAAAAATGAGTAGTAAGATACTCTAACATAATTTTTAGGTACACAGTGCATTAATCACCTTAACAAATAGATTACCCTAGACAATTTACCGCTAATATACTTAATATGTGGATTCCAAGAAAGTTTATCATCCAAATATACCCCCAAAAATTGAACACAACTAGGATCATCTGATGGAAACTTGTCTTTTAAACTAAATACCATCTGCTGGGTTTTGCTTTCATTAAGCAAGAACCCATTTGCTTTAAACCAGAGTGAAGCTTGCTCAATTGTCTCTGTAACACATGTTTTAAGGCTATTAAGATCATTACTGCTGTTCAGAAATGTTGTATCATCAGCATAGAGTACTGTTCTGGATTTGATAAATGATGGCAGGTCATTTATCATTATTAGGAAAAGGAAAGGGCCCAGCACGGATCCCTGCGGAACACCTACCTCAACTTGTTCTATACTGGACATTTATTTCCCAACACAGACGGCTTGCTTACGGTTTTGTAAATATGATCTTAATAGCTTAAGGCTGTTACCTTTTAACACCGTAAAAGTCCATTTCTTCGAGTAGTAGTGTATGTTCTACACAGTCAAAGGCTTTGCTTAGGTCACTAAAAGTCACTTGGGCAAAGCATTTATCTTCAAATACTTGATGGATGTATTTAACAACATTGTCTATGGCATCAATGGTTGACAGGTTTTTCCTAAAGCCATACTGTGATCCACTTATTAATCCTATGTTATCAAAGTAAACAGATAATTGTTGGTAAATTATGCACTCTAGAACTTTTGAGAAAACTGGGACTATGGATATTGGCCTGTAACTTGGGACAGAATTTTTTTCTCCTTTTTTATGTACTGGAACTACCCTAGACAGTTTGAGCTCATGAGGGAAAAAACCCTCCAGTATACACTTGTTTATACAATATGTTAGGGGATACACTATACAGTCTATTACTTTCTTAAGCATGTTACAAGACAGGTCATATATGTCTACACTGTCTGATGATTTTAACTGCTTCACTATTCTTAACACAAAACCAAGTGAGACCTCAGAAAAATTGAAGGTACTTGTGTTTGTTGATGACCTAGCAATATTTTTTGACAGTAACTATGACGAGCTGATTTCAGGTTTAATTATAGCACTTCCTACTTCCTCAACTGATTTAATAAAAAAGTCATTAAATTCCTGGGGAGAGATACTAATTTTGTCACTTCTTTTATCTTTGGTGACACTATTTATTAGAGTCCATGCTGCTTTGCACTTATTGGTGGATTTCTCAATACTTCTGAGATTGTGTGCTTGTTTGGCTTCCACAATTGCTTTTTTGTACTCATTCCTAGATCTAACATAGGCTAGTTTAGCATGGTTGGTTTTCAGATTTTTATAAATATTGTACAACAACATAACTTGATTCTTCATAGTAGACAGCTGTTTTGTATACCATGTATTTTGTCTATTTGGAACTTTTGCTTTTAGGACTCTGTCAGTTACTTTGCATTTCTTTATTGGTATGCAGTCATTAAAGTGTCCCAAAAATGCTTTGAGAAACCTATCAAATAGTACCTTTGCTGGCAGATAATTGCTTAGAGTATAATGTGTCTCATCATAACACAGGCCAAACCAATCTCTGTTAGAAAGGGACGTACAAAACCTGTCAATTTTCTCATCTGTGACTGGTCTAGTGACCACAACTTCTGGGACAAGCTTATTTACATAACTCTTATCAAGAGGGAACCTACTTGTATAATTTAAAGATACTGAATCATGATCAGAATATGGAAATACTGTCACAAAACATGATTCTTCTGTTGTTTTAAAATTTACAAAAATATTGTAAGACATGCATGTTCTCTTGTAGGTTTGTTATTGACTGAATGTAAGTTGCACTGTCTTAGTAGGTTTTGGAGTTCAGTGACAGTACGTTTTTGTGTTGTGACATCGAATTCAGCATTCACATCTCCACCTATCACAATATCATAATGTATCCATCTAGTATCTGTAAGTACATGTAACAGCAGGTCCAGTTTTTCTAAAAATACATTGGTTATACCCTTAGGTGACCTGTACAGGGAAATTACAACTAACTTAAAACTGTCTATTACTATACCAGCAGCTTCAAAGTTCTGTTCATCACACAGAAAATCTAGATCTAATCTATTGAATGTACTGCTAAGTGACTTGTTAACATATATTGCCACACCACCTCTTAAATGCAATTTTCTGCAGTAGCTACTGGCTAGAATATAATTATCAAATTTAATAAATGTAAGTTCACTCTCACTAGCCCAGTGTTCACTTAAACAAAAAATATCAAACTTATTTTCTAATCCAAAGTCATTGACAATAAATTCTTTATCCCTTACTCCTTCAATGTTAAGATAACAGATTATAAAATCAAACCTGTCTTTCTTTACAGATGCACTATTTTGCTGAGAGGCTATTAAATCTCTGGCACTATTTATCTTATGGGCTTCTTCCCCTTGCTGCCTTCTACTAAAAAATCATTTAGACGTAATGGAGGTACAGTTTTCTGTTTGCTCACTACACTTGATACTGCTTCTACTCTTGGAGGTCTCTTCGCATCTTCTTGTTCATGGCATGATCTAAGTGGCTGGGTTCCCACTGTAGGTAGTTCAAATGTTGCTGCAGAATGGACAGCTGGATCACCTGTTGGTACACTTGTTGCTGAATATGCTGCCACTTTTGTTGTTTCTGTTATCTTAGTTCCTGAATGAGGTGTTCTACCTGTTGTAACTGTAGTTACAGCTTCCTCTCTCCCAGCACATTCTTTTGTAATCAGTGATACCTGATGTTGTGTTACTGCTGCAACTGGAGTACATGGTAGGGAAGATACTTTGCAGGCATCCTTTACCAGTGGTAGTGGAATAGGATCACTTTTCTTACGTCTAGGAGAAACAATATCCACTACCATTTTGATCTTTTGACTGAGCAGCGATTTGCCTCATTTATTTAAATGCATACCATGTGTTGTGAAGTGCTGTCTTTCAGGATCGTCAATACTGAGGAAAAAAGCATTTGAAGTGGTCTTGCAGATCTTTTCATACATCCTGTTTGCTTTTTGGATTTCTCTGTTCACACAAGAAGATTCAGTAAGGTCATGTCTGTGTGGAATGCCTACAACAATAACTTTTTGATCCTCTGTTGTACGTAGCGCATCTCTTAGCACTCTGTTTGCTACTATTAGTTCGTTCTTATATACATCTTTTGCACCGCCCAATATTACAATGCATTCACTTAGTGTCACGTGATTATTGTTTTTATAGTTTTTCAAAACTTCTTTTAGACCTGCTCCAGGTTTCACAACACTTGTCACATTGAGATCCTGCTGGAAACGAAGAATTCCTGCAATTCCTCTTCCGTGGCTGTCAGCAAGCAAAACTGTAGGCCTACTAAAGTTTTTAGGAGTCACTTTGTTTGCAACATCGAGACAGTTACGTTTTACTGACTTATTGCGCTTTGTAAATTTCATGTCCACCGATTCCGATTCGTAGTTTTGGTGTGAGTTGCTTGTTTCAACATTTTTAAGTTCACAATCCATAATAAGATGTTGAAATCGATTTCTTAACGGAACTTTTAATGCACTGGAAACAAATTTAGGTTTTGCACATTTCTTTGGTTCACTGTACTCTTGAAGTTGACCGAGTTCTTTATGTGATGGGTCAGATAGACTTTTAATAATGTTTTCCAACAACAGAGCATGTTCTCTGGTGGCTTTCAGTTCTTTCTGCAGTGATTCGAGTACTATGATTTCACGATTTGCGCGGCACATTTCACTCGCTGCCAGACGTCCGTTACACTTTGTTCCACACGTACACGAGATGTTTTCTTGATTTATTTTCGCGATGCACTGCGAATGATACCAAATATGCGACACTGAACAAATTCTAATGCCACTTGATACGATTTTGTCACATAACTTGCACCTTATTGATGCTAAATACTCGCAATTTATGGACCGATTTACTACCACATCTAAGTACAAAAATTAACATAAACAATGATGATAGGTTAATTCTCTTGTTTGTGCAGAGAGATATATGAGAGAGAGTGAATTTGTGATGTGTTTGTGTGTGTATGTGTGTGTGTGTGTGTGTGTGTGAGAGAGAGAGAGAGAGAGAGAGAGAGAGAGAGAGGTGCCTTAACTGTCAAGCAGGCATGCCATTTTACATAACACAAGTGGGTCTGCAGCATACTTTGTACATATGTAAAGAATAGCTGTTTTCATGTTACCATGGTAAGCATGTATGTGCAAAATTACAGTTTAATGTTAGTTTAATTAGAGAACAATAAAATGAACTTACATAATATGAGCTTAAGTACTGTTTGTTTAAATAATAATGGAATTAACTTTTATTATATTGCTCTCTTGCCATGACCCGCTCAAAGTGTTAACCAGTGCAATTGCATCAGATACCAGCGAACTGCATATTTGATTACTAATTATCTTGTAGGAACTATATACTGAAAAATAAAAGAACACGAAGGCACTTGTGCTGCAAGAAATTATTATCTCTACTGCAGAGCTGTGAAATATTAAATAATTCCAGAGAATCATAAAACAAGGCTCATGGAGAGGTGCTGGGACCTTATTTGGCACATAATGAACAATTTACATAAGAAACACAAATGAGGTGTTTTGAACATCAAAACTACAAATCTAGAGAACTTAAACTTCCATTCTTATATGTCAAACACATCACACAGGCAAAGTGATCAAAAAATTCTGCAGATTAATATGATTGATATTCTGCTTATGCGTAAAGCTTGGCATAAACATAACGAAAGAGCAGAAAGTCAATTACTTTGAAAAATCTGTTTGATTATCTACCAACCAGTACAGTAATGTATGGGTAGAATGGTCATGGTTAGGAACTGAATCAGGAAAAAGACCAAATCAAGAATCTCTTAACAAAGCACTGATAGCTGTAATGCAGGGTTTCAAATCTCATAACACTACAGATATGTAGAAGTACACTCAGTCACATGAAGCTGATAAGAAGGACTCAACACTGCTAAGAGGAGCAATTCATAGAAACCAAACCTTTACAGTTTGTTAACAATAAACCAGTAGCACTCTCCTCATAGGCATCTGGAAGGGGGCCCTGAGGAGGCAGTTGACACCCAACCCCCATTCCCCCAACTCAGACAATCCCTCTCCCTGGAATATGGAGTACAGAGTTCTGAAACTCAACAGTTCATTTACAGGCTGACAATTACTGAACTATACGAAACAAAATCGGTGTAACTCCTGAACGGTTTTGGTTAGGATGTTGAAACTGGACAGTTCGCCATGGGGAATGATGGGAATTGGTATGCACATGCATGGTTTGGTTTAGTGATGAAGCCCACTTTCATTTGGATGGTTTCATTAATAAGCAAAAATGGTGCATTTTTGGGATTGAGAATCCAAATTTTGCCATAGAGAAGTATCTTCACCCTCAACAGGTGACTGTGTGGAGTGATATGTCCAGTCATGGATTAATCTGTACAATATTACTTGGTGACTACTGAATGGTATGTGAAGGTTTTGGAGGGTGATTTTATCCCCATTATCCAAAGTGACCCTGATTTCAACAAGATGTTGTTCATGCAAGACAGAGCTTGAACCCACTGAAGCAAGAGAGTGTTTGATGTCCTGGAGGAGCACTTTGGGGAATGCATTCTGGCTCTGGGGTATCCAGAGGCCACTGGCATGGGCCTTGATTGGCTGCCATATTCTCCGGATCTGAACACTAGTGACTCATTTTTGTGGGCCTATTTTAAAGACAAGGTGTACAGCAATAACTCCAAAACCACTGCTGAGGTGAAAACAGCCATTTAGGAGGTCACTAACAGCATCAGTGTTCCAATACTTCAGTGGGTTAAGCAGAATTTCAATATTCATGTGCACCACATCGTCACCAATTATGGCAGGCATATCTGAATATCTGTAGTGATGTTAAATGTTGAATAAAGTGTGTATGCACTGTAGGTTGTAACTAATTTACAGTTTGTTGGATGTGAGGTATGCCAGTTATGCAGAACACCATTTTTTCTCAGTAGCCAAACATGTTTCAGCACCACTGTGTCATCATCAGTGGGTTTTTGTTTTTATTTACTCTGTAATGTGAACATTTTTGTTAAATGATTATAAAATTATGTGCATCTTTAGTTCAAACAATAGCTCATTTCTTTTTGTAAATACCTTTACATTTAGTGTGCATGAATTTTCTGGATCACTTGTGTGTTAATTACTACAGATAACTTGTCATCTGCAAGCAAACAATGTTGATGAGAAAGCTTTTGCTGGCAGTTAACCTATCTTCTAGAATGTAATTTAGTTTGTCGCAATGTTTTCACATCTATATTTGTTTTTACTTACATTTTTGTGTGGCAAGCACTTCCATTCTCCACATCATGCTGAGGTCTTGTGATGCACATCTACCTATAACAAGTATTTTCCACAAATAACGTAGTAAAACACTTTTTACTTCACCAAAACACAGTGTGATTGTGGTTTGTTGTGTGTTTCAGCCCAGTGGCCTTCTAGCTAACATATTCATGAACAACCATGAGAACATGATCTTCAGACACATAATAAAACCAAAAGGCTACAAAGTTAAATACTGGTACCATTATGTGGATGACATAATATGCCTGATTATGAACCACATACACACATAGAACAACTACACAATGAAATAAACAACCTATATCCAAAAATTAACTTCACATTAGAAACAGAAACTAACAATACACTGCTTTCCCTAGATCTCACCATACATAAAACAAACAACACACACAACTTCACAATATTCAGGAAACTGACAACAACAAGCACTATCATTCACAATCTATCAAACCACCCATTTTCACATAAGCCAGCAAACTTCAGATTCATACTCCACAGATTAAACACAACACCCATGAACAAACAGAACTACACACAATAAAACAAATAGCAGTAGAAAATGGTTATATTACCCATATGGTAGACAAGTTAAATAAAAAAATATGCAAACAGTACAAAAATGAACATACCAAACACACACAAATCCTCACCCAGCACAGGACAACACAAAACACAAACAAGAGCAACAACACACACACAAAATGAAATGGCACATACTCACCTACATAACAAGATTGTTCACAGAATAGGCAACATATTAAAGAAACAGGAACTCCAAATAGGATACAGGATGTAGAACACAACACAGAAAAAATCAGAGCACAAGAAACAGTCATGGATAAATTTAACAGATCAGGAATATATGAACTCACATGCAACACTTGCCAGTCAGTGTACATAGGACAAACATGCAGAAACTTCAAAACCAGATATTCAGACCATCTCAGAGCTTTAAAAAGCAACAGCTACCATATCACATTTGCTGATAACCTTGTAGCCCACAATCACCACCCAACCACAATAGAAATAGACTTAAGAATACTAAAACCCAGCCACAGCCTATACAGAAAACTGACCACTGAGGAAAACATCCATATACAGAAGGCAATAACAGAAGGAAAACAGGTCTTAAGTGACTGCACTACACTCTACAAGGGCACACTACTTAACTCATTAAAGGAACTTTACAAATAAAAACAGCACAGACAGAGAAAGTCTACACACACACACACACACACACACACACACACACACACACACAAAGATAAAATGCAAACAAAATTAAAATTTGGTGCGAAACTCTTTGGTGAACAAACAAACACTGACTGGGCTGGGACATACAACAAACCACAATCACACTGTGTTTTGGTGAAGTGAAAAGTGTTTTACTATGTTATTTGTGGAAAATACTTGTTATATTTACATGTGCATCAGAACACCTCAGCATGATGTGGAGAATGGAAGTGCTTGCCAGACGAAAACGTAAGTAAAAATGAATATAGGTGCGAAAACATCGCGACAAACTGAATTACATTCTGGAAGATAGGTTAACTCCCAGCAAAAAACTTTCTCATCAACATTGTTTGGTTATGGATGACAAGCTACATGTAGTAATTAACACACAAGTGATCCAGAAAATTCATAAACACCAAATGTAAAGGTATTTACAAAAAGGAATGCTCTATTGTTTGAACTAAACATGCACATATTTTTATAATCATTTAACAAAAATGTTCACATTACAGAATAAATAAAAACAAAAACCCACTGATGATGACACAGTGGTGCCAAAACATGTTTGGCTACTGAGAAAAAATGGTGTTTTGCATAACTGGTGGACCTCACATCCAACAGTTTTAACTGCTAACATGGCCAACACAAGGAGCTGCAAATCAAAATGATGAATTTACATTTTATTCATGTAGTTCAATAATTGTCACTTTGCATATAAAAAAATCACAATTTTAGAGTTTAGCTTCCCTCCCCCATCCCCCCTCTACCCCACCCCCCCCCCACACACACAAAAATAATAATAATAATAATAATAATAATTTTATTGGATATCCATGACTCTCCTAAAAACATATTTCCTTAGATAGCCTAATTTTTCACCTACATCTATACTTTACTAAACATTGTGTAATGCATGAGATAGGGTGCTTCCCAAAGTACCATCTAAGCTCACCAGAAATTAATGACCCCACTGTGCACACACAAATGAATAGTTAAGCCTTTATATATTTTGCAGTGACTGAGTCATCAGCTCAGCCACACATGCACTGCCTCTATGTGATCATAGGAAGAATTTATGGTATATGGGCTGCATCAATCCAGACGGAACCCCTCAGTAGGCATTTCAAACTTGGCAGGAGACTCGATTGTTCTAAGCATCTTTATGTGCTCACTTTGCACTCGGAACTGAAAAGTGCAATATGACACAATCAACAGACATACTAGAGGCTCTGCACAATACATCTCCACAAAGCTTCAGTGGATTTTCACTATGATTTTAATTTTGTGCCCAACATATATTTCTAGATTTCTCTCTAACTACCAGAACATGATTCTTTATATGTATGGTTTTGTAGACTGCTCTTTGCATATTGTTGAGTGTCTGCTGGTTCAGATTTTTCAGCACCTATATGATGCTAACCTGTCGTTCAAATAATCCAGAGACCACACTTGCTGCCATTATATGTTGTTGTTGTGGTCTTCAGCCCAGAGACTGGTTTGATGCAGCTCTCCATGCTACTCTATCCTGTGCAAGCTTCTTCATCTCCCAGTACCTACTACAACCTACATCCTCCTGAACCGACTTAGCGTATTCATCTCTTGGTCCCCCTCTACAATTTTTACCCTCCACACTGCCCTCCAATACTAAATTGGTGATCCCTTGATGCCTCAGAACATGTCCTACCAACCAGTCCCTTCTTCTAGTCAAGTTGTGCCACAAATTTCTCTTCTCTCCAATTCTATTCAATACTTCCTCATAAGTTATGTGATCTACCCATCTAATCTTCAGCATTCTTCTGTAGCACCACATTTTGAATGCTTCTATTCTCTTCTTGTATAAACTATTTATCACCCAAGTTTCACTTCCATACATGGCTACACTCCATACAAATACTTTCAGAAACGACTTCCTGACACCTAAATCTATACTCGATGTTAACAAATTTCTCTTCTTCAGAAATGCTTTCCTTGCCATTGCCAGTCTACATTTTATATCCTCTCTACTTCGATCATCGTGAGTTATTTTGCTCCCCAAATAGCAAAACTCATTTACTACTTTAATTGTCTCATTTCCTAATCTAAATCCCTCAGCATCACCCAATTTAATTCGAAAACATTCCATTATCCTCGTTCTGCTGTTGTTCATGTTCATCTTATATCCTCCTTTCAAGACACTGTCCATTCCTTTCACCGCTCTTCCAGGTCCTTTGCTGTCTCTGACAGAATTACAATGTCATCGGTGAACCTCAAAGTTTTTATTTTTTCTCCACGGATTTTAATTCCTACTCCGAATTTTTCTTTTGTTTCCTTTACTGCTTGCTCAATATACAGATTGAATAACATCGGGGATACCGTATTTACTTGAATCTAAGCCGCACTTTTTTTCCGGTTTTTGTAATCCAAAAAACCGCCTGCGGCTTAGAATCGAGTGCAAAGTAAGCGGAAGTTCTGAAATATGTTGGTAGGTGCCACCACAACTAACTTCTGCCGTCGAATATATGTAGCACTACACAGGCATGCTTTACAGGCACAAAGATAAATACTGGCGCCAAAACCTCTGCGTCCTTAAATAAATTAAAAAAAAAAAAGGTAGGATACGAGCTTTTTTCTCTGCCCCGAATTTCGACCACTGCATTTTCATACATTATCCAATGAAATAAATACAAATTCCATATTGTTCATCTTCGAATGTAGCAGCTTTTCAATGTACTACGAAAATCCGACTGGCAAGACCATTTGCGATGTTAATCAGTATGGCCAATTCTACGTTCTGATTTTTTTTCTACCTGTGAGAAGAGATGGTTGCTAATGGGAACTTTTGTGAATTCTGAATCACATGCAGTATTCTCTTCACCATAAGAATAATACGAATCTAAACATTTTGCTATGTATTCTTTCGTGTTTGCTGCTATCTCATTTAAATCCTGTCTGCCTAATAAACTACGAAACTAGAGTGAGACAACACAAACGCGGAAGTATACACATATGTCATGTTCATATTCGTAAATGAAGCACGCCAATTGACTAGATTTTTAAATCTAAGATGACTCTAATTTCTGTGCAGAAAATAATGTACTAAAGAGGCGTCTGCAAAGATTTTCAAACGGAGAAAAATTTCCGATAAACTCTCGTTCAGAATATCTTCTATCATACGCAGTTTATTATTTGGTCCTTGTTGATCATTATCAAAGAAAGCAGCAGTGTAAATAACAACAAATAGCAGTCTCTTGCCATTGTTTCACTACTGAGACAATTACTCTCTCTTTTTTTTTTTTTTTTTTTTTTTTATTGTAAGCGGCGGTAGCACGCACAAAAGCAAACCATGCCGCGAGCGGCGACAGGTCATGAACATTCATTATCGGAATGCGACAAACAATGCATGACACAGTACAGTAATGCATTTTCAGCTTAGAGTGACGAAAACACCTATAACAAAGAGAACGGAAATTATCAGATCAAAGAAAAATAAGCCATCAATTCAAACCAGACGAAGCACGTGAAAAACGTAGGGTACCCGCATAAATAAGGATGGAGCGCCTGACGCATAGCAATGGCTACCTGGTAAAGCTTAACTGCTAAGCTTATGGCTCGAACCAAATTACTGTTGCTGTATCGTCATTCATTCAACCTGAATTCTGTCTCATATTACAATGGACCAACTTTGTTTCGATTTGGAGGTGCGGCCTAAAACTGTTCTCTCCCCTTGAATTTCGAGTCTCAAATTTCAGCTGCGGCTTAGATTTGGGAAATTATTTTTTCCTTTATTTCGAGTCTCGTTTTTCAGGTGCGGCTTAGATTCGAGTGCGGCTTAGATTTGAGTAAATACGGTAGGCTACAACCCTGTCTTACTCCCTTCCCAACCACTGCTTCCCTTTCATGCCCCTTGGCTCTTATAACTGTGACATTATATGTATGTGTTCAATATTCTCTATTAGTCCTATTTAGTTTGTTTCACACACACACGCACACACACACACACACACACACACACACACACACACACACACACACACTTGAGTAATATTCTAGAATGGGTTACATGAGTGTTTTGTAAGCAACCTCCTTTGTATACTGATTGAACTTTTCAAGTATCCCATGAATGAACTAAAGTGTGCCACCTATCTTACCTACTATTGAGCCTATGTGGTAATTCTGTTCATAGCACCAAAAATTGACACACACAGGTATTTGTATGAGTTTTATTCCAGTTGCAACTCAATTATATCGTACATCTATGTCTAAATACGTACTCCACAAGCCACTGTACAGTGCATGGTGGAGGGTATCACATGCTGCTACTAGTCATTTCCTTTCCACTCACAAACAGAGCAAGAGAAAAATGACTGTCTGTAAGCCTCCATAAGTGCCCTCATTTCTCTCATCATATCTCCATGGCAGGATAATTCTGTTTAAAACCTGACAGGAATACTGTCTGGGCCTTATTCAGTTTTGATTATGTCAGCTGTTTCTCAACACCTATACCACTCATCTTCACAGCAGAGTGAGAATTTAACTGGGACAGTACCCCTGGTTTTTCTTTTGTAAAGGAGTATTTGTAAACAGAGTTCAGCATTTCTGATATTACATTAGAAATAAATAGGATA
The DNA here is from genome assembly GCF_023898315.1 of Schistocerca nitens. NCBI lineage: Eukaryota > Metazoa > Arthropoda > Insecta > Orthoptera > Acrididae > Schistocerca > Schistocerca nitens. The sequence goes on along the minus strand of NC_064619.1, from coordinate 737,693,442 downwards.
TGTTCATTACATATATATTAACTGATATTATCTGTAGCATTACATTTTATCTGTACTTTTTCTGATGGTTGACAGTTCTAGTTGATTTTAATTTATGAATTTAATTTTTCAGGAAATTTGTCTAACATACAAACACAGTATATTATCCCAGTTGATCTGAATGCATTTGTGTACTGGAATGCTGAGATTCTGTGCAAGTTTCACTCTACTCTCCATAATCATAAGAAAGCTCAGTACTACTGCACCAAAGCTAATGAATGGTTAGATGCTGTGACAGAGGTTTTCTGGCATGACGATGTAGGTATCTGGCTGGATTATGATATTTCAAACAATGTGAGGAGAGAGTACTTTTATCCATCAAATGTTGCTCCTCTATGGACAGGATGTTATAAGAAGGTAAGATAGCATGGAAAGACTTATGAAACTGATTATAGTAGTTTCTATGTCATAATATGTAGCAAGTGCTGATAAGGAAGGAGGACCTATATCTGATTTTGATTAATTAAAAATGTAATTCTCTTCCCTAGTATTACATGAACAAATATTACTAACAATAAGTTTCTTGAACTTCAAATGTTCTATCAATTAACTGTTCCAGTGCCATAATCTCAGTATAAAAGATTGACAAGGTGTCAAGTGGAGATGACTCTGCAATAACTGAAATATTATTCATATAATTTTTACAATGATAACTGATTTTGCTCACATTCTGATCATGTCCAGACTTGAAAAATAAAGATAAAAGATGTGCCAATTTTTATCATACATAACTCATCTGAGACATGCATACGATATATATAACAGTATCTATAATTCACAGTGTAGTTACAGGGCAACCTGTCAGTTTTCTCTGCTGTGCCCAGCCTCAGTAAATCACTGATGTACGTGGCTAATAATGTCAGTAACTATAAAAATGTGTGGGCAAGCATATTAGGAGATGTTTGCTCTTTATGCATGGTACATTAAGATGATAAAGTCATGGTGTAAGATAGAGAGGATACAGATCTGTTCAAGTCCAAGGCTAACTTCCCACATGTGCATACCACGTGATGTTCGCCTGCTTTATTTCTTCATTGATAGTCCTCAATGTTGATATACTGCATTGTTATACTGGCTGAAAAATGGGGGATGGAAGTTCAATTCTGACTACTGTAAATGATGTAGCTGACAGTTGCACAGTTATGTTTAACAGTTCTTTACTTTCACTGTTCAAAATTCCCCAATATTACACAGGTATGTGACCAGTTCACTATTGTAAATTTTAATAAACATTAATAGGTTGCAGGCAAACATCAGGATACTGCGACAGTAGTTTTCTGTTAAACATCTATGAGCAGAAAAACCTAACCACACATTTCACAGTTCTTGCAGAATAATATTGTATGTGTGACACTATTTCACAAATAAACTGAACAGACACTGTCATTATTTTAACACATGGCCTATGTGTGTTTCACTAATTCCACTGTTAAGTTGTTGCATTGTTGTTAATTGAAACAGTACATATTTTCCCTCTGAAAATTGGCCATGGACTGACTGACTTGGACCATTATATATCTTCACAATAATAGGTACTGAAACTATACATTGTTTGGTGTTTAATTTACAGAAGTTACAATTAAAACATAACTCATTCAATTAACTTAATAAATTGAAAAATTCCTCCTTTTTAACAGTTCCTTCTGCCAGAAAGATTAGGCCAAATTATTTGTTTAAATAATGAAATTAACATATATATTTATACAAACAATACTTTTGACAAACCTCATAATTATTTTTGAATTAATTAAGGTATGGCTTTCCTAATATGTTTTCAAATGGAGCCAAATAAATACTTCAAGAATTACAATAGTTATTCTTCCTAATGTTCATAATTATTACATAATTTATGTTTGTTTATAAGTCAACAATAGATTTTTTGTCACGAAATAATTACTGGTTTCACCCTATAACAAAAGATATTAACTAGGAATAGTCAAAATAAATTAGGAAATTGATTACATGTACAAAACTAAGCACAAAATCAGATCTGGTGCTATATTTCTTAAGACTGAGGGCTGACCTTTCTCTTTCATGGAAATGCAGTAAAGAGATCCCAGCTTGCTTCGTCACAACCATTACATATAAATTAGGCAGATTCCTAAAGTAATCTTCCTGCCACTTACAAAGACCTGTGCTCTTCTCAACATCATAAAGAATGATATGGGTTTGTAGAAGACTGGAGTTTACAGAAGATCATGTCAATGTGGCAAAACCTATATTGTTGAGATTACCAATGCAACTAATTAAAGATGTATGGGACATTTTAGCCATTCACCTTCCACAACCTAGTGAATAAGCCATAGCTGAGCCTTTTGCTTCCACACTATGTATTATTACCAGAGAAGGAAAGTTGCTACTCACCATATAGCAGACATGCTGAGTCACGATAGGCACAAAAAAAAGATTCACACAATTATAGCTTTCGGCCATTAAGGCCTTTGTCTGCAGTAGACACACACACACACACACACATTCAAATGCAACTTGCACACACGTCTGCAGTCTCAGAGAACTGAAACCACACTGCGAGCAGCAGCACCAGCACATGATGGGAGTGGCAACTCAGTGGGGGTAAGGAGGAGGCTGGGGCAGGCAGGGGGAGAGATACTATGGTGAGAATGGCAGACAGTGAAGTGTTACAGTTTAGACGGAGGGCAGGAGAGAAGATGTGGAAGGGGGAGGGGGTAAGTAACAGAAAGGAGAGAAATAAAAAGAAATTAAAGACTGGATGTGGCATGAAATGGCGGGTGTGTAGTGCTGGAATGGGAACAGAGAGGGGGCTCGATGGATGAGGACAGTGACTAACAAAGGTTGAGGCCAGGAGGGTTATGGGAATGTAGGATGTATTGCAGGGAAAGTTCCCACCTGCGCAATTCAGAAAAGCTGGTGTTGGTTCGAAGGATCCATATGGCACAGGCTGTGAAGCAGTCATTGAGATGAGGGATATCATGTTTGGCAGCATGTTCAGCAACAGGGTGGTCCACCTTCTTTTTAGCCACAGTTTGTTGGTGGCCGTTCATGCGGACAGACAGCTTGTTGGTTGACATGCCTACATCACTGCAGATGCGACGACCGTAGGTAGCATGAGGACACCTTATTCACATTCATCCAGAACCTCAACAACTTCTCCCCCATTTGCTTCACCTGGTCCTACTCAACCCAATAAGCCACCTTCCTAGATGTTGACCTCCACCTCAGAGATTGCTACATCAGTACCTCTGCCCATATCAAACATACTAACCACCAGCAATACCTCCACTTCAATAGCTGTCACCCATTCCATACCAATAAGTCCCTTCCATACAGTCTAGTCACCTAAGATCGTTGTATCTGCAGTGATGAGCAGTCCCTCTCAAAATATACTGAGGGTCTCACTGAAGCCTTCACTGACTGTAATTATCCTCCCATCCATGTACAAAAACAAATCTCCCCTGCCTTATCTTTCCAGTCTCTCACCACCTCCCAAAGTCGCACAGTCCGGCCACAGAGGAGCATTCCCCCCCATAACTCAGTACCATCTGGGACTGGAGCAGCTGAATTACATTCTCCACCAGGGTTTCAATTACCTCTCAATTTGCCCTGAAATGAGAAATTCCTTGCCCACTATCCTTCCCACCCCTCCTACCGTGGTATTCTGCCATCCACCGAACCTACACAATATCCATCCTTAAACAACCCCTGCTCCCAATCCCTTACCTCATGGCTCATACCCCTGTAATAGACCTAGATGCAAGACCTGTGCCATACATCCTCCTACAACCACCTACTCCAGTCTGGTCACTAACATCACCTCTCCCATCAAAGGCAGGGCTACCTGTGAAACCAGTCATGTGATTTAAAAGCTAAGCTGCAATCACTGTGCTGCATTCTATGTAGGCCTGACAACCAACAAGCTGTCTGCCCCCATGAACAGCCACCGACAAACTGTGGCCAAAAAACAAGTGGACCACCCTGTTGCCGAACATGCTGCCAAACATGATATCCCTCATCTCAATGACTGCTTCACAGCCTGTGCCTTACGGATCCTTCAACCAACATCAGCTTTTCTAAATTGTGCAGGTGGGAACTTTCCCTGCAATACATCCTACATTCCCGTAACCCTCCTGGTCTCAACCTTTGCTAGTCACTGTCCTCATCCATACAGCCCCCTCCCTGCTCCCATTCTAGCACTATACAGCCGTCATTTCACTGCCACACCCAGTCTTTTAATTTCTTTTCTTTTAATTCTCTCCTTTACGCTACTTGCCCCCTCCCACTGTCTGCCACTTCCACCATACTATCCCTCTCCCTGCCCACCCCAGGCTCCTCCTTACCCCACCCAGTTGCCATTCTTATCATGCACTGCCGCTCGCAGTGTGGTTTCAGTTCTCTGAGACTGCAGACGTGTGTGCAAGTTGTGTTTGTGTGAGTGTGTGTGTGCATTTGTTTATGTGTGTCTACTGCTAACAAAGGCCTTAATGTCTGAAAGCTATAATTGTGTGAATGTTTTTGTTGTGCCTATGACGACTCAGCATCTCCGCTATATGGTGAGTAGAAACTTTCCTTCTCTGGAATTGTTACATTCCATCCCGGATTTTCCATTGTTTGATTCATTATGTATTATTCTATCACAAAAATCTTGGCCTCAACAAGATCCTGCTGAAATTGAATTATTAAAGAATCTGTGGAAATAGTTTGTTGGAAGATTTTATTAACCTGATAACTTATGGACTGAGTAATTTCTTTAATACTTTCACAAATACAAAATTTTATGGTTAATACTACATCTAATAAAAATTTACTTTATTATTTTGACTGCTGAATTTCACCGCTGTAGGCCAGTGATTCAATACAAGGCATGCCTGAAATATCATCATTATGCATATTTCTGCAAGTGTCAGACAGGGTCACATCTAGGGTGCGAAATGGAACAAAGAGCAGTTAGGAAGAACAACCAACACATGTGCGGCACTATGCCAATTTTTGGTGTAGACTCAGTGATGTGCACCAGTCCAAAACTCAGCTGAAGATCACTCCCTCATTGCCAGCCAAAATATTATGGCTAGATGTGGACTTCATCTGGCTAAAGTCCCAATATCTCCTGGGATACTCATTACACTAGTAAAATTTCAAGACTCATGTACCTTTTTTGCTTTTCTACCTTCAACTTAGGGTACCGTATCATCCAAAAGTGTCTGGACATTAACTTCAGTGCCACTGAGAGCCTTTACATACGAACAGTATTTCTCTAAGTTTTGTGGAGATATTTTGATGACATTATACTATGCAGTTTTAGGGGAAGGAGTAGAAGAAAAGGTTACAGGAGAATATGGGCTTGGGACAAGGAATGAAAGAGGAGAAAGACTAATTGAGTTCTGTAACAAGTTTCAGCTAGTAATAGCGAATACACTGTTCAAGAATCACAAGAGGAGGAGGTATACTTGGAAAAGGCCGGGAGATACGGGAAGATTTCAATTAGATTACATCATGGTCAGACAGAGATTCCGAAATCAGATACTGGATTGTAAGGTGTACCCAGGAGCAGATATAGACTCAGATCACAATATAGTAGTGATGAAGAGTAGGCTGAAGTTCAAGACATTAGACAGGAAGAATCAATACGCAAAGAAGTGGGATACGGAAGTACTAAGGCATGACGAGATACGTTTGAAGTTCTCTAACGCTATAGATACAGCAATAAGGAATAGCGCAGTAGGCAGTACAGTTGAAGAGGAATGGACATCTCTAAAAAGGGCCATCACAGAAGTTGGGAAGGAAAACATAGGTACAAAGAAGGTAGCTGCGAAGAAACCATGGGTAACAGAAGAAATACTTCAGTTGATTGATGAAAAGAGGAAGTACAAACATGTTCTGGGAAAATCAGGAATACAGAAATACAAGTCGCTGAGGAATGAAATAAATAGGAAGTGCAGGGAAGCCAAGACGAAATGGCTGCAGGAAAAATGTGAAGACATCGAAAAATATATGATTGTCGGAAGGTCAGACTCAGCATACAGGAAAGTCAAAACAACCTTTGGTGACATTAAAAGCAACGGTGGTAACATTAAGAGTGCAACAGGAATTCCACTGTTAAATGCAGAGGAGAGAGCAGATAAGTGGAAAGAATACATTGAAATCCTCTATGAGGGTGAAGATTTGTCTGATGTGATAGAAGAAGAAACAGGAGTCATTTTAGAAGAGATAGGGGATCCAGTATTAGAATCAGAATTTAAAAGAGCTTTGGAGGACTTACGGTCAAATAAGGCAGAAGGGATGGATAAAATTCCATCAGAATTTCTAAAATCATTGGGGGAAGTGGCAACAAAACGACTATTCACGTTGGTGTGTAGAATATATGAGTCTGGCGATATACCATCTGACTTTCAGAAAAGCATCATCCACACAATTCCAAAGACGGCAAGAGCTGAAAGTGCGAGAATTATCGCACAATCAGCTTAACAGCTCATGAAGCTGCTTACAAGAATAATATACAGAAGAATGGAAAAGAAAATTGAGAATGCGCTAGGTGATGATCAGTTTGGCTTTAGGAAAAGTAAAGGGACGAGAGAGGCAATTCTGACATTACGGCTAATAATGGAAGCAAGGCTAAAGAAAAATCAAGACACTTTCATAGGATTTGTCGACCTGGAAAAAGCGTTCGACAATATAAAATGGTGCAAGCTGTTCGAGATTCTGAAAAAAGTAGGGGTAAGCTATAGGGAGAGACGGGTCATATACAATATGTACAACAACCAAGAGGGAATAATAAGAGTGGACGATCAAGAACAAAGTGCTCATATTAAGAAGAGTGTAAGACAAGGCTGTAGCCTTTTGCCCCTACTCTTCAATCTGTACATCGAGGAAGCAATGATGGAAATAAAAGAAAGGTTCAGGAGTGGAATTAAAATACAAGGTGAAAGGATATCAATGATACGATTCGCTGATGACATTGCTAACCTGAGTGAAAGTGAAGAAGAATTAAATGATCTGCTGAAGGGAATGAACAGTCTAATGAGTACACAGTATTGTTTGAGAGTAAATCAGAGACAGACGAAGGTAATGAGAAGTAGTAGAAATGAGAACAGCGAGAAACTTAACATCAGGATTGATGGTCACGAAGTCAATGATGATAAGGAATTCTGCTACCTAGGCAGTAAAATAACCAATGACGGACGGAGCAAGGAGGACATCAAAAGCAGACTCGCTATGGCAAAAAAGGCATTTCTGGCCAAGAGAAGTCTACTGATATCAAATACCAGCCTTAATTTGAGGAAGAAATTTCTGAGGATGTATATCTGGAGTACAGCATTGTATGGCAGTGAAACATGGAGTGTGGGAAAACCGGAACAGAAGAGAATCGAAACATTTGAGATGTGGTGCTATAGACGAATGTTGAAAATTAGGTGGACTGATAAGGTAAGGAATGAGGAGATTCTACGTAGAATTGGAGAGGAAAGGAATATGTGGAAAACACTGATAAGGAGAAGGGACAGGATGATAGGACATCTGCTTAGACATGAGGGAATGACTTCCATGGTACTAGAGGGAGCTGTAGAGGGCAAAAACTGTAGAAGAAGGCAGAGACTGGAATACGTCAAGCAAATAAAAACTAGGCTAGTTACCGAAGGATTTGTAAATCTTATTTGACAACCAGATATGTTTCGTTCAATGAATCTCTATTTGTAGGTCTAGGATTTGTATTACACCTATTGCACAGCAGTTACTGTTTGTATAGAAGTTCATTTAGAAAGCTTGTATGCCATTGACAATCTCTCTAAGATCAGTTTCAAAGTATATGTTCCCAAAAGAGTCAGTTCCATACATTGTCATTACATGTGTGGGAATTCCTAGTCAGTATGCTCATAGTATGCTCATAGTATGCTCAAAGTATTAAGGAAAAGCAAACCTATGTTTCTAGCATTTGTAGACTTAGAGAAAGCTTTTGTCAGTGTAGACTGGAATAATCTCTTTCAAATTCTGAAGGTGGCAGGGGTCAAATACAGGGAGTGAAAGGCTATTTACAATTTGTACAGAAACCAGATGGCAGTTATATGAGTCGAGGGGCATGAAAGGGAAGCAAGGGCTGGGAAGGGAGTGAGACAGGGCTGTAGCCTGTTCCTGATGTTATTCAATCTGTATTTTGAGCAAGCTGTAAAGGAAACAAAAGAAAATTTGGAGTAGGAATTAAAATCCATGGAGGAGAAATAAAAACTTTGAGGTTTGCCAATGACATTGTAATTGTGTAAGAGGCAGCAAAGGACCTGCAAGAGCAGTTGAACAGAATGGACAGTGTCTTGAAAGGAGGATATACGAGATGAACATCAACAGAAACAAAATAAGGATAATGGAATGTAGTCAAATTAAATCGGGTGATTCTGAGGGAATTAGATTAGGAAATGAGACGCTTAAAGTAGTAAATGAGTTTTGCTATTTGGGGAGCAAAGTAACTGATGATCGTCGACATAGAGAGAATATAAAATGTAGACTGGCAGTGGTAAGGAAAGCATTTCTGAAGAAGAGAAATTTGTTAACATCGAGTATAGATTCAAGTGTCAGGAAGTCATTTCTGGAAGTATTTGTATGGAGTGTAGCTATGTATGGAACTGAAACATGGACAATAAATAGTTTAGACAAGAAGATAATAGAAGCTTTTGAAATGTGGTGCTACAGAAGAATGCTGAAGATTAGATGGGTATATCACGTAACTAATGAGGACAATAATACAAGGGCGGTGTGCTTGAGGACAATATTATGGAAATGGAAGAGGATGTAGATGAAGACGAAATGGGAGATAAGATACTGCGTGAAGAGTTTGACAGAGCACTGAAAGACCTGAGTCGAAACAAGGCCCCGGGAGTAGACAACATTCCATTAGAACTACTGATGGCCTTGGGAGAGCCAGTCATGACAAAACTCTACCATCTGGTGAGCAAGATGTATGAGACAGGCGAAATACCCTCAGACTTCAAGAAGAATATAATAATTCCAATCCCAAAGAAAGCAGGTGTTGACAGATGTGAAAATTACCGAACTATCAGTTTAATAAGTCACAGCTGCAAAATACTAACGCGAATTCTTTACAGATGACTGGAAAAACTGGTAGAAGCGGACCTCGGGGAAGATCAGTTTGGATTCTGTAGAAATGTTGGAACACGTGAGGCAATAGTAACCTTACGAATTATCTTAGAAGAAAGATTAAGGAAAGGCAAACCTACGTTTCTAGCATTTGTAGACTTAGAGAAAGCAGAAAGCATTTGAGAATGTTAACTGGAATACTCTCTTTCAAATTCTGAAGGTGGTAGGGGTAAAATACAGGGAGCGAAAGGCTATTTACAATTTGTACAGAAACCAGATGGCAGTTATAAGAGTCGAGGGGCATGAAAGGGAAGCAGTGGTTGGGAAAGGAGTGAGACAGGGTTGTAGCCTCTCCCCGATGTTATTCAATCTGTATATTGAGCAAGCAGTAAAGGAAGCAAAAGAAAAATTTGGAGTAGGAATTAAAATCCATGGAGGAGAAATAAAACCTTTGAGGTTCGCCGATGACATTGTAATTCTGTCAGAGACAGCAAAGGACTTGGAAGAGCAGTTGAACGGAATGGACAGTGTCTTGAAAGGGGGGTATAAGATGAATATCAACAAAAGCAAAACGAGGATAATGGAATGTAGTCAAATTAAATCGGGTGATGCTGAGGGAATTAGATTAGGAAATGAGACACTTAAAGTAGTAAAGGACTTTTGCTATTTGGGGAGCAAAATAACTGATGATTGTCAAAGTAGAGAGGATATAAAATGTAGACTGGCAATGGCAAGGAAAGCGTTTCTGAAGAAGAGAAATTTGTTAACGTCGAGTATAGACATAAGTGTCAGGACGTCGTTTCTGAAAGTATTTGTATGGAGTGTAGCCATGTATGGAAGTGAAACATGGACGATAACTAGTTTGGACAAGAAGAGAATAGAAGCTTTCAAAATGTGGTGCTACAGAAGAATGCTGAAGATTAGATGGGTAGATCACATAACTAATGAAGAGGTGTTGAATAGGATTGGGGAGAAGAGAAGTTTGTGGCACAACTTGACTAGAAGAAGGGATTGGTTGGTAGGACATGTTTTGAGGCATCAAGGGATCACAAATTTAGCATTGGAGGGCAGCGTGGAGGGTAAAAATCGTAGAGGGAGACCAAGAGATGAATACACTAAGCAGATTCAGAAGGATGTAGGTTGCAGTAGGTCCTGGGAGATGAAGAAGCTTGCACAGGATAGAGTAGCATGGAGAGCTGCATTAAACCAGCCTCAGGACTGAAGACTATAACAACAACATGAGGAGGTACTGAATAGAATTGAGGAGAAGAGAAATTTGTGGCACAACTTGACTAGAAGAAGGGATCGGTTGGTAGGACATGTTCTGAGGCATCAAGGGATCACCAATTTAGTACTGGAGGGTAGTGTGGAGGGTAAAAATCATAGAGGGAGACCAAGAGATGAATACACTAGGTAGGTTCAGGAGGACCTAATTTGCAGTAGGTACTGGGAGATGAAGAAGCTTGCACAGGATAGAGTTGCATGGAGAGCTGCATCAAACCAGTCTCTGGACTGAAGACCACAACAACAACAACATGCTCATAGTGAAATGCATAGAGCGCATGAATGGAATTTGGACACACTTTATTGCTTAACATGGAGATATTCCTTGGCTGACATGTGAACACGTATGGCAGACTGTTGACACGAAAGACACTCTCCTCATGTGAGCTCAACCACTGACCAAAACTCTCCTTTTGGGAGCTCAACCACTGACCAGAGAGTCTTTAGTATCTTGCACTTGCATTATTGATGGTGACGTCCCCTCAGAGGCACCCCCTCTGTCCCACAGGAGGCTGGAGCACTGAGGCAGGAGGTCACCAGGCACCACAGTTGCTGACATCATCTCAGAGCAGGCACTTTTGACTAGTAATTCCTTGGCTGGCTGCTATGCAGGCCACTGGTGTGCCATTTCTTGACGAGAAAGACGTGATGTTATATCCTTGCCCAGTTCTGATGCAGGTAACATTGGCAGAGGTAGGTGGAGGTTGACAGGGGTGGCCATAGGGGAACTGATGGTCTGTATTGAGATCATTATGATGTGGTGGGGAACACTTAGCTGTGCAGGTGACAGAGTTGTGCATGCAGTGACATTCATCTCCACTTGCATGTTTGGTAGCAATTGTTGTGTCCTAGGAAAGTGTCAGGTGGGGCGGTGGGGGGTGGGGCGGTTGGGGGGGGGGGGGGGAAAGTAAAGGAAAGGAAAAGGAAGAAACTGATGATATCAGCTGCATCAGTGCATCATTACTTTATGTGGGATTGGCAATGATGAGTGAAATGTATGCCAGGCTGGGATTTGAATATGGGATCTCCTGCTTACTAGACAATTGCATTAACCGTCCGCCATCCAGACACCTTGTTTATCACATACAAATGGAATTTCTTGGCATGCTCCCCGGCTGACCCACATTTCCATCCAACCCTACCTATCTGCAGTCCCTGCCCGTGTCCTCCCAGCTCACTAACTTTAAATTCCTGCTGGAGGTCAAACGATACTGTGTGTCACTCTGAAAGTTGTGGATTCATTCCCCATTGAGGTGAATCAGTGATATGAATGCACAGTGTTTGTTGTTTCGGACATGTACAATAAAACAGGCACCTTGCATTCATATATTACCAGTGTTGAAGCAAACTCAAATCAAGAAAGTGCACTTATTATGCTGAAGTAGGTGCTATTATTCACTGTGGCATCGCCACTGTGGGAATTCCTGGTTGAATGAAATTCACACGCACGTTATTGCTTAATATGGAGACACAACAGGATGTGGGCACATGATGCATTATCATACAGCGTACTGATAGAACAAAGACATTCTGCTTGTGGGAACTCAACCACTGACCAAAGATCCGTATTATATCACACTTGCATTATCAAAGGTGAGGCCCCCAAACAAGTAATATTTTTCTGCAATGAGTGATGTTCCGATATATCTATTCTAATTAGTTTCCAGAGAATGAATTTAATGTTGTAGTTAAAAGTAGTGACAGAGAATACAAATTTATTTTATATCTAATGTTGGTAACTGATTTCAATCTTTACAAACAACTTCAGACCAAGGATCTGAAACTTACTGTATTATGATGGATCATATATGACATATTCATGGCAACCTTAAATCTAACATATCAGCAATGTTAATTAAGATTTATGTAAAGTAATGTATTACCAAGACAACAAGAGAAGCAGCTGCTGTACAATACCAACCACTATCTGTCACAAACTGCTAACTGGCCCTCAAGGGCTTGGGGTTATAAAAGGGAAATTCTTTCCGTTGTTTCTCACATGATCTGTAATAGATCTTTAAAAATCCCCAAAATCTACAATTTTGGTACTTACATTTGAAAACTGTTCATGAAAGGCCAAAAGTAACTCCCAGTACATTGAAATATTATTACATGTCATATTATTAACCAAATTATTGTTGAGTGTGTGATTCCTTTGTACTAAATAATGACAGTATTAGTTGGGATGCCAGTGGTGGTCACAAAGACAAAATTCAGCTAGAACTGCTCTCACAGGGAGCCTCTCTTGCTGGTGGGCCAATGCAGTGATGTCTCCTGACCAGTACTCATTATTTGGCTGCCACAGCAATGTTCAATCACAACCTTTTCCCTTGCTTTAATAGGTAGCCTGTATCAGCACAGGACAAGGATGCAAAGCTGCTTAAAACATTTGATACATTTTACAATGAAATATACTAATGTCTCCAGTTAATAGTGTCATTCACATATTTTTGGTTAGATGAACAGACATTTACCTGTTCATTTCTATTTTTTTAAAAAACTTTACTAAAATAATGTCTATTAAAAAACCATGCTATTGTATGTAGACTTGTTATTTAGCTTAGACTTTCAGAGTGCAATACTGTTTATTATACACAATATTTTTGTTTATAAACAAAAAAGCAATTCATCTACCAAAGTTCTGAGTCCAATAAAATATTTAAGCTCCAAAAGAAAGATGTCAGGATAATTTTATTTAAAAAGCAAAGAGGCTTGTGTAAATGACTATTCCGAAAACTAGGTATTCTTCCACTGCCAAGCCAGTACATATTGGAGATACTAAGCCTGAAGCAGAATCTGGACTATCACCAGCATGACACTAGAGGGAAATACTTGCTGACACAGTTTCCCCATTCCACCAAATTATATGCTGATATTGTAAAATGCATGGGGATTAAACTTTATAATCATCTACCACTAAATGTAAAAAACTTCATGAATCCAGTACATTGTAAAATAAGACTTAGATCAATATTATTACAACACTGTTTTTATAACTTACATGCATATTTTGAATGTGATTTTTCTATGTAATATATTCGCACACTTATCTTTCTCTGCTGTAATTTACCTTCAAAATGTAAATTTCAGTAAGGCCTACCCAACTATTAAAAATTGATCTACTAGTATGTACTTAATATATTTATCTAGTAAATCTTAAATATTGTATAAATTATATAATGCTTAGTTGTACTTTATTTGATTTTAAATGTATCCATAAATTTTAATTTTAATTAGTTCTTGTTGACCTTAATTTTGAACAACTTGTGAATGTATTTGTACTATATCCTATAATCTATAACTATCATACAATTTTGTAAGTCTAGGTGTATTTAATTTGGTGTTATGTATTTTTTAAATGTACACAAAATGATTCAATGTATCAATAAAGAATGAATGGAGTGGGATACAGAAGTACTAAGGAATGATGAGATCTGTTTGAAGTTCTCTATGATGATAGATACAGCAGTAAGGAACAGCTCAGTTGGCAGTACAGTTGAAGAGGAATGAACATCTCTGAAAAGGGCAATCATACAAGTAGGAAAGAAAAACATAGGTACAAGGAAGGTAACTGTGAAGAAACTATGGGTAACAGAAGAAATACTTTAGTTGATCGATGAAAGAAGAAGTACAAAAATGTTCAGGGAAATTCAAGAATACAGAAATACAAGCTGCTGAGGAATGAAATAAATAGGGAGTACAGTGAAGCTAACAGGAAATGGCTGCATAATAAAATGTGAAGAAATCGGAGAAGAAATAGTTGTTGGAAGGACTGACTCAGCATATAGGAAAGTCAAAAATACCTTCAATGAAATTAAAAGCAAGGCTGGTAACATCAAGAGTGCAATGGGAATTTCATTATCAAACACAAAGGAGTGAGTGGATAAGTGGAAAGAGTACACTGAAGACCTCTATGAGGGGGAAGATTTGTCTGATGTGGTAGAAGAAGAAACAGGAGTTGATTTACAAGAGATAGGGTATCCAGTATTAGAATCAGAATTTAAGAGAGCTTTGAAGGACTTAAGATCAAATAAGGCAGAAGGGATAGATAATATTCTATCAGAATTTCTAAAATCATTGGGGGAAGTGTCAACAAAATGACTATTCATGTTGTTATGTAGAATGTCTATCAGAAAAATGGTAATCACATGCTATTCCAAAGACAATAAGCTGACAAGTGCGAGAATTATCATGAAATCAACTTAACAGCTGATGCATCCAAGTTGCTGACAAGGATAATATACACCAGATTGGAAAATAAAATTGAGAATGTGTTAGATGACGATTAGTTTGGCTTTAGGGAAGGGAAGGTAACAGAGAGGCAATTCTAATGTTGTGGTTGATAATGGAAGCAAGACTAAAAAAAAAAAAAAAATCAGGACATGTACATAGAATTTGTTGACCTGAAAAGAGTATTCAGCAATGGAAAATGGTGCAAGATGTTCAAAAATCTGAGAAAAGTAGGGGTAAGAGGTAGGGTAATATACAATACGTACAAGATTCAAGAGGGACCAAGAAAAGAGTGGGTGACCAAGAAAAAAATGCTCAGATTAAAAAGGGTGTAAGGCAGGGATGTAATCTTTCACCCCTACTGTTCAATCTGCACATTGAAAAAGCAATGATAGAAATAAAAGAAAGGTTCAGGAGAGGAATTAAAATTCAAGGTGAAAGGATATCTATGATACAACTCGCTGATAACTTTGCTATTCTCAGAGAAAGTGAAGAAGAATTATGTGATCTGCTGAATGGAATGAACTGCATTATGAGTACAGAATATGTACAGAGAATAAATTGAAGAGAGACAAAGGCAATGAGAAGCAGCAGAAATGAGGAAGTGAGAAACTTAACATCAGGATTGATGATCATGAAGTCAAGGAATTCTATTACCTAAGCAGCAAAATAACCAATGATGGGCAGAGCAAGGAGGACTGGCAAATGTGGCATTCCTAGCCAAGAAGAGTGTACTAGTATCAAACATGGGCCTTAATTTGGGGAAGAAATTTCTGAGAATGTATGTTTGGAACAGAGTGCTGTATGGTAGTGTGGGAAAACTGGAACACAAGAGAGTCGAAGCAGTTGAGATGTCATGCTACAGACAAATGTTGAAAAATTGGGTGGACTGATAACGTATGAGGAGGTTCTGCACAGAATCAAAGAGGAAAGGATATGTGGAAAACACCTACAAGGAGAAGGGACAGGATGACAGGACTCTGTTAAGACATCATGGAAAGAATTTCTTGATACTAGAGGGAGCTGTAAAGGGCAAAAACTGTAGAGGAAGACAGAGATTGGAATACATCATCATCATCATCATCATCATCATCATCATTATCACCACCACCACCACCACCACCATCACCATCATCATCATCATCATCATCATCATCCTCGGGACTTCCTTCCAGCAAGTTGGGTAGGAACTTGGTGAACGATATGCCTCCATTGGTTTCTGTCATGGTATAGCTTTTCCCTCTCTACTACATCCCATGTTACTCCTCTCCTCTTGAGATCTTCCTTAATCTGGTCTGTCCATCTCTTTCTAGGCTGCCCAATTGGTTTTCTTCCTGGTATTTCCATCTCCAAATACTGGTGTGGATTTCGAGTCAGGTGCATTTGCCTCACTGTGCTGTGAAAATGTGCAATTTCAATTACTTTCTTGCAGTCAGTTTCATCTAGAATAGCAGCACATTTAAACATTAGACAAAATGTTTCTACCATACTGTTTCTCTATATACACAAATTTAAACAAAAAGTTGTATACGCAACTACGTACTGCCTTTGATGTGATTCTGTAGATTTTCCTGGCGTCTTACATGTTTATGCTCTTCATGGGTATGCTGCATACCTGTGAAGAGCATAAACTATGCACTGCCTTGTTTTCTTCCTCACACTCTGTTTTAACTGGAAACAGGAAAGCTGTGTTTATGGCTTTTTGGCTTTTTATTAGGATACTATTAGCAAATCTGGACTGTCTAAAACTTTACAATAGAAACTTTTTGTGTATTAAAATTAAGATAAGTATTGTATTTGAAGCTTCTATCTTCACAGATACAGCAGCATGGGAGGTCTCTCATATCCTGTAACTTATGATCTCAACCAGTTCAATCATTCATGTTAAGCAACTTCAGTTCCCAATTAAGGTTTCATTGGCAATAACAGCACACAAGACCCAAGGGCAGACTGAGGGTCAAGAGGAGATGGACAGAGAGGATGGGAGTGGAGATAGACAGAAAGAGTGGCATGTAGGAGGTGGAGAGAGCTAAGGGGGGGGGGGGGGGGGAGGATTAGATGTACAGAGATAAGGGGGAGAAGAAGATGCACAGAGATAGGGTTTAGAAAAAGATGCACAGAGAGAGGGAGAAGAAGGACATTAGGATGTACGCCTGATTCCCATACATATTTAGCATTTGCAAAGCATTGTCATATTTGCTAGTATTGTGTATTTCAGAGCCTTTGTCTGCAGAGGAATGTAATGACTGAAACCGGTTACCACACTAGATATAAAATTCATTTGTAATCTTTACTGCTGCTTTTTATTAATATACTAAGTATGATAGCAGAGTTCCTTCATGATGTCAAAAAGGTTTGATCTGCAGGATACTTGCTGTGCCTACCATTTACAAAGCTGTAACTATCCCAATGTACTGTCTGATAATTAAACTCTCCTTCTAAAGTTTTTAGCTGGATGTGGGGGCGCATGTGGTGGTTGACAGATGGAGCCAGTTATAAGTTTATTTCCACACATGACACTGAGTCTTGCCCAAACAGTCTCACATCTCTGTCTCTATCTCACTGTATTTTAGTTTATATATCTACATCAATTATCCACAAGACACATGATGGTGTGTGGTGGGTAGTACTGATGCCCCCTTCCCTGTTCCACTCATGGATGGCATGTGGGAAGAATGGTTGTAAGGAGGCCCCTGTATTAGCTCTAATTTCTCAAATTTTCTCATTTTGGTCATTTTTCAAGATGTACAGGGCTATTACAAATGATTGAAGCGATTTCATAAATTCACTGTAGCTCCATTCATTGACATATGGTCACGACACACAACAGATACGTAGAAAAACTCATAAAGTTTTGTTCGGCTGAATCCGCACTTCGGGTTTCTGCCGCCAGACCGCTCAAGAGTGCAGTGAGACAAAATGGCGACAGGAGCCGAGAAAGCGTATGTCGTGCTTGAAATGTACTCACATCAGTCAGTCATAACAGTGCAACGACACTTCAGGACGAAGTTCAACAAAGATCCACCAACTGCTAACTCCATTCGTCGATGGTATGCACAGTTTAAAGCTTCTGGATGCCTCTGTAAGGGGAAATCAACGGGTCAGCCTGCAGTGAGCGTAGAAACGGTTGAACGCGTGCGTGGAAGTTTCACGCGTAGCCCGCGGACATGCTGGAAAATTGGCTCATGCCACAACTGGAGACCGACAGCGCCGACTTCATCTTTCAACAGGATGGTGCTCCACCGCACTTCCATCATGATGTTCGGCATTTCTTAAACAAGAGATTGGAAAACCAATGGATCGGTCGTGGTGGAGATCATGATCAGCAATTCATGTCATGGCCTCCACGCTCTCCCGACTTAACCCCACGTGATTTCTTTCTGTGGGGTTATGTGAAAGATTCAGTGTTTAAACCTCCTCTACCAAGAAACGTGCCAGAACTGCGAGCTCGCATCAACGATGCTTTCGAACTCATTGATGGGGACATGCTGCGCCGAGTGTGGGAGGAACTTGATTATCGGCTTGATGTCTGCTGAATCACTAAAGGGGCACATATCGAACATTTGTGAATGCCTAAAAAAACTTTTTGAGTTTTTGTATGTGTGTGCAAAGCATTGTGAAAATATCTCAAATAATAAAGTTATTGTAGAGCTGTGAAATCGCTTCAATCATTTGTAATAACCCTGTATGTGGTAGGAAGTAATATGTTGTCCAATTCTTCATGGAAAGTACTCTCTCAAAATTTCAATAGCAGATCTCAGCATGATGCACACTTCTCTTGCAACATTTGCACCAGAGTTTGTTGAGCATCTCTGTAATGTTCTTGCACTGACCAAATGATCCTGAGATGAAACATGCTGCTCTTTGTTGGATCTTCTCTCTCTCTTCTGTAAGTCCTACCTGATAAGGATCTCAGATTGATAAACAATACTCAAGGATCAATCAAACCAGCACCTCATAAGCTACTTCTTTCATAGATGAGTTACATTTCCTTAAGAATTTTCTTATGAATCACAGTCTGGCATCTGCTTTTCCTACTATTTGTTTTATGTGGTCATTTCATTCAAGGCCAATCTTGATAGTTACTCCTAGATATTTTATGGTAGGTACTGTTTCCAGAATTTGGGGATCAGTAGTGTAGTTTACAGTAGTGGTTTTCTTTTCCCATGTATGGTAATCGTTATATTATATATCTTTAAATATGTCTGCTTGTGAGATGTCTGCTTGTGTCTGTATATGTGTGGATGGATATCTGTGTGTGTGCGCGAGTGTATACCCGTCCTTTTTTCCCCCTAAGGTAAGTCTTTCCGCTCCCGGGATTGGAATGACTCCTTACCCTCTCCCCTAAAACCCACATCCTTTCGTCTTTCCCTCTCCTTCCCTCTTTCCTGATGAGGCAACAGTTTGTTGCGAAAGCTTGAATTTTGTGTGTGTGTTTGTGTTTGTTTGTGTGTCTATCGACCTGCCAGTGCTTTCATTTGGTAAGTCACATCATCTTTGTTTTTACATATTTTTCCCTTGTGGAATGTTTCCCTCTATTATATTGATAATCGTTATATTTATTTAGATTCGAGGTCAACTGTCATAGCCTGCAACATTCATCATCCTCTGTAGATCATTGTGCAAATCAGTGCTGCCTTCTGGCTTTGCTGCTTTCTTATAGACCACTGCGTCAACTGTGAACAGTCTTGAAGAGCTACCAACACTTTCTGCTAGATTACTTACATACATTGTAAACAGTAATAATCCTATCACACTCCTGTAAGGTACTCTAGAAATTTACCATTACTTAAGTCAATTTTTTTCCCTTAAGAGTGACATTCTGAGTTTTATCTCCAAGAAAATCTTGAATCCAGTCATAAATGTGATCCAGTATTTAGTAATCTCATATTTTTTCATTAGACAGCAGTCAGGGATAGTGTCAAATGTCTTCCAGAAGTCAAGAATATGGCATCAGCCTGAGTGCCATGTCTACAGCACTATGGATCTATGGAGGAACAGAATGAACTGAGGTTTGCAGGATCTCTGTTTGCAGAACTCATGTTGATTGCTGATAGAGGAGATTTTCGTTCTCCAAAAACTACATAATTATTTATGTATAACACATGTTCCATAATTCTACAACATATTGATGCCAATGATAAGGCCTGTAATTATGTACATCTGTCCTATGACCCTTCTTGAAAATGGAAATGACCTGTTCTTCTTTACAGTCTCTATGTGCTCTTCGTTGCTCCATCAAACTACAATAATCTGCTGCTAGAAGGTGAGCAAGTTCTTTTGCATAATCTTTGCATATCTCATCTGGTCCTGAAGCCTTTCCACTACTAGGAAATTGTAGTTGTTTTTCTATCCTATGACTGGTTACCTCAATATCTGCCATATTAGACAGTGGGACTATATTATGACTATATTATGAAACTATTTTGGAAGTATCTTGGACTTCTCCCTGTTATCTTTGGTTTTAGTGCCAGTATGGTCACTGAGGGACTCAATAGATGATTTCAGACTGCTTACTGAATTCATGTAATACCAAAATCTCAGAGGATTTCTAGTGGTTGAAAAAATTTTACTTTCAAGCCACCAAAAACTTGTATCGATGCTCTCCTTAAACTCATTTTCACTTCATTCAGCTTTTACTCATTATCTAGGTTCTGACTTCTCTTCAATCTGTGATGAAGCTCTGTTTTTTTTTTTTTCAGTGTTCTAACGTGGCTATTAAACTATGATCTGTGTTTCCCTTTAGATCTTGCTTGGAACATACTTGACTAAGGCTTATTTAAAAATTCTTGTGAGTTGTTTACATTTGTGCTCTACATCTTCACCGTACCTTTCTTCCTTCTAATACGCATAGTCATAGTTTGCTATCACAGCCTCACAATGACTGATACCCTCTTCTTTGTTAAGGGGACAATGTATGTCTTGTGCTGCCAATGTTAAATTATCAAATTTTGTGACCCATTATCTTGGAAACTTTTTAAGACACCAACTTACAATTTTCCATAATTATTAAATGTACCTTTCTAGATACACTGAAGTAGAATTATTACTAAAATTGTATTGTGGGGCTTGTTATTTTTTTACAACTCAGTTTTTGACAGAGTTTTGTAAATAAATGAACATAAAAACAAAACAACTCAGGATATTTTAATTATTCTAGTTCCATATGTGTTGAACCTCACACTTGGCATAATGTGAAAATTTCATGTCTCTACCATCAGCACGTTTTTAGAAAATGGGTCATTTATTGTAAAAAATGTAGTTCAGAGATATTGAGGTTAAAACTTTTTTATTACAATTTTTTATACAGACTTACATTTCGGCATCTTTTATGCACAAGAATTGCCCTGAAGTGGGCTTTCCCGTGGGCCCTGCAGACAGCATTTGCCATGCAGCCTGGCCGGTTCTTGAGTCCTAATGATGGCTTATACCACAGCCAGTTCCACTGCCTGTGGGCCTGCAGATGTCAAAAGCCATTCAGGGCTGCATGCTGGCCCATCACAAGTCTGCATTTCGAAGTTGATGTTCGATATTCGTGCTAGCTGATTCATGTGATCTTCTGCATTCTGCTTGTGTGGTGTCATTTAGCCAGCTGCTGTTCATCAGGATTTTTAGAGTGCTGTCAATTTTGAGACAGACAAATGGCACAACTGCATTGTTGCACTGACGCGGGGATACTGGAGATACTGACAAGGATTGACAGTGAAAGTGAGTGTGGCATCTTCAATGAATGTAGTGATGATGAAGATTCACCAGAAGAATCTCATAGTAATACACCTCCACATACTTCACCTAGTAGAGATCAGCAGGACAGTTCTTATTCAGATTCTGAAAGTGAAGACGAATTGATCCGTAAAGGGCGATGCCATAGTGATAATGAGAAATTTGATGGAAAAAATGTGATTTCAGTCCAGCACTTCATGCATTTGATGACTCATCTTCAGGACATAATTGCCAACTAGTGCAAGCGTTCTGTCCTTTTTCATGCTATTTCTATCAGAAGATCAGATGAAATTTATAGCACTTGAAATGAACTGATTTTTCAGTTTCACCATGGCAAATACATCAGAATCAGTTCGTTCTCGACTATCCACCTAGAAAGATACAGGTTTTGAGGAAATGTATTGGTATTTGGCTTCTCATGGCTTGTGTTAAAAAGCTGAGAATAAAGGAATATTGGTCCAGAGATGTACTTCTGGTTACTCCAATTTTCAGCGAAGCTATGTCTTGTGACTGTTTTATGTTACTTTTGAGAATGTTGCATTTTAGTGATGACTTGGCCAATCATGAAGATGACAGTTTTTTAAAATTAGGAAAATAATTGATACAGTTCATGTGGTGAGATTTTCACTCTGCAGCGGAGTGTGCGCTGATATGAAACTTCCTGGCAGATTAAAACTGTGTGCCCGACCGAGACTCGAACTCGGGACCTTTGCCTTTCGCGGGCAAGTGCTCTACCAACTGAGCTACCGAAGCACGACTCACGCCCGGTACCCACAGCTTTACTTCTGCCAGTACCTCGTCTCCTACCTTCCAAACTTTACAGAAGTTCTCCTGCGAAACTTGCAGAACTAGCACTCCTGAAAGAAAGGATATTGCGGAGACATGGCTTAGCCACAGCCTAGGGGATGTTTCCAGAATGAGATTTTCACTCTGCAGCGGAGTGTGCGCTGATATGAAACTTCCTGGCAGATTAAAACTGTGTGCCCGACCGAGACTCGAACTTGGGACCTTTGCCTTTCGCGGGCAAGTGCTCTACCAACTGAGCTACCGAAGCACGACTCACGCCCGGTACCCACAGCTTTACTTCTGCCAGTACCTCGTCTCCTACCTTCCAAACTTTACAGAAGTTCTCCTGCGAAACTTGCAGAACTAGCACTCCTGAAAGAAAGGATATTGCGGAGACATGGCTTAGCCACAGCCTAGGGGATGTTTCCAGAATGAGATTTTCACTCTGCAGCGGAGTGTGCGCTGATATGAAACTTCCTGGCAGATTAAAACTGTGTGCCCGACCGAGACTCGAACTCGGGACCTTTGCCTTTCGCGGGCAAGTGCTCTACCAACTGAGCTACCGAAGCACGACTCACGCCCGGTACCCACAGCTTTACTTCTGCCAGTACCTCGTCTCCTGCAAGTTTCGCAGGAGAACTTCTGTAAAGTTTGGAAGGTAGGAGACGAGGTACTGGCAGAAGTAAAGCTGTGGGTACCGGGCGTGAGTCGTGCTTCGGTAGCTCAGTTGGTAGAGCACTTGCCCGCGAAAGGCAAAGGTCCCGAGTTCGAGTCTCGGTAGGGCACACAGTTTTAATCTGCCAGGAAGTTTCATATCAGCACACACTCCGCTGCAGAGTGAAAATCTCATTCTGGAAACATCCCCTAGGCTGTGGCTAAGCCATGTCTCCGCAATATCCTTTCTTTCAGGAGTGCTAGTTCTGCAAGTTTCGCAGGAGAACTTCTGTAAAGTTTGGAAGGTAGGAGACGAGGTACTGGCAGAAGTAAAGCTGTGGGTACCGGGCGTGAGTCGTGCTTCGGTAGCTCAGTTGGTAGAGCACTTGCCCGCGAAAGGCAAAGGTCCCGAGTTCGAGTCTCGGTCGGGCACACAGTTTTAATCTGCCAGGAAGTTTCAGTTCATGTGGTGTTCCACAGTGCATTTAATCCATACAGAAAAATCTGTGTCAATGAAAGCCTATTATTGTTCAAAGGTCGCTTATCTTTTAAACAATACATTCCTTCGAAACGAAGTAGATTTGGAATCAAAACATTCATGTTGTGTGACTGTAAAACTGGATACATCTTGAATTTCATTGTATACACAGGCACAACAACAGAAATGAAGTCCACAATTTGGGGAAATCTGGTGATGTTGTGGCAACACTAATGAAGCCACACCTTGAACGTGGACATACTCTGTATGTTGACAATTGGTATACAAGTCCAGCCTTGTTCCTCTGGCTTCACAACCAGAGAACAACAGCATGTGGTACTGTACGTAGCATAGGAACATGTGCAACTTTCAAAAGCTACAAAAGAAATTGAAACAAGGAGAAGTTGAGTTTATGTCAACTGATGCAATGCTTGCCATCAAGTGGTGCGACAAGAGAGAATTGTTCATGCTGACTACCTGCAACACTACAGAAATTTGTGACATGGGAAAGACAAACAGGACGAGTGGCGAAAAAGTAATGAAGTCACAATTGTTGTTGATTACAATGCAAATATGGGAGCAGTAGATGACACCGATATGCTATTAAGCTTTGTTGCATCTGTGTGTAAGTCTGTTAAATGGCACAAAAAGTTTTTTTTTCATGTTGTGAACCTTTGTGTTTTGAATGCTCACTCTTCACAGAATGGTGACAGGGAGCAAAATATCATTAGCAGATTTTCATTTATGTCTGGTATGAGAACCTGTGGAAAAGTTTGCTACAGAACAGAGAAGAGATAGGAAAGGAAGACGCTCTGATGATAAGAATCCTCTTCGCTTTACTGGGAGGCACTTTCCACATGTAATTCCAAGCAACCAGTCCAAGAAACGTGGACTATAGCATAGATGTGCAGTCTGCTCGAAACAGAATGTGGGTTGAGAAACGAAATATGAATGCAAAATATGCAATGTAACTTTGTGCGTTGACCCATGTTTTGAAACATACTACACTAAGAAGAACTTTTAGCTAAGTTGCTACAGCTGGAAGATGAAATGAAGCTCTAACTTTTGAAAAGAGTTACTCAAAAATAAAAATAAAATAATAATTGCAAAAATTAAAAAAAAAATATTTTTAACTTTGTCATTGCTCGTTGAAAGTCTGGATGAGAAAGAAGGATGGGAAATATAACTGTGAAAAAAATGGAAAAAGAAAGAAAAGAAAAGAAAAAAAGTGAATTGTCTGAGCTTGAAGATCCTCTCCAGATGAAATACTTCACTGACAAACACCTTATGTACGAACATGTGAAACATCCAGTCTGTGCTGACAAACACAGACTGGATGCTTCAAATGTTCATACATAAGGTGCAAAAATAAAAACTTAGTACAAATTTATGGATTCTTCCATACCTTCTTGGTAGAAGTTAAACCTTAAACTTAGTGCAAATATCATTAATTAAACAAAAAATTCTAGCATTATTATTACTACAAAATTGTAGCCTGGGTTGTTGTAAAAGATATTTATTTAAGTGGCAACTAGTTTCGAGCAAATCCCATGTTCAAACCACCATGTGAAACAAAGACTGTGACAACCACATCATAACTGTCAATAAAACCATAGAATATGGATAGCTATCGATATTCTATGGTTTTATTAACAGCTATAATGTGTTTGTCACTTTCCTTTTTGACATGGTTCTTTGAAAATGGGCTTCACCTGAAACTAGTCGCCGCTTAAATAAATATCTTTTATCGCAACCCAGGCTACAATTTTCTACTAATATTCAGTAACGGTTTGCTGTCTTATTTTTCCAGGAGACTGGATTTGTGAAATAATTCTAGGCCTACACTTGGAAAGAGTGTCTTGGCACACGTTGGTCAGTTGCACACACTTGCTTGTTTCTGAAGCACAAAAGGTCATTAGGAATTAAAGGTGACATTTAATTAGGTAGATTAGAAACTTGAGTATTTCCTTATCTAATTCTTAAACTAAAGTTATAAATCACTGTTTATTTCTATTGTACAATAACAATTGCGTCCCATATAAAAAGCATTCAGAATTGAATTTCTGATTTTGAAGTTTCCTTGGGGATAATTTATTCAGTTAATGCTCTCAAAATATAGTGATTAGCTTCAAAAGTGTGTCTTGGCATCCAGACACTTCTCTCAAAGGTTGTTTGTGGGCAAATTATTGTGCTAGTACAGAAGAATGTCAATGTTTAGTCGTTATGGATTCTACAGCATTTACATTGTAAGTCGCATACAAAAATGTGACAATTAAGTATCAGTATGCCAAATAAAAAACAGATGTATACCGAGACCTTATGACAATTCTCAAGAACTAATTGCAAATGAAAGAAAGCCTTTGATCAGGTGTTACATGTTAGCAGCGTAAGCAGTTTCGGTGTACATTAGGTCTGCCGAGCAATTCATATCCAGATTCAAAGGTATGGAATAAGTATCCAGAAATCATACGTTTTGTAATGTTGGTGATTACACTAACTGAAAGACTGTTGTGACCTCCATGGTTCCAGAAATACTCAGGCCAGGGCAAGGACGGCCAAGTGGAGAGCTCAGGCACACACAGTAGTCTGTGGAACAGGCTGCCAGTGCAGGTACACAAATAGGGGGCCCCAAGGGCAGGCTTGACACGGCAATCCACACGCGCTGGTGCAGTGCTCAAAGAGTTAAGACTTTCATAGGTATTACACCATCAGGCACTGCTAACTGTAGAGTCATAAGGCCAACAAATACATTTTTAAGCACATGGCACCACACAACATTATTGAAGGACTCACTCACATTCTGCGTCTTACCATGTAAACATTTCTTTAGTAGCTCAGGATTTGTCAAATATCTGTAAATAGGTATGATTGCCTCTATTAATGCCAAAGGGAGAGAATGTTTATGTGTAAATTCGTGCAGGTTGCCAGAAAATTCAGATTGTCTATATTTACACCAAGTGTTTGGTGGAGGTGGACACAAAGCATGACATGGTTTCCTTCACTGCTAGCACACTTTAAGTACTTCAGAAAGAAAATGCAGGTCTCATATATCTGTTGCCCAGAAATTTGCATTTCTTGAAGTTACTTTTATGCTCAGTCATTTTATTTACATATAAATAGCAACAGAAGTTAGCTTGCTATAAAAATAGCTGATAATCACACTACTTTCAACAAAACCTAGTATCATAAACAAAGGACTGATTTGTTTATCCATAATGCCAACTTCTGAGATGCAGCAGTAGGCACAAAACAAAACAATTCACAGCCTTCTAGACTGTGTACTTCCCGAGATGCTCAACTGTGGCAGTATATTCATAGCCGTGAAATTTGACAGTCACACGTCAACATTCAAAATATTATTTGAAGGTCTCACAATTATCTGATTTTAATGTATTATATACCAAAATGTTTAGGAAAGTATATTATGGAGTAGCAAACAGGAAATGTCAACTTTCAACGAATTTCATGTGCAATGTTCCCTTAACGATTCAATAAGCTCAGGTCAGATTTTTCCCAGGAGGTCTAAGATATTACCTTCTTGAGTTGGTTCTCTAATCATCTATTCGAAGTAATTTTCAGACAAGATATTTACAATAATATCACATGAGTTCCTAATCTCTGGCACCAGTTTTGATATCATGATTCCTCCAATGTGTACCTGGTAATGTGAAGTCACCCTCTTTTATCATATCATTATCAGGAAAGCTATTAACGATATTCTGCTTATTCTCTCTGGAGTGCTCTACCACTATGCCTCCTGACCCAGGTGGTATAAAAAAGCATCAGAATACCATTTTTGACCAATGTTTTGATGCTCAACTTCACCAAGATTTATTCTCATGTTCAGAATATGTTATAACCTCATTGGACATTATCAAATTCTTTTCTCCAATAAGTATGCTACCACCGTTGGTGACTAATCTATCCTTCCCGTACATATCCCACTCTGAAGATTTTGTCAACATTCACTTCCAGATTCAGCTAACTTTCTGTTCTTAATACTCTCTGGGCATTGCAATCTTCATTAAGCAAAACGAATTCTGGGACCTTTCCTTGGATGCTCCTGCAGTTTATTAATATCATAATACCCTTTTCTGTATCCAGTCTGTGAGGTCAAGCATTTTCTGAGAACATTGTGGCTGATGTATCTTCAATTTTGGTAGACAATTCATCTGTGATTTCTCATCTCTCCTTCCTCTAGCCTAAAAAAAGAAAAAAAATCATGTGAACACTACAAGTACTCCGATACCCTAGCAGCCACTTCTTGTGTATAGTGCAGGCCTGATGTACTAAGGGGTACTCTACAACTCTCCATCCAGCAGCAGAGGTCAAAATATTGCATCTAATAACACTGCAGAATTGTCTGAGCCTCTGATTTAGACCTTTGTACATGACTCCCATTCATTACCTTCTAACATGTTCTTTCAATATTTACTTAAATTTACTCCAAAAATCACAGTGCTAATAAGAGAAATGAAACAATGAAAACTTAAATCAAGCCAACATAAAAACATGTTTGGTTGATTTCTAAATTGCTGAAAGATAAGCACCTGTAACATAAGAAAATGGCACACCATAAAAAGCTGAAGCTCTAGTCCAGACAATACACAAAATTTTAAAAGTCTTGCAACACTTGTCTTCTAATCATCTTAAACAGAAATCAGTGCACTACTAAAATTTAATTCTGCACTTTCATCAGAATATAAAATTCAATCTATCAAAACATAATGTAGCACAAAATGTTTATCCTAAAGGCATTCAAAATGGGTAGGTCCTCCCATCAAAGCAAACAGCCATGCATAATGGGTCTATGTCATACACAGATATAGTTGAATGAGACTTCATCCCACCTCTGTAACCAGCATGAGCAACACCACAGATCAGTTGTTGGTTTCACAGTTAGCAGCTTCTTGTCCCTCATCTCCAGCCCCTCTTCCTTTGATTTATGCATGAGCTGGCTCAGCTTCAAATGTGCAGTCAGTGGCAGAATGGTGAGCTTGGCTGCTCTGTCATATCACATTGTTCATTTCCCTTAGTCCAGTGTACTACAGTTCCCAACAGTACTCCTTCCTGTATATAAGAGAGAGAGAGAGAGAGAGAGAGAGAGAGAAGAGTGTCATGTCCTCTATATTTAGTATGATTTCTTTTTGAAGAATACATTTGTTGAAGTGACTGAAAACCCTCTAACAGAATCAGAGCAAATGAAACATAGTTGTATGCCCACAGTGTTGCCAGTGAAACACTTCATTGAGTTTGATACATAGGGTTTCATGTTAAGACAGGTATAGGTGGTTTTGAAGTATTCTAGTATCACTGCTGTGTTAAAGGTTATTACATACTGATATTTGAGGAAGAAATGAAACATGACATATTGAGGATGCCCATCAACCTATTTTATCAGCTTTGTCAGCTGGAATTGCTTTGTATTTTCTATCTCTTTTTTCTTTGAAGCTTCATGTGTAGCTTTTCCTGCAATGTGTCACTTGCTGAACTTCTCGGTGAAGTGACCAACAGTGGTCCCCCATCATGTTTGTGTTTCAGCGGCCTTGGTAGTGTTTTTCCATCACTTTAATGTCCTGGTGAAAATGCTCTCCTTGCTCCTCACTAACATCTCCCATATTGTCTGGAAAGTAACCAAGGCGACTGTCCAAAAAGTGAACTTTCAGGCTCATTAAACATACTCAATTTTTAAACTTCTTTAACATTGTAGCTATAATAGACACATATTCTGGATCTTTTTCATGTCCTAAGAACTTTGTAATGAATTGTTTGAGGATACCCATGCTTTTTTCTCATTAAATGTCATTTTGGATTCAAAGTTAACATCAAACATCAATTTTCTGTCAGGTCCGACAAAGATGCCTTGTTTTAGTTTAGCTTCTGAAAGGTGTGGAAACTTTTGGCAGAGATACTAAAAACATGGTCCATCTTTAGGCAAAGCCTTTACAAACTGTTTCATTAGGCCTAACTTTATATGTAGAGATGGTAGGAGTATGTTTTTTCAATCTGCATGGTTCTTGTGTAGAATGTTCTTCTCTCCAGGTTTCAAAGTCTCCCTCACAGGCCAGTTCTTTTTGCACCAGTGTTGATACGTAGCCCTAATGTCCCATTCACACAAGAAACATGGAAATTTGGTGAAGCCACCTTGCTGACCAAGGAGCCTGCATGTTACTTTTAGATTGCCACATATCGTCCAACCATGAGCAGAATAGCCTATTTTATACAGCACTATTTCTAGGTTTTAATTGCTTTCTTTCAGATGTTCAGAATGTCCAACAGGTATATTTGCATACATGTTACCATTGTGTAATAAAACAGCTTTTAAACTAGTTTTGAATGAATCAATAAACAGCCTCCAGTCTTCCTTTTTGTATTCAATAACAAACTCATCCACCAGACCAGGAACGTCTGAGCAGTACACTAAATCACCTACTTGTTGAAAAAACTTGGGTAATTCCAGTTCTCTCTTTCTATACATGTATATGCTGGTTCCAACTGCCAAAAGCAATTTAGCTTTTTCTTTCGTTAAGCTGAGATTCCTAACTAAATCATTAAGCTTGGTCTGAGTAAACAATTTGGGCTCTAGATTTTCTGTATTACAAAGCAATTCAACATCATCTGATTAGTGTAAATCAGACTGTACATCAGAAAATACTTCTGTTGGAATAGAATTTAGATCATCTGGTGTTTTAGGAACTGGCAAATCTACACCACGACCTACTGGTCAGATGGCAGATGGAAGGTTAGGGTAGCTTATTACCTTCTTGTTTTTCGAATTATGACCAGTAATATCAACACTGCAAAAGTAGCAATCATCGGAATGATTTCTTGGCTCCCTCCATATTATAGTAAAAGCAAATCCAAAGACTTTTTTTTTCCTTTTTGGATTATTCTCTCAGATCTTCAACACACACATAACATACCTTTATGTGGCACCCAAGATTTATCTTGATCACCAAGTTTAGATCCAAAGTATGATGGATAAACCTTTTTCACAAACATCTGTAATGTTTCTTTGGTGTTTTTTAATCACAAGTTCACCACTAATATAACAAAAACTGTCAGCAGAGTTTTTACAACCACGATTAGACATTGTACTGAGCACATGTACAGGAAATGGGAAAGTGAGGATAGGTTGACAGTAAACAAAACACCATCTGTTAACACAAAAATAGAATCAACCTCTTTTTGCCAGCAAATGTTTCCAGCGGTGCTACCAATGTGATCTACGTTCATTACACATCCATTCTAAATTATTTTAACTATATAAAAGCTGTTAAATTCTTTGAAGCATAACTTAATTTAATAAATTTAACTGTAAAATGTGAGGAAGTGGTGGGTTATACAGTTTTTTAAGTATCATATTTGGATTTCTCACCCTAAAAAACATGTTGTTGTGGTCTTCAGTCCTGAGACTGGTTTGATGCAGCTCTCCATGCTACTCTATCCTGTGCAAGCTTCTTCATCTCCCAGTACCTACTGCAACCTACATCCTTCTGAATCTGCTTAGTGTATTCATCTCTTGGTCTCCCTCTACAATTTTTACCCTCCACGCTGCCCTCCAATGCTAAATTTGTGATTCCTTGATGCCTCAAAACATGTCCTACCAACCAATCCCTTCTTCTAGTCAAGTTGTGCCACAAACTTCTCTTCTCCCCAATCCTATTCAATACCTCCTCATTAGTTACATGATCTACCCACCTTATCTTCAGCATTCTTCTGTAGCACCACATTTCGAAAGCTTCTATTCTCTTCTTGTCCAAACTAGTTATCGTCCATGTTTCACTTCCATACATGGCTACACTCCATACAAATACATTCAGAAACGACTTCCTGACACTTAAATCTATACTCGTTGTTAACAAATTTCTCTTCTTCAGAAACGCTTTCCTTGCCATTGCCAGTCTACATTTTATATCCTCTCTACTTCGACCATCATCAGTTATTTTACTCCCTAAATAGCAAAACTCCTTTACTACTTTAAGTGTCTCATTTCCTAATCTAATTCCCTCAGCATCACCCGATTTAATTTGACTACATTCCATTATCCTCGTTTTGCTTTTGTTGATGTTAATCTTATATCCCCCTTTCAAGACACTGTCCATTCCGTTTAACAGCTCTTCCAAGTCCTTTGCTGTCTCTGACAGAATTACAATGTCATCAGCGAACCTCAAAGTTTTTACTTCTTCTCCATGAAATTTAATACCTACTCCGAATTTTTCTTTTGTTTCCTTTACTGCTTGCTCAATATACAGATTGAATAACATCGGGGAGAGGCTACAACCCTGTCTCACTCCTTTCCCAACCCCTGCTTCCCTTTCATGCCCCTCGACTCTTATAACTGCCATCTGGTTTCTGTACAAATTGTAAATAGCCTTTCGCTCCCTGTATTTTACCCCTTCCACCTTCAGAATTTGAAAGAGAGTATTCCAGTTAACATTGTCAAAAGCTTTCTGCTTTCTCTAAGTCTACAAATGCTAGAAACGTAGGTTTGCCTTTTCTTAATCTCTCTTCTAAGATAAGTCATAAGGTTAGTATTGCCTCACGTGTTCCAACATTTCTACGGAATCCAAACTGATCTTCCCCGAGGTCCGCTTCTACCAGTTTTTCCATTCGTCTGTAAAGAATTCGCATTAGTATTTTGCAGCTGTGACTTATTAAACTGATAGTTCGGTAATTTTCACATCTGTCAACACCTGCTTTCTTTGGGATTGGAATTAGTATATACTTCTCTAAGTCTGAGGGTATTTCGCCTGTCTCATACATCTTGCTCACCAGATGGTAGAGTTTTGTCATGACTGGCTCTCCCAAGGCCATC
Source organism: Schistocerca nitens (assembly GCF_023898315.1). Classification (NCBI taxonomy): domain Eukaryota; kingdom Metazoa; phylum Arthropoda; class Insecta; order Orthoptera; family Acrididae; genus Schistocerca; species Schistocerca nitens. The sequence continues at coordinate 737,661,373 of NC_064619.1, read as the reverse complement.
AGTAGTTCTAATGGAATGTTGTCTACTCCCGGGGCCTTGTTTCGACTCAGGTCTTTCAGTGCTCTGTCAAACTCTTCACGCAGTATCTTATCTCCCATTTCATCTTCATCTACATCCTCTTCCATTTCCATAATATTGTCCTCAAGTACATCACCCTTGTATAAACCCTCTATATACTCCTTCCACCTTTCTGCCTTCCCTTCTTTGCTTAGAACTGGGTTGCCATCTGAGCTCTTGATATTCATACAAGCGGTTCTCTTCTCTCCAAAGGTCTCTTTAATTTTCCTGTAGGCAGTATCTATCTTACCCCTAGTGAGACAAGCCTCTACATCCTTACATTTGTCCTCTAGCCATCCCTGCTTAGCCATTTTGCACTTCCTGTCGATCTCATTTTTGAGACGTTTGTATTCCTTTTTGCCTGCTTCATTTACTGCATTTTTATATTTTCTCCTTTCATCAATTAAATTCAATATTTCTTCTGTTACCTAAGGATTTCTATTAGCCCTCGTCTTTTTACCTACTTGATTGTCTGCTGCCTTCACTACTTCATCCCTCAGAGCTACCCATTCTTCTTCTACTGTATTTCTAAAAAACATAAGAATAAGGTATTTTTAGCAAAAAAGTTTTTCCATTATTTTTGGCTTGTGTTATTATTGACAACTCTTCATTATTTAAAATGCATAGAAATATGCACAAATAAATTTATGTGTGACAACTTCATCAGCAGAAAACATACACATTTTTCACATATTATAGTTTCATAAAATGCAGCTCTTTCCATTACTGCATTTGGAAAATGAATATTTTTAACAATTAATATTACAAAATTTAAGTTTTATATTTCCTACAATAGTGTTGACTCTAATCATAAAGTTTTATCATTTTAAACAAAATACACTCTTCCAATACATATTGAAGACTGGTCAGTGGAAGATTGTTTACACTAAGAGTAAACAATTTTGTTATTTATTAAAACTGTAGAAGTTACCTTCCTATAGTGGATTCATGAACGGAATGCAGAAATGTGTAACAGGAAACAGGATTCACACTAGCTTTCAAGCTATTGTCTTCTTTTAGCAAGCATGCACGTATACAGTCACACAGAAGCCCAAATCACACTTCCATAGACAAGGCGAGACTGATTATTGATACTCAATTATTGGAAGCAACTGCCTGAGCTGATGAAGGTAGGCAATGATGCAAAGAAGGGGAAGCAGCAAAGAGGCAGGGATTTAGACAGAAGATTCCAATACTACACAATAAAATGAAAGCTGTACAGAAGCTAAAGCAAAATCAAACAACTCAAACTCCAGGATGGAATGTAACAATATCTACTCACCATATAGTGGAGATGCTGATTCACAGAAAGGCACAACAAAAAGACTGTCTAAAAGTTAGATTTTGGTCAACAAGGCCTTTATCAAAAGTAGACAACATAGACACATGCACACACTTATGCAAATGCAACTCACACACATGTGACCACAGTCCAAGGCAGCTCGAGCCAGACTGCAAGCAGCAGGGTATTGTGGGAGAGGCAATTGGGTGGGGGTAAGGAGAAGGCTGGTGTTGTGAGGGGACAGGATAGCAGGGTACGGCTGGTGGGCAATAAACTGCTGCTGGGAGCACGTAGGGATGAGATGGAGAGTGGGGCAACTAGGTGCAGTTGGGAGGTAAGACAGAGGGTGGATTAGTGGTCTAAAGGGGGGAGGGGGGGCAGGATTAGCAGAAAAGGAGAGAGGTAAAAAAACAGGGTGCATTGACAGAATAGAGGGCTGTGTAGTGCTGGAAGGGGAACAGGGTAGGAGCTAGATGGGTTAGAACAAAGACTAACAAAGTTTGAGGACAGGATAGTTGCAGGAATGTAGGATATATTGCAGAGAGTGTTCCCACCTGTGTAATTCAGGAAAGCTGGTGTTGATTGGAAGGATCTAGATGGCACAGGCTGTGATGCAGTCATGGAAATGAAGGACAACATGTTGGGAGGCATGCTCAGCAACAGGGTGCTCCAGTTGTATCTTGGCCACAGTTTGCCAAGGGCAATTCATGTAGACAGACACTTTTTCGTTGTCATGCCCATATAGAATTCATCACAGTGGTTGCAGATTAGCTTGTAGATCACATAACTGGTTTCACAGATAGCCTTGCCTTTGATGTGATACGTGATGTTTGTGACAGGACTGGAGTAGCTGGTAGTGGGAGGATGTATGGAACAGGCCTTGCAACTAGGTCTACTACAGGGATATGAGCTGTGAGACAAGGAGTTGGGAGCAGGGGTTGTCCAGAGATGGACAAGGATATTGTGTAGGTTTGGTGGATGGCAGAAACTACTGTGGGAGGAGTAGGAAGTGTAGTGGGTAGGACATTGCTCATTTCAGGTCATGACAATAGCTAGTCAAAGCACTGGTGGAGAATGTAATTCATTTGGTCCAGTCCTGGGTGGTACTGAGTTAAGAGGGGAATGCTCCTCTGGCTGGACAATGGGGCTTTGAGAGGTGTTGGGTGACTGGAAAGATAAGACACAGGAGATGTGTGTTTTGTACATGGTGGGGAGGGTAATTATGATTCATAAATGTCTCAGTGAGTCTCTCAGTACATTTCGAGAGGGAATGCTTATCACTACAATGCTGTATGGAAGGGACAACTTGGTATGGAATGGGTGGCAGCTGTCGAAGTGGAGCTATTGCTGGTTGTTGGTACACTCCTGGAAATGGAAAAAAGAACACATTGACACCGGTGTGTCAGACCCACCATACTTGCTCCGGACACTGCGAGAGGGCTGTACAAGCAATGATCACACGCACGGCACAGCGGACACACCAGGAACCGCGGTGTTGGCCGTCGAATGGCGCTAGCTGCGCAGCATTTGTGCACCGCCGCCGTCAGTGTCAGCCAGTTTGCCGTGGCATACGGAGCTCCATCGCAGTCTTTAACACTGGTAGCATGCCGCGACAGCGTGGACGTGAACCGTATGTGCAGTTGACGGACTTTGAGCGAGGGCGTATAGTGGGCATGCGGGAGGCCGGGTGGACGTACCGCCGAATTGCTCAACACGTGGGGCGTGAGGTCTCCACAGTACATCAATGTTGTCGCCAGTGGTCGGCGGAAGGTGCACGTGCCCGTCGACGTGGGACCGGACCGCAGCGACGCACGGATGCACGCCAAGACCGTAGGATCCTACGCAGTGCCGTAGGGGACCGCACCGCCACTTCCCAGCAAATTAGGGACACTGTTGCTCCTGGGGTATCGGCGAGGACCATTCGCAACCGTCTCCATGAAGCTGGGCTACGGTCCCGCACACCGTTAGGCCGTCTTCCGCTCATGCCCCAACATCTTGCAGCCCGCCTCCAGTGGTGTCGTGACAGGCGTGAATGGAGGGACGAATGAAGACGTGTCGTCTTCAGCGATGAGATTCGCTTCTGCCTTGGTGCCAATGATGGTCGTATGCGTGTTTGGCGCCGTGCAGGTGAGCGCCACAATCAGGACTGCATATGACCGAGGCACACAGGGCCAACACCCGGCATCATGGTGTGGGGAGCGATCTCCTACACTGGCCGTACACCACTGGTGATCGTCGAGGGGACACTGAATAGTGCACGGTACATCCAAACCGTCATCGAACCCATCGTTCTACCATTCCTAGACCGGCAAGGGAACTTGCTGTTCCAACAGGACAATGCACGTCCGCATGTATCCCGTGCCACCCAACGTGCTCTAGAAGGTGTAAGTCAACTACCCTGGCCAGCAAGATCTCCGGATCTGTCCCCCATTGAGCATGTTTGGGACTGGATGAAGTGTCGTCTCACGCGGTCTGCACGTCCAGCACGAACGCTGGTCCAACTGAGGCGCCAGGTGGAAATGGCATGGCAAGCCATTCCACAGGACTACAATCAGCATCTCTACGATCGTCTCCATGGGAGAATAGCAGCCTGCATTGCTGCAAAAGGTGGATATACACTGTACTAGTGCCGACATTGTGCATGCTCTGTTGCCTGTGTCTATGTGCCTGTGGTTCTGTCAGTGTGATCATGTGATGTATCTGACCCCAGGAATGTGTCAATAAAGTTTCCCCTTCCTGGGACAATGAATTCACGGTGTTCTTATTTCAATTTCCAGGAGTGTAGATTTGATGTGGACAGAGGTACTGAACAGCCATCTTTGAGGTGCAGGTCAATATCAAGGAAGGTGGCATGATGGGTTGACTAGGACCAGGTGAAGAAAATGGGGGAGAGGATGTGAAGGTTCTGGAGGAATGTAGATAGGGTGTCCTCACCAATTCAGATCATGAAGATATCATCAATGAATCTGAACCAGGTGAGGGGTTTGAGATTCTGGATGTTTAGGAAGGATTCCTCTAGATGGTCTATGAATAGGTTGGCATAGGATGGTGCCATACGAGTGCTCATAGCCATACCCTGGACTTGTTTGTAGATAATGCCTTCATAGGAGAACTAATTGTGGGTGAAGATATAGTTGGTTATGTCAACTAGGAAGGCGGTGGTTGAAGGTAAAGTAGGAGGAGGTATAGGAAGAGGGAGATGGGTGGAAAGGAAGGCACAAGAAAGGAGAGGAAGGTGGAGACAAAGAGGGAGAAAAGGAGTGTAGAAAGAAAAGAGCTGGGTAGAAAGAGGTTTGGAGAGAGAGAGAGAGAGACAGACAGAGACAGATAGAGAGTGCCCACATGTGTGGGGGTGGAGGGAGCCAGTTCACAATCTGGAAAGGGAAGGAATGGTGTGAACAGAAGAGCGAAAGGATAAGGCAAGGTGAGACATTGGGAACAGGTTAGTGAATGGGATTGCAAGGATATAGGATATGCTGGATGAGGTTTCCCATCTGCATAGTTCAGAGAAACTTATGCTGGAAGGGAATGTCCAAATAGTGTACACAGTGAAGCAACTATTGAAGTTACTTGTGCTGTGGTGTAAAGAATGATGGCCCATAAATAAGTTGGTGTACAAGACATGGACGGGGGATTGCTGTAGTGAAAATATGGGTTGCAAATGGGGGAAATACATTGAAATGAGCAACTCTGATAGAGGGCAGATTATTATTATGCAGGGTCTGCAATTGAGTATCTTGAAAATGGTGAAGCTGGTTGAATGTTCACAGACTATTGTCATGAGCATCAACAAAAAGGGGTAGAAGGACAGTGAAAGTACCACTAAGCACTAAATGGTTGGGCATCCAGGACTCTTCACAGAACATGGGGTCTGGAAGCTTCTCTCTTCTCTAAAGCAAGATACATGGTGAAATGTGGCATCTCTACCAAAGAGCACAATACTGGCGCATGCACAAATGTTTCCGAGCACACCATTCATTGTACGTTGTTGAACATGGACTTCTGCAGCAGATCACATGTTGACCAAATGACATCATCAGTTGTGATTGGAATGGGCACAGAACCATCTAGATTTGGCCACAGCTCAATGGAAAAGTATCAGCACTTTGAGTGAATCACATTTTTGTAACACTGGATTGAAGGCTGTCTCGACAAATGCTGTCATTGAGGTGGACAGCACCTTAAAACGTGCAGTGCACCATGGACACAGGCTGATGGGAACAGTACTATGCTATGTGAGACATTCACCTGTACTTGGATGGGACCTGTGGTAGTAATCAAACTGACAGCTGCAAATCATCTGCACCCTTTTGTGCTTGATGTTTTCCCTGATGGTGATGTCATCTTTCTGCAATATTTTTGTCCATGTATCAGAGCCAGAACCATGCTACAGTGGTTTGAAGAATGCTGTAAGGAACCCGTGTCAATATCTCTCCAACCTAAATTCACCTGATGTATACCCACTCAAACCCATCTGCATCACTATCAGGCGCCATCACCGTGTATGGAAATCAGCAGCCTGTTATTTATGTGAATTACATGACCTGTTCTTAGACATCTAATGTCACATACATCCACAAACTTACCAACAAACTGTCAGTCCCTGATACACAGAATCAGTGATGCATTTTGTTCGAAATAATAAGAAAGAAGCTATCAAGCAGGGGGTCACAATGTTTTGGCTCATTGGTGTATATCAGCTATGCTGCAATTACTGTAGAATATTCTATACAGGACTGACAAGTAACCAACTGAGCACTTGCACAAGTTACCACTGCCAAACAGTGGCAAACTGAAAACTTGACCATCAGACATGTTGAACACAGTAACACTAATGACTTCAACAGCTGCTTCACTATGCAGGCCATTTAGATACTTCCTTCCACCAGAAGTTTCTCTGAACTTCACAAGATGAGAATTGTCTCTGCAGCATATCCTCTGCTCTTTCAGTTCCCCTTGCTTGAACCTCCTTTAACCTGTTCACAGTGCCGCACCCTACTTTTCCTTTTCTCTCTTCCGTCCACACCACTCCTTTCCTGTTAAGATCATGGAATGCCTCCTCCTCTGATCCCCCCCCCCTTCTCCTTCCCCCCCCCCCCCCATCCACATGTTCAGGCATTCTCTCTAGCTCACTGTTTTTGTCCTGACTCTCTCCCATCTTTCTACCCTCTCCTTTATATCTCCCCTGTTTCTCCTTCTTCATCTGTTTTTCCTCCTGTTTGCCCAGTCCTTTCCCTCCTCCAACAAGTCTTTTTGTTCTATCCTTTGTACTCCTTTCATCTGGTTGTGCAGTAATGGAGTCACCTGTCTAGGACCTTCTCTTATCTGCTATGTGGTTTTTACTTCCTTATCTACCTCCATCAGCACGAGCAACTTCTTTCAGTAACTGAGTATTAATAATCAGTCTTGCCATGGCCATGGGAGGGAGTGTTTTGGTGGCTGTGTGTAAATGTTTGTACTTATGCTAGAAAAAGTGCAAGAGCTTGAAGGATAGTGTGATAGCTGTTTCCCACTATATACCTCTTCGCTCCATGCATCGGTCCACTGTAGGTGAATAGTTGACTTTCTCTTATTTTACATATTGCTCAATTGAGGAATTACTATTATTGTTATAAGTTACTTTTGGTTTTAGTCTCATTATTGTTCTTTGTGATGTTAAACAATGATTAGTATATGTAGAAAATTAGAACATAATCATATATATTTGTTCATGTAAAAATATTATCAGGTATTGTGAGGTATATTACTCATGTGCATCATATTGTTCAGGAGGTGAATCTTGGTCTGTTATGTTACAATATGCAGCTGTTTTCTCAAGCTCACCAGAGACCTGCTTCTTTGTGTTTCTTACATCAGTATCACTGTATCCTGCCGAACCATCTTTCAGCTCTTGGCTACCCATCACCTTAAGTTCTCTGCATGACACAACACCTTCCTAAACTCCAGTGTGTGGTGAATCTGTATAGCCATTTGATGCTCTCCAAGAAATTTTGCTGTTTGTAATTGGGTAGCTTGCAATGTAAGTAGATGTTTCTAGAGTAAGTGTTCAGTTTGCAATCTGATTTAAGTATATGATGATATGCACTATACAACATCTTTTTCAACAAATGTTTGAATGAGTGAATGTAAACACACTGTTCATCACATTTCAACATCAGGACAATATCTGTGGAGTTCAGAATTTTACATTTCTGAACATTTAAAGCAAATTGACAAACTTTGCACCACTTTGAAATCTTATTTAGATTTGACTGAATATTTCAATAGTTTTTTGCACAATACTTCATTAGGATAACTACACATTTGTAAAAATCTGAGGTTACTACTATAGTTCAATTCTTTTATCTTGGCGGCTCGCGCATGCCCGCCCAGACGCGGGAGATTGCTGCGTTGCCAGTTGCACACAACGCACGCGCCAATAGAAGCAGCACCATAGTATAGCATAGTTCGCAAGCTTACATTTAGGGGGGAGCGCGCAGTTCATGAAGTAAAGCCACCACGGCCACATTAACCCTTTCGCTGTTACAGAGACATGCACCCTGCATTCTGCGCTATGCGTGATTTTGTCACTGCACTGCTCGCCTGTGCAGACACATTGTGTTCCGACTGCTTTGACACTCTTATCAATCGATTTCCACAAAAACTATTTGGCCCAAAAATTTGATTTTTACACGTCTTCTTGACTGATACCTTCCCCCCATAAATGACTTAATTTTGTTTCAATGTTCAACGCAGTTACTATGCAGCATTAAATATAGTAAACTATTGCACGAAATTTTGAAGAGTTTGCAGAGGTAAAAGTCCATAGAATATACTTTCCGTGTGGTCGATTTTAGTTGCCACAATGTTGAGAATGAAACGTGGACAAGATACCTAAATTTCATATAAAATTTACTGTATAACAATAGCTCATTTAAGTACCACATAAGTGTCGTATGTAATATTGAGAAATATTCTGGCTTTTGCGACTGTAACTAAAGTTTTATTTACACTGAGCACGTTTGGCTTTATTTTAAAGCACTTCAATCAATCAAAAGGAAGTAGACAAAATACATTAAACAAAACTGTGGACTTACAAAAACATTAGGACTTGAATATACCGTCTATCAGTGAAGTGCTCTGAGCTATGTCAAATATAATTTTTGTGTGTGGCACACACAAACATCATTTATTTGCTAAAACACTGATCTGCCAACACAAACGTTGAATATTGTGTTACCGCAGCACAAAACTACGAAAGGTGACTTGGCAATGGAGGAGACAAAATACTGTCCACTGAAGATGCTTCAAAAGAGAGAAACGCGTCTGGTCTAAATAAGTCCCTTATTACAGTTGCAGAAGAGGAATATATTTCAGTACCATAGGTAAAACTGCGACTGTGGAACAAAAACAAGAAAGAGAACATGAGTACCATTGTGTATGTGCCATACCTTTCCTTGATTGAAGTGCTTTAAAATAAAGCCAAAAGCGTCCAGTGTAAATAATACTTTTATTACAGTCGCGAAAGACGGAATATTTCTCAATATTACATATGACACGTATGTCGTACTTAAATTAAATGAGATATTGTTATACAGTAAATTTTATATGAAATTTAGGTATCTTGTCCACATTTCATTCTCAACATTGTGGCAACTAAAATCGACCATACGGAAAGTATACGCTATGGACTTGTACCTCTGCAAACTCTTCAAAATTTCATGCATAATAACTGCATTGAACATCGAAACAAAATTAAGTCATTTATGGGGGGGAAGGTATCAGTCAAGAACACGTGTAAAAATCAAATTTTTGGGCCAAATAGTTTTTGTGAAATCGAATGATAAGTGTGTCAAAGCAGTGGGAACACCATGCATCTGCACAGGCGAGCAGTGAAGTGATGACAAAATCGCGCACAGTGCGGAATGCAGCGAGCACGTGTCTGCAGCAGCGAAAGGGTTAATGAAGAGACAAAGCACTAGAAATTTCAAAAAATTGCATTCAAACGAATACAATTCGTGAAGTAAGGCACTTCGATATTGTTTTTTAATAATGAAAATATTAAGCACCACACTAGGTTTGAACTCATAACCTTTCGCGTAGCAGCCCACCACCTTAACCATTATGCTAACGAACCTCGTCTGCTTATATAACGCCATGAGGACTATAACACGCAAAATACTGACAAACACTGTTGGTATGACTATGAATTACTCACGCTTCGTCGAAGTACAACAGGAAATAAACAATTACTGCTGTTTTTTATTGCGAAAAAGCGGTTCGTGAGAGTGATACAAACACCTTTCCTTGCTATCGCCTGAATTAGGAGTCTTATTGCTTGTTTGGTTTAATTAATTAATAGAATATGAAGCAATTGGTATAAAGAATGCTTTTTCCAAACTTTCTATAAAAGAATGTCTGCTATCAAGACATTGCTTTTGTTCTGTTACTTTATTTATGACTGAACGTTTCTAAAACTGAAGACACTCGTCCATGCTCTGCACTGCAGTTGAGATGTGGCAACGTCATTCTCTGTTCTTTGGCTGACTGTGTTTTGTGATGTCAGATGTGCAGAACGAACCTAAACTCGGCCGCCAACATAAATGATGCGCACTTTAGTGGCATGTTAAAATATGTTTCTAATGCAATATTCTGCAAATGGATTACCTGCAAAACTTTATAATTACTGATTTCAAATAATATTTATTTGATTCAAAAGTAATTTCAAAATTAACCAAAAACTTCTTGCAGTAAGTTGAATTTAATACAACATTTGTTTTGTAAATAAAACCACCTGTTCCTGCTACCACTTCATTTATTTATCACAAACATGTTTTGCATTTCTCTTGTTCTAAGGCATCATCAGTGGGCTCTATAATGATACAGTTTTGTTAGTTTTAGATTATTAAACATTATAGATCCCATTGATGATGTCTTAGAACAAGAAAAAGGCAAAACACGTCTGTGATAAATAAAGAGGCAGCAGCAAAAGGCGGTTTTATTTACAAAACAAGTGTTTCTATACTTCCTGCAGAGGATGGTGACACAAACAAACTTGTTAATACAACATAATTAAAAAGAGTCTTCAAATATAAATTTATGGAGATAACTGGTACTGATTCTTATTTTTGGAGATATATTTAATATTTGGTTTTATGGAAGTAAGCTGTGTTCTCTCCCACATCAAATCTGTTGTAGTATTTACAGTTTGTTGACACATATGTTGAGAGCCCAGTCCCCTGCATCTGAAGATATTCATCTTCCAACTGCCTAAGAAATCCACTACCTGTGTTAATTTAAATTTTCCTTGCAATGATGAAATAGATGTCAGTCTAACAAAAGTTTTGTATTTTTCTGCTGACATGACCAAAAGTAGTGTTTCTAATCTGCAATTCATTTAGATATTTAATTTGTTGTTCATTTAGAAAAGAAATGTTTAAAATCTTGATTGAAACCTTCTGGGTGCTGAATAACTTCTTCAATAAATGTCTGTCCTATGTCACGTTCATTGTTCTTTGTAAATATGATGCAACAATAGACAATTTTCAAGTGTCCAATTTCTATCAGATATTGAGCTTCTCAAAAGTTCTAAAAAGAATGTATTTGTGCACCTTGTCCCTCAGCTCAAAAATACTAATTAGCATCTTTCCTCAAGATAACTGTCTTTCCATATGGTATGTAAAAGAAAAGATATATATACACATCTGATTTAGTATTTTGACCAAACAATTTCTTACTGGCCAACACTTACGTAGTTAATGATTTTGATGACCTTAACAAGAGCAGTTTTGCAACAGGTGGATAGTTTCTTTTGCAATAAGTGTCTTCCTATGGACAGGGTTGGGCTAAGATTCTTAGGCCCCTTCCACAAATCTTTTATTTTAAACTTTGCTTTTTTTTAATAAAGTTAGAAAAAATATAATGTAAAAAAATGTACAATGCACTTTTAAGAAACATTTGATGCTCACAATTAACATAAATTTGTTACTTTATAAAATTATATTTTATGTCTAGCTATTTTAAATGTGAACTTTTTTACAATCCTGGTACAATCTGATGAGTTGACTAGCTCTGACTCTATTGTTATTGAGTCGATCTCACTCATTGGCATTCGAACAATTTAGTCTTAACTCTTGCAAGAAAGCTGAATGACTGCTCTGCTTGGGCAACAGTAGCAGGCAAAGTGCAGGTAATCTGTAAGGCTAGAACTGAACATATGAAGACCATTGAGAAAACACAGAGGGAGAAGTGGCTCAGGTCCAAAATTAGCTATGTGAATGTCTTTACCTGCATAATTTCTTCTTCAAAACTTTGCTTATTAATTTCTATGCTGTACAAATATGGCATGTTTTCTATGAACTCTGACACTATAGAATTGTCCATGCTTATGGTTACATAAGAACTCAAATGTGTGCATTGTGTTGTCTATGGCAACATACCTTATAGTTTCCTATTACTGCATCTAGAGCAACATTCAAAATATCTACTTTGAAACTGTCCTTTGGACTGAGGTATAAACCGTTTTCTGCTGTTTCATCTACAAAGCATTTTCTTTTACCTTTCTGTTTCTCTGTGCCATGAATCATTACATACAAGTCAGGTCATTATCTCATTTTTCCACTAGACTCTTAATATCAGCAATTTTAACAGTAATTTTGGCTTCCCTTGCTTAAAGCACAATGCTTTGTATCTTTATTGCAGCTAACACTTTATACTGCAATGAAGACATCAAGACTTATTGAAATGATTTAAAATGCTTCCAAATGGCTTCTAGTTCAGTATGTGCTTCCACAGTCAAATTGAAGTAATCCTAGCAACTGCTTAGTAAATGAACACATGAACCTACCTGTCAGACCATCTCGTTTCTTATAGCCTATGAAGAGATGATCCACTATTATCTTTTAAAACTTCCCATCTTTGGGAACTAGACTGATACTTATGTTATCATTAATATCAGGTATTATATCAACAGGTGGAAATTAAAAGTCTTTCATAAATATTACAACACTTGTATGTATGTGAAATAATATTTTATGTTCTACATTATCAAGCAATGAAAACTCAAGATAGGGATCGGTCAGGTGTGCATGAGGTGTGCTTGCCTGTGTGTGTGTGTGTGTGTGTGTGTGTGTGTGTGTGTGTGTGTGTTTACTGATGAACACTGTTGCTGAAAACTACATGTGAGTGTCTTTTAATCACACCTGTCTGCAACTTGATGTGTCATCTGTATATTATTCAGTATTCAGTTTATTCACGATTGACCACTTACAGCGGAATAGGTCTGAACATTAAATATACAATTAACAATAACTTTACAGTAAAGTTTTTACAATTTAATTCCTTTTCTTTTAGGAATATTCTTATATACTAATGTCAACGATTATTTCAAAATATTCTGTTATCTTATAAAATGGGTGTTTGAGTAAGCAGTCATAAACCTTACATTTGAAAATATTACTGGTCAGTGACTGAGTAGATGCTGGAAGTATATTGAAGAGTTTTAAACTCATTGTTTTGTGTGAGTTTGCAGTCTTTGTGAGTCTGTGTCTTGGTATGTCGAAGTCCAGTGTGCCTCTGGTGTTGTGGGGATGTATGTTCTCTCTGGTCTCGAACTCATTTAAGTTGCTTTTGACATAAAGCAGCGCTGTGTAGATGTATAGATTCACAACAGTTAATATCATGTGCTTGATAAAGAGGGGGTGGCAATGTTCCTTGGGCTTAGCTTTGCTCATTATTCTGATTACTTTTTTTTTGAATTTTCAGAATTTCACTGACAAAGCAAGAATGTCCCCATAACAATATGCCGTAGGGTATGTGTGACTGAAAGAGGCCAAAATATACCACCTTTAGATACTCATCAGTGACTACATCTGTCAGTCTCCAGATGAGATAACATACTCTTGCTATTCTCTTGCAGATATGGCTAATGTGTTCCTCCCAGTTTAATTTTGAATCAATGTGGAATCCTAAGAATTTTATTGATTTGCTTTCAACAGCTGTAGTTAAACCCAGAACTAGTTCTTGTGTTTTATCAGGATTACACAGGAGTTCATTAGAAGAAAACCAATCTATTACTAGTTCTAGTTTTTCCTGTGTTGCCTGATGCAGTTCTGTTGTGTCATGGTGTGTATTGAGCAATGTTGTATCATCAACATAACACACAATTGAATTTGCTCCTACATGGTAAGGTAATTCATTAATTGCAATGATGAACGGAAAAGGACCTAGGACCGAGCCCTGAGGCACTCCAGTCTGAACTTCCTTCAGTGAGGAGCATCTATTTTTAATTGATACAAACTGTCTCCTGTTACTTAAGTATGATTCGCTTACATCCAAAGATGGTTTGTGTATGCCATAAAATTCCAGTTTTGCAAGTAGTGTGTTAGATGGTATGCAGTTGAAGGCTTTGCTAAGATCACAGAGTATGACTGATACTAGATCATTATTTTCGAATGCAGTTAACACCTGGTTAACAACTTCAGTGACAGTAGTAGTGGTATTTTTACCATGTTGGTATGCAAACTGTCTGTTGGAGAGGAGATCATGCTTATCAAAATAATTATTTAGTTGACTGTACATTACATATTATGTTCTACATTGTCTGATATATTAGTTGTACCTTACTTGCAGAACCATAGTATTTTGCTTTAATTATGCACTAGTAATATACATATACAGGGTGAATATTAATAAAACTGAAAAACTGCAAGAACAATTTCCTGACTGGAAATGGAGGGAAAAATGTCCTATGTACATGTGTTGAAAATGCATTTTTGCCACAGTAGATGGTGCTGACAAACGATAGTTCCTCAGACCATATATAATCTTCCCTGTGTGTTGCAGGCTGTATGATTGATGCAGCATACTGTAAGCAGCAGAAAAATCTGGTATTCATGTTGGGAACAAGCTGAGATGGTGTTTCTGTGCAGCTGAGCAGATGTGGAAACGGTTGAGAGGCAGCAAAACGAGTACTGGTATCCTCAGAGACACCAACCCCATCCCACATGTCATGCCCTTCTGGGACGTTTGTGTGATCGTGGGTCCTTTCAGACAGATGAATGTGAAATGTGTGATGTGGCTTGTGTCTGTAAGGGTACTTGTTTCAGTATAGCCATGCTTTCTCTTGGCTGTTTCCATTTGTTTGGCCGTACACAAACACCATCTCGGCTCGTTTCTGACATGAACACCAGACTATTCTGCTGCTTACAGTGTGCTGCATCAATCACACAGCCTGCAACACACAAGGGAGACATGGCATGTGGTCAGAGGAACTTTCATTTGTCAGTGCCATCTACCATGGCAATCATCCATTTCCAGACATGTGTTCATAGGACCTTTTTTCCTCCATTTCCAGTAGGAATGCGACCCTGCAGTTTGTTGGTTTTCTCGATGTTCACCCTGTACATATTTTTTAAAACCAATCCTCAGCCTGCCTTTTAGGCCTTTTATTCAAAATCATTGGTATATACTTTAATACTTATACTGTATTTGACTTAATATTTAGTAAGACACCTAGAACAGGGGGCCTGGGCCCAGGATAATTTTACCCTGCTTACCCCACTCACCCCCCTCCGTAATGCTGGTCCTGCCTATGGATCATGCAGTGCAACTATAAGAGTTTTTGACAATATTCCTGATAAGCTGTACAGCGTTTTTATGATGCCGCTCATGACATTTTCACCATTGGTACAGATATCAGTGCAGTTGTCCCATGATGTTTTATCCTCTCCAAGAAAAGAATTTGTGAGACCATGTATTTCAATTCTAGTGGTACATCCTCCAGTGACATGTTTTTGTGCTGGTATCTATAATAATTAACACAACAGTCTAACTAAATTGTTAGACTCATTCTGAGATTCAAGTGTACAAAATATTATGAAACTAGGAATAAAACTGTCAAGTCTCACCTTTATGATGGTAGACAGCAGAGCGATTGTTGTTGAACCAGTAAGGGCACAGTCTGGGATGGGCAACAGTGGCTTTCTCAATATAGAACCTGCTGTCTGCAACATTTGCCAGCTGTCCCAAATTAGTAAGTGGAAGTGATGGTTAGTTGTTATTATATTAAATTTAGTTTAATAGAAGCATTAATTTTGATTGCATCTTCTCAAAGTCACTTTCTTTAATATTATGAAGAAAAGCACATATATTTCACAGAACCCTCAAGAGATCCCTACAGAACCCCTTGGTTCCATGGAATACAGTTTAAGAAAATCCATTGCACGGCACTAACCAGAAGGGTCCCAAAACACCTTCCTGGGGCACACCTGAAGTTATTTCTATACCTATCAGTGACTGCATCCTTCCTACCAAGAAATCCTCAGTCCAGCGACAAAATCCACTTGATGTCCCAAATGATTGTACCTTTGATGATATGTGTATGTGTAGCAATGAGTCAAATGTTTGTCAGAAATAGAGAAATGCTGCCTCTATCTGACTGCTTCATCCATGGCTTTCAGGATGTTATGTGAGAAAAGTTCAAATTAGGTTTTGCATTATGAATGTTTGTGGGTTCCATTCTGGATAGCATGGAGGACGCCATTCTGTTCGAGATACATTTGAGCTCATAATATGTTCTAAGATTCTACAGTGAATATATGTCAAGGATATTGGATGTTATTTTTGAGGGCCACTTCTGCTACCCTTCCTCTAAACAAAAGTTGCTTTTGCTTTCTTCCAATGATTGGGAATGGTTTTTTGTTCAAATGATCTGTGGTAGTTTATGGTTTAAAGAGGGGCTAACTCAGCCAAAAACTCAGTATGGAATATGAAATGATATTTCTCTGCTGTGGAGCCTTGTTCAGTTCCAGTGATTTTAACTGTTTATCAACATTACTGACACTAATATCTACATTATTCATCATTTCTTTAGTGCAACCATTGAACTGGGACGGGATTCCTGGATTTTTCTTTGTAAAGGAACATTTGAAAATTGAGTTCATCATTTTTGCTATTTCTGTGCTATCATCACCAAAGGTCTAAGTGTTGCATCTCTGACTAACAATCAAAATGTCCTGGGTCCCAGGTTTGAATCTAGCCACTGCTTAAATTTATAATAAAAGCTGTCAGCAATGGCAGCTGAATACGTCCGGAATAAGAAGTAACCACAGTCTTGCCAATGGCTTTGTCAAAGAGGGTGGAGGAATATACAGAGGCTCAGGGCACTCTTTTGCTCTTGGGTTAGGAAACTGCCGTTAAAAAATGGAAGAAACACCAATGGTCAGTGGCATGATGACACAGAAGTCAACGAAAACCACTGCATTACAGATTCATAATGTATATACATAGGACATGTGGCCTATAACTGAAAAAGCTTCATGATGGTTTCTCCATTGCCAAAATATTCCAGGTTGGTCCCCATTCATATCTCCAAGATGGGACTGCCAAAGGGGAGGAGATAATGAGAAAAATGGGGAATAACCCATGAAGTTATAACATTCTACAAGTCAGAGCATGGAATGTTAGAAGTATGAATATAGTAGGAAAGCTAAAAATCCGAAAAAGCAGAATGCAAAGTCTCAATCTAGGTATATTGATGGGTCAGTGAAGTGAAATGGAAATATGATAAAGATATCTGGGCATACAAATACAGGGTAATATAAGTAGCAGCAGAAAATTTTATTATGGGAGTAGGATTCATTATGAATAGAAAAGTAGGGCAGAGATTGAGCTACTGTGAGTAGTTCAGTGATAGCGTTGTTATGATGTGATCTGACTGCAAACCAACATCAACAATAAAAGATGATGTGACTTACCAAATGAAAGTGCTGGCAGGTCGACAGACACACAAACGAACACAAACATACACACAAAATTCAAGCTTTCGCAACAAACTGTTGCCTCATCAGGAAGGAGGGAAGGAGAGGGAAAGACGAAAGGATGTGGGTTTTAAGGGAGAAGGTAAGGAGTCATTCCAATCCCGGGAGCGGAAAGACCTACCTTAGGGGGAAAAAATGACGGGTATACACTCGCACACACACACATATCCATCCACACATATACAGACACAAGCAGACATCTCACAAGCAGACATATTTAAAGACAAAGAGTTTGGGCAGAGATGTCAGTCGAGGCAGAAGTGCAGAGGCAAAGATGTTGTTGAATGACAGGTGAGGTATGAGTGGCAGCAACTTGAAATTAGCGGAGATTGAGGCCTGGTGGATAACGAGAAGAGAGGATATATTGAAGAGCAAGTTCCCATCTCCGGAGCTCGGATAGGTTGGTGTTAGTGGGAAGTATCCAGATAACCCGGACGGTGTAACACTGCACCAAGATGTGCTGGCCGTGCACCAAGGCATGTTTAGCCACAGGGTGATCCTCATTACCAACAAACACTGTCTGCCTGTGTCCATTCATGCGAATGGACAGTTTGTTGCTGGTCATTCCCACATAGAATGCATCACAGTGTAGGCAGGTCAGTTGGTAGATCACGTGGGTGCTTTCACACGTGGCTCTGCCTTTGATCGTGTACACCTTCCGTGTTACAGGACTGGAGTAGTTGGTGGTGGGAGGGTGCATGGGACAGGTTTTACACCGGGGGCGGTTACAAGGGTAGGAGCCAGAGGGTAGGGAAGGTGGTTTGGGGATTTCATAGGGATGAACTAAGAGGTATATATATATATATATATATATATATATATATATATATATATATATATATATATATATATATAACAGAGGGAAACATTCCACGTGGAAAAAATATATCTAAAAAGAAAGATGATGAGACTTACCAAACAAAAGCGCTGGCAGGTCGATAGACACACAAACAAACACAAATATACACACAAAATTCAAGCTTTCGCAACAAACTGTTGCCTCATCAGGAAAGAGGGAAGGAGAGGGAAAGACGAAAGGATGTGGGTTTTAAGGGAGAGGGTAAGGAGTCATTCCAATCCCGGGAGCGGAAAGACTTACCTTAGGGGGAAAAAAGGACAGGTATACACTCGCACACACACACACACATATCCATCCACACATACAGACACAAGCAGACATATATTTACTCTTTGTCTTTAAATATGTCTGCTTGTGTCTGTATGTGTGGATGGATATGTGTGTGTGTGCGAGTGTATACCTGTCCTTTTTTCCCCCTAAGGTAAGTCTTTCCGCTCCCGGGATTGGAATGACTCCTTACCCTCTCCCTTAAAACCCACATCCTTTCGTCTTTCCCTCTCCTTCCCTCTTTCCTGATGAGGCAACAGTTTGTTGCGAAAGCTTGAATTTTGTGTGTATATTTGTGTTTGTTTGTGTGTCTATCGACCTGCCAGCGCTTTTGTTTGCTAAGTCTCTCTCTCTCTCTCTCTCTCTATATATATATATATATATATATATATATATATATATATATATATATATATATATATATATATATATAAAACAAAGATGATGTGACTTACCAAACGAAAGCGCTGGCACGTCGATAGACACACAAACAAACACAAACAGACACACAAAATTCAAGCTTTCACAACAAACTGTTGCCTCATCAGGAAAGAGGAAAGGAGAGGGAAAGACGAAAGGATGTGGGTTTTAAGGGAGATGGTAAGGAGTCACTCCAATCCCGGGAGCGGAAAGACTTACCTTAGGGGGAAAAAAGGACAGGTATACACTCGCACACACACACACACATATCCATCCACACATATACAGACACAAGCAGACATATTTAAAGACAAAGAGTTTGGGCAGAGATGTCAGTCGAGGCGGAAGAGAAGAGGCAAAGATGATGTTGAATGACAGGTGAGGTATGAGTGGCGGCAACTTGAAATTAGCGGAGATTGAGGCCTGGTGGGTAACGGGAAGAGAGGATATATTGAAGAGCAAGTTCCCATCTCCGGAGTTCGGATAGGTTGGTGTTGGTGGGAAGTATCCAGATAACCCGGCCGGTGTAACGCTGTGTCAAGATGTGCTGGCCGTGCACCAAGGCATGTTTAGCCACAGGGTGATCCTCATTACCAACAAACACTGTCTGCTTGTGTCCATTCATGCGAATGGACAGTTTGTTGCTGGTCATTCCCACATAGAATGCATCACAGTGTAGGCAGGTCAGTTGGTAAATCACGTGGGTGCTTTCACATGTGGCTCTGCCTTTGATCGTGTACACCTTCCGGGTTACAGGACTGGAGTAGGTGGTGGTGGGAGGGTGCATGGGACAGGTTTTACACTGGGGGCGGTTACAAGGATAGGAGCCAGAGGGTAGGGAAGGTGGTTTGGGGATTTCATAGGGATGAACTAACAGGTTACGAAGGTTAGGTGGATGGCGGAAAGACACTCTTGGTGGAGTGGGGAGGATTTCATGAAGGATGGATCTCATTTCAGGGCAGGATTTGAGGAAGTCATATCCCTGCTGGAGAGCCACATTCAGAGTCTGGTCCAGTCCCGGAAAGTATCCTGT
Source organism: Schistocerca nitens (assembly GCF_023898315.1). Taxonomy (NCBI): domain Eukaryota; kingdom Metazoa; phylum Arthropoda; class Insecta; order Orthoptera; family Acrididae; genus Schistocerca; species Schistocerca nitens. The sequence goes on along the minus strand of NC_064619.1, from coordinate 737,641,658 downwards.
CACAAGTGGGGCACTTTTGTGGTTCTTCTGTGGGGGATTCTGGGCTCGATGGGATGAGGAAGTGGCTCTGGTTATTTGCTTCTGTACCAGGTCAGGAGGGTAGTTGCGAGATGCGAAAGCTGTTGTCAGGTTGTTGGTGTAATGGTTCAGGGATTCCGGACTGGAGCAGATTCGTTTGCCACGAAGACCTAGGCTGTAGGGAAGGGACCGTTTGATGTGGAATGGGTGGCAGCTGTCATAATGGAGGTACTGTTGCTTGTTGGTGGGTTTGATGTGGACGGACGTGTAAAGCTGGCCATTGAACAGGTGGAGGTCAACATCAAGGAAAGTGGCATGGGATTTGGAGTAGGACCAGGTGAATCTGATGGAACCAAAGGAGTTGAGGTTGGAGAGGAAATTCTGAAGTTCTTCTTCACTGTGAGTCCAGATCATGAAGATGTCATCAATAAATCTGTACCAAACTTTGGGTTGGCAGGCCTGGGTAACCAAGAAGGCTTCCTCTAAGCGACCCGTGAATAGGTTGCCATACGAGGAGGCCATCCTGGTACCCATGGCTGTTCCCTTTAATTGTTGGTATGTCTGGCCTTCAAAAGTGAAGAAGTTGTGGGTCAGGATGAAGCTGGCTAAGGAGATGAGGAAAGAGGTTTTAGGTAGGGTGGCAGGTGATCGGCGTGAAAGGAAGTGCTCCATCGAAGCGAGGCCCTGGACGTGCGGAATATTTGTGTATAAGGAAGTGGCATCAATGGTTACAAGGATGGTTTCCGGAGGTAACAGATTGGGTAAGGATTCCAGGCATTCGAGAAAGTGGTTGGTGTCTTTGATGAAGGATGGGAGCCTGCATGTAATGGGTTGAAGGTGTTGATCTACGTAGGCAGAGATACGTTCTGTGGGGGCTTGGTAACCAGCTACAATGGGGCGGCCGGGATGATTGGACGTATTTAAAGACCAATATATGTCTGCTTGTGTCTGTATATGTGTGGATGGATATGTGTGTGTGTGCGAGTGTATACCCGTCCTTTTTTCCCCCTAAGGTAAGTCTTTCCGCTCCCGGGATTGGAATGACTCCTTACCCTCTCCCTTAAAACCCACATCCTTTCGTCTTTCCCTCTCCTTCCCTCTTTCCTGATGAGGCAACAGTTTGTTGCGAAAGCTTGAATTTTGTGTGTATGTTTGTGTTTGTTTGTGTGTCTGTCGACCTGCCAGCACTTTCATTTAGTAAGTCACATCATCTTAAAAACAAAGATGATGTGACTTACCAAATGAAAGTGCTGGCAGGTCGACAGACACACAAACAAACACAAACATACACACAGAATTTAAGCTTTCGCAACAAACTGCTGCCTATATCCGCTCCCCGGATTGGAATGACTCCTTACCCTCTCCCATAAAACCCACATCCTTTCGTCTTTCCCTCTCCTTCCCTCTTTCCTGACGAAGCAACCGTTGGCTGTGAAAGCTAGAATTTTGTGTGTATGTTTGTGTGTCTATCGACCTGCCAGCGCTTTCATTTGGTAAGTCACAGCATCTTTGTTTTTAGATATATTTTTCCCATGTGGAATGTTTCCCTCTCTCTCTCTCTCTCTCTCTCTCTCTCTATATATATATATATATATATATATATATATATATATATCCAAAAACAAAGATGCTGTGACTTACCAAATGAAAGCGCTGGCAGGTCGATAGACACACAAACATACACACAAAATTCTAGCTTTCACAGCCAACGGTTGCTTCGTCAGGAAAGAGGGAAGGAGAGGGAAAGACGAAAGGATGTGGGTTTTATGGGAGAGGGTAAGGAGTCATTCCAATCTGGGGAGCGGAAAGACTTACCTTAGTGGGAAAAAAGGACGGGTATACACTCGCACACACATACATATCCATCCATACATACATAGACACTATAAAATCACAAGCAGAAAGTGTACAGATAAAGTACATGAGGATTCTGAATGGGTAATTCAGTATGTAATGGGAGAAGAAAGTTTAATAATCATGGGAGATTGGAATGCAATTGTATGGGATGGAATAGATGATTGGGATACAGGAGAAAATGGGTTTGGTGATTGGAGTGAGAGAGGACAAATACTAATTGGGATCGGAAATAAATTTTAGATATTAATAACGAATATTTTGTTCAAAAGTCACAAGAGTCGGATTCGGAAAAGACCCAAGACACAGGAACATTACAGTTGTAGTATGTCATGGTTAGACAGTGATTCTGAAACCAGATATTGGATTGTAAAGCATACCCAGGAGCATGTATAGACTAAAGTTATAAATTAGTAATGATGAAGTTCAAGAAAATCATTCTGAAGAATCAGTGTGGAAGGAAGTGGGATATTGAAATACTGAGGAATGTTGACATCTCTTTGAAGGTCACTAAGGATGTGAATGCTTTGATAAGGAGTACCAGAGCAGGTAGTTCAGTTGAAGAGGAATGGACATCTATATGTTGGGCAGACAAACATAGATAAAAGGAGGGGTTACTGTGAAGAAACATTGGATAATAGAAGAAATATGTCAGTTAATTGATAAAAGAAGGAAGTATAAAAATGTTCACGGAAATGCAGTAACACAGCAATATAAATCATTTAGGAAATAAATAATATAACATAATTTTTTGCTGGCAGGAAATCTTCAAAAGGACTTTTGTAAGCATGTGCAGCACAACTGTGTGTTTTTCTGCACCACAGACACACAGTGGTGATAAAGATTTGCTCCACTCATAGTAAGTGTCTTGCACATCATCCATGGCAATTTCAGATGCCCTAGGCTGGTTGAATCCAAGGAGTTTCTTCTGGATGAAAGGCAGCTTCAGGCATTTTAGAGAACAGTTTTGTTGCCAGTTGCACTTCCATTCATCGATGGTACTGAATTCAGTTTCCATGAGAGTCCTGCCTGTGATGAGAGTGGGATGTCTTCATCTTAGTCTGTTTTGCTCCATAGGGAATACATCATCCATTATTTGAAGGTCAATGTTATTAGCAATCTTCTGGCATTCACACAGTAGCACACTCTTCTGTCTGATATTAGGAGGTGGGATGTGGCTCAAGAGAGGTAGCTAATATGTGGAGTAGATCATATTGACCCACTAAAAATGCACATGGCCTCAATAAGTTGTATGTCTATCTTTTTTACATGTGGACTATTAAGCCAGGCAGGCACAGAGTACTCTGCTGCTGAGTATACCAATCTGAATGCTGATACCTGGAGAGTGTCTGCTGACAATCCCCAGCAAGAGCCACAGAGTTATGAAGAATGTTGTTTCTGGTTTTGAGATTAGCAGATGTTTGTGTAAAATACTCCTCAAAAGAAAGTGTCCCATCTAATGTGATCCCAAGTTATTTTGGGTGTATATTATGATAGACATTGTGGGCTCTGTGTGCCACTCTAATGGACAGAAGAAAACATGTAACTTCTGTTTTATTCGAGGTTGGTTGTAACTACGATTTATAGAAATAGTGGCTTAAGATGTTTAGGTCAGAAGTTAGGGTTCATTTGTTCAAAGTTTTTGTGTTGGGTAGCCATTTCCCAGCTGTCTCCATAGCCAAACATTCTGGGCTATGTTGGAGGAATATCAGGTATACATAAATTAAACAAGAGAGGAGCAAGGAAAGAGCCATGTGGTAAGCCATTATATTTTTGAGCAGCTAGTGTCTTTTTCTGTAGTTACTGTAAATGTCTTTCCAGCTAACATACCCTGCTTCAATATGTGCTATTAAAAATATGACTCGACCAGCACAGCTCCATCCTGTTAAGAATCCAGCTTGCTCAGTAAGAAGGTTCTGAGATATTACTGGACTACTCTGACTGTATAGAATTCTTTCAAGGAACTTATAAATAGTGCCAATATTGCAACTGGATTATAGTTTTTAGGCTGGTCTGATGCCTTGCCAGGTGTGAGTATTTCTATGATTTTTGATTGCTTCATTTTTTGTGGAGCTGAACCAGATATCATAATGTCAGATAAGAAATCTGCCAGCCGTCTTTTTGCATAGTTCCCTCTAGGCATAAGAAATTCTGGGTGGATTCCATCATTTCCCAGTGCCTTTCCTGGTTTTAAGATTTTAAGAGCAGCAGAAATTCCAGATATAGAGAAAGTTCTTCAGAAGTCAGAGTGATCATTAGTGTTGTTTCTGAGCAGTATAAGTTTCTGTCGGATGTATTTTGTATGAGTTTTATCCCTTGGTGTTGCTGATGTTGACTGTAAAGGTGATGCAATCCTATTAGCCAATATATGAGTGTTGCTCCTTACTATAATTTTGATTCCATCCAACTACCTTAGTAATGACCATGCTGTTCTACTTGATGTTTGAAAACTGAGGTGACTCCACAGTCTTTGTCCTAGCTTTATAACAGGTCCAAAGTTTATAGCTGGAGAGTGCTGAGAAGAACTGTGCGAGTCCTCGTCTTGCAACAAATTCATTTTAGGTGGAGATCTTTGAGATTATCTGCTATCTCTGTTTCTTGGCTTTATATATTTGTATGGAGTGACTGTCCTTTAACGCCACTCAGAGGACACGTGTGACATGGTATGTCACAGACATGAACAGTCATTGTCTCCCACCCGATAGGTAAAAAGAGTGCACTGAAGACCTTCAGGTTGGGAGGACTTGTACACGCATCAAAAAAAGTTTTGCATCACCTCAGTTCTGAGACTTCCAGAACCTGTACAGAAAATTGGAATAGAGTTCAACATAAACACCCTTTCCACCCTTTTTATTGCTCATGAAAACCACACTTTGCATGCTGTACCACCATACAGCAAGAACTTCAGAGGCTGTGGTCCAGATTGCTGTACACACTGACACCTCTAATACCCAGTAGCATGTCCTCTTGCATTGATGCATGCCTGTATTTGTCATGGAATACTATCCGCAAGTTCATCAAGGCACTGTTGGTCCAGATTGTCCCACTCCTCAGCAGCAATTTGGCGTAGATACCTCAGAGTGGTTGGTGGGTCATGTCATCCGTAAACAGCCCTTTTCAATCTAGTCCCGGCATGTTCGATAGTGGTCATGTCTGGAGAACATGCTGGCCACTCTAGTTGAGTGATGTCATTATCCTGGAGGAAGTCATTCACAAGATGTGCATGATGGGTGTGTGAATTGTGGTCCATGAAGACGAATGCTTCGCCAATATGCTGACTATATGGTTGCACTATCAGTCTGAGGATGGCATTCATGTATCGTACAGCCATTATGGTACCTTCTATGACCACGAGCTGCATATGTTGGCCCTACATAATGCCACCCAAAAACAGCAGGGAACCTCCACAGCGTTGCCCTCACTGAATGGCGTGTCTAAGGCATTCAGCCTGACCGGGTTGCTTCCAAACACACCTCCAACGATTGTCTGGTTGAAGACATATGCAACACTCATCGGTGAAGAGAACATGATGCCAATCCTGGGTGGTCAATTTGGCATGTTGTTGGGCCCATCTGTACCACACTGCATGGTGTAATGGTTGCAAAGATGGACCTCACCATGGATGTTGGGAGTGAAGTTGCACACAGTTTGAGTCATAACACAATATCCTGCGACCCCATGAAAAGCATTATTCAACATATTGGCATTGCTGTCAGGGTTCTTCCAAGCCATAATCCGTGGTTGGCAGTCATCCACTGCAGTAGTAGCCCTTGGGCAGCCTGAGTGAGGCATGTCATTGACAGTACCTGTATCTCTGTATCTCCTCCATGTCTGAACAACATCGCTCTGGTTCACTCCTAGACACCTGGACACTTCCCTTGTTGAGAGCCCTTTCTGGCACAAAGTAACAATACAGACATGATCAAACCATGGTATTGACCATCTAGGCATGGTTGAACTACAGACAGCATGAGCCGTGTAAGTCCTTCCTGGTGGAATGACTGGAACTGATTGGCTGTTGGACCCCTCTATCTAATAGGTGCTGCTCAAGCATGATTGTGTACATCTTTGATCAGGTTTAGTGACATCTATGAACTGTCAAAGGGACTGTGTCTGTGATATAATATCCACAGTCAACATCTATCTTCATGAGTTCTGGGAACTGGGGTGATGCAAAACTTTTTTTGATGTGTGTATGATCATGCGACAGAAGCAGAAATTGTTATTGAAATGGAAAACACAAGGGGTTTGTTAGGTCAGAATTTAAAAGAACACTGGAAGATGTGTGATCAAATAAAGCAGAAGGGATAGACAACATACCACCAGATTTCTAAAATTATTTGGGAAATGGCAACCAAATGACTATGGTGTAGATTGTATGAGTCTGGCAATATACCAACAGACTTTCAGAAAAGTATCATTCACACAATTCTGTAGGTAGCAAGGGCAGATAATTTTGAGAACTATCACACAATCTGCTTAACAGTTCATGTATCCAAACTGTTGACAAGAATAATATACAGAAGAATGGAAAATAAAGCTGAGGATCTGTTAGATGCTGATCAGTTTGGATTTAGAAATGGCAGTGACACTAGGGATGCAGTTCTGACGTTGTGCTTCACAGCCTATGCTATCTGCTTCCTTCCTACTAACACCAGCTTTTCTGAATTGTACAGGTGGGAACTCTCCCTGCGATATGTCACACGTTCCATTATCTTTCTGCCCTCAGCTTTTGTTAGTCATTGTCCTTTACCCACCTATCCCCTTCCCTGTTCCCATTACAGAACTACACAGCCCTCTATCCCACCAACACACCCACAGCTTTTTACTTCTCTCCCTTTATGCTGCACTCCTCATTCCATGGTAATAGAGGGAGCTGTAGATGGTAAAAACTACAGCAGAAGGCAGAGACTGGAATACATCTAGCAATTAATTGAGGACATGTGGTGCAAGTGCTACTCTGAGATGAAGACGTTGGTGCAGGAGAAGAATTTGTGGTGGGCTACATCAAATCTACATCTACATACATACTCCACAATCCACAATACGGTGCATGGCGGAGGGTACCTCATACCACAACTAGCATCTTCTCTCCCTATTCTCTCTATTCCACTCCCAAACAGAACGAGAGGAAAATGAATGCCTATATGCCTCTGTACGAGCCCTAATCTCCTATCTTATCTTTGTGGTCTTCCCACGAAATGTAAGTTGGTGGTAGTAAAATTGTACTGCAGTCAGCCTCAAATGCTGGTTCTCTAAATTTCCTCAGTAGCGATTCAAGAAAAGAACGCCTCCTTTCCTCCAGAGACTCCCACTCGAGTTCCTGAAGCATTTCCATAACACTCGCATGATTATCAAACCTACCAGTAACAAATCTAGCAGCCTGCCTCTGAATTGCTACTACCGTATTTACTCGAATCTAAGCCGCACTCGAATCTAAGCCGCACCTGAAAAATGAGACTCGAAATGAAGGAAAAAAATTTTCCCGAACCTAAGCTGCACATGAAGTTTGAGACTTGAAATTCAAGTGGAGGGAAAAGTTTTAGGCCACACCCCCAAATCGAAACAAAGTTGGTTTATTGTAATATGAGAGACAATTTAGGTAGAATAAATGACGATACAGCTACAGTAGTCTGGTTCGAGTTGTAAGCTTAGCAGTTAAGCTTTACCACATAGCCATTGCTATGCGTCAGGCGCTCCGTCCGTATTTATTCGGGTACCCTTCCTTTTTCACGTGCTTCATCTGGTTTGAATTGATTGCTTATTTTTATTTGATCTGATAAGTGCTGTTCTCTTTGTTATAGGTGTTTACGTCACTCTAAGCTGAAAATGCATTACTGTCCTGTGTCATGCATTGTTTGCCACATTCTGATAATGAGTGTTTATGGCCTGCCGCCGCTTGTGGCATGGTTTGCTTTTGTGCGCGCTACCGCTGCTTACAATTTAAAAAGAGAGAGAGAGAGAGAGGAATCGTCTCATTATTGAAACAATGGCAAGAGACTGCTATTTGTTGTTACTTACTCTACTGCTTTCTTTGATAATGATCAACAAGAACCAAATAATAGGCTGCGTATGATAGAAGATGTTCTGAACGAGAGTTTAACGAAAATTTTTCTCCATTTGAAAATCTTTGCAGACGCCTCTTTAGTACATTATATTCTGCACAGAAATTAGTCATCTTAGATTTAAAAATCTAGTCAATTGCCATGCTTCAATTCTGACTGTATCACTATTAGGCATAAGAATAATACGAATATAAACATGACATGATATGTATATTCTTCCGCGTTTGCTGTAGTCTCACTCTAGTTTCGTAGTTTATTAGGCAGACAGGATTTAAATGAGATAGCAGCAAACATGAAAGAATTCATGGCAAAATGTTTGTATTCATATTATTCTTATGGTGAAGATAACAATGTGTGTGATTCACAATTCATAAAAGTTCCTATTAGCAACCATCTTTTCTCACAGGTAGGAAAAAATTCAGAACGTAGATTTGGCCATATTTACAAAGATCCCAAACAATCTTGCCAGCCGGATTTTCGTAGTGCATTGAAATGCTGCTACATTCGAAGATGAACAATACGGAATTTGTATTGACTTCTTTGGATAATGTATGAAAATGAAGTGGTCGAAACTCGGGGCGGAGAAAAAAGCTCGTCTTCCACCTTTTTTAAAAAATTTTTTTACCGACGCAGAGGTTTTGGCGCCAGTATTTATCTTTGTGCCTGCAAAGCATGCCTGTGTAGCGCTACATATATTCAACCACAGAAGTTAGGTGTGGCAGCACCTACCAACATTTTTCAGAACTTCTGCTTACTTTGCACTCGATTCTAAGCTGCAGGCGGTTTTTTGGATTACAAAAACCGGAAAAAAAGTGCGGCTTAGATTCGAGTAAATACGGTATGTCCTACCTCAATCCAATCTGATAGGGATCCCAAATGCTCGAGCAGTACTCAAGAATAGGTTGTATTAGTGTTTTATAAGCAGTCTCCTTTACAGATGAACCACATCTTCTCAAAATTCTACCAATGAACCGAAGACAACTATCCGCCTTCCCCACAAGTGCCATTACATGCTTGTCCCACTTCATATCGCTCTGCAGTGTTACACCCAAATATTTAATCGACGTGACTGTGTCAAGCGCTACACTACTAATGGAGTATTCTAACATTATGGGATTCTTTTTCCTATTCATCTGAATTAATTTACATTTATCTATATTTAGAGTTAGCTGCCATTCTTTACACCAATCACAAATCCTGTCCAAGTCATCTTGTATCCTTCTACAGTCACTCAATGACGACACCTTCCCGTACACCACAGCATCATCAGCAAATAGCCGCATATTGCTATCCACCCTATCCAAAAGATCATTTATGTAGATAGAAAACAACAGCAGACCTACCACACTTCCCTGGGGCACTTCAGATGATACCCTCACCTCCGATGAACACTCACCATCGAGGACAATGAACTGGGTTCTATTACTTAAGAAGTCTTTGAACCACTCACATATTTGGGAACCAATCCCATATGCTTGTACCTTAGTTAGGAGTCTGCAGTGGGGCACCAAGTCAAATGCTTTCTGGAAGTCAAGGAACATGGCATCCGTCTGATACCCTTCATCCATTGTTTGCAAGATATCATGTGAAAAAAGGGCGTGTTGCGTTTCGCAGGAGCGATGCTTTCTAAAGCCGTGCTGATGCATGGGCAGCAACTTCTCTGTCTCAAGGAAATTCAATATATTCGAACTGAGAATATGTTTGAGAATCCTGCAACAAACCGATGTTAAGGATATTGGTCTGTAATTTTGAGGATCCGTCCTTCCACCCTTCTTATATACAGGTGTCACCTGCACTTTTTTTCCAGTCGCTCAGGACTTTACGTTGGGCAAGAGATTCGCGATAAATGCAAGCTAAGTAAGGAGCATGTGCAGTAGAGTACTCTCTGTAAAACCGAATTGGAATCCCATGAGGACCTGGCGATTTATTTATTTTCAACCCATTCAGCTGCTTCACAACCCCAGCGATGTCTATCACTATGTCCTCCATCTGGGAATCCGTACAAGACTCAAACGGCAGTATGTCAGAAGACTGTCTCACCCATGATTATGTGGGAATAAGAGACCTACAAGTATCTGGACACTAACTTTGGTTCCACTAATAGCTTTACAAATGAGTAGTATTTTGTGGGTTTAGTAGAGACATTTCGATAAGATTTTTGTATAGTAGTTGTTGAAGGCTTCGACACTTAAATGCATTTTATTCAGCATCACTGTCTGTAACATTATCCCATATTTTATGGACTATAAGGCACTATGGACTAAAAGATGCACCTTAAGTTTTAAGGAATTTTTTAAATAATATTTTTCCCGTGCTTATTATAAGTTTGCAAACCCATACCAAAAAATTTCTTAGTTTATAAAACCAAACTGACCTTTAAGATCCCTGAAAATCATCATCTGAACTTTCTTCTTCTTTTTCCTCTTCATCGTCATTGTTGTCCTCTTCATGTACCAGATGTAGAAGTATGAAACCGGAATGTGATTGCAATAATTACACGTCTGTATTTTGAAACTGATGAACAATATTTTACTCAAAATAATCTCCATTGCTGTTTATATGTTTTTCTCACCTCTCCAGAAGGCTATGAATGCCACACCAAAAAACAGTTCTTCTTTTGAAGTGAACCAACCAGTCAGTGTGCCACTTTTGCACATTTTCATACAAACTGAAGCATTGTTCCGTGAGAGCGTGTCCCAGTGATGCAAATAGATGCTAATCGGATGGAGCTAAGTGCAGACAATAAGCTGCATTCCCAAGCATTTCCCACCTGAATGCCTCAGTCGTTTCCCTGACCCATTTTGCTATGTGTAATGGACATTATCATGGAGCAATATGACTTTGTGTTGTCTTTTCCCATATACTGGTCATTTATCACATAATGCTTGATTTAAATTGATGATTAGCTGTTAGCTGCAATCAGTGTTAACAGTTCCACCAGATTGTAGCACCTTGTGATAAATGACACCCTTCTGATATCACCAAACACACATCTTTACAAAGTGGTTTGATCTTGCAGTGGATGTCAATGGTTTGCCTGGCTTATCCATGATTTACAATGCTTAAGATTCTCAAAATGTATCAATTTTTCATCGCTTGTCACTATTCAATGGAGAAATGACTTCCTTTTGTATCTGGTGAGCAGTATTTCACAAATGGTCTTTTGATTTGGTTGCTGTCTTTCATTTAGTTCGTGTGGAACCCATTTTCCCACTTTCTGCACGTTTTCCACAGCTTTCAACTGAAGAGAAAAAGGTTTTTGTGTCACATTCAATTGTTCTGCAAGTTCCTGTGAGTTTAGAGTATCATCTTCATCTAATAAGGCCTGCAATTTGTTGTCTTTGAACTTTTTGGTTTCCCACACTCGTCGTTTCTTACATAAAAATCACCACTTTTGAATTTTTTGAACCATTTGAAACACTGTATTTTCCCAAGAGAATGTTTACCAAAAGCTTTGACAAGCATTTGATGCAATTCTGCAGCAGTTTTCTTCAAATGATAACAGATAAGCAGCACTGTCCACAAATCGTAGTTCTTAGTTGACATGTATATGGGTTTAAAACAGACACCGATCTATGAAACTTGGGGCATTGATTAATATGTACCTGTCAGCTGTTACAGGAAGCAGATGGCACTGCAGACGTAGTGTCATGGGGCCTACACTGGCAGCTAACACCACAGTGGCTAATACCATCTCTAGGAAAATTGCGGTTTTATGCTTCTACACCTGGTGTATGAGGGTTTTCAATGCCATAAAGAGGTTTACCCAGTCCACTCTTCTTAAGGTCAGATGTAGGGCAAAATTGGAGAAAACAGAAAAAAGATTTTTTTATTGTTTCTTTAAGAGTAGCATGTCAAAGTTTCATAACTGAATTCTGGCTAGAAATATGTTTTAAAAATCTTTGTTTGGATGTCTGCTACTCTCATGCCCCCTCTTTCTATGCTGTGATTCACACCTTCTCTACACTAGAAAATTTTTGTGCATTATTTTTTCATTCACAAAATCGAAACGAACTGTAGATGAGTCTAGAAGGCTGAGAGAAAGAGTATGTTTCCTTATTCCTTTGTTTACAATGTATTTTTTTAATACTGTGTGTTAGGAACTTATCTCAGGTTTTAGTTTTGCCTGTACCAATTTGTTTTGCTTGAAATGGGTCATAACAGTGGATACATATTCAGAAAAGTGAGGAAATATTGAATTTCACATGTAAGAGTTACAGGAAATTTAACTAACAGTGTTACAAATGCTGCTGATAAGTGTGAAGAACAATTTTTGACAAAATCACTGATGAAAAAGACTAATGAAGGAAAGGTGTACTGGCCAAAGATGAGTTTTGCAGTGGATTTAGATTAATTGACAGACTTCTCATACTGAAGAAAGAAATGAAAACCAAGAAATTACAAGCTGGAAAGCTACTGGGAGGTGTCAATAGACTGACAGAGAAGGGAATACACACTTTACAAATATATTATGGATAAGCTATCAGGGATAACTTACATAGTGTGAAAACAATGCAGCAAGCCATGTCGTCAATTTTCGTTCATGAACTTTTCACAGGTGATAACCCTCAACATTCCATTTGTGACATACTGTGGTACAAATATCTTAAGGCAAAAGCAATGGAAGTTAATAACCCACAAACATGGTTTGCCACTTGCTGTTTGAGATGTTATTAAACCAACTTTCAGCTACCCAGATCAATCCTGAACTGCTGAAAATGGGAGAACACAGAAAACAAATAAGAGCTTCAACCACCTTATGTGGATGTGTTATCCAAAAACAACATATGTGTCCTCAGTTGTTGTGAAGATAGCTGCATGTAGTGCCTGTCTGGGTTCAATAATAGAAAAGTAGGTAGAATTTAATGTTTGCAGTGATAGGCTTCCATCCAGGTGCATTCACACGAAGATACTCAGAAGCATCAATGAAGCATGACTGGGCAAAGCTAAAGCAGACGAAAAAAAATTGCAAAAGCTGGCTAGGAAAAGGAGACAGGGAAAGAGATTAGTCCAGGAAGATAATAAAGATTTTGGATATGGTTAGCTTTAGTCCATAGTGGTACGGAAATATTGTCAAAAATTGAAATAAAAACTTTAAATGCAGATTGCCATAAACCAACTTTTTGAGCTATTATGATCCTTTTTTCAGGAACTATAAAAGATAACATCCTGAAATGTAGCATAGTCCTTAAGTATTACTTACTAAATAATACTGTGCAGCACTGTTCCATTATCTTTTCTTTGACAAAATTTCTCCTTCAAAATTTGAGAAAAATGGAGCAGTCCTGAGTGACACAAAACTGAAAAATTAATTTCAAAACAACTATGACCTTAAGCAAAAATCTGTTGCATTTTATTAGCCTCCAGTTTTATTGCTTGATTAGTCTACAAGGAAAGGTACATTATAGAAACAATGGTAATTAAAAATTCAAAGCCTTATAAAATGTTTGTAGCTGAGCATTTTCAAACAAAAATTGCACACAGAATGAGATTTTCACTCTGCAGCAGAGTGTGCGCTGATATGAACTTCCTGGCAGATTAAAACTGTGTGCCCGACCAAGACTCGAACTCGGGACCTTTGCCTTTCGTGGGCAAGCGCTCTACCATCTGAGCTACCGAAGCACGACTCACGCCCGGTACTCACGGCTTTACTTCTGCCAGTATCTCGTCTCCTACCTTCCAAACTTTACAGAAGCTCTCTTGCGTACCTTGCAGAACTAGCACTCCTGAAAGAAAGGATATAGTGGAGACATGGCTTAGCCACAGCCTGGGGGATGTTTCCAGAATGAGATTTTCACTCTGCAGCGGAGTGTGCGCTGATATGAAACTTCCTGGCAGATTAAAACTGTGTGCCCGACCGAGACTCGAACTCGGGACCTTTGCCTTTCGTGGGCAAGCGCTCTACCATCTGAGCTACCGAAGCACGACTCACGCCCGGTACTCACAGCTTTACTTCTGCCAGTATCTCGTCTCCTACCTTCCAAACTTTACAGAAGCTCTCCTGCGAACCTTGCAGAACTAGCACTCCTGAAAGAAAGGATATAGCGGAGACATGGCTTAGCCACAGCCTGGGGGATGTTTCCAGAATGAGATTTTCACTCTGCAGCGGAGTGTGCGCTGATATGAAACTTCCTGGGATATTAAAACTGTGTGCCCAACCGAGACTCGAACTCGGGACCTTTGCCTTTCGCGGGCAAGCGCTCTACCATCTGAGCTACCGAAGCACGACTCACGCCCGGTACTCACAGCTTTACTTCTGCCAGTATCTCATCTCCTACCTTTCAAACTTTACAGAAGCTCTCTTGCGTACCTTGCAGAACTAGCACTCCTGAAAGAAAGGATATAGTGGAGACATGGCTTAGCCACAGCCTGGGGGATGTTTCCAGAATGAGATTTTCACTCTGCAGCGGAGTGTGCGCTGATATGAAACTTCCTGGCAGATTAAAACTGTGTGCCCAACCGAGACTCGAAATCGGGACCTTTGCCTTTCGCGGGTAAGCGCTCTACCATCTGAGCTACCGAAGCATGACTCACGCCCGGTACTCACAGCTTTACTTCTGCCAGTATCTTGTCTCCTACCTTCCAAACTTTACAGAAGCTCTCCTGTGAACCTTGCAGAACTAGCACTCCTGAAAGAAAGGATATAGCGGAGACATGGCTTAGCCACAGCCTGGGGGATGTTTCCAGAATGAGATTTTCACTCTGCAGCGGAGTGTGCGCTGATATGAAACTTTCTGGCAGATTAAAACTGTGTGCCCGACCGGGACTCGAACTCGGGACCTTTGCCTTTCATGGGCAAGAGATACTGGCAGAAGTAAAGCTGTGAGTACCGGGCGTGAGTCATGCTTCGGGTGCCCAGATGGTAGAGCGCTTGCCCGCGAAAGGCAAAGGTCCCAAGTTCGGGTCTCGTTTGGGCACACAGTTTTAATCTGCCAGGAAGTTTCATATCAGTGCACACTCCGCTGCAGAGTGAAAATCTCATTCTGGAAACATCCCCCAGGCTGTGGCTAAGCCATGTCTCCGCTATATCCTTTCTTTCAGGAGTGCTAGTTCTGCAAGGTTCGCAGGAGAGCTTCTGTAACGTTTGGTAGGTAGGAGACGAGATACTGGCAGAAGTAAAGCTGTGAGTACCGGGCGTGAGTCGTGCTTCGGCAGCTCAGATGGTAGAGCGCTTGCCCGCGAAAGGCAAAGGTCCCGACTTCGAGTCTCGGTCAGGCACACAGTTTTAATCTGCCAGGAAGTTTCAAAAATTGCACAGAATATCAAGCATTATGTTGTACATAATAGTCTCAAGTTTTACCATTTTAGTTGTGATATTTTTGGAGACATATATGTTTAAGTACAGGAATGCATTTTGCTGTATACCTGTCCTTAAGAGGTTCAACAATAATGTCTTCTGTCACTTTAGACCACGACTGTTTTATGTTTTATCCACTGACATACTTGTTTGATTGTAGATCATTTTAATGCTTCATTGAGTGCAAATTCATGTTGGGTTTCATCCATCATCCGTTTGCTCCATTCCTCCCTCATATGTACTTTAAATTGTTTGTTTATTGAGACATCAAGAGGTTTCACTTGAGAAGTAAGTCCTCGCAGAATAGCAGCAAGCTCTACATTTCCTTGTCTCAATTTCTCTTTCACAGTATTTTCAAAATGTCTTTTAAACTGATGTAGGACAAGAAGATAATCTTCTCCAATAAAGCATCTTTCCTTCTCTCCCAAAATCTGTTAATTCATAATTTCATATCACCCTTATCCATCCAACCATTGTCATGTATGTGATCAACACCTAGCAATATTTCAGAAGGTTTTGGCATTGTTTTCCACTCAAAAATGAAACGATCATTGGATTAAGTTTAGTACCATCACCGCATCATGGAAGAACAACAGTATACCGTATTTACTTGAATCTAAGCCGCACTCGAATCTAAGCTGCACCTGAAAAATGAGACTTGAAATAAAGGAAAAAAAAATTTCCCGAATCTAAGCTGCACCTGAAATTTGAGACTCGAAATTCAAGGGGAGAGAACAGTTTTAGGCCGCACCTCCAAATCGAAACAAAGTTTGTCCATTGTAATATGAGACACAATTTAGGTGAAATGAATGACGATACAGCTGCAGTAGTTTGGTTCGAGTCGTAAGATTAACAGTTAAGCTTTACCAGGTAGCCATTGCTATGCGTCAGGTGCTCCGTCCATATTTATACGGGTACCCTTCCTTTTTCACGTGCTTCGTCTCGTTTGAATCAATTGCTTATTTTGCCGTTTTCTTTGTTATAGGTGTTTACGCCACTCTAATCTGAAAATGCATTACAGTCCTGTGTCATGCATTGTTTGTCGCATTCTGATAATGAGTGTTTACGGCCTGTCGCCACTCCTGGCATGGCTTGATTTTGTGCACACTACCGCCACTTGCAATTTAAAAAAAAAAAAGAGGAATTGTCTCATTAGCGAAACAGTGGCAAGAGGCTGCTATTTGTTATTGCTTACACTGCTGCTTTCTTTGATAATGATCAACAAGAACCAAATAATAGACTACGTATGATAGATCATGTTCTGAACGAGAGTTAGGCGAAAATTTTTCTCTGTTTGAAAATCTTTGCGGCCACTTATTTAGTACAACAAATTCTGCAGAGAAATTAGAGTCATCTTAGATTTAAAAATCTAGTCAGTTGCCGTGCTTCATTTCTGACTGTATCACTATTAGGCATAAGAATAATATGAATATAAACATGACATGGTACGTATATTCTTCCGCGTTTGCTGTTGTCTCACTCTAGTTTCGTAGTTTATTAGGCAGACAGGATTTAAATGAGATAGCAGCAAACATGAAAGAATACATGGCAAAATGTTTATATTTGTATTATTCTTATGGTGAAGAGAATAATACATGTGATTCACATTTCATCAGGTTCCTATTAGCAACCATCTTTTCTCACAGGTAGGAAAAAATTCAGAACGTAGAGATGGCCATATTGACAAACATCCCAAACAGTCTTGCCAGTCAGATTTTCATAGTACATTGAAATTCTGCTACATTTGAAGAATGGCAATATGGAATTTGTATTTACTTCGCTGGATAATGTATGAAAATGAAGTGGTCGAAACTCGGAGTGGAGAAAAACAGCTCATCTTCCACCTTTTTTTTTTTTTAATTTATTTACTTACGCAGAGGTTTTGGTGCCAGTATTTATCTTTGTGCCTACAAAGCATGCCTGTGTAGCACTACATGTATTTGGTGGCAGAAGTTAGCTGGGGCGGCACCTAGTGACATTTTTCAGAACTTCCGCTTGCTTTGCACTCGATTCTAAGCCGCAGGCGGTTTTTTGGATTACAAAAACCGGAAAAAAGTGCAGCTTAGATTCAAGTAAATATGGTAGTGCATATTTTCATTTCACGTGTTTTTATAGTAAAAACTTTTAACATCTTTTTTGGTAAAAGTTCTGTTACTCAGCACATCAAGTTTTAGAGGAGTTTTGTCCATATTTGCTATTTGACTTAGTTCCACACTTGTTTTTTTCTTTTTTTTTTTAATTTCTTTAATAAAGCAACAGGATGGTGATAGTGACATTTCCTGAGATAGTTTGGTATTTGTTCACATGCTAAGTCTGTGATGCATCATAAACCTGTAGCACCAACTCCACTCTTGATGTCTGTTAAGTTCCATTGTAGCACTGGCTTATGAGCATGTATTTCAATAATTCTGTATTAATTCCAATACTGTTTCGATATTGTCCTTGAATCCATTTCAATATGCAATCTTCTAGTTTTGACCACATTTCATTCAGTCCTCTATTTGTGTGTTTAAGTCTTCCTCATTTTTTCAGTTCTTCTCTATTAGCCCGCCAGTCATGAATGTTTCTTTTTTTCGGTTGGTGGAGGGCTGAAATGCCACTTAGCTGCTTTGTTTCCATGTTCTTCTGCATATGCTATTACTTTCAATTTACACTCCACATCATATGAATGTCTTTTAGTTTTTGTCCATTATGAAACTAGCTACTAACAAAAATATTGTACAGTTACCGATAACACAAATCACTTTCAGTTAAAGTTCAGTGGCATTGCAGACTGCAGTGACACATCATAGGCTAGATGGTAGGGCAGGAGGGGTACAGTGTTAGCAGGCTCGCATTCGTCTCATTGGTGCACTACAACTGCCAGTTGATTCCTATGTTGTCAGATATAGATAGGTTTCCCATGGCATTGAATACATGGCCATTTTTAAGACTGGTGGGAGTTTTAAATCAAACACCAAACGTTTTTATATTAATTTAAAGTATAAGATGCATCTGAATTTTGGAGGTAATTTTTCAAAGAAAAAAGTGTCTCTTATAGTCCATAAAATATGGTGCTTTGTTTAAAACATATTATGCACTTGTATCTCTTTCCTTAGAAGTTTCTTTATGGTAGCTGTCTACAGTGCAGGGAGGGTCGACCCATCAAGGACTATGGACCTGGGTACATATTAATTAAGTGCATGAACAATTATTCCTTTAAATTTGCATGAATTTCCTTGTATGTGATCCTGTCTGGAACTAAATCTTCCACATTTCATATTGAGGTATACCTCTGAATCTCATATGCTGAATGTAATCATTCTACTTGTTTTAGTTGCCCTTTGTATTTTGGTAATCACTGTTGCTACAAATGACTCATGATCATCTATATCCATTTCAGTGTGGACATTCTTGTTGCCATATGATCTGATGTAGACTGCCTGATTTAAAAAAAAAAAAAAAAAAAAAAAAAAAAAACATGTGCCGTTATTATAGTGATTATAAAATTAAGTCAAATTTATGAAGTACTTGTTGGTATAAGCCTATGTATCAGTATGATGGTGTGGATTGATTCAGCTGGGAAGAATGCTATAAAGCAGTCATATCCTCCTCTGAGACAAGTTGGCTCACAACTGTTGCAGCTGGCCCTCAATATCTAGCCGGCCACGGTGGTCATGCGGTTCTAGGCGCTGCAGTCCGGAACTGCGGGACTGCTACGGTCGCAGGTTCGAATCCTGCCTCAGGCATGGATGTGTGTGATGTCCTTAGGTTAGTTAGGTTTAAGTAGTTCTAAGTTCTAGGGGACTGATGACCTAAGATGTTAAGTCCCATAGTGCTCAGAGCCATTTGAACCATTTTGAACCTCAATATCTGGGATACTGACACCAGGACAGAGATGATGTACGAGCTGCTCCCACAAATGTCCTATCAGGGACAAATCTGGGAATCATGCTGGTCACAGGAGTACTTTAAGTAATGCAGACAGTTCATAGAGACTTGTGTCATGTTGGGATTTGGATCATCCTGTTGAAAAATGGCACCCTGATACGGTCAGCCGAGAGATAACACATGAGGATTCAGGATGTCTGTAATACTGAAACAGAGCAACTTGGAATCTCCTGTCTGCTCATATTACACCACTACTAATAACTAATATTTTCTGTCTTTATTTTCTGTTTGACTTTCTGTAACATATGTTTGTAATATAGGCATGAATCTATCCAGTTAGCAGTTCCATTTTTGTTAATTATTTTGGTAGCGTCTCATGTCAGCCAATGCAAATATGTAATTAGTTTTCTTTGAAACCAAGTTATTCCTATTTGAGAGTTCTCCTACAGTACATAATGGGGAAAACATTTTGAGCATATAGATAGATTTGATAACAGTGGAATAACTTATAAACAAGACTGAGATTGAGACTTTATAGTATAGTATTCTGATTTTACTGAAACAAATTAACTTAAAAGGTAATTAATGTTAAATTTCAAACACACCCAGATTTCCCATTGCAAATTTTGCCATAGTGTTTGTTAGATTCCAACTTTTAGCACCAAACTTATGTTGCTCTAAATTTCCTGGACTGAATGACACACATCACTAAGTAATTAAGCCATTAATTAAGAACTAACTAAAATTGGCATAAACATTTACAAATAAAGCACCTGTGCTTGTTGTAAGTGGCCTCTTTCCAATGTGGACGCATAACATGGATCCAGTTTATTTTTTTATTTTCATAAACCACCATATATGAAGATATAACTGCTGTCATAATATGTAGTCTATCTGAATTAGCAAAATCTATCCTAGCCATTGCTGTATGGAATACAATTGTTCACTGTACATTTGAACTGGTGATGATTAATTGACCCCTATCCTTTCATTCAGCTGGATAGTAAACTTTGTGGAAGACTTAATATTTTATACCACAAAAAGATTCAGTGATACCTTGGTCTTCTATAGCACATTCACTAATTATGGGTGAGTAAAGTATCAAATTAATACCTCAAATTTTATTTACAGGAACGAGTCTCTATTGATAAAATAATTGCTTATCTCAAAGAGAACAAAATTGATCATTATCCTGGTGGTGTCCCTACATCCCTTAGTTATACTGGAGAACAGTGGGACTATCCAAATGCATGGCCACCACTGCAGGGTATAATTATACAAGGATTGTACCTGACAGAATACCCAAGAGCCCAGAAATATGCATATGAACTTGCAAAAACATGGGTTCAATCAAATTATAAGTCATATAAAACAGATGGATATATGTATGAAAAGGTAAGTAATCTGTCACTATTTATTAATTATTAAAGTTTCAAAAGATTATTTTTACATCTTCTAAAGAAATTGTAGTAGGGAAAAAAATTACTACAGTAGCAGTTGTTTTTGCAGCAGAGAAAATTTGTGAAATCCTCCAAAGTTTTGTATATGAATAACCACTTGAGATTGAATAATTTGTCCATCTGAATTGTTTCATTAAAATCTTTGTGGTTTAAAAGCTGTGTCACCTTGAATGAAACATTTCAGCTATCAATAGCTGTCTCCACAATCGTCATCAGTAGATAAAATCACTGACTGCAAGAGCTGGGTTGGTGTTCTGCTTGTATAGATGGAATAACAGCACCTGGAACCTTTCAGAAAGGGATGAAGTGACACATACACCAAAAGCAAGTTGAGCATCTCATAGTCACTCTGTCCTGCTGCAGAACTGAGTGATGTCAGGAGGTGCGAGGGACTGGTGCATTTGAAGCTGCCACTCTCACCTCACTACAAGCATCAAGCCTCCAATACTGCTTTCACTCAATGTCCAATATGTGCCTCATAAACTGCAGTTGATTGCACCTAGTTTCCTCAGTGGTTGCCAGAATAGCCTCTTCAAAAATTTGAATGAAGCACCCAGGCGTACACAGCCATTGCATCTAGTGCTACTTGCCATCCCTCGGTGTCATTGTTTTAAGGAATACCACTTTTCACTCTATGTTTGAACTCATGACAATTAATTCACCCCTGTTCTTTATACTGCATCTTGTCCAAGCACTCTCTCATGCAGCTTTCATTTATATCTTGGTGGATTTGAGTTGTGCGCTACAACAAATACATCACCTCAGTTTCCCATCAGCACACTGATGCAAGTCAGTGTACAGCAACTCTACACACACTGACTGGTACTTGACTGCCAACAGTTTTCACCATGCTACACACAAGAAAATGGCCATGAACACTTTAGTACACAGGACGAAGATTATATCTTATAATGACCAACGAGAGTCTGAATTTCAGAATTTGAAGTGTATGCTCCCAGAAAATGGTTACAGGAAGGAAGAAATTGCAAAAGCTTTCAGGTGCCATCAACAAAAGATGCCTCATGAATTGGTCGAAGAGGTCAGGCCAGCTGCATTCCTTCTATATGGTGGGGCATCAATTAGCAAGATAGGAAACGTGCTAAACAGATGTTGACTGCCTAAGTACTTCATCCAAAAATTACCTTGAGGAGTTAATCAGAGTAAAAACTCTTGGAGATAACATTTTAGACCTTCTTGTGACAAACACACCCAAAGTATTTGAATCATTTAGTGCAGAACATGGAATCAGTGCTCATAAGGCCATTGGAGCATCTCTGAACAGCTGTAAATAGCAATACAAAGAATGGCAGGAAGATCTTTCTGCTTATGAAAAGTGACAAGAAACAGATTCCAGATTACCTGACTGATTAGTAAAGAGATTTCATCTCCTGTACTAACAATATTGAGTATCAATGGGCAACATTAAAGAGCATTGCTGTGGTTCAACAGCTGCATTAGGAAACTGCTATGAAAACAAACAGAGCTTTACTGCAATTTTAAATGTATCCAAAGCCTCACAGACAAAGAAAAACCAAATGAAGCCAAAATTAGCATATGGAGAGAGCCATGTGTTAAGGCTGCAAAGAGTTTGGAAGTAAAATTTGTCTACCAGCTTGACAGAAAATCGTAAGTTTGGGTCTTATGTTAAATCAGTAAATATATCAAAGCCATATGTTCACTCTGTGACCACAATGGCACTGAAAAAGAGGATCACACAGAAAAGGGCAAAGCACTAAACATCTTTTTCCAAAACTGTTTCACAGAGCAAGATCACATTGTAACACCTAATTTAAATCATTACACAAATGACAGAATAGCTGATATTGAAATAAGTGACTATGCGATGGCAAAGCAGCAGAAGTTGATCAACAGAGGGAAGACCACCCTACCTGATGGGATACCAGTATGATTCTACATAGAGTATGTGAAGGAACTTGCCCCTCTTTTAGCAGCTGTGCACCCTAGGTCTTTGGAAGAGTGAAGTGTTCCCACTGATTGGAAAACAACACAGGTCATTCCCATTTTCAAGAAGGGTCATGAAACAGACACACACTGATGCTGCTCAGTTGTAGAATTTTGGAACATGTTTTATGCTCACATATTATGACATTTCTGGAGACTGAAAAATCTCCTCTGTAAGAACTAACATGGTTCCAAAAACATTATTTTTTTGAAACCCAGCTCCCTCTGTTTGTCCATGAGACACAGAAATCAATAGATACAGGCATGCAGGTAGATGCCTTGTGACTGGACTGGAAAGCAAACAGAACACAACATATTATTCTGAACAGAAAGAAGTCTTCAGATACAAAAGTATCTTTGCGTGTGCTCCAGGGGACTGTTATAGGACCATTACTTTTCACAATATGTATGTAAATAACCTACTAGATAACACTGGATGTCCCATGAGGCTTTTCACAGATGATGCTGCTGTATACAGATATGTCGTAATGTTAGGAAATAGTACAAAATGCATGAGGTCCTGCAGAGGATTGACACACTGTGCTGGGAGTGGCAACTGATCCTCAACATAAACAAATGTAATGTATTGCCCATATGAAGATAGGGAGACCCATTATTGTATGATTACATGATTGCAGAACAATTACTGGAAGCAGTTACTTCCAGAAAATACCTAGGAGTGTGCATATAAAGCAATTTAAGTGGGAGACTCTTGATTTTTCCTTCTTCCTCCCGATCTTCTGACCATGAAAACTGATCTCCAGATTTTCAGAGCAGTTTCAATGCTTCCAGAATGAGATTTTAACTCTACAGTGGAGTGTGCACTGGTATGAAACTTCTTGGCAGATTAAAACTGTGTGCCGGACCGAGACTCGAACTTGGGACCTTTGCCTTTCGCTTTCACGGGCAAGTGGTCTACCAACTCAGCTACCCAAGCACGACTCACGACCCGCCCTCACAGCTTTACTTCTGCCAGTACCTCATCTCCTACCTTCCAAACTTTACAGAAGCTCTCCTGTGAACCTCTGCCCCCCCCCCCCCCCATTCGACAATTTCATTCTTGAATCTCTTGAATCCCTTTCTCCCTTTTACTGCCCCCCCCCCCCCCCCTCACCCGCTTGCTTCCCTGATGATGTGATAAATTATTTACTGGAAATTGAAGTGCAATATAGGGGGAAATGATGCACCAGAGTTGGCATTACATCACTGCTACAAGACCATTGTCTGGAACATAGGACCATTGTGTTCTCGGTTCTGCTGCGCAATTCGTGTACTCTGTAGTAGTTGTTGGCTGTGTATCTTGGAGGTGTTGATTATTTTTCATGCAGAATGGTGAAGAAATATGATGCAGTGTTCAGAAATGTGTATAACGAAGAGTTTCTTTATTTAAGTGAATCGAGGAAGAGACAAACTTACGCATTTTGTAGTGTATGTAGATGTGACTTTTCAGTGGCTCATGGTGGAAAATGCGACATTCTTAAACATGTGCAAACTGAAAAACACAAGGAGAATGTCCATTGTGTAGAATGGAACCAGAAACTTAACTTCTCATGTAAACCACATAATGTAGATTCTGTGACGAATGCTGAGGCTTTATTTACCTCATTTATCGTGGAGCATAACTTGACTATTAACTGTGCCAACCATGCTGGGCCTTTGTTTTGCAAAATTTTTCCCAATTCTGAAATTGTGAAATGATATGGGTGCGCCATAACAAAAACAACCACTATCCTTACAGAAATGTGCATGGAAGAAAAAGCGAAAATTATTATGCACTTGCAGGCCAATCCATTCGCTATTACTACCGATAGTAGTAATGAAACAGACTTTCAGTTAGATCCTATTATCATATCGTTCTTCAGCCCTGAACTTCGTGAAATTCAAAATTGCCTACTCTCTGTGCCTAATTTAAAATGGGATGCCACTGCAGCTAATATTGCTGACCTACTTTCAACCTTGCATGAATTCCGTATTCCAATAAAAACTGTCTGGCTTTTGGTGCCAATAATGCTCCTGTAAGGGAAGGGCTAAAAAAGGGTGTGCCAGGATTTTTATAGCAAGAAGTTGCTAAGTTAGCCACTGTAGGCTGTTCTTGTCACCTAATTAATCTTGCTGCTGAGAAGGTGGCGGCATGTTTGCCTTTAAAAATTGACGAAAATATTATTGACATATTTTATTATTTGGAAAGGAGTGCAAAGAGGAAAGAAAAATTTAGAAAGTTTCAAACTTTACACAACACAGAAATGAGGAAAATTCTGAAACATGTGCCTACATGATGTTTATCATTGAAAAGATGATTAGATAGGATTTTGGAGCAGTGGGACCCTTTGGTTAGTTTGTTCAAGAGTGAAATTGTAAGTAAGGATTCTGAAGTGGAAACTATGAAGAATTATAAAATTCCAAAACACACTCAAAATGTAGATGTGTCTACTTCATACCACAAGTCCAAGCACTGTGATAAGATTTCACCACACTCCTCACTTAAAAGAAAAACCCAATTATCAGTTTTACAGAAAACAGTTGACACTGTGGACCATGCTCTATCACATGAGGAATGACTGTTCACGTTTCTGTCATCAAATTTACGTAAATCTTTATGCCTTTTCCTTTCAAATTTTATGCCTATCTTTGAGAGCCAAAATGTAGCTCTTCAGTCAAGTGCCCCAGATAGCCACTTATTGAGGTCAGTTTTGGAGGAACTATTGAAGAATGTGATGGCAAGATTTGTGAGACCACACATTATTAAAACCTCCAGCTCTCTTATTGATGTAGGTTATCACACTCCAGTAAATCAAAAGGATGATTTTAATCTGATGGTAGGGAGTTCTACATTTGCTTTGGTGAACATTTTGATACCTGAGAAAAAGTCTTACATTCTTTTTGTCGGTAAAAAAGTGTTTCTTATTATCATGTGATTACATGATACACAAATTTCCATTAGAAGATGAAGTTGTAATGCATGCAGGAGTTGCAAATATTTCTACAATTGGCAAAGCATCATTTTCCAGCCTTAGATTTTTCAAAAACAGATTTTCTAATATTCTGACTAGCAAAAGTGAGCACTTAGATACAGAAGTTTATATTCTCCACTCTCAGTTCTGCAACTTTCAGCTGGAAGAAACTAATTTGGCAGCAGAGAGAATTGATGTTCAGTGGGCATTGGTAGGTCAGATGAAATCGGCTGATAGGGTTCTTCAGTATGATAAACTTGCAAAGGTGATGCTGGCTATTTTGTAAATTCAACATAGTAATGCAAAATATGAGAGAATTTTTAACACAGTTATAAAGACCAAAACTCAGTTCAGGTCCATGCTTTCAGAAACGTCTTTGGGGAAATTTTTAATTTTAAAATCAGTTCAAAAAGGCAAGTGATTTGAGCAGAAATTTAGTTCAGAGTTTTTAAAGAAGGCTAAGTCAGCTACGAGTGTACTGAATAAGTAACTACCATACTCAGACAAATTCAGACTGATAAACTATTCAGATTATTTGCTAAGCCTAACATGTACATCCTGTATAAAATTGATTTAAATTTCGGAAAGATGTCTTACGAATATAAGATACCATTCAAATACGGGTTGCATTATGAAATGAAAACATGTGATCATTTAACAGTGATTTATTCATGCAGAAACTGTGCTAATGACAAAACAGAAATCTAATAGACATTAATTTGTTTCCTCTGATCATAATTTCGAACTGTAGTTCTCTCGAGAGTGCCTCATTTGAATGTGTGTGAATCCAAAGAAACCTGCTGTTCAGCATGTTGAATGATAAATTATACAGTCCAAAGACTCAGGTATGTCCATTATTTAGTATTTACATGTAAATAATAAAGCAATGTAATTGAGTTGTTACAGGTATTGAATTATTGCAACTTTAATCATCAGGGATGTGTTGTAATTCACAATATTACACCGCTAAAATTCTCCATTCACTGGAAGAATCCTCAGGAAATGTAGTTCATCAACAAAGGAAGTAGCTTACATAACACTCATTCAACCAATACTTCAACATAAAATTATTTAAAAGCAGTCTTGATTACAGCTGATTTAACTTCTGACTTCAACATAAAATTATTTAAAAGCAGTGTTGATCACAGCCAATTTAACTTCTGACTGGTTTCGGTTTTTTAATTACATGCCATCATCAGAGTTTATACTCTAATAATAAAAGTAGCAGTGCTATGTTACATAGAGAAGCTAATGTTGTAAAAGTATACTCTAAAATGATAAATCATTTCCCATTTGGATGATGGCAATGGGACCTAACCCACTGACGACACCTCAGTCACTGTAACTGATACTGACAGCTAGGCAGCCATGATTTATGTAGGGTAGAGAGCAGGCACTCGAGAGCTTAAGGCATCACCGTCAGCCAATGGAGTATAACTAACATATCACTTTGATTCTTAATGCTTAAATATTTATCTTTCAGATTTAACTAATTAAGAAACGAGTTTGTATTCATTTATGGTTAATAATCTATGTTACAGTCAGTCTCGTATAATGCATGACAATATAGTGTAATCCACTAACTGAGCATCATCTGGATGAAATAATTAACACTATAAGATCATTAGTTCTATAGATACTGCTATTTATTCATAATGAAACCGGAAATATGGCATATTAATATGAAAATTATACATATTGATTTATTAATAGTAGTAGTCAATTATTAAAAAACACTAGAAAAAACTAAATGCATCATTGTATAGGTGCCCCATTTCTTGGTGCCTGTAATAATGTGTTAGGATGCTGTTTCCATGGAGACATCCAATCTGTCGGTTGTCAAAGACGTACTTGATGGTAGTATTATAACACTGGAGGTCAATATCACTCACCAGAGATAAAAGGGACATTGTTTACAGAAGTGGTGCCAGTTTACCCACATTATGTTACTGTAGATAATCTGCAATACATAACTGTTTCACAAAAGAAAATGATTACATTACAAATAATTTAGAAGTATTTGGAGTTTAGAATAAAAATATGTCTTAAGAAGAGCAGAAAAATGTAAAACTTATATACACATATCATTACATTGACATTACTGGTATTATGAATTAATATTTCTGCAGTTGTTCCACATTTTATGTCAGGAAAGAGTCACACCTATTAGAATAATGAGGTGCATTTGTAAGATTTGTTGTCTATTTGATGCAAAAATTCATAAAACTGACTGTAGAACCATAGAGGAGCAAGTATCCTCTGCTTCAAAAGATGTCTTCAAATAATTCAAAAAAGGCTTTTTCACAAAAAGCTAACTGTTCATTTAACTGAGCGAGCGAGCTTTTCCTGTAGTGAACAAAAATTTTTCCAATCCTTCCAACACATTTAAAAGTAAACCTTTAGGGCTCGTATACATAACCTGAAGATTATTCATGATGTTGCCTTCTTAATGTTTGTTGTTTGTATGGTGTTGCCCAAAAACTGATTTGTCATGTGATGTACCTGAGATGTGTTCTTTGAGGCAAGTCTTAAAATTATGACCACTCAGGCCAATATATATTTTGTCACCATCATTACAAGTTACCATGTACCTGATCCACAGTATTGTTTATCATATTTACCAGTAACGTGTTTGAATTTACCAAAAAGCATGTTTGTGGTTGGAAAAGCAATGGTTAAGCTAGAATTTCTAAAGAGCCTGTTTATTGTTAGATACTCTTCCCATATATATCATTTTAGAAAATGTCTGTTTTGTAGGAGCCTGTGGCTGTTTTGATCATACCTTTTGGAAAAAATCATCAACTAGTAAGTGCAACTGCCGATATTTTTGTCAACTATATTGAAACAAGATTTTTTGAAGACAACCCATAAATAAATAGTAAAGTCATTTATTATACATGTTCATCTACATCTACATTTACACTCCGTAAGCCACCCAACGGTGTGTGACGGAGGGCACTTTACGTGCCACTGTCATTACCTCCCTTTCCGGTTCCTGTCGCGTATGGTTTGCGGGAAGAACGACTGTCTGAAAGCCTCCGTGCACGCTCTAATCTCTCTAATTTTACATTCGTGATCTCCTCGGGAGGTATAAGTAGGGGGAAGCAATATATTCGATACCTCATCCAGAAACGCACCCTCTCGAAACTTGGCGAGCAAGCTACACAGCGATGCAGAGCGCCTCTCTTGCAGAGTCTGCCACTTGAGTTTATTAAACATCTCCGTAATGCTATCACGGTTACCAAATAACCCTGTGACGAAATGCGCCGCTCTTCTTTGGATCTTCTCTACCTCCTCCGTCAACCCGATCTGGTACGGATCCCACACTGATGAGCAATACTCAAGTATAGGTCGAATGAGTGTTTTGTAAGCCTCCTCCTTTGTTGATGGACTACATTTTCTAAGGACTCTCCCAATGAATCTCAACCTGGTACCCGCCTTACCAACAATTAATTTTATATGATCATTCCACTTCAAGTCGTTCCGCACGCATACTCCCAGATATTTTACAGAAGTAACTGCTACCAGTGTTTGTTCCACTATCATATAATCATACAATAAAGGATCCTTCTTTCTATGTATTCACAATACATTACATATGTCTATGTTAAGGGACAGTTGCCACTCCCTGCACCAAGTGCCTATCCGCTGCAGATCTTCCTGCATTTCGCTACAATTTTCTAATGCTGCAACTTCTCTGTATACTACAGCATCATCCGCGAAAAGCCGCATGGAACTTCCGACACTATCTACTAGGTCATTTATATATATTGTGAAAAACAATGGTCCCATAACACTCCCCTGTGGCACGCCAGAGGTTACTTTAACGTCTGTAGACGTCTCTCCATTGATAACAACATGCTGTGTTCTGTTTGCTAAAAACTCTTCAATCCAGCCACACAGCTGGTCTGATATTCCATAGGCTCTTACTTTGTTTATCAGGCGACAGTGCGGAACTGTATCGAACGCCTTCCGGAAGTCAAGAAAAATAGCATCTACCTGGGAGCCTGTACTAATATTTTCTGGGTCTCATGAACAAATAAAGCGAGTTGGGTCTCACACGATTGCTGTTTCCGGAATCCATGTTGATTCCTACATAGTAGATTCTGGGTTTCCAAAAACGACATGATACTCGAGCAAAAAACATGTTCGAAAATTCTACAACAGATCGACGTCAGAGATATAGGACTATAGTTTTGCGCATCTGCTCGACGACCCTTCTTGAAGACTGGGACTACCTGTGCTCTTTTCCAATCATTTGCAACCCTCAGTTCCTCTAGAGACTTGCGGTACATGGCTGTTAGAAGGGGGGCAAGTTCTTTCACGTACTCTGTGTAGAATCGAATTGGTATCCCGTCAGGTCCAGTGGACTTTCCTCTGTTGAGTGATTCCAGTTGCTTTTCTATTCCTTGGACACTTATTTCGATGTCAGCCACTTTTTCGTTTGTGCAAGGATTTAGAGAAGGAACTGCAGTGCGGTCTTCCTCTGTGAAACAGCTTTGGAAAAAGGTGTTTAGTATTTCAGCTTTACCCGTGTCATCCTCTGTTTCAATGCCATCATCATCCCGGAGTGTCTGGATATGCTGTTTCGAGCCACTTACTGATTTAACGTAAGACCACAACTTCCTAGGATTTTCTGTCAAGTCGGTACATAGAATTTTACTTTCGAATTCACTGAATGCTTCACGCTTAGCCCTCCTTACACTAACTTTGACATCGTTTAGCTTCTGTTTGTCTCAGAGGTTTTGGCTGCGTTTAAACTTGGAGTGAAGCTCTCTTTGCTTTCGCAGTAGTTTCCTAACTTTGTTGTTGTACCACGGTGGGTTTTTCCCATCCCTCACAGTTTTACTCTGCACGTACCAGTCTAAAACGCATTTTACGATTGCCTTGAACTTTTTCCATAAACACTCAACATTGTCAATGTCGGAACAGAAATTTTCGTTTTGATCTATTAGGTAGTCTGAAATCTGCCTTCTATTACTCTTGCTAAACAGATAAACCTTCCTTCCTTTTTTTATATTCCTATTAACTTCCATATTCAGGGATGCTGCAATGGCCTTATGATCACTGATTCCCTGTTCTGCACATACAGAGTTGAAAAGTTTGGGTCTGTTTGTTATCAGTAGGTCCAAGATGTTATCTCCACGAGTTGGTTCTCTGTTTAATTGTTCGAGGTAATTTTCGGATAGTGCACTCAGTATAATGTCACTCGATGCTCTGTCCCTACCACCCGTCCTAAACATCTGAGTGTCCCAGTCTATATCTGGTAAATTGAAATCTCCACCTAAGACTATAACATGCTGAGAAAATTTATGTGAAATGTATTCCAAATTTTCTCTCAGTTGTTCTGCCACTAATGCTGCTGAGTCGGGAGGTCGGTAAAAGGAGCCAATTATTAACCTAGCTCGGTGGTTGAGTGTAACCTCCACCCATAATAATTCACAGGAACTATCCACTTCTACTTCACTACAGGATAAACTACTACTAACAGCGACGAACACTCCACCACCGGTTGCATGCAATCTATCCTTTCTAAACACCGTCTGTACCTTTGTAAAAATTTCGGCAGAATTTATCTCTGGCTTCAGCCAGCTTTCTGTACCTATAATGATTTCAGCTTCGGTGCTTTCTATCAGCGCTTGAAGTTCCGGTACTTTACCAACGCAGCTCGACAGTTGACAATTACAATACCGATTGCTGCTTGGTCCCCGCATGTCCTGACTTTGCCCCGCACCCGTTGAGGCTGTTGCCCTTTCTGTACTTGCCCAAGGCCATCTAACCTAAAAAAACCGCCCAGCCCACACCACACAACCCCTGCTACCCGTGTAGCCGCTTGTTGCGTGTAGTGGACTCCTGATCTATCCAGCGGAACCTGAAACCCCACCACCCTATGGCGCAAGTCGAGGAATCTGCAGCCTACATGGTCGCAGAACCGTCTCAGCCTCTGATTCAGACCCTCCACTCGGCTCTGTACCAAAGGTCCGCAGTCAGTCCTGTCGACAATGCTGCAAATGGTGAGCTCTGCTTTCATCCCGCTAGCGAGACTGGCAGTCTTCACCAAATCAGATAGCTGCCGGAAGCCAGAGAGGATTTCCTCCAATCCATAGCGACACACATCATTGGTGCCGACATGAGGGACCACCTGCAGATGGATGCAACCTGTACCTTTCATGGCATCCGGAAGGACCCTTTCCACATCTGGAATGACTCCCCCCGGTATGCACATGGAGTGCACATTGGTTTTCTTCCCCTCTCTTGCTGTCATTTCCCTAAGGGGCCCCATTACGCACCTGACGTTGGAGCTCCCAACTACCAGTAAGCCCACCCTCTGTGACCGCCTGGATTTTGCAGACTGAGGGGCAACCTCTGGAACAGGACAAGCAGCCATGTCAGGCCGAAGATCAGTATCAGCCTGAGACAGAGCCTGAAAACGGTTCGTCAGACAAACTGGAGAGGCCTTCCGTTCAGCCCTCCGGAATGTCTTTCGCCCCCTGCCACACCCTGAGATGACCTCCCACTCTACCACAGGTGAGGGATCAGCCTCAATGCAGGCAGTATCCCGGGCAACCACAGTCGTAGTCCGATCGGGGGATGCGTGGGACGAGCTGGCCGTCCCCGACAAACCCCCATCCGGACCCCCACAGTGATGCCCGTTGGCAACAGCCTCAAGCTGTGTGACCAAAGCCAACACTGCCTGAAGCTGGGAGCGAAGGGATGCCAACTCAGCCTGCATCCGAACACAGCAGTTGCAGTCCCTATCCATGCTAAAAACTTGTGCAAAGAACGTCTGAACTAATCTACAGAGAGCACAAACAAATCGACAAAATTTAAACGTTTATTAAAATACAAGATTGCCTAGTAAATGCAGTAATGCTGCTACTTGCGCACTGCTGACACACTGCTCGGCGGCGGAAGGAGACTATGCGATTTTACACTATTCAGGTACTAAAACGCGATGCTACAACTTTCAAATACCATAATACGTCCCAAATTTATGAATTAAACAATGCAAGTACCAAAAACATGCAAAGAAATTAAGAATTAAACTATGTAACAAATGAGTGAGCTAGGAGTATATGACTTGCTGCTGCAGCTGCTTATCCAACGGTGGCAGGGAGCACACTGACTGTGACCAACCGACACCGGCCGTTCAAAACAAAAACAGAAGACAAACGACTACGCGAATTTACACTATTGTTGTTGTTGTGGTCTTCAGTCCTGAGACTGGTTTGATGCAGCTCTCAATGCTACTCTATCCTGTGCAAGCTTCTTCATCTCCCAGTACCTACTGCAACCTACATCCTTCTGAATCTGCTTAGTGTATTCATCTCTTGGTCTCCCCCTACGATTTTTACCCTCCATGCTGCCCTCCGATACTAAATTGGTGATCCCTTGATGCTCAGAACATGTCCTACCAACAGATCCCTTCTTCTGGTCAAGTTGTGCCACAAACTCCTCTTCTCCCCAATCCTATTCAGTACCTCCTCATTAGTTATGTGATCTACCCATCTAATCTTCAGCATTCTTCTGTAGCACCACATTTCGAAAGCTTCTATTCTCTTCTTGTCCAAACTATTTACCGTCCATGTTTCACTTCCATACATGGCTACACTCCATACAAATACTTTCAGAAATGATTTCCTGACACTTAAATCTATATTCGATGTTAACAAATTCCTCTTCTTCAGAAACGCTTTCCTTGCCATTGCCAGTCTACATTTTATATCCTCTCTACTTCGACCATCATCAGCTATTTTGCTCCCCAAATAGCAAAACTCCTTTACTACTTTCAGTGTCTCATTTCCTAATCTAATACCCTCAACATCACCCGACTTAATTCAACTACATTCCATTATCCTCGTTTTGCTTTTGTTGATGTTCATCTTATATCCTCCCTTCAAGACACCATCCATTCTGTTCAACTGCTCTTCCAAGTCCTTTGCTGTCTCTGACAGAATTACAATGTCATCGGCAAACCACAAAGTTTTTATTTCTTCTCCATGGATTTTAATACCTACTCCGAATTTTTCTTTTGTTTCCTTTACTGCTTGCTCAATATACAGATTGAATAACATCGGGGAGAGGCTACAACCCTGTCTTACTCCCTTCCAAACCACTGCTTCCCTTTCATGTCCCTCGACTCTTATAACTGCCATCTTGTTTCTGTACAAATTGTAAATAGCCTTTCGCTCCCTGTATTTTACCCCTGCCACCTTTAGAATTTGAATGAGAGTATTCCAGTTAACATTGTCAAAAGCTTTCTGCTTTCTCTAAGTCTACAAATGCTAGAAACGTAGGTTTGCCTTTTCTTAATCTTTCTTCTAAGATAAGTCATAAGGTTAGTATTGCCTCACGTGTTCCAACATTTCTACGGAATCCAAACTGATCTTCCTCGAGGTCCGCTTCTACCAGTTTTTCCATTCGTCTGTAAAGAATTCGCGTTAGTATTTTGCAGCTGTGGCTTATTAAACTGATAGTTCGGTAATTTTCACATCTGTCAACACCTGCTTTCTTTGGGATTGGAATTATTATATTCTTCTTGAAGTCTGGGGGTATTTCGCCTGTTTCATACATCTTGCTCACCAGATGGTAGAGTTTTGTCAGGACTGGCTCTCCCAAGGCCGTCAGTAGTTCCAATGGAATGTTGTCTACTCCGGGGGCCTTGTTTCAATTCAGGTCTTTCAGTGCTCTGTCAAACTCTTCACACAGCATCGTATCTCCCATTTCATCTTCATCTACATCCTCTTCCATATCCATAATATTGTCCTCAAGTACATCGCCCTTGTATAGACCCTCTATTTACTCCTTCCACCTTTCTGCTTTCCCTTCTTTGCTTAGAACTGGGTTTCCATCTGAGCTCTTGATATTCATACAAGTGGTTCTCTTATCTCCAAAGGTCTCTTTAATTTTCCTTTAGGCAGTATCTATCTTACCCCTAGTAAGATAAGCCTCTACATCCTTACATTTGTCCTCTAACCATCCCTGCTTAGCCATTTTGCACTTCCTGTCGATCTCATTTTTGAGACGTTTGTATTCCTTTTTGCCTGCTTCATTTACTGCATTTTTATATTTTCTCCTTTCATCAATTAAATTCAATATTTCTTCTGTTACCCAAGGATTTCTACTAGCCCTCGTCTTTTTACCTACTTGATCCTCTGCTGCCTTCACTACTTCATCCCTCAAAGCTACCCATTCTTCTTCTACTGTATTTCTTTCCCCCATTCCTGTCAATTGTTCCCTTATGCTCTCCCTGAAACTCTGTACAACCTCTGGTTCTTTCAGTTTATCCAGGTCCCATCTCCTTAAATTCCCACCTTTTTGCATTTTCTTCAGTTTTAATCTACAGGTCATAACCAATAGATTGTGGTCAGAGTCCACATCTGCCCCTGGAAATGTCTTACAATTTAAAACCTGGTTCCTAAATCTCTGTCTTACCATTATATAATCTATCTGATACCTTTTAGTATCTCCAGGGTTCTTCCATGTATACAACCTTCTTTCATGATTCTTAAACCAAGTGTTAGCTATGATTAAGTTGTGCTCTGTGCAAAATTCTACCAGGCGGCTTCCTCTTTCATTTCTTAGCCCCAATCCATATTCACCTACTACGTTTCCTTCTCTCCCTTTTCCTACTGACGAATTCCAGTCACCCATGACTATTAAATTTTCGTCTCCCTTCACTATCTGAAAATTTCTTTTATTTCATCATACATTTCTTCAATTTCTTCGTAATCTGCAGAGCTAGTTGGCATATAAACTTGTACTACTGTAGTAGGTGTGGGCTTCGTATCTATCTTGGCCACAATAATGCGTTCACTAAGCTGTTTGTAGTAGCTTACCCGCATTCCTATTTTCCTATTCATTATTAAACCTACTCCTGCATTACCCCTATTTGACTTTGTGTTTATAACCCTGTAGTCACCTGACCAGAAGTCTTGTTCCTCCTGCCACCGAACTTCACTAATTTTAACCTATCCATTTCCTTTTTCAAATTTTCTATCCTACCTGCCTGATTAAGGGACCTGACATTCCACGCTCCGATCCGTAGAATGCCAGTTTTCTTTCTCCTGATAACGACATCCTCTTGAGTAGTCCGCACCCGGAGATCCGAATGGGGGACTATTTTACCTCCGGAATATTTTACCCAAGAGGACGCCATCATCATTTAATCATACAGTAAAGCTGCATGCCCTCGGGAAAAATTACGGCTGTAGTTTCCCCTTGCTTTCAGCCGTTCGCAGTACCAGCACAGCAAGGCCGTTTTGGTTATTGTTACAAGGCCAGATCAGTCAATCATCCGGACTGTTGCCCTTGCAACTACTGAAAAGGCTGCTGCCCCTCTTCAGGAACCACACGTTTGTCTGGCCTCTCAACAGATAACCCTCCGTTGTGGTTGTACCTACGGTACGGCTATCTGTATCGCTGAGGCACGCAAGCCTCCCCACCAACGGCAAGGTCCATGGTTCATGGGGGGGATTTTACACTATTCAGGTACTAAAACGCGATGCTACAACTCTCAAATACTATAATATGCCCGAAATTTATGAATTAAACAATGCAAGTACCAAAAACATGCAAAGAAATTAAGAATTAAACTATGTATCAAATGAGTGAGCTAGGAGTATACGACTTGCTGCTGCAGCTGCTTATCCAACGGCGGCAGGGAGCACACTGACTGTGACCAACCAACACCGGCCGTTCAAAACAAAAACAGAAGACAAATGACTACCCGAATTTACACTATTCAGGTACTAAAACGTGATGCTACAACTCTCAAATACTATAATACACCCGAAATTTATGAATTAAACAATGCAAGTACCAAAAACACACAAAGAAATGAAGAATTAAACTATGTAACAAATGAGTGAGCTAGGAGTATACGACTTGCTGCTGCAGCTGCTTATCCAACGGCGGCATGTAGGTGACATTTTATTGCCATATAATGGCTCTGAAGATCTTAATTTTGTAATGAGTTTTCTGAATAATTTGCATCCAGATTTGATATTCACAATAGAGAAGGAAAAATGAGGAACAATTTCGTTTTAGGTCTAACTATTTCTAATAGAAATGGAAAACACTTTTTTAGTATTTTTAGGTAACCAACAATGACTGATGCCATTATCAATGGCAATTCCTGTCACCCCATGAAATATAAAAGAGTTTTCTTCTTAACCATGTTGAATAGAATGATCAAACTTCCTTTATCCACAGATCAAACACAGAAAACAACTCAATGTTTTAAAACAAATTGCATCTGCGAATGACTATAATTCTAGATAATAATTTAACCATTGCCTTTTCAAACACAGACAGGCTTTTCATTAAACTCAAATGCATTACTCGCAAATGTGATAAACAATACTGTGGATCAGGAGTGTATAAGTTAACTTGTAATGATTGTGACAAAATATACGTTGACCAGAGTGGTTGTAATTTTAAAACTCGCTTCATACAAAACATCTCTGGTACATCACCTGACAAATCAGTTTTGGGCAACACCATACTAACAGCAAACATTCAGGAGGGAACATCATGAATAATCTTCAGGTTATGTACACCAGCCCCAAAGAGCTAATTATTTCATTCCAGACGATGCTCTGAACCTCAGTTAATGAATCACACTAGATTGTCATGCATTTTATGAGGCTGACTGTAAGATAGATTATGAACCATAAATGAATATCGATTTAAAAGGTAAATATTTAAGAATGAAGACCTTAAGCTCTGGATCATCCTCTCTCTACCCTATACAACTCGTGGTTGCTTAGCCATCAGCATCAGTTACAGTGACTGAGGCATCCACAGTGGGTCAGGCACCAACACCTTCACCTATATGTGTAATAATGCATCGTTTTAGAGTATACTTCTACAACATTGGCTTCTCTATGTAATGTAGCATTGTTACTTTTGTCACTACAGTGCAAACTCTGATGATGGTCTGTAATTTAAATGCCAAAACCAGTCAGAAATTAACACTGGCTGTGATCAAAATGCTTTTAAATAATTTTAACACAATAAGATTGCTGTTCTCCAACCATGTTATATAAAATACTTCAACACTGTTTGTCAGTATGGGATCTGAACCACATAGGACTGATAGGGGAAATAGAGGAGGTCCAAAGAAAGGAAACATATTTTCTTACAGGTTCATTTAGCAAGCACAAAAGCATAATAGAAATGATCAACAAACTCCAGTGGCAGATGCTGCAAGTGAGGCATTGTGCATCATGGTATGGTTTATTGTTAAAGTTCTGAGAGTGTATGTTCATAGAAGAGTCAACAAATATATTCCTTCCTCCTATGTATATCTTGCGAAAATACTGAGAAGATAAAATTCGAGAGACTGAAGCCCATGTGGAGATTTAATGGCAATCATTCTTCCTGTGAACTATTCGTGACTGGAACAGGAAGGGGAGGAGGTCAGAGTGGTACACACAGTACCCTCTGCCACACACCACTTGGTGGCTTGCAGAGTATAGATGTAGATGTGGCAGAGGCCAGTGTTCTGTCCTACTTCTGAGATACAAGATACATTACGCCCTGTTAAAGACAACATAGTTCCTCAGGTTCCTAGTATGTATGGTATCTCCTGTGAATTTGGTAGCATCTACATAGTACAAAGTATTTACACTGTTGCTGAGCATTGTACAGAGCACTCATTACATATTAAACAAGAGAAGTTGGCCATGGCTGAACATTGCTAGAAAACAGACATAAAATACAATTTCAAAATATGAGTGTTTTTACTCCAGCATCATCACGTTGAGATTCTGTTGTAAAAGATGTGGCTGAAATCAGAATAAACAGCTGCAGTCTTAATGAAGAGCAATGGTGCACGCTTAGTAAGAGCAATGGGGTGGCCTTGGGAATTGAGGGAAAACAAAGACAGAGGCTTGACACTTGTATAGAGGCAGGAGTGGCAGTTTCAGATGTGGTGACAGCCCTCATACCTTCCCACAGCATGAGAGGACTGCTGTGAGCTGCCAGAATTGCCTTCTGTGCATCCATCACTTCAGCCATGCCTGGAAGGTTCCAGGCGCTGCCGTTGTATCTAACAGGGTGTTCAGAAACTCCCATTTCAAAATTCTAGGACTGTAGAGAGGAATGAGTACATAATATTTTGAATAGGAACCCATGTCTGGAAATGTCTTCCACTGATGCTGAAGAGTGCCAAAGTTATGGGTGCCAGCACCTCTAAATGTTTATGAATTTTAAAGGATGATGGGGATGAATACACATATCTGCTACTTCTGACAGTGGAATACATGTACCAGAATGGTTTTTGCTATGAATGTCGGGTATGCAACTTTTGGAGATGGTGGTATGCACCAAACAAGAAACAATATCTTAATAACATGGGCTTTAAAATGCATACCTGAGAAACTATAAGCACTTGCTCACCTTCACTAGTGTGAAACACATTTTCTCTATTGAACAAGTGCTAATAGCTGTTAAGGTAAACTTTTTAGAGCCCATGCTTACTGGACTCTCTCCTTGTTTTGATCCATTCTAACATCTTTGAAAGTTGCCTACCCTCCAGTCTCAGGAAAAGCAGTACCGGTATGTGTATTCCACTGTCAGAGGTATCAGAACAGTTTGTGCTTATACTTTTCAACTCATTTGTTTCTGGTACAGGGATCCTTACCTCAAATTGATACATTTTTCCTTCTCCACCATCCCTGATATTTGGTAACATCACCATGGAATCACCCTGTATACACACACATTTACTAGGGTTGGTGCCAATAACTTTGATGCTCTGTATCATCATTGGATGACATTTCCAGACATGGGCTCCTACTCAGAATATTATGTACTCACTTTCCACTACAATTCCTAGAAGTCTGTAAAAGGAATTTATAAATATCCTGTATCAGCAGGAAATGATGCCAGTCCCAGAAGACAGTGATTTTAACTCCTAATACAATGGCAGAATTAGAAACTGAAAGCCCAAATATTTTATTCAAAGGGATGCAGCTTGATTTTATTGAGGCAGGCCACTGCTGAAGACACAGAGGACGCTAAAGAATTTATTATTATTTATGTACTGATCTTTCATAAGTTCATAATTAGACCAACAACAAAAACTGTTTCAATCAAACCAGTAAACATATATCAAAGAAGCACATGTTTTGAGAAATTAAGCCCCCTGTTACAAATAGAAACACTCGATTTTGTACCCTTGTCTTCTCTAGAGGTGAAGACCTCTCAAAATGAACATAAACAGCCTCAACTGCAAGAAAACTTTATATTTGTGGTTACTGGTTTTGGTCAGTTGCTGACCATCCTCAGACCTCATATCATGATGGTAGATGGTGGGAGAGAGTGGAACAGGCATTATGGATTCCATGAATGTCAACTGCTGTAGTTGATGTTCGTGGAGCCCGTAATACCTGTTCTCTGCCACCACCTACCGTCATGGTGTGAGGTCAGAAGATCATCAGTAACTGACTGAAAATGGTAGTGACAAATATGGTTTCCTGCAGTCAAGACTGTTTATGTTTATTTTAAAATACTAAGAAAAACTGCTGTTCACCACAATAAATGTTCTCAACAATTACTGCATCCCTCAGAGCCTGAGGTCTGAGTCAGCTGCCCTACCTTTCTAACCTTCATCAATCTACCACTCTCTCCGCACCAGTGAGGGAACTAATAATTCTGAAAGATCAGACAGTGATCATTACTTTTACTTTTATCTGTCCTTCAGCAATACTAAATATTTGCCTCCTTACCAGCAATTCTGTCTCAGAATTTATTCTTTTTCTCAGTTGATTTTTTCCTTCATAAAATTCAGTGTCATCACTTAAAGCAGAAATACAAAGATGAAAAAAAATTGGTTGAAGAAAAACAGAAAGCTTGGACTGATTTTACAGATAAACTTGAGAAGAACTGATAAGATAATTAAACTACTATACTGATCGATAACAGCTGTAAGCAGAGACAGTTAATACATAACAGCAAACAGATGGTAATATATTAGGGAAATATGTGGAAATAAGGAAGCTAATGACATTTTTTAATTATATATCCTCAGTACAAGGAAAAAAAAACAGAGATGTTACCACACAGGTAAGAACCCCAGTGATGTAACCACACAGGTTATCTTTAGTTGTAATGTTGAGCACAATGGAGAGAGTCCACCAACCCGAAATGTAGTAAAAACAGCCATCAGTATTGTGCTCAAAGAAAAACTGAGAGGGTTCGATGAAGTCAGTACAGATGTAATCAGAGCAGATGACCCACTAAGAATACAGTGTTTTCATAAAGTAATAGGTGCAATATGGAAGGATGGGAAAATTCCAGATGATTGTAAAAAGGCAAAATAGTACTTCTCTTAAAAAAAAGGAAGCCAAAGGAAAATGTAACAATTACAGAGAAGCCCCCCTATTGCCTCACAGTCTCAAAATATTTGAGAAAATACTGGAGGAAAGGCTACCAATGGAACAGAACCATAACTGCAGGAAGAATTGCATGAAATCACAGAACACCATGGAACTATAGATTTCATATTTGCACTCAGAATGCTG
Source organism: Schistocerca nitens (assembly GCF_023898315.1). Taxonomy (NCBI): domain Eukaryota; kingdom Metazoa; phylum Arthropoda; class Insecta; order Orthoptera; family Acrididae; genus Schistocerca; species Schistocerca nitens. The sequence continues at coordinate 737,600,651 of NC_064619.1, read as the reverse complement.
CTAGAAAAGCACTTGGAAAAGGGGGGAGACTTAATCCTCACATTTTTAGATCTTGAAAAAGTGTCTGATAGTGTCACGAGAAAGACCATATGAGGGAGCCTAAGGAAAAACAAGAACTGTACTGACAGGTCTAATCCAGAAATTTAAAATTCTTTATAAACGCTGCTGCAGTTGTGTACCAATAGGATATAATGATACGTAGATGTTTTTAGTATATTTCTAGATTCCTTAAACTCTAGAAGTGGGCTTCTTCAGAAGAATCAGATGATGGAATATCCAGGATGGAATGTAACACTATTATGAAAAGGAAAGCTGCTACTCACCATATAGTGGAGATGCTGAGATGCAGATAGGCACAACAAAAAGACTGTAACAAATAAAGCTTTTGATCAGTAAGGTCTTCATCAAAAATGGATGACAGACACACACACACATGCACACATGCGGACGTGCATGCACACGTGCGTGCGAATGCAACTCACAAACATGACTGCAGTCTCAGGCAACTAAAACCACACTGTGAGCAGCAGCACCAGTGCATGATGGGAGTAGCAACTGTGTGTGTGGGGGGGGGGGGGGGGGGAAGGTGGGGGGGGGAAGGTGGAAGGGGAGGGACAGTAGTGTAGGCGTGGCAGACAGTGAAGTGCTGCTGGTTAGATAGTTGGCTGGGGAGAGGTGAGGAGGGGGGGGGGGGGGGGGGGGTAGTGGAGAAAGAGAGAAGTAAAAATTGTGGGTGTGATGGTGGAATGAGGGCTGTGTAGTGCTGTAATGGGAACAAGGAGGGGGTTGGATGAGCAAGGGCAGTGACTAACAAAGGTTGAGTCCAGGAGGATTACAGGAAAGTAGGATGTATTGCAGGGAAAGTTCTCACCTGCACAACTCAGAAAAGCTGGTGTTGGTGGGAAGGATCCACATGGTACACACTTTGAAGCAGTCATTGAAATAAAGGATGTTATATTTGGTAGCATGTTCAGCAACAGGGTGGTCAACTTGCTCCTTGGTCACAGTTTCTCAGTTAGCCACTCATTTTAGTTTATTTTTGCCTTTTGTTATCATTGACTCCCTCAGATTTCATCTTGTTTCCCCCTTTTGCGTCCATTTCATCCTTCTCATGAGTTTTCACATGTACTTTGGTGTATTTTTGCAAGTTTTTCCGGACGTAATTCTTTGTTATTAATGCAGTTTTTTGCATTTTTCCACCATCATGGATCTATGCTCCTTCCATCTGAGTCAATACAGAAAAGTTTCCTTGCCCTTAGCCAGAATACAGTCCACATATTGTTCCTATGTTTTTGCTTGGTTCATGGAATATCCCCAAATGGCTTTACCATCAAATTACCCATCTCTGACTGTCATCCCTCCTTCCACAATGACATCCACCTGTTCATATTCTGCCAATCCATAGCCCTCGCCAACATAGCCCCGCAAAACCATTTCAACTAAGCCCAAACCCCCTTGCTATACCTTCTCTCCATTTGCAAAATTTTGCTCCTGCTATGCAATCCCAAATTCCTAGAACGCTTAACACACATTAAAAACTCTTTCTGTCCAGAAACTAGAGCAACATGTACAAAACCATCTCAAAAAGCTCTCCACCCTGCTCACAGCCTACTTCTGCCTTGGAGTACCAGTATTCCTCACCTCTGCAACCACCTCCAAGACTCCCCCACATCCCCTCATAGCTGACAAACCCTGTCTCATAGACTTACTACACTTACCCCACTATCCAAATCTCCCTCCCACCACCACACATAATCCAGAACCTAAGCAGACCCATAACACAGTAATGAACGTTTACTCCAGAAGCATCAACCCCACAGAAATATTAGTCCTTTCCAAAGGCCTCATCTTTTGCTGCACTCCCAAATTCAATCATGCAGGACTTGTTAAACACTTTCTCTCCTTCTCCCAGTCTGTGTAGTGGGAACACTGTTTGCCACCAACCCTACCAATCAGACTCAACCAAAAACCAATGTTGAACTATGGCTAACTCACTTTACTTCTCCACCCAATCGTGAACCGCCCCCACTGCCCCCATATCACCCCCTGCCAACTTTCCAGAATTTCTTAACCTCCAACCTTGCCTCACCAACATTCCCCAAATACCTCAACATGCAAACTAGTATTACATCTGCAGAAAGAACTGCAGTCCATCATCTAAAAACTGATCCCAACCTTATAATCCTACCTGCAGGCAACAACTCCACCACTGTTGATTTGAATCACAAGGATTACCTGCAGATTGACTCTGCCAGCTGTCAGACACTTGCACCTACAAAGCTTGCCACACTGACCCAATTCCAGAAATCCAGCAGGATCTGCAATCACTACTCAAATCCTTAGGCCTATCACAGAACCTCTCCCTGGAGTCCATTTCTCTGCTCACCCCTACCACTCCCCGCACTCCTAGCTTCTATATGCCTCCTGAAGTCCATAAACCCACCCACCCAGAATGTCCCATTGTGGCCAGTTACTGTGGCCCACTGAAAGAAAATCTGCTCTCGTAGACTGACACCTTCAACCTATTACTTGAAACCTACCCTCCTATATAAAAGATACCAACCATTTCCTCCACCAACTCTACACAGTTCCTGTCCCTTTACCACACAGTACACTGCTTGTCACTGTTGAGTTTGGCCTTACCCAATGTACGATGGATTCCAAACCTTAAACCTCCTTCCTAGTTGCCGTGACCAACAATATCCTCAACCACAACTAATTCTCCTTTGAAGGCATTACTACAAACAAATCCAGGGTATGGCTATGGGCACCATCCTACACCAACCTATTCATTTCCATCTAGAGGAATCCTTCCCAAACACCCAGATTCCTAAAACCCTGACCTGGTTCAGTTTCACTGATGACATCTTTGCGATCTGGATTGAGGGTGAGGACACCCTATCCACATTCCTCCAGAACCTCAACAACTTCTCCCACATTTCCTTCATCTGCTGCTACTCGACCCTACAAGTCATCTTCCTAGATGTTGACCTACACCTCAAAATGGCTACATCAGTCCCTCTGTCCATATAAAATCTATTAACTGCCAGAAGTACCTCCACTCCGACAACTGCCACCCATTCCGTACCAAGAAGTCCCTTACATACAGCCCAGCCACCTGTGGTCATTGCATCTGCAGTGATTAATAGTCACTCTTGAAATGCACTGAGGATCTCACTGAAGCCTTCACAGACCATAATTATCCTCCCACCCTTGTACATAAACAATTCTCCCATGCCTTATATTTCCAGTCTCCCACCACCTCCCAAAGTCTAACCACAGAGGAAAATTACCCTTGTAACTCAGTACCACCCAGGACTGAAGCAATTCAATTATATTCTCCGCCAGTGTTTCGACCACCTGTCATAGTGCCTCCAAATTAGAAATTACCCACTAGCCTTCACACCTCTCCCACAATAGTATTCTGCTGTCCACCAAACCTACACAACATACTTGTCCATCCCTACACAACACCTTACCTCATCGCTCATTCCCCTGTAATAGACCTAGCTGCAGGACCTGTCCCATACATCCTACCACCACAATGTACTTCACTCCTGTCACAAACATCACCTACCCCATCCCATCAAAGGCAGGGCTACCTGTGGAAACAGTCATGTGACCTACAAGCTAACCTACAACCACTGTGCTGCATTCTATGTGAGTGTGACAACCAACAACCTGTCTGTCCGCATGAGTGGCCACTGACAAACTGTGGCCTAGAAACAAGTAGACCACCCTGTTGCTGAGCACACTGCCAAACATGACATCTTTGATTTCAATTACTGCTTCACAGCTTGTGCCATATGGATTGCTCCCACCAAAACCAGCTTTTCCAAATTGCATTGGTGGGAGCTTTCCCTGCAATGCACCCTACATTCCCGTTATCCTCCTGGCCTCAACCTTTGTGAGTCCCTGTCCTCACCCATCCAGCTCCTTCCCTGTTCCCATTCGAGCACAACACAGCCCTCATTCCACCATCGTACCCTGTTTTTACTTCTCTCCCTTTCTGCTACTGCCCCACTCCCCACCTCTCCCCTGCCCACTGTCTAACCTCCAGCCTAACCACTGTCCACCACCCCTACCCAATTATCCCTCCTTATCCCTGCCCCAGCCTCCTCCTTACCCTCACCCAGTTGCCACTCCATCATGCACTGGTGCTGCTGCTCGCAGTGTGGTTTCAGTTACCTGAGACTGCAGCCGTGTGTGTGTGTGTGTGTGTGTGTGTGTGTGTGTGTGTGTGTGCATGAGCATGTGCACATGCGTGTATGTGTCATATGATGATGACCTTACTGGTTGAAAGCTTTATTTGTGACAGTGTCTTTGTATTGCCTATCTGCAACTCAGCATCTCCACTATATGATGAGTAGCAACCTTCATTTTCATAATATTGTTAGTTTATCAGAAGAAATTGTATCTACCTTCAAGTGTCTGCCATTTCAGCTTCTCCAGCATCTGTGTGCCCTGCAGAATCCCAAAATGTACAATCAATGGTTTATGGATTAGATTCACATGTTGCAACTATACATTGACATCAGCTGTTTGCGACACATGAAAATTTGTATCAGACTTGGACTTGAATCTGAATGCTAATATTTTTCATAATCTTTACCGCAGCAGTAAACATCAGTGACAAGGTCTGTTCCTTCACATGTGCTTGCACATCTGAAAGGCATTGTATTGTGAAGATACCGACACTGTATAAATAGAGACTTGGTAACCATGAACAATAATCAAAGGAATTGAAGATCAGGGATACATCTGTTATTGATTCCTGCATCTTCCCAAGGTTATTGATCATAAATGTCACATACTGCTATTAATGAAATTGCACTATTATGGTGTTAAGTGGAAAGCAATAAATATTTTGCAATCATTTAATGAAAATATGCAGTGGTGTGTAGGTATAAAATGTAGCATTTGCAATATATTGGAAAATGAGGATTCAACTGTAGAGGAGGTTAAATAGTGAGTACTGTAAGATTAAGACTTACTTTTTATTGTTTACATAAATGTCATGCCAAAAGCTGTGGATGTACTCTGATAACATGTCTCTAGTATTCAACGAAGCTTCCAGCTTGCTGCTAGTTGCGCGTAACTACAAACCATGATGTTTCAATTGAGCAGCTGACAGTCATCTACAAGTGAAAATTTCTTAGATTTTTCTGTTCTCTGGGAAAATTTTTAAAATCCACATATTTTTAGTCATCAGTAAATCAGCAAAAGACTTACAAGGGAAGGCCACGATGTTGGGATCATGGATTTAGTTCATGCTTTGCACACCTTTTGTGGGCCATTAAAACAACATAATGTGTAAGTAGTAAGATGCACTACTCTGGTAATTACAAAAAAATTGCAAGAGAAGTTTCATGCACCTGTTATGTGGCTGTGATACACCTACCTAAAGGTACTGATGACAAGATGTCATTGTGGTCAAGCAGTTAGCATTTGCGGTTGGCAAGCAGGGCATAGACAAAATGATAGTTCAAGTCCTGCTTCTTCTTATTTTCCAGTCTATATTTTTTTCATCACTGGTCACATTATTTGATTTATATGATATTTGAGAGGTAATACAATGAAAAATAAAAACCATGATAATTTTCATAAAGTTTTCATGAGTTTCATATGTTATTAATTATTTGTATTTTTAATTAATTTTTCAAGGTCAAGGGACAGGCTAGGAAAGCCCAAGTCATACCTAGATAAATATTTATGCGAATGACACTATTCACAATCAGTAATATAGTAAGTTACAATGTGCCAGACCACAATAGTAGTGTACAATTACTCTTCGAATGTACACTCAACATCATACATTGTGGGATGATATTTGTCACTCAGACATGGAAAACGTAAATTGAAACTTCATGCAAATACATGTGTTTGTTCTTTCATTATATTATCCTTCAAATGTCACATAAATTAAATAATATGACCAGTGATGAAAAATAAAGAACAATAATTATGACTGAGTGGGAGTCGAACCTTTGCCTTACGCATGTTCTGTTTATGAAGTTCGATATCTGGTCGCTTGATCACCATGAACTCAAACACCTGGTACCTACAGACAGATACGTAAGCCACATAACAGAGGCATAAAATTTTTCTTTTGGTTTTCTCAGAGTTGCCAGAGTAGTGCACCTTACTGCTTGCACATTATGTTGTTTTAATGGCCTCGTAGGTCGTTAGGGTGTACAAATTTTGAAATAAATCTGTGATCCCAATGTTGTGGTCTCCCCTTGTTAGAAATGGAGATGTGTGTTGAAATGGCAAACAACCTCTTCACACTTGGAAATAAAATAAACATGGGAAGAAAAACGAAAAGTACAGTTGATGCTGATGAACTCACCACTGAGTCAGGCGACTTGAATATTTCTGAACTTCATTCCAGAAACCTTCTAGGACTTACAATGGGCGGTTCTATTTGATGAGAAGCTCGTACAGATAAAATTTCTTCAAAGATGAGCACAATATTTTTATCCTCTGTAAAATGTCTGAAGTTATCAACTGTGATGCATTACCAGAAATATACTATGGTATTATTTATCTGCATGTTTCATATTGAATTTGTATTTCATTTGTAGAAAATCCAGAATGGAATAATGACAATATTAGAGAAAAATAGACTGCTACACACCATACAGCAGAGATGTTGAATTGCAGATAGGCACAACAAAAAACTACTAACATAAGCTTTTGGCCAGAAGGTCTTCTTTTGAAATAGATAAGATATGTACTCACACATCTACACAAATACAAAGACTGCAACAAGCAGCTGTGTGTGATTGCAGAAGCAGTCTGGATGGTAGGGATAAGGAGCAGGTGGTAAGGAGCAGGCTGAGCCTGACGGGGGGGGGGGATTAGGGATAACAGGGTTTGGGTAAGGGGTGGTAAAGTACTGCTTGTGGAAGCACACAGACAATTATGTTAGAGAGAGAGCAGGGCAGCTAGATGTATTTGGGAGGTTAGACAGAGAGTGGACTGGACAGGAGTAGATGGTAGTGGAAGGATGTATGGGATAGGTCTTGCATCTAGGTCTATTACGGGGATATGAAGCCATGAAGCAAGAGGTTGGGAGCAGGGTTTATGCAGGTATGGATGAGGATATTGTATTGGTTTGGTGGTTGGCAGAGTACCACTGTGGCAGGAGTGGGGAGGATAGTGGGTAGGATGTTGCTGATTTCAGGGCATGACAAGAGGTACTCGAAATCCTGGTGGATAATTGATTCAGTTCTCCATTCCTGGGTGATACTGAGTCACAAGGGCAATGTGCCAGTGTGGATGGACAGTGGGACTTGAGGAGATGGTGAGTGAGTGAAGAGATAAGGCACAGGAGATCTATTTCTGTACAAGGTTGAGAGGGTAAGTTTGGTCTGTGAATGCCTCAGTGAGACCCTCAGTATGATTAAAGAGGGGCTGCTTGTCTCTACAGATGTGACGGGCACAGGTGGCTAGACTGTATGGAAGGGACTCCTCCCTACCCCTCACACTGTGGTATCCTGCCACTCACCGAACCTACACAATATCCTCATCCATCCCTATACAACCTCTGCTCCAAACCCCTTGCCTCATGGCTCATATCCCTGAAACAGACCTATATGCAAGACCTGTCCCATATATCCTCCCACTACCATCTACTTCACTCCAGCCACAAGTACTGCATATGCCAACAAAGGTACGGCTACCTGTGAAATCAGTCATGTGATCTACAGGCTAAACTGTTATCACTGTGTGTCACTCTATGTGGACATGACAACCAATGAGCTATCTGTCTCCATGAATGGCCACCAACAAACTATGGCCAAGAAACAGCTGGACCATCCAGTTGCTGAGCATGCTGCCCAACACAATATTCTTGGTTTTAATGACTGCTTCACAGACTCTGCCATCAGGATCCTTCCTACCTACACCAGCTCTTTGAATTGTGCAGGTGGAAACTATCCCTGCCATATATCCTATATTTCTGTACCTCTCCTGCACCTTTGTTAGTCACTGTCGTTTGCCCACCTATCCCCTTCCCTGTTCTCACTCCAGCATTAAACAGCTTTCTTTCCACAAATGCATTCACAGTCCTGTACTTCTCTCCATTTTGGTGTTTAAACTACACATTGTTCAAAGCTTAATTTACAGAAATTACAATTAAAACTTAACTCATTAAATGAACTGAATACATCGAAAAATTGCATCTTCTTAACAGTTTCTTCAACTGGAAGGGTTAAGCTGGATTATTTGTTAAATCATAAAATTAACATATGTAGTGATGCAAACAATACTTTTGGCAAAACTGTAAATTACTTTGGAATTAATTAAGGGCTGGCTTTGCTAACATGTTTTCAAATAGATCCAAATAGGTCCTTTAAAATAACTGTTAGTTGTTCCTCCAGATGTTTATTCTTAGTGCAGAGTTTAAATTTGTTTATATGTCAACAATAGAATTTAAGTTATGAAACTATTACAGATTTCACCCTGTAATGAAAGATACTCACTAGTAATAGTCAGAATAAATTAGAAAATCTATTACATATATAAAAGTGAGCACAAAATTAGACCTGGTGTTATATTCTTTAAAACTAAGGACCAATATTTCTCTTATACTAACGTTTGTTAATGATAATTAATTCAAAATGAAAAAATGAATTTTAAGGAGAAAGATGACAAAATGAGAGGGGAATTGTCACATCACCCCCTTATTGGATTGACAAGAGAGATATTGTTAATAGCTAACTGGACAATTCAATGACCACAAGTGATGCCAGAAATTGGGTTTAGCAATGTACACACACAAAAATATTACATAAGAAATCTTATCAAAAACTACAGGACTTTTTTTTTCAAATTTATACTTACACTAACTGGCCATACGAAAATTCCCATACAAAATATTTACATACAGATCACAAAATATCTACAAGTTATACTTTCAACAAAATTTATGCATCTTCATCATAAGTGATGCTCTTTTTGGGCTAAATAAGGATTCCATTTTAAAACTCATACCACTTTCTACAAGTCCTATGTTGTTAAACGAAATAAATCCTCATGGATTTGCTCAATGTTCAGTATTTTTCACAAGCACTTTCACTTTTTCAGTGAGCTTTAACACACTTTCTGATTTATCTCTCCATGCCTTCAATAGGTCCAAGAGGCAGTTAGTTGGGAAATACACTGTGATCAGTTCCATTGGAGGTGGTTTGTGGTGTCACCGCCAGACACCACACTTGCTAGGTGGTAGCTTTAAATTGGCCGCGGTCCATTAGTACATGTCGGACCCGCGTGTCGCCACTGACAGTGATCGCAGACCGAGCGCCACCACACGGCAGGTCTCGAGAGACGGAATAGCACTCGCCCCAGTGGTACGGACGACATTGCTAGCGACTACACGTACGAAGCCTTTCTCTCAATTGCCGAGAGACAGTTAGAATAGCCTTCAGCTAAGTCCATGGCTACGACCTAGCAAGGCGCATTAACCATATCTGGAGAGAGTCTCACTTGTATTATCAAGAGAAATGTACCACAATGAATTAAAGTTAAGTATACGAGAAGCTCCGTTCTTTTCTTTATAGCTTTCATCACGTATCCTGTTTCAGACTTAACGCCAGTCGGCGTGTGTGTACGCGTGCCTTTCGGTTACCCGTCACTGTGGACTGGCTGCCTTGTCAGTCCACTACATGGTTCTCCTTTGCCACAGTACATAAAAAAGTCAGAAAAAACATCCCACTTTAGTACACTTCCTTTTACTTCTAACTTCAGTCTAAGAAAATGTTTAACCCTAAGGGCAAATGATAGAAAATAAATTCATAGTTCTCATAAAATTACAACAATTAACAATAAAATTGACTATAATATGAAAGGTGTGGACTAGTAACAATTTAAAATCAAGTGCACATTACACTACCAATACTGTACTCTAACTCATAACTGTCTGAACCTGTCTAAACTTGAAAGATCTGGGTTTATTTTCCATTTGCAAAATAGCAAAATCTCAAGATGTGAAGCAGTATAGATTTACTAATTATTACTTTATGAAAGAAGAATAGAGTCACCATTACATAACTTAGTTACTACTCAAATCAAAATTACAGGGACAGAAGTTGTACGAAATCACTGCTCCACTTCTCTACTCAACTCTGAGCACTATTCTCATTCAATCAGAAAATTAAATCCTCACAAAATCACAAAATGTTACCAAATAGTTGACCTGTCATAATATCCACATCAGTCTAGCACCACAGTTATCAGTTAACCAGCAAAATTATTGTTCTTTGTTCCAGTATTACCACTTTAAGCTCATAATTCTTCAGAGCACAAATAGAAGTTTTCAGATAACATGTAGGTCCAATGATGCAGCATTATATTATTTGTACCTCATTTTGTTAATCTCTCACTCCAGCTGCTGTGTCATGAATTGCCCAATATAAACAGTACCTAATGTTACCTGGTTCACAAATAGATAATTAATACAGTTACACCACATTTGTTTGTATACAGTTATCTTTTTCATTACTCAATCATGTCTGTCAGCTCCATTATTTTGCTTACCTTTCTTACTTAGTTAACTAGTGGAGTGCATTCTCAAAAAAATATCCCTATTGCACAGACAGGCTCCCCAACCATTAATACCCTAACATTATTCTTTGTTTTATTATATCATTATTGTTTCATTATCTAGTAAATAAACACCAGCTCTGCTTATCTAATTCAAAATTGATTCTACAGAAAAACACTCCACAGTAACAGATCCTTATGCTAAGGCAAACTTAACTCTCCTTACTGATCAGACAAAAATATTACTTAGAAAAACTATTATTTCACTGTATTCCATCAATTTGCTTCATATTCTAGCCTGAAGGGTGATATATATATATATATATATATATATATATATATATATATATATATATATATATATATATATATATAACAGAGGGAAACATTCCACGTGGAAAAAATATATCTAAAAAGAAAGAAAGTGATGAGACTTACCAAACAAAAGCGCTGGCAGGTCGATAGACACACAAACATACACAAACATACACAAAAAATTCTAGCTTTCGCAACAAACGGTTGCTTCGTCAGGAAAGAGGGAAGGAGAGGGAAAGATGAAAGGAAGTGGGTTTTAAGGGAGAGGGTAAGGAGTCATTCCAATCCCGGGAGCGGAAAGACTTACCTTAGGGGGAAAAAAGGACGGGTATACACTCGCACACACACACATATCCATCCGCATATACACAGACACAAGCAGACATTTGTAAAGGCAAAGAGTATATATATATATATATATATAACAGAGGGAAACATTCCACGTGGAAAAAATATATCTAAAAAGAAAGATGATGAGACTTACCAAACAAAAGCGCTGGCAGGTCGATAGACACACAAACAAACACAAATATACACACAAAATTCAAGCTTTCGCAACAAACTGTTGCCTCATCAGGAAAGAGGGAAGGAGAGGGAAAGACGAAAGGATGTGGGTTTTAAGGGAGAGGGTAAGGAGTCATTCCAATCCCGGGAGCGGAAAGACTTACCTTAGGGGGAAAAAAGGACAGGTATACACTCGCACACACACACACATATCCATCCACACATACAGACACAAGCAGACATATTTAAAGTTTGGGCAGAGATGTCAGTCGAGGTGGAAGAGTAGAGGCAAAGAAGTTGTTGAGAGACAGGTGAGGTATGAGTGGCGGCAACTTGAAATTAGCGGAGATTGAGGCCTTGCGGATAACGAGAAGAGAGGATATACTGAAGGGCAAGTTCCCATCTCCGGATTTCGGATAGGTTGGTGTTGGTGGGAAGCATCCAGATAACCCGGATGGTGTAACACTGTGCCAAGATGTGCTGGCTGTGCACCAAGGCATGTTTAGCCACAGGGTGATCCTCATTACCAACAAACACTGTCTGCCTGTGTCCATTCATGCGAATGGACAGTTTGTTGCTGGTCATTCCCACATAGAATGCATCACAGTGTAGGCAGGTCAGTTGGTAAATCACGTGGGTGCTTTCACACGTGGCTCTGCCTTTGATCGTGTACACCTTCCGGGTTACAGGACTGGAGTAGGTGGTGGTGGGAGGGTGCATGGGACAGGTTTTGCACCGGGGGCGGTTACAAGGATAGGAGCCAGAGGGTAGGGAAGGTGGTTTGGGGATTTCATAGGGATGAACTAACAGGTTACGAAGGTTAGGTGGACGGCGGAAAGACACTCTTGGCGGAGTGGGGAGGATTTCATGAAGGATGGATCTCATTTCAGGGCAGGATTTGAGGAAGTCGTATCCCTGCTGGAGAGCCACATTCAGAGTCTGGTCCAGTCCCGGAAAGTATCCTGTCACAAGTGGGGCACTTTTGTGGTTCTTCTGTGGGGGATTCTGGGTTTGAGGGGATGAGGAAGTGGCTCTGGTTATTTGCTTCTGTACCAGGCCGGGAGGGTAGTTGCAGGATGCGAAAGCTGTTGTCAGGTTGTTGGTGTAATGTTTCAGGGATTCCGGACTGGAGCAGATTCGTTTGCCACGAAGACCTAGGCTGTAGGGAAGGGACCGTTTGATGTGGAATGGGTGGCAGCTGTCATAATGGAGGTACTGTTGCTTGTTGGTGGGTTTGATGTGGACGGACGTGTGAAGTTGGCCATTGGACAGGTGGAGGTCAACGTCAAGGAAAGTGGCATGGGATTTGGAGTAGGACCAGGTGAATCTGATGGAACCAAAGGAGTTGAGGTTGGAGAGGAAATTCTGGAGTTCTTCTTCACTGTGAGTCCAGATCATGAAGATGTCATCAATAAATCTGTACCAAACTTTGGGTTGGCAGACCTGGGTAACCAAGAAGGCTTCCTCTAAGCGACCCATGAATAGGTTGGCGTACGAGGGGGCCATCCTGGTACCCATGGCTGTTCCCTTTAATTGTTGGTATGTCTGGCCTTCAAAAGTGAAGAAGTTGTGGGTCAGGACGAAGCTGGCTAAGGTAATGAGGAAAGAGGTTTTAGGTAGGGTGGCAGGTGATCGGCGTGAAAGGAAATGCTCCATCGCAGCGAGGCCCTGGACGTGCGGAATATTTGTGTATAAGGAAGTGGCATCAATGGTTACAAGGATGGTTTCCGGGGGTAACAGATTGGGTAAGGATTCCAGGCGTTCAAGGAAGTGGTTGGTGTCTTTGATGAAGGATGGGAGACTCCATGTCCTGCATGTCCTGCATGTCCATGCCTACACTGCAGTCCTGTAACCCGGAAGGTGTACACGATCAAAGGCAGAGCCACGTGTGAAAGCACCCACGTGATTTACCAACTGACCTGCCTACACTGTGATGCATTCTATGTGGGAATGACCAGCAACAAACTGTCCATTCGCATGAATGGACACAGGCAGACAGTGTTTGTTGGTAATGAGGATCACCCTGTGGCTAAACATGCCTTGGTGCACGGCCAGCACATCTTGGCACAGTGTTACACCGTCCGGGTTATCTGGATACTTCCCACCAACACCAACCTATCTGAACTCCGGAGATGGGAACTTGCTCTTCAGTATATCCTCTCTTCTCATTATCCGCCAGGCCTCAATCTCCGCTAATTTCAAGTTGCCGCCACTCATACCTCACCTGTCTCTCAACAACTTCTTTGCCTCTACTCTTCCACCTCGACTGACATCTCTGCCCAAACTTTAAATATGTCTGCTTGTGTCTGTATGTGTGGATGGATATGTGTGTGTGTGCGAGTGTATACCTGTCCTTTTTTCCCCCTAAGGTAAGTCTTTCCGCTCCCGGGATTGGAATGACTCCTTACCCTCTCCCTTAAAACCCACATCCTTTCGTCTTTCCCTCTCCTTCCCTCTTTCCTGATGAGGCAACAGTTTGTTGCGAAAGCTTGAATTTTGTGTGTATATTTGTGTTTGTTTGTGTGTCTATCGACCTGCCAGCGCTTTTGTTTGGTAAGTCTCATCATCTTTCTTTATATATATATATATATATATATATATATATATATATATATATATATACACACACACAGATATATATATATATATATATATATATATATATATATATATATATATATATATATATATATAAATCTTGATTATTCTTTTCACACACATCACTCCAGGCAACTATGTTTCAAGTTATAATTCCATAATGTTAGAAACAGCTGTACCATGACAACACTTCTATGGGTAGATAGTTATCTCAATATACTGATTGCACTGAACACAAACACTTCTTCTATACCACATTTAATATTAAGAAGTAGTATTTAAGATGATTTTTACTGTATATTGCCTCTGCTGCTGCACCAATGAATTGATTATTTCAGATGTTAATTATCCTCCACATATGCTGACACCTTTTGGTTTCAGTTTTCCTTCCATTTGTTTGACAGAAATTCTTTAATCATGGTGCCACTTTATTTTCTTCCTTCCTCTTATGACTGCATTACTTATCACTAACACAACATTATATAAATACACACACACACACACACACACACACACACACACACACATATATTTCTATATTAAAGAATCCTACTGTACCAAATTATGTAAAAGTTGAAGATAGAATGTTATTAACTACATATAGGATAGTAGAAGACTTTGACTGCCTCAGAAACATACTCTTTGATAGCTTACCAGTAACACCAATAATTTTTATTCTGGAAACATGCATCATTACTATGCCCTCTGTGTTCTTAATAGGTTCAAAAAACACTTGGGACATGTCACTCAGATCATTACCACTGTCTAGTAAACACTTATAACATATACACATTGTACACTTGCTGTTATTACAGGTTGACACACTTCCTTTTTACTTACCAGGTGATCTTCATACAAGAAATCCTCATTAATCTTTTCTTTACTTAACACGTGGCCATCATTATCAATTATAGATTCAAATACCCCATTCTCATCACTACTGGATACGTCATTGCTATCATCATTACAACTACAGTCAGAATCAGAAACACTTTGGCTTATGCTATGCTTTATATTTGGCACCTCTTCCAGTTTTTTATCTATTTCAGTCAATTTTGAATCTATATTTCCATTTACTTTTACCAGTTTTTCCTGCACACTTGGATTCTACCTCAGTTTCTGAATAATTTCTAATGTGACTGATTTGGTTGTTAAGTTTAACTGTACTTTCAATACATTGTTTCTTGAAAACCTCCACCTTCCTGCTATTATCATCACAAAATTTCTCCCTCTCTTCTACACATTTACGACTCGGTGTTAATTTCTCACTAGTATTACGTATTACTTCCTTTATACTATTTTCCACCCTATTCATGGCTTTTTCCACACTATTCATGGCTTTTTCCACCATATTCATGGCTTTTTCCACCCTATTCATATTACTTTTCATGTCTTCTTTCACAGCTATGTTATTCATAATATACCTTAACATCACTTCCACTTCTACCTATGACATAAACTTTTTCCCTTGCAGATTTTTGCTGCTAGATTCCTCCTCCTTAACCTTTAATGACCTTACCCACTTCAGTATTGTTTTTGTCCATTTCACTCTTTACTGTAGGACTTTCGTCCCCATCCTTCAAAGTTACAGTCATATTTGATTTATAACTACTCATGTACTTCTGTTCATTTAACAAATTAACCTCTACAGCTGTTCTCCATCACACTGTCTTGTTTGTTAAAGTCACTCATTATGTATCACTTAATACAAAACAGCTTTTGCTATGAAATTACCTTATTCTCATTCACTCTTCCTCTGCTGGTGCTGTTGCTAATGCTGTGGTTGTCATCTCGGTTTGTTATCTGCTGCAAGTTGTAATTCTCTCAGTGAGGTGTCTTGTTTACCTCTAGTCAGATGTATCCACCTGTGTGCTGACTGACTGCTCCCGTACTCAATGGCTGCTTCCATAGAACCTGCTCACTGATTGGCTGCTGACCTACTGTCGCCATGAAACCCCAGCGCTGATTGGCTGTATCATCACTACACTGTAAACCCCTCTTCATATCACTTTTCAAAGTTCGTGAGTCCTTGTTTATTGTGGCTATGTGCAATATTCCTCACCTGCAAGGGCACCACATGTAGCAGTTCCACCTCTTTAATGTTCTTCGTTTATTGTCTTCAGTGTCAATTTACTGCATTGCTACACTGGCTGAAAAATTAGGGGTTGGATGTGCAACTACTGTTTACTGTAAATGATGTAGCCAACAGACGCACAGTTGCATTTCACTGTCTTTTACTTACACTTTGCACAAACCCCCAATAACACACAGTTATATGTGTATGGCCAGTGCACTATTGTTTAAACTTTCCATAAGCCTCATTAATAGTTAGCAGGAAAACCTCCACGTACTGCTACAATAGTTTACTATTGAACATCTACAATCAGTAACAACATAACGACAAAGTACACAGTTCTTGAAGAATAGAAAGATACATTCAGAGCAGACACTGTCATTATTTTTACACTTGGCCTAATTGTGTAACACTTATTTCACCATTAAGATGATGCATTGTTGTCATCCTAAGCAACACACATTCCTCATCTAAAACTTGGTCATGGACTGACTGTCTTGTGACCAAAAATCGGACCCTTATATATCCTCGAAATAATAGGTGCTGAAACTACACACTGTTTGACGTTTAATTTACAGAAATTACAATTAAACCTTAACTCTTCAATTTAACTGAATACATTGAAAAATTGCGTCTTTTTAACAGTTTCTTCTACTACAAGGGTTAAGCCAAATTATTTGTTTAAATCATGAAATTAACATATATAGTTACACAAACAATACTTTTGACGAAACTGTTTATTACTTTGGAATTAATTAAGGGCTGGCTTTGGTAACATGTTTTTGAATAGATCCAAATAGATCCATTTAAATTACTATTAGTTGTTCTTCCAAATGTTTATACTTAGTGCAGAATTTACATTTGTTTTTATGTCAACAATATAATTTAATTTACGAAACAATCACTGATTTTGCCCTATAATGAGAGATACTAACTAGTAATAGTCAAAATAAATTGGAAAATGAGTTACATACATAAAACTTAGCACAAAATTAGATCTGTTGTTATATTCTTTAAAACTAAGGACAAATCTTTCTCTTTTATGAAAATACAGATTATACTAACATATGGTTGGTTTTGGGGAAGGAGACCAGACAGCGTGGTCATCGGTCTCATCGGATTAGGGAAGGATGGGGAAGGAAGTCGGCCGTGCCCTTTCGGAGGAACCATCCCGGCATTTGCATACTAACATATGTTAATGGTAATTAATTCAAAATGAAAAAAAAAAAAAAAAAGAATTTTAAAGAGGCAGATGACAAAACAAGAGGAGAATTAAAATTATCTCAGCTTGATTCATCACACCATGTCTCTAGGTTGCTTGATGTGTTTATTAAGCCATCAGGAATTCCTCATATTTTTGTTTTCAATAAGTACCAAAGTATCATTGGTATACATGATTGGTTGAGCATTGATACTGAGAGGTAAACCATTTATGTTGTGGCATCAATAGGTCATAATGACCATAGACAACATTAATCTTTGGGACTCAGGTCGCTTATCCGAGCCGCCATGTTAATTCTGTCTGTTCTTATATCTTGTACTGTGTGCACATATATGATAATTGTTGAAATACGTGTATGTGCAGATATTAGTGGGGACAGTTTATTCTGTAAACCACTATTCGTATCCTGTTCCCATACTGGTAACCCCAAAGTTTCTACATCTTCTGCGACTTCTGCACCGGGTGTTGTAAAGCAACAGGTTATGTGCACGGCGCCATGGCCACCTCACCCAACGCTTTGTTCGATGATTTGGAAGCCCAACTATCACCGCCGGGCCCCTGCAGTCCTTCACCAATGGCTGGCTCTCCATTACTCCATAGTGATTCGTGATCTCCAACCACGTTAACCTCAAACTCTGTTGTTCTACAACGGTTGAGTGCTACACCGTTAACTCAAACTCGTGTTTCGTGTTGCCACACTGTGCTCACCAACATAATATTCAGAACTGTGTACCTACCAATCGATCATATAATGTTCAAAGTGATCTACATTTGCACATGTACTTTGACTCTCAACAGACTGCAACAACAGTTACTGTCATGCTGTGTACAACACTGCTATTTGTACAAAACACACCAGGCCACTATCAGACGTGACCTGTTCCAGTTTTGTCTCACTTGCAGACTAACGATGGACATTTTTGTGCGCAAAATTCTCTTGCTCACCCATGATACCTGTTGCTCAAATTTTCGACCACGTGGGTTTGAGTACATATTTCAGCATTTCGCCTTCCAGGGGTGTCTTACCACACCGCAGTGATCTTCTGCAACTTCCACCAGTAATTTATTGTCAGACCCCACAGGGCATGTTTTGAACATGCGTGGAGAACTCACACTTTTGTCATATGAGTTACCAACACACTTCCCTTGGCCCCCACTATGCCCCCTCTCCCCCCCCCCCCCCCCCTCCGCCCACAGGGGGCCCCTGTTCTGACCGCTCAGTCGCTCGCCTCTCCCACAGCTCTGCCTGTGTCTACCACACCAGCCTTCTGCATTATTTTCGAGGTGAGCAAATTCAAATTAGTACCTGTAACCTACGGCCCAGTTTATGGGATCCCTACACGTATCTCGTAAGCACTTGTTCCCATGGTACCAACCATGCCAGCGACGTTGTGTTTTCGTGACACATCAAGGACAATGTGACCCGCCATTGCTATGGATGTTCTAGCCAGTAACTCACGCATGCCTACTGTGCTGGCCTGCCACGAACCAGCCAATTTTCCAAGGGACATCGAAGCTGCCTTTGTCCCCTTCCCCAGGTCGTCTCCCAAAGCTGCCACCTTTATATGAAGACAACCCTGTATCATGGTTTGTGCTTGTTGAGCATCTTTTCGAGTTGCATCACGTGTCCGATGACAACTCTAAATTCCTTTGTCTCGTCACGCACCTCCATGATCACTCAGACTTAATTTGCGATCTACTCCTCTCGCCACCGCCTCCACAGAAGTAGGAGTTCACGAAGCAAATGATCATGGAATGACTCACCTGTTCATCACAAGAAATAATCATCAAAGTCTTATATGAGGAACACCTGGGGGACTGAACTCCATCACAACTCTGGCACTGCCTTCGGTTGCTTGTGAGTGAACATATCATGCCGGACATCACTCTGTGGGCGGAGTGGTCTGCCAAATTTCCTACCGACCTACAGATCCACCTTCTACCACACTCCTTCGAGTCCATCAGACCTTGTCTCCACATTGCAGACCAACTGTATTCATTGCTACGACAACACCAACCAGCTCACCACTCACCGCTAGTTGGCAGGACCTAAAAGATGCCAAGTGCTGTGGGGAACCTCACAGGCTTCCTGTTACATTGCACTCCATTCACTCATCTGCCCAGCCGAGAGATCATTTGTACGTGACTGACATTTAATCACGGCTCACTTTCTTAGTCGACACTGGTGCTGACATGTCTACCGTACCTACATTGATGGCTGCCCCTGTCTTTTCACTGATGAAGTCACTGCTACAAGCTGTCAACGCATCAACATTGCAAACCTCAGGCTCTGTCAAAGTTACAGTGCACCTATCTCCTTCTCTGTGTTTTCTGTGGACTTTCTACATTACCAACATCGATGAACCAATTCTCAGTACGGATCTTCTGTCCCATTACAAACTTTCTCCGAACGTAGTTCAGGGCTCAGTGCTACACCGTCCCACTAACACTCAGATACTTTGCTCCTGCACTTATGTTCCACAGTCTTTTTTCTTGAGACATATCAGTTGGTATGCAAGTGCTCCACCCTTGTGGGTGACATTGTGACCATCATCACTAACCTACTGTCAGAATAAGACTCGGTGGCCCAACTCCACCGAAAATGACGAGCTGGAACAATGAATGCCACACATTTACAACGAGCTCATCGTGACTCGTACCTCACTGTTGAAACTGCAGTCCACATTCCCGCCACTTAATTGTGTTTCTCCAGCAGACACCAATTCAGACACTCATCAGGTTAGTCCAAAAACATTAACTGTGCGTGACAATTCATGTCAGGCAGACTTCGCATCCCCGACGTGCTCACCACGTTCACTGCCATATGTGTCAGGCAGTGCTGCTAATAACAGTCACATGCGTGATACGACCATGCCCATCACGCAGGCATCCGCCCTGCATGTTGATAAACATTCACCTTCTCTCCCGTGCCAGTCACGTGACTCGGCAGCCATCGCTGTTCCACGTGAAATGCCAATGCCACTCTCACCCGTGCTGGGTACCAAGTGCAAGATTGACAGCAGACAGTTGCTGCACATTCTGACCTGCTCTGCACTGTGCACACAGCTGCCCTCTCCAAACAAGTGCACACCACGCTCACGTAGTAGACATGTGACTTTCGTGCTGCCTTTTCCCACTCACGCTAACGGCTACGTCTTGTTGTACCCTACCCATCCGAAAACCTTGTGTCAGGATATTGATCTGTCTCATGTGCAGTTCTCAGTTTCTTCCATCACTGACGGAACAGCAAACAAGATACTTACCACTGCCAGCCCTCCTATTAGTCACACGGCTAGATGCCTCAACCTTATTAAGTTGTCGTCCTCAAACATGGGGTTCTTTCCAAATCTGTGGTGAGTACAGACAATTAAATACTCGTACTGCCATGGACAATTACCATGCCTAACATAAATGATTTCACTCACATATTATTAGGTGCTACAATCTTCAGTGTTACTGTCTGTAAACATGCTTACCACGAGATTCCTGTAGGGCCAGACGACATCTCTAAAACAGCTATTATCACACTGCTAGGTTTGTTACAATAAAACTTCACGCCATTTCTTCTGTTACCCAAGGGTTTCTACTAGCCCTCGTCTTTTTACCTATTTGATCCTCTGCTGCCTTCACTATTTCATCCCTCAAAGCTACCCATTCTTCTTCTACTGTATTTCTTTCCCATATTCCTGTCAATTGTTCCCTTATGCTCTCCCTGAAACTCTGTACATCCTCTGGTTTAGTCAGTTAATCCAGGTCTGAACTCCTTAAATTCCCACCTTTTTGCAGTTTCTTCAGTTTTAATCTACAGCTCATAACTAGTAGATTGTGGTCAGAGTCCACATAGCCCTGGAAATGTCGTACAATTTAAAACCTGGTTCCTAAATCTCTATCTTAGCATTATATAAACTATCTGATACCTTTTAGTATCTCCAGGGTTCTTCCATGTATACAGCCTTCTTTCATGATTCTTGAACCAAGTGTTAGCTATGATTACGTTATGCTCTGCGCAAAATTCTACCAGGCAGCTTCCTCTTTCATTTCTTAGCCCCAATCCATATTCACCTACTATGTTTCCTTCTCTCCCTTTTTCTACTCTCGAATTCCAGTCACCCATGAGAGGGCACGCCAGGTTCTAACACAGGAGGACATTGGAGACAAATACTGTCTAAATACCTCTGTCACTTGAGGAGCAAAGTCAATGCAGGCACGGTCTTGGATATGCTACTTCGTATATTATGGAGCAGTAGATTGCCGGCCCAAGTGAAAGCCATCGTCGCGTCACAAACCCATATGCTGCTTGACACCATAGCCAATCTCGCCGACCATATTGAAGATGCAATTGTACCCACTTCCTATTCTGATCCACTGATGGTGTGTTCCAGTGCTTTGTTGGGAACTAAGCCCAACTACAATAGTCTCACGAATAAAGTGGAAACACTTAACAAACAGCTGAATGACAACTTATTAAGCAAGGTTGATACCCTCAGTAGACAAATGAATGAATTGCTCGCTGACCGGAACATTAAAGGACAGTTCCAATGGAGATCCTGAAGCTACTCTTTATCATGTGTGCATGCCTCTGGTGATGCACTGCCTGCTAACGTATGTTGGTATCACCAGCGATATGGAGAGCAGGCACGCAAATGAAATCTGCCTTGTGCATATACCGGCAGCAAACATCACACAGAATTAAACACACCTGGCAGATCTTCTGTACATCTATTCTTAACGCATTGCAAGACAGGCTGAAAGTTTTTGATCGACACTGGATATGACCTCAGCATCCTACCACATGATAAGCTTCATAAATACCGTCCGGCTGCCACATTTCAACTGTCAGCCACTAATAATTCTGTGATCACGACTTATGGAGTACAACATTTGGAACTAGACCTTTGACTGAGACGTTCTTTGGTGTGGAACTTCATAGTTGCAGACGTGATGGAGCCAATCATAGATGCAGACCTCTTGGTGCATTACCGCCTGATGCCTGACGTCGCCAAAGCTCAGGCTGCTGGACTCAGTCACAGGGCTGTCCACCACTGGATTCTAGTGCCACACTGTAACTTACGATGCCAAGGCGATCCAGGATTCAGACAACAGGTACTCTAAGCTGCTAGCATGGTTCCCTGCTCTCATAAGATCTCAGGGACCCCACAAAAGGTACGTCGTGGTACAGTACACTACATTAATACTATGGCTGGCGCCCCAATTTCACGCAGACCCAGACAATTAGCTCCTGACTGGTATGCAGTCACTAAGGCAGAGTTCAGTGCTATGCTGGCCGAGGACATTATCCACCCATCTAGTGGGGCTTGGTCGTCACCCCTGCATTTGGTGTCTAAAAAGAATGGCATGTGGTGGCTGTGTGGCAACTACCAAGCCTTAAACATGAGAACAATTCCAGACCACTATCCAGTGCCTCTCCTAAAGGACTACAATCACGCATTGTGTGGCAAACAGGTGTTTAGTGTGTTGGATTGTGCCAAAGCATACATAAAAATTCTGGTTGCTGAGGAAGATATACTGAAGACAGCCATTACAACGCCTTTTGGGTTGTTCGAAAGCTTATTTATGATGTTTGGCATGAGAACACCGCACAAACATGGCAACAATTCATTGATTCTGTATTGCGAGGGTTACCGTGTTGTTCTGCCTACCTAGATGACGTACTCATCTTTTCAGTGTCGCCGGAGGAACACGAGCAGCATCTCATTGAAGTTTTTGAGCACCTCGACAAATACGGCATTGTTTTGAATGTCACTAAGTGTGTATTTGGACAACTGGAGATAATGTTTTTGGGTCACCTAATTTCTTCTGCGGGATCGCACCCTTTTCCAGAGAAAGTTAAAGCCATTTTCAATATTCCTCACACAGAGACAGCCAAAGAATCATGTAGATTCCTTGGAATCCTCAAATTTTATCGCTGCCATCTGCCACATGCGGCAGAACTTCAAGAACCACTTACAGCAGTGCTGGCCAGTACAAAAGCAAAAAGCAAAGCACCTGTGCAGTGGTCACAGACAATGATAGACACTTTCAAAACTGCCAAGAAAAGCATAGCTGAGGCAACGTTTCTTGCTCACGCTGCTTTAGACGCATCTCTTGCGTTTGTGATCGATGCTAGCCAGGTGGCCATCAGTGCAGTATTGCAGCAATATGTGGACAAAGCCTGGCAGCCCCTCGCTTTTTTCTCTTGGATATTATTGCCCACGCAGCAACAATGGAGCACTTACGACCATGAATTGATGACCATTTACGTTTCTGTAAAATATTTCTGAATGCAGCTGGAGGCGAGAGTATTTACAATTATATGGACCATAAACCTCTGACATTCACCTTCCGCCAGAATAACAACAGATGCTCACCAAGACAGTTCAATCAGTAGGAAGCTATTGCTTAATTTTCCACTGACATTAAACACATTTTTCGGTTGAACAATGTAGGGGCAGACTGTTTCTCATGCGTCAATGCAATCATGGAGACTATCAACCTCAGATGCCTAGACCAAGCACAACAATCAGATTAAGAACTTGAAAATTGCCTAAAAGATGACACAGCAGGCCTGCAGCTCAAGCTCATTGATGTACCAGGGTCAGACACTTAGATATATTGTGACACCTCCAATAACAAAGCATGCCCATTTGTCCCAGCAGACCTGTGTAAGCAAATATTTAATAACCTCCACCATTTATGTCATCCAGGGGTAAAGGCAATGACGAAGCTCGTATCTGGTCATTACGTGTGGCTGGGGATACAAAAAGATTACCGTCAGTGGGCTCGCACGTGTGTCAATTGTCACCACAGCAAAATTTCACGTCACCTTCGTGTGCCAGTAGGCAAATTCCCAGACATGACCGAGAGGTTAACCCACGTCTGCTTGGATGTTGTGGGACCTTTAACGCCCTCAGAGGGTCAACACTATTTGCTAACTATCATTGATAGATTCACTCATTGGACAGAAGCAATTCTGATTGACAACATTTCTGCCGAAATGCTAGCTACCTCAATTTTGTCCCTCTGGGTTGCTCGTTTTGGCTGTCCATTACATATGTGAAATGTTTACTCAGCTAAGCAAGTTTTGCGGGGCATTACATCACATAACAAGAAATTATCATCCAGCCAGCAACGACATGGTTGAACGGTGGCACCAGTCCCTCAAAGTTGCCGTAATGTTTCACAAATCCAAGTGGATCATGGCTCTTCCTTTAGTGCTACTTGCCCTCTGCAGCATCACTGAGGCAGACCTCAACACATCCCCTGTTGAGTTGGTCTGTGGGGAATCCCTGTGGCTACCAGGTGAGCTTATTCGTCCTGGTGCCTTACCGGGGGATTTATCACAGTTGTCCCAATTTTGGGATCGGATTTCACACATGCGATCACATCTGGCATCGCAACATGGGACACCACACATGTTTGTACATAAATAGTTAAAGCATTGCACCCATGTCCTGCTACACAAAGACGGCATTAACCAGTGCACACACCACCTTACACTGGAGCACATCACATAATAACAAGATGGGACAAAACGATGGACATTACGGTGAATGGAAGAAGGAACACAGTGTCGGTCGACCAAGTTAAACCTGCTTTTTTCTTGGAGGAATCTTTAGATGCATACAGTTCCCTCCACCGACTGGCATTTTCGCCAGCTGATAATCCAGAACCTCATGCATCTCCTTCAACGCAGACCCAGAGTACAAAGTGGAACGGACATCGTGTGCACTTTCCAGCCAGATTTAAGGACAGAGTCTGAGGCAGTTACCAACAACAAAAGTGCTCCGGTCTCCTGTGGGGGGCTGCGTGGTGACTAAGATGGTCACGTGGCTGGCAGCCCCGATCAGCTGACAGAATGCAAGTGTGAACGAGATTCGCGTGCCAGCCACGAGGAGCATTTACTTGTACTTACTCCTTGGCATGGTGTGCGAGCATTCAATAACTTTTAAACAATGTGCTACATTATAATTGTTTTATTGTTGATTTCACAGAACATTTCTGGGCAGTTCTACACAAGTTTTCTGTAAAATTCCATTGGTCATCATTGTGTAGCCACTGCATATGTTATGTGTTCTTTCCTGAGTGATCTTCAATGAAAACATGATAAACATAGAAGACATACTTCTTCCACAATAAGAATATGATAGTTACAAGCCTAATGCACAGTGGGAACGCGACAAGCCTATAGTTCTAAACAAAGGCCAGATAACTCATTTGCACGTTAAACCTGGATCCATAATAATGTAAACACTGGTGGTTATTTTTAGAAGACTTTCATACATTTTCCTGTCAGTGTTGTCTCTGTTAACAAATGTGATATGTGAAACTATTGCCTCATAATTTTGCAAACTGCTGAAATCTTTCTAAAGCTAGAGGCAACCCACTGAGTGCCAAAGATCCTGCCAATTTTAAGAGTTTAGGTTTCAAGTTCTTCTGCATGTCTTCTTAGTTCTCTTGAAGTTTGGGGCAACTTGTGGTAGAGGAGATACAGACAAAATCTGACATCATCTGCTTTTGCTAATAATGCTACTGAGGTATGATTTTTCTACCATTTAATATAAATAAAATTTAGCTTTCTTTACCCTCTGTGGATTCGAGCAGTGAAAGGGGACACATCACTGAGCTGATCTATGGAAGCTCAGCACTGATATTATCTATCAAACTACCCTATATACCCTAAGTTTATATAAATACTAAATGTTCTGTAAGTAATGTATGTATACCCTGACATATCAAATATCACTACAAAAGTGTCAACAGATGAAAAATAAGTAATTAAATTCCAGACAGAATTTTAGGTATTATCGTTTGTTGCAGTATGATGCTTCCAGCTTTGGGAGGAAAGGAGGTGGTGGAGAGTATGAAGTTCAGACTGGTTTTGGATGGTCAAATGGAATAATCCTTGAGCTCCTGAAAAAATATGACCAAGTACTAGAAGCTACACCCAAAACAAACAACCGTGGTAAGTATCTTAGGTCTGTTAACAGTAAATAAATGCATAGTTGTCCCTTCCATTTCTAGTCCTAAAAATAATTTTCTCCTAAAAGGCAAAGGAGAATAATTATACTTCCATTTGCAAAAGAGGAAACTGTATAGTGACAGAATAAAAGAATGAGGAAAAGCAACCACATACCAGCAGCTGATTACTGTCTGGCACACAGACACATATAACAAGAGAGACATGTTGTCAGCTTTTGAGCTACCAGTTTTTTCCATTTTAAATACATGCTCACAGGGTCACTTCACCCCAAAACACACAATAAGGATTTGTAACCCTCTATTTCAGATATTCACAAAATTTTGCACATTTACTTATACTTATAACACAGGAACTTCTGCTAAATCTTTTTGGTCTCAGACTTCAACTTTATTTTATATCAAATTTTAAATTTAATGATATTCTCATAATTGGGCTCTGCAAGAATGTCAGTGCAAAATGGTACTTATCTACATAAATGCACATAACTCAGGCATTTAAGAAGCTTTTGATTTCAAATTTTTTTCAGAAATTAAGTAAGGCATATAGTTAACAAATATTGAGTTATTGAAGCAGAAAAGTTACAAAGAAAACTTAAAAAAAAATACTAATGTACCGTAAAATGGGGTGACTTTGTGACAAGTTTTGCATGTTTTCACTCGTACACTGATCAATTTTTAACATAAACTGAAACGGATGGCATCATAAGATAGCTACAACCTTCCTTTACAAGATTATGTCTTCAAAAAATTTGTATCTTTTTTATGAACGACTATATAAAGGGAAAACTCTGTCACAAAGTCACCCCACCCTGTGGGGTGACTTTGTGACAACATTGTTTTTGGGTTACAAAGTATGGGAAAAAAATAATGTCACAATTTTGACCAATCAAAAAGTATATTTAATCAATGTACATGTGTTTGATGCTTTGGTAGAGCTACATCATTTTTACAAGTGATGAAAAAGGAGCTCCCTAATCTAGATTTTTCACCTCAAAGAACCCTCGCTTTCCTACCGGTCTTGGGGGGTCGATAGTGTACAAAACTTCTTCTTTGGAGTACAGAATAGCATCTTCTTTAGTAGGCCACTTCCAGAACATCTTGGTCCTCTCCATAACGCTGATAATGTAGCCCTCTTGTTTTTCTTCAGTCACCCTTCCTGGAAAAAGTTTCCCTTCAAAGTTCACCACTACAAAATCATCCACTTTGAAAACGTTTTTTTCAGGAGCCATGCTGTCGATTCCCAAGACGTCTTTATCATTTGGAATCACTTTTGTGGGAGACATTTCAGGTTCTGAATCCTCCAAACAGCTGAAAGATTCATCCAGCACGTCGGGGTCACTGGGATCTTCATCCGTCCAGTTCCTCTCTCTGCTGTTGTCTTCATCTGAAGAGCTTTCTTCAGACATCTCACCTGCCAGTACAGCCTTTTCCTTGGATCCGCTGGGTCTGGAGGAAGTGCTGGCTTTTGTGTTCTTCCCTTTCGGCTGTTCCGCCCTACTGGCTTCGATTTCGGCACTGGAGATACTTCTGCCTGCTGGAACAGTGAGCCTTCTCCTTCTCTTGGGGGCCCGGCATCCTGTAACCTCTTCTCTCTTCTTCTGCAGTTCTTCTATGAAGATCTCACCAACCACTCCTGATAAGGACTGTAGGCTCTCTTCCAAGACGGCCTTCGGGAGTCTTTGGAGGACTTCCATTTTGTTAAGCGGAAAAATCCCAGTCTTCCTAAATCCTGACTGGAGATTTTTTATGATGTTCTCCTGCAGCTTGTCCTTCATTTTCTTTAACAGACCTGGCAGTTCATCTTTTGGAACTGATGTGCACCGGCTACCAGATGTCGATTGCTTCCAATCTGACAAAATTTCACGCCAAATCAGTTTTAGAACTCTGAATATGGCAACATCTAGCGGTTGCAGTAGATGTGTCGCATTTGGTGGGAGTGCGATAAATTTTATCCCGTACTTTTCGCAGAGTCGAATAACCTCTAGGTTAATATGCGAACTCAAATTATCGCCAATAAGAACTTTTTGGCCATCTTGTTGTTTCAGTATGGGGAGCATAAGATTGATGAACCAGTCCTCAAACACTTGGTGATCAAACCATCCAGATTTAGTACGATTGTAGCGGGCTCCTTCAGGTCCATTTTCAGTCCAGGTCGACCACATGTTCTCGGCCTTGTAATTTACGTATAGTGGAGCCAACTGTCCTGCCGCGTTCCCACAGACCGTAATCGAAGTACACACTTTGGAACAATTTTGTATCCGCTCTGTATATTTTGCTCCTCTTCTGACCAACACTTTTTTGCTTCCCGGATTGTCCTGGACGTTCATTTCGTCGTAATTCCAAATTTTTTCTGGCGGAATACCCTCTAACTCCTTCTCTAAATGCTCAAAATATGAGTCAATCACTTCAGTATCAGTCGCAGCTCTTGCATATGTGATATTTTTGGCGACACGTTCGGAGAGAACATACTTATGCCGCTTCATAAATGACATGGCCCACTCTCTCCCAGGAAAGTTTCCATTTCCAAACACAGGAACTTTTCTTCCGGTTCAATCTAGATATGATTTGACGACACAGCGCAAATCAAGTAATGTCATTGGGAAACCATAAGATGCCATTGCAATGGAATGAGCAATGAATGTATCCTCTTCTTCTTTTGTAAAAATAGGTTGACCCCCATGCTGTCTTTTAGGTTTGACTGTCTCTGAGTTTGAGGTGGTCGAACGTTTTATCTCTTTGATTTTGTTCCACAATGTGTTTCGATGAATATTGAACCTAAAAGAAGAGAAAAAGAACGTATAAAACATATATACCAGTATGGTATAATTCAGAAAAAAATACCATACCTTTTAAATGATGTTTAATAGAAAAAATGCCAAAAATATCAGAATTTTACGAAGGTAGGTTTAAAATTTGCATAAATGCTTCCTTTACAAATGCCAGAAGTTGCAAATTGGTGTAAAAACCCGTTTTATGACAGTAAAGTTTGTAACAAAATAAAGGAATGTAGGTAACTTCCTGGTGTACATAGCTGTATTTTGCTCCCTATTCAAGCAGCAGAATTTGCTTAAAAACGCCAAACAGATGGTCATCTAAACGTCTATTTTAGCCTTACAGTATCCAATAAAACGTTTACTTCCTGTGTGACAGTGTATGAAAAATTAAAGAACTGCCACTAACCTTTCAGATGCTGCTCGCAGGGTCATTTTATTTGTTAAAACCAATTTAACGGCTTTATCTAACGTCTCTGGAGAGTAATTTCTATAGGCTCTTGCACCCAACTTCCTTTTATAAGACCTCATCTTCTTTTCAGTGCTTGAAAGACAAAAAAACGTGATAAAATATAACCTAAAACCATGGTGTGGTGACTTTGTGACAAGTTGGGGTGTCACAAAGTCGCCAC
The DNA here is from genome assembly GCF_023898315.1 of Schistocerca nitens. Classification (NCBI taxonomy): domain Eukaryota; kingdom Metazoa; phylum Arthropoda; class Insecta; order Orthoptera; family Acrididae; genus Schistocerca; species Schistocerca nitens. The sequence continues at coordinate 737,571,011 of NC_064619.1, read as the reverse complement.
ACAAAGTGCGTGCATTTCAGTTTTTGTCTCATATGTTCAACAAACATGGCTTGATTTAATCGATATTCTACAATATTTTGCCCAACATATTAACAAACAAATGTACATACCTGTTTTAGTTGCGTCCTTAACATAAACGTTTTCACAATATAAAGTTTCCCTCGTTTTACGAAAACATAAATAACAGCGTTTCTAAGCAACGGCGTCGGAAGGAACTATGCGTGTGCAGAAGCTTCACCCTGCTGCCGCTACGTGGCGTGGCATGTCTGACAAACGAAATGCGTGGTTCAGCTCTTTCCTGAGACGAGCGGTCGCGGCGCGAGATTTAAAATACGAAAACTCGATCCCTTGTCACAAAGTCACCCCACCAGTCACAAAGTCGCCCCATTTTACGGTATGTCAATTTTCGATTTCAGAAAAATTGTGAGGACGTGGAAAAACGCTTATATCACATTTCTACAACCTGCTTTGAACCTAATTTTGGTCTTCAATAATCCACAATATCATAAGCTATGTAATAAAATGAAAATTTGAATGGGTCTTCTGATAACTGACATACACATCTGAAATCAGATACTTTTTTCTGTGTTGGGAAAGATTCACTCTAAGTCCATTAACCGACTGTCTCACTGCCTCAGATGCAAGGGTATCAAATCATCATATTTAAGTATAACTCATTCTAGGCAGCCAAGTTAGCTTAAGTGTGAAAATCTGTGTCCTTTCATTGGACTAATTCAGTAATTTTTCTAAGACTATAATATATATGATTTATGCATTCAGCCAATTACCTGCTCACAGCGATAAAAAAAGTGTTCTTATACAACAGTAGCTTGCTTGAAACTTTTATAGGCGCAAAAACAACACAACAATGGCTGAAATTCATTGTTGAGAATAACTGACATGCAACAATTAGTCTATTTGGCCTCAGTTCCTCTTTGTCTTTAGGTCCGATCTGTTCATGGCGCGGCCCTATCATTCCTCTTGTATAAAGTATGTTTTTAAGTGAATTAGTGCTCAGTTAATTGCAATGGAAAATGCATATTTACTAAAAACACGATTTCATTTGACAATCTATACCTTGGTAAAAACTCCACAAAAAATAGAAGAGCTGAGTGAAGACCAATGAGATTTAATATTGCTGCAATCCAATATGAGCTTTCTGCAACATCAAGTGAGTGCAACTATATGTGTACATCAGAAATACTACTACTTAAAAGTTTCTGAAAATTTTCAAAGGACTTGTTGTGTTCCTTTCAAAAAACACATACAAACAGAGGACAGTTTGCTTGTCTTTGTATAAAACATTAGGTGCTAAATGAATCTATGTAAAACCAGGTCAAAAACTGTGCACAACATGTTGTAAGATTTGTGAACAGAAAACAGACATCAGTGATAGAAATGACAGTGATGCAGATGACCCAGAGATGACATTTATCGAATCAGTACTAAAAAGTCAAAGTATTGAGGATGCAAATAAAACTGTACATGATTTGGGGTGCTCTCCCTTAAAACTTCACTCCATTCCAATAGCAGAAAGAAGCTAGAAAGAGTGAAGTATGTTTTGGAAAGAAAACTATTCCAGGCATTGGATTGAAGTACTGAAAATTCTGACCATAGAGAAGAAAAGTTTCGTGATGAAACTGTATTTTGATGCTATGATATTGTTAATTAAAGAAATAGTGGATAGTGTAAGAGTACCTGAAAAAATTGAAATTTGAACTTTAGCTCCACTCTCTTGGTCAAAATGAAACATAAAGAAACTTCCTGGTGGATGAAAACTGTGTGGCATACGGAGACTTGAACTCTTGACCTTTGCCTTGTGCGGGCAAGTGCTACACCAACTGAGCTACCCCAAGCACGACTCATGACCCATCTTTACTGCTTCAGTTCTGCCAATACCTCATGTACTACCTTCCATACTTCACAGAAGCTCTCCTGGAGAAAACTTAATGTCAGAATTCAATGTTAGTGAATACATAGCAAGGGAACTGAAAACAGAAATGGGTATTTTATCAATTCCTAAACCAAAAAGATGGAAAGTTATAGCTGATGAAGTGGTAAAGATTGTCACTGATTTCTATCAAAATAATGAAAATACTGAAATTTTACTAGGAGCAAAAGACAAAGTTAGTGTTCAGAAGAATGTGTATATGCAAAAAAGACTCATCCCTTGCAACTTAAGAGAACTGTACTCTTGTTTAAAATGGGAGAATTCAAACATTAACATTGGCCTCTCTACATTTTTTTTTGCAAAGACTGAAGTGGTATATTTTAGCTGATGCTGTCAGCACTCATTCAGTGTGTGTGTGTGTGTGTGTGTGTGTGTGTGTGTGTGTGTGTGTATCCACCAAAATGTAAAACTGCTTTTGGATGTGGAACACACTTAAGAAATATACAGAGAACATATAAAATTTCTTTTATGTGACTCTGAAAACTATGATAGTCTAAGATGGCGTCAGTAACAGCATTGTGTGATAGTTTCTCTCAAGAAAACAGTAATTCTAAAGTAATCATGTGTGTAATCTGTAATTCAAATGTGCAAAATGGTTTCAGACTTTGCTTAGAATCCCAAGTATGGATACATTCCGCGTGTGTGAGATTCATTAATGCAAAAACTGTGTTTTCATGTGAATGTGATCAGGGAAGTTGTAACGGATTTAACGCCATGTTAGTCGCTTACGCTACCGGACGTGAAATTAATGTGTTACAAAGTGTGTTGTATGAATTGCAAAGTGCTAAAAAAACAATAAAAGTCCTAAAAGCAAAGCTTCGTGAATGTGAATTGAATGGAGTATCATCACTTAACACAAACTCCGAAATCTACAGCACATCTATTCTTCCAAAAACGAGTGTAAATTGTAAAAAATACGAACTAAAAGCAACTAAAAAGATCGCTGTACAAAACAGATACAATGCTCTGGAAATATGTGACGAAATAAAATCTTGCGGAGAGAGAGTGGAAGCAGTAAGTGTCGTGAGAACTGAAAGTAAACAAGCCTCCGAAAAGTTCGTTACACCTAACATACAAGCAACTGTTAACACAAACCCCGAGCGAAAACTTAACAACTCAGCCCATAATGTGCTCAAAACGATAAAATCTGTTAATAATATAATACATAGAGACTGTGAAAAGAAAGAAGATCGTATAATAGACTGCAAAACTTCGGAAGACTTGAGCACAACAAATAATGCTTTTACTGTACATATACTTGCCGACAGTCTCGGAAAAAGACTGGCAGAAACCCTATATAACTCAGGATGTAGTGTTACTAGCGTAATAAAACCTGATGCTCCACTGAAAGAGATCGTCAACAATTGCGAAAATCTGAGTATCAAGATAAAGAAAAATGATTGTGTTCTAATCCTAGGGGGCGGAGTAGACGTCCACTGCAATGATGTATTGTCAGCAAGACGAGCGCTAAGAGAGACGCTCGAAAAGCTCAAAAATGTACATGTGATGGTAACCAGCATTCCATACGATTTTTTTAAGAAATCTCGTGTTAACGAAGAAATAAAAAAAACTAACAGACTGCTTCACAAAATAACAAAGTGCTACCCAAATTCAACATTTGTCCAGCTAGATTTCAGAAAAAAACATTTCATAAACAGTGGAGATCTCCTAAATAGAGCAGGACAACTGTATGTCTGTGCTCAAATTATGAAAACAATAAATAATTTCAATGATCAACACAAACTGCCAGGTATCCTCACCATAGCAGTAACTGAGCAAATGGAAATTTGCAAGGAAACGTCTAAGATGAGAGAGATACCTAACATACTGGTACCAGTATCTGAAGGAGTGGTAGAATATGGGGTACCAGCAGAAATGTCAGGAACATCCAGCAGAGGTGAAGAGGAAACAATTTCTTCAGATGAGAAAGCCTACAAACCTAGTGTAAACTCATGTGCACCTGAAACCTCCAAGGATGGAGCTGTCAGCACATTCGACACACTTAATGCTTCATGCTCACTTGTAACTAGGACTGCAACCACACCAACAGCCAAGAAACATTCAATTAGATCCAGAAACTCATCAGCTGCTCTGCAGACATCTCAAAGGAAGAGCCTCAGGATAAGAAGAGCTGCTGTGCGTAGTGACTATTTTTTATGGGACCTTCGCAATTTGAAGAAGAAGAAAAGGCAGAATCTTTACAGTGTCAGCAACAAGAAAGTACAAAGGTAAATAGTGCAGCAAATCCACTACATGAAACTTTAACAGTTGTATACCAAAATGTGCAAGGACTAGAAAGTAAATTAGCTGAAATAGAAGTTCTATTAACTGACTATCTAAAAGACATTAATATACTATGCATAAGTGAGCACTGGGTAAAAGAAATGCAAGCGTCTAGCATAATTATTCCAAATTTTGAAATGATTAGCAAATTTTGTAGAATCAACCATAAAGGGGGTGGGACATGTATTTATGTTAGGACAGGGGTAGAATCAAAAGAAATTAAATGTAAACTACAATGCATAGAAAAAGATTTTGAATACAGTATATGTGAGCTAACCAAATTAAAAATTACTATTGTGTGTTTGTACCGATCACCACTGGGCAACTTTGCCAATTTTATGGAAAACCTTGAGGGACTGCTGAATGAACTTAAACATAATGTAATTGTTCTTGGTGATTTTAATGTTAACTTTAAGAATGATTGTAGTAAACAACAGCAACTGTGCAATCTCTTTTTGTGTCATAATATGATGGCAACTGTAAATGAAGTTACCAGATGTGGAAATATGTCTGAAACTATAATAGATCAAGTATTCATAAACAAGGACAAGTGTGAATATAACATTGAAGTAATTGACACTGGTTTCTCAGATCACAAGGGTATCAAATTGAGTTTAAATGTCACATCTTACAAGGACCCCGTTACCAATAACAATTACAGAGAAAGGAGATTTATAAATGATGACAGCATAAGAATTTTTAATTACATTCTGGAAAATAACAACTGGGGTAGTGAATCAAGTGGTGATGTCAACAGAAAGTTTGACTCATTCCTTGAAAGCTACAAACACTGCTTCGATGTTGCCTTTCCTATAAAAAGAGTCAAAACTAAACATAAAACCAAAACATGGGTTACACAGGGGATTAGAAAGTCATCAGACACTCTCAGAAAGTTAAATAAATCAGCCAGGAAGAATGTAGTACTGAAAGCACATGTGAAATGTTATAGAAGCCTGTACAAGAAAGTAATAATTGCAGCTAAGAAGCTTGATAATGATACCTATATTGAGAAAGGTAACAACAAAATGAAGTCAACTTGGGAGGTAATAAATAAAAATATAGGTAGACACAAAAGAAAAGATAACAGCTTTGTCATTATAAGTGGGGGTAAAACAGTTAAGGACCCACTTCAGATTGCCAACATATTTAATGAACATTTCACAAATATAGCCATAAATTTAATTAAAACTAAATGCAATTCCAATAGCAAGGTAAAAATCCCCATGAATGACATGACAATGTTCCTTTATCCAGTAACTGATTCAGAGGTACTAAATGCTATAAATAAGTTAAAAAATAAAATGTCATGTGGGTGTGATGGGATTCCTGACAAAGTCATTAAGCAAAGTGCAGGAAACATAGCCTCGCATCTCACTGAAATTATAAATGAATCTTTTAAGACAGGGGTGTTTCCATCAAAACTTAAAATGTCTACTATAAAGCCACTTTACAAGAATGGTGATAAATATGATGTTAGTAACTTTAGGCCTTTATCAATGTTGTCAGGTTTCTCAAAAATAATAGAAAGGATAATGTATCAGAGACTATACAAATTTCTTATTAAGAATAGAATATTGGTTAATGCGCAAAATGGTTTCCGTAAAAATAAATCAACTGAAACAGCTATCTTCAATTTTTTGCAACTTGTTCTAAATTCCATAAACAGAAAGGAATTAAATTGTGGATTGTTTTTAGACTTATCAAAGGCCTTTGATGTCATTGACCATAAGTTACTGCTTAGGAAGTTATATGCCTATGGGATACGTGGAGTTGCCCACAAATGGTTTGAATCATATCTGTCAGACAGGTATCAGAAGGTGGAGATAAGCCAGGCAGATAGGACATATTCATCAAGATTCGAGAGAGTTTTGTATGGAGTACCCCAGGGATCTGTATTAGGGCCATTACTGTTTTTAATATTTATCAACTATCTGAAGCAGAGGCAGTACTGTTTGCTGATGATACAAGTTTGTTTGTTAAAGCAAATAGTGAAGCTGACTTACAGGAAAAAGTCACATTAGCAACAGACGAAGCAGACACATGGTTTAATGAAAACAGACTCATTGTGAATGCCAAAAAAACAACATGGATCAACTTCAGACATATTACAAATAAAATAAAAACTAACCTTACAGTAGAACTGGGTAAGTGTAAGATTGAACAAGCATCATACACTAAATTCTTGGGAGTATGGTTTGATGAACACTTAAGATGGGAAAAGCATGTAATATCATTGAACAAAAAATTAAGTCAAACATGTTATATACTTAGAATGCTTAAAAGCTCATGTAATATTAAAACAGTGTTATGTGTTTATTTCTCATTCATGCACAGTTTATTAAGATACGGCATACAGTTTTGGGGGAACATCAGTCTAACAAAACACTCATTTAGACTACAAAAGAAGGCAGTCAGAATAATAAAAGGTATAGGATATAGAGACTCTTGTAGGCAAGCTTTCAAAGAATTAAAAATCATGACACTACCATCTTTATACATATATGAAAGCATATGTTTCTTAAAAGAACACGAGGAATTTTCTACATTAAACAGAGAATTTCACAACTACGAAACAAGGAATAGGAATGATTTCCACAGAGAAATTCATAAAACAGCTATGTATCACAAAAGTGTACTATACCAACCCAAAATCCTCTACAGTGCTCTCCCCAAAGAACTAAAAATAATACCAAAACTCTACATATTTAAAAGAGAATTAAAAAACATGTTATTGAGCAATAGTTTTTACAGTATTGAAGAGTTTATGAATTGTTGACAATAAAAGCGCAGTTAATATTTCCCTAACATAATAAATATGTGTAATTGCTCACATTTAAATACTTGCTGTTTCTATGAAAGTGTGAAACAGTGTTAATGTAAGAATGTAAATAATCTTTGATGTGAGAATCACTAACTTTTTTTTTTTTTTTTTTTTTTTTTGTACATTGTTATCCTACTTGTATATTTTTATGTTAATGTTCTAAAAGTTCTATTAAAATTGTAATGTCTAAGTGACAAATTTTCATGTATATGTATTTTAAATTGTAATGTTTATTGACAAGTCCTATGTCATTTCGATGATGTATTACAAGGACGCTAATAAATTGAATTGAATTGAATTGAATGATTGCATGCTTAACCATAGTCCCAGTGATGACAAGCTATCAGAATTATTAAGACAAAAATTAGCTTACAGAGATCCTGATGATGAGATTGAGTTCAGCCAGTGGGTAAACACAGATCATTGGGCAGAATTGGTAAAGAAGTCTTCAAGTGTTGGTGAATACATAGACTTGTTGCTAACAAAATTGCACGTGCTCATTTACATCTAAGTGTCAGTCAAAATCATTGAAAAAATTTAAAGAAAATCTAACACCAGAACAAGCTATTCTGTTAATGGACTTTGCTGAAAACTACAGTTTTGTAATTCAGAATGAAACTCAGAGTTACTACTGGACAAGAAGCAGCTGTACAATGTACATGTGTGTTTATGTAGTAAATGAAGACAGAAAATTGGTAATAGTGAACAATGCTGTCCAGAAAGAAATGGATAAGTGGCTGGCAGAGCATTACCCACAAGTGCAGTATTTCACTAATAGACGTGCTGCTCAGTATAACAATACAAAAATCTTTAAAAATTGTATGAGCATGATAACAATTTTTCTATTGATGCTATTCCTTTTTTGCTGGTATCCATGGTAAATATGTGTCTGATGGTTTGGGAGGAACTATAAAACTTATATTGAGAAGACTATTTCATTGTATGAGCATGATAACAATTTTTCTATTGATGCTATTCCTTTTTTGCTGGTATCCATGGTAAATATGTGTCTGATGGTTTGGGAGGAACTATAAAACTTATATTGAGAAGACTATTTCATTGGATGCATAAAAAATCTACTCACAAAGCGGTGGCAGAACACACACATAAAAGATGGTTGTAATGGTCAAGCTTTTGGAGCCAGTGTCTCCTGCTTTTGGCAGAAGGATTGAAGGGAAAGGAAGAAGGGGTAATGGAAAGAACTGTTAAAGGTCTAGGAAAAGGGCTAGATTTTGGGAAAGTCACCCACAACTGCGGTTCAGGGGAAACTTACCATACAGGATGAGAAGGAACAACTGATTGATGGGGACTGCATTGGATGAGATTTGAAAACCTGAGATTAGATTAAATTAGATTAGATTAGATTAGATTAATACTTGTTCCATAGATCATGAATACGACACTTCGTAAAGATGTGGAACGTGTCAGGTTAATAAAAGATGTCTGTGCAAGATATTACATTACACAAAATATTGCATGACACTAATGTTTAAGTTGGTGTTTTTTTCCCCCTTAATTTATATCTAAAAATTCAGCCAATGAGTAGAAGGAGTTGTCATCTAGAAATTCATTTAATTTATTTTTAAATGTTGGTTGACTATCTGTCGGGCTTTTGATGCTGTTTGGTAGGTGACCAAAGACTTTTGTGGCAGCATAGTTTACCCCTTTCTGTGCCGAAGTCAGATTTAACCATGCATAGTGAAGATCATCCTTTCTCCTGGTGTTATAGCTATGCACACTGCTATTACTTTTGAACTGGGTTGGATTATTAACAACAAATTTCATAAGTGAATATATATACTGTGAGGTTACTGTGAAGATCCCTAAATCCTTAAATAGATGTTAGCAGGATGACCGTGGGTGGGCTCCAGCAATTATTCTGATTACACATTTTTGAGCAATGAATACTTTTTTACTCAACGATGAATTACCCCAGAATATGATGCCATACGAAAGCAGTGAATGAAAGTAGGCATAGTAAGCTAATTTGCTGAGATTCTTATCACCAAAATTTGCAATAACCCTAATAGCATACGTAGCTGAACTCAGACGTTTCAGCAGACCATCAATGTGTTGCTTCCAGTTTAACCTCTCATCAATGGACACACCTAAAAATTTTGAAAATTCTACCTTAGCTACAGACTTCTGTTCAAAGTCTATATTTATTACTGGAGTTGTGCCATTTACTGTACGGAACTGTATATACTGTGTTTTATCAAAATTTAAAGAGAGTCCGTTTGCTGAGAACCACTTAATAATTTTGTGAAAAACATCATTTACAATTACATCACTTAGTTCTTGGTTTTTGGATGTTATTACTATACTTGTATCATGAGCAAAAAGAACTAACTTTGCATCTTCATCAATGTGGAATGGTAAGTCATTAATGTATATCAAGAACAGTAAAGGACCTAAGACCGAACCCTGTGGGACCCCGTACTTGATATCCCCCCAGATTGAGGAATCAGCTGTTGTTTTAACATTACATGAACCACTTATTTCAACTTTCTGCATTCTTGCAGTTAAGTATGAATTAAACCATTTGTGCACTGCCCCCTCAAACCATAATGATTTAGCTTATCTAAAAGAATTCCATGATTTACACAATCAAAGGCCTTTGAGAGATCACAAAAAATACCAATGGGTGATGTCCGGTTATTCAGAGCATTTAATATTTGACCAGTGAAAGCATATATAGCATTTTCTGTTGAAAAGCCTTTCTGAAAACCAAACTGACATTTTGTTAGTACTTTATTTTTACAAATATGGGAGGCTACTCTTGAATACATTCCTTTCTCAAAACTTTTTGATAGAGCTGTCAGAAGAGAGATTGGGTGATAGTTGTTGACATCCGACGTATCCCCCTTTTTATGCAATGGTTTTACAATGGCATATTTCAGTCTATCGGGGAAAACACCCTGCTCCAAAGAGCTATTACATACGTGGCTGAGAATCCTACTTATCTGTGGGGAACAAGCTTTAAGTATCTTGCTGTAAATGCCATCAATTCCGTAAGAGCTTTTACTTTTCAGTGAGTTTATTATTTTACTGATTTCAGAGGGAGAGGATGGTGGAAATACAGTTGTTTCAAACTGCACTGGTATGGCCTCTTCTATTAGAAACCTTGCGTCTTCTAGTGAAGATCTAGATCCTATTTTCTCCACAACATTTAAAAAATGATTATTGAAAATATTTTCAATTTCTGATTGTTTGTTAGTACACTTGTCATTCAGTTTTATGGCACTAAAGTCTTCCTGTGCTCTTGGTTGCCCTGTTTCCCTTTCAATAATATTCCAAATTGCTGCTGAGAGCAGAAAGGTGGAAAGGAAAGTAATATGCAGACAGAGATTGCTGCTTATACATCATGCATGAGTTAATAAGAGTGCATTGTAAGTAACAGAGGCAGGAAGGGCAGTGAAAAATAGATGGGAAAGACAGTGAAAGATGTAGAAAACTAAAATGGAGTGAGGCAAAGAGTAGTTACAGTGAAGAAATGCTCAGATGGAAGAAATTAACGTAAATTATGGCCAGGTGGGTGGCAAGAACCAAGGACATGTTGTAGTGCTAGTTCCCACTTGTGGAGTTCTGAGAAACTGGTGTCTGGGGGAAGAATGCAGGTATTGCGTGTGGTGAAACAGATGCCGAGTACAAGTATGTCATGTTGTAGAACAAGCTCTGCAACAGGATATTGCGAGCCACCAGTATACACCCTCTGCCTTCCCATTCATCCTAACTGATAATTTTTTGGTAGTCACACCAATGTAGGAGCCTAACAGTGTTTACATAACAGCTGGTATATGAGATGTTATTTCGTAGGTGGCTCTCCCTTTGATAGTATATGTTTTGCTAGTTACAGGGCTGTTATAGGTGGTGGTGGGAGGGTGTGTAGGGCAAGTCTTGTAGCAGGGCCAGTCACAGGGGTAGGAGCCATAGGGTAGGGAGATGGGTGCAGAAGGAGCATAGGACCTGACAAGAATATTGCGGAGATTGGGAGGATGACAGAAAGCTATTCTAGGTATGGTGAGCAAAATTTCAGACAGAATGGATCTCACTTTAGGGCATGATTTTAGGAAGTCATGGCCCTGTTGAAGTAGCTGATTAACACATTCCAGACCAGGATAATACTTAGTCACAAATGGTGTGCTCTGAAGCAGTTTTGTGGAAGGATAATCAGTACACGGGTTGGATGTAATGGTCTGGGAAATCTGCTTTTTAACTAGGCTGGTGGGGTAATTATGTGCAGTGAAGGCTGGGGTGAGAATGATGGTGTATTGCTGTGAAGAGTCTGCATCAGAACAAATGTGTTTGCCCCAGATGCCAAGACTATATGGAAGGGAACGTGTGACATGGAAAGGATAGCTGGCAACTATCAAACTGATGTTGATCTTGTCCTCACTGAAGGCCAGCTAAACAATTCCATCCACATCAAACCTACCAACAAACACATTTTAACAGTTGCCATCCTTTCCATGTCAAACATTCCCTTCCTTTCCTCGCATAAGCCTTGGCACCCAAGGCAAACATATTTGTTCGGATGCAGAATCTTTACAGCAATACACCATCATTCTCACCTCCGCCTTCACTTACCATAACTACAGCACCAGCCTAGTTAAAAAGCAGATTTCGTGGGCCAACAATCCAATCCTGGTACTGCTGATCCCTCCTAAAAACAACTGGGGGGCACACCATTGCTGACTCAGTATTATCATGGTCTGGAATGTATTAATCAGCTACTTCAACAGGGCCATGACTTCCTAAAATCATGCCCTGAAAAGAGATCCATTCTGTCTGAAATTTTGCCCACCACACCTAGAATAGCTTTCCGTTGCCCTCCCAATCACTGCAATATTCTTGTCTGACCCAATGCTCCTTCTGCACCCATCTCCCTACCCTATGGCTCCTACCCCTGCAACCGTCCCTGCTACAAGACTTGCCCTATGCACCCTCCTACCACCACCTATAACAACCCTGTAACTGGCAAAATGTGTACTATCAAAGGGAGAGCCGCCTGTGAAACAACATGTCATATACCAGCTCTTACGGAAGCACTGTTCAGCTTCTACATCAGTATGACTCCACCAAATTATCAATTAGGATGAATGGGCATAGGCAGAGGGTGTATACTGGTAACAATATATTGTTACAGAACTTGCTCTGCAACATGACATTCATGACCTTGACACCTGTTTCACCAGACGCACCATCTGGATTCTGCCCCCAGGCAGCAGTTTCTCAGAACTCCGAAGGTGGAAACTAGCTCTATAACATGTCCTCGGTTCTTGCCACCCACTTTCTTGTGATTCTTGAGAGATTAGAATAGTTACTTCTCAAAAGCTTTCCTTGGTTTTTTCATTCAATGAAGATGCCCCACAATGGACATGCACTCATTCTCAATAAAATTCTTTTTTAACAGCCTTATATAATGACAGGTGGTGCTTTGCCTCCATCAGAAATGTCTGAGATGAAGAAGGAGATGTTTAACTACTATTTCTCCATGCACCTGTACCAGCAGTGTCATTCTTATAGCCTGTGAAGGAAGACTTGTGTTTTGTGCTTTTTTAAAACATTTTATGGGCTGTTGATGTACCTAAATCAACATCACTGGGCAGAATTTATTACTTTAATGAGTCAATGCATCATTCTCTGGCAATGTTTCAGCTAGTGTTTTACTTGCCAGCTTCAGGCAAAGTATCAAGTTCACATCTCGTCCAGATCTTTATAGCCACTGGATGATGGACTTCTCTGCATCCTTGGCACATGGTGGGGGGCAGCTGTGAGTGCCAAGTCCTGGCACCTCATGTCAGTGCGGCCTCTTTATTCCATCCACTGCCACCGATCTGCCTCCATTGGTGTGATCTCATCATATTCTTGCTAATGTTGTGTTCTATGTGGGGCTGTGTTGGAAGCCTCTATCCTGGTTAACTAGGTTATCACTGACTCGTATCTCCACTGCCTCTTTAATAATAGACTCCCAGAAACACAGCATCTTTGTTTGTTCAAACTCAAACATGTGTTCCTCACTGAGGCTGTGCTCTGCTAGTGTGGATTTTCCACATGTTCAGAGATGTGTTATGTGATGCAATGCTGTGTCTGTCTGATATATTGTTTTCAACATTCATAGAAAATGCTGTAGACACCATGTATTATTAAACCCAAGTTGTCCTTCATTGAGCCAAGCATGTTCCTAATATTTGCTGGAGGATGAAGATGGTTTTAATCTTGTTCTTCTTCAGTATCCTAACAATCTCTCACATGGGCAGCCCTGTGTATGGGAGGATCACCAAGCCCTTGTTGTTCTCTTCTTCCTGTAGGTCCTCCTGCTCCTTCTTCTCACTCATTATGAGAGTGCATCGATTCTGCATTTTGGTGTAACCATCCTTCTGGAAGGTTTTCTTCAGATGTTGAATCTCAGTAGATAAACTGCCCTTGCCACATAGGTAATGAGCTCTGCGGACAGGGGTAGTGAGCATGGATTTCTGTTGTGCTGGGTGAAGGCAACTGTTGGTGCTGGGATACAGGTATGTGTGTGTTTTCTTTTGGTAGACCAAATGTCCCAGTGTGCCATCCGTTTTCTTCTTTATTAGGATATCAAGGAAGGATAGGCACAAATTTTCTTCTAATTCTATTGTGAACTTGATATTATTGTTCATGCTGTTCAGATGGTTGAGAAATTCCATTAGTGTCCTCACTGTATGGCCTGACTGCAAAAGTATTGTCCACCCATCAATAAAAGACCTTGGGTTTAAGGTGTGCTGTTTCCAAGGCAATATCTTTGAAGTGTTCCATGTACAGGTTGGCAATACAACTTACATCCACATGGGAAATATGTGGTTGTGAGTGCGTGCCAGAATAATTCCACTGTGTCTTTGCCAAAATGAATCTCCATTAGTTTTAAGGAGTCCTCTAGCAGTACCCTCATGAGGAGGGATGTGATGCCAAAGCTGACCAAAATATCATTTTGGTCTAGACATCACTCCTTGAGTGTCTTAATAAACTCCGTGGAATTCTTGATGTGGTGGGGACATTTACCCATCAGAGGCCTGAATAGTTGTGCCAGGTGTTTGGCTGTCAAGAGAATTTATCAAGTCTACTATTGGGTATAGTGGTACCTCCTTGTAAATCTTGGGGAGGCCATATAACCATGGGGGAATCAGAGCTCTGGGGTAAATCCTTTTTACCAGGTCCTGGTCCAGACCTGAATTGATGAGAAGACTGACGGTCTTTCTGCTCACAGATGTTGTATCGTCCTTCTCCATTTGTTTGCGGCAGCAAGTAATCAGCTGCTCTCAGCAGCACCATTGCATTTCCTTTGTCTGCTGGTAGAATGACAGTACCCTCATCTTCTCTGAGGCTGCATATCACCCCGCATTCTACCACCGAGATGTTGGTTTTAGGCATTCTTGCTTTGTCTAGGATTCTGTATGTCTCCTTTCTCACCTCTTCAGTGGCTTTAGATGGTAGCCCCTGTTTGGCCTGTTCATTGGTGCTGCTGATCTCTAGTTTTGGTAACTCGGAACTGGTGCAAAGTTTAATCCTTTGGATAGCACAGATGTTGTCGCTTCATCCATTTCCTTGCCAGTCAGATTAACAATGGTCCTCAAATCCTCAGTGTTGGTCTCCTGCGTTAGTGCCCCTGGTAGTCATTGGTACTTGTTTTTTTTTTTCGTGGTGGCCTACCACGTGCAAGTTCACTTGAGCTGAAGGTATTGCCATCTACCCACTCCCATGTGAAAGATGAGGCCAGTTTTAGAGGGCATGCAAGTAAGGCTCGTCCATTTTTTTTTTTTTTTTTTTTTTTTTTTTTTTTAATTCAGACCATTTGAAGCATATGTACTTCCTCACCAGTGCTGAGCTGGCACTTTGCAGGATGTGTTTGGTTCTTGTATGGATGGGATGTTGCAGGTGTGTGAACTGTGGCAGTATATCCTTGTCCTGACAGCAGTCTGGATGCATGGCAGGGACCCTCTAATAGAATTACTCAACCATCTGAATAGCATACATGAGCACATCAAGTTCACAATGGAATTAGAAGAAAATGGGTGCCTCCCTTCCTCAATATCCTAATAAAGAAGAAAATGGACGGCACTCTGAGACATTCAGACTACCAAAAGAAAACACACACAGATCTCTATCTCAAAGCCAACAGCTGCCTTCACCCAGCATACTGGAAATCTGTGCTCATTACCCTTTCTGCAGAGCTCATGACATATGCAACAAGGACAGCTTATCTACTGAGATTCAGTATCTGAAGAAAACCTTCCAGAAAAATGGCTACACCAAAACACACATTAGACACACTCTTATCATGAGCAAGACGAAGGAGGACCTTCAGGAAGGAGAGTACAACAAGGACCTGGTGTTTCTCCTGTACACAGGGCCATCCATGGCTGAGATTACCAGGATACTGAAGAAGAACAAGATAAAAACCATCTTCCAGCAAAAATGAGGAATATGCTGGACTCAATGAAGGACAACCTGGGTCTAAGAACATCAGGTACAGCATTTCCTGTGGATGTGAAAAACAATATATCGGAGAGACACAGTATTGCATAACACAACATATCTATGAACGTGTTAGAAGCTTTCACCTCAGACAAAAGGAAAAATCTGTGGTAGTGGAGCACAGCCTCAGAGAAGAAAACGTGTTTCAATTTGAATAAATCAAGATGCTGTTTACAGCAAAAGGTTTTTATGACTCTGTTATTAAAGGGACGGTGGAGATACGAGTCACTGATAACTTAGTCAACAGGGATAGCAGCTTCCAACTCAGCACTGCTTGGAATACAACATTATGGAGAATACGATGAGAGTGCACCGGTGGAGGCAGGTCGGATAGAATAAACAGGACACATGGAGACGAGATGCAGGGACCTGGCACCTGCAGCACCTCCCACCACGCTGATTCAGCTCGCATCTGATTGGCCCAGCTGGCACAGAGGATGTAGAGAAGCCCGTAGCCCAGTGGCTATGAAGATCCAGATGAGACAAAAGCCAACATTTTTCCTGAAGATGGCAAGTCAGAAACTTGCTGAAACATTGCCATGAATGATGCATTGACTTAGCTGTCAACCTGAGAAGATTTTTATCATTGAGATTTGCTGGGAAAGCCTGCATTTTCATACCCTAAGTAAAGTTAACCCATGTAATGAAAATATTTCTACTAAATTGATAACTTTTGGCTCTGTACTTTCATGAGGAAACCTTACCCTGGGTTGTAAGTTTACATAATCTGATTTGAATGATCTTCTGGACAAAAATGTGATCTATGTTAAATGAATATTTAATATCTATCAAAACTCAGGGTGCTGCTTCTTTTTTCTTTCCTTTTTCTTAAAATAATATCAGAGTTTTGATAAAAATAAATCTTGTACCAGCTAGCAGAAAGTGTTTTACATATTTTTAAAGTCATTGTTTGGATCACAAGGTCTTAAGTTGATTTTCTGTATTCCCATATGTCAAGAATAGTTATTAATTTCTTTCCAATAAAGATACACCCCCTCTGTGACATATGGGGAAATATGACAGTGATTTGTTGAAAATATGATGCTTTCTGTTATGATATAAGCATTTTTTAATGTGTCTGTACTTTTCCCAGAAATTGGGAAGTGACACATGTTAAATTTTCTTGTATTGTTCTTTGTAACTTTACTGCTTAAATAATTACATGTCTTTTAAGTACATGCTTCTCTTGACTTATGAAAAAATTCCAAACTGAAAGCTGAGTTATTTATGTAGATAAGTATCATTTTGCATTGACATTCTTACAGATCCCAGTTATCAGAATATCACTACATTTAAAATTATTATTGTTATTATTATTATTATTATTTTTGTCTGAAGTAATGCTGTGCAAATGACAAACTTCAGTTGCGACATTTACATTTGTTAAAGATTTCCATTTTTTCCCCTGAAACTACACATACATGAACAAACTTCGCATTGACAACTGCCATGCAGAAAGTAACAAGTAGGAAAAGTTTCATGAAAATCTGAAGCAGTGGGTGTTAGGTATGGATGATCTTAATTAGAATTATTATTATTATCATTTTCACCACAACACAAAGTATTGTGATTTCAGATTTATTTCTGTGGCCATTCATAGAAAACTCATTAATATTTTTTATTACAATCTGTACTGTTTTGGGAATTATTTAAAACCAATTACAAGTTCCCACCAGGTTAGAGACATATGATATAAGCATTTTTTAATGTGTCTGTACTTTTCCCAGAAATTGGGAAGTGACACATGTTAAATTTTCTTGTATTGTTCTTTGTAACTTTACTGCTTAAATAATTACATGTCTTTTAAGTACATGCTTCTCTTGACTTATGAAAAAATTCCAAACTGAAAGCTGAGTTATTTATGTAGATAAGTATCATTTTGCATTGACATTCTTACAGATCCCAGTTATCAGAATATCACTACATTTAAAATTCGATATAAAGCAAAATTTTAGTCTGAGAACAAAAAGATTTAGCACAATGTTATAAGTATAAGCAAATGTGCAAAGTTTCATGAAAATCTGAGATGACAGGTGACACAACCTTCGTGATTTGATGTGGAATGACCTCACACTTAAAACATAAAAAGAACAGTGGCTCAAAAACTAGACACTCATCTGTATTGTTGTGGTTCTGTGTTGATGAATAACATTGAAAGAATTCCATCCTAGGCTTTCCATTGTTCAATTAGTGAACTCCAGTTAGTTGTAAAGAATATGTCGAAAAGTAATGCCTCAAAACTTTTATGTGAAAACTCATAAATCTTTTTAAACAAAACACCTTTAGTCTTCATGTCTACATACTTACAACTCTCTACCACTAGAGGCTTTGAATTGTAGCATGTAACACGGTGGTGTATAATGTAACTACATTGGCGTGTGAAAACAGTTGAAGAGTTTATTCACACGTGGGGCACCCTCTCCTTCAGCATGACAATGCCAGACCACACACAAGCACTGCAAAATCTGCAACAACCCAATGCCTTGGGTACACTGTCACTGATAATCCCCCATAATCCTCCATACAGTCCTGCCTTGGCCCCATCAGATTTTTATCAATTTCCAATACTTAAAGAACACCTTTGAGGACTTCATTTCAATAGCGTTGAAGTGATGCAATCGGAGGTGAGATTTTGGTACTGTCAACAGAATCGAACATTCTACAGTGACAGTACCAACAAACTCTTCTGTTGGGAGAAATATGTTCACCACCAGGGTGACTGTTTTGAGAAAATGTAAACATGAAGCATAAATATGTAGAATGAAGAATATGTAGAATGTTTTATTTAAAAACGTCAAGAGTTTTTGCATAAAATATTCAGAGGAATTGCTTTCCAGCATACCCTCATATGTTATGGTTTCATATTCCATATTTAAGACATTTTGTAGTGTATCTGAAAATTGTGCTGTGTTGAAATTATGTAAAATGTTTTCTTCGCCACTATACAGTTTTCAGATCTGATATGAAAGGCTTAAATATAACAGCAAAAACTGGCTGTGGACTAAAATAAACATCATACTGGGAACCAGAATGATTATTCATTAACTCAGTACGTAGTTTACAAGCAGTAGCATTCTACAAAAAATAGATAAAGTAGGCTAATAAATTTGTCTATGACACACACATAAATCAGGTACTTTAATTTTTTGTTTTGATCCTGTTATTTGCATTATTGACATATTTTAAATGGTGAAATGATCCACTCTATTTCATTTCAGTCTATTTCTTTGTGTGTTATTGCTTCCACGAAGTAAAATGGGGTGAGATATGCAAAATATATATAAAAAAAGTAAATATGTAATAGAAATTTTTAGAATTATATGTCGCCAGGTTTATTAGAAGACACATTTAAAATTTACTAGTAAAGCTAAAAACCATAAAAGTATATAAATCAGAAACACTGTTGTTGTTGTGGTGGTCTTCAGTCCAGAGATTGGTTTGATGCAGCTCTCCATGCTACTCTATACTGTGCAAGCCTCTTCATATCCAACTAACCAGAGCAACCTACATCTTTCTGAATCTGCTTTCTGTATTCATCTCTTGGTCTCCCTCTGCAATTTTTATCCCCCACGCTTCCCTCCAGTACAAAATTGGTGAACTCTTGATGCCTAAGAACGTGCCCTACCAATCGATACCTTCTTCTAGTCGGGATGTACCACAAATTTCTGTTTCCCCCAATTCTGTTCAGTATCTCCTCATTAGTTACATAATCTACCCATCTACGTTCAGCATTATTCTGTAGCACTATATTTCAATAGCTAATATTTTTGTCTAGTCTAAACTGTTTCTCGTCCATGTTTCACTTCCATGCATTATGTCATTGGCAAATCTCAAAGTTTTTATTTCTTCTCCCTGGATTTAACATCAAGGATAGGCTACAACTCTGTCCTACTCCCTTCTCAACCCCTGCTTCCCATTCATGTCCTTCAACTCTTATAACTGCCATCTGGTTTCTGCACAATCTTTTTCTCCCTATATCTTACCCCTGCCACCCTTAGAATTTGAAAGAGAGTATTCCAGTCAACATTATCAAAAGCTTACTTTGAGCCAACAAATGCTATAAATGTAGGTTTGCCTTTCCTTAACCTATCTTCTATGAGAAGTCGTAGGGTCACTATTGCCTCACATAACTAATGAGGAAGTATTGAATAGGATTGGGGAGAAGAGAAGTTTTTGGCACAACTTGACTAGAAGAAGGGATCGGTTGGGAGGACATGTTCTGAGGCATCAAGGGATCACCAATTTAGTATTGGAGGGCAGCGTGGAGGGTAAAAATAGTAGATGGAGACCAAGAGATGAATACAATAAGCAGATTCAGAAGGATGTAGGTTGTGGTAGGTACTGGGAGATGAAGAGGCTTGCACGGGATAGAGTAGCATGGAGAGCTGCATCAAACCAGTCTCAGGACTGAAGACCACAACAACAACTATCAAATTCCAGTCACCTATGACTATTTGATTTTCCCTTCACTATCCGTTAATTTCATATATCTCATCATACATTTCATGATTATGTTTGTCATCTGCAAAGCCAGTTGGCATATGAACTTGTACGAATGTGGTGGGTTTGGGCTTTGTGTCTGTCTTTGCTACAACAGTGTGTTCACTATGCTGTTTGTAGTAGCTTACTCACACTCATATTTTTTTATTCATTGTTAAACCTGCCACATTACCCCTATTTTATTTTGTATTTGTAATCTTGTATTCACCTGATCAGAAGTCTTGTTACTTCTACCACCGAACTTTAACCTATCCATTTCCCTTTTTAAATTTTCTAACCTACCTGCTCGATTAAGTAATTTGACATTCCATGCTCCAAACCATAGAATGCCAGTTTTTTCTTCTTGTGATGATGACATCCTCCTGAGTAGTCCACACCCAGAGATATGGATGGGGGAATTTTTACCTCCGGAATATTTTACCCAAGGGGACACCATCATCATTTAACCATACAATAAAGCTGCACGCCCTCGGGAAAAATTGTGGATGTGGTTTCCCCTTGCTTTCAGCTGTTCTCAGTACCAGCACAGCAAGACCATTTGGTTAACGTTACAAGTTCAGATCAGTCCATCCAGACTGTTGCCCTTGCTGCCCCTCTTCAAGAACCATATGTTTGTCTGGCCTCTCAACAGATACCCTTCTGTTGTGGTTGCACCTACATTATGGATATCTGTATCACTGAGGTATGCAAGCCTCCCCACCAACAGCAAGGTCCATGGTTCATGGAACTGATAGTTCTGTAATTTTTACACTTTTCAGCACTTGCTTCTTTGGAATTGGAAATGCCATATTCTTCTTGAAGTCTCTGGGTGTTCCAGTTGTTTCATACATTTTGCTCACCAGGTGGAATAGCTTTGATCTGTGTCCCCAGAGTCTTTAACGATGGCATACATGAAAAAAAATGTTGTGGGTTTTCCAGCAACATCAGTTTGAATAAAATCCTCAAGCTTTTGTTGGCCATCTCTGCCATCATCATCAGGAGTTCACTGACTGCTGTGGCTGCTATGGTTTCTCACCTGTATAGGCATGATGACATCATCAGCAGCCAATTAGATTGACCCAATGTGTGTTCGCGTAAGTCAACCCGGGCACCTACAGAGCTATTTCCTGTGGCAGCACCAGTGATATCAGGTGACACCAGGTGCAAGTGCTACATCTGAAACTGCCACTCCTGCTTCACACATCTGTCTTTGCTTTCTTTTTATGTCCAACACCTGCCTCCATGCCCTGCTGAGTGTGTATTCCTGGTCTCTGTTGAAATTGTTGTTTAAACGAATCTTGGCTGCTTTCTTTATAATAGAGTCACAATATGTAGATGCATGAGCCAACACTTTTGTATTTTTGAACTGTAATTTATGTCTGTTTTTTAGGCAGTGCTCTGCTATGGCCAACTTGTCAAGCTTCCTTTGGTTATATGGCACTTGTGTTCAGTATAATGCTCCACAATCACGTGAATTGTTAGTCCAATATACATGCTGCCACATTCACAGGGTACACCATACACACCGAACCCTCGAAGAGCAGTGTCATCTTTAACAGGGTGCAACATATCTTGTATCTTTTGGGCAGGCCAGAACACTGTATGTAGAAATATATTTCTGCAGAAGACTCCTAACTCACTGCTAGTCGCTTCATAGTATGGCAGGAATACAGTCTGTTTGGCCTCTTCTACTGATTCACCAAGTGTCTTTCATTGGTGGTCCTAGAAAGTATTTGCGATGTCTCTTTTGCTGTATCCATTTTCCCCGAAAACATGTTTTATGTTCTGCAATTCAGATTGTGGGTGGTCATCGTCAGAGATAATCTTGGCTCTATGAACCAACGTGTTCAGGACAGCTTTCTTCTGTACAGGGTGGTGGGAACTATTGGTGTTCAAGTACCGATCAGTGTTTGTTGGTTTCTGGTACACTGAATGACCAAGCTGGCCTCCTGCCTTCCACTCAACCAAAACATCCAAGAATGGTAGCTTGCCGTGCTTCTCTATCTCCACAGTAAATTTAATGTTGGGATGGACACCATTCATATGATCGGCGAACTGCTGCAGTGTATCTTCACCATTAGGCCATATCAGGAAGGTGTCATCAATGTATCGTAGAAAGTGAGACACCTGCAATGTTCCAGTTTGCAGAGCCTCCTTCTCAAAGTGCTCCATGAAGAAATTTGCAACTGCTATAGACAGTGGTGATCCCATGGCTGTGCCATTCGTCATCTCATAATATTCACCTCAGTACAAAAAGTACATTGTCATTAAGACTTGCTGGAATGACTTAATGATTCCAGATGGAAAATGTTGGGCCAAAAGATCCAGTGTATCTCATATTGGCACCCTCATAAAAAGTGACAACAATGTGCAGGCTAACCATTAGGTCATTTCAGTCTATCTTCATTCTCTTGAGTGTCTCAACAAATTTCTGTGAGTTGACAACATAGTGTTCGCAATGTCCCAATTTTGGTGCGAGAAACAGTAGCAGACCCGGCAGTCAGTGAATGCCTGACGATGATGGCGGAGATGGCCATCGAAAGTTCGAGGATTTTATTCGAATTGATGTGGCTGGAAAACTGAGAACGTTTTATTCAGTTTTGACATAGTTGGCTCTCCCAAAGCTATCAGGCTCTAATAGAATGTTGTCTACCCCCAGGCATTGTTTAGACTTAGAACTTTCAGTGCTTTGGAAGATTTTTCATGCAGTATCATATCTCCCTTCTCATCTTGATCTACATTCTATTCTATTTCCATAATATTGCCTTCAAGTCCATTTCCATTGTATTGGTCCTCTATATATTCCTTCCACCTTTCTGCTCTCTTCTTTGCTTGGAATTGGTTTTCCATCTGAGCTCTTGATATTCATGCAGCTGCTTCTCTTTTCCCCAGAGGCCTCTTTAATTTTCATTTAGGTAGTATCTACCTTACCCCTAGTATTATATATTTCTACATTCTTACATTTGTTCTCCAGCCATTCCTGCTTAGTCATTTTGCAGTTCCTGTCACTCTCATTGTTTAAGATGTTGGTATTCCCTTTTCCCTACCTCATTTATTGTATTTTTATATTTTGTCCTTTCATCAATTAACTTCAATATCTCTTGTGTTACCCAAATATTTCTAGTGGCCCTCTTCTTTCTACTTACTTGGTGCTCTGCTGTCTTCACTATTACATCACTCAAAGCTACCCATTCTTCTTCTACTATATTCCTACCCCCTGTTCTTGTCAGTTGTTCCCCAATGCTCCGTCTCAAACTCTCTGCAACCTGTGGTTCTTTCAATTTATCCAGGCCCCACCTCCTTAAATTCCCACTGTTTCGCAGTTTCTTCAGTTTTAATCTACAGCTCATAACCAATAAATTTTGGTCAGAGTCCACATCTGCCCATGGATATGTCTTACAATTTAAAACCTTGTTCCAGAATCTATGTCTTACCATTATATAATCAATCTGAAACCTTCCAGTGTCTCCAGATCTCTTCCACATATACAGCTTTCTTTCATGATTCTTAAACCAAGTGTTAGCTGTGATTAAATTATGCTCTGTGCAAAACTCTATCAGAGCTTTCTCTTTCATTCCTTTCCCCCAGTCCATATTCACCTACTACTTTCCCCTTGCTTCCTTTTCTTACTTTTGAATTCCAGTCCCCAATGACTATAAAATTTTTGTCTCCCTCAGATATCTGAATATTTTCTTTTATCTCATCACACATTTCCCCAATCTCCTCCTCATCTGCGGAGCTAGTTGGCATATAAACTTGTATGACTGTGGTGGGTGTGGGCTTTGTGTATCTCTTGGGTGCTATAATGCATTCACTATATTGTTCATGTATTGTTATTCATTATTAATCCTACTGTTGCATTACCCCTATTTGATTTTTGTATTTATAACCATGTATTCACCTGACCAGAAATCCTGTTCCTCCTGCCATTGAACTTCAATAATTCTCACTACATCTATGTTTAATCTATCCTTTTCCCTTTTTAAATGTTCTAACCTACCTGCCCAATTAAGGGATCTGACATTCCATGCTTTGATCTGTATGCCAGTTTTGTTTCTGCTGATCTGATTGTGATACCATAATAGGAATTTCAGGCCAGGAAGAATTATGAGGAGTTAACAGGTTACTGGTAGACAT
The DNA here is from genome assembly GCF_023898315.1 of Schistocerca nitens. Classification (NCBI taxonomy): domain Eukaryota; kingdom Metazoa; phylum Arthropoda; class Insecta; order Orthoptera; family Acrididae; genus Schistocerca; species Schistocerca nitens. The sequence continues at coordinate 737,546,838 of NC_064619.1, read as the reverse complement.
CAGACATGAAACTTAAATTAGACAGTATTATAAAACAAAGTAAGACAGTGCATACTGGCCATGCTTCCTACATTTGGCAGGCTTCTTGGAGTTTAAATTGTGTAAGAGAATGGGCAGTTTCTTTTTTTGAGAGAAACTATGAAAGCTTTTCTATTGTTGTATAAGCTAAACCCATAGTGGCTAATGTGACTCAATTAGTATTAGTTCTATTTGTTGTCAATATATTTTACACAAGTAGCACACAGTGGCTGCTACTGCCTGGTAACATACAATTTGATTTATTTAACATCAGTGTACTATCTATTTCATGATGAGGTTCATGGGGAACAATGAGTGAATGAATGAGCAAATGAGTGAATGACTGAACTCAAATGCTCACCCCTGCAGCTAAGGCAACACTCTGTGTTCTCAATCATTGTCCACTCTGAAATAGTATTGCTTTCCCGACCAGTATGTTTGGTCCATTACATTATGTTACTTGAACTCTATGAATCCCTTGGAAACATTCTTGATGATGTGGAAAGAAGTCAAAGATATACTGTGGTGTCACCGCCAGACACCACACTTGCTAGGTGGTAGCCTTTAAATCGGCCGCAGTCTGTTAGTATACGTCGGACCCGCGTGTTGCCACTATCAATGATTGCAGACCGAGTGCCGCCACACGGTAGCCCTAGAGAGACTTCCAAGCACTCGACCCCAGTTGTACAACCGACTTTGCTAGCGATGGTTCACTGACAAAATACGCTCTCATTTGCTGAGACGATAGTTAGCATAGCCTTCAGCTACGTCATTTGCTACGACCTAGCAAGGCGCCACTACCAGTTACAATTGATACTGTAATAATGTACTGTCAAGAGCGATGTTCACCATTAATGGATTAAAGTTAAGTATTCCACCATCTACGTCCGTTTTTCTAAAGTCTAAATTCCTTGTCCTGTCCCAGACCTCACGCCAGCCTGCATGAGCTAAAACGCGTGCCTTTTGGCTTCCTCTTGTAACCCGGTGTTGGCTCTCCTGCCAACCCACAACATGTAAACTTAATTTAAATGCAGTATTTTACATTACAGTATTACAGCACCAATTAAAATTATAAACTAACCTAAAACATTAAATTTAAGAGTTTCTGTGAAGAAAGTCTTGAATGGGGTAAAAGGAGTTGTTCATCAGCAACTTTTTAAATTTAGTCTTAAACTCCAACACATTATCTACATGACATTTAATGTGCTCTCAAAAGTTTTTGAATACATATATAAACATGTATCGGACTCTTTTCTGTACTAGAGTTGTTGTTGTTGTTGTTGTTGTTGTTGTTGTGGTCTTCAGTCCTGAGACTGGTTTGATGCAGCTCTCCATGCTACTCCATCCTGTGCAAGCTTCTTCATCTCCCAGTACCTACTGCCACCTACATCCTTTTGAATCTGCTTAGTGTATTCATCCCTTGGTCTTCCTCTATGATTTTTACCCTCCACGCTGCTCTCCAGTACTAAATTGGTGATCCTTGATGCCTCAGAACATGCTCTACCAACTGATCCCGTCTTCTAGTCAAGTTGTGCCACAAACTTCTCTTCTCCCCAATCCTATTCAATACCTCCTCATTAGTTATGTGATCTACCCATCTAATCTTCAGCATTCTTCTGTAGCACCACATTTCAAAAGCTTCTATTCTCTTCTTGTCCAAACTATTTATCATCCATGTTTCACTTCCATATGTGGCTACACTCCATACAAATACTTTCAGAAATGACTTCCTGACTCTTAAACCTATACTCACTGTTAAAAAATTTCTCTTTTTCAGAAATGCTTTCCTTGCCATTGCATCTACATTTTATATCCTCTCTACTTTGACCATCATCAGGTATTTTGCTCCCCAAATATCAAAACTCCTTTACTACTTTAAGTGTCTCATTTCCTAATCTAAGTCCCTCAGTATCACCCGACTTAATTCGACTACATTCCATTATCCTCGTTTTGCTTTTGTTGATGTTCATCTTATATCCTCCCTTCAAGACACCATCCATTCCATTCAACTGCTCTTCCAAGTCCTTTGCTGTCTCTGACAGAATTACAATGTCATCGGCAAACCTCAAAGTTTTTATTTCTTCTCCATGGATTTTAATACCTACTCTGAATTTTTCTTTTGTTTCCTTCACTGCTTGTCCAATATACAGACTGAATAACATCGGGGAGAGACTACAACCCTGTCTCACTCCCTTCCCAACCACTGCTTCCCTTTCATGTCCCTCGACTCTTATAACTGCCATCTGGTTTCTGTACAAATTGTAAATAGCCTTTCGCTCCCTGTATTTTACCCCTGCCACCTTCAGAATTTGAAAGAGAGTATTCCAGTCAACATTGTCAAAAGCATTCTCTAAGTGCACAAATGCTAGAAACGTTGGTTTGCCTTTCCTTAATCTAGCTTCTAAGATAAGTCGTAGGGTCAGTATTGCCTCACATGCTCCAATATTTCTACGGAATCCAAACTGATTTTTTCTGAGGTCAGCTTCTATCAGTTTTTCTATTCGTCTGTAAAGAATTCGCGTTAGTATTGTGCAGCTGTGGCTTATTAAACTGATAGTTCGGTAATTTTCACATCTGTCAACACCTGCTTTCTTTGGGATAGCAATTATTATATTCTTCTTGACGTCTGAGGGTATTGGTTGAGTTTTGTCAAGACTGGCTTTCCCAAGGCTGTCAGTTGTTCTAATGGAATGTTGTCTACCCCCGGGGCCTTGTTTCGTCTCAGGTCTTTCAGTGCTTTGTCAAATTCTTCACGCAGAATCTTATCTCCAATTTCATCTCCATTACATCCTCTACCATTTCCATAATATTGTCCTCGAGTACATCACCCTTGTATAGACCATCTATATACTCCTTCCACCTTTCTGCTTTCCCTCCTTTGCTTAGAACTGGGTTTCCATCTGTGCTCTTGATATTCATACAAGTGGTTCTCTTTTCTCCAAAGGTCCCTTTAAGTTTCCTGTAGGCAGTATCTATCTTACCCCTAGTGAGATAAGCCTCTACATCCTTACATTTGTCCTCTAGCCATCCCTGCTTAGCCATTTTGCACTTCCTGTCAATCTAATTTTTGATACGTTTTTTATTCCTTTTTGCCTAATTCATCTACTGCAGTTTTATATTTTCTCCTTTCATTAATTAAATTCAATATATGTTTTGTTACCCAAGAATTTCTACTAGCCCTCATCTTTTTTTACTTGATCCTCTGCTGCCTGCTGCCTTCACTACTTCATCCCTCGGAGCTACCAATTCTTCTTCTACTGTATTTCTTTCCCCCATTCCTGTCAATTGTTCCCTTATGCTCTCCCTGAAACTCTGTACAACCTCTGGTTTAGTCAGTTAATCCAGTTCCCATCTCCTTAAATTCCAACCTTTTTGCAGTTTCTTAAATTTTAATCTACAGATCATAACCAATAGATTGTGGTCAGAGTCCACATCTGCCCCTGGAAATGTCTTACAATTTAAAACCTGGTTCCTAAATCTCTGTCTTACCAGTATATAATCTATCTGAAACCTGTTAGTATCTCCAGGGTTCTTCCATGTATACAGCCTTCTTTTATGATTCTTGAACGAAGTGTTAGCTATGATTAAGTTGTGCTCTGTGCAAAATTCTACTAGGCAGCTTCCTCTTTCATTTCTTAGCCCCAATCCATATTCACCTACTACATTTCCTTCTCTCCCTTTTCCAACTACTGAATTCCAGTCATCCATGGCTATTAAATTTTCGTCTCCCTTCACTACCTGAATAATTTCTTTTATCTCATCATACATTTCATCAATTTCTTCATCATCTGCAGAGCTAGCTGGCATATAAACTTGTACTACTGTAGTAGGCGTGGGCTTCATGTCTATCTTGGCCACAATAACGCGTTCACTATGCTGTTTGTAGTAGCTTACCCGCACTCCTATTTTTTTATTCATTATTAAACCTACTCCTGCATTACCCCTATTTGATTTTGTATTTATAACCCTGTATTCACCTGACCAAAAGTCTTGTTCCTCCTGCCACCGAACTTCACTAATTCCCACTATATCTAACTTTAACCTATCCATTTCCCTTTTTAAATTTTCTAACCTGCCTGCCTGATTAAGGGATCTGACATTCTACGCTCCGATCTGTAGAACGCCAGTTTTCTTTCTCCTGATAATGACGTCCTCTTGAGTAGTCCCTACCAGGAGATTCGAATGGGGGACTATTTTACCTCCAGAATATTTTACCCAAGAGGACACCGTCATCATTGTACTACTGTTAGCTCATACAAATCTGTTGCAGAAATTATTCTTGGTCCAAGTGTTTTACATATGTGCTTTTCACTAGGTACTTTTGAGAAAAGATAGTTATTGGTGATGTGAAAGGCAAACTAGTTTCTTCATTTTGAAACCAGAAAAAGCAGCAATGATGCATGCTCCCACACATAGCTGTAGAAAGGACATTTCATTAATTCAAGGCAATATGTTTTCTGATTGTGATTGTGTAGTCCCAAAAACATAGCACTTTGTTGCTCTCATATTTCATTTTTTGATATCTTTAGAGCTCATGGAGTTCAGTGAGAATTATTGGACTATATGTACTGGGCTTCATAGAAATTCTGCACTTTCCAGTTAGGCGGCTGATGCTACTTTTTATTCATATACTTGTCTCATCAGCAAAGAAGGACAACATTTACATTTACGTGTATCAGAAATATCAGAAGACGCAAAATCATACCTTGTGCTACACAGTGCTTGATTTCTTCAAACTCTGAATGTCTATTGTTATGCAGTTCACAAGGAAATGGTACATATTACTTTCTGTCAGTCAGATATGATAAAAACCTTGAGCGTCCTGTGTTCACTATTCTGTCATACTTAACTTTTGCATTAGGATATCACAGTCCACATGGTCAACATCCAAGTCATAAAATACTCCCACGGGTAGCAATTTCTGATTTATTGATTCTAGTACATCATCTGTTAAACTACATTTAACCTTCCCAGTTGACAGGTCTTTTTGAAATCCTAACTGTTTGCTAACAAATATTTCTTTCTTGACTTAAGTGCTTTTAGAGTACTGCATACAATCTGGGAAGTCTACGAAAATGCTGGGGACAATACGAGTGGTCAGTGAGTATTTACGAATGTTTTGTCTCATTTTTTGTGAAGATACTTGACAACAGCATGTTTAAGTATCTCTGGGAAAGTGCCACTGCAAGAACATTTATTACAATATATTTCTAAATTCAGCTGAGCAACTTTTCATTATTTCAGTGGTGATTTCATCATAGCCACTGGAACATTTATTTTTAACAGAGTAAATACATTGAAATTTTCTTTTGGGGATGTTGGATGAAACTGAATTTTATCAAATTTGGTTCGGAAGCTTTTTATCAGGAACTGTTGGCTGTATTCTGAGGAAGCATCCATCCTAAATTATCTGCTACTAACAGAAGGAGGTCATAAAAATTTTCTGCAATTTTGGAACTATCTCTGATCACTTCATTATCCACCTCTAAAATGTCTTCATTTTCTTGATTAGTTTCTTCTATTTCATTTTAGACTACGTTATTCATAGCTCTTATCTTGTTGTCAGAGGAGCTTATTTTTTCTTGAAAGTGCAAAAATTTTGATGTGGTGATGATTTTGTTGAAAATTTTATGTCGCAGTTTGTAATGTTACTTAACTCTGTCATCATACGTATACCTTGGTGCCAAATAGGATTGCCTCTTGATTTCGCATGATATTTTGATTCCAATTGTAACCCGGAAATAGATACAGTTAATCAGCTCCTATCAGTTAATTTTTTAGGAAACCAATTTTCAAAATAGCCTGTGACCGTGTTACAGAATACATTATATTTTCATTAATGTGAAGTGTGTTTCACACATTTTTATCAGTTTTTATTTTCCAAATACTTCTTAAATTCTACAATTCTGTTTTCATTTTTTATCCTTATAGCAGTTTTGTGTGAGAGGCAACTAAGTATGGTAATTACACTATAACTCTGCAATCCTGATGTATCTACAAAAGCATTATCAACAGAGTGTTGCTGGTTCCCTTAACTCATGTCACAAATTATACAAGGGAGGCCAGATTCCCTGAAAGGGTAAAGGACTCATGATGGTTCTAGAATAGATATGCTATAAAAATTTTAAATTAACATTGTCACTTGACATTACCGTATTTACTCGAATCTAAGCCGCACTTTTTTTTCTGGTTTTTGTAATCCAAAAAACCGCCTGCGGCTTAGAATTGAGTGCAAAGCAAGCGGAAGTTCTGAAAAATGTTGGTAGGTGCCGCCACAACTAACTTCTGCCATCGAATATATGTAGCACTACACAGGCATCCTTTGTAGGCACAAAGATAAATACTGGCACCAAAACCGCTGCATCAGTAAATAAAATTTTTAAAAAAAATTGGAAGACGAGCTTTTTTTCTCCGCCCCGAGTTTCAACCACTGCATTTTCATACATTATCCAACAAAGTAAATACAAATTCCGTATTTTTCATCTTCAAATTTCAATGTACCACGAAAATCCGACTGGTTATACTGGGATTTTTGTCAATATGGCCAACTCTACGCTCTGAATTTTTTCCTACCTGTGAGAAGAGATGGTTGCTAATAGGAACCTGATGAAATGTGAATCACATGCAGTATTCTCTTCACCATAAAAATAATATGAATATAAATATTTTGCCATGTATTCTTTCGTGTTTGCTTCTATCTCATTTAAATCCTGTCTGCCAAATAAACTACGAAACTAGAGTGAGACAAAAGCAAACGCGGAAGAATATACGTATCGTGTCATGTTTATATTCGTATTACTCTTACGCCTAATAGTGATACAGTCAGAAATGAAGCACGGCGACTGACTAGATTTTTAAATCTAAGATGACTAATTTCTGTGCAGAATTTGATGTACTAAAGAAGCGACCGCAAAGATTTTCAAACGGAGAAAAATTTTCGCCAAACTCTCATTCCGAAGGTGTTCTATCATATGCAGTCTATTATTTGGTTCTTGTTGATCATTATCAAAGAAAGCAGCAGTGTAAGTAACAACAAATAGCAGTCTCTTGCCATTGTTTCGCTAATGAGACGATTCCTCTCTTTTTTTAATTGTAGGCGGCGGTAGCGCACACAAAAGCAAGCCATGCCGCGAGCAGCGACAGGCCGTAAACACGCACTATCAGAATGTGACAAACAATGCATGACACAGTATAGTAATGCATTTTCAGCTTAGAGTGACTGACATAAACACCTACACTCCTGGAAATGGAAAAAAGAACACATTGACACCGGTGTGTCAGACCCACCATACTTGCTCCGGACACTGCAAGAGGGCTGTACAAGCAATGATCACACGCACGGCACAGCGGACACACCAGGAACCGCGGTGTTGGCCGTCGAATGGCGCTAGCTGTGCAGCATTTGTGCACCGCCGCCGTCAGTGTCAGCCAGTTTGCCGTGGCATACGGAGCTCCATCGCAGTCTTTAACACTGGTAGCATGCCGCGACAGCGTGGACGTGAACCGTATGTGCAGTTGACGGACTTTGAGCGAGGGCGTATAGTGGGCATGCGGGAGGCCGGGTGGACGTACCGCTGAATTGCTCAACACGTGGGGCGTGAGGTCTCCACAGTACATCGATGTTGTCGCCAGTGGTCGGCGGAAGGTGCACGTGCCCGTCGACCTGGGACCGGACCGCAGCGACGCACGGATGCACGCCAAGACCGTAGGATCCTACGCAGTGCCGTAGGGGACCGCACCGCCACTTCCCAGCAAATTAGGGACACTGTTGCTCCTGGGGTATCGGCGAGGACCATTCGCAACCGTCTCCATGAAGCTGGGCTACGGTCCCGCACACCGTTAGGCCGTCTTCCGCTCACGCCCCACCATTGTGCAGCCCGCCTCCAGTGGTGTCGCGACAGGCGTGAATGGAGGGACGAATGGAGACGTGTCATCTTCAGCGATGAGAGTCGCTTCTGCCTTGGTGCCAATGATGGTCGTATGCGTGTTTGGCGCCGTGCAGGTGAGCGCCACAATCAGGACTGCATACGACCGAGGCACACAGGGCCAACACCCGGCATCATGGTGTGGGGAGCGATCTCCTACACTGGCCGTACACCACTGGTGATCGTCGAGGGGACACTGAATAGTGCACGGTACATCCAAACCGTCATCAAACCCATCGTTCTACCATTCCTAGACCGGCAAGGGAACTTGCTGTTCCAACAGGACAATGCACGTCGGCATGTATCCCGTGCCACCCAACGTGCTCTAGAAGGTGTAAGTCAACTACCCTGGCCAGCAAGATCTCCGGATCTGTCCCCCATTGAGCATGTTTGGGACTGGATGAAGCGTCGTCTCACGCGGTCTGCACGTCCAGCACGAACGCTGGTCCAACTGAGGCACCAGGTGGAAATGGCATGGCAAGCCGTTCCACAGGACTACATCCAGCATCTCTACGATCGTCTCCATGGGAGAATAGCAGCCTGCATTGCTGCGAAAGGTGGATATACACTGTACTAGTGCCGACATTGTGCATGCTCTGTTGCCTGTGTCTATGTGCCTGTGGTTCTGTCAGTGTGATCATGTGATGTATCTGACCCCAGGAATGTGTCAATAAAGTTTCCCCTTCCTGGGACAATGAATTCACGGTGTTCTTATTTCAATTTCCAGGAGTGTATAACATAGAAAATGGCACTTATCAGATCAAAGCAAAATAAGCAATCGATTCAAACCAGACGTAGCACATGAAAAAGGAAGGGTATCCGTATAAATACGCATAGCAATGGCTACCTGGTAAAGCTTAACTGCTAAGCTTTCGACTCGAACCAAACTACTGTAGCTGTATCGTCATTCATTCGACCTAAATTGTGTCTCATATTACAATGGACCAACTTTGTTTCGATTTGGAGGTGCAGCCTAAAACTTTTCTCTCCCCTTGAATTTCGAGTCTCAAATTTCAGGTGCGGCTTAGATTTGGGAATTTCTTTTTTCCTTTATTTCGAGTCTCATTTTTCAGGTGCAGCTTAGATTCTAGTGCGGCTTGGATTCGAGTAAATATGGTATCTGACTCTCCTTGGAAATTTAGAATTTACCTGCAGCCAAATGACATTACCAGTTCCTTCAACTTCAACTATAACACACAAAATGTTGGCACAGTTTCTAAAACCAGAAACCAAATGGTAACTAGGTAGCTACATCAACATCTACAATAACAACAGCCCTATGTGTTACCAAGCCTGCAAAACAAAACATTTACTGCCCACATTCCACATCATAGCTTGCAGCAACAGCTGGCACAAGCAACCATCTTGACAACCACCACTACACTAGCAACAGCGGCAGCTGTTGAGACAGCAGCCAGTGTCTCAGGTTACGAAGCAGCATCTCGTAATTCCTACGTCTGCTATTCCTCAACGTGGTTTTTGTGTAACAAACACTTGTGTTTCCATAATTGACTATGGTGGGGTATCTAAACTCAGGAATGAAGCAGAAACTGGTGACAGTGTCATGGAAAAGGGTGTAAATTGTCAGAGAAAATTTTCCAGTTCACCATTGCATGCAACAGTTGATGGTTTTGACCCACAAATGGTAGTATCACCTACACAACAGATGCCCAACCGGGACTCACATCATGTTCCTCAACACATGACTTCCGTTCACATGAGGTTTCTTTGCAAAGTTCACAATAAATTTGCATAACTTTCCTAATCTCTGCTCTACAGGGGCTGGAAGGGGGCGGTCATAGGGTGTGTGCAGCAGCGAGATTATTTTGATTATGAGGCATACAGCAAATATCTTTGAGTTTGTAACTTTTTCAGTCCTCATTGTAAATGTATCTCTACTGAATTACCTACAGCACATGTTCTGTATCAGTGCGTAGTTCTTGGGTCGTAAATATGGCTTCTTCATTTGCATCATTATATGTATCATATATTTTACTGTAGATCAACATTCCCATGCATCCATCCATATTCTACATTCTTATTTCCATGATGAAATGATGTCCAGAGACATTTATTACATCTAGGTGATTTTCCAACTGCATTTCATCCAAACAGATAAGAAGTTCATCAGTTTTGTTTTTCAACCCCTGATATTTTGATGCAACACGTCACGTTTACTTTAACCTCCTCATATTTATGTATTTTACATTCAAAATTTTCAGTTATACCATATATTTACTACTTTAATAATTGAAAGCTTGAAGTTTGAAGTTTGGCCTTAAAAGGTTGCTGCTCTCACACCTGTAACTACAGAGATGCCGCCTTGAGTATCAGTGTCTCCCTCAGAAATTCTGCTACCATACCATTTATTTTCCTTTCCCATTTCTGTTGAGATTTAGCCATGCCTTGTAAAATCCTAGTTGGCAACAGCATCGACAGAAACCAAACTGCTGTTCAACCCAGCACCTAACAGCAGGAGTTGATATAGGATCCTCTTTTCCAAAAACAACATATATTTTCTGCCCCTTTTTAAGACTTGCACATGGCTTGAAGTAGTTTGTAGCTTGGTACTTGTTTTTTAATTATTCCCACAACAATTGGCCCACATCTCTTCTATGACTTCGACCCAACAGCATGACTTTCCTACTTTGTCTGGTTTCCTTTTGAAAGTTTGGTGCATGTTGACTACACCTGCATCTACTGGAAACTCTTCCTTATCTGAGTAAGTGGGGCAAAACATTCTTTTTTCCCAATGGAAAATCATTTTGCAAAGAGTGAAATTTCAGTTGAACTGAAAACGTACAGTGAATGTTTATTTAGAAAATAATTTGTTATGTGACAGAATCACATTTATTTCAGCACAATATTACTGGTTCTGGCCATCATTTGTCATCATCATATCATAAAACAGAAGCCATGGTTCACTCCAACTCTATTAACAATGTGGTTTGTGTGGTTTCCATACTGGTTGGCATGAACCGTGGCATCCATACCCAGTAATTTTGTTTTGAAATTGTTTCCTTGCCAAAGCTGCAAGATACTATTATCTTCCTGTGGCTCATTTTTCCTCCTACCATTTCACAGTTCTTATTACCCTTCTCCCCATTTAACCTTTCCAACATTTTCCTAGCACTGTCAACCTTCCTTTAGGGGACCACACCATGGTTCAGGTTGGGGAAAAAAAAAAAAAAACAATTTTCGGTTTTCATCATATTTCAATAGATTAAGGTTTTATTTAAGCACTCTAAAAGGATTTTGCAGTTTTTTTTTACCCACAAGTGTTTTGGTTATCCTTGGAATGCAACAGTCAGTATTCTTTTGTTTCTGCTGTTTTTAAATAAGACACTTTCAGACACATGATTAGTTTTGTTCAAGTGTGATTGCAAGTAGTTTTATTCTTATGTTTGCTGTGCTTGTTTACGTGTGTTTTGTTTATTGAAGATGATGAAACATAAAGGCATTTTCAAGAAACGACAATTTAGAGGAAACAAGTTTAGAACGCTTTCTGTACAAGAGGTTATGTTGCCCAGCAACGATGTTTCTAATTGTAATTCTTTAACAAGTGCATCATCAAAGAAGCTCTCACCATTTCAAGAGAGTTACAACTAATTTACTGAAGTGACATTACTGAAGGAACATTATTATAAATTTGAGAATATTACCAGATGTAATTTCTAAATTTGTAGAATATAGACAGTGTGGTGAGTCACAGAGTGTGAAAATTTGTGAGAGTACCAGTGGGAGAGAAAGCCTAGCAATTGCTTTGGATTTAATTTGCACTAAATGCACAGCTGTTATTTCATTTATGAGTTCCTCGAAACCTGATGCAAGTGGCCCTTATGAAATCAATACTAGATTAGTTTATGCCTTACGATCCATTGGCAACGGCACAGCTGCAGGGAGAACATTTTGACCGGTGACGTACTTACATCAACCACGAAATAAATTTGAAAAACTGACTGCAATAGTAGAGAAAGCTGAATGTGAGGTCAGTGAGGAAAGCATGAAACTGACTGCTAGGGAAGCAGTGGAAGAAAATGATGGATGTTTGGATATTTCAGTTGCACTTGATGGAAGTTGGCAGAAAAGAGGATATACTTCTTTGAATGGAGTAGTGAATGCCACAAGTGTAGACACGGCTAAAGTGTTAGATGTGGAAATAATGTCTAAATATTGCAAATGTTGCAAAGTCAATGAACATAAAGAACACAACTGTGTGGCTAATTTTAGAGGAACAACTGGTGGTATGGAAGTTCATGGAGTACAACAAATATTTCATCGCTCTGTAGAAACAAGAGGCATACGGTACACCAAATATTTGGGCAATGTTGACAGTAAGGCATACAACAATGTGGTGAACTCTAAACCATATGGAGATGCCATTATTAGCAAAATAGAATGTGTAGGCCATGTTCAAAAACGTTTGGGAACAAGGCTGAGAAAACTAACTGTTGATATGAGAGGAAAAATGTTAGAAGATGGAAAACTGTTGACCGGACAGGGTAGGTTAACTAAACCTGAAATAAAAAATTTGCAGGTATACTATGGGCAGTCAATTAGGAGAAATAAAGAAAATATGGAGGCAATGAAGAGATGTTTGGGCCATATTCTTCCATAAGTCCTCTACTGATGTCATGGATTGTGTCCATCAGGAGAAAATTCATGGTGCAAATACAATAGGGCTCAGGCAACTGGAGAATCTTATTCTCTCCAGCATTCTCTCCCTGCTGCTGTCATTACAGCAATTAAACCTATTTTCAGAGAGTTGGCTCATCCTGACCTTCTAAGGAAATGTCTGCCTGGGCAGACCCAGAAACTAAATGAATGTTTGAACAGCACAATTTGGAACTGCCTTCCTAAAATTGTATTTGTAGGCATGCATACGATGAAAATAGGAGTTCATGATGCTGTTATTACATTCAATTGTGGTAATATTGGAAAGTGTTGGGTACTGAAAAAGCTGGGACTAAATCCTGGTGAAAATATGATCACTGGGCTGCAACACTGCAATAAAATGAGGATAGCTGATGCAAACAGCTGCATCTAATATGGCCAAGAAAGCAAGACAAACATCCAGGAAGGTGAAAAAGAAGCTGGAAGACCTGATAGAGGCCAGAGAAGGGCCGTAATATGCAGAAGGACAGTTTTAATTAACTGTAAGTAACAAATTTCAAAAGTTTTTTCTTTAAAGTCAGTTTCCTGCAAACTAAAATTTTCAGTGCATATGCCTGATTATATCAGAAACTATCACAGATAAATGAATGAAATTTTCAGAGACTCTACATAACATAAAAAGCCACCTCTGGTACAACATTCAGTAATATTCCTCCATTAGGAAGTTCACAAAAAATATTTTCTACAGAAAAAACTTAATATTTTTTGTTAATAAATTTAAAAAAGTATTTCTTAAAAACTATAAAAGTAATAAAGTAGATTTTAGTACAGTTGACTCTATTAGCATCATGTAACATATAGTAAAAATATTAAGCTCCTGCATCAAATAGCTTTTTCAGAAATGAGTCAGATACTTGCCTAAATTAACGTGGGATAGATAGGCTGGGTGTGGTCCCCTTAAGGACACTAATTTTTTTCAACTGTTCAGCTATTTTTTTGTCTCATGCATAGAAGAATCCCACTATTTTTTAAATTCTTTTTCCCATCAGTCTTCAGACTGGTTTGATGTGCTGTCATAAATTCCTCTCTTGCACTAATCTCTTCATGTCAGAGTAGCACTCACACCCTACATCCTCAATTATTTGCTGAATGTATTCCAGTATTCTCTTATGAGAGAATACTGGAATACATTCAGCAAATAATTGAGGATAAAAGAAGGTTGTACACATGGAAGAATCCTGGAAATACTAGAAGGTATCAGATAGATTATATAATGGTAAGACAGAGATTTAGGAACCTGATTTTAAATTGTAAGACATTTCCAGTGGCAGATGTGGACTCTGGCCACAAATTGTTGGTTATGAACTGTAGATTAAAACTGAAGGAACTGCAAAAAGGTGGGAATTTAAGGAGATGGGACCTGGATAAACTGACTAAACCAGAAGTTGTACAGAGTTACAGGGAGAGCATAAGGGAACAATTGACAAGAATGGGGGAAAGAAATACAGTAGAAGAAGAATGGGTAGCTCTGAGGGTTGAAGTAGTGAAGGCTGCAGAGGATCAAGTAGGCAAAAAGACGAGGGCTAGTAGAAATTCTTGGGTAACAGAACATATATTGAATTTAATTGATGAAAGGAGAAAGTATAAAAATGCAGTAAATGAAGCAGGAAAAAAGGAATACAAACGTCTCAAAAATGAGATCAACAGGAAGTGCAAAATTGCTAAGCAGGGATGGCTAGAGGACAAATGTATGGATGTTAAAACGAGTATCACTAGGGGTAAGATAGATACTGCCTACAGGAAAATTAAAGAGACCTTTGGAGATAAGAGAACCACTTGCATGAACATCAAGAGCTCAGATGGAAACCCAGTTCTAAGCATAGAAGGGAAAGCAGAAAGGTGGAAGGAGTATAGAGTATATACAAGGGCGATGTACTTGAGGACAATATTATGGAAATAGAAGAGGATGTAGATGAAGATGAAATGGGAGATACAATACTGCGTGAAGAGTTTGGCAGAGCACTGAAAAACCTGAGTCAAAACAAGGCCCCCGGAGTAGACAACATTCCATTAGAACTACTGACGGCCTTGGGAGAGCCAGTCTGACAAAACTCTACCATCTGGTGAGCAAGATGTATGAAACAGGCGAAATACTGTCAGACTTCAAGAACAATATAATAATTCCAATCCCAAAGAAAGCAGGTGTTGACAGATGTGAATATTACTGAACTATCAGTTTAATAAGTCACAGCTGCAAAATACTAACGCAAATTCTTTACAGACGAATGGAAAAACTGGTAGAAGCTGACCTCAGGGAAGATCAGTTTGGATTCTGTAGAAATGTTGGAACACGTGAGGCAATACTGACCCTACGACTTATCTTAGAAGCTAGATTATGGAAGGGCAAATGTACGTTTATAGCATTTGTAGACTTAGAGAAAGCTTTTGACAATGTTGACTGGAATACTCTCTTTCAAATTCTGAAGGTGGCAGGGGTAAAATACAGGGAGCGAAAGGCTATTTACAATTTGTACAGAAACCAGATGGCAGTTATAAGAGTCGAGGGACATGAAAGGGAAGCAGTGGTTGGGAAGGGAGTGAGACAGGGTTGTAGTCTCTCCCCGATGTTATTCAGTCTGTATATTGGACAAGCAGTGAAGGAAACAAAAGAAAAATTCAGAGTAGGTATTAAAATCCATGGAGAAGAAATAAAAACTTTGAGGTTTGCCGATGACATTGTAATTCTGTCAGAGATAGCAAAGGACTTGGAAGAGCAGTTGAACGGAATGGACAGTGTCTTGAAAGGAGGATATAAGATGAACATCAACAAAAGCAAAATGAGGATAATGGAATGTAGTCAAATTAAGTCAGGTGCTGCTGAGGGAATTAGATTAGGAAATGAGACACTTAAAGTAGTAAAGGAGTTTTGCTATTTGGGGAGCAAAATAACTGATTATGGTCAAAGAAGAGAGGATATAAAATATAGATGCAATGGCAAGGAAAGCATTTCTGAAGAAGAGAAATTTGTTAACAGTGAGTATAGGTTTAAGAGTCAGGAAGTCATTTCTGAAAGTATTTGTATGGAGTGTAGCCACGTATGGAAGTGAAACATGGATCATAAATAGTTTGGACAAGAAGAGAATAGAAGCTTTTGAAATGTGGTGCTACAGAAGAATGCTGAAGATGAGATGGGTAGATCACATAACTAATGAGGAGGTATTGAATAGGGTTGGGTAGAAGAGGAATTTGTGGCACAACCTGACACGAAGAAGGGACCGGTTGGTAGAACATGTTCTGAGACATCAAGGGATCACAAATTTAGCATTGGAGGGCATCGTGGAGGGTAAAAATCATAGAGGGAGACCAAGAGATGAATACACTAAGCAGATGCAGAAGAATGTAGGTTGCAGTAAGTACTGGGAGATGAAGAAGTTGCACAGGATAGAGTAGCATGGAGAGCTGCACCAAACCAGTTTCAGGACTGAAGACCACAACAACAACAACATTCCAGTATTCCCGTATTACTTTCTATGGCTTCCTCTGGTACCATGGGGGTCTGGTGTCTTAACACACCCTATTATCCTGTCCCTTCTTCTTGACAGTGTTCTCCATATGTACCTTTCTTTGCTGATTCTGCAGAGAATCTCCTCATTATTTGTCTTATCAGTCCACCTGATTTTCAGCTTTCTTCTGTAGCACCAAATCTCAAGACATCTTGATTATTTTTTGTTCCAGTTTTCCCAGTGTCTCAAAATTTTTTCCACAGGATTTTATTTGATACAAGTAGACTTCTCTTGACCAGGAAAGATATCTTCATCTATGCTAATCTACCTGTTTTGTCCTCCTTGCTTTATCTATCATGGGTTAATTCGCTTACAAGGTAGCAGACTTTCTTAATTTTGTCTACTTTGTAATCACCAATTATGATGTTAAATTTCTCATTATTCTCATGTCTGCTACTTTTGATTACTTTTGTCTTTTTTGTGGTTTACTCTCCAATTTATGTAATTTATGTACTCTTTAGACTGCTCATTGCACTCAACAGCTACTGTAACATTCCTCTGTACTTTTATTGAGGAGAGCAATGTCATCAGCAAATCTTATCATTGATATCTTTTCACCAGAAATTTTAATCCCACTCCTGAACCTTTCCTTTATTTCTGTTATTGCTTCCTTTATGTATATATTGAGCAATAATGGTGAAAAACTTCATCCCTTTCTGACACCCTTCTTAATCTGTTTATTTCCTTCTCTTTCTATCAATCTTCTCGTGCCCACATGATTATTATACATATTGTGCAAATATATTTCCTCAGAATTTTGAATTGCACCATTTATATCATCAAACAATTTTTATAGGTTGACAAATCTATGGCATTTCTTCTGTTATCAAGTGCACTGTCATAACTCCCGTCTGGTACCTTCCCTGAAGCCAAAATAATCACCATCACAGATATTCAGTTTTCTTTTCGATTCATGTATATAATATTCTTGTCATCAGCTTGGATGCATGAGCTCTTAAGCTGACTATGTGATACTCCTCATACTTATCTGCTCTTGCTATCTTCAGAAGGGTGTTGATGATATTTTTCCTAAATTCTAATGGCATGTCACCACTCTAATAGATTCTACACCCTACCTGAATAGCTATTTATTTGTCACTTCCTCCACCAATTTTAGAAATTCCAATGGAATGTAATTTATTATCTTACTTATTTGATTTAAGTCTGCCAGCTCTTTCAAATTCTGAATTTAATACTGGATCCCTTTCGTCTTCCATGTTGACTCCAATTTCTTCTTTTATCATGTCATCAGACAAGTTCTCGTCATAGAGACCTTTGGTATACTCTTCCCACCTATCCATTCTCTCATCTGGCTTTAAAAGTGGAATTTGCATTGCAGTCTTAATGTTACCATAAGTCAGTCCTCCCGATGGTCATTAATTTTTCAATTTCTTCACATCTCTCTGGCAGTCATTTTGCCTTGACTAACCTGCAATTCCTATTTGTTTCATTCTGCTGTATTTCTATCTTTCCTTGACTTTGTTTGTGCTTCCTCCTTTCACAGATCAAGTGAAGTACTTATTCTGTTACCCATGGTTTCTTCACATTTACCTTCCATGTTCCCATGTTTGTCTGTCCAACATCTGTGATTAGATGTTCAGTTCTCTTGAATTGAACTGCCCACTCTGGTATTCCGTATCACAGTATGCATATCCTTAGTGAACTTCAAATATTTCTCATCATTCTTCAGTACCACAGTCTGTTCCACACTGATTCATCTGGACAATACTCTTAATGAAACAACAGAAAATTCAGGATGGAATGTAACAATATTATTAGAAGGAAAGTTGCCACTCACCATATGGCAGAGATGCTGCAGTCTCAGAGTGTGGTTTCAGTTGCCTGGGACTGCAGTCGTGTGTGTGAGTTGCATTTGTGTGTGTGTGTGTGTGTGCGCGCGCGCGCACACGAGCGTGTGTGTGACTATTGTTGATGAAGGCCAATGGCCGAAAGCCTTTAATTGTGAAAGTTATTTTGTTGTGCCTATCTGCGACTCAGCATCTCCACTATATGGTGAGTGGCAACTTTCCTTCTCATAACACTGTGACAATACTCATAAATTCAATCCTGCTCTTCATCATTACAAAATTGTGATCTGAATCTATGTCTGCACCAGGATATGTCTTACAATCCAATATCTGATTCTGGAATGTCTTTCTAACCATGATGTAATCCTGCTGGAATCATTCAATGTCTCTGGGACTTTCCAAAGTATCCTCTGCCTTGCTGTGTTATGCGAATGCATCACCAAGAGGCAATGTGGTCAGCACACAGCTCTCCTGGCCGTTTTGCAAATATTCCAGACTGTGGAGGCACTACTCTGACAAGTAGCTCCTAAACTGGCATCACAAAGCTGAGTGTACCATGTACCAGTTCACTCATCACATAGATGTACTTGACAGTATGAGGAATTGATCTGGCATCCTCTGCATGGCAGCCATTTATGGTTACCACTCAGCTGTCAAGGCAGATCTCTCTTTCCTACTGCCAAGCCCACATTCTCCCATAACCCTTTCTTCTGTCCCTTCTCCTATGACCTTGTTTCTCTCTCCTTAAATATTCTCATATATTTTCTGTCGCTCCGTCTTCTGCTCACTTATATAACCATTTCTCATTCCATTAAAAATGAAGTCATCTGTCACAATAGCTACAGTGCTCACCAGAACTAATTTTTCCACTGCAGCTTCAACACTTCATACATGTTTGCTTATAAAGAATATGTAAATAGTGACCGACAAATAAAAGTAGGTTATTATACACCACAGCTAAGGACAGAAGTTATGTAGCATATACTGTGTATACATACTGATTTACAAGACAAATAAATCACTGTTATTATGAAATTTGCTGACCTCTAGACATTTAGGCATAGAGATGCCTATACATGATACAAAGTTTACATGATATTTTGAAAAATATAAATCAGAAAAAGAACTCTTCAGCTTTAGTGTAACATGGCACTTCTTTAGGAAATGCCATCGTACACTCTTAGGCACTTCAAGAAATGGAAGATATTCACACAGATATCGACAGAAATACTATTATTTTAAGTTAATTGAATTACAATGGAGCAAAACACTATTGCCAGGCATCTGTTTATGCAGAGCCAAGAATATAGGCAGGAGTTGCTCCTCCCTTGAACATGAGTGGTGAACAGAAGTTGTCACTTGCTGTAGTGAATGTATTATTCCATGCAGTCACTGATGGAAGGTGTTATGATGGATCACTGAGGAATAATGAAAAGGCCTGCATTAATAATGAACATCATGTAAAATGTAAAGTAATGAACTTACTCTATTGTATATGGACCAAATATATGGAGGAGCCATTTGCTTATTGTAAAGTACATGGTGTTAATGGTTATTTTGACAATATGTGATTGAAATGATGGCACTCCGGTTATGAGTGCTTTATGTTATACGAGGAGAGAAATGAGCTCTTTCCAGCTAATTAACTAAATCTTTGGGGAAGAGGACCCAAGCATAGTGAAGAAGATTATTAGCTGGGACCAGCCTTATATGATAAATTTATAGGCGACCATAGTATCCAGAAAATAATAGCAAACCAATTGAATTATAAAAAGAAAGAGAAGGTCATGTATTATTCCAGGATGACATATATAACTGACAGGTTTGATTTCTCCCTGTGAGTACTAGGCACAAACATGTCCACCGCTATGGCCAGGACTTAGTAAGCCAGGAAAAAGAGAATAAAGAAGCTAATAAGAAAAAAATTGGAAAAAAGCAAGAAATGTTGAAGAAATCCACATTTCCAGAGGTAAGAAAAGTAAACAGCTGCAGAACAACAAGCCTTATAGCAGAGCATGCATTATTCAGTGTAATTGAAGAAATTGTTAAAATATGAAAGAAGAAGTGTCGAAGTTTTTGTGAGAAAATGCAAATGATACAGCAAATGATACAGTAACTGCATCCACTGCTAAAATATTGTGAGAAAATATGAATATGAGGCACACATGTAAGTTTTGCATTATGAAGTGGAAGAATTCTCGGTGAGTTTGTAGCACCCGATGGACATTGTATCGGTTGATCTACAAGACCCACTGTTTAAGGCAGTGGGCTGTCACATGACACTGTGCAACCATCAGCAGCCCAGCAGCAGCTCAGTGCAGTTGTTCAACATGACATAGCTGCAAAGCAGGAAAGCAGTCACAGTTCATCCCAGACACAATGTTTTGTCAGTGGGTGAGCTGTGATCATTACAATTCTCTGTATTGTGGTAAAAGAAGATTAGAATAACTAGCTAGTTGTGTGATGCAAAATGTGATAATACTTATTAGTAATTAGCAACTACCATAATCGTGCATGCTTATGTGGACCAGGAAAATGCCCGTAGAAACACAAGGAGTAGGTATGACGACTTTACTTGTGAAACTGGAGGAGATGTTTAAGATCCAAGAGGATAGTATTAATAACAAAATTATAGACAGCATTGATAAGATTAATAAAGAACTCTTACTAGTACAAGACAGTAAAGGTAACTTGCTAGACAATATAATCAGCTTACAAAGAAATAACAATGAATTAAGAGAAGACTTCAAACTAAATATTCAGGAAGTTCATGAGCTTCTGCAGTCACATCTCAGAAACATAGTTCACAGTAAACTAAATGCTTTGAAAGGAGAGATACATGTAGAAAGTGTGCAGCAATGTGACGTAGTATGTAAGGAATCAATTTTTGGCGATATAATGTAACTGGATAGATAAAAAATCTGCTCACCAAACAGGGGCAGAACATGCACATAAAAGAAGGTTACAATTATGCAAGCTTTCAGAGCCAGTGGTTCCTTGTTCCAGTTGAAGGGTTGAGGGGGAAGAAAGAGGGTCTGAAGGAAAAGGACTGGAGAGATGTAGGAAAAGGGGTAGATTTTGGAAAAGTCATCCAGAACTGTGACAAAGGGAGACTAATGGATGGGATGAGATGGAAATACTGAATGTTTGGGACTGCACCGGATGATATTTGAAACCCTGAGAGCTCAAAGGTGGAACACAGGGTAATATGCAAGAGAGAGATTACTGCTAAAACATTGTGTATGAGTTAATAAGAGTGAAAGGCTAAGTGAATTGCAGGTAACAGAGGTGGGAGGGGAATGGTGGAAAATAGGCAGTTAAGAAAATGAAAGATGTAGAAAACTAAAACAGAATGAAGAAATGCCAAGGTGGTAGAAATCAATGTAAATTAATGTCAGTTGGATGGGGAGAACAAAGGACATGTTGTAGCACTAATTCCCACCTGCTGAGTTCTGAGAATTGGTGTCTGGGGGAAGAACCCAGATTGCACTTGATGAAACAGGCATGACCGTCATGTTGTAAATAATGCTCTGCAACAGGATACTGTAAGTTGCCAGTACAGACCCTCTGCCTATGCCCATATATAACAGTTGGTATATAATGTGTATATGTCTTCCACATGTCATATACCAGCTGTTATGTAAACACTCTTCAGCCTTGTATATCAGCATGACAACCACCAGATTATCAGTTAGGGTGAATGGGCAAAGGCAGAGGGTGTGTACTGGCAACACAAAATATCCTATTGTGGCAACACAAAATATCCTGTTGCAGAGCATGCTCTATAATATGACAGTCATGACCTCAGTGCCTGTTTCAATACATGTGCCTTCTGGATTCTTCCCCAGACACCAATTTCTCAGAACTCAGCAGGTAGGAACTAGTGCTACAACAAGTCCTTGGTCCTTGCCACCCATCTGGCATTAATGTATGTTAATTTCATCTGTCTCAGATTTTCTTCACAGTAACTACTGCTTCATTCACTTCATTTTAGTTTTCTACGTTTTTCATTTTCTTAGCTGCCTATTTTTTGCTGTCCCCCTCTCCCCTCCCTTATGTACCATGCACTTAATTTTTCACTCTTATTAACTTGTACACAATGTTTTAACAGTAATCTCTGTCTTGCATGTTACCTTGTCATCCATCTTTAAGCTCTCAACTTTTCAAATCTTGTCCACTGCAATCCCAAACAATCAGTATTTCCTTATCATCCCATTCATTAGTCTCCTCTGTCCCATGATTCTGGGTGACTTTTCCTTCACCCCCTCTTGCTTCCCCTTCAACCCTTCTGCCAGAGGAAGGAACCACTGGGTCCAAAAGCTTGCCTAATTATAATCTTCTTTTATGTGTATGTCTGCTGCTGCTTGGTGAGTAGGTTTTTATGTTTCCAGTTACATTATATTAATAAGTAGGGAGATACACGAACATGATAAACAGTGTCCATGAATTTATGAAAAAGGAATGCAAAATTGTGAAAGATCAAATCACAGAAGTAACAGGTCATATTGAATTATTAGAACAGAACAATGAGAATAGGGACACTATTTGTTCACATGAGATGATTACTGGGTTGGAGGAAAGGGTACAGGCATTGGAAGATGACAAATTTCAAAAGAAAGCAGAATGTTTGAGCAGCATCAAACTTTCCAGGAAAGAGGCTATGCAACAGGACAATGAGTTTAAATAGTTATTTATTTCAAGTTTCTGCTACCAGTCACTTTTTATTTTATGCTTAATCTAACATAATGCAACGTGTTTCGAACATGTTCTGTTCATCTTCAGGAGTTTACACATACAAAACAAACATACACACATAGAGAAATGTTACTTAAAAATAAACAGTCTTAAACTAGATGAACCTAGAACACTTCGTCCATTATTTTTTACTGTAGCTGCTGGTGTGGCATTTGGGCCACTGCCACTGCCCCCCCCCCCTGCCCCCCCTCTGCAGTGTATGGCTAGAAATCGCAATCAGTGATGTCTTCTGCTAGTTTTCTTCTTTGTGGTTGACTATGTATATCACAGCAATTTCATCATCTTGCTGCTTCACTTGCATCGCTGGTGTAATGGTGCAGCTCTTGATTGACATTATACTATTGCACATTATATTTTGTCACTGATTGCCAACATAACTCACTGCACAAATTGCTTTCTATGTTATACACACAACACAAGATGGCAAGTCCGCTGTAAATGAAAGTTCAGCTGAAAATCATTTTTACTGTCAGAAACAAAAATCATGAAGTGTAAATTTATCTCCATGATGCTCTCTTGCTTACTAATTGAAGCTGTGATGACAGGCACTGTTCTTCTTTCAATAGTCTTTATTTCCTTTGTCATACCAGGTAAGAGCCCCAGATTGCTGAGTAGTATCCAGGTACCATTTGAACAAGGGTATTGTAACCTACCTCTATTATGGGGGTACTACGTTTCATGAAGATTCTTCCAATAAATCTCAGTTTGACAACTGGTTTTCTTATGATTCGTTTTCTGTTGTAATTTCACTTTAAATCAAACCAAATGCCTGTTGTTGTTTTATTAATGTTTTCAGAGTGAAGACTGGTTTGATGCAGTTCTTCACACTAGTCTATCTTGTGCAACTGCAACCTACATCCATCCAACTCTGGTTACTGAAGACATTATCTGCTCTCCCTCCACAATTTTAAATCCACCCTCCCCTCTTCACTCCATTGGCAAATTGATTCCTAAAGATGTATCCTATCAACTGATCCCTTCTCTATTTCAAGTTGTCATACATTTTATCTTTCCTCATTTCGATACACTAATATTCATTAGTTACTCAATGTATCCATCTAATCTTTGGCATTCTTCTACAGCACTACATTTCAAATGCTTGTATTGTTTTCTTGTCTGAATTGCTTGTTATCCATGTTTCACATCTGTACATCTGTACTCTGTACAAATACATTGAGAAAATACTTCCTAACATTTAAATTTATATTAGATGTTCACAAGTTCCCCTTTTTCAAAAATGCTTTCCTTGCTATAATCGGTCTGTATTTTATATCCCCACTAATTCAACCAGTTGTTTTCCTGCCAAAATAGCTGAAATCACCTATCACTTTTAGGGTCTCATTTCCTGATGTAATCCCCTCTGTACTGCCTGATTTAATTTAACTATATTCCATTACCCTTGGTTACTTTTGTTCATGTTTTTCTTATAACTCCTCTTCAACACACTATCTGTTCTGTTCAGCTCCTCTTCCAAGTCCATTGCTGTCATTTACAGAACTACACTGTCATCAGTAGGCTTCAAAACTTTTATTTCTTCTCCCAGAAATTTAATGCTCCTTTCAGTGACTTTTCAGTAATCACATAATTACACAATAATGGGTCTTTCCACCTATTTATGTACAGTACTTCACAGCTGTTTATGTTAAGGGTCAACTGCCAATCCCTACACCAAGCACTACTCCTCCACAAGTCTTCTTACATTTCACTACAATTTTTTAGCATTGTGAGTTCTCTATACACGTCACAGTATGCCACATGGAACTTTTGATGTCATCTACAAGGTTATCTAAATGTGCTGTGAACAATAAAACTCCTATGACACTTTCTTGGGATACACCCAAAGTTACTTTTGCTTATAAAGATTACCGCTATTAAGAATAACATACTATGACCTATTTGCTAGAAAACCTGAAGAGAAACTTCTAAAGAAATAGTTGTCTCTACATAATAGGTATACAACAAGGTGTACAGTTGTAGACAATAGTCAGTGGACAAGCCTGCTTGGACTCTGAACTGACAGTGGCTAAGAGACTTGTGGATGTTCAGGTGCTACACAATTCACTTATGTACAATTTTCTCAAGAACTTTGTAGAAACTTGTTAAAAGGAAAATCAGGCAGTGTGTTGGAATTCTTTTTGTTTCTGTATCATGTTTACTAGGGGCCTACCTGACAGACGATATTGATAGAAACATCAGACAGATGCTGTCTATAGTAAAAAGCTGTCTGATAAAAGTTGCAGAAATAAATGTTCAGTTAGATCTCAATAAGATTTGAGTGTTGTACATAGATTGGTAGCTTGCTTTAAATGTCCACAAAAATGTCCACAAATGTAAAATAGTGCACTTCATAAAAAAACTTAATATCTTATGACTAAAATGTCAGTGATTTACAATCCCAATCATACAAGTCACACAAATACCTCAGTGCATAATTTTGTAGGGATATAAAATGGAATCATCACATGGCTCAGTTGTGGGTAAAGCATGTGGCACACTGTGGTTCACTGATGGGGTGCTGGTGAAATGCAATCAACCTACAAAGGAGATTGCTTACAAAACACTTCTGTGACTGATCTTAAAATATAGTTGAATTGTGTGAGACTCATACCAAATAGGAGTAACAGGGGATATTCAATGTAAACAAAGGAGAACAGCATAAATGGTCACATGTATATGCTGAAAAATCTGAATTGGCAGACACCTAAAGATATACACAATTATCTCATGAAAGCCTAGTCTGAAGTTTCAAAAACCAGTATTACTTGAGGGATCAGAGGCATTTTTCAACCCCCTGCATATAGTTATTGTAGGGACCATGAAAACAAATGCATTTAAGTAGTCATTCTTCTTGCACTTAGCATTATTGGAACAGGAACAAAATCCTACAATGTGAAGCCATGCTAAGTCGACTCTGCCATGCACCTCACAGTGTTTTCCAAATATGTATGTAGCTACTTTCTCAGTCCTTTTTGAGAATGTGGAAATTATGGAGATTGGTCTCTAAATATAGCTCACTTGCTTATCTAACTCTAAATGGGTGTTACTGCTGCTTATTTCAGTCTATCATGAAATATACCATGATTTGAAAGGGGGTGAGGGTGGCACTATTGAGTCAGCTTGAGAGTTTAGAAATTTGAAATGCTGTAATGGCCATAAGAGTTACTACTTATCAGTGACCTTTCAAACACATGATTTGGCATAGCTGATATCTTGTGGTAAAGTATGCAATGACTGTCTAAGTAAGTCTAATGAATTTGTTCTGTAGGGTAAATTTCTTAGCCCTGTGTTTTCAGCTACTGTTGGAAGAATCATTGAATCTCGGTAGACAATAGTTTGAATTTAATTATGTGTTTTGCTGCTTCTGTCATCAGAGAGTTGAATATCACTTGCTTACCAAATTCATTCAATTCATACTTAATAATACAACCAAATTTACGTTGCTGTTCCATGGGATTTTAAGCATACTGTTGACAGTACATAGTTTGTAACTTTTTGGTGACAGTGTAAAGACTTTTCAAAGCTGCTTTAAGTGCCCCATAAATGTCCAGTCAGAACTCTGTGTTACATAAAACTATCTCTTTGTAACACAAAATATTTTGATCCCAGTTCTTTGGTACTCTTTATCCCAGTATGCACTATTCTTAGAATATTTTTAGAAAAGAATCAATTTTTTTCATCCACTGTGTCCTTGGTAAATTTCTTCCTGAAACTCTCACTGAGTCAACAGTTATGAGCAACCCATGTGTTGCAACAGAAAGAGCTTCCTCTCCCTATGGCTCTGACACTGCACAACGTTTTATGCATGTGACATTTGTTTTTCAGAATCTCGCAGAGCTGTCAAGAGACAGAAACAACACCGTGGAAAAATATAGATTTCAGTTGATGGACTTTGATTAAAAAATATTGCGTGATTTATTTGTATTTGTATTTTCTGAGAGAGAAAAAAGGAGTTGTATATGCTTCAACTGATTGTATTAAGATTTAATAAAAACATCTGGAATATAAAATTTAATTCATTCACTAATTCAATGAACACACATCCCTTTCTATAGCCCTTCCCAGGACGTTTCTATTATTGACTGCAGCAGACAGTTACATTACTAAATATTGCTTACACATGGAAACAGGATAATATTTTTTTACATCAACAAAGAAACACTGAATTTTACACTTTTCACAAAAAATCTACCACAATACATTTAAGAAAGCATAATCTCCGGAGAAATTTATCCAGGAGGTGGGGTAAGACTCTAAAACTGCTGTTTCAGTTTAATTATATAAATGAGTTAGTTGGGTCTGATACCTCATCATGCCATGAGAAATAAATTTTATAGGTCACACAAAAACTTATAATACTCCACAGAACTGATGGTTATGTGCTCAATATACAAATAAAAACTCTGTGCTACAGGTTCCAGGTAGATTTTGGGGGGGGGGGGGGGGTGGCAAATGCCTTTCTTAACATCCCTTCCTCCCTTGTGGACACCTATGGCTGAATAACCACAATGGAGGTTTATCAGTGGAGAGACCAGACTAATCAATGGTTCTCAAAGAGGGGCAGTAGCTTTTTCAGTAGTTGCAGGGGCAACAGTCTGGTCTTGTAACATTAGCCAACATGACCTTGCCAAGCTGGTAATGTGATTAGCTGAAAGCAAGGGGAAACTACAGAAGATACCGTCGACGTTCTCGTCAAACAGTCTACAAAACTATCGAGAACATTGAAATGACAACATCTGCTGCTGACAAGAAGAGTAACAAGTTGAA
The DNA here is from genome assembly GCF_023898315.1 of Schistocerca nitens. Classification (NCBI taxonomy): domain Eukaryota; kingdom Metazoa; phylum Arthropoda; class Insecta; order Orthoptera; family Acrididae; genus Schistocerca; species Schistocerca nitens. The sequence goes on along the minus strand of NC_064619.1, from coordinate 737,519,391 downwards.
GAACATTTCCGCCAGTGAACTCCTCGAAGGACCCTGTATGTTCCGTGGTTGGAGACTAAATTTTAGTATTGACGTGAATGATACATTTACGCATGGCAATGGATGGCTTACAGTAGCTATCGTAAGAGGTGGATCTGGTGCTCCCGCAGTTGGTGGCCTGGAGAGTTCCTGATGGTATGTAGCTATACTGGATGGTTAAAGGATGATGGTATCTTCTTTGGTAGATTATTCCGGAGGTGTAATAGCCCCCCCCCCAGCCAATTTGGATCTGCAGGCAGAGACTAATTGGGAAGATGTAATCATCAAGAAAAACAAAACTGGAATTCTATACATTGAAGGATGGAGTACTAAGATTTCTTAATAGAGTAGGTAGATTGGAGAATTTAAAAAAAAAAAAAAAAGGAAAATGGATAGGTTGAAGTTAGATTTAGTGGGAAGTGTGCAGTGCATTGGGAGGAAGAACAGGAGTCATGGACAGGTGAGTACAGGGTTACAAAAAGAGAATCAGATAGGGTTAATGCAGGAATTTGTCTAATAATGAAAAAGAAAATAGGAATGTGCATAAGATACTATGAATAGCATAGTGAAAACTGTATCATACCCAAGAATACAGAAAGCCATCATCCACCACAGTCGTACAAGTTTATATAGAAAGAATCTGTGAGGAGATAAAATAAATTATTCAGACAGCTTGGGGAGATGAAAATTTCATTGTGATAGTGGACTGGAATTTGACAGTAGGAAAAGGAAGAGAAGGAAAAATTGTGGGAGAACATGGACTGGAGGAAAGGAATGAAAGAAGAAGCCACCTACGGTAGTTCAATTTTGCACAGAGCATAATTTAATCATTGCTACAACTTTGTTTGAGAACCACGATAGAAAGTTTTATACTTGGAAGAGATCTAGAGATATTGAATGGTGTAATATTAATTATATAATGGTAAGAAAGAGATTTCAAAACCAGTTCTATACCTGTAAGACATTTCCAGGGACAGATGTGGACTCTTACCATAATTTACATTAAAATTGAAGAGACTGCAAAAAGATACAAAATTAAGATGGGACCTGGATACATAGATAGAATGAGAGTTTGTCAAAAGTTACATAGGAATAGGCAGTTATAAGATATGAAGTAGTGAAGACAGCAGAAAATAAAATAGGTAAAAAGACAAAAAGACAAAGCCTAGTAGAAATCCATGGATAAAACATAAGACACTGGACTGACAAAAGAAGAAAATATAAAAATGCAGTAAAGGAAGCTAGTGAACGGGAATACACAAGTCAAAAAAAATTAGATTCATAGAAACTGCAAAATGGCTAAGCAGGAGTGGCTAGAGAACTGATACAAATGAGCTAGAAGAAAGATAAATTCCACCTATAGGAAAATAAAAGAGACTTTTGGAGAAAAGAGAAGCACTTGTATGAATATCAAGAACTCAAATAATAAACCAACACTAAGTGAAGAAGGGGAGCTAAAAAGCATAAGGAAAATGTAGAAGAGGTATACAAAAGAATGAATTTGAAGGCAATATTATGGAAAGGGAAGATAAAGTAAACGAAAATGAGATGGGAGATATGATAGTGCAAGAAGAATCTTACAGAGCATTGAAAGATCTAAGTAAATGAAGGCCACTGGAACAGATGACATTCTTTCAGAATTATTGAGATGCTTGGGAAGCCAGCTCATGTGAACGATATGTGAGATAGTTGAAATATATGGCTAATCAAAGTAATTTCTAACACAACTATGTAGGAAAAGATAGTTTGCTACTTGCTGTAAACAAGACATATTAAGCTGTAGAAGGGCACAATTAAAAGACACTTACATAAAGCTTTAGGTCTCAGCCTTCATCAGCAAAAGACAAACACACGCCATTCATACACACAAGCAAACACATCTCATGCACATGACTGTCGACTCTGGCAGCTCAGACCAGAATGCTAATTTATAAGTCAAGTCACCTTAGGAGACAAGATGAAAGAAGACACAATGATCACTTAACCCTTTTGTGGCTGATGGGGGCACATAATCCTCACTAAAGTAATACACAGTTTTGAGCATTGGGACATTTATGTCTCATATCTGTCCAACACTAACATGTAGTGAAGTGCTTACTGAACTTGGATAAAAATGCTACAGATTACAGGTTGGATATGTAGAAGGCGGTGAGTGACCAATTGGACCTGTTTGTGTTTACAGGTAGGGCAGTGCATCTATTTCATGAAACTTAGATGAAATCCCCATTTTTTTCTATTCCAATCTGTCTAAAGTGGAAGTAGAGTTACTAAGGCATACTAGAACCAGTATCAAATGATCATTTCATTCAGTCATGTGATTAGGCCCAGTGGACCATGCACCACCACAGTTAAAGCTCTCCATCTGTCTCTGTCTTCTGCTGTATGTCTTCAGTTTTCCGTGACTCCCCATTGCAAGAAGTCTTCTCTTACTCCATCGATCCACCTCATTCTAGGTTTTCCCACTAGTCTGCTGCCTGACAGGATCCAGTCCACTGCAATTTTGGACCATCTTGTTGCCTCCATGATAACTACACATCCAGCCCATTGCAGTCTTTTGCTTCTCATCACTCCCTAGATGTGTAGCTCTTCTGTGTTATCACGTCTTCTCCATTCTCCTGTAGTCTGATCTCAAACTGGTCCAAATATTTTCCTGAGGACCTTCATTTCAAATGTAAGCAGACAGTTAAGGTCTTGTTTCTGAGTGCTTCAGTTTTGAGAACCATAAAGTACTACTGGCATTATTAATGTCTTATACAAACACAGCGTTAGTTGTTGAGAGACATTTCTACATTTTAATATAGGGTCTAGAGAGAGATAGCATCTGTTTCCCACATGCAGTCATGCTTTTATCTCTGCTTCAATTGATGTTACTTCTATAAAAATTTATCCAAGATATTTGAACTCTTTCACATGTTTATACATGGTGTTGTTGACAATTAAATCTTGAGCGTTTTGGATCTTTCTTTCTATGGTCATACATTCAGTCTTCTCAGAGCTAATTTGTAGACCAATCCTAACTGCCATTAACTCCAAGGTCTGCATACTTCTTTTCAGATCTTCTTGTGTGCATGCTAGTAGTGCAAATGATGTTCAACATAATTGTACATGAATTGTTTTATTACATAGAACAAATTTACAAGAGCTTCTGCAGAGTTACAACCTCAAGAGTTCGCTGCTAGTCTCTTCCAGAGATCCTCTCCTTAGGACTTCAGAGAAGTTTCATTCTCTTGGTGTTCTGACATAACTAATAGTGTTTTCTTCTACATCATAGACATTATTTTGAAACAATACTAAACATATCAGTAATTCTTCTGGTTTATACATAATTTGTATGTGCTGGGCACTCCAAGTTGGAATATCAAAAAATTTAGGAAAAGGGTCAATTGCTACTCATCATAAAGATAACCCATTGAGTTACAGAAAGTTACACTGCCAGAAGCAGAGTTCGTTTTGTTTGCAGATGACACAAGTATTGCAATAAATAGTATGTCAAGTGTAGTTCTAGAAAGATCTGCTAATGATATTTTCATGGATATTAATAAATGGTTTAAAGCCAATTCACTGGCATTAAACTTCGAAAAGATTCACTATATGCAATTCAGAACCTGTAAGAGGTTTCCACCCAGCATATGCATAAAGTATGAAGAAGAGCCGATAGAAGAGGTTGACAGTCTTAAATTCCTGGGATTACAACTTGATAATAAATTCAGTTGGGAGGAGCACACCACAGAACTGCAGAAACGCCTTAACAAATCTGTATTTGCAATTCGAGTGTTGGCAAACATAGGCAACATAAAAATGAAAAAGCTTGCATACTTTGCCTACTTTCATTCCATAATGTCATATGGTATGATATTCTGGGGTAACTCTTCAAGTCAAACAAAATTTTTCAGAGTCCAAAAGCATGCAATATGTATTATTTGTGGAGTAAATTCACAGACGTCCTGTAGAAACCTCTTCAAAGAACTGGGTATACTAACTACTGCCTCTCAGTATATTTACTCCTTAATGAAATTTGTCCTAAATAATATATCTCTTTTTCCAAGAAACAGCTCAGTTCATACATACAATACCAGGAACAAAAATGATCTGCACAAGGACTTAAAAGCACTTACTTTAGTTCAAAAAGGGGTCCACTACTCAGGAACACTCATCTTAAATAATTTGCCAGCAAACATAAAAAATTTAGTTACAAATAAAGATCAGTTTAAAAGGAGCCTGAAAGACTTACTAGTGGCCAACTCCTTCTACTCCATTGACGAATTTTTTAATAGAAACAAATGATGTATTGTATATATTCATACTATTAGTATTGTTATGTCAGCTATAAAAAAAAAAAAAAAGATTAAAAAAAAATGACATGTTCCACATCCACGAGGATCTCCTCAGCATGGATCTATGGAATGAAAAACTAATCTAATCTAACAATGAAATGACTGTTACACATTATTGTCATTTGTATGTGGTTGGATGTGTACGCCCCTGAAAACTTCATACAATGTAGAAAACAATGATGTGTAGTATATAAACACCATTTGAAATGATACATTGAAAACTTGTGTGGGACAATTCATGATTTTCATTGTCAAGAAATAAATGTGTTTTGGTACTGATTTGTTATACTTTTCTCCATAATTGCGATCCTGATGAAGTCATTCTAAAATTAAAATTTAATTTTGAAAATCCTACGTGCACATGAAAACAGGGATCTACTTATGTTTGTGGGACACATGTGTCCCACTTCACCAATTTTCAGCATCAGTCATCCTAAAATTGTTTTGTTGTGAAAGTGTATTATTTATTATAAAAAAGACAGTTTTAACCTTTTTTTTCAAATATCTGCAAAATAAATTTTAACCATGAAAGGGTTAAACTGGAGAAGATTCATGTCCTGTACACAGTTAACATTTTGCTCAGGATACATAAAACATCTGCTTACAGATTGTACAGAAAACAGACGACAGTTACATGAGTCAAGGGGCAGGAAAGGAAAACAGTGGTTGAGAAGGGAGTGAGACAGGGTTGTAGCCTATTGCTAATGTTATTCAATCTGTACATTGAGCGAGCAAGTGAAGGAAACAAAAGACGAATATGGATTACGAATTAAATTTTCAAGAGAAGAAATGCAAACTCTGAGGTTTGCAAATGACATTGTAATTCTGTCAGAGACAGCAAAGAACCTGGACAAGCAGCTGAACAGAATGGACAGTGTCTAGAAAAGAGGATACAAGATGAACATTGACAAAAGCAAAACAAGGACAATGAAATGTAGTTGACAAATCAGTTGATGCTGAGGGAATTAGATTAAGAAATTAGACACTTAAAGTAATAGATGAGTTTTCTAATTTGAGCAATAATGTAATTGACAATGGCCAAAGCAGAAATGATACAAAATGTAGACTGGAAATGGCAAGAAAAGTGTTTCTGAAGAAAGAAAATTTGCTAACATAATATAAATGCAAGTTTTAGGAAGTCTTTTCTGAAAAAAATTGAATGGAGTGTAGCCATGTGTGGAAGTTAAATGTTGACAATAAACAATTTAGATGAGAAGAGAATAGAAGCTGTTGAAATTTTGTATTATGCAAAAATGCTTAAGATTAGGTAGGTAGATCAAACTAGTGAGGAGGTACTGAATTTGAGGCACAACCTATAGATTGACAGAACACATTCTGAGACATCAAGAGATAACTAATTTATTAACAGATGGAAGTGGGGGGCAGCAAAAGAGTTAAGTAAGAAAACTGAGCCACATAAAGTGTCAATTATGTAATTTAATTTGGTGAATGATTCAATCAAATTTTATGTATAGTAGGCAACCATGTTCACTGAATCACTGGGTTAAAAATTTAAAAAAATAAAAAGTTAGAAAACGAGAACAAGAGAGAGAGAGAGAATGCAAGAGGAACACAAAATTCAATCCAGATGTAATGACAAATACCTAAATTATTGTACTACACGAGTTCCTACAGCACACCATTTCATACAGCACTACTTCACAAGAAGATGACATAAGGTCAACTGAAGAACAGTTTCCTTGGCAATGATGCAGGATGTTACTCAGAATATAATCTACCAAAGTGTAAAGGATGTGTACCCACTCCATGAATGACAATGTTATGGCATCCGTGCTTACATCTGGTGGTGAGTTACAGTGGTTCCAGTTGACCTGTTGGTAACTTTTCAGGCCTACCATCCCATAAAAAAAGGTAAAAAAAAAAAAAAAAAACAGAGGAAAGCCGTGAGAAGAGACTGCAAAATGCAAGGAAACACAAAATTCAACAACTAGCATTGTTAGCTGCAGCAGGCAGCTCATGTGCTTTGTTGGTGGTGCACAATTTTGTGATTTCGACTGAGGTAAACTCACATTGCAGTGTTTTCTTTGGCACACCATTTTAGAAGTGTACACAGAATCAACTAAAGGAAAAATTCATACAATATCCACATTTGTTTATATGTAGAAACTGAGTTAGGAATTTTCCTTAGTGTGAGACTGCTTGTACAAAGTTATGTGCCTTAAAGTTCCAGATTCATATATTTCACTGTTCACATTGCTTCTGTGTAATGTTCACTTGATAGCATCAATACCCATTTGTATTCCAATGTATTGTAAAATTTCAAACTTTCACGATAACCTCATACAGTTGTCATCAATTGTATGCTTAAAATTAATTGTGTTCCTCTAAAACTTCTGAGAGCAGTAGTCCTATCTGGAAATTGCCCTGATTACTGTCAAGCGATTGGCAACTGTTATGAATCAGTGTGTTACAAGAACTCCCAAGAGATATGTACTTGTGATATCCGTACCGGAGGTACTTCAAGCACCATCGTCTCCTGTGGATTGCATCTCCTCTGCAGAAAGTACAGTATCTGTCGTTACTTGACCACTTGACTGCCAGTGGCGTATCAACGACATATCTGGGCGTCCTGTACAAGGTGGGCGGGGACAAGGGAGGATGCAGGGTGCTGTTCTGATCCCCCTCACCAGCAAGTTTGAGGTGCTGTCTTTCGCTGAAACTGAAATTGGGGCAGTGGGGTAAGGGTGTATTAATTGTTGGAGTGTTCAAACATATGGTGAATGATTGAACACCTTAGGGAACTGGTACCAAGGGACAGTAAAGTACACCATGGGCACTCAGTGTGTATGCCTGGGAGGCCTCAGTCAACATGCTGAAGAGGCTATTCCAGCAGCCATTGAGGAAACAGGGTGCAACCAACTGCAGATTGTGGCACACATTGGAACAAGTGATGCCTGTCGCCTGGGCTTCAACATCATTCTTGGGTCATTCTGGTGACTGGAATAGAAGGTTTAGAAGACCAACCTTGAGCATGATGTTTCAACGAAGCTCACAATTTGCAGCATTTTCCCCAGAACAGATCATGGCCCTTTGGTTCTGAGTTGAATGTAAGGATTGAACCAGAGACTTTAAAGGTTCTGTGACAAGTTTTATGTTTTGTCGTTGTCTCTGTAGAGCTGTACCATGGGAACAAGGAAGGATGTCGTTTGGTGGCCGGTATCCTCTTCCTATAACACAAACTGCATGCGTAGATTAACTGGGTTCTTTGTTCATAAGAATGAAAAGTTTACTTCACTCAAGATATTTGTTGTGGGGGGGGTGGGGGGGTGGGGGTTAGTGTTTAACGTCCCGTCGACAACGAGGTCATTAGAGACGGAGCGCAAGCTCGGGTAAGGGAAGGATTGGGAAGGAAATCGGCCGTGCCCTTTCAAAGGAACCATCCCGGCATTTGCCTGAAACGATGTAGGGAAATCACGGAAAACCTAAATCAGGATGGCCGGAGACGGGATTGAACCGTCGTCCTCCCGAATGCGAGTCCAGTGTGCTAACCACTGCGCCACCTCGCTCGGTATATTTGTTGTGGTACAAGCTTTTCTGTACAGTCCACGTTAGCCTAACTGCTGGTAAAGTACAAATTCTGCTAAGTACACTTTTATAGTTGTTATGTGCTGCCTGTCTCTGAGTTAGTGGCAGAGCTAACTGCTATTGTGATTCCGACTAGGCTGCAAATGACGACACTGGAACTCACTCGGTGCAAACATACTCAAACTAACTGGCCCTCCCATCCGCAGTGGCAATGCTAAATACTGGTGGCCGAGAGGGTGTTGGCGGTGTGTTTCCTGCGAGTCTGTTGTTGACCTCTATTGTCTTGCAACCTCTTTGCAGCAGGGTGTGCTGGCGCCAGCTTATGCTAGAACATTCCTCCTTCTCGAAATTCCACACTGTTGTTGTGCAGTGAGGCTGCAAACGACAATGGGAAGGCAGGCAGGACACTGGATGTAGAGATGGGCTGAGAGACATGACTATGGAGGATGGCATACTCCCATCGGTACGCTGCCATCTGCCTTAAGAGGTAATAGGCTACCAGGGCACAAGTCCAAGCCTGAGAGTGTGTGCTGGGGCAATTATGGTGACTGTGACAGTGATGGCGGGTCCAGGTCCATGGGGTTGGTGAGTAGGGATGATGGTAGTGAGGGCGCTCCTCCTGGGGTGCCCTGGTGGCACCAGTAGGCGGCTTTGAACACTGTGCAGTCCCGTGAAGCTATGAATCTTTGGGAAGAAAAGCAGAACAATCACAGGTCAAATGACGTGTGTGAATTTGGTTCTGGTGGCAGCACTGCCAACCATCGGGACCTGCAGTTAAGTACATACATGAGCCAATTCATTCCTGGATCACACCTCGTTCCCAGTGCTCACGGTTACCATAAACCATGAAAACAACAAGATCACATGGGTCAAAGTGATACTTGTGGACCACTGGCAGCACCAGATGCTGCAGTGGGTGTAGCACGTGTAGCAGTCTTGTTGACTGATTGAGATCGGTGGTAGAATTGAGATAGGCTACATTGTTTGGACGACAGAGAAGTGTGTGTTAACAAATCGCTCCATGTTTTGGAATGTTTTTGAAACAATTATGATCCACTGATATGTGAGCATAGTGTGTACGAAATGTGGTTGTTATTGTATTTACACTGTGGCAACGAAATGGAAACATATTAATAAATTACGTACAAGTAAAAAAGTCGTATGGAGTCACAATATCGGATTTAACCTGTTTCTTGCCCATGTTGTGGTTGATCTGTTTATTCCAATGTGGACCAAATAAGTAGCATAAAATGTGTACTTTATGTGTCCACTTTAATAATAAATGCATTATGTCCCTAACACATTCCATAAACAGTCATATAGAACTGTACAGAGAGCCTAAACATTGTTATTGCGTATGAAAAATAGCAGTTGTTGTCTAATACACAGCTTCGAATTAAGGATTTGTCTGATTCCACCAGTCTTCTTTGACCTATGACTCCATCAATATGGCAGAAATGGCTATTCTAAGCGTCTCCAATATGGCGCCTATAATGTCACTACATACATACGAAAATACGTATAAATAAGACAATAACATCTCCCTCCTAAACTAGTAAACAAACTAATGGGTCAACTGTGGGTAATTGGGGGATTTGGGGAGGGGACAAGCTAAATATAACAGAAAAAAACCACCACGATCCCAAAACACACACAATGACAAACAAAAAAAAAATAATTATAGATGGTGGAATTGGACGTTTCCGTTGAGCCTGTTGTGTTAACTGTTGAAGTAGTTATTGATTTGCAATGGGGAACTAATTTGGGGTTATCCAGACAACTCCCTAAATTCAAGCCTGATGGAGATGTACATCCGACACATTTCTTAAAAAGCTTTAACCGAGCTTTGCCGAAAAATTGGGAAGATTCTAATATGATTGAATTTGCTGTGGGTTACCTTTCAGGGGAAGCCACAGAATGGGGGACTGTATATATTGAGAATTTTTGTTCTTGGGCAAATTTCCAAAAGAAATTTAAAGAGAAGTGTTGGTCTGCAAGTGCCCAGGAAAAATTAATATCTGGTCTCTGGTACCCAAAATATCACAATAACACTTAGGGTGCTATGAGGAACTATTTCGATTGGAATTTAACCCGGGCAAAGTATTTAGATAAGCTGATGGAAGATGAAGGATTAGTGTGAATTTTAAGGAAATGTTTATGTAGTGGTTCGAAAACAATAAAGGAGTTATTATCTTTTGTTGACACACTTGATGCATTAAATAAGGACTGCAAGGAAAACTTACACCAAAGTGAAAGCCCGAACTACAAAAGGAGCATTGGGAATAATTTTAAAAAACATGAGGCTAACTTGGCAAGAGTACACCAATGCAATAAGAAAAGTATGATGACAACTATCAGAAGAAGCATCCACCTTCAAATTTAAGTCCAGTGACTGCTCATGAATTTGTACCGAGTAACAATAGAACACAAAATGGTGATGTTTATTTATTTTTATTTAATTATTTAGTGATTCAAATCCTACATGTATAGAATATATACAAGGATATTGGACATTGTTAGGTCTTTACAAGATAAAATACAATTTGTATTGCATTCTTAAGGATTAGATATTGAAGTAATTTAGCAAAGAATCATATATACAATAAACATTAAAGGCAACATACAAAGTAGAATATTCATAATGCATCTTTATTTTTGTTGCCTGATTTCTAGGTACTCTGTCAGACTGTAAAAGCAATGATCAATTAAATATGCCTTTCGTTTAGCTTTAAAGCTACTGAGCTTACTTACTGATTTAATATGGTTAGGCAGATTATTGTAAATTTTTATCCCAGTATGTAGAGTGCCTTTTTGGCACAATGATGTTCTCACCTGTTTCATATGAAGGTCAGATTTTTGCCTGGTATTGTATGCATGTATATCTTCATTTTTTAATAATATATCTGGGTGTCTATCAACATATTGTTTGATGAAAGCTGATGTTTCATTGATAAAAATTCGAGGAATAAGAAGAACTGACAGGTTTTTAATATGGGTCCGCACGATTTCTTATTGTTTACCCCTTCAATCAATATCTCGTTTCGATAACCAGCCTGTAATTAGTAGTAATGAGCAAAATGTCATTTGATCTGGATGCAGGGCCGGGGCTCACATTGTGGAGATACATTAGGAGGACTTGTTCTGTATGAGTATGTTAACTTTACCCACAAAGGAATGGTTGCTGCTTGAAGAACAAAGCTTAGCCACCAATAATCCATAACCTACAATAGTAGGAAATGTGGAAAATTCTGAGGTTAACATATTTATAGATTCAGGGAGTGAGGTATCACTCATCTCCAACACATTTTTTAATTCATTACAGACTAAGCAACACTTACCACTTTTGCCAGCAACTGGAATTTGCATAGTCAGGATAACAGGAACAAAAAGTAAAATTGTGAAATACGAAACCCAAGTGAACTGCAGTATTGGAAACAGGTTATTTTGTCAAACGCTGTTGACAGTAGAAAATATTAATAAAGATATATTATTGGGATGAGATTGGTTATTAGAGTTTAAATTTATCTTAAATTTTGACGAAAATTTTTGTTTTGGTAAAGGGGACAGTAGATGTTAGATACCATTTGCAACAGATAACTATATTGGAAAAAAAAACAACTGAGTGTCAGTGTTTGCGATTAACTGCTACAGCACAATTGTCACCAAGGATCGATAATGTACATCAGCACACCGAATTGACATACAAGACAAAGTGAATGAGCCATAATATTAACTGATCAATAAACACAAGATTTATATAAAATTTTAATGCAGTATGAAGTAGTATTTTCCAATCTTCCAGGTAATATCAGTGACTACATCTGTAAATTTAAAATCATAGATGACACCCCATTCTTTTGAAAACCATATCCAATACCTGTATGTTTGAAAGATGCAGTTAGGGATGAAATCAATAAAATAATTGATAACAATATTATAGAATGAAGTTCCAGTGTAATGAACAATCCTCTCGTCATGGTGAAAAAAGCTACAGGAGCGTGAGGGGGGTGGGGGGGGGGGGGGTATGATTAGTGTTAGATGCTCATACATTGAATAGACATATAGAGACCGAGAGAGAACAACCAATTAATACTGATGAATTGTTATCCAAATCTGAAAACGCAAGGTTGTTTAGCATGATTGGCAAATAAAGTTACATCCTGAATCCAAAAAGTATACATCATTTTTGCTTGATGGTAAATCATATCACTTCAATGTCTTGCCATTCGGACTTAATATCCCTATCTCTGATTTTTTACGTGCATTAGATGAGGCACTAGGGAGAGTGTTATTAAAGGAATTGATAATATATATAGACGATATCCTTATAATATCAGCTACTTGGGAAGGACATTGATTAACTTTGAGCAAGACTTTGAAAAATTTAAAGAGAAAGGTATTATGGTGAAACTGTCTAAATCGTACTTTGCGTGCCAGAGGCAGAGGTAATTGGACTGGACCCAGAATGCGTAAAAGCTATCAGAGAATGTCCACACCCAAAAAATGTAAGACAATCAAAAGGGTTTATAGGTATGGCCAGATACTATAGATGGTACATACGAGGGCAAGATCTAACTGACCTAAGAATTTTATGTTTACTAAGAAAGGGAGTGCCGTGGATTTGGGATCAAGGTGCAAATGATGCGTTTGAAAATGTAAAAAAGCACTTGTTGACTCACCCTTATTACATCATCCTGTGATGGGCGAACTGTTTAAAACTTCAACAAATGCATCTGATTATGGTATTGCTGCCAAACTTTTCCAAGGAGAGTGGGATCCAAATAATCTAAAACTCAGAACCATACCTTTGCAAGTCGTACTCTAAATAGGCATGAACTAAATTATACAGCTACCGAAAAAGAACTATTGGCAATTGTATGGAGTATTCAAAAATTTCAGGCAGTTGTATGGGGATCAGAAATCCGTGTTTATACAGATCATCAAGCTTTATCCTTTCTAATGAGTAGTTGATTATTACACAGTCGGTTAATGCATGGATGCTTTTCCCACAGGAATATGATATTAGGATACAATATGTAAAAGGTTCTGAAAATATAGTACCTGATGCTTTGTCTAGGCTACCCATAGGAATGGAAGAATTGAAATGTACGGAAGTATCTGGTGTTATTTTTGCCATTAATTTTATGTCAGCAAAATATCTGAACATCAGAGAATAACAGAAAATATCCATCATGATCCCTATTTTACAGAAATATTGTCTATGTGTACTCAGAACTCATTACCTCTTAATCAATTAGGAAAATTTAAAATTATAGGTCATAACTTGTTTTGGAGAGACAGCGCAACATCACAGCAGTGCCACTTGTGTATTCTGAACGTAATGGAAGACACACTTGTGTGTTGTGTTTATACAGGAGATGGACACTTCGGAATCAAAAAGTTATAGCCCATATGAATAAGTTTTATTATTTTAAGAAGCTAGGGCATAGAATAGCATCTTTGATAAGAACTTGTGAAATTCACCAGAAAGTGAAAAAAAAAAAAAGTACTCATGTGAAATACAAAATGTATCCTATTATTCCTGTCATTACATGATCTCACTGCCTTACTCATGTGAAATACAAAATGTATCCTATTATTCCTGTCATTACATGATCTCACTGCCTCAGATTTTTTGGACCACTTCAGAAAGGAAATGGAGGAGTATCGTACATTTTGGTCATCATAGAATGCTGGTCAAAATATGTTAAACTATATCCCATTAAAAAAGCAAATACCCAAACAGTTATACACTGTTTAGAGCAATACTTTCTGGAGGTAGATAAACCAAAACTGTTGCTTATGGATAATGGACCACAATTTGTGAGTAATGAATTTAATGAATTCCTAGCATGGGAAGGTATTCATCAGGTGTTAATATCCAATCATAAGCCATCATCAAACCCTTGTGAATGAGTACTGAAGGAAATTGGAAAATTATGCGGGTCTTACTGTCATGAGAAACATACATTGTGGGCAACAAAAATTAAGGATTTTGAATTCATCCTACATGAATTACCACATCTATCGACTGGGTTGATGCCTTTAGAAGTTATAGATAAACCTTTTATAGGAGAACCTCTAATTAAATGTTTTAATTGGCCTGAACAACCGAGTATTGATTACAAAGTGAATCAGGAAATAGTTGCTAAGAACTTAATTGGAAAAGCACAACAAAGAGTAAATAAGCATAATGAAAAGGCTTTAGAACCTTAGTATAGAGTTCATGACCTGGTTCTTATAAGATATCTTCTAAGGTTTGCTCTGAAAATAGAGAGCCATAAGTATTTTCAAAAATATGATGGACCATACCAAGTACAAACGGTGATCCATCCTAAGACATTATTTTTAGTAGATCCCACAACTGGATCAGAAAAGAGGAAGTACAAAGTAAAAGATGTGAAATTGTATGTCTCCCAGGGACATTAATGTTCTGAGTTAACATGTGGAGTGACGACCGTCCTATCCCAAGTTGTTTTTGGTGTTTTTTCCAAAATAGTTTTCCTGCACTGAATTCTCTTAAAATCTTAAACTATTTTGTCATCTATTGCTATCTTGTTACCTTATTACGTAGAAAACCAGATATGGCAATAAAATAGAGACTGATTTAAGAGAATCACCGAAAAGAAGTGATATCTGGACAATATAAAATTGAATAGATTATTAGATTTATTTATAATATAATATGAGGAGACCAATGAAACAACTGTGATACCAGAGTGTATAAATTTTCTATTTTGTATAGAGTATTTTATACCTTTTATGAGATGTGGTATAAATGGAAGGGTTTGTGTAGGTTTAGAAAGTGGTGGGTATTGTAGATAAAAGCATGGTTTACAAGGGCAAATAAATCATGGCTAACACAAAACACACATCACACCTCTCAGACAACCCTCAAAAACCAGTGTGCCTGATTTTTCACCATTTTCCATTTCCATAGGGTTGCTAAGATTTCTTTCGGGGACCTCCAGGGTGAAAGTGGGAACATCCGTTCTGTAGTAGATGATTTAACACCAAACCTCCTCCGGCGTCTCACTCAAGTACCTGAGAGGTAGGGGTCCTGGGAAAGAGGGTGGGAGGGGGGGGGGAGGGAGTTGGAAGGGTTTCCTGTCTTTGGGGCTATCTTCTTTCTCTTCTTTGATCTTAGCAACCATTTCTATTTTTTTATTCCTTTCTTATTTCTCATTTGAGTATCTATCTTTTTGTTTTCCTCTTTCGATATTCACAAACTTTCATCACTGAAGTCCTTCCTTGTTTCTGTGATTTCTAATAACCTACATCTTATCTTTAGATAAGCAGGACAAAGAATCAGACTACATGAACACACATCCGCATACACAAAAAAATACATTTAGATACAAACATTGAAATTGCAGACTAAAAAGCCCGTTACAATGTGAGAATCGCCAGGTATTGTAAGGGGAAAAAAAATGTGCACAAAGGGAAATATGCACACATACATATATAAAAACTACGACAAATCCACATCGCATATGCATATAAGAACTATGATGATTCTACATCGATTATACATAAGAAAGAGAATGTAAGCCAGAGTGGAATTAATCATGATAGTCATTCAAGGAAAGTCTGTGTAATAATTACTCTGATGAATTGATGAATCGTAGGATAGTGGGACTTGAATAGTATATGTAGACATATTATCTACTGACAGTATAGAAGTTGAGAAGTAGAGGAGGATTCTAGGGACTGAATGATGCATTAAAAAGTGAATGTGAAGTGTAAAATAGATTTGTATCTTTACCAAAGAATACATAATTATAGTACACATAGAAATGTATTCCAGGATAATGAACCATGAGGCCTACACAGAAAGGATAAGGGGGGGGGGATACCCAGCATTTGCTACGTATATAGGGCAGGTGTACCTACATTGTTTGATTAGGGGCATGCCTACCAGAACGGAAAGTGCTCTCATAAGGTCAACCTACAAGCAAGGTATTGGTACTGATCCTAGGAGAAGTCACGAATTTTATAGGGGTTGTTCTGGAAAGTTTGAATTCTATGCACAACTAGCATTATTAAGTTTTGTGAAATTTTGCGAGGGTCAAAAGAACACTTTCATTTTGCCCAGAGTTCCTCCAAGCTACAAAAAATAGTAAGAATTGTACATACCAAGGAAAGGTAATACAAAAAATGAGAACAGAAAATAAATTGCTCATGTGTCATGAACACCTGGAATTTATGATTGGAAATAAAGGAGTCCTCACAGTTCCTCAATACTAGTGAAGAGCTGACTAAAACCTTGAGTGAATGCTCATGGCTTAATATTAAAGTAGGACAAAAGAGAATAGCGAAGTAGTAAGCGAAATATGATTCACGGTTATTGAAAGGAAAGAAATGTATCCTGTTAAAATATGCAATTGTTATTATGTGTGATATTATTTACATAATGATTATGTATAAAATATCGCGTGATTGATCCGAGGGGAGGGATATGTACTGTTTCGAGAATTTCTGTGTAAATTCAAGAACCACTCAGCCTTCTACTATCTGAAACACACGATAGTTTAGATATGAGTGTGAGACAGCGGAATCCTACCTACTGCATGTCACATGTCTGTGTGTGCAGGTTTAAATTCAGTCGCAGGAAGAATGTAGATGTGCCGGTCGAATGGAACCAACAAGTACCTGTCGGGCAGTCCATGGATGTTTAGTGAGTGCATATGAGAGGACCATGGAGTATTTATGTAACTCTGTGATAATAGTATCAGTGACTATTGTTGGTGAAAAGAGAACTCTTAAGAAACTCTCATTCCAGCCTTGCTAGAGGCAAGACATATTTCATGAATCCTGTGTTAAAGAGTTATGGTTATTAAGCCAACTCTTTTGTGGATGTAATTAGATTTGTTTCTGATGTGAGGTGATGCAAGTGACTTACAAGAAGCCAGATGTTTATGTGAGAAGGGCTACGTTTGTTCTGTATGAAGTTTTAATATATCATTAGTTGATGAAAAGTAACCTTTGAATATCTACTTATTTCACAAGTAGATGGAGAATTTTAAATATCCCTGTACCTAGGATCACTCTTAGGAGAAGAAGTTTAAAGAGATTCCTGAAGCCAGCAAAGAAGATTGGCTGTGGACAACATAAAAAATAAAAAAATAAAAAATAAGGGAAACTAATACAGTCTGCTGGGGGTGACTATCCAAGAATACCATATGCAAACAAAAAACCCGAGTGTAATTGTAATAAGGAAGCAGTTGAAGCAACACAGAACGACATTAAAATGAAAAAAAATGTGGGAATGCAAATAGTGTGGGGCAAAAATTACTTAACAGTTGTTCACCAAAATATATGTTCCCTAGCAAATTTGACCCAACAGCTAGAAGTGGAGCTGGAGTCTACAGAGTGCTCAGTTGTTTGTCTCACTGAGCATTGGTGCAATGAGGCTGAAAATAATCAATTACTCTTGCAGTCTTATAATTTAGTGTGTGCATCCTATAGGACTTATATGAAGTGTGGAGGGTGTTGTATTTATGTAAAACAAAATTATTAGTATAAGACCAGAAGCGATTTAAGTGTAATCAGTGAAGAGCAACATTTTGAACTGGCAGCAGTTGAAATCAGGGACCAATACAGGTGTAGGAATTTGATTATCTTATGTATATACAGATCTCCTAGTGGAGATTTCAACATCTTTTTCTCCAAACTTAATCATGTTCTTGATAAGATATCCACTCCAAAGAATCACATTCTCACATGTGGAGACCTAAATGTAGATAAACTGAATCCTGATGCTACATGGGACTCAATACTAAGTGTCTTGCTCAAAGTTTCAATCTAGTTCCAATGGTTAACAGTGCAACAAGAATAACAAAATACTCAAAGACAACTGTTGATCAGGTATTAACAGATTTAGGCAAAGAAAACTGTGAGGTGGTGGTAGCAGAGCTAGGATTAACTGATCACTCAGGTCAAATCATTAATACAAAAGTGCTTCCAGAAGAAACAAAGAAAATGCATATTTACATACAAATTTTTCTAAACAAAATAGATATGAGTTTGCCAAACAGATAGCAGGACAAACATGGGACTCAGTATACTCAGAGGTAGATGCAAACGAAAAATTCAAAAATTTCATGACATTGTTTAAATTAAATTTTGAAGAAACATTTCATAAAGTGTTATGTCCATTATCAACAGCAGGAAAAATCAAGTGGGTAACAAAAGGCATAAAAAAATCGTCTGAAACACTTAAGTACCGGAACTCCATTAAACATGGGCAAACTAATCCTGCTTTCTCACTCTTTTATAAAAGATATAGGGAAACATATAGAAACATATTGCTTGCAGCAAAGAGAGCTCGTAACTCCAAACTGGTGCTCTCTGCTGAAAACAAAAATAAGGCACTATAGAAGATTGTAAATCAGGAAACTGGTACCAGGAAAATGAATCTGTCACTTGAAAATCAGAGAAGGAGTGACTCTAATAAAAGACCCAAATATATTTGTCAAACTATATAAATGATTATTTTAGTAGGATAGGAATAAAATTACAGGAAAATTTTCTAACAGCCCCTCAGGTCAAAAAGCCAAATAATAGTGTATCACACTCAATGGTGTTATTTCCTACAACACAGAAAGAAGTCTACAATGCAGTCAGCAAACTGAAAAACAAAAACTCAGTTGGTCTGGATGAAGTCCCCATTGTTATAATTAAGGACTGTATCAAGAGCCTACTTCCACCTTTAGTTGATATTATAAATCAATCTTTCAAGCAGGGCTACTTTCCAGACTATTTAAAATATGCTAAATTACTACCTCTCTTCAAAAAGGGTGATGCAAGAAAAATTGAAAATTATATGCCAGTTTCTCTACTCTCATGCTTTGCAAAAATATTAGAAACTATTAAGAAAGATAGGCTAATGAATTATTTAAATAAATACAACTTACTGTCTGTTGACCAGTTTGGATTTCGATCAGGGAAAAGCACAGAATCACCAACAGCACACCTCACAAAACACATTCTAGAAGCATTAGATGAAGGTAACAACACAACACGTATATTTCTTGATCTAACTAAAGCGTTTGATGCAGTAAACTACAACACATTGTTAAGTAAGTTAGATGAACTGGGAATAAGGGGACTTGTGAAAAAGTGGTTCCAGTCATATCTAAAAAATAGAAGATAGATAACTGAAATCTCACATATTTCAAATCTCTCAAACTATATTGTAAAGTATACTTCAGACCCAAATTATGTAAATATAGTCAAACAAACACTAAACAGTGTACGTGGGTGGGCTTGACACTATAGAATGTGTAGACTACACAAAATTTCTTGGTATGCATGTTGACAGTCAGTTAAAGTGGGAAGAACATATTAAAATACTTAGTAACAGGATTGCTACAGCATGCTATGCTCTTAGAATTCTGACTGCTGTGTGTGATACTACATGTGTCAGATCTGTATATTTTTCTTATATCAACTCTGTTATTACCTATGGAATAATATTTTGGAGAGTCAACAGTAAAAATATTCAAATAGTTTTCAAATTACAGAAAAGAGCAACTCGTATAATAACCAAGAGTGGCAGTAGGGCTCACTGCCTTGAACATTTCCAAAAGCTGTAAATCCTAACTGTCCCCTGTGAATACATTTTTCAAAGTATTATGTATTTTAAAAAAAATATTGACTGCTATGTCAAAAATTCTTTAGTTCACAGCTATGAAACTAGAAACCAATACAATCTGCATCTTAGAGGAAAATTAAAGTTAAAAATCAGCAGAGCTTGTTCTACAATGCCATTAAATTATATAATAAATTACCCCAAAATATAAACGATATTCACACAATTGAACAGTTCAAAACAAAAGTAAAAAATTTTTTATTAAATAAAAGTTATTACGCAGTAACGGACTATCTGAATTAAAACATGTAATGTAATTAAAGTAACCTGCATTGTAATACATGAGGAAATAATTAGAATATGAAATCCAGTACTATAAGAAAATTACATAAAGATATAAAACTAATGTAAGATACTTTAAAAATGTGTGTAAATATTAATTTTATGTATATAAATTGTAGGTATATTGTAGTGTATATGATTTAGCTGACGAAATCCACACGATGTAAGTTGTTACATGGATTAATAAAGAAATCAATCAATCAAGTAAGTCATCTTGTAAAAGTAGTGGAAGTTAGTATGTCTAATTCACACTTAAATCATCGTCCAAAGCATTAGAAGATGAGTGCTTCAAAATACCATGGGTATGTATTGTGGGTTTATTATGTAGATCACCGCAAGTACACCAATTCAGATCGATGTAAGTAACTCCTATGGCTATAATTTAGATGTAAAATGCTGTCAACTTAGAATAACTGTCATACCCAATCGCTCAGTGAATGCTACTTTTACGTCAGGTCTTTCACTTTGCTGTTGAATCTTCAAATTATGTGTAATGAATTGTCATGAACTACAGACAAAGTCTTGTAATATACAATCAAGCAATTTAAGTGTATGTTGAAGTATCAGAGCTTGAAGATGATACATCGACTAGTCAAAAATATTTGTTGAATTTGTAACATTATGAAATGTATAGTTGGTGCTCACCATATAGTGGAGGTACTGAGTCAACGATAGGCACAACAAAAATACTGTCACAATATGCTTTTGGCTAACAAGGCCTTTGCCAAAAATAGACAACACACACACACACACACACACACACACACACACACATGACCACAGTCTCTGGCAGCTGAACCGAGACTAAGAACAGCAGTGCATGATGGGAAAGACAACTGGGTGAGAGTAAGGAAGAGGTTGGGGTAGGGAGGAGAAGGATAGTAGGGTAAGGATGGGGGATGGTAAAGTGCTGCTGCAGAAGTGTGCAAGGACAAGATGGAGAGAGGATAAGGCAGATAGGTGCAGTCGGGAGATTAGACAGATGACGGGGGTGGAAGGGAGAGGTGGGATTAGAGGGAGAAGAGAGAGAGAAGTAAAAAGACTGGGTGTTTTGGTGGAATAGAGGGCTACATAGTGCTGGAATGGGAACAGAGAATGGACTAGATGGGTAGAGACAATGACTGACAAAGATAGAGGCCAGGATATATTGCAAGGAGAGTTCATGTCTCAGTGATTCAGAAATGCTGGTGTTGGTGGAAAGGGTGTAAATGGCACAGGCTGCAAAGCAGTTACTGAAATGCAGAGTGCTGTGTTTGCCAATGCCCTCAGCAACAGGCTGGTCCAATTGACTTTGGCCATGGATTCTCAGCGGCCATTCGTGTGGATAGACAGCTTGTTGATTGCCATGCCCACATAGAATGAAGCTCAGTGGTTGCCCCTTAGCTTGTAGATACATGACTGGTTTTGCAGGTAGCCCTGCCTTTGATGGGATAGGTGATGCCTGTGACTGGATTGGAGTAGGTGGTTGTGGGAGGATGTACGACACACCATGGAGCAAGGGGTTGGGAGCAGTAGTTGAGTAGGGATGGAAGAAGATATTGTGTAGATTCAGTTGGCAGTGGAGTACCACTATGGGGGTGTGTGGGTAGGACATCTCTCATTTCAGAGCATGGCAAGGAGTAGTCGAAACCCTGGTGGAGAATATGTAATTCATTTTCTCCACTCCTCGGTGGTACTGAGTCACGAGGGGAATGCTGCTCTGTGGCTGGATGGTGAGACTTTGGGAGCTGGTAGGTGACTAGAAAGACAAAGCAAGGAAGATCTGTTTTTGTACAAGGTTTGAGGGGGAGGGGGGAGGTTAGTTACTGTCTGTAAATGCCTCAGTGAGGCACTCGGTGTGTTTTGAGAGGGACTGCTTGTCACTGCAGATGTGATGGCCACCATTGGCTAGGCTGTGTGCAAGGGTCTTCTTGGTATGGAATAGGTGGCAGCTGTCGAAGTGCAGGTATTGGTGGTGGTCGACAGATTTGATATGGACAGAGGTACTGATGTAGCCATCTTTGAGGTGGAGGTCAACATCGAGGAAGGCGACTTGTTGGGTTGAGTAGGGGGTGAAGGTGTCGAGGTTCTGGAGCAATGTGGATAGGGTGTCCTGACCCTTGACCTACATAATGAAGATGTCATCAACGTATCTGAACCAGGTGAGGAGTTTTGGGTTCTGGCTGTTTAGGAAAGACTCGTAAATGATGCCTACCTTATAATCCTACCTGCTCACAAAGGCTCTGCCAAAGTTGTCTTGAACTGCAAAGATTACCTGGTGGAAGGACTCCACCAGCTGTCACTTCATCCACCTACAAACCCTGCTACAGTGACCCTGTTCCAGAAGTCCAGCAGGATGTCCAGTCAGTCCTCAAATCCTTAGGCCCATCTCAGAACCTTTCACCGTATCCATCTGTCTTCTCACCTCTGCCACTCTCCATACTCCTACCTTCTATAAACCCAACCACCCAGGACATCTCATTGTGGCCAGTTACTGTGCCCCCACTGATAGAATCTCTGCTCTCATTGACCAACACCCTCAGCCTATTACCCACAACATACCCTCCTATATAAAAGATACCAACTACTTCCTCCATGGACTCTCTGCAGTTCCTGTTCCTTTACCATATGGTTCCCTGCTCATCACTGTTGTTGCCACCTCCCTTTATACTAACATCCCTAATGGCCGTGGCCTAACTTCTGTTGAACACTGCCTTACACAATTCCCAATGGATTCCAAACCAACAACCTCCTTCCTAGTCGCTGTAACCAACTATATCCTCTCCCACAATTACTTCTCCTTCAGGCATTACATACAAACAAATCTGGGTATGATTATGGACACCCACATGCTACCATCTTATGCCAACCTATTCAAGGGCCATCTAGAGGAATCCTTCCTAAACCCCCAGAATTGTAAACCACTCACCTGGGTCAGATTCATTGATGACATCTTTGTGATCTGCATCCACTGTGAGGGCACCCTATCCACATTCCTCCAGAACCTCAACAGCTTCTCCCCAATTTACTTCATCGGTTCTACTCAACCCAACAAGCCGCATTCCTCGATGTTGACCTCCACCTCAAAGATGGCTACATCAGTACTTCTCTCCATATCAAACCTGCCAACCGCCAGAAATACCTCTGCTTTGACAGCTGGCATCCATTCCATACCAAGAGGTCCCTTTCATACAGCCTAACCCACCTGTGGGCACCACATCCATAGTAACAAGCAGTCTCTTTCAAAAGACACCAAGGGTCTCATCGAGGCCTTTACGGACTGCAATTACCTCCCCCACTCCCAACCTTGTACAAAAACAGGCCTCCCATGCTGTATCTTTCCAGTCGCCCATCACCTCCTAAAATCACACCACCCGGCCACAGAGGACCATTCCCCTCGTGACTCAGTACCAGGCAGGACTGGAGCAACTGAATTACATTCTCGGCAGGGTTTTGACTACTTCCTGTCATGCTGTGAAATGTGAAATGAGAATTGTCCTACCCACAATCCTTCCGAACCCCCCCCCCCCCCCCCTCCTCCTCTCTGCAGTAGTATTCCATTACCCACTGAACCTACACAACATCCTCATTCATCCCTACACAACCTCTGCTCCCAACCCCTTGCCTCATATCCCTGTAATAGACCTAGATGCAAGACATATCCCATACATACCCCCTACACCACTCACTCTGGTCCCAAACATCACATATCCCATTAAAGGCAGGGCTACTTGTAAAACCAGTCATGTAATCTACAAGCTAAGCTGCAACGACTGTGATGCATTTGACGTGGGCGTGACAACCAACAAGCTCTGTGTCAACATGAGAGGCCACTGACAAACGATGGACAAAAAAGAAATGAGTCACCTTGTTGCTGAGCATGCAGTCTAACACTACATTCTTCATTTCACTTCCTTACCCCCACCTGGTTGCCTCTCCCAGTCATGTGCTGCTGTTCATAGTCTGGCTTCAGCTGCCAGAGAGTGTGATTGTGTGTGTGTTTTTTCTATTTTTGATAAAGGCCATGTTTGCTGTAAGCTTATTGTGTGAGACTGTCTTTCTTTTGTATTTATCTATGACTCAGCATCTCCGCTATATTGTGAGCAACAACCACCCTTTTCATAATACTGTTATATTCCATCCTGGATTTTCCATTTTTTGATTTTGTTGAATTTGTATACCTGTACTTTAATATTGACATTGCCCTCAAAAGATTAGTATTAAGATGCACGGGAAGGACTGACCACAAAATAATTAACTCCAGTGCAATGAAAAGAGTGTTTGTGGAACAACATTCCTTTGAACATACATACTTAAGCCATGGATTCACCCTCTACAATACCTCAGTCTCTTTCCCAAGTACTGCACACCTTTCATGTCTTTACACGTAACTGTATTTCATTATTGTGCAAATTAAAAAAAAATTAGTCTTTTAAATCCTGAAGTTAGAAAGGATAAAATACAAAGTGTATAGTTCATACAACATTATAAAAAAACTTTATCTATATCCACCAATGTTATAAATGCATGTTTGCCTTTCTTTAACCCATCTTGTGATTTTTCATAGGACCACAGTTGGTGTTGTTATAACTTCAAGTTGAACAAATATATTTCAAGGACGACGCAATACATGAAAGTTACATATCAAGTAAACAGAGTACGACTTGTGTCACTTTAACAGTCAAATCATAACTGAGTCCGAGTCTAGCGGCTGCTGGCTGGCTGGCCGCTTAGATGGCACTGCTGCTGCATGGCTGGCAGACAGCGCTGCATGTAGAGGACACGTGTAACTGCGCGGCGGCACTTTGAAAGATCGGTGAGTCACAACAGGCGTCTACCAGTTTTTCCACCCTTCTGTAGTTAATTTGTGTCAAATATGACCCTGACTTGCCAGATTAATGGTTCTGTAATATTCACAACTTTCAGACCTGGCTTTTTTGGAATAGGAATTATTACTTCTTCCTGAGGTGTGCAGATATTTCGCTTGTCTCTTATCTTGCATACCAGGTGGAATAGTTTGACTTGGCTGTCTGTCTGAAGGATCACCACAAATGTGAGGAATGTTGTCTATTCTAGGTACCTTGTTTTGGTGTAGGTCTTTCATTGCCATGCAAAATTGTTCTCTTAGTCTATCTCCCACCTAGTATCCATCTGCTTCCTATACTATTTTTGCATGATAATGTATATAAAATCTGTAATAGAGCTTAGGATAAAGATAAGTTAAATAATCCCCACTCTTCCTGCTACATTAAAAATGTCCAGAAAGGTGATGTACAATCTGAATGCCTTGGCACAAAGTGTATTTTTGGAAACTGGCCCACAAACAAAGGTAGTTACTGACCAGATCCTTCATTCATTTAATAAAGTTGGTTTTTGCTCTGGCCATATAACACTAAGGTTTTTGAGTTAGTTCATTACACCTCGCTCTTACACAAATTGGATTCATGACCAATGCAATTGCAAAAAGGTGTTTGTCATCTCTGTACAGTAATGGACAGCTGGCTGAAATCAGAAAGGATATGGAAAGAGCTTAATCCAGTAAAAGTGACTACCCAGGGCATACCTTTATACTTTTTGGAACCCTGCCTCCTTTTTCACAAATTTGTAAATAACTTGTTTCTTAATCTTCCTTAAGGCAGCTACTGTTTGGAGTAAGAAATGTACTCTTCCATGGAAATATTTACCAGAAATTACAGAGTGAAACTGAAATACGAGATTGTGATACGTAAGCAGTATTAATCACATATGGAAACTATGTAAATTGCTAGTGTTTGTTACAGGAGCCTCTTTAAGAAATGTAATAAATCTAAAAGGAAAACTTAAGCAGCAGAGTGCAAAATTATGTGGAATTCAAGGCTGAGAGGTTCCTTAGTCTCATTTCAAACTTTGATGAGTGTAATTTGCTCCTGCTAAACTAAATTATTTAAAAGGTTCGAGGTTTGTGTCTGCCTTAGTGAGGCATCACTGTTTGTAGTACTACTGAATGCAGCCTGTTTTGTGGGCTTTGGTAAATAATCTTCAGTAAAAACCTGACTAACTTAAGTATATTCTGTACACAAATTGTGAACGGTTATTGCTTCATTTCCCTTATACACACAACTCAAGTCATGAAGCTATAGGATTATTATTATTTATTCATTTTGCCCTCTAATGAGCACGTGGAACCATTAATTAGCATTGGTCTTCTTAACTTTCTTGCCGGCCTGTGTGGCCGAGTGGTTCTAGACGCTTCATTCTGGAACCGCGCGACCGCTACGGTTGCAGGTTCAAATCCTGCCTCGGGCATGGATGCGTGTGATGTCCTTAGGTTAGTTAGGTTTAAGTAGTTCTAAGTCTAGGGGACTGATGACCTCAGATGTTAAGTCCCATAGTGCTCAGAGCCATTTGAACCATTGTTTTTAACTTTCTTGTTCTTCTTTTCTTCCCAAAACTTCCTCATCCTTTCATTATGGGCCTGTTTTCTTTCTTGTGGTCATGCATTTTTCAATTTCAGATTTTTCTCCATCGGGTTTTTTGTTGTGAACATATAAGAGTTGATTTTCAGTCTGTACACAGTTCTAGTGGGTCAATACTGAGCTCTGTGAGGTAATTTTGGGTTTCTGTTAGCCAGCGTGCCCTGGTTTGGTGAGTTACTTTGATGACAAGGAAGATTTTCTTGGTCATTCTAGAGGCGTCCATTCTTGCTAATGTCCATAGAATTTCAATCGTGTTTTCAGTGCAACTGATGTGTAACGTCAGTCCTTGAGTACAGTTCTTCAGAGCTTTTGCGTATCCAGATACCATCTTGGGTCCAAATATTTTCCTGCATATCTGCCTTTCAATTTTCTCAATGTCCTTGATGTTGATGGTTAATGATGATGTTTCAATTGCAGAGAGTGCTTCTGGAAGAGTGACTAAATGACAGTGGTGAAATTTGGCTTGGGTGGATAGCAATTTCTTATTGTATGTGTTCCATGTCATTGTATGCTGTGTTTTTTGAGCTACTTTTTCATTGCCAGTGTTGCTGATCATTTCTGAGGAACATAACTTGTTTGATGTCACCATATTTTGTTGCAAGTGGTTTAAGATTTGAACTTTTGGAGTCCATTAATTGTGTTTTCTCATAAGAAATTTGGAGTCCAGTTTTGATGGCAACCTCATGTCACCAGCAAAAGCAAGGCATTTTATGTTGATTCATTTGTCCTTTGTTCCCATATTTATTTCAGGTATTTCTTTCTCCCATGTCTTGATAATCTTGTCCAGTACCAGGTAAAGAGGAGTGGGGACAACCCACTCCGGTCCTAATTTGAATAGGTTCAGAAACTTTTTCCATGAATTTCACTTTTGAAGTTATGTCTGTTAGAGTCTGCTCAATTAATGAAGCAGTTTTGTTATCTACACCATATTCATGAAGTGTATTGAAAAAACTGGTGTGATGAATCGAGTCATATGCTTTCCTGAAATCTATGAAGCTAACTACTGTGCGGTTTGATTGAAGGTGCTGCAGTATCGTCTTCAGTTCCAGATCTGTTCTGCACAGGATTGATGTGGGTGGAAGCCTGCCTGATATTCACTGATCATATGTTCTGTTTGCTGTTCTAATCTGGTGAGAAGAGCACATGAGAGCACTTTGAAAGCAACTGGTAGGAGTGAAATGCCTCGATAGTTGTTGGGATCAGTCTTGTCGCCCTTCATGTGTAGAGGGTGAATCAATGCAGGTTTCCAATCTGTTGGTAGGTTTCCACTTTCCCATATATTTGCAATGATAGTTTTTAGTCAGTCAATTAAGAGTTCACCTCCAATCTTGAGCATTTTGCCAATTACACCATTTTCCTCTGGTGCTTTGTTGTTTTTCAGATGTCTTACAATTTTTCATATCTCCTCATGCGTAGGTGGAGTTGAATCCTGGTTTGGAGTCGCAACATGAAAGTCAAGTTAGTCTGCTGGTGGTTCACAGTTGTGTAACTTCCCAGAATGCTGGCTGTTTCAAGATTTCACAGTTGGCCTTTGCGTTCAGCTCAGGTGTTCCATCATGGTGCCAAAGAGTGGGTGGCTTGAAGGTTGCTAGTTCTTCCCTAAATGTCCTATAAAACTTTCTTATGTTGTTTCTTTTAAAATCATTATCACTTTCCTCTAATTGTGTGTGATGGAACATGTGTTTAATTTGTCTGATTATTTTGGATGTTTTCTTCTGTGTTTCCAAAATGTTCTGTCAATCCTCCTCTGTTCGATGGCTGTGCCAAATCTTTCAGGCTTGAATACATGATTCAAGTGTTCTGTTTCAGTCTTTGTCCACTACCTGTGTTTCCTTTTCCTTGGTGGTTGAACAAGTTTTCTTGATGACTGCTGAATGGTTCCAAGAAGCTCTTCCCATGTTTCTGTGTTAGTATCTAGTGATTGTGTAAACTCCTCTCCATGTTCTTTCAGGTATTCTGGGTCAATATGCAACAGTTTATGTTTTCCATTAGGCATGAAGCGGATTTTTACTTGTGAGAAATGGTGATTGGACTCCATTAAACCTTTGCATACCCTCACATTCATGATTTCTGGAAAGAATTTTCTAGTTCTCGTTACATGATCAATTTGATATTCCCCAATGTGGTTATTTGGACATTTCCATGTAGTCAATTTCCTCAGTTGTTTCTTAAAGTGAGTGAACATCATTTGGAGGTTGCTATACCACATATGTTGATTAAGCAATGTCCATTGGTGTTTGTCTTTTTGTGTGCTGAAAAATTCCCAATTATATGTCTGTGTTTATGTTCTCTGCCAATTTGCACATTGAAATCTCCCAACAATACCCTGAAGTTGGTGTTGAGGGATCCTGGTCAGTACACACTCGATTTGTGACCAGAACTTCTCCACTTTGTTTCTGTCAGGATCATTATTGACTGGAGTATGTGTGTTTACAAGTGTACCGGCCTTATTGGCACATTTAACTGTGAGAGATGTTGAGAGGGTGATGAGATCAGAGAGTCCTGGATACTGTTATGCATGAGGAAAGCCATTACCAACAAATTTATGTCAAAATTTTTCAGTTTGATTGCAGACTTTCCCTTGTAGACTTGATAGTCACCAGAATCAAAGTGATCACAATCACAAAAATGTGTTTCTTGAACTGCAAGTATATGAATCCCAAATCTATCACAAGTCTCTACCAAGATCTTGAGTTTTGCTGTTTTAGTCAGTGTCTGCAGTTCAGTGTACTAATGAATTGCTTTTGCTTTGGTTTGAGGAGTTTAGGCAAGCTCTGACTTTCCCTGCATGATGTCCTGGTCCCCCAGAATCCGGATGATGAGGTTCACTTTCGCTCTTCTGAGTTAGGACCTGAGGTACTTGCTTTGTTATTTGTGTTTCCATCATGCTAAGTTCATGGTTGATTTCAGTTGGTGGGCATCTGCATGGGGCGAGTGACTGATTGTTGATTCAATTCACTCTCATTGTATGGGTTGTTAGTCCATACAGCAGCGGATGTATTGCTGCAGTTTTTAGATTTTACCCTCATCCTTTGTTTGGGCTTGGGACTGCCAGCAGAAATTACTGAGCTACTCAATCCACCCAGTAATTGTTCCAGGCAGAGGATAATTGTATAGAAACAAAAAATATGAACATCAATTTATTTTATTGTAACAACAAAAAAATCAATTATTGCTAAAATTATTTACTTGGATAGATAGTAAATCTACTCACAAAGCAGCAGCAGAACACACACATAAAAGACTGTTGCAATTGGCAAACTTTTGGAGTGAGTGGCTCCTTCTTCAGGCAGAAGTGTTGAAGGGGATGGAAGAAGGGTGACGGAAAAGGACTGGAGAGGTCTAGGAAAAGGAGTAGATTTTGGGAAAGTCACTCAGAACCATGGATCATGGGAGACTTATCATACAGGATGAGAAGGAAAGTCTGATTGTTGGGGACTGCATAGGACGAGATTTGAAAACCTGAGAGCTTAAAAGGTGGAAGACAGGGTAATATGCAAGACAGAGATTACTACTAAAATATCATGCACAAGTTAATAAAAGTGAGAAGCTAAGTGCATTGTGGGTAACAGAGGTGGGAGGGGTGTGGTGAAAATGGATGGGAAAGAAATTAAAGATGCAGAAAACTAAAAGCGTGAATCAAAGAGTGAATCAAAGAGTAATTACAGTGAAGAAAAGCGTGTTGTCATGGTGAACATTCCACGTGTCCTTGATGTCGCTTCGGCAGTGCAAGACCCTCTTTTTCAGTCTTTTGAGCACTTCCAAGTGGAAAGCTGAGTTCACTGTAGTCCAGATAGGTACAAATTCATGGTGGGCAATGCCTCTGGCCACAAAGATAACAAAGAGCATGAGTTTTGATCCTGGAATTGCTCGTGTGCCTTCTTGGGACGGGGCGATGATGTGGTATGCCACTCTAAACTCTACCTTTTTGTCTCAGGGTCATACTCAAAAATCCATGACTCATCACCAGTGGTAACTTAGTTTAAAAAATGAGGATCATTATCACACATTTCCAACATTTCTCAGCACCGAAACACTCACATGTGCTTGTGTTTGTTGGTCAACACTTTTGGGACGAATTTGGCACACACCTTTCTCATGTTCAAATCTTCAGTCACAATGTGGAAAACGGTTGTTATTGACATGTTTAGAGTATGTGCAATCAATTGAAGGCTCAGCTGTCTGTCAGAGTTCAAACAATCGTACACATGCGTCACATTTCCATGGACTCGTGCGGTTGGTGGCCACCCACTGCGAGGTTCGTCGGTGATCCGCTCTCGGCTCTCCATGAATGACTTGTGCCATTGGAAAACTTGTGATTTGGACAAGCAATCAGTCCCAAAGGCAAGCTGAAGTAATAGAAATGTTTTGGTGGTGGACTTCCCAAGTTTAACGCAAAATTTGATAGTGTACCATTGCTCTACAGAATGATCCATTGTGCCACATTACATAAACTCAAAACGGGGTTGACAGAAATGCATGTCCTGACTCTCCAGTAGCTCACAACTGAATGAGACAAAGACCGTTTAGCAGCTAACACCCCCTCCACTTAGCCCAGCCGGTTACAACCCACTGTGGTGTACCGTTGCATCAGAAAAAAATGGTCGCATTACTTATGGAACACACTCTTGTGTTTACAGTTTGTGCAGAGAATTTGAAAACTGTTTTCATATCAATTTAGGACACTCATTCCTAAGCCAGATCCTTTTAGAATCTCAAAGAGGGCTGAAAGACTTTATCTGTTTGCTCCCCAGCAAATCAGTGCATGTGCTCTCACACAAAACACATACATACACACACACAATTCAGATGCATAATGGAACAACATCATATATCCAATAATGTGGCTTTTGTTAGACTTGTTGATAACAGTTTCCCTGGGACACACACACAATGGGTCAAATGATTATTACATTTTACCCCACTGAGAAAACAATTTATAGTCATATATATGGAGCCCTGTATGGTTAAAAATTAAGTATTGTTTCATAAAATTGGACTGCAGAATCAGGTTGATGAGTGCCATAAGGAACTGAGACACAATTTATTACAGACATGGTACACGTGCCAATTTTTTGCTATTAGAGCTGTTGGCAAAGAGATATTCTGAAGAAATATGGGAATAGTTGTTTGTTAGTTGTAATATACAAAACAAGAATGTATGATACTCTTTTATTTTGACAGCTATGAGGAATAATGTGGGCAATTTAGTTATTTTTTTGTTTTCATTCAGGCTGAAAATGCAAGTTCGATGCATGAAGTGCTTGAGATTTTCAGGGACTGAAACGAGGATTGAGATGCCATGTAATGGGTTACTGATTTCTCCTAGTCAGAGATAGATACAACTGAACAAGTATTTTCTCAAACAAAAGTTTACTTTGCCTTTTCCATTGGAAATATGCATGGGCAAAGTGCCTGAATATATACCAAATGACATGAAGAGATTTCAGGGCATTTGTCAAGAAATTTCAGACCCACCAACAGAGAATTTAGAGATCATACAGAATAGTTGCAAATGAATGAGCCTTCTCAGAGAAATGAAAATGCGTGGCCAAATTTTTAACAGCAGTGGCTATCAGTAATTAAAGATGGGTGGAAGCTTATTAGGACAAGGGCAATCTTGACACCACTGACACTACAAATGGAGTTGATGCCATGAAAAAGATCACAAAACAGTTTTTCCTAAAACACAATACAGATAAGAGCTTTAAGGGAGTTACTAAGTCTATAACAAATAATTTCCTTCTAAGTACTGCCTGTTATATGATTTTAGAGTAGAATTCTGCAAAGATGCTCAACTATTTTTGCTTAAAAAATGAACAAGTTTGTGAAACATGTCATGCAGTGATATGCATCAGCGAGAGGTTGAAATAACGCAAGTGTGGCGGTTCCACCTGCATTTATTTCTTCGTTTTTTGTCCTCAGTGTCATCTCAATGTGTTGCTCCACTGCCTGAAAAATTGGCTGTGGATTCTGACACTGACTACTGTAAATAAAGTAGCCTACAGGTGCACAGTTGCATTTCACCATACTTTAATTTCACTTTCCACAACCCCCAATAATAAACAGTTATATGGCCAGTGCATTACTGTTTAATTTTCGATAAGCCTCGTTAAAAGTTAGCAGACGAAACTTCACATACTGCTACAATAGTTTCTTGTTGAGCATCTATGAGCAGTAAAACCTAACCACCAAGTTCACAGTTCTTGAAGAATAAACAGGTATGTATGGAAACAGTCAGTGTCATTGTTTTCACACATGGGCTAATTGTTTAACACTTATTACACTGTTAATCTGAAGCACTGTTGTTGTTCTAACCAGCACAGGTTATTCGTCTGAAACTTAGCTGTGGACTGACTGTCTCATGACCAAAAATTGGGTCCTTATATATCATCACAATAATAGGTGCTGAAACTACAATTGTTTAAAGTTAAATTTACAGAAACTACAATTAAAACTGAACTCATTAAATTAACTGACTACATCAAAAAATTTTGTCTTTTTAACAGCCTTTTCTACTGCAAGAGTTAGGCCAAATTATTTGTTTAAATCACGAAATTAACATATACAGTTACACAAACAATACTTTTGATAAAACAGTTAATTACCTTGGAATTAATTCAGAGCTGGTTTTACTAACATGGTTTAGAATAGAACAAAATAGATACTAGATTACTAGTATTTCATCTTCCAAATGTATACAATTATTACAGAATTTATACTTGTTTATATGTCAAGAATAGAATTTAAGTTATGAAACAATTACTGATTTCACCCTATAACAAACAATACTAGCTAGGAATAGTCGAAATAAATTAGAAAATCAGTTACATACATAAATCTAAGCACAGAATTCGATCTGGTGTTATATTCTTTAAAACTAAGAACAAATCTTTCTCTTTTATGGAATTGCAGATTATATTCATCTATGTTAATGATAATTAGTTAAAAGTAACAAAACGAGTTTAAGGAGGCAGATGGCAAAACAAGAGGGGAATTGAAATTATCCCAGTTTGCTTTGTCACACAGGATCAGTGAATATGAGATCATAAGGATTGTTTTGTGTGGAGAGTGCAATGTGCAAAGCCTGTAATTGTGCTGTAAGCTATGCTCTAACAAACTGCACACATGAAGAATTTCTGATGTATAATTACCCATGCAAACATTTCTGTGCAATCTTTGTTTTCTATCTGGACCATGGTTTTGATAAAATACCAGAAAACTACAGGAGTAGCCCAATAAATCTGCCTTGATGAGGTAAATGGGTTTGGCTTCAAAGACAGTAGCATTGAGGATGCAATTTCGGAAACAAATATACAGGGCTATTACAAATGATTGAAGCGATTTCATAAATTCACTGTAGCTCCATTCATTGACATATGGTCACGACACACTACAGATACGTAGAAAAACTCATAAAGTTTTGTTCGGCTGAAGCCGCACTTCAGGTTTCTGCCGCCAGAGCGCTCGAGAGCGCAGTGAGACAAAATGGCGACAGGAGCCGAGAAAGCATATGTCGTGCTTGAAATGCACTCACATCAGGCAGTCATAACAGTGCAACGACTCTTCAGGACGAAGTTCAACAAAGATCAACCAACTGCTAACTCCATTCGGCAATGGTATGTGCAGTTTAAAGCTTCTGGATGCCTCTGTAAGGGGAAATCAACGGGTCGACCTGCAGTGAGCGAAGAAACGGTTGAACGCGTGCGGGCAAGTTTCACGCGTAGCCCGCGGAAGTCGACGAATAAAGCAAGCAGGGAGCTAAACGTACCACAGCTGACAGTTTGGAAAATCTTACGGAAAAGGCTAAAGCAGAAGCCTTACCGTTTACAATTGCTACAAGCCCTGACACCCGATGACAAAGTCAAACGCTTTGAATTTTCGGCACGGTTGCAACAGCTCATGGAAGAGGATGCGTTCAGTGCGAAACTTGTTTTCAGTGATGAAGCAACATTTTTTCTTAATGGTGAAGTGAACAGACACAATGTGCGAATCTGGGCGGTAGAGAATCCTCACGCATTCGTACAGCAAATTCGCAATTCACCAAAAGTTAACGTGTTTTGTGCAATCTCATGGTTTAAAGTTTACGGCCCCTTTTTCTTCTGCGAAAAAAACGTTACAGGACACTTGTATCTGGACATGCTGGAAAATTGGCTCATGCCACAATTGGAGACCGACAGCGCCGACTTCATCTTTCAACAGGATGGTGCTCCACCGCACTTCCATCATGATTTTCAGCATTTCTTAAACAGGAGATTGGAAAACCGATGGATCGGTCGTGGTGGAGATCATGATCAGCAATTCATGTCATGGCCTCCACGCTCTCCCGACTTAACCCCATGTGATTTCTTTCTGTGGGGTTATGTGAAAGATTCAGTGTTTAAACCTCCTCTACTAAGAAACATGCCAGAACTGCGAGCTCGCATCGACTATGCTTCCGAACTCATTGATGGGGACATGCTGCACCGAGTGTGGGAGGAACTTGATTATCGGCTTGATGTCTGCCGAATCACTAAAGGGGCACATATCGAACATTTGTGAATGCCTAAAAAAACTTTTTGAGTTTTTGTATGTGTGTGCAAAGCATTGTGAAAATATCTCAAATAATAAAGTTATTGCAGAGCTGTGAAATCGCTTCAATCATTTGTAATAACCCTGTAGAGAGTGACGTTGAAACCTTACCATTTCTTTGCAGCAATCTGAGGTGAGGGAGTTGTGTAAACAGGTTTATAACCTCACATACAACTGCAGCAACAGTGAAACATTACAAAAAGTATTTTAACTGCTGAAAAATTGTGAGCCAGAATTGCAATTAGCAAGACCTGAAGTTTATGGTCTCCTCACAACTGTGCCATCAAGTTCCCAGCTATATTATTAAGTAAGATGCTATTAATTGTACAGGGCCTGGCATAAAGACCTCTCTCATTGCAATGTTCATATACTTGTGCCACGCCAGTGCATGAGGCTTCTCAGAGAAACGAAAATGCATGGCCATATTTTTAACAGCAGTGGCTATTGGTAATTAAAGATGGGTGAAAGCTTATGAGGACAAGGGAAATTCTGGCACCATTGACACTACAAATGGAGTTGAAGCCATGAACACGATCATAATTCCTTAGCAATTAGTTACAATTGATAAGGAATAGATCAAGTGGAGGTCATAGAATTCCATTTGAAGGGTCAGAAAATAAGAGCTATCTAAAACACAAATGAGAGAGGTAAGTAAACTTTGTCACACATGTGAATTTAGAGTACCAGTAGAGAATAGCATTTTTCTTTGGAATGTTAATAAGGTTGTTGTATTGACCCTGATTTGTATTTCCTTTACCCAGGTAACAACGTATATTTCTCATCAAAATAAATTCTTGGATTGCTGAGAAACTGTGTTCACAAGTTACAATGAAGTTGCAAACATTCATGTGCCACTAAAAGTGATGATTTGATAAACACATGAAACAGTATATGGATGGTTTCCCTTCAGCAATACTATCCATTTTCCAAGCTATCTCTGGAATAGAACAGTCTTGATGTAATCTGGTTTGTATTTTCTCATGGATTGACTGCCCAGAAATCCATAATTGAACCTAACAAATAAATTAACAACAGTAATTAGTTATGCAACATGAAGATAATTGATACACTTGAAGTTTTCAAAGCACAATTCCAAAACTGAATACTCACTTCTTTTGGTGTCTGATGACATTGCTCACCAGTTGGAATGCCCAGAAGTCCTTCATAACTGAACCTAATAAATGTTACTGATATTCCATTAACAGTGTTTGCTTCTTAAGGTATCTGCAGTAACTCTACAAAGTTATTAAGAACGTTAGAACCAAGGAAGTAGTTATACAACATATAGGTAAATGATACAAATTAAGTTTCCAACGCACAATTCAAAAACTGGAAACTCACTTCATATACATACCACATCAAGGAAGCACTATACTCTTCTGTCCAGTGTGATACTGGGCAATATCACACATTCATTAAGAGGGTAGTCTTTATCTTTTTCTTGGTTTCACATGAATCACTAGAAATGTATTGAAGCAAGTGGAGAGAAGTATGTTCTTACTTGGGGAAAAGAAATGCAAAATCTTCCCTACACCACTCATAAGACATTTTAATGCCACTTTCTAAGATGTCTCTAACTGCTTTTTTATCCTTATTTTCAACTGTCAACAATTTCCCACATCTGAACTAAGCTACCTTCCAAGTTAAATTACTTCACTTCATATTTAAAAAGTTTGCACATTCTACACTACCTCCTTGTCTACATTCCTCAGAAAAATCTATTTTATCTACTGCAATGGGCAAAATTCAAAAGGAGAAATGAAGTTTGAAATTAGAGCCCAGCATAAAGACATCATAGCATTCCATCTCAAGAATGAGAAATGATAGAGCTTATTTGTATTTTACATAAGCAAAGAGCTGTCTCAAATACAAATAAGACCTTTGTCATTTCTGACCCTTATCAGTTTTAGGCTGTCAAATTCTTCACAAAAGTGGAAGAAAGACTTTTGGCTATATTACTTCTCAACACAATATCCATTGTAGTTTAACCACCAAAACTGGAAGCACACTGCCATTTTAATTGGTAGAGGGATGGAAAATCTGAAAAAATGACATGGGAAGGAGAACTCGGCAGGACTGGAATTGCTCACAGAATTTTTGATGCTTCCATTACAAATGTCAGACACTTCTATCAAGGACCACTAATTTCACAGCAGCTAGTGTGAAAGGATTCTTTGACAATCTAGAATGTCCCAAACTCATGACTCTGGATAGTCATCATATGAAAACAAACATAGTTTTGCTTTCTCTGCCACCTCATACAAACCATAAGCTACAAATTCTTGTCTTTGGAGTTCTAGTTTGTCTGAAGTTATTGTGTGATACAGGAAATTATGATCTAATGGCAAGTAGAGCAAAATTAGTCATTATCTGGGCTGGTTGGCACAGAATTCCTCCTTGCCTTCACCAACGGATATAATATAGCATCTTTAAGGCTTATTTGACTGGCACTCCAACTTTATAAAGTAATTTCTCTTCTATTTCTACACTATTGGTCGTCCTGACAAGACAGTTGCTGTAGAGATCAACATTCCTCTGCCCTCTCAAGAAGTCAACAGTAGTGGCAGAAGTACTGAGTTGATACCTAGTAGTAGTAGTAGTAGTACCTTTATTCATTTGTAGATCTCTTTTTACAAGGATATAGGACATGGTCAAAGTATTTACAAATTTAGATCAATTTAAAATAAGCCAATTCGAATACACATATATTGACAGACTTCTAGTTAGAGACAATCATTAGATTTACTCCTGGTATATAATACTTTTTTTACAAATAACTTATTAAATAGTGTAATTCCACATTGTTCACTCACGTCTCACTATCAGTCACTGCATACACTACAGACACATTGTTTCATGTCACTTCACTCACGGCACACACACACACACACACACACACACACACACACACTGGTGATCTCTGGGCCATTTTCTGTACCACAACCTCCCATTTGCTATCCTGAAAAACAGTCAGCATCCCTCCATAATGTGCGAGATGATGTGTGAGATGTTGAGCTCAGAAAGAGGAAGAGGTGTTAGTATTGTGCTCTGCATAGCTTTGGGGTAAGTATTTCTAGAAAGGGAAAAAAGAAGGAAAAAATCAAAGTGAAGATGTTATGTGGAAAGTTGGATATTTTATAATCACTATTATTATTATTATTTATTTGTATAACATTTTTATCAAACCCCTACTCTGTTTTAGCTAAGTAATCCTTCAGTGTATAAAATGTATTGCATAACAGGTACTTTTTACATGCCTTTTTAAATAAGTCTATTTTGGCAATTTCTTTAATCTCTTTTGGTAATTTATTGTACAGTTTTATTCCTTGGTAGAAAATGCTGTTTTGAGTTTTATGTTTATTTTTTCTTGGTAAATGTAAGTTGAGTCTATCTCTTGTTGCATCGTCATGGACAGAGCTGTTTGTGCAGTAAATACCAATGGTATTTTGGATGTGTACAACTGACTGGTAAATGTATTCATATGGATCAGTTAAAATCCCCAGTGTTCTGAACAGATCTCCGCAATGAGGTCGACTGGTAGTTTTGTTTATTATTCTTATGGCTCTTTCCTGGAGTTTGAAAATTGTGTTCATATTTTGTGCATTTGTTCCCCAAAAAAGAATTCTGTAGCTAAGAATTGAATGTACATATGAGTAATATGTAACTAAAAGACACTGCATGTTACACACTGATAATAGGATTCTAAGGGCATAAAATGCTGATGACATTCTTTTGCAAGTACCTTTGTGTGTTCACACCACTTCAACCGAGAATCAATATTCATTACTAGAAATTTTGCAATTGTTACACAGTCTACAGAGGTGCCATCTACATTTAATTTAACATTTGTCATTTTTCCTCTTCAAACTGAAATTTATGGCATTAGTTTTCTTTATGTTCAATGTCACTTTATTACTTATTGATGAATCATAAACTTCCTTGAGAGATTCATTTGCTTTCTCAGCAAGGTGTTCTCTTGTTTTCTCAGTGACTATAATATTGCTGTCATCAAGAAAGATGATTTTTTCACCATGAGTAAAACTACTGGGAAAGTCATTGATATATATCAGGAACAGTATTGGTCCTAATATGCTACCTTGCGGAACCCCTATATTAATGTAATTTGGTTCTGATAAGTCTTTTACTAAATGTTTGGATCTATTTGAAGTATGTGTTATCTCTACTCTTTGTACCCTATCTGTTAGGTATGATCGAAACCAGTCTTTAGCTATCCCTCTTATTCATAATGCTTCTAATTTATTTAATAGAATCTTGTGGTCGACTGTATCAAATGCCTTAGAAAGATCCAAACATATGCCTGTGATGACACACTCATCTTTATCAAG
This sequence comes from Schistocerca nitens, assembly GCF_023898315.1. Taxonomy (NCBI): domain Eukaryota; kingdom Metazoa; phylum Arthropoda; class Insecta; order Orthoptera; family Acrididae; genus Schistocerca; species Schistocerca nitens. The sequence continues at coordinate 737,480,207 of NC_064619.1, read as the reverse complement.
AGCATCAAGTACTTTTGTGAATTCTACTATGGCTGATCGTATTTTTGCCACTTCGGAAACCAAACTGTGATTTGCTTAAAAGATTGTATTTATTCAGGTAATTCATTAATATGTCTTTCATAATTGCTTCTATTATTTTTGAGAATGCTGAAAGCAGGGAAATGGGCTGGTAATTTTTTATGTCTTCTGCATTACTTATCTTAAGCAAAGGTACAACTGTTGCTTGTTTTAACTGGTCTGGAAATGTCCCTGATGTGAAGGATTCATTTATAATATTTGTTAAGGGGCCTTGTATAATCCCTATGCATTGTTTTAATACAAACATTGGTACTTCATCTAAGCCTACAAACGTTTTACTTTTTAATTTTTGAACAGTTTTATTGACTTCATTTTCTGTGGTTGGAAGTAACATCATTGTATTTAGTGCAACATTATTTACAGGTGTTATATTTGTTTTGGGGAATTTTTCTGTAACTTCTTTGCAATAATTGCAAAATGTTCGTTTACATAGATTGCTAAGTGCTGTGGATTTATTACTTTATCCCCCTCCCTTAGCAGTATGTTATTCTGCGTATGTTTTCCTCTCCCCGTTTCCTCTTTTATAACATCCCAGACTGCTTTGCTTTTATTCTCTGCATTATATATTATTTTTTCATTAAATGACTTTTTTGCAGCAGCCAGCACATCCTAGAGATCTTTTTGTATCTATGATAGAAATTTAATAATTCTGGATCATTGTGAATCTTTTTGATGGAACTGAGGTGTTTAAGTGTTTGGGAGGACTTCTTAATACTTGCTGTTATCCATCTGGTTTTGTGAGATGTTGATACAGACATGCATACTTTTGGAAATACATTTTCAGAGTTCAATTTAAACAATGTGGATAATTTAGAGAATTTCATATTCACATTGCTTTCCTTATACACTTCATCCCAGCTTTGTTTTTCTAGTTGTTTTGAAAAATCTATTTTTTATTTCTGATAGATGTCGTTTGTAGGCTCATAGTTTAGGGAATGATTCGATGCCTGACTTTACTGTTGTTATTTGACAGAGATGGTCTGATAGTCAGAGATCTTTTACAGCTACATCACATTTTTCCCTGTCCATATTTGTCGCCACATGGTCAATTACTGATGAAGTCGTCGTGGTAACCCTTGTTGCACTATTGACCAATAGGGACATGCCAAAACTTTAAAGGATCTTTATGAAGGTGCTACTGGATTCATTTGTGATGTTAGTGTTGATGTTAATGTCCCCACACAGAATTATGTTGACCTTTGTACTTGAGACTTTATCTAGAACTTCTGTTAACTTATTGAAAAAATTGTCCACACCACCACTGGGAGATCTATACACACACAAAATGATTAATTTCTTGGTGATGTCAAGCCCTGTTAATTCAATATCTGATATTTCATAGTCTTTCTCCTTCACTTACAGTACTGAGGTCATGTCTTGATTTGAACTGTGTTCCTTTTCTGATATAAATACATGATGATCCTCCACCCCTTGAAGTAGCTCTGCAGTAAGAGTTTGCCTTTTAATGCAATGATAATACTACATGTTTGATTTCTGTGTGTCTACACCAGTGCTCAGTAATACAAACTACTGTGCAGTTCAAAGATTGGAGCTCAACCTCTAATAGTTGTATTTTATTTTTTATTGATTGCATGTTTTGATGGAGGCTTGTTAAGTCTGTGAAATGCCCCATGTTACTCTTCCCAATGGTTTGTTTTTCTTTACATCTGGTATATGTGATGTCTGAGGTGTTAAAATCTGTCTTGTGAGTGATTGTTTCAGTATTTTTTAAAGTGCTGGAAACACTCTTTAGGCAGGGGAACCTGTTGTGTGGATTTATCCTAAAAAAGACCTACTTTTCCTACCTATGACAACAGGTATTTGACCATGTGTGGCCTGAGATCCACCCCCTACACCTTCATGAATCAGCTGTACCAGTCTTCCCTTCCCAGTCCTGTTTAGGTGTAGGCCATGCCTAGTGAAACCCCATCTGTTGATAGTCCCAATGGGCACCAGAGAAACACGAGCAAAGTTGGCTGTCCTCAGAGCCATCCCTAACCCCACACTGATTCGCCTCACAGCTCCATCAAGGTGTGGTCAATCATGACACCGGAACAGTTCAACGAAGTGTACGTTGTTGCCATGAGTCAGGTAAACTATCTTGTCCAGGTCACCACCTATATCATACACCCCATCCTTGTCCAAACTGTTTTCCACCCCACCTACTATCACTACATGGTCCTCTTTTGTAAAGTCCTTACATAAAGACCCTTGGTCCTCTGTCACATGACTTAGTCCTGCATTTGGCTTGAAGATACTGGTGGCCTGGTACGCTGCCTCTAAACTTTCCTGCAACTGAGGGCCTACACCTCACCCATGGATACTACCTAGCAGCAGCACTTTCTTCTTCCTAACACTTGTACATTCCTAGGCTTCTTGGCCTCGGTTGAAGTGTGCTGCACATTTCCTGCTCCTCGTTCTACCTGAGGCTCTTCTCCACTTACCTCTGGCAGTGGTAGATACCTGTTTTTTGTGTTGATGATAAAACTGTCAGATCGCGTTCTCTTTCTTCCTATCCTACCAGCTGCCAGTTTTCAACCACCCTCCTCCCCCCCCCCCCCCCTTCTATCTCCCTTGATCCTTATGAGTTCCTTCCTTGCTTCCTCCAACTGTGCCTGAAGGGCTGTTCTCCCAACACTCTCCCCACTCCATCCTCCTTCCTTCCCCCCCCCCCCCCCCCACACACACCAGTGAAAATATTTCCTACAAGATTGGCAACAAATCCCTCGACTTACTACCCTATAACAGCTCCAACATTTCTCACTCAAGGTCAGTTTCGAAAGAATAATTAAGTTAAAAGAATGTTTTAAATTTGTCAAGGACGCGAGTTAGCTGCGTGTAAACATAAAACGACACAAAGGTCTTATGTGCGGTGGTTGTTTATTTGTACTGATTTACAGATACAAAGACAGAAGAATGAACTTGGGATTAATTTGCTTTTAGAGAATTTACGTTATCAGACGTGTTTGCTCAGGTTTTTAAACGTTTATAACTCGGAAAATTTAGGCCTAGCTCGCATCTATCTACCTGGTAAACGATACGAAATGTGTTAGTTACATACGATTTAGAAACTTAATTACACTTTTATTGCGACAATAGACACTGATGAAACTAGTAGCAGTTTTTTTACACGAATTTTGAACTATCAAGAAAACTTGAATGGAATTTTTTGTGTTTATGCCACGCAAAATTTCGGGTTACGTCGCGATTATCGGGACTTCAGCTACAGAACAAGGTTTTTCAAGAACAAGCACTGCTGGGACGCTAATATTCAGTTGTGTGACAAGAACGAACACTACAGCAAGTATGAAAAACAAAGAAAATTAAAATTTGATGCAAGTCATTTTAGCGGACGAAGGAAATACCTGTCATGTCACTTGCCGGCCATTCAGAAGATATTTGGCCTCATCCCAAGTCCTACTTTGTAAGAATGAAAACAAAGATAAGTAAATCAATGATTTAATTATACACTCCCATCAACAACGTCTCAAGGAAAAGCTAGTTTTACAGAAGAAACGAAAATAAAATCTAGCATGGCAATAAGAAAAAAGTCAAGATGTGAAAGAAATAACCTCAAAGAGATATTTAACTTAGACAGCACTAAGGAGTCTTAAATAGGTTGGTTCCCTATGAGGATCCATCCTCAGCAGTGAGCATTTCTAACGATTAAGACAGCTTATACAATCATCGAAATTTCATTGAGGTGCTCAGAAACTTTTGAAGCCCGCTGGACGATATGATAAACTTTGTTTACAAATATGATCCAGTATCACAATACAGTTTCAACATTATCCACACATTCTTTGGCAGCCTCCTAAACAATAATAATAATAATTGTTGTTGTTGTTGTTGTTGTTGTTGTTGTGGGCTTCAGTCTAGAGACTGGTTTGATACAGCTCTCTGCACTATTCTATCCTGTGAAAGCCTTTTCATCGCCCAGTAACTACTGCAATCCACATCCTTCTGAAACTGCTTAGTGTATACATCTCTAGGTGTCCTTCTACGACTTTTACCCTCTACGCTTCCCTACAATACTACATTTGTGACCCCCTTGATGCCTCAGAATGTGTCCTACCAATTTATCCCTTCTTCTAGTCAAGTTGTGCCAGAAATTCATCTTCTCCCCAATTCTATTCAGTAGCTCTTCATTAGTTATGTGATCTACTCATCTAATTTTCAGCATTCTTCTGTAGCACCATGTTCCGAAAGTTTCTATTCTTTTCTTATCTAAACTATTTATCGTCCATTTTTAACTTCCATGACTGGCTACACTCCACACAAATACTTTCAGAAAAGACTTCCTGACACTTAAATCTATACTCAATGTTACTAGATTTCTCTTCTTCAGAAGTGCTTACCCTGCCATTGCCAGTCTACATTTTATATCCTCTGTGCTTCGAGCATCAGCAGTTATTTTCTGACCAAGTAGCAAAACTCATCTACTACTTTAACTGTCTCGTTTCCTAATCTAATTGCATCAGCATCACATGATTCAATTCGACTACATTCCATTATCCTCGTTTAGCTTTAGTTGATATTTATCTTATATCCTCCTTTCAAGGTGCTGTCCATTCCGTTCAACTGCTGTTGCAGGTCCTTTGCTGTGTCTGACAGAATTACAATGTCATTGGCACACCTCAAAGCTTTTATTTCTTCACGATGGATTTTAATCCCTATTTGATATTTTTCTTTTGTTTCCTTTGCTGCTTGCTCAATATACAGATTGAATAAAATTGGAGATAGGGTACAGCTCTGTCTCACTCCCTTCTCAACCACTGCTTCACTTTCCTGCCTCTTAACTCATGTAGCTGCCATATGGTTTCTGTACAAATTGTAAATAGCCTTTCGCTCCCTGTATTTGACCCTTGCCACCTTTAGAATTTTAAAGAGAGTATTCGAGTCAACATTGTCACAAGCTTTTTCTAAGCCTACAAATGCTAGAAACATGTGCTAGGTTTCCTTACTCTATCTTCTAAGATAAGTCGTATAGTCAGTATTTCCTGGCGTGTTCCAACATTCCTACAGAATGCAAACTGATCTTCCCCACGGCTGGCTTCTACCAGTTTTTCAGTTCATCTGTGAAGTATTCGCATTAGTATTTTGCAGTCATAAATTATTAATGTTTTGGTTCGCTAATTTTCACATCTGTCAACACCTGCTTTCTTTGAGATTGGAATTATTATATTCTTCTTGAAGTCTGAGGGTATTTCGCCTGTCTCATACATCTTGCTCACCAGGTGGTAATGTTTCGTCATGGCTGGCTCTCCGAAGGTTACCAGTAGTTCTAATGGAATGTTGTCTAATGTTGTGTCCAACGTTGTTTCTACTTAGGTTTTTCAATGCTCTGTCAAACACTTCATGCACTATGATATTTCCCATTTCATCTTCATCTACGTCCTCTTCTACACTCCTGGAAATTGAAATAAGAACACCGTGAATTCATTGTCCCAGGAAGGGGAAACTTTATTGACACATTCCTGGGGTCAGATACATCACATGATCACACTGACAGAACCACAGGCACATAGACACAGGCAACATAGCATGCACAATGTCGGCACTAGTACAGTGTATATCCACCTTTCGCAGCAATGCAGGCTGCTATTCTCCCATGGAGACGATCGTAGAGATGCTGGATGTAGTCCTGTGGAACGGCTTGCCATGCCATTTCCACCTGGCGCCTCAGTTGGACCAGCGTTCGTGCTGGACGTGCAGACCGCGTGAGACGACGCTTCATCCAGTCCCAAACATGCTCAATGGGGGACAGATCCGGAGATCTTGCTGGCCAGGGTAGTTGACTTACACCTTGTAGAGCACGTTGGGTGGCACGGGATACATGCGGACGTGCATTGTCCTGTTGGAACAGCAAGTTCCCTTGCCGGTCTAGGAATGGTAGAACGATGGGTTCGATGACGGTTTGGATGTACCGTGCACTATTCAGTGTCCCCTCGACGATCACCAGTGGTGTACGGCCAGTGTAGGAGATCGCTCCCCACACCATGATGCCGGGTGTTGGCCCTGTGTGCCTCGGTCGTATGCAGTCCTGATTGTGGCGCTCACCTGCACGGCGCCAAACACGCATACGACCATCATTGGCACCAAGGCAGAAGCGACTCTCATCGCTGAAGACGACACGTCTCCATTCGTCCCTCCATTCACGCCTGTCGCGACACCACTGGAGGCGGGCTGCACGATGTTGGGGCGTGAGCGGAAGACGGCCTAACGGTGTGCGGGACCGTAGCCCAGCTTCATGGAGACGGTTGCGAATGGTCCTCGCCGATACCCCAGGAGCAACCGTGTCCCTAATTTGCTGGGAAGTGGCGGTGCGGTCCCCTACGGCACTGCGTAGGATCCTACGGTCTTGGCGTGCATCCGTGCGTCGCTGCGGTCCGGTCCCAGGTCGACGGGCACGTGCACCTTCCGCCGACCACTGGCGACAACATCGATGTACTGTGGAGACCTCACGCCCCACGTGTTGAGCAATTCGGCGGTACGTCCACCCGGCCTCCCGCATGCCCACTATACGCCCTCGCTCAAAGTCCGTCAACTGCACATACGGTTCACGTCCACGCTGTCGCGGCATGCTACCAGTGTTAAAGACTGCGATGGGGCTCCGTATGCCACGGCAAACTGGCTGACACTGACGGCGGCGGTGCACAAATGCTGCGCAGCTAGCGCCATTCGACGGCCAACACCGCGGTTCCTGGTGTGTCCGCTGTGCCGTGCGTGTGATCATTGCTTGTACAGCCCTCTCGCAGTGTCCGGTGCAAGTATGGTGGGTCTGACACACCGGTGTCAATGTGTTCTTTTTTCCATTTCCAGGAGTGTATTTCCATAATATTGCCCTCAAGTGAATCACCCTTGTGTAGACCCTATATACACCCTTTTCATCTCCTGCTTTTCCTTCTTTGCTTATTACTGGTTTTCGATCTGAGCTCTTGATATTCATGCAGGCGGTTTTCTTTTCTCCAAAGGTCTTTTTAATTTTCCTGTAGGCAGTATCTATCTTACCCCTCATGACATCCTTACATTTGTCCTCTAACCATCCCTGCTTGGCCATTTTGCACTTCCTGTCGATCTCATTTTTGAGCTGTTTGTATTCATTTTCACCTACTTCCTTTCTGCATTTTTATATTTTCTCCTTTCATCAATTAAATTCAATATCTCTTCTGTTATCCAAGGATTTCTACTAGCCCTCGTCTTTTTACCTACTTGATCGTATGCTACCTTCATTATTTCATCTCTTCTGCTGTATTTCTTTCCCCTGTTCTTGTCAATTGTTCCCTAATGCTTTTTCTGAAACTCTCTACAACCTCTGGTTCTTTTGGTTTATCCAGGTCCCATCCCCTTAAATTTCCAATATTTTGCAGTTTCTACAATTTTAATCTAAAGTTCATAACCAATAAATTGGGGTCAGAGTTCACATATGCCTCTGGAAATGTCTTACAACTTAAAATATGGTTCCTAAGTCCCTGTCTTACCATTATATAATCTGTCTAGAACCCTCCAGTGTCTCCAGGCCTTTTCCACATACACAACCTTCTTTCACGATATTTAAACGAAGTGTTAGCCATGATTAGGTTATGCTCTGCGCAAAATTCTACCAGGCAGCTTCCTCTTTCATTTCTTATCTCCATTCCATATTCTCCTACTAGTTTCCCTTCTCTTCCTTTTCCTACTATTGAATTCGATTCCCCCATGACTATTAAATTTTGATCTTCCTTCACTATCTGAATAATGTTTTTTATCCCATCGTACATTTCTTCTATCTCTTCATCATATGTGGAGCTAGTTGGCTTATAAACTTGTACTACTGTGGTAGGTGGGGGCTTTGTGGCTATCTTGGCTACAATAATGCATTCAATACGCTGTTCATAGTAGCTTACCTGTGCTCCTATTTTTTTTATTCATTATTAAACCTACAGCTGCAATACCTCTATTTGGTTTTGTATTTATAGTCCTGTATTCACCTTACGAGAAGTCTTGTTCCTCCTGCTACTGAACTTTATTAATTCCCAACATATCTTAACTTTAACCTATCCATTCTCCCTTTTAAATTTTCTAACCTACCTGCCTGATTAAGGGATCTGACATTCCAAGCTCAGATTCGTAGAATGCCAGTTTTCTTTCTCCTGATAACGATGTCCTCCTGAGTAGTCCCCACCTGGAGATCTGAATGGGGGACTATTTTACCTCTAGAATATCTTACCACTGAGGATGACATCATCAGTAAACCATACAGTAGAGCTGCATGCCCTCACCCAGGAAAAATTACGGCTGTAGTTTCCCCTTGCTTTCAGCCGTTCGCAGTACCACAACAGCAAGGCCGTTTTGGTTGTGTTGCAAGGCCACACCAGTCAGTCATCTAGACTGTTGCCCCTGCAACTACTGAAAAGGCTGGTGATCCCTCTTCAGGAACCACACGTTTGTCTGGCCTCTCAGCAGATACCCCTCCGCCATGGTTGCACCTACAGTACAGCTATATGTATGACTGAGGTACGGCAAGCCTCCCCACCAACGGCATGGTCCTTGTTTCATGGGGTCCATGGTTTCACCATATCCGACACATTTTCCATGGCAACAAGTCTACTGATCCGATGGGCGAGTGCAAAAGGCTGACATCCTCTGACACCAAGACGGTACATGTCGTGCAGCAAAATTAACAATATATCTTTACTCAGATTTCAGTAGGGAGGCCAAATCTGATGGTCATGTTGTGATGTTTACAATAACTGGCATTAACTATAGTGCAATATTATGAAAAGAAAAGTTGCTCCCCACCATATAGTGGAGATCCTGAGTCGCAGATAGGCACAACAAAAAGAATGTCACAAGTAATCACTATATTCAATGTCTGTCATTCTGTCTCTTCTTTCCTGTGTTTCTCTTGTCTCCTTACAGGCTTTATTTGAGACTTTCTTTTTGCTGTGTATCTCCGCTATATGCTTAGTAGGTACTTGCCTTTTCCTAATATTGTTACATTACATCCTGGATTTTCCATTGTTTGATTAATTTAGTGCTGTAGATATAAGTTCGTTCATAGTTGAAGACGTCTTTGAACTTACTGAAACTATAGATGAGAAACTCAATATCATAGTCATTTGGTTTTCAGAGCTACATGTCCCAGAATAGGTGTTTTTCTAGTTAATCTCTGCACTCAGTGCCTTTTGCCAATTGTGCACAGGAACTGATACTGCAGTTAAAAAGGAGCTATGTAAAATTCCTGGGAAAATACACAATACATTTATGTAGACTATATAGGGTTGCCAGACGTACGGTTTTACCAGGAACAGTACGGGATTTTCCCATTTTGCTCCGGGTATGGTGCAAACCTTTAACCATACGCGGAATATTCCGATTTTGAACACGATGCCTAGTGATATATCTTTTATCTTCCAGTAGCAAATTTTACGTTGCAGAATACGTTTCTCATTCTATGGCACCCATGTGATGGCAATTGAGAGTGACTAACACGGGTGTGATGTCACAAGAAGAACTGCGTTACGTGCAGTCTATTAACAAAGGTATCAACGAGGCTCGCATAGTTCTGGCTCGGCAGAAATCGGTCGACTTGGGCTAGATCATGTTTTGAGTTGGTCACTGTCAACCTCAGCGACCCAAAATGTATGTTTTATTACTGGCTCTTTTTAATTTCGAATTGTCTGTGATGCGGAATTAGGAGAAAAAAACGCACAATCATTCAACATGAAACTATCATTTCCGATTGGAGCGTCGCTTGGGCAGAAATTGATACCGGTATGTAAGTGCGAGTGTAGGACAAGCACTGCGTGATGGAAGTGCAGCTTGTTTTCCGAACATCGCACCGCCTTCAGGATTTTTCTTCTTTTTGTGAACAGGCTGTACTTCCTGTGGTGTCACCGCCAGACACCACACTTGCTAGGTGGTAGCTTAAATCGGCCGCGGTCCATTAGTACATGTCGGACCCGCGTGTCGCCACTGTCAGGATCGCAGATCGAGCACCACCACACGGCAGGTCTCGAGAGACTTACTAGCACTCGCCCCATTTGTATGGACGACATTGCTAGCGACTACACGTACGAAGCCTTTCTCTCAATTGCCGAGAGACAGTTAGAATAGCCTTCAGCTAAGTCCATGGCTACGACCTAGCAAGGCGCATTAACCATATCTGGAGAGAGTCTCACTTGTATTATCAAGAGAAATGTACCACAATGAATTAAAGTTAAGTATACGAGAAGCTCCGTTCTTTTCTTTATAGCTTTCATCACGTATCCTGTTTCAGACTTAACGCCAGTCGGCGTGTGTGTACGCGTGCCTTTCGGTTACCCGTCACTGTTGACTGGCTGCCTTGTCAGTCCACTACACTTCCACTCTATGCAACAAGGCACATTGTTTCGTTCATTTCGGGAGCAGGTTCAACACTTTATCGCAAGCCCGAAGTATACTTCTTTGTGTAAGTAGTATGTTCAAAATGGATGGGACTGCAACAAATCCCACGAAAAGTAAATTAGATATTCAAACCAGCACATACCGGAATAGTAGAAGACAGCAAGTATATCGTGCATTTTGGGGAGAAGGATTTTCAGAATTGCGGCCAGTTCCAGGAAATGTAGATAAAGCAAGGTGTACCCCGAGTGTTGGGAAAGCTGAAGAGGGACATTCAATTTTAACAGTGTTAACCACAAACGCAGATGCGTAACATCAGTACAAACCACCTCAGTGCACACGCCACATCAGAGGCGACGCCAGCAACGCGAGACGCCACCACTCTCCAAATCGAAGCAACGAGACTCTAGTGTGGGCCCACAGCCCCACACTACCACTGCACACTACAAATAGAGCAACCACAGTTTCGAATTGACGGTGTAGCAGTCTCCGCCGAAGAAGATCCCATGACCAACGAGCTGTTTTCTGTGCTGGGGACACAACTTTAGAGGACGACAGATTGATGGAAAGAATCGTCAGAGACTCTTATTCAATCTCTCCAGCTTCCAGGTATGACTTCCGAAGGGAAAAACAATTTATACATGGCATCTCGTGCGGGGAACATGTATTTAAAGAACAGACCACTATCCGTTAATGAGAGCAGTGAACTGGGTGAGATGTGGAAATCATAGTGAGAACAGTGAACTGTAATGATTATCATAAAACTCCAGAATCAATAGTGTATCAACAGTGAACAAGATAAAAAGCGACACAGTGTCAACTGTGAAATTATATCCAGTTTGAGCTCTTGTAAGTTTCTTTGAACTGTTAGGCAACAAAATTTATCAATGCCCCTAATTAATCCACGTCGCGTACTGGAAAGTGAAAAAGCGAAAACGCAAAATCGAAGTGTAAAGTTATAAGTGTATGTGTGGTCCAAAGGGATTGCGTTTTATTTTGACCTTTGCGAGAAGCAACGCTTCTGGGAGCAGTTAGCAAAGCAGCGTACAGCACGCGAGGCAGACTACACCTGTCGCCTCCACCAGCTGCAGTCCAACGTCAGCAAGCGGCTAGCGGCAAAGATAGGCGTCTGTGGCAACCGGCAGCCGCAGACACCCAACATGACAAAAACAATGCGTTGAGCAGCAGCATCACGCCCGAGTAGAAGGTAGCGCGTATGCTAATCGTTTTACAGCTAGCGAGAGGAAGCTAGTATTGACAGGGATGGTTCAAAAATGGCTCTGAGCACTATGGGACTCAACTTCTGTGGTCATTAGTCCCCTAGAACTTAGAACTAGTTAAACCTAACTAACCTACGGACATCACAAACATCCATGCCCGAGGCAGGATTCGAACCTGCGACCGTAGCGGTCTTGCGGTTCCAGACTGCAGCGCCTTTAACCGCACGGCCACTTCGGTGACAGGGATGGCTCTGACACTATGACACCGCCATTGCTAATGAATCAACAAGTAGAACAAGCAGATTAAGCCATGGAACACCATCAGCTGGTACATTTCCTACACAAGTATGGTTGGAAATTAATGGAGCTACTATGCGGGCAAAAAGAATTTTAAAAAAATGCTAGGAGAAAAGATGGAGCAGTGGCAAAAAGAATTTAAAAAAAAAAGGAGTCAAATGAATTAAAGAAAGGCCAAGATTACTTGCTGATAAAATAGAAGCAACAAACCAGTAGATAGCAAAAATTAATCGCAAGTTTAAACAATTAAGACCAGGACTGATTCTCATGATACTAGAATAGAGGCTTGTTAAAAAGGAATTGAACATGAAAGAGATTGATGATGAAGTAGTGAAAGTAAATGATCTCATGCAAGCTCAAGATACTTCTGTACTGCCAGTTGGGGATGAAGTCACTAAATTAAGTAATGATCAGAGTAAAATAAACAAAACTTGCAAAGACACATAAATGATAATAATGGCGCGTGACGAGGGCCTCCCGTCGGGTAGACCGCTCGCCTGGTGCAAGTCTTTTGATTTGACACCACTTCGGCGACTTGCGCGTCGATGTGGATGAAATGATGATGATTAGGACAACACAACACCGAGTCCCTGAGCGGAGAAAATCTCCGACCCAGCCGGGAATGGAACCCGGACCCTTAGGATTGACAGTCCGTCGCGCCGACTCTTTTACTTTTTTTTTTTTTTTTGCGTTTTGTTCGTTATTGATCGTTGTGTTTGGTCGTTGCGGACGTCAAGTTCGGTGGTTGATCCTTCGACTCGGTATTTTATTACAGAGGACAACCGGCTCTCTGACCAAACACGCTGAGCTACCGTGCCGGCACCACTGAGCTACCGGGGGCGGACCAAAGACACATATGAAAGGCAGACATTTGCCACGTTAGACGCTTGGAGAGAAGTCAGCATTGAGCATGTAGTATTCAATCGCTATGCAATTTGTGTATTGCATCGACAATGCGAGTGTGGGAGGGTTACATTAAACTGGCAGTGGCCCATCGGAAACAAGCAAGTTGGCTCCCAGGAAGCCGCAGCCTCGATAATGGCTAGGAGAGCAGTCGGCATGTAGCCTGCAGTATTCAATCGCGACGAAATTTGTGTGCAGCCTCGTCAATGTGAGGGTGTGATGGTTGCAGTTAAATGACAATGGTACATCACAAACAAACTACATGACTCTCAGGAGAAGTACCATACGGTGACCATAGATGAGTTGGTTGCTTGGAGAGAAGTCGCCATGGAGTCTGTAGTATTCAATCGCGACGCGAGTTTGATTTTGCATCGTCAATGTGAGGGTGTGAGGGTTACAGTAACCTGGCAGTGGTACATCCGAAACAAGCTGCTTGCCCCCCAGGAGAAGTTCCATACGGAGACAGAAGATGCGTTGTATGTTGCATCGTCTATGTGAGGGTGCGAGGGTTACAAAACTGACAGTGTTGCATTCGCAAAAAGATACTTGACTCCCAGGAGAAGTTCCATATGCTGACCGTAGCCACGTCAGTCGCTTGGAGAGACGTCGTGATGGAGCTTGTAGTATTATATCGCGACACAATTTGAGTTCTGCCTCCACAATGTGAGGTTGCGTGGTTTGTAGTAATTTGGTAGTGGTGCATCGGAAAAGAGCTTCTTGGCTCCTAGGGCAATTTCTATATGGTGAATGTAGCCGCATTAGTCGCTTGGAGAGAAGTCGGCACGGAGCCTGTAGCATTCAGTCACAAAGCAATTTGTGTGTTGCGTCGTCAATGTGAGGGGGCGAGGTTTGCAGTCAACTGGCAGTGCTGCATTGGAAACAATCTGCTTGACTCCCAGGAGAAGTTCCTTACGGTGAATGTAGCCACGTTAGTCGCCTGGAGAGAAGTCAGCATGGAGCATGGAGTACCCAATGGCGACGCTATTTGGGTTTTGCACCATCAATGTGAAGGTGCGAGGGTTGCAGTAGACTACCAGTAGTACATAGGAAACAAGTTACTTGACTCACAGGAGTACTTCATTAAACTGACCGTAGCCGAGTTAGTCGCTTGGAAAGAAGTCGGTATGCAGCCTGTAAAATTCAGTCGCGACGCAATTTGGGTGTTGCATCATCAATGTGAGCGTGCGAGGGTTACAGTAAACAGCCAGTGGTGCACGGGAAACAAGCTACTTGACTCCACGGAGAAGTTCCATACGGTGACTGAAGATGCGTTAGTCGCTACGGGAGAATTTGGCGTGGACCCTCTAGTATTCAATTGCAACGCTGTCTGTTCATCACATCGACAATGTGAGTATGGAAGGTTTACAGTAAACTGGAAGTGGGGCATTGGAAACAATTTACCGTACTCCCAGGACAAGTTCCATTTGGTGACGGTAGGTGCATTAGTCGCTTGGAGAGATGTCGTCATGGAGCCTGTAGCATTCAATCGTGTCTCAATTTTGTGATGCATCGTCAATGTGAGCATGCGAGGGTTACAATACTGGCATTGGTGCATCGGCAATAATTAACTTGACTCCCAGGAGAAGTACCCTATTGTGACCATAACGTCATTAGTCGCTTAAAGAGAAGTCGGAATGGAGCCTGTAGTATTCTATCGCGATGCAATTTTTGTGCTGCCTCGATAATGTGTGGGTGCGAGGTTTATAGTAATCTAGCAGTTGTGCATCAGAACAAGCTACTTGACTCCCAAGAGAATTTCCATGTGGTGACCGTAGCTGCGTTAGTCGCTTGGAGAGAAGTTGGTATGAAGTCTGTGTAGTATTCACTCGCGACAGAATTTGTTTGTTGCATCAACAATGTGAGGGGAAAGAGGGTTACAGAAAACTGGCGTTCTTTATTGGAAACAAGTTACTTGACTCACTGGAGTAGTTATATACGTTGACCATAGCCGAATTAGTCGCTTTTAAAGAATTAATCATGGAGCCTGTAGTACTCAATAGCGACGGAATTTGTGTTTTACTTCGTCAATGCGAGGGTGCGCCAGTTACAGTAAACTGCGATACGCCTTCCATATCTTAGCAAATTTTCGCATGTGGTTCGTTTGAACTGGCATAGTGCCAACACTATGGCAACTACGAACTCCCGGTCGAATCTGAATTGTAGAGCAAAGTTTTCTGATTGCAGAGCAATCTTTTCTGATTCAGAAAATGTACAGTTTTGCCTTTCGATCTCGAGTGCTTCGCACTAAGAAAATACGAAATACCTGCCCACTTTTGCGTGTTTAAAACGGACATAGACAGAGTGCTAATTGTGACAGATTGCTGCGGATTGTATGAACCAACAGAGGATGAAATGACGTTTTGCTTGATGCACAGGAAGTGGGTATTTTCGAAAAAAAGTTTTTCCACAAATATGGAACAATCGCAAATCCTCGGGGGTATTCACGTATTTTTCTTGAAATTCGTGTACTCTTAGATCTACGTTTTCTTGCACGTATTTTATAGTTCTCATCTTGTAGATATGTAGCAGGGTGAAAAAATACCATTTGCCAAATCCTAGTGTATTTAATGGATTTTTGAAGTCAAGACTCTTTGCACTATTGCATGTTCAAACGGGCGTAGATAGGGTACTATTTGTCGCAGAGAGGTGCCGTTTGCATGACTCGACAGAGGATGAAATAACGCTTCGTTTGTTGTATAGGCAGTGAAACCTTTCGGATAAACGTTTTTCATCCTAAATCTACATTCGAAATTATGCATAGTGAGTAGAACATAACGGCGGGCTCTGGCTCACTGGCTCACATTCTTAGAAAGTAAGTCAATTACCCAAAACCCGCCCTTTTCTTGTCCTTTCCTCTCCATCATTCAAAGATTCAAGTCTAACTCACCCCATTTTCATTCAAAAGAATATATTTTTTACAAAGGTGGACATAAGAAAAATGAATTTTACTGTTTTCTGATAAAAGCTGCACGTAAGAAAATAGATGTTTATTACTTTTTTATAAAAGGTGAATGTAAGGAAATGAACGGTGAACGAGAGTAAATGACTCATTTCCCTAGAAGAAACTGCAAAATGCGTACGCACCTAAGCCCGGATGGACTTTGATGGTAATCCCTTTATTTCAACTTCATCCCACCGAGCTTTTCCACTGATGGTCTGCGGTTTCTAGCTGAATCCCGCCATTGTTCTGCAGCGTCTTCTTGCTCCGACGTCACCCATCTTCTGCTGGGTGCATTTTGTCTTCTACCTCTGGAGTAGATGGAAGAGCTGCTGATGGCTTGTGTATGCATCTTCTTGTTGATGGGCTGCAGTGGTGGACGACGAAAGCAAAAAACAATAGTATTGGCGGGCCAGACCAATGCTACAACTATTCAGCTTTGCCCCACAGGGCGAAGCAATTCGACTCACAAATCGTATATATAGTTCGTATTTGAGTGACAAAGTACTTTCTAAAAACTCCACTGTTATCATCTATTTTTGATGAAAATAGGTAATATTTTTCCACTTCATTTAAATTTTGTAAACAGAGACTGCATTTGAAAATCACGTAAATGTAATTATGAACATAAAAAAAAGTGAAGTATGTTACCATATTAACTCTAATGGAACTGACGACAACGCCATCTATTAATTCAGTTTGGAATGAGCGCTCCTAAAATCGTGAAAAGCGAGCTGGAGGTATCAGGAATTCAGCAAGTATAAAGAGTTTGCGCGACGCTAGCTAGTGGCCATCGCTGTTTGGAGATGGCGCGTTGAGCATGGTCAGTTATGTGTGTCTCAGAGGCAGAGGTCACACGTAATCAGCTCAGCTGCAGCCGCTGGCCGCCCCCTGGCCGCTCGCCAGTTCATTCAGAGCCTCTGAGAGAGAAAGATCTGTACTGCAAATAAAATATTAACTAAAAATTTTCTGTTAGTAGTCTGTGTTGTGCAGCGTATGTCAAATTTTTCTTTCCATAGATCACAACATATGCGAGTGTGTCATTAGGAATTTTGTCGGTGAAAGTTGCACAAAGTTTCATGGTCGCCTTCTGTGAAGTGACAACGTTCTTTCTACGCGTCATGTCAATGACATAAATCGGATAATTCGTTATAAAACTAAATGGGCTAAGATCGATATTTCATTTTAGTAGAGTAACTCGTTTGAAATCGATAAATGCGCCGTATGCTTTAAGAAAGTTATCTGGTGGATTCATGTTCCACATCTCCTGCGGAAACACTTCTTCTCGACAATTTTTTAGGTATATGCTCTGAAGTTTAACGTGATCCAATAACGAAGAGTGTGGTGTCACCGCCAGACACCACACTTGCTAGGTGGTAGCCCTTAAATCGGCCGCGATCTGTTAGTATACGTCGGACCCGCGTGTCGCCACTATCAGTGACTGCAGACCGAGCGCCGGCACACGGCAGGTCTAGTCTAGAGAGACTCCCTAGCACTCGCCCCAGTTGTACAGCCAACTTTGCTGGCGATGGTTCACTGTCTACATAAGCTCTCATTTGCAGAGACGACAGTTTAGCATAGCCTTCAGCTACGTCATTTGCTACGACCTAGCAAGGCGCCATATTCAGTTACTATAATTACTTCAAGAATGTTTTCTGAACAGATAATATTGTGAATCATGTACCGTCAAGATCGACGTTCATCATTAATGAATTAAAGTTAAGTATCAAACTAATTACGTCCGCTTTCTGAATTCTCATTCCTTGTCATGTTCCAGACCTCACGTCAGTATGGTTCCTCCCTCCTCACACAAGCTTGCGTGAGCTAAAACGCGTGCATTTCGGCCTCCACTCGTAACACGGTGTTGGCTCTTCTGCTAACACAAAAAAGAGTCAACTACATGATTATTTTTTCGATTTGTCTGGAATGTGACAAAAACGAAGTAAGGCATATCGAATTGTATCGAGTTATAGTAATTTGTGATATAGAGTTTAAAATTTTTCTTGCCAGATAAGCCACCGAATTCAACGGTTTGAAGCTCATAAAAAGAGATCTTAATTTTCGGGTTTTTTCAGAATGTTTTCTCGCTGTTATAGCTCGTAATTTGGTTCGTATTGACAATAGGAACACGAATTTCCATCGATTCTATGACGATTTTTCCTTCTTTTGGAAGAGTGTCTTTTATTTCAATGCCGGCTTCATTATAGTCAGACTATCGAAGTATAGCATCTTCAGAACTACGCGTAAAAATTACAGTCAAATCTCCTTCCCACATAATTTCTTTGTAATCTTTAAAAAATCCACCAAGCATTGACAACGGATAAAGGACTTCATTCGTCTTACTCTAGGTTTTCCATGATTTCCTTAAATCGCTTCAGGCAAATGGTACCTACGAAAGGGCATGGCCGACTTCCTTCCCCATCTTTCCCTAATCCAATAAGACTGATGACCTCGCTGTTTGGTTCCTTCCCCAAAAAACTCCCCAACCATCTTACTCTTTATTTTTCCAGTGTTAAGAAAATGTCCTTCTAAGTTTATTTTGTCAGTAACAGATGAAGTCAGATGCAGTAAAACTGATGAGGAAATAAAAGGTTGTTCAATCCTAGATAAAATATTATTTCCTTATGGTTATGAAGTCAAACAGTTTTGCTGCGTAATTACCGATTAACCGCTTGTATGATCTTCCGCCATACATTGGGGAATCCGTTCCATCAGTTCCAGTAATACTGAAATTCATATACAATTCTGCATGATTTGTATGAAGCCACAATATTTATTTCAATTCCGGAAGTCAAGGAAAATGGCATCTACTTGGGAGCCTGTATCTAATATTTTCTAGGTTTCATGAACAAATAAAGCGAGTTGGGTCTCACACGATCGCTGTTTCCGGAATCCATGTTGATTCCTACAGAGTAGATTCTGGGGTTCCAGAAATGACATGATACGCGAGCAAAAAACATGTTCTAAAATTCTACAACAGATCGATGTCAGAGATGTAGGCCTATAGTTCTGCGCATCTGCTCGACGACCCTTCTTGAAAACTGGGACTACCTGTGCTCTTTTCCAATCATTTGGAACCTTCCGTTCCTCTTGAGACCTGCGGTACACGGCTGTTAGAAGGGGTGCAAATTCTTTCGCGTACTCTGTGTAGAATCGAATTGGTATCCTGTCAGGTCCAGTGGACTTTCCTCTGTTGAGTGATTTCAGTTGCTTTTCTATTCCTTCGACACTTATTTCGATGTCAGCCATTTTTTCCTTTCGTGAGGATTTAGAGAAGGAACTGCAGTGTGGTCTTCCTCTGTGAAACAGCTTTGGAAAAAAGTGTTTAGTATTTCACCTTTACACGTGTCATCCTCTGTTTCAATGCCATCATCATCCCAGAGTGTCTGCATATGCTGTTTTGATCCACTTATTGATGCTTCATGAATTATCAACCCACCAAATTCTGCATTAGGCTTGAATGAGGTAATAATATTAGTTTCTCTGTGAAAATGATCACTATGCTTTACAAACATTACATCAGCAAGATTGACTGATCAGTTCAAATGGAATAATTTTAGGAACATCTTTAGCCACAGCTTTTTCTTTAGCCTCAACAACTTGATTACTAAAACCAAGCACACTTCCAATGCTGTCTGCTATATCTATATACAATTTTACATAACTCTCAATAGTAACTCTGTTTAGAATTTCATCTGATTTAATGTGAATATTGGGCTTTTTAGAATAAATAATTTTCCATAAATTTTTCAAAGTATGCTGTCCTACAGGAATTTCTATCGTTTCTCCATCAGTATATAATATATTATTTCTTAAAGTAATGTTTGGAGTTAAAAAGGTTGCATAAAAACCAACCAGTGCAACATTACTAAAGCTGTCTCGTATAGTAACAGTTAATCTTTTTTTGAGAACTGATAACTTACCACTTAATTGAAACAACTGAGCCATTTACTACTGAAAAAAGTTATAAATAAATGAGCATAACTGATTTGGAGCCCAAAATAAGACTTCCAGAGAAAAAGTCAAAAAACAAACATGGTAAACTTTTACCAAATTCTGTTCAATGTGAGATAATTGGACCGAGTAGATGTGAAAAGACTACATTAATGATCGAATATTATATTCTAGCTCCTGCTTGGTTGACCTGGAATAAAATTAATCATCCTTATGTTTACTCCTAAAGCTTAGTTCAGCCATAATATCAAGAATTTTAAAAATGAGTTAAAAAATTGAAGATAAGGATAATGAAAAAATAGCTACCTTTGTCGAGAATAACGATGAAATTGTTCCATTATGTCAGTGTCATGACAATTCTATTGTTGTCTATGATGACTTCATTCTCGAAAATCAAGATATCATTAGGTAGACACAAAGGAATAGATTGTTTTCACTTAACTCAAACGGACTCAAAAATACCGAAACACTTAGTCAGAGATAACCTAAATTTGTTAGATATCTTTAGACAAGATGACACAAATTTAAATCATATTTATCGTGAGATTGTTGGAGGAGATTTAAAGTTTGATGATTTTAAAGAAATTCTTTATGATAGATATGACTAGAAAACCAAATGAAGGTAAGTTCAGAAAGAAAATACAACATTTCATAACAACATAAACGTTAAACATAAACATTCAACACAAATGTTAGAAATGTTTAATTAATGTTTTTTCCCTAATAAATGTTTACGAAATACGATTCAGAGGTTGTTAAAAAAGCTAAGCGAAAAAGATAGAAAGCTGAAGAATGAAAAGAACGACTCAAGCTTTGGAAAAAGCAACCAAGAACAGAATGCGAAAAATATAAAAAGGAAGATCAACCTGTTATTGATGCTACAGAAAAAGTAAAAGAAGGAGTCGAAGGATTAGCAGATAACATTCTGAAAGCGATTGAAGAAAACAGAAAAACTGAAAAACAAATGGTTCCATACTATTCATATCTTCATCGAGAAAATGTTAGAGATTTATCACCAATTAGACAATCACACAATTGGTCTGATGATATTCCTGGTAAATATGACTTTACGTTAAGTAAATCAGAAATTCAAGATGCCCTGACTAATGATGAGGAAGAGAAACTAGGAATAAAAAACATTAAGGGGGATACAGAAAACAATAGAAGAGATGCAACCTGATAATGCTACAAAAATGAAAGAGGTGCAGTCTGATAATGATGGAGCAACAAATGTTGGTGAAAAAATTTAGTAAATGTAAGTGAAAGAATGTTAAAGTATATTAATCATAGTGAAGGTCCAACTTTTGGGTTAAGACCTGTTGGAACATTTAAATTTGTTCGACGATAAATTAAAAGTTGATGAAAAAGATCATAAAAGTGCAGATGGGCTAATGAATCTTTTAACCAAAAGACAAATTACTATGGATGATATGGGTGGAATATCTTATTCTGTTGTTTTATCAAATTATGCAGCTATATTGTACAGTTCACGAGCACTATGTTCTGAAAGTAATCCAAATAAAATAAAATCAAGTAGAGGTAAACATACAATAAACTGATAAAAGAAATTTTTAATGTCTATTTTCCAAAAGGATATCAACTATCAGATTCTTCATCAGATGAAGTAGATGTAGCCATTGGACATGGCTTAATTAAAAAGTATACTGAAAAACTAGTTGAATACATTTGGATGAATGATGTCCGTCTATTAATTGATAGATTAGCAGTCATTCATGGCGAAGAACTAGCGGGGAATAAAAATTTTCACAATGAAAAAGTAAGCATGATACAAATGCAAATTTAGCCACTTTATCATCAACAATCCTAAGGGATTCCATCCTTAATCAGATTTTTGAACAATCTTCCAACCACATTTTGGACAAGCGAAAAACTTGGGAAGGGCCTAGTAACACTCTGATCAACAAATTACTATTCGAAATGCATCTTCCATGCTACTCGTACTGTGGTCTAGGAACTAAACTGGATGAGCAACTAGCACCTGGTGATCCAGGAATTAATCTACTAGACGAGACTTGTAAAAAACATGATATTGCTTATTGTGATCATAAAGATTTAGAATCTACGCACCAAGCTGATAAAGATCTTCAGTTAGCTGCAAAAGAAAGAATGTATGCAAGTGACGCTTCATTAGGAGAAAAAGTTGGAGCAACAGGAGTAAGAGGAATAATGTATGGAAAACGAAAATTAGGAGTGGGATGCAGTCCTCAACCTGCTGCAGCTGGCGCTGGCTTTGATCTTGAAGCAAATGGTTGGGGATTATGAAAAATCTTTATAAATTTTTTAATCTATTTAAAAGAACAACTTTACGATCGATTATACTTATCTACCTAGTGGCAAGACTAAACCAAAATCAGTTAAATTAAAGCTAAATAATGAACAATTAAATGCAATAAAACCATTTTTGACTGAACCACAAAAACACAAGAAAGAGGAAACTGGAGGAAATTTACTTGTTACATTAGCTATTCCTGTTGTGAAAGAAATTTTTGAATATCTAAGAAAAAAGAAAGAAGGTGCCAGATTAACAAAACACGATGGTGGATTTCTACCATTACTTTTGGCTGAATTACCATATCTAGCAACTACTGATTCATTTGCTGGTAGATCTGCAGCAATTGCAAATGCAGTCATAAACAAGAAGAAAGTTGACAAAGAATTAGAAGAAAAGTAAAGATGTAACCAAGCAATGGAGAAGAAAGTTGGACACAGTCTGGAAACAGCTTCAACTGGTGTTGGTGCCAGACTGAATAAAGCAAAAATAATTCCAAAGAGCTGATGGAAAAATATAACAGTCCTTTATTTAATTTTGACATAGAAAAACTTGCTAAAGAATTTAAAATGAAACACGTTCGTGGTGCGTACATGACTGATGAATTACCGAGTCATCTAAAAGAATGTGGAATAGTTAATTTAGATCATGTTGGTACACACTGGATTTGTTACTATAAAAATAATGATAAAAAATTTGTTTTTGATTCATTTGGTGGTAATATACCAAAACAGCTGGTTAACTATTTAGGAAAAAGTGATCTATACTACAACACTGAGAGAATTTCAATGAAGTAATACATGGTCATTTGTGTCTATTTGTTTTAAAATTGTCATGTGAGAATTATAAGTTTAATAATATTTTGAATCTAATAAATGGACATTTTTAGGAATAAAATCAATGCTGATGAGGGGCCACCATATATTAGTGTAAAAAATTTAATCAAACAATTCCAGAAAAAAATCTGGTGCATTTTTAAAATAAGTAAAAATTTTATTGATTTTAAAGGTAGATGATTAGTAGATACAAAAATCCAGTAAATGGTTATGACGCTGTTACCAAACAATAAGGAATATGTTGCAAAACCTGAATACACACGCATTCTAACACAGTACAATAACTATGTCACCAATACACAGCTTAATGAAACAATTAGATTCCTCAAGATAATTAAAACACTATAAAGCATTTCTTTACAGAAAACGATGTAGAAAAAGCTTTTGAAAATTATTTTGAAAATTTTTTTGAAAAGTCATCTCTAAGTCAAATAAGTGATCTCCAGAGAAGAATGTATGACAAGCACAGACTGAAATTTTACTTTCATACTGGCACAGAAATATTGGAATACACATTTGAGTATGATATAAAAATCAAAGATTTTGTTTGGAGCCGATGTAAATCGTGATCTGTCACCTACTGATTTTGAAATAGAGATGAAAAAATTCAATTTGTGATGAACTGCAAATTTTATATCCAACACAGTTCAATAACCCCTCACTCGAAATGAAAAAGAATGATAAAATACTTACATCTCTAAGCGAATCTGTTAAAACTGTCCCTGTTTCAGGTCAGTTAACCATATTTGCAAAATTACCTTTAGAATATAAAGATGATGACAGCAGTAGCTAAAATTATATTATTATATTTTTTAATCTATTTAAATGGTTGACCACACTTCGCATTTAGTCCTCAAGGACGATCACATTTGTTGCTACAGTAAACGAAATATCCAGATGTATATCTCATCAAAATAGTTTTGAGAAAGAAAGGCAATCAAATTTATGTCAAATGGCTAAGTTTTGATAATTCGCTCAATAGTTGTGTAAATAAAGACATCATTTTGTAATAGATCAGTCTGATGAAGCATATTAATATCATTAATCAATTGTTCTTGTGTATAGTTTTTCAAAATATTGATATAGTTCAGATGAAAGACAATCATCAAATGTTCTTTCATTATTTGATATAGATTTATTGCGTTGGGATTATAATTGTGTCTTAACATTTCTTCACAATTTGGATGCCTATCTTCGATTATATATAGTTGTTTCTGCAAATTTTTTCGTTGTGTTCTAATGACATAGTAAGTATTATCACTTTCCTCATCAAATAACTTCAAAAGAACAAAAGTTGGTCGTTATCAACTGTTTGGGGAATATGGTGAGGTAATAATGTGTGTATTTGTTCATTCCTTTCATTTATAATTTCTGAAGGTATATTAACTGTTTCTCTTAAGTTTTCAATTTGTTCTTCCTCTAATTTGATTAGTTATTCATTTTTTGTATTTATTTTTTCTAGTTGCTCTATGCAGTAATATTTATATTGAATTTGATCTTTATAAAACATTGTTATTTCTTTTCTAACATAATATTCTCCATGTTTACTGAATGAAGGTAAAATTTCATGAGCATCCCATCTTCTAAATTTTTTGGCTTCTTCTCTTTCAGAAGATAAAATTAAAGAATACCGACCAATTTCATTGATAAATAATGTATTTTTTGTGTATTTCAAGGGGTGCTATCACATAGCAACCCTTGTTCTAATAAATTTTCTAATGTAATTCGTTCATCAACATCAACATTTATTCTGATAGCTTGTTGTGGATTAATGTATTCTAAAATCTCAGCATAATTATGAAAACTTGCTTTTTGTTATATGTAAGCTTGTTGTTGATGAGGTCAAGAATCGACTCCATTTTAGAGAAATATTTTTTATTAGTTTTGCAAAAAACAAACAGTAGTTGAAATTTGTAGTTCGTATTCATAATATTGAATCAGACGCAATCGTCAGGTCGATTTAATAACTAATTGTAATTTTAACTTCTTTATGTGTAATAGATTCTTTATGTTCTTTACTGCTTTTCCATTGTTTTAGTTCTTTTAAGCAATTCCAAATCTATGCGTTGTTGATGTGATGTTCAATTTCTACTCGATCCAACAATTCTGATCTAGTTAAACTTAAATTAATTTTAGTTATGCAATCAACAAGTTGTTGATTTATTTTCTCCTTCAAGTCTTCTTTATCAAGTAATTCCACTTCTTTGGGCGTTGTCAGGTCTAAAGAATACACTTCCTCTAAGTGATTTTTAGTTAGTTTATTAATGTAGTCGAAAGGCTTGTTTATGTTTTTGATCGTCAATTTAACAATCAAGAGCAGTGGCTTGTAATGAAAAATGAAGATATCCTGGTTCTTTTTATCTCTGAAGCCATCCAATAACTCGTGAATCATCTTTTCTGTTTTATGGACATCACATACTCTATCGTAAAAAGCAGATATAAAATTTATCTTGTTTGTGTGAAGAATTGAAATTGGAGTTTCGAATAGACAAATTCTCTCTTTTCCCGCTATAAAGTTGTTGATTAAAGAGTATCTTTTTGAGGTGGCACTGTAAATGTACCCATTTCTTGTTCTTTGTTTGACTTTGTCGATAAAATATTTCATATTCATATTGAATTGTTCCAGACTTTTGTTTTTCTCTTTTAATTCTTCTTTCTCTTTTGACTCGATCGAAAGTCTGTTTTGGAAGTCGATGGCGAGTTGGCCTGCTTGAATGCGTTCATACTCTCTAATATAGTTAAGATAATCATCTAAAATATTCTCAAATGTGATGTAATAATCTTTAATTTCGTCAGCAACTTTGCTCTGCAAACTCATGATGAGTTTCTTTAAGTTTCGAATTGGAACACAAATGTACATCTTTTGAACTAAATTGTGAGGAGCTGGCGATTTCATTTCATTTTGAATGTATTCGTACTCTACTGCAATATGATTATCGTGTTTGATTTCAGTGTACGTGAGACCATAGTTATTCAAAGATTGTAAAAAATTATACTTTATTTGCTTTAATTTTGCAGGGTATGGGATAACAGACCCTGTAATTTCATAGTGAATAAAGTATAAAATGTTGTTTGTTATGAAAACATCTTCTTGATTGAACAATGGGATCCAAATGTCACTGAACCATGTTCCTAAATTCATGTGGTAACTTCTCTTGAATAAATTCGAAAATGTTCATCATGGTCGATTCTGAATTTGCGACAACTGCGTTAGAAACTGCCATTTCAGTGAAACATTTTTTATTAATTTTGCAAAAAATAAACAGTAGCTGAAATTTGTAGTTTGTGTTCATCATAAGTTCTTCCATGAGTAACCTATCTTTTAAACTGCTTTTCAGGTGGCAATTTTGAACTCAGGGTGTATGCTCATACACCCTGAAATTCCGTAATGAATGAAGACCAAATATGTTGATGAAAATTGTTCTTTTTCCATTTTTTACAAATCTAATAAAAATTATTTCTTATAAATGGTGAACCTAAGCGAAGTGGAAGCTAGAGCAAAAGAAACTTGTGAACTAATTGAGAAATCTGAGGACATTGATTGTACTATATGTGTAAGTGATGAAAATCATCAATTTCTCAAAACAAGCTGCAATCATATTTTTCATAAAGATTGTATTAATGAGTGGTTAAATGAACAAGAAACTTGTCCATGATGTAGAATGGTTATTGAAAACAGAGAACCAGTAAGAGCTGATGGAGCTGACTTTTTTAATATGATGGATGCCCTTGATTATACAGTAGAGATTATACAGAAGTGGAATATTTTCAGGTAGATTATAGGTTTGATGATGATGATGATGATGATATATATGAAATTGCAAAAATTAGAAAATTTTACGTTTTCACAAATCTATTAAAGTCTGTAAGTGGTGAACCGCAACAATCTGAAACTCTGCGAGTTGGAAGTTAGAGCAAAAGAAAATAGCAAAATCGATTGGGAATACATGTCAGTGCATTGTGAATTATCTGAAGATTTTATGACAAAATTAGAAGACAGGTTAGAATGGGACATTATATCATGCCATCAAAAACTGTCTGGAGATTTTATCGGAGAATTTCGAAATAAATTATATTGGAATGGTATATCTTTTAACCAAGCATTGTCTGAGGGATACATTAGAGTTTCAATATGAAGTAAATTGAGGAGGTATATCATATGGACATGTATTGTCTGAATATGTTATGAGAGAATTTCAGGATAAATTAGAATGGGCTATTATATAATTTAGTCAAAATCTGACTGAAGATTTTATGGGAGAATTTCAGGATAAATCAGATTGGATTAATATATCATCTAAACAAGAGTTGACTGAAGATTTTATGAAAGAATTACAAGACAAATTAGACTGGAATGAAATATCGATTGAGCAAAACTTATTTGAAAACTTCATTATAGAATTTAAAGATAAAGTTAATTGGGATTACACATTAAGATATCATTAAATTTACATTCACTCTTACAAAAAAACATTTCATCCTTATAAACAACTATTGAATGTTCTATACGTTTAAGTGATGGAAATCGTCCATTTGTAAAAACAAAGTGTAATCATATTTTTCACAAAGAGTGTATTGATGAATGGTTAAAGGAAAGAAATAATTGCTCATTGTGTACAAGTTGACACCCAAATTGATTATGAGTCTGATGATGATTAGATTAAATTATAAATGAAAATAACTTTATGGGTTTAAAGTAATTATATTATATTAACTCGATATAAATGAAGATACTTCTGCTATTGCTGTTTGTGTAAATTTGTAATAGCAGCGCCAGATGAAGCAGTGGCAGCTAAAGATGCCATTCTGGCTGTGCCAGGTGTAGCCATGCAGCCTGATGAAAAAAACAAAGCAGCTAAATATTTAATTGATTTTGTGTACTTGGATATTGTATCAACAATTGAAATAACTCAAGTGAGTGATGAATTTTTAAGAGAATCATTAATGTTATTTCAACTAACACACAATCTTGAGGTTACTGGTAAATTAAGTGAAAAAACGTTACGCTTTATGAACAGACCTAGATGTGGTGTAAAAGATTCGTTCGACAGTTATAGACCTAGTATGCATGAATGGAATAAAAAGAAGAAAAAATTGAATTATAAAGGAGCAAATAAAAAAGTATTGGGATTAGCAGATGCAGCTTTTTTGTTTATGGCAGAAATATAATGGTATTCAGTTTATTCATGATATCAATAATACTGATATTTTAATTAGAGGTAAAAGACGAATACATTTAAATGAACTTACTGGACAACGATGGCCAAAGGAGTTAGATGGAAAAGTAAATGGGTTCGCTAATGCTTTTTTCCAAATAGGAATAATGATCCAGATAAAGATGAAAACTGGTACTTGGAAATAGATAAAAATACACCAAAGTATCAAACAAATCCATTTGAAGTTGTGGTTCATGAAATCGGTCATGCATTAGGTTTAGAGCACACAGATGTTTAAGGATCAATTATGTATTGTTATTACAATGGATCACTTTTAGATTTATCTCAAGATGACATTGATGCTATTGAAAGGTGATATGGTAAAACATCAATAAAACCAACAATACCAAAAGTAACATCACCAACTGTTCCTTCTACACCAAGGGAAACAGTTAAATCATTATGTGAAATTGGTAAGCATGCTGAGGGACTGAAAGTGGGGCATGATCACTTATCATTTGTGAATAGGGATTTATGTATATATTTTTTTTATCAAAAGTGGGTATGGATAAATGAAAAAGGGCAACTGATCACAAACTGGTTAACATACTTACCACAAGATTTTAAAAAAAATAGATGGAATATATCCAAGTCCAAGCGGTGAAATCGTAATATCTGTTGACAATATGTTTATATGGTAAATTTACCCACATTACAATTAATTTTGGGATATTCAAAGTCAATAACTACTACAGCATTACGTCAAAATTTTTTATTGAATAGCATAGTAAACACTTATTTAGGCTGAACATTTTTATTCTTAATGAATTTTTCTATGTAGAATTAGATGAACGAAATTTCACATACAAATCACGGAGAAATATAACTAGACAATTTCCAGGATTGCCCCCAAAAGTGAATTATGCATTTAGTTGCACAAATGGTTTGTTGAATTTTTTCAAATATGATACATTCTATGAATACAGTGAATTTACAAAAAAAGTAGTTAGAGCTGGTAGAACTGATTTAAATTTATTTGGTATTGATTGTCATAAAACATCTGAATTTGTTCCTAAAGCAATAAGTATATTGAAAGACAGAGTACAAAAATTATAGAATTTAACTTTTTCACAAATCTAATAAATTTTCTTTCAAATTAAATGAAGAGCATACAGCAAACATCGCGGCAGTCTTCAGAAGGCATCAAATCTAAGTTTTGTAAATATTGAAATACTGAGAAGGCAATTGATAATTCTACTTTACAGAAATACACAAAAGATGGCTACAGAATGATGTGTAGACTATGTACAAATAAATATCATATAAAAAATTACAATGAAAGTTGAATTACTGGCGCATGTGGAAAAAGTGTTGCTAAATATTATTACAAAGAACATTTAGGTCAGGTTCTGATTGAAGAACATTCGAAAATATTGTCATCGATGAGTAAGAAAGGAGCTGTCACTGATCAAGCATCTGCATCTACAAAGAAATGTAAATGTTGTCAAGAGATTAAAGATTTAAATTGTTTTCATATAAATCCTTTCCATAAAGATAAACATAATAAGAAATGTAAGAAGTGTATTTGAGAATATATGAAGAACAAGAAAACTAAAGCAGTGGATGCTAAAGTAACACCAGCTGAAGCTGGCTTAGGACTGCATGCAGCGCCAGTTGAGAACTGAAGCATCTTGAACTTAATGACTAAATATCTATTAAATAAGAATCCTTACTAGCGATTTGTGGAATCCTTACCACCGATTTGTAAAAAAAAAATTTTTCAAATTTAATGAATTTTATTTCCGTTAAGTAGAAGGGCCAAATGGAGAACTTCACAGTTTCTCAAATTCGTGTCGGTTGCAAGAGACATAATTGGAGTGGCCACAGAAAACTGAACAAGACTGATCTAATTAGATTTGTTGTAGCAGATCATTGGCTGACACAAGGTACAAGATGTTCTGCATGATGTAATCTTCTGATATTCTTTTCACACGAAGTAATGGCCACTGTCGACAGGGGATCTCAAGTTGATTCCGTATTTCTATATTTCCGGAAAGCCTTTGACACCTTTCCTCACAAGCGACTTATAATGAAGCTGCGGGCCTACGGGGTACTGTCTCAGTTGTGCAACTGCATTCATGATTTCCTGTCAGGAAGGTTGCAGTTTGTAGTGACATCAGGTGTTCCCCAGAGAAGCGTCTTGGGACCTCTGCTGTTCCTCATCTATATAAATGATATGGGTGAGAATCTGAGCAGTTCTCTTAGATTGTTCGCAGATGATGCTGTAATTTACCGTTTAGTAAGGTCTTCTGAAGACCAGTATCAGTTGCAAAGCGATTTAGAAAAGATTGCTGTATGGTGTGGCAGGTGGCAGTTGACGCTAAATAACGAAAAGTGTGAGGCGATCCACATGAGTTCCAAAAGAAATCTGTTGGAATTCTATAACTCGATAAATAGTACAATTCTCAAGACTGTCAATTCAATAAGTACCTGGGTGTTAAAATTATGAACAACTTCAGTTGGAAAGACCATATAGATAATATTGTGGGGAAGGCGAGCCAAAGGTTGCGTTTCATTGGCAGGACACTTAGAAGATGCAACAAGTCCACTAAAGAGACAGCTTACACTACACTCGTTCGTCCTCTGTTAGAATATTGCTGTGCGGTGTGGGATCCTTACTAGGTGGGATTGACAGAGGACATCGAAAGGGTGCAAAAAAGAGCAGCTCGTTTTGTATTATCACGTAATAGGGGAGAGAGTGTGGCAGATATGATACACAAGTTGGGATGGAAGTCATTAAAGCAAAGACGTTTTCCGGCGCGGCGAGATCTATTTACGAAATTTCAGTCACCAACTTTCTCTTCCGAATGCGAAAATATTTTGTTGAGCCCAACCTACATAGGTAGGAATGATCATCAAAATAAAATAGGAGAAATCAGAGCTCGAACAGAAAGGTTCAGGTGTTCGTTTTTCACGCGCGCTGTTCGGGAGTCGAATGGTAGAGAGATAGTGTTTCAATGAACCCTCTGCCAAGCACTTAAATGTGAATTTCAGAGTAATGATGTAGATGTAGATGTATTGGAGGTGATAACGAGATTTTCGAAACTAAGACGGATAAACCATTGAAACAAATATTTCCATTTACTACTGATGTTTATGCCAAAACTAAAGAAGATAAACCATTGAAAAGAATATTTCCATTTTCTGCCGATATATTTGCGAAGCAGAAAACTAAAGATAAACCCCTGAGAAGAATATTTCCATTTTCTACCGATGTGCCTGCGAAACAGAAAACTAGTACCAATAAAGAATTATTATTTCCCTTTTATACAAATTTATTTATGAAACCAAGAGACAGTAAAAAAGTTACAGATTATGCAGTTGATAAAGTATTTGCAAACAGATTACAAACCATAGATTTTGAAAACAGTATAGACTCAGTTGAACCTGATTATGTCTTGACTGCAGTGAAGAAAAATCTGATAATTGTGAAAGACAACCTGAGAGTACATCGTGGTTTGAAGATAAATTTGAATTTATTTTGTGAGTACAAATTGCAGACGGATGATAAAGTCCAGGAATTTGAACAAACAAACACAATACTATACCATTATGACAGAAGGACTTCAGTAAAAAATTTGAGCGTGGGAAGCGAGATATTTTAGTGAAAATATTTAATCTTAATGCACAAGGATCACGATGGACATTAAATAGAACTATTTGTTTACAGCTGGCTATTAACAGATATGTTCCACTGAGGGGATAATCTTACATTGAGTTACATGCAGCTATAAAAAACAATAAAGCTTGCATCAATGTAAAAAATGATGATAAAAAATTTTTTTGTGGGCTATAAAATCCGCATTGTATCCAGTAGTTAAAAATGCTGAAAGAGTAACGAAATACAAAAATGTTGGTCTTGATCTTGAAAAGAAACTTGAAAATATTGAGTTTCCTGTAGTGGTTGAACATATTCCAAAAATAGAAAAAATCACGAAAAGTAGGAAGGAGAGACATGTAAATCTCCTTTATTTCAATGATGGGGAAAGTTCACATTATTGCGCCATAAAAAATTTATCTAGCTTCGTTTCGAGTGAAAATAATAATGATGAAGCTGTAAAATTTATTTTTGACATGTGTATGCTTCACTTCCGCAGCAAGCAGAGGTTGGATGAGCACACATAAAATTGTTTGACTGAGAAGCCATTAAAAGTAGAAGTGCCAAGGGAAGAACATATTTACCTATTAAAAATTATCAACACACACAGAAAGTTCCATTTGTTATTTATGCTGATTTTGAAAGTTTAATGTTCAAGATGGACAACTGTCAGCCAAATCCTGAAAGCTCATATACGATGAAATATAAAAAACACAACCCGAGTGAATTCTGCTACTTCATCAAATATGTGAATGGACACTATAAAGTCCTTGTCATGGACAAAGGGCCGAACTGCCATTGAAAATTCATAGAATGCATAAGGCAAGCGGTTGATGAGACTGGAAGAATTTATTCTGAAATTGAAGAATTGAGACCATTAACTCCTGAAGAACAATCAAAACATGCAAGATCAAAAATTTGTATACTGTGTAGACGTCATTACTCACAGAAAAATGAAGTTCGTCATCAAGACAATTTGACTGGAAAATACATCGCTACATTGTGTAATAATTGTAATTCGCAGCTAAAGCATCCTAGCTTTGTACCTATTTATTTACATAATTTATCTGGATATGATTCTCACCCCTTTGTGACAGAACTTGGCTATGATAAGGAGATAGACCTAATCCCACAGTGAAAAAAAGATACATCAGTTTTGGTAAGACAACAGGAAGTTTGAAAATGACATTTATTGACAAACTTAAATTTATGGTTTTATCACATGACAAATTTTCATCAAATTTGAAAAATAATCAAATTACAAACATTAGGAAATTTTTCTCAGCAGATTTGTTCAAGCCAGTGTTCAGAAAAGGTGTATATCCATATGATTACATGGATTCTTGGAAGAAATATGAAGAGACACAGTTACTGGCAAAAGAAGACTTTTACAATAAACTGAATGACTGTGACATAAGTGATGAAGTTCACAAACATGCATAATCAGTATGGGAAAAATTTCAATACAAAAAATCTTGGTGACTATCATGATCTGTATCCGAAAACTGATGTTTTGTTATTGGCTGATGTGTTTGAAAACTTTAGAGAAACTTGTATTAAGGCTTATGATTTGGATCCATCTTGGTATTTTACAGCACCAGGTTTATCTTGGGATGCAATGCTGAAAATGACTAAACAACTGCTTGATTTACTACATGATTATAATATGATTTTAATCGTTCAAAAGGGTATATGACAAGGAATATCACAATGTTACAAGAGATATGTAAAGGCGGCAAACAACAAATATCTGAGCGATTTTGATGTTAACGAAACATCCAATTACTTAGCTTTTTTAGATGCAACAGTTTATATGGTTATGCTATGAGTCAATATTTACCATATCATGGACTTGAATGGGATGAAACAAATAATTTTGATTCTGCAAAAATAAGTGAGACATCAAACACTTCTCAAGAGGGCTACATATTAGAAGTAGATTTTGAATATCCGAAGGAACTGCATGATTTACATTGAAATTTAATAATATTGTACCTGGCACTAATGAGAACAAGTTGTTGACTACACTGAATGACAAACATAAATATGTGATCCACTATATAAAGCTCAAACAGTGCCTCTCTCTTGGGATGAAGCTTACAAAAATACATGGAGTTTTAAAATTTAAACAATCTGACTGGCTGAAGAAATATATAGACTTGAACACACAGATGAGGACCAAGGCTACGAACGACTTCCAGAAAGACTTCTACAAGATGATGAACAACTCAGTCGTTGGCAAGACGATGGAAAACATAAGAAAGAGAGTAGACATAAAATTGGTTTCAGATGGAGAGAAATGTGATAAATTTACAGCAAAGCCAAACTTTAAAGATAGAACTATATTTAACGAAAATCTTGCTGCTATCCATATGAATAAGACAAAAATCACATTTCATAAGCCTATCTATGTTGGAATGATCATACTCGATCTGTCTAAAGAACTGATGTATGACTTTCACTACAGGACAATAATGCGAAACTATGGAGAAGATATTGAGCTGTGCTATCAAGATACAGACAGTTACATATACAACATTCAGACTGAAGACTTCTATGAAGACATGAAATCGATGCTTCATTGATTTGCTACAAGCGACTATTCAAAGGAGAACATCTATGGCAATCCTCAAGTAAACAAGAAAGTTGTAGGAAAAATGAAGGATGAGTGCAACAGAAGAATTATGGAAGAGTTCTGTGGCCTAAGTGGGAAGATGTATGCCTACCAGGTTGGCGACAAGGTGGAGAAGAAATCGAAAGGAGTTAAGAATTGCATGTTCAACGATACAGAACAGCACAGAGGGATTAATATGATACGAAGTGAAAAACGTGAAATCTACACAGTTGAAATAAACAAGAAGGCGTTGAGCCCACATGACAACAAAAGACATGTATTGGAAAATCATGTATATACATTAAAAGTTATTAAAAATCTAATAAAAATTTTCTATGTAAATGGAGACCCTAATCAAGAAGATCAACTTGTAAGTGTCTCAAAAGAGATTAAAAACATAAGTGAGCTAGAGCTAAATGTTTTATGTAATGTTACTGGCTGTGAATATTTAAATACTAGATATGGAGAAAACATTTGTATGGAGCTTAATAATAATTTTAAAGTTACTTTATGAGACAGATCTTCTAAAATAATTACTGATTGGGATTTTAATTATTTGAAAGAAGGGGCCATTAAAATGAAACACAAGGGAATGAAGAAACTTAAAAACAAAAATAATGAATTTCATGACACTCGAATAATTTACCTTCGTTAACCAATTCATTTTATTATTTTCTTACATTCGTCTTTTACAAAAAATTGATATTAAATCTAATTTATTACGTTCAAATGGGAAATGAGTCATTTACAATCGTTCACCATTTATTTCCTTACATTCACCTTTTTTTAAAAACTAATAAACATCTATTTTCTTATATGCATTTTTTATCAGAAAACATTAAAATTCATTTTTTCTTACATGCACCTTTGTAAGAAAATATTCTTTTGAATGGAAGTGGAGTGAGGTAGACTTTAATCTTTGAGTGATGGAAAGTAGAACAAATAGGCGTGTTTTGGGTAACTGGTTTACTTTCTAAGAAAGTGAGCCAGAACCCGCCTTTACGTTCTACTCACTATGCATAATTGCGAATTTAGATTGAGGACGAAAAACGGTTTTTAATTTTTGTTCTGCTATAGTGGTCGTTTGAATTCTCCAAGTGTGAAAACTGTAGCACCTACGAACTCAGGGTCGTATCTAAATAGTAGAACATTCTTTTACGATTCAGAAAATGTATACATTTGCCCTTGGATAACGAGTACTTTGCCTTTACGAAACACTACTCAGAACATTGCGATACTCGTTTCGCCTCTTAGGAAATTTTCGCATAGGGTTCGTATGAACTGGCATACTGCGCAAACCTACGAACTCACGGTCGAGTTTAAATTGTAGAGCAACTTTTTCTGATTGTAGAGCAATCTTTTCTGATTCGGAAAATGAACAGTTTAGGCTTTTGACTACGAGTGCTTCGTACTACTAAAACAGGAAACACCTGCACAATTTTGCGTGTTAAAACGGACGTAGACAGAGTGCTAGTTGTGGCAGAGTGCTGCAGAATGTATGAATCGACAGCGGATGTAATGACATTTCGCTCGATGTATAGGAAATGGGAGGTTTCGATAAAAAAATTTTCCTCAAATACGGAAAAATCGCAAAGCTCTGGGGGTATTCACGTTTTCCTCTCGATTTTCGTGTACTCTTAGAACTGCGTTTTCTTGCATGAATTTTATAGTTCTCATCATGTAGATATGTAGCAGAGTGAAAAACGAAGATTTGCTAAAGTCTAGTGTATTTAATCGAATTTTGAAGTGAAGAGTCTTTGCACTTTTGCGTGTTCAAACGGGCGTAGAGAAGGCACGATTTGATGCAGAGAGATGCCGTTTGCACGGATCTACGTGGGATGATATGACTCTTCCTTTGATGGATGGGAAGTGGGGGTTTTCGAAAAAAGTTCGTGTGTTCTTAGAACTGCTTTTTCTTGCGTGAATTTTATAGTTATCATCATGTAGATATGGAGCAGGGTGAAAAACGTTCGATATGCAAAATCCTAGTGTATTTAGTCGGTTTTAGAAGTGAAGAAACTTTAAACTTTTGAGTGTTTATACGAACGTCCACAGGGTACTATTTGTCGCAGAGAGGTGCCGTTTCCATGGATCGACAGAGGATGAAATTACGCTTCGTTTGATGTATAGGAAGTGGGACTTTTCGAAAAAAAGTTTTTCTTCCAAATACTACACTCGCAATTATGCATAGTGGACGTTTGAACGCTCATAGTGTGAAAACTATATCACCTACGAACTCTAAGTGGAATGTAAATCGTAGAGCATTCTTTTCTGATTCGGCAAATGTATACATTTGCCTTTGGATAACGAGTACTTTGCCTTTACGAAACACTAATCAGAGCACTGTGATACGCGTCTTGCGTGGAAGCAAATTATCGCATGGGGTTCGTTTGAACTGGCATAGTACAAGAACTACGGCAACTACGAACTCGCGGTCGAATCTAAACTGTTGAGCAACTTTCTCTGATTGTAGAATAATCTTTTCCGATTCAGAAAATGAATGGATTTCCTTTGGTTCAAGGGTGCTTCACACTGCGGAAATAGGAAATATGGACGTAGAGAGAAAGATAATTGTGGCAGGGTGCTACAGACAGCGTGAATCGACAAATGATGAAATGATTGGTTTGATGTTAGGAAGTGGGGTTTACGAAAAAAAGTTTTTCATCTTAAATCTACACTCGCAATTATGCATAGTTGGCATTCGAAGAGGCGTAGTGTGAATACTATGGCACCTACGAACACGCGGTCGAATCTAAATGGTAGAGCACTCTTTTTTCTGATTCTGCAAATGTATACATTTGGGTTTCGATAACGAATACTGTGCCTTTACGAAACACTTATCAGAACAATGCGATACGCGTTTAGCGTCCTGGGACATTATCGCATCGGGTTCGTTTGGCCTGGCATAGTGCGAAAACTATGGCACCTACGAACTCGCGGTCGAATCTAAATTGTAGAGCAACATTTTCTGATTGTAGAGCAAACCTCTCTGATTCCGAAAATGAACAGGTTTGCAATTCTATAACAAGTGCTTCACACTATGGAAATAGGAAACACCAACCCATTTTTGCATGTCAAGCGGGAGTAGAGAGAGTGCTAATTGTGGCTTAGTGCTGCGGATTGTACAAATCGACAGAGGATGAATTGACATTTCGCTTGATGAATAGGAAGTTCCAGTTTTCGAAAAATACTTTCTCCTCAAAATTTGGAAAAGTCGCAGAGAGTATTGACGTTGTCTTCTCGAAATTCGTTTACACTTAGAAGTGCGTTTTCTTGACTGAATTTTATAGTCACATTATGTAGATATGTATCAGAGTGAAAAACGCAGATTTTCTAAATCCTGGTGTATTTAGTCGATTTTTGAAACCAAGACTCTTTGCACTTTTGCGTGTTTAAAGAGTCGTAGACATGGTACTATTTGTCGCAGAGATGTGCTGTTTGCTTGAATCGACAGAGGATGAAATGGCGCTTCGTTTGATGTACAGAAACTGGGCATTTTCGAAAAAATGTTTTTCGTCCAAAATCTACACTCTACATGTAATTATGCATATTGGTCGTTTGAACGCACATAGTGTGAAAACTATGGCACCTACGAACTTGCAGTACGGATTGTATGAATCGACAGACCATGAAATGACGATTTGTTTGATGTACAGGAAGTGTCGGTTTTCGAAAAAAAAGTTTTTCCTCAGATATGGAAAATTCGCAAAGCGTTCATATTTTTTTCGTGAAATTTGTACACTCTTAGAACTGCGTTTTCTTGCATGAATGTTACAGTTCTCATGTATATATGTACCAGGGGGAAATACGTTCGATTTGCTAAATCCTAGTGTATTTAATAGATTTTTGAAGTCAAAACTCTTTGCACCTTCCCGTGTTCAAATGGGCGTAGCCAGGGTACTATTTGTCGCAGAGAGGTGCTGTCTGCATGAATCGCAGAGGATGAAATGGCGCTTCGTTTGATGTATAGAAAGTGTGTGTTTTCGAGAAAAAGTCATTCGTCTGAAATCTACCGAACGACCGCCCAACGGTCGTCCCGCTCCAGTCTCTCTCCGTCGGACAGATCACGTGTGTCGCCAAGGTTCTGCGAGCACTGGCTGTTCACACATCACTGGCACTCCGTGCCCGACTTCACTGCTGCTGCGTCCGGACTCAATTCTCGACAGACGGCGAGCCAGGAATACTATCGATCGCTCCAGATAGTACGACATTGCACTTATCGACAAACGCTGCTGCTGCTGCTGCCACTCACGGGCAAGTAAGGCAGGAAGTTAGTGACGCCAGTAAATGGAAAAAGAAAACGAGGGGGCAGTACGGTAAGAGAAGCCGACAAACAATAAAAGGCATGAACACGAGCCGCACTCGGCTCAACTACGGCACATACGAACTAGTGGTCGAATCTGAATAGTAGAGCATTCCTTTCTGTATACATCTGCCTTCGGGTAACGAGTACTTTGCCTTTACGAAACACTATCAGAACACTGCGATTCGCGTCTCGTGTCTTAGCAAAATTTCGCATAGGGTTCGTTTGAACTGGAATAGTGCGAAAACTATAGCACCTACGAACTCGCAGTCGAATCTAAATTGTGGAACGTTTTCTGGTTTAAGGCAATCTTTTAATATTCGGAAAATGTACAGAGTTGCCTTTCGATCACGAGTGCTTCGCACTATGAAAATTGGAGACACTAATCAGAACACTGCGTTACGCGTTTCGGGTCATAGAGAATTATGGAACACATATCGTTTGAACTGGCATAGTGCGAAAACCTTTCGATCACGAGTGCTTCGCACTATGAAAATTGGAGACACTAATCAGAACACTGCGTTACGCGTTTCGGGTCATAGAGAATTATGGAACACATATCGTTTGAACTGGCATAGTGCGAAAACTATGGCTCCTACAAACTCGCGGTCGAATCTATATCGTGAAGAACTCTTTTTGGAATTTGAAAATGTGTAATTTGCCTTTGGACAACGAATACTTGGACTTTACGAAACACTAACCAGAACATTGCGATACGCGTATTGCGTCTTAGCAAATTATCGGATACGTTTCGCTTGAACTGGCAGAGAGCGAAAACTATGGCAGCTACGTTCTCGAAGTCACATCTAAATTGTAGAGCAACTTTTTTCGACTGTAGAGCATTCTTTCCTGATTCCGAAAATACATACATTTGCCTTTGGATGAATAGTACTTTGCATTTACGGAACATTAAACAGACCACTGAGACGCGCTTTTCACATCTTGGCAAATCAGCGAATAAGATTCGTTTCAATGGCGTAATGCAGAAACTGTGGCACCTACGAACTCGTGGTTGAATCTAAATTGTAGAGCATTGTTTTTGGAATCGCAAAATGTATGCATTTGCCTTTGGACAAAGAGCACTTTTCCTTTACAAAACGCTAATGGGAACACTGCGAAATACATTTCACATCTTAGCAATCTATCGCATAGGGTTCTTTTAACTGGCATAGTGAAAAACTATGGCACCTACTAACTGGCGTCGAATGTACATTGTAGAATTCTTTTTTGATTCCGAAAACGTATACATTTGAATTTTGATAGCGAGTGCTTTACCTTTACGATACACTAATCAGAAACTGCGACACGAATTTCACGTCTTAGCATATTATCGCATAGGGTTCATTTGAACAAACATAATGTGAAAACTATAGCTCCTACGACCTCGGGGTCAAATCTAAATTGTAGGGCATTCTTTTCTGATTCGGGAAATGCATACATTGGCATTTGGATAACGAGTACTTAGCGTTTACGAACCACTAATCAGAACACTGCGATACGCGTTTTGCGCTTAGCAAATTATCGCATTGGGTTCGTTTGAACTGGCATAGTGCGAAAACTACTGCTCCTACGTTTATCGAGGTCGAATATAAATTGTAGAGCAAGATTTTCTGATTGTAAAACAACCTTTACTGACTCGGAAAATGTACAGATTTGCCTTTCGATCACGAGTGCTTCGAACTACGGAAATATGGAACAGCTGCACGTTTCTTGCGTGTTGAAACTGACGTAGACAGAGTGCTTGTGGTGCAGAGTGCTGGGTCACACCATTTCCCACGATGGCATATCGCCCACCTCCTCCCACATCGCCGCTATAACGGCCCTTTCTCGTCTGCGTGATGTCCACCAATTGCGGTCTTTCCTGGGTAAAATTGCTTTCTATCGAAAGTTCATTCCCTCTGCCGGCCACATTGCGGCCCCCTCCATCACTTATGCGGAAAGAACGTGCCTTTTCATTGGTCCCTGGCTTGTGAATCGTCTTCCCAAACCTTAAAGCGGAGGTTGCACTCTGCAGAGTGTCTCATGCCGTATAACCCCCCCCCCCCCTCTTCTTCTCCTCTTGGTTATGGACGCCTCAGACGCTGCTGTTAAAGCTGCCCTTTCGCACCATTTACCCAATGGATCAGAATACCTGCTGGCATACGTATCTAAATCCCTTACAGAGGATTCCCGGCGGGGTCAGGGATTTTCTCTGCCTCGTGATGGCTGGGTGTTGTGTGCTGTCCTTAGGTTAGTTAGGTTTAAGTAGTTCTAAGTTCTAGGGGACTGATGACCATAGATGTTAAGTCCCATAGTGCTCAGAGCCATTTTTTGAACCCTTACAGAGGCCCAATGCAAATATTCTCAAATTGAGAAGGACGCCCTAGCCATCGTGTTTGCCTGTACCAAATTCCTCCTGTACCTTTAATCACTGACCATAAGCCCCTCGTGGCCTTATTTTCTCCGTCAGCCCAGGTACCCACGAACACTTCCAAACACCTGCAGCGATCTGCCCTATTCCTTTCATGTTTGAGGTTCACCATCCATTTCTGGCCCACCTCCCTGCATGCCAACGCTGATGCCTTGTCTCGGCTCCCCTTTGGCCAGGATTCAGCATTCGATTCGTCGGATCTCCTAATTTTTCAGGTCGATGACGATATACAGGATGTATTAGCTGCATTCCCAGTCACAGCCAAGAGGGCGGCCGCAGCGACGACCGTCGGTCTGATCCTCAGTCTGGTGCGGCGATATGTTCTCTGCAGCTGGCCGACACTTAGCCTGTCTCACGTCCAGGCTGACCTCCGATTCTTCTTCTCCATCCACCAACTGGTGGCCATCAACGAGGTGCTCCTCCATGTGGAAAATGACGCCACTCCACGAGTCACCGTACTAACTTCCCTGCGGCCCGGATTCTCTATGTCTTACGCAAAGGTCACTGGGGTATTGCCCGGACGAAAACCCTTGCAAGTCACCATGTCTTCTGGGTAGGCATGACAGTGGACGTGGAGCAAATGGTTCGGGGTTGTCTGCAATGTACCCAGGCCCTTTCCGCACTGCGTCGATCCTTCCAGTAGTGGCCGGCTGCTTCCCTCCCATGGGAATGCATCCATGTGGATTTTCTACATCTACATCTACATGGATACTCTGCAAATCACATTTAAGTGCCTGGCAGAGGGTTCATCGAACCACCTTCACAATTCTCTATTATTCCAATACCGTATAGCGCACGGAAAGAATGAACACCTATATCTTTCCGTACGAGCTCTGATATCCCTTAGTTTATCATGGTGATCGTTCCGCCCTATGTAGGTCGGTGTCAACAAAATATTTTCGCATTTGGAGGAGAAATTTGGTGATTGGAATTTCGTGAGAAGATTCCTTTGCAACGAAAAACGCCTTTCTTTTAATGATTTACAGCCCAAATCCTGTATAATTTCTGTGACATCCTCTCCCATATTTCGCGATAATACAAAACATGCTGCCATTCTTTGAACTTTTTCGATGTACTCCATCAGTCCTACCTGGTAAGGATCCCACACTGCGCAGCAGTATTCTAAAAGAGGAAGGACAAGCGTAGTGTAGGCAGTCTCCTTGGTGTAGGCAGTCTCCTTTTGCGAGACTCTTCCTCGGCGTTTACTGGTTACTCGTCACGAACTCCTACTCACACTTCCTTTTCATTATCTAATGCTCCTCTGTCACCGCAGAGAATACGATCATGGCCATGTCAAAAATATTTTCCATTAAAGGCTTTCCCGTCAATTTGGTATCAGACAACAGCCTGCAATTTCACAGTCAAGAGTTCGCCAAATAACATATAATGGTATCCACCATGTCCTTACCCCTCCTTTCCAGCTCCATTCCAATGGGGAGGCGGAGCGACTTGTTCACACTTTTAAAACTCAGATGAAGAAGTATACAGAGGACCGTTCCCCAGAAGAAGCTCTTACTTTATTTCCCAGTACCTACAGGGCCACGCTGGTGGGTGACACGAGTCCGGGCAAACTGCTCTATGGTCGTCAGCCATCGACCCTACTCCATCTCATCCTACCTCAGGTTGGACCACGCGCCCTGCCAGGCGCTTTCCAATATTCAACTGGCTCCAAGGTGTGGGCTCACGGTTTCGGGCCCCACCCCAGCTGGCTTCCATGGGTCATTATCTGACCCTGTGGTCGACAACTGTTCGATATATACCTCGACAACAGGATGTTTTCCTGCCATCGCAACCAATTGCATCCTTATTTCCACGAGCAGTCGCAGGCCCAAACGCTAGCTCCTCTCTCTCTCTCCCATCATTGGTACCTTCCTTGGGGCCTATGTGGATGCCCTCTCCTCAGTTGTTTGATGATCTTCCCGAGATAGCCACCAGACGCCAGCTGCTAGTCCCACACTGCCGCATACTCTGGACCTGGGACAGCTCCAGCACATTCCCCTGAACCATCTTCGAGGCCCCTCTTCGTCACCACCTCGGTTGGATGCAGCAGACGTTCCATGCCGCTTGCCCAGCACGACGTTGCCTCGCAACTGCTACCGTTGCGGCGTTCCAGCTGCCTTACGTGGAAAGTGGCACACTACTCTCCAGTGGCCGGGTTCCACTGAATCCTTCAGGACGACTTAGCTGTAGATCAGCCTACAGCACCATGCTATATTGGTACTCCCTCCCCGCTGCACCAGCTTTTCCAAGGGGGGACAGGTGTTATAACGAAGCCAAGGTAGCCCCTGAAGGCCGGCAACCCGTATAATAACACAGAGGACGAAGTTGTCTATGCCCAAGGCCTACCCAAAAGCACCATTGTAAACACCCGCTATTTACATACAAGGTAAGGGAAACATACATTTCGAGCACTGCTTCCTGCAGGGGGAGCTCGAGACACTGCATGCAGGAAGGATCCCTACGCCGAAACCTGATGGCTGGAGACAGGTATTTAGGGTCTAGAACCAGGAGTTCACGCCGGATGTTGACCTCGTGTCCTGCAACCGTTGAAGATTACGTCTTCGTCTTGGAATTGGACTAATACTAGTGTGTGAGTGTGTTACCACGAAACTTTGTGAAAAATTAGATGTGAACTTTTTTATGCCTTAATTAGGAGACTTTTTTCTGTTATTGTTACCTTTCGTTGGTATGTTCAGTCATCAACCTTGTGAAGTTACATCAATAAAAGTTGTCCGTCCAAAATTGCGAATTGTCAGGCACAATTTCCTTTCGACCACGAGTGCATCGCACTACGAAATTAGTAAATACAACCCATTTATGCGTGTTCAAACGGTCGTAGACAGAGTGCTAATTATGTCAGACTGCAGTCGATTGTATGAATCGTCAGAGGATGAAATGACGTTTCGCTTGCTGTACTATAACTGGGAGTTTAAAAAAAAAATTCCGTAAATATGGACAAATCGCAAAGCTATGGGGTTATTCATGTTTTTTCTCGAAATTCGAGTACTCTTAGAACTGCCTTGTCTTGCATGAATTTTATAGTTCTCATGCGGCCGAATCAAAATTGTAGTGTATCCTTTTCGTAATCGGAAAATGTATGCATTTGCTTTGGGTAACGAGTACTTTGCCTTTACGAAACACCCAACAGAACACTGCGATACGCGTTTCGCGTCATAGCAAATTATCGCATAATGTTCATTTGAACTGGCGTAGTGCGAAAACTATGGGCGTAGTGCGAAAACTATGGCACCTTCCAACTGAATTATAGAGCATTCATTTCTGATCCGGAATATATATACATTTGCCTTTGGATAACGAGTACTTAGCCTTTAGGAAAATCTAATCAGAACACTGCTATAAATGTTTCACGTCTTAGCAAGCTATCGCTTAGGGTTCGTTTGAACTGGCATTGTGATCATACTATGGCACCTACAGTCTCGCGGTCGAATCTGAATCGTACAGAATTCTACTCTAAATCGGAAAATGTATACATTGGCCACTGGATTTCCAGTACTTCGCCCTTACGAAACACTAATCAATAAACTGCGACACGCGTTTCGCATTTAGCAAACTGTCGCATAGGTTTCGTTTGAACTTGCATAGTGCCAAAACAATGGCACCTACGAACCCACGGTAAAATCTAATTTGTAGACCGTTCTTTTCGGAATCGGAAAAGTATACATTTACTTTTCGATAACGACCATTTAGTCTTTACGAAGCATTAATCAGAACTGTGCGATACACATTCACGTCTTAGCAAACTATCGCACTGGGCTCGTTAGAACTGGCGTAGTGCGAAAACTATGGCTCCTACGATCTCACGGTCGAATCAAGATTGTAGAGCATTCCTTTCTGATTCGAGAAATTTATACATTTGCCTTGGATAACAGGT
Source organism: Schistocerca nitens (assembly GCF_023898315.1). Lineage (NCBI taxonomy): Eukaryota > Metazoa > Arthropoda > Insecta > Orthoptera > Acrididae > Schistocerca > Schistocerca nitens. The sequence continues at coordinate 737,435,293 of NC_064619.1, read as the reverse complement.
ACCTAGCCTTTACGAAACAGTAATTAGAATACTGCGATACCCGTTTAGCGTCTTAGCAAATTATCGCACTGTGTTCGTTTCAAATGGCATAGCACGAAAACTGTATCTCCTACGAACTCGCGGTCGAATCTAAGTTGTAGAGCAAGGTTTTCTGATTGTAGAGCTACCTTTTCTGATTCGTAAAATGTACAGTTTTGCCTTTCGTCCACGAGTGCTTCGCACTACGAAAGTAGGAAACACCTGCACACTTTTACGTATTCAAACTGACGTAGACAGAGTGCTAATTGTGGCAGAGTGCTGCGGCTTGTATGAATTGACAGAGGATGAAATGACATTTCGCTTGATGCATAGAAAGTGAGAGTTTTCGAAAAAACGTTTGCGTCTGAAATCTACACTCGGATTTATGCATTGTGGTCGTTTGAACGCTCATAATGTGAAAAGTATGGCACCTACGAACTCGCGGTCGGATCTAAGTTGTATAGCATACTTTTCGGAATTGTAAAATGTATACATTTGCCTTTGGAGAACGAGTATTTTGCCTTTAAGAAACACTAATCAGAACACTTCGACACGCGTTTCGTGTCTTAACAAATATCGCATAGTGTACATTTGAACTGGCATATTGAGGAAAGTATGGTACCTACGAAATCACGGTCTAATGTACATTATAGAGAATTCTATGCTGATTCGGAAAATGTATATATTTGGTATTTTATAACGAGTACTTTCCCTTTACGAAACACTAATCAGAACTCTGCGAAACGCGTATTGCGTCTTAGAAAATTATCACGTAGGGTCCGTTTGAACTGTGATAGTTCGAAAACTATGACACCTTCAAACGCGCGTTCGAATCTTATTTATGGAGCATTCATTTCTGATACGGAAAATGTATACATTTCCCTTTGGATAATGAGTAATTTGCCTTTACGGAACACTATTCAGAACACCGCGTTACCCGTTTCGCGACTTAGTAAATTATCGTATAGATTTTTTATAACTAGCATAGTGCGAAAACTATGGCACCTACTAACTCGCGGTCGAATCTAAATTGTAGTGGATTCTCTTCCGATTCGGAAAACGTATCCATTTTCCTTTGAATAACGAGAATTTTCCTTTATGAAACATTAACCAGAACACTGCGATAAGCATTTCACGACTTAGCAAATTATTGTATTGGCTTCATTTGAACTGGCATAGTGTGAAAACTATAGCTCCTAGGAACCCGCGGTCAAATCTAAATTGCAGAGCATCCTTTTCGTAATCGGGAAATGTATGCATTTGCTTTTGGGTCACGAGTACTTTGCCTTTACGAAACACTCAACAAAACACTGCGATATGCGTTTCGCGTCATAGCAAATTATCACATAGGGTTCATTTGATCTGCCGTAGTGCGAAAACTAGGGCACCTATGAACACGCCGTCTGACCTAAATTGTAGAGCATTACTTTATGATTCGGAAAATGTATACATTTATCTTTGGCTAATAAGTACTCAGCCTTTAATGACTTTAATCAGAACACTGCGACACGGCTATCGCGTCTTAGCAAATTATCGCATAAGGTTCTTTGAACTGGCATAGTGAGTAAACAGTAACACCTACGATTTTGCGGTCGAATCTAAAATGTAGAGCATTCTATTCTAATTCGGAAATTGTATACATTTGCCATTGGACTACGGGTACTTCGCCCTTACAAAACACTAATCATAAAAGTGCGATACGCGTTTCTCGTCTAAGGAAAATATCGCATAGGGTTAATTTGAACTGGCATAGTAAGATAACTCTGGCTCCTACGAAGTCGCCGTAGAATCTCAACTAGAGAGGTTTCTTTCTGATTCGGAAAATGTATGCACTTGATTTTGGATAACGAGTACTTTGCCTTTACGAAACACTAATCAAAACACTAGTGTTTCGCGTCTTGGCAATTTATCGCATAGGAATCGTTTGAACTGGCATAGTGCGAAAACAATGGGACCTACGAACTTTCGGTCGGATGTAAATTGTATATCATACTTTTCGGAATTGGAAAATGTATACATTTCCCTTTGGAGAACGAGTACTTCGCCTTTAAGAAACACTAATCAGAAAACTTCTACACGCATTTCATGTCTTATTAAATATCGCATAGTGTTCATTTGAAGTGGCATATTGAGGAAACTATGGTAATAACGAAATCGCGGTCGAGTCTAATTTGTAGAGAATTCTATGCTGATTCGGAAACTGTACACATTTGGTATTGGATATCGAGTACTTTGTCTTTACGAAACACTAATTGGAACAGTGCGATTATTTATCTGCAGGTCATGGCGTTAGAATAGGCCCGAGCTATTCCTGCCTGTCGACTAAAAGGAGTTTCACACGTTTCGGCCTTTATGTGATGGTCCCCTGTGGGGTTTGACCTTCATTCTTCAAAATTTCCCCGAAGAGCGAGCCAATTTTGGAAATGCATCATACAAGGTGCATCGTGTCCTTCGTGCATTGAGATCGTTAGCCCACTTTCTCGTTGTCGCATTGCAGCCAAGCCCATTCTCCATCGCTTGGGTGAGGATAACTTCCTGGGTGCGTTTTCCACCTTGCACTATGCAGTGGCGATTTCCGCATCGACGATGACCATGGACTTCTTTACACCGATATCCAGCACGGTAGCCAGTCCGTTGTGGTGGGGCCATCCTGCCAGATGGCCTTTGCTGCAGCCAGGTGGCGCCCATGTGGAGGGCCCCTGATCGGATTGGTTGGTATCAGGGCAGATGACATGTGATGAAGCGTAGCCCATCATCTCTTGCTGGTGGTGAAACACCAGCAGTCTCTATGCGATCAATAGCTAAATTCAACGCACAGATCTACGACCTCAAATCATTCCCCTCCCTGGCCATGCCATGGGAGGAGCGTCAGGCTAAGGATGGCAGCAGATCTTCTTCGCCCCAATACCATGTATGTTCGAGAGCTGATGGGGAATCTTTCATGATGATGAAGCCTCAGTTTTTTGTTCAGCATTTAGAGGACAAGTTCGGGGAGCTGTAGGGCTTGTCCAAAATGAGTTCTGGGTCAGTATTGATCAAAACAGCATCCTCTGCCCAGTCATGGGAGTTACTCTCTTGTGGCAACTGAGGGGTGTTTCTGTAACCATCCCTTAAGAGCTTAAATAAGGTCGAGTGTATTTCACAGAGACCTTCTTTTGCAGTCCGACGATGAGCTGCGCACCAATTTAGAGTGGCGAAGTGTACATTATGTCCGGCGTATCTACCAGGGTCCGAAGGGTAATAAGGTTGCCACTGGTGCCTTCATCTTGGCCTTTGAGGGTCATACATTGCCCGAGAAGGTCAAGGTGATGATCTACCATTGTGATGTAAAGCCCTATATCCCTCCCCTGATATGGTGCTTTAAGTGCTGGAAGTTCGGCCATATGTCTTCCCGCTGTACTTCCAGCATCACATGCCGAGATTGTGGACGCGCATCACATCATAATACTCTGTGTGCCCCGCGTCCCATCTGTGTCAGCTGGGGAGAGCACCATGTGCCTTGCTCACCTGACTGCAGGATTCTCCAAAAAGAAAGGAAAATCATGGAGTACAGGATCCTGGACAGACTGTCCTGCACTGAGGCTAAGAGAAAATTTGAACGCCTGCATCCTGTGCGTATGACATCGTCTTACACCGCTGCTACAACAGTTCTGACATCATCAGCTCCGCCAACACGGGGAACCTCTCAGAGCCGGAAGACTACATCTTCCCTCTTTATGGTGGGGAGCATTCCCCTCCCTGTTGCTCCTGTACCACCTACTTCGACAGCAACACCCCCACAACCATCGGAGACATCTGTCCCCACTTCTAAGCCAGAGAAGTGTAAGTCTTCTTTAGCTTCTCTCGCTAGGAAGGGGTCTCTTGGGCCACTGCCATCGCAGGTTTGTTCTAGTGGGAAAGACCACACCTGCCAATGGCTGAAGAGACCAAAAGCAACTGGTCATAGGGCTTCACGCTCATCCTTAGTCCCGGAGATTGAGCCAGTGAAGTCCTCGCAGCCAAGAAAAACCCAAGGAGCAGCGAGAGAAATCCAAAAAGAAAACCCCTAAGATCAAGGAAATTGTAGTGGCACCAACACCACCCCTACCTACACGCTCTGCAGCTGAGGATGGGGTGGAGATTTTGGCGTCCGCTGAGGACCTAGGTCTCGCCAGACCCTAAGACATAATGGATGCAGACGGCTCAGGCAATAAATCGGTGGCAGCAACTGTAAGTCTTCCTCGGCTTCTCTCGCTAGGAAGGGGTCCCTTGGGTCACTCCCTTCCCAGGTTTCTTCTAGTGGGAAAGATGAAACTTGCCAGTGGCTGGAGAGCCCAAAAGCAGCTGGTCATATGGCTTCACGCTCATCCTCAGTCTTTGAGCCAGTGAAGCCTCCCAGCCTGGGAAACCCAATGGGCAGCGAGATAAATCCAAAAAGAAAACCCCTAAGACAAAGGAAACTGCGATGGTACCCCCAACACCGCTACCTACAAGCTCTGCGGCTGAGGATGGGGTAGAGATTTTGGCGTCAGCTGAGAACCTAGATCTCGCCACATGATCAGACACAATGGATATAGACTGCTCAGGCAATAAATCGGTGGCAGCCGGTGACTGAGGCGTAAAGTGCCTCATAGAATGTTCCATGCCTTCCCAGTCTCATGATGTCATCCTGCAGTTGAAGTGCAGCGGTGTTTTCCACCGCCTGGCAGAGCTACGGCAAATGTTATGCTTTATACCTGATATCTGCATTGCCCTCCAAGAAACCTGGTTCCCAGCAATGCGGACCCCTGCCCTCCATGGCTATAAGGGATATTACAGGGACCATATATACACTATGTTTGCGTTTATGTCCTAAACTCGGTCTATAGTGGACATGTGCTCCTTCAAACCCCTCTTGACGCTGTGGGTGTCAGAGTAAGTACAACGCAGGAAATAACTGTCCGCAATGTAAATCTTCCTCCAGATAGTGTAGTACCCCTGAATGTATTTCTTGCTCCGATTGATCAACTCACAAAAGCTTTCCTACTTCTGGGAGATTTTAGTGCCCATAACCCCTTGTGGGGTGGTACCATGCTTACTGCCCAAGGCAGAGATGTCGAAACTTCACTGTCGCAATTCCACCTCCGCCTCTTGAGTACTGGGGCCGCCAGTCATTTCAGTGTGGCTCATGGTAGTTACTCGGCCATTGATTTATCCATTGGCAGCCCAGGAGTTATCCCATCTATCCACTGGAGGGCGCATGACGACCTGTGTGGTAGTGACCACTTCCCCATCTTCCTGTCACTGCCCCAACTTCAGTCATGCGGACGCCTGCCCAAATTGGCTTTGAACAAGGCGGACTGGGGAACCATCGCCTCTGCTTTCACTGTTACATCTCTCCCGCACGGTAACATCGATGTGATGGTTAGGCATGTGACTAGCACAATTGTTTCTGCGGCAGGAAACGCGATCCCTTGCACTTTAGGGTGCCTGAGGCGTAAGGCAGTCCCTTGGTGGTAGCCTGAAGTCGCTGAAGCAATTAAAGAGCGTCGACGAGCTCTACAGCGACGTAAGTCGCACCCCCCCCCCCCACCCCCCGCCCCCTTGTAGCACCTCTTAACTTTTAAACGGCTCCGTGCCCGCGTTTGCCAACTTACGAAACGATGGAAGCAGGAGTTACGGGAGAGATTTGTGTAGTCCATTGGGTGCCATAAGTCGCCTTCCCAAGTCTGGGCAAAGATCAAATGTTTTTTCGGGTACCACGCCCGAATAGCTATCCCTGGTGTTACTATAAATGGCGAGATATGTACCGACGCAAACACGATTGCCGAGCCCTTTGCTGAGCACTTCACTTTGCTCGAACCACTGCGTCGGAGAATTACCCCCCCCCCCCCCCCCTCCCAGCCTTTTGCACTCACAGTGGCTGGAAGTGAACGTCCTCTCATTCACTACACGCTGCAGTGAATCCTACAACGCCCCATTTACAGAGTGGGAGCTCCTCAGTGCCCTTGCACATTTCCCTGACACAGCTCCTTGGACTGATCACATCCACAGCCAGATGATTAAACATCTGACTACGAGCGGCATCTTCTCCTAATCTTAAACCAGATCTGGTTCGATGGCGACATTCCATCGCAATGGCGGTAGCGCACCACCATTCTTGTGTTCGAACCCGGTAAAAACCCGCTTGATGTGGATAGCTATCGGCCCATCAGCCTCACTAACGTTCTTTGTAAGCTGCTGGAACATCTGGTATGTTGGCAGTTGGGTTGGGTCCTGGAGTCACGTGGCATGCTCGCTCCATGTCAGGGCAGCTTCCGCCAGGGTCGCTCTACCACTCATAATCTTGTGTCCATCGAGTCGGCAATCAAGTGTTGCCGTCTGGAAAAATCTGTTCGGATGGCAGTCTTTTTTTGACTTGCAAATAGCATACGACACGACTTGGCAACATCATATCCTTGCCACATTGTATGAGTGGGGTCTCTGGGGACCACTCCCGATTTTTATCCAAAACTTCCTCTCACTCCGTACTTTCCATGTCCAAGTTGGTGACTCCCATAGTTCCATCCATATCCAGGAGAATGGAGTTCCGCAGGGCTCTGTATTGAGTGTATTTTTAACTGCCATAAACGGTCTAGCAGCAGCTATCAGGCCCTCTGTCTCACCTTCTCTGTATCCAGACCACTTCTGCAATTCGTACTGCTGCTCCAGTACTGTTGTTGCTGAGCGGCGCCTCCAGGGATCATGGGCTGTAGCCTACAGCTTCCAGTTTTCAGCCGCAAAGTCGTGAGTCGTGCACTTCTGTCGATGTAGAACTGTTCAACCGGAACCCGCACATCACCTTAATGAGTATCTACTTACTGTAGTGGAGACATATCAATTCCTAGGACTGGTTTTCGATGCTCGATTGACTTTGCTCCCTCATCTTCGTAAGCTTAAGCAGGAGTGCTGGCAGCACCTCAATGCCCTCCATTGCCTGAGCAACACCAATTGGGGTGCAGATAGCTCTACGCTGCTGCAGCTCTACAGAGCCCTTGTCCAATCCCGAATTGACTATGGGAGTGTGGTTTATGGTTCAGCAGTGCCTTCAGGAGGAGGAGGAGGAGGAGGAGATTACTGTTTAATGTCCCGTCGACGACGAGGTCATTAGAGACGGAGCGCAAGCTCGGATTAGGGAAGGATGGGGAAGGAAATCGGCCGTGCCCTTTCTAAGGAACCATCCCGGCATTTGGCTGAAGCGATTTAGGGAAATCACGGAAAACCTAAATCAGGACGGCCGGACGCGGGATTGAACCGTCGTCCTCCCGAATGTGAGTCCAGTGTGCCAACCACTGCGCCACCTCGCTCGGTAGCGCCTTCAGCATTGCATTTACTCGACTCTTTGCTCCACTGTGGGGTTTGATTAGTGACAGGGCCATTTAGGACGAGTCCAGTTACCAGCGTACTCATGGAGGCTGGTGTCCCTCCACTGCAGATCAGACGTGCGCAACTGCTCGCCAGTTACACAGCACACATTCATAGATCCCCTGAGCATCAGAATTACCGTCTCCTTTTCCCGCCTGCGACAGTCCATCTCCCACATCGGTGGCCTAGATCTGGGCTAACGATTGCCGTTTGCGTGCGGTCCCTTCTCTCCAAACTGGAGTCCATCCCTTTACCACCTCTACTTGGGGTTCGTTCACATACCCCTCCATGGTCTGGACCTTTTGCATAGCCATAAGGACTGCGTTAACCCCACCACTCTCTGCTGTCACTTCCTCTCGATTCTTTACACCGACGGCTCAATGGCAGATGGTCATGTAGGCTTCGCATTTGTTCATGGCGGACATATTGAGCAGCGCTCCTTGCTAGTTTTCACTGCAGAGCTGGCAGCCATATCTCGTGCTCTTCAGTACATCCGCTCATGCCCTGGCAAGTCATTTATCCTGTGTACTGACTCATTAAGCAGCCTACAAGCTATCGACCAGTGTAACCTCACCACCCTCTGGTAGCGTCCATTCACGAGTCCATCTACGCCCTGGAACAGTCCTGCCATTCCGTGGTGTTTGTGTGGACCCCAGGACACGGAATCCCCGGCAACGAACTTGCCGACAGGCTGGCCAAACAGGCGAAGCGGAAACTGCTTCTGGAGATAGGCATCTCCGAAGCTGACCTGCAGGGTTGTCCAGCTTTGGGAGATGGAATGGCGTAACACCACGCACAAGAAACTGTGTGTCATTAAGGAAGACTATGAATATGTGGAAGTCTTCCATGCAGGCCTCTCGCCAGGAATCAGCTGTCCTCCGCCCTAGTGCTTTTAGGGTGGGAGGTTTTACTGAATTGCAGAGTGGTTGGCTTTCCCCTTTTTATTCTTGTGGTTGGCCAGCCACTGCAATCTGCTTTCATGTTTTACTCTTTTGTTTCTAACGTCTCGCTGTTTTCTTGTCCTCTTGTTCCTTTTAGTGTTCGTTGCCTTCCCTGCTTTCTTGTGGTTTTTGCTTTCTTTGCGTTTTGTGTTATATGTTTCATCCGTTTTATTCTAAGACTTATGGCATTTTTTTATTAGGACCAAGGGACGAATGACCTCTTAGTTTGGTCCCTTCTCTTGCCTCTAAACCAGCCAGCCAACCAACCAAAGGTCATTATCATGTAAACATAGTACTGTGATTGTTGAATGGCATTAGATTGTTTACCGTCTGCCTCCTAGCCACACCACCTACAAATTTACACCAAAACCAGGAAGATTCATGGTTACAGTCCCTCAACACTCGCACCAATGCAATTTATTTCAATGTGGAATATTGTATTTTTAATGAACTATGTAAGATTATTAGATCTACTGCCACAAACCATTAATCCTTACTGCACAAGTGCTTTCAGTATATCTTGTTTGTTAAGCTTGGATACATTCATTCAGTGGTGTAATTTTTTGAAAACTAGGACTCAATTTCAATTTTTTATTTTCCAAAAAATATCGATGAGTGGGGAGAGGAGTGGGGACAGGAAATGTCCCCGCCCTCCCCCATTCCCTGGATGTGTCACATATGGAGATTTGCATTGGATGGACTGGTGTCGAGAGCTGCATCAATCCAATGTTCTGACTGAAGAAAACATTTCTAATTTGAGTTGCTGTGCACTGAAGGATAGCAAGCGCCATCATATAAAATCAGTACGATTGACAGGAAACGTCTGTAGTTTGTTCCTTTACTACTTCATTTGGCCTCCTGTCTGTTTTTTGGCTTCTCGTTCTGAAAGCTTTGTAGTGCCTGTCTGAATTCATCACTGACATTGACTATTTTCAATGATGGCGCCAGTATTTTGCTGTTTCCTCACTGACCTCTAAAGTGGGAGGGAGTGCTTTTTTTAAACGCTGTTCTCAGTGTGGTTAGTGTGTGAGGATGAACACTAGGAACTGAAACACACCTTCCAGCAGCAGGTAAAACTTGCTCTTTCCTGTAAGTCATATTTGTGGTTAAGCTAACAGACTAGGTGCTAAATTGCCACATGAAATGCGTATAGTTGAATTTTGTCATGCTGAAGGATGAAATCACCTGGTGCTCCAGTGTAACCTTTGAAGAGGACTCTGTTATCTCTTCCTAAATGCAGAGCTTCAATGGAGTGATTGAAACATAGTAGGATAATAGAGGTCACGCGAAGGAACTGGATAAGTAGTTCGCCGTGGCTTTCGATATTTGAATACTGTGTTGTAGATACACCTAAAATTATGTAGCATATCCACAAGTCCTCGCGCCTCAGTAGTGTGTTTACATTTTGCGGCGTGCACTGCAGCTGTAGCGGTTATAAGCTAAGTACTGACAAACTTATTTGTGCTTTGTAATACAGTTATTAAATTTAATAGATTTCAGCGGTGTTTCGTGCCGTTTGTGGCGAAATAACGACTTAATAAAGTTTTGTAATCGTTAGCTCGCTGTGTTTTATAGAGTTTTCAGTGTGTTGAAGTCGTTTAGTAAATTTCGTGCTTTAGTTTTCAACTGACGTTTATTATTCTTTCTAGTGAAATATTTCAGTAAAAATTTCATTTAGTGTTTTAACTTCTCTTAGTGTTACAGTGGTCGTTTTAGTTTTTTGGTTTTAACTAATAATTTCGTGAAGTTTTGCTGGTATTGGTATCGGCTGTGTTGTAGTAGTATTAATACAAGTAGCTGCTTTCTTAGTAGGCAGAGAATTTCGAGATCATTAATGTTAGTTCTTAAATAGTTCTACTGGTGTAACTGAACTTTGGTAACGTAGACGTACAGTCTTTTTCAGTAACTGTAAAATTTTATCATGAGTGAAAAGTGTGGGCTCTGTCGTAGGTTTGTGAGTAGTGGATTACGGTTTGGGATTTGTTCAAAGTATTTTCATTGGGGGGAATGCAGTGGGGAAGCCAGTGGTCATTTTAGGGAGATCCTCTCCTGGGAATGTAGAATCTGTAGTAGAAACAAGTTAATAGAGGAGCAGGAGCGTAAGATCTGGGCCCTTCAGGTGCAGTTACAATGTGCAAAGGAGGAACTAGATAGGTTGAGGAGGGTGAAGGGTGGTGGGGAATGGGAACTGGCAGTTGGCAAGAAGGTAGCTAGGAAGAGGAGGTATTCGGATAGTTTTACTTTGCATACATGCAATAGCTACAACCAACTGTCAGAGTTGAGTGGAGAGGAGCCTCGTGTAGCCGTAGATGCAGGTAACTTGCAGCAGTCCTCAGCAATTAGGAGGCCTCGGTTAGTTGCAAAGTCTAGCAGAAAGAAGGTTCTGCTGCTAGGTAGTTCCCACGGTAGAGGTGTGGGCCAACAGTTGCAGGAAGTGCTTGGGAGTGAGTACCAGGTCGCCAGCATTGTGAAGCCTAGTGCAGGGTTGGCTCAGGTGACTGAAAGCATAGGGGAGTTATGTAAGAATTTTACGAAAGGGGATCAGGTAGTGATAGTGGGTGGAGCAGGGAACAGTCTCGATTGGGACGGGGAATATGATGTCAGTGGTGACTTGGTTAAGATAGCTACTCAAACTGGTGGCACTAATGTGCATTTCGTGCAACTGTTTCAGCGTCATGATCGGCCTCACCTTAATGCGGCTGTTAGGCGCGTTAATGTGGGGCTGGGGAGGGCACTGATGGCAAAGGGCATGGATCACATCTCAGTGGTACCAGTTCGGTCTATCAGTAGATGGGGTTTCACTAGGCATGGCCTGCACCTCAATAGGTATGGGAAGGGGAGGCTGGCTAAGCTTATAGGTGACAGTGTAGTGGGTGGTGGTGATGGTGGCAGTGGTATCACTCTTGGAAAAATTCCTGTAGCAGTTGGTGTTAGAGCTGCACCTTTTTTAGACTGAAGTCAGCTGATAGGTATACCTGCTTAAAGGAAGTGCCTCTAACTAAGGGCTCACCTAGAGAGGATGTAATGCTTCCAAGTAGAGAAGGAATTAGCATATTTCATCAAAATATAAGAGGTACTAGAGATAAAGTTAGTGAACTGCTAATAGATGTTAACTCTGAAATTATTGGTATATCAGAGCACCACTTAAATAATTTGATAATTCAGAGGCTTCCTTTACCAGCCTATAGATTAGCTGGCTGTTTCTCGAGGAGTTCCTTGCGGGGTGGGGGAGTGGCTCTGTACGTAAAAAACAGTATTTCATTTGAGTCCATAGACGTATCACGACACTGCACTGAACAGATATTTGAAAGTTGTGCAGCATTAGTTGAATTTAGTGAAACTAAACTTCTAATTGCGGTTGTTTATAGGTCCTCTAACTCCGACTTCAGAGCATTTTTGCTTAAGCTAGAGAGGGTTCTTGATTCACTTTGTAGGAAGTACCAGAAAGTAGTTATATGTGGTGACTTCAATATTAATTTTGTACATGATTGTGTAAGGAAAAGGATGTTGGTAGATCTAAATTCATATGATCTGGTGCAAACTGTGTTTTTTCCAACTAGGGTGCAGGGGAACAGTAGCACAGTCATAGACAATATTTTTATTCATTCTTCATTACTAGATGGGCATTCTATTAGTAAATGGGTGACTGGCCTTTCAGACCATGATGCACAAATTTTAACACTAAAAGATTTTTGCACTCAAACCAATGTCGTATTTAATTACAAACTACGTAGGAAAGTTAATCCAACAGCAGTAGAGAGTTTTTCAAAACTTGTCAAGGAACAAGAGTGGCAAGATGTTTATAGTGCCGATAATATAGATGGTAAATACAATGCTTTCCATAACACATTTCTCATGCTCTTTGAGAGTTGCTTTCCATTAGAACATTCTAAACGGGGTACTAGCAGTAATGGACAGCCTGGTTGGCTGACTAGTGGGATAAGGATATCATGTAGAACAAAGCGAGAGTTATATCAAAATGTTAGAAGTAGTCACAATAAAGCTACAGTAACCCATTACAAACAGTATTGTAAGGTGCTTAAAAATGTTATTAGCAAGGCAAAAAGTATGTGTTCTGCAAATAGAATAGCTAATTCACAGGATAAAATTAAAGCCATATGGTCAGTTGTGAAGGAAGTGTCTGGTCAGCAGCACAAGGTTGATGATATAAAGTCAGTTTGCAGTAATAATATTTCTGTTACTGATAAATCAGATATATGTACAGTATTTAACAACCATTTTCTGAGCATTGCTGCTGAATTAAATAAAAATTTAGTTTCTACAGGAAATCATATAAATTTCTTAGCAAAGGCCTTTCCGAGATCGACGTCTGAAGTATTCCTCTGTGATACAGACAAGAGGGAGATTGAGTCAATAATTAAATCACTGAAGACTAAGGACTCTCATGGTTATGATGGAGTGTCTAGTAGAATATTAAAGTACTGTGCTGCACATGTTAGCCCTGTATTTAGCCATATTTATAATTTTTCTTTTAGGAATGGTCAGTTTCCTGAGCGATTAAAGTACTCAGTAGTAAAGCCGCTTTATAAAAAGAGAGAAAGGGATAATGTAGATAATTTTAGACCTATTTCTATGCCATCAGTATTTGCAAAAGTTATCGAAAAGGCTGTGTATGTAAGGTTAATTGATCATTTTATATCACACGATTTGCTATCAAATGTACAGTTCGGCTTTAGAAGTCGTTTGACAGCTGAAAATGCTATATTCTCTTTTCTCTGTGAGGTACTGGATGGACTAAACAAAAAGTTTCGAACGCTTGGCGTATTTTTTTATTTAACAAAGGCATTTGACTGTGTTGATCTCACAATATTGCTCCAGAAGTTGGACCATTAAGGAATAAGGGGAGTAGCTCACAATTGGTTCACCTCTTACTTTAGCAACAGGCAGCAAAAGGTCATTATTCACAATGTTGATAACGGCTGAGATGTGGGATCTGAGTGGGGTACTGTCAAGTAGGGGGTGCCCCAGGGATCAGTGTTGGGGCCGCTCCTGTTCCTTATTTATATAAATGATGTGCCCTCTAGTATTATGGGTAACTCTAAAATATTTCTGTTTGCTGATGACACTAGCTTGGTAGTAGGATGTTGTGTGCAACATTAACTCGGTTTCAAGTAGTGCAGTACATGACCTCAGTTCATGGCTTGTAGAAAATAAACTAACGTTAAATCACAGTAAGATTCAGTTTTCACAGTTTCTAACACACAATTCCACAAAACCTGACGTTTCAATCTCACAGAACGGGCATATGATTAGTGAAACTGAACAGTTCAAATTCCTAGGTGTTCAGATAGATAGTAAGCTGTCGTGGAAAGTCCACGTTCAGGATTTTGTTCAAAGACTTAATACCGCCATTTTCACTATTCGAACGGTATCGAAAGTGAGTGATACTCCGACACGTAAATTAGTCTACTTTGCATATTTTCATTCACTTATGTCGTATGGTATTATGTTTTGGGGTAACTCTCCCCATTCTAGAAGGATATTTCTGGCTCAGAAACGGGCGGTTCGGGCAATAAGTGGTGTGATTTCACGAACCTCTTGTCGACCTCTGTTCACGAGTCTGGGTATTTTGTCATTGGCCTCTCAATATGTATATTTCTTATTGTCGTTTCTTGTTACCAGTATTAGTTTATTTCCAACAATAAACAGCTTTCACTCGGTTTATACTCGGCAGAAATCAAACCTCCATTTGGATCGGACTTCCTTAACTCTTGTGCAAAAAGGTGTGCAGTATACTGCTGCATCCATTTTCAATAAGCTGCCACTCGAATTCAAAAATCTTTGCAGTAATCCACGCGCTTTCAAATTGAAACTGAAGAGTTTCCTCATGGGTCACTCCTCCTATTCTGTCTAGGAGTTCCTTGAAAAATTAAGCTGATTCTCATTGTATAGCTGATAGCGTTTGCTAAAACTTATGGACTGATTTTCTTGCAGGTTCATGAACATTTATTTTTATCTGTTATTACTTTTATGTTGTAAGTTCCTGTACAGACACGTTCCATGACCTTGGAGATTTGCTCCTCAATTTGGTCCTACGGAACTTGACGTGTCAATAAATAAATAAATAAATAAATATAGTTGTGCTCACCAAGTGAGCATACTGTTAAGTTCTACTGTACTTTAATTACTTCACTGAAACAGCACACTTACATTTTAATGCTGAATATTGGAAGAACATAGGACAACACAGAAACATTTGTTTTGGGAAGTACCACTACATATATAATGAATCAGTGAGCATGTATTATTCATACAGATGTTTATCTTTTTGCCAAATAGTACCACGTCCGTAACTCTTTTGAATCTTCTGGTACTAATTACTTGCTATGTGCTATGTTTCTTCACTGACTTATTTCTGTAGTTCTTGTCATGCCTGTTAAACAAATTATACACAAATTCTGAGCTTTCCAGCTAAATGATCTTGACAGGTGGTAGCACAGATGCAGACTAGGGCTTAAAATCACTTTTATTCAGGTTTAGACTTTACAGTGGAGGTACTTCCTATGTTAGTATACATTAACTGATTGCCTTCCCGTTGCCAATGAACATTCATTGTAGTCCATTTGGTGAAAGACACATCGATGCCATTCGTCAGAGTTGTTATTTGTTCCATGTGTGTGTACTCTGACAGCACCAAACAGAATCCTACTCTCTAACACACAGTTAACTGTTTTAGCTGTGTATTGTACGCAGATGATATTGTGGCTGGCTTTCTCTGCTCTAGTAGAAGTATAAACATTTGTATCAGTTGCTCCTTGTTTTCCTACGTTATTTCTGTTTGTGATCCACTATAATTTCTGAGAGACTGTCCAGTTCTGCATGGTCCAATTAAATGATATTCAAAGATGCAATATTTGATTTTCTTCAGTTTCTAGTTCATCAAGCTATAAAACAATGTTTGGTTACTACTAAAGTATGTGTTAGAATAAAGATTGAGGAGCTACAGCGAGTGTTGAAAGTAATGGTTGTCAGCCACAAACAGTGTGGGAGAGGTCATTGTATCATATTTTATACTGCTTCTAACTGGTGGCAATAGTAGTTGCTCCTTCTAGAATATACAGTATTGTAACCCAGTCTAACATAAGCGAATACCAATGAACACTTATCACAGATATTTATTTGCTCGTAGTTGCAGTTACAACAGTCATGAGCCTTTGTCTGCTTTGTGCTTAGTGTGTGGGCAAATAGCTGGATCAACCGCATCACCACCGTCATCACAGACAGAAACAAGGAAAATAAAACTTTATAAATATCTCCAGCTTTTTGTAAAGGACATTTTGGACATAGAGATAAAACACAATTGAGTAGTCTACAATGGCTGCTGTTGCGCATTTAACATCATTGATAAGCAGGAAAGCGAAATAAATAAGTCCAGAAAAAAAATACTGCTGCAACTGCTCCATCGTGATGAAGTCTTTCGTCAACATGAAGATGATGGCACACACTCCGCAGGTGAGTAAAATTATTTGATTTTTAGTGTATATGATCATTTTGTTTGATGTTACTTGCTAACATGAAGTCTTGAAACAAATTTTCTGAGATCTCAGTGCAACAGGGGGTATGGGGGAGGATATGGTGTGATCGTTCTAGTTGAGAGCTGTTTGTGGCTATTGTAATGAGCTTTCCATGTTCTAGTAGGAGAGAGAAACTTCTAATGCTCTCTTTCCTGTTCTGTATTTTATTTTGTTACGGCAAGGGTTCCAAAACTGCTTCTCTGATAGAGCACTCTGAGAATTGCGCTACTTTGATGGAACACTGACAACCTTATTAACCTTTAAAATAAGCATTTTTTTACATTTATTTTATTCAGTGATTACTTTAGTTTTAAATTAGAACTAATAACACTGAAATAAGAACAATGCAAGAAACCCTTTTGTGATTCTCCAAAGGTTTTATTATTTTGGGAACCTGTTTGGAGACTAGAAGAAAATTATGTAGCATGTCCAGTAAAATGTTTAAAACAGTATTACTTACCTCCGATATCTATAATATTTGCTGCCATCTTCCTAACATCCAGAAATTTAGTTCTAAAAGAACTCTACTCACGAGAGACGGCATGCAGCATGATTTCCAAATTGCTGATTTTTCTATAGTGTGCAACCAGATCTATTAATCATTGGTGCAATTCTTTGAATATTCACCAGAAATGGCATTACGAGGACTCGCATCTGTAACACGTTGCAACACATTTCCCTGTTACACTATTGTTTATTATTGCCAATATCCTTGAAACAATGATGTCAATGTCAGTTTTCTAGCAAATATGTTGCTTTAAGTGTGTGGTTCTTGACCGGAAACACAATAATACAAAGCAGCATATGTACACAGTAGACTTGCTGTGTTCATCCACTTGACATGATGTTGATTTCTATTTCTTACTAATGGCTTTTGACATTAGTTAGAGGCTCGGTACAGCACTGTATGTTAAAATAATACACCTGTCATTGCATCCATTTGGGAATAGTAGGAGGAGCATGTCACTAAAGCAGTACATAGTTATTAAAAGATTTTTTTCCTGTGTGTGTGTGTGTGTGTGTGTACAACTGTAGGCAGAGCTGAACCACAGCAGCTAACCACAGAAGAGGCTCGAAGCAGTACTGTGGCTGGAATAGGGGCAGCTACAGATGTACTGGGTAACAGGAAGAGCCCACAGTAGGAGGCTTGCATTCCTTCTCTACGCTAGTGAATCAAATGTACCTGGAAACCTATTAGTGGACATTAAGATGGTGTGTGTCCACCCTTCCCCTGTACAATGGCTTGAACTCTTCTGGGGATGCTTTTAGTGAGATGTCTCAATCTCTTAGAAGGAATGGCAACTCATTTTTCCTTGAGAGCTGAAACCAGAGACGGTACAGATGTCAGGTGCTGGGTTTGGAGTGAAGTCACCTTTCTAACTCATCCCAACATTCCATTCAGGATGGAACATGGGGCAGGAAAGCTCACTTCAGGAGTGCCATCGTCCATAAACCATCACCTCACAATGCTGTGTCTTGACAGGTGGCATTGTTCAGCTGATTCAAGCAATCATTGCCTCTGAATTGTTGTTCTGCTGAATATAGTACACAGTACTGTCAAATATGTACGTATTCTTATGCATTTGACATTTCCTAAAGCGTAATAAGGGGAGAACAAATGAATGAAGAGAAACTGCATGCTGTAGCAGTGCGTTCTGTGCACTTCGTTGTTGGCACCAGAGATTATAGCAGATAATGTTCACATGGGATTCATTAAACCCAAATTCTTCCATTGGATTGCTGTGGGGTATAGTGTGATTCATCACTCCACGTCCTTTGTTTCCAAACGTCCACTGTACTGTGGTCATAGCTCTTTACCTGGAGCATGGCTTAATGTTGAGAACAGAAATTTGTGGCTTTGAGAAGCTGCTCAGCCATTCTAACTAGTCTTGTAACTCCCTGTGCACAGATATTTCCTTAGGGGGAATACCAGCAGCAGCTGTATTTTACCACTACCCACCACAACGCTAGATTCCCTGTCCATCAGCACATTAGGCCTCTGTGGACGTCATTTAGCTTTGGTTGTTCCTTAATATTTCAATTTCACTTCACATCACTGGCAGCTGACTTTGGCAGATTTAGGAGGGTTGAAATGCCTAAGTATGTTAAATACTCAGGAGACAACAAAGACAAGGCCGTGTTAAATGTGCTGAGCTCTCGTGACTGACCCATTCTGACACTACTGCTTCTCTGCTGATAAAGCAGTACCACCTGCCACCTTCTGTAATGTTAGATCCACTCCTTGGCAAGTTTAGTAGTCAATTCTGCATTACATAATGGTGTCCAGGTACTTCGATCAGATAGCGTAGTCATTTGGCCATACTCAAATGAATTACAATCCACAAATTACAATATATTTTATTACAGTTATGTTTTTGAGAATTGAGAGGATTGATGTGGGGCAGGTAGATACCGACTTACAAAAATCAAACGTTTGCGTATATAGCAGCGGAAAAATGTATGCTGAGAATTATATGTAGAGACAGGGAAACAGACTTGAGTTTGAGAGACGGGGGGAAGGAAGTGGAGGTAGGTGGGCATCTAGTCAGGGGAATGGGTGGCAGATGGGGTGAGAGAATTACATTCTATAGAGGTGGAGAGGATAACAATGGAGGTGATAATCTGATGAGAGATGGGAAGTGGATGTGCCTGTAGCTCGAGACTGGAATACCAGAAGTCTGTGGGGAGGCTTTGTCCAACAGTGGGGCTCCAATGACTGATGATGTGAGTAGAAAAGAAATGAGGATGATTTTAATTGGAAAAGTGAATGTTTATGTACAACCTAATAGGGTGGTAACTGAAATGAGATATTGGGGTGTGAATCTAGTTTGTAACTGGCCATAGCTGATGAATTCAGCTCTACCAAATGAAGTATTTGGCATTAACAGTTTCAGAGGCTCCCTTAACCTTTCTGTGAACAATTTGACATGAGGTTGCTGCCAACATGTTTGTTTCTGAGTCCCCACAACTGTAGGAATGACCAATTTCTGTGTGGTACTGTGATATATTGTCCCGTTTGAATACTATTTGAACGCAGACGTTGACAGATGAAGTTAGACGTATGTATTTCTGCTTTGCTGGTGCAGAAGTGAGAACAGTGCGCTCTGTAGAAGGAGCTTCCAGTCTTGCTTTTTTGTGGGTGGCGAAGTCAGTGAAGATATATTACATTATTTGCTACATATAATGTTTGTACTTACAAGACACTGATATCAGTTCTCTTCAAGAATAAGGCATCAGTGAACATATATGTCAGTGTTCAGAAAAATTAACATTTTGATCATTTCTTTACATTCAGAACTATGTTTCTACATTTATAATAGCTACCACAGCTAACAGCAAGTATATATGGCTGGACATGTCTGCCATTGCAGTAATAGGCTATAAAAATGGAACTTGCTAATCAACCCATATATCTATTAGTGAAAAACATATGAAAATCGTGACTGTAGTTGGAGATTAGCCCTCACAAATGTACAGATACTGTTCTCGGAAGTAGTATTTTTCTTCCTTCTTATGAGATGGTGTACTGGGGACAATTGTATTGTTTCCTTTATTTTGTCTTTGATGTCTTCGTAGTTTCTTGGAATCATTTCAGTCTTGACAATCCTTTATTGAGCAGTCTTTTGAATCATGAGTAGGGGGTTATGAAGAATCCAGTCAGCAGAAATAAGACTTCTACAACCTACTTTGATACACGAGAGCTAATCACCTATGAAATGAAGATGTTGGGGGTAAATAGTATAGTGGAAACAAGTGAAACACATAGGACAAATGGCTTGACATGTGAAGAGAATGGCTGATAAGTAACCAGAGGTGATGTACTTACAGTATCACCTCTTGTTATTTTTTATTTCAGTTGACACTCCATCTGAACATAAAATCTTTCCAAAAAAGACTTCCACTACAGTCTGTTCTCAGACCCATCTCTTCACCTTTGTGTTTCACCCCTCTGTAGGGAGACCAGCAGGCAACTCCCTAACACTATCTGCAACCCATTCTCCTGGCCACATGTCCCACGTGTTGTGGGTGATGGACGCACAAGAAGAGAAATGTGCTCAGGTAAGCAATGAATGTAGCCCTTCATTGCAATGCAGAAGTACATAATGTTGACCAAGTGAAACAAGTTCCCACTGAAGGCAACATAAAAATTGTCCTGATGTGCTGTAAGATCATCAATAATACCAGAAACCTGCTTGAAGGTACCAACTGAGCACTGCAAGCTTTACTGGAGATGTCCTAGGTTCCAATGTTGTGTGCTGCACTCGGAGGAATAGCTGTGACTGGAACAACAGCCAAAAACACATGAATAAATGGCAGTGCCATCCAAGAGGTGCAGACCTTAAAGAAAAATTACAGGAATAAGCAAGGACATCATGGAGGAAAACTACTAGGCGGCTCAAGGCAGCTTGATCAGTTGAGGCTAGGCTTGTGGCAGAATTTCCAGTATCAGGGAACAGGAGTGAGACTGAAAGACAATGGAGGACGCAGAATGGGTGCCCTGGAGAAAAGAAGCTGGCACTCAGGAGATGACAAAGATCAGAGATGAGCAGGGCCAAATAGCAATAAGATGGGTCCAGATGATGGCAAGCTGTGAAGGTACCTTTCGGAGAAGAAACCCACTGAGTTAGAGATGCTAGAGTTACTCAGGAGATTAGTTGGCTGGGGAAGGAAGTGGTGCCCAGAGGATGGGTGTGGGACAGCAGCAGTGGGTGGGAAGCTCGAGGGAATCTACATCTACATCTACATCCATACTCCGCAAGCCACCTGACTGTGTGTGGCGGAGGGTACCCTGAGTACCTCTATCGGTTCTCCCTTCTATTCCAGTCTCGTATTGTTCGTGGAAAGAAGGATTGTCTGTACGCTTCTATGTGGGCTCTAATCTCTCTGATTTTATCCTCATGGTCTCTTCGCGAGATATACGTAGGAGGGAGCAATATACTGCTTGACTCTTGGGTGAAGGTGTGTTCTCGAAACTTTAACAAAAGCCCGTACCGAGCTACTGAGCGTCTCTCCCGCAGAGTCTTCCACTAGAGTTTATCTATCATCTCCGTAACGCTTTCGAGATTACTAAATGATCCTGTAACGAAGCGCGCTGCTCTCCGTTGGATCTTCACTATCTCTTCTATCAACCCAATCTGGTATGGATCGCACACCGCTGAGCAGTATTCAAGCAGTGGGCGAACAAGCGTACTGTAACCTACTTCCTTTGTTTTCGGATTGCATTTCCTTAGGATTCTTCCAATGAATCTCAGTCTGGCACCTGCTTTACCGACGATCAACTTTATATGATCATTCCATTTTAAATCACTCCTAATGCGTACTCCCAGATAATTTATGGAATTAACTGCTTCCAGTTGTTGACCTGCTATTTTGTAGCTAAATGATAAGGGATCTATCTTTCTATGTATTCGCAGCACATTATACTTGTCTACATTGAGATTCAATTGCCATTCCCTGCACCATGCCTCAATTCGCTGCAGATACTCCTGCATTTCAGTACAATTTTCCATTGTTACAACCTCTCGATACACCACAGCATCATCTGCAAAAAGCCTCAGTGAACTTCCGACGTCATCCACCAGGTCATTTATGTATATTGTGAACAGCAACGGTCCCATGACACTCCCCTGTGGCACACCTGAAATCACTCTTACTTCGGAAGACTTCTCTCCATTGAGAATGACATGCTGCGTTCTGTTATCTAGGAACTCCTCAATCCAATCACACAATTGGTCTGATAGTCCATATGCTCTTACTTTGTTAATTAAACGACTGTGGGGAACTGTATCGAACGCCTTGCGGAAGTCAAGAAACACGGCATCTACCTGTGAACCCGTGTCTATGGCCCTCTGAGTCTCGTGGACGAATAGCACGAGTTGGGTTTCACACGACCCTTTCGAAACCCAGGCTGATTCCTACAGAGTAGATTTCTAGTCTCCAGGAAAGTCATTATACTCTTGTTAGGAACTGGACTGTACTGATAAACACAGATGGAGATGTGGCACCATTGGACTGAGAAGCTGCTGGCATGCATCAAGTAGGGCTGCCAGTGGACAATGGCTTGTGGCATTGATGTTGGAAACATGAGGCGAACACTGATGCAGGCTGACCAGGAAGAGGATGGTGGCAGGACACAGGTGGCAAATAGATCGTGGCTGGTGGGACACTTGGGTGCCAATGGGGCTAGGCAGGCAGTAACAGCTGGAGAAGACATGGCAGGAGCTGTGCCAGATAGTGCAAGCAAAATGCTCCTGGAGCCCGTCGGGTTCTCATCACCAGGGGCAGCAACAGCTGAGGGAGGAAGGAGGGATGGCCACAGCATTGGACTTCTGGCAGAAGGTATGAGCAACATTGGGCATTGCTGGTGGGGTCAAGCTGCTGGGCCAATGTAGTCAGATGAGGTGCAGAGTAAACCTGGAAAAATGAAACACCTGTAGCAGCATTGTTTAGAAAGGGCAACTGGGCCGCCAAAAGTGAGAAACTGGTTGCAGCTTGGCCTTGCAACAAAACTTTTGAGACCAAAAGTGAAGATGTGCAGGGAAGTCAATGAGGCGGTACAAGATGGCCGTGATTAAAGACTTCTGAGGGTGGTGCCTAGGTGACAGCACCACCAGGTAGGGCCTGACCAAAGGCAGAAGGCAGGCGATGCAGGTGCCAGTGAGAGAAGTAGAGAACAAAATATGGAAAGAGCCACAATGACGACGGAGGAGAACCAGGAGGGGAAGGAGGAGTTGTAAGGCGGGCACGAAGCATCAGCGAGAGCAAAGTGATGAGAGACATGACAGGAGGTGACAGATGAGATCTGACAAGAGAAGGAAAGTTCTTAGCGATGGCACCAGTTGAGAGAGAAAGGAAGTACCCAGAGTGGGAAGGATGTTGGGGGTTGCAGAAGATAAAGTTGGGGCATGGAAGGAGCCGAGATAAACGGGCAAGAGAGGGCAATGGTAAAAGCACGAAAGAGGTCCCTAAATTGACAGGAAAGGATAGAAGTAAATAGCGTGGTGGAATGGCACAAGCAGGATGACAGTGGAATGAAGGAATGAAGTGGACTATCGAAAGACAGAAACAAGAGGAAACAAGTAAGAATAAGTAAGAGCATGTTGAGGAATCACTGAACATGGGACAAGAAAAATGTGCAGACATCTGTAACCCAAAGGAAACAGGAGCAATGCTTTCTGAACACAGAGCAAAACCATGCAAACACTGTGTGGAAGCACATGAACACAGAAAGGAAGGCTACATGGTGGAACACAAGGGACTGTGAATAAGTATCCAGAGACAAAAAAGTAATGAGATGTGCATAAGACAATATATGTTCCCGGGTAGCCAAGAATAATAGAGCTTCATTGATCCTTGTTGTTACATACATTCCTCAGGTTGCAAATGGAGCAGCTTTCCAGTGAAGGCAAGTTAGAGATTGTCCTGTTCCACTAAAAGATTGTTGCTAATATGAGAATTATTCTTTAAGTAGCCAGTTGGGCACTCTGTGATGACTGACAAACACTGCTATAGGAACCATCAGTACACTGGCAATGCCAATATTGTGGGCTGCAGTCTTAGGAGTATAGTCATGCCTCTCAGAGGTAGGTAGTTAACGTTAAGCTTGGAATTTAGAGGACACTGCACAGCAGCTCACCAACCGATCTAAAGGATGTCCAGTGGAGGATGCATGGGGGCTTAATTATAAATTTAATGCAAATATTTTTAATTTTTAGTAGTTGTCTGTCCGATTACGAAGTCTCGTAAACGGTTGGCCCTGACTAGTATTTGTACGCAATCTGACTGCATAGAACAACAACAAAGAATGAAATGAAATTTCCGTTAACACAATTAATTAATCAAGTCCCCAGCAACTATGAAAGCTACGAAACAACAAGCCACAAGTGTCGCTGTGCTGTGTGTGGAAGTGTGATTCAACGTACACACTGGCACGGTTCTTCTTCAATCAGACAAGAAATTTTAAATACCATTTATACTGAAGTAATTAAAAAAAATAGAAATACTATAATTGCGTAAGGAAACCAGAATTACACTCTAATACAAGAACACAAGCCAGATGCTTTGTTGACTGAACCTGTAATGACGCATTATTTAAGACATTGAAATAATAAAAAGAAAAGGGAATTTTTTTACCTTCATATACTATATTGACGAAAAGCACTCTGATCATTACAATATCTCCATTCGAACAACATCTGCTGTCTAGCCCATCAAACAACTGCATAAAACATGGAACAAGCGCTCCCTACTACAACATCTAAACACCGACTCACTACTACCACATCTCGATAAGCACTCTCCACCACGACTTCTCGACAAGAACTGCCAGTGGAGGCGGCGGAATAAAACTCTTTGGCGCAATCTCTGGCGCTGTGGCTCAGTGTAGCCACCTTTCAAGGAACACTGTCTATCAAACTTATCGCAGCCTCTTTGCCATCTGGTGTGCTGGTACCAGCTTACGCCAACACATTCCCCCCCGTGAAATGCTGCGCCGTTGCCATGTAGTGAGGCTTTGAATGACAAAGGGGAGGGAGGCAGGACACTGGACGTAGAGATGGGCCAGAATCTGTGGCTGTGGTAGACGGCACACTCCCGGCCGTACCCTGCTATCTGGCCTGTGAGGAAATAGGAAAATTCTCCACATAACTGCTGCCATGGCACATGTCCAGCCCTGAGGGCATGTCGTGGAGCAATGACAGTGATGGCGACAGCAACTTTGATGTCAGGTCCAGGTCCATTGAGTCAGCGAGCGGGGACATTACGGGCAAGAGTGCATCATCCCACCCACCCACTCCTCCTGGGGAGCCCTGGTGGGACCAGCAGGTGGCTGCATGGTCCTGAAGTCATGAATCTGGGGGAAGAAAAGCAGCAGAGTCACGGGGCAAATGACACTGCGGTGGCTCTGCAACTTGTCAGGACCTGAAATCAAATACATAAAAGAGTCAACGCGTTTCTGGATCACCCCTATTTCCCAGCACCCACGGTTGCCATAAACCCTGAAAAACACAATATCGTGCTGCACAAAGCGATACTTGCACCAGATGCTGTGGTGGTTGTAGCAAGTATAGCAGCATCAGATGGTGGCGACCGTGCAGTAGTTCAACCGGTGATGGTCCGTCTCGTGGGTGGGAGCGATAGGTGAGACACAGTTGCAGCACCTGTTGTGTTGGAATGCGAAGCTTGGTTATTTGTTGTTTGAAAATGCATATGAAGTGTTCTGCTTCTCTGTAGGTCTGGGGGCAAAAATGGAGAACTTGTTAGATGATGAACGCCATTTCGTTCACAAAATTGTTCAGTTACGTGAAGTGAACTGTGGTCCATTGCTGACAAGTACTTCTGTCAAACCCTTTATGACAAATATAGAGGCAACACTTAAGTGGTGCCGGCCGGTGTGGCAGTGCGGTTCTAGGCGCTTCAGTCTGGAACCGCGTGACTGCTACGGTCGCAGGTTCGAATCCTGCCTCGGGCATGGATGTGTGTGATGTCCTTAGGTTAGTTAGGTTTAAGTAGTTCTAAGTTCTAGGCGACTGATGACCACAGAAGTTAAGTCCCATAGTGCTCAGAGCCATTTGAACTATTTTTGAACTTAAGTGGTGGTACGTGATCCAGTAGAAACAAATGGAAACTTGCTAAAAGAGTCTACCACTATCACACAATGAGTGTTCCAAAATGGTCCTGCAAAGTCTATGTGCACTTGTTGCCATGCAGATTGAGTCTTAGGCCAAGCTGAGAATGTCTGTGGTGGAGCTGATAAGTTCTCCACGTGTGCACAACACTGTGATGCCATCTGTTCAATGTGGGCGTCCATGCCCTGCCAATTACAGTGCCAGCATGCCAACTATCTAGCGTTAACTATTCCCCAGTGTCCTTTATGGAGCAATTACAACACATTTATTTATTTATTTATTTATTGTCCTCTGAATCAATACTGTACATGACATGCACATTGTGCTGTACAAATGTACATTTGATGTTTAACATTATTATAATTTGCTGGCATGAAGTAATATGCCAAAAATTTACATAAACACGAGTTTACATACATATTTTCTGAGAGGTTTATGAACACACAAATTTATGAACACACAAATTACATACTCAATTACACATTTGTATTTTAGTGCTTTGTTCCTCTCACACATGTACGCAACGGTATCTGGTTGGATATTCTTTCTGCACTTAATTTGTTTAGTACCAGATGATATAGATGTAATATTTGTGCACATATTGTAGGGGCTCCAGGTCACCAACAAGTGACATTTTCAGTATAAGCAGTTCCATCAGTGGCACCCAGCAATGTTGAGTAGGTGCAGACACCACAAGTGACTTCATTTCAGTAGAAGCAGTTCCACCAGTGGCACCCAGTAATGTTGAACAGGTGCAGACAGCAGTCCATAATATTCACTATCACTAATCACACTGTTCATCAGAGTTTATCAGCAGAAATTAAACATGTCCTAGTGGCACCAATCATGTAGAAAAAGTGAAGGTAACAGTCCATAATATTCACTATCACTAATCACACTGTTCATCAGAGTTTATCAGCAGAAATTAAACATGTCCTAGTGGCACCAATCATGTAGAAAAAGTGCAAGTAACAGTCCATAATATTCACTATCACTAATCACACAGTTCATCAGAGTTTATCAGCAGAAATTAAACATGTCCTAGTGGCACCAATCATGTAGAAAAAGTGCAAGTAACAGTCCATAATATTCACTATCACTAATCACACAGTTCATCAGCAGAAATTAAACATTTCTAAGTGTCACACATCAATGTTGAACAGGTGCAGGTATGAACAACAGTTTGAATGCCCACACAATTGCTTTTACAAAATTATTCTCAATGCTCTTACACTAAACATACAAATTATAATAAACACACGAATGATATCAGATAATTGTCATATTAAATACTACAAATACACAAATATCAGTAAACCTATAATATTTATGGGTGTCAGTGCAAGCCACAACAAACAAGTAAAATAATATTTAGGAGATAGGTCGGTACCAATTATCTGGGATTAGGAAGGGAAAACACACAAAACACACTCACTCATCTTTCGTCCACATTAGTGCTACTGTGTAATTGAATAGTGTTAACTGTGTAAATGCAATTCTGTCAAAATTTGATGTTCATCATGTGTATCAAGTAGTAGTGGCAGCAATGTATAACAGTCAATAATAGTTAGTCAACGTCATAGTCATCATGTCAAGACCAATGTTTGCCAAGCCAGATCAAAATGTACGGTTGCTGAACAACTGTCAGTGTGCCAAGATATTCAATTACTTCCTCTCTCTCAAAAAAAAAAAAAAAAAAAATAAATGTACTGCTTATTGATTTAACAAGGTGTGTGTAGACAACCTTCCTTCCACTTCAGTGTTCTAGTCTGCCATCTTCATCCTCCTTGTTCCATATAAACCAACAAAAAAAATGCTCCTCACTTACTTTGCCTCTTATCCATCAAAACTCCAGTAATCATCAGCATCACATAATCTTAATACTTCAATAATACCTCTTACATCCATACATATAAACCTTATCATCAATATCATTTACCTTGCCTCTTGTCCACCAAAACTCCAATAATCATCAACTTCACACAATCTCAATACCTCAATAATACCTCTTCAATACGTTGATACATATAAACCTTATTACCAATATCATTTCATTTCCATAACAATTCTTTCCTCTAGTCAGTCTCCTCGAACAAGTACAGATAAAATCCTAGTGCAAACTTCAATTTATCATCCCATGCAATCCAAAGACACAATGTCCACACACAAGCTCTGTGTAATCCATCTGACCCAAATCTTCTACTCATTATGAATTATAAGATACATTTTGGTTACCTTGTCCATAATTAAATAAAAGAAATGCATACATGACCTCTAACAGACTTTAGTTCGAATAACTCTCAGTAATTAAGTACGATTACGGAGTGTGAATGATCATAATATTTCACAGTGTGTACACCACTTCAAGAATCATGGCAGAAGCAAACATGTGGAGTATTTTTTGTGTCAAGTGTCACTTGCTATTTCAATTGCTCACGAAGAATGCAGTGTAATAATTGTTAATGGTCTAAACCTAGTATTGTTATGTCATGTCGTTAGCTTCCTTCCTATTAGCATTAATTTATACAGCTTCCATAAAACCTCCCGCTCATGTGACTTCTATGAAGTTTCTTGTACCAACGTCGTTCGTAGAATTATAGCAGTTCAGTTTCTTATCTTAAAAATATAAGGCACTAAGCGTAAGCAAAACATGCAACAGCTAGTAAATATACCAGTAGAGAACAGAATGTCAACAAGTGGATGCAGCACAATCCCTACAACAAGGCTCTGCCAAGCGAACAATAATTAATACCATAGTGTAACCTAAACTCTTTGTTCGTACACTGTACATCAGCATTGCTATATTCTAAGTTGAAGAGTAGTTATGACAACAAAACATAAATGTGTAAATATGCAATCCATACGCAAAGCAGCAAATATATATCTTACATCATAAACAGGTCATTAGCATCATATCAGCATAAGCAAATAAATGTTCATATGTAATCTTAATAAGTAAACATGAAGGCGCAAGCAGATAAATCACAAAGTGTAACCTACATACATAACCATATCAGCACAATTAATCAGGTGACAATTATAATTTAAATAAATAAGCACAGCAGGCACATAGTAAAAAACATATGACGTCAGTGAAAAAGCAGTGCAGCCAAGCGATGCATAATATACACAAGTAACAACCCTGTTCATTAATAAAACATTGTCAAAATCAGTTAATGTACGCAAGCACGTCGCTTCACAAGTAAATTCATAGAACATGAAATTAAGCACAAAGTATGAATCACGTAATCGCGAGCAGCAAAATACATCTAAAGTATGTACCTAAGTGGAAATATGTTACCTGAAAAATGAACTCAATTAATAGTTACCTTTTTAGTTTATTACTTTCTTCTTCGAAATGACATTCTTCCTGAAAATTTCTCGATAGCAAGTCCTCTTAACGTCGGACACACACAGAATTTACCTGAAGTTCTTAAATATTTTATACAAACGTATCCTGAAAAATACTGGACGTTAATAACATAATTTATCAAGTCACTATAGCTTTATACTGAATTTATTCCGAGAAATTAGACTGTGTATTTGTTTACGTCTGTCAGTGCATTCGCACTGAGCGCTTGACGTAGGAAGTAATTGTTTGCGGTCAACGACTGCCTTGTGTGGCGCGCAGACTTCACTGTTGCTTTGAGTATCTGCCGCCGCCGGAACACGGCGCGGTATTCTTGCATTCTCCGTGTGCTTACATGTAACTGTTAATTTCTCTAAAGTATGTCATTCCACAAAAATTTTAACGTTCGATATATGATGTATTCCCTTAGAGCGCCGAGATTTAAGAGTTTCTACTTCGACAGTGTTATCATGAATAATTTTGCAAATTCTATATGGACCGTTATAAAGCAGAAAAAAATTTGCGACACAAGCCCTTTCCTTTGTGAGACAAACGATGAGACTTAATTAACACCTTCTGACCAACTGACAAGGTTTTTAAACGACCAGGACGTTTAGCTGATTTCTCTCTTCTAGCAGCCGCAGATGCAATATTTTGTAGAGCCAGGTTGACAACTTCAGAATGCCGCAGTTTCCGTGTAGGTGGAAAAGGAACAATTTCAGAAATGCGATTTGTCGGTGCTTTATTTTTTAATATCAATAGGGGCGGTAAAGAAGTTGAATCATTAGGGAGTTCATTCAGAATGTTTTGAAAAATATGAAGATACTGATCCCAAGTTCTGTGATTCTGATGACAATAAAGTCGACACAACTTATTGATTTCCTTCATCCATCTCTCTGAAGCGTTAGATTGAGGGTGAAAAAGTTAAATGAAAATTGGTTTAATCTTACGACACCGTAGAGTACGAAGCCAAATTTTAGAGCGAAACTGTGATCCATTATCTGATATAACCTTATCAACATGACCCACTTCTTTAACAAAATGTTTGATGAAAGCGTTAGATACTGAACGAGCTGTTGCTTTGCGTAAAGGTGTAAAACACACATATTTTGATGTCAGTTCCACTGCTACGAAAATGTACCCAAAACCATTAGTAGAACGAACCACTGGACCGAACAAATCGACTGCAGCCATGTCCTTTAATTTCGCTGGAATGATAGGAAACAACGGTGCTCTGTGAGAAATAGTTGGCGGCTTAGCCTTTTGACATAATTTGCATTTGGCAAGAACAGATCGAATACGTTTTTCCATATTACTGAAGTAGCTATTTTCTCGTAATTTGTGAAAGCATTTTCTGGGACCAAAGTGTGCATAACTGAAATGTGTGTACCAAATCAATTTATTAACCCACTCATCGGGAATACAAACTAACCAAACAGAGTTGTCGACCGATTTTCGTTTAAAAAGAATATCATTACGAAGTAAATAATACTGTCTAATCGCTACGCTTTCCTTTTTCCTCCACTTCTCCTTAATGTCCTTCCAGATTGGATCCTTATTTTGCTCCTTAGCGATGTCCTGGAGCGAAGACGAAATAAAATTCTCAAACGCAACACCTTGAATATACATCAAACAATAATTGTTTTCTTTGCAGTCCTCCTTAGCACTTTGTTTCAAACCCATAGGTGCACGTGGTAAAGCATCAGCAACAATATGTGAAGAACCCTGTATGTAAACAATACTAAAATCAAATTCCTGTAGATACAGCGCCCATCGTGACAATCTGCCATGAGTTAATTTTGTTGACATAAGAAATTCCAGAGCTCGATGATCGGTGTAAACCTTAGTATGTCTGCCAAACAAAAATGTCCGAAATTTTGTGAAAGCCCAAACAACAGCCAAGGCTTCAAGTTCCGTAATCGAATAATTCTTTTCTGATTTAGAGAGAACACGTCTTCCAAATGCAATAGTCTTCTGTACTACAACGCCGTTTTCTTCTATTTCTTGAAATAAATGTGCACCTAGGCCTTTGTATGATGAGTCCGTCGCCAAGCAAAAATCTTTAGATAAATCCGGATGTGAAAGAAGTGGAGCAGCAACTAAAGTATCACGAAGTTTTTCAAATTCTGCTTGAGCTTCCTCATCCCAACACCAATTAGAATTCTTTCCAGATAGTTCACATAAACGAGGTGTGGCCAAATCGTCCAATCTAACAAAGCGTCTAAGAAAATTACAGACACCAAGGAAACTACGAACATCACGTTTTGTAGTAGGAACTGCATAACTACGAATAGCATCTAGTTTCTCTGGATCAGGAAGAATACCTTCTGTAGAAATAATGTGACCAAGAAATTTCACCTGAGAACGACCAAATTCAGATTTTTCCAAGTTCACTGTAATGCCAACTCTTGCAAAAATACGTAATAATGAATCCAAAATTTTGTTATGCTCACTCCAAGAACGTTTAGCAATAAGAATATCGTCAACATATGAAGTAATATTGTCACGAAGATAAACAGGTAAAATTTCGTTTAAACTACGAATGAATGCTGCTGAAGATACAGTAAGTCCAAACGGTAATTTCCGAAACTGGTAACAGTTACCAAAGGCTAAAAAGGCAGTGTATTTTCTACAATCAGGGTGGAGTTCTATTTGCCAAAAACTTGCGCGCATATCAATCGTGGATAAAACTTTAATTCCATGGAAATGTTGAAGAAGTTCATCTAAATTTTGTTGGGCGGTCAGTTTCAGGAATAATGAATTATTTATCTGTCTGGAATCCAGAACCAAACGAATTGACCCATCCTTTTTAAGAACGACGTGTAATGGGCTGGTATAAGGACTGACTGCTTGCTCAATAATGCCTTGATCTAACATGTATTGAAGTTCACTCTTAACCTTGCCTATGTAAGCCAAAGGAATAGCGTACGTTTTCCCCCGAAATGGTGTCTGTTCTTTTACTTTAAATAAATATTGTAAGCCTTGTATATTTCCTGTGTGATGACTAAATACTGTAGCATGTGAAGTCAAAATTTGGTGCAGTTCTTCTCTTGCAACGTCATCTGGCACTTCAGCTTTCTTAACCTTTTCATTAATTAACTCTTCGCTATTAATTATATCATCCATCGCGTCTCTATATCTATTGTCGTTGTCATGAATGAACACATTGTCGTCATAATACTCAGCGAAAACATCAGAAGTAAGAAACCTTAAACATTTTGTATCTGATTCAGATCTTGTTAAACACTCGAAAAATTTCGGCATTCCGGCAACAGTCAAATTCACACTTCCTTCTTTAAAGTTCAAAATTGCCTTATGTGTGTTAAGAAAATCCATACCTAATATAATTTGTGTACTAAGTAATGGAACAATAATAAAATTAGCAGAAAATTCGTATCCTTGACAAATGAAATTTAGGTTGGTCTGTTGTTTGACTTCCACACTTTTTCCAGAAATCGCTCCTCGAATTGTAGTTTTAGAAACAGGTAACACAGGGCAAGCAATAGTTCTTACACATATACGAAAAACTGATTCACTAATGACATTCAATGGACTCCCAGAATCTAAAACTGCAGTGAACTTATTCTTACCCACACATACTTCAATAACAGGATGTAAAAATGCGTCTACATTATTTTCCTTTTCGTCTAGCAAAATGTCTCTCATGTCTTCCAAGCGTACGTAGTGTAAAGTCGTAGTGTCATTACTTTCTGAACCGTCTATATTGCTGCCAGAAGCCGAAGCTACAAGTCATTGTCGATTGTTTGCGTCACGTCTTTGATTATTCCCGTCATTTCGCGGATCAATTTCTACGATTTGCACTTGTCTCTCGGAATTTCTGTCACGCGGAGGATGCCAATTAGGTCCCTCCTGTCTGTTTGATGTAAATTCTTGGTTGTGTCTGTTATAAAAATCTCTATTTTCCTGTCTATCTGAACGACTGCTTCTTGTGTAATTTCGACTGTCACTTCTGAAATTACTGTTAGATCTACTACCCTGGTTATTTCTGTAGTAAGAATTTCTATTATTGTATGAATAATTTCTGTCTTGATGATACCGATTACTGTTTCCGTATGATTGATCATTCTGATAGGAATTACCGTTATTATAATTGTCTGTGTAATTTCTGTCAGAACGTCTGTGTCATAAGGCTGGTATCTATTGTCCTGTCTGTTACGTCTGTCATTCTCAAAATTACCCATATAATGCCCGTTCCGATCACTATCCCTTTTCTCTGAAAATCTATTATGATTACCGTTACTGAAAAAATTACAAGAAGTCCAGTCGTCGTTGTCATACTCAAGTTCTTGTAGCAAAGTCTTAAAAGTCTCAATGTCGT
This sequence comes from Schistocerca nitens, assembly GCF_023898315.1. Classification (NCBI taxonomy): domain Eukaryota; kingdom Metazoa; phylum Arthropoda; class Insecta; order Orthoptera; family Acrididae; genus Schistocerca; species Schistocerca nitens. The sequence goes on along the minus strand of NC_064619.1, from coordinate 737,402,123 downwards.
CTTTACATCTTCCGGCTAAAGCAATTTGTCTTATGGATTGTGGCAGCTTAGTTAAACAAATGCGAATTAATTCAGTCGGGCTATAAGGGCTGGAAAGGAACTGATTCTTTCGAATCATGTCTTCAAAGTATTCTGCTGGCGTGCGGAACTCAGACTGTTTAAAATTACGCTGCATAATAAGACTGTGTTTGACTCTGTCTTGCGTGTTTTCGGACCAATATGCCGATAGAACTGCATGATAAAAATCATTTGAATTATTACAATCTGTAATAAGTGCGCGCATCCGCGTCGCCGGTTCGTTTTCTAAATATCCACACATATATTCCAGTTTGTGACTTAGTGGCCAATTTGGTGGAAGTGCGTACATTAATTGATCTAACCATGAACATGGATGTATGTCATTCTTAGAATTGCGAAAGATCTTAAATTTCCGAACAGTCAAAAAGTGTTTATAGTCAAAGTTTTCACCTCGTGGCGACAAAGACCTACCGCGTCTGTCCCAGTCCCAATGTCGATTATTGTTAAGTTCGCGCGCCTGGCGCTCTCTTGTTGCATCCCGTAAATGAAACAAATTACTTTCTTCAAACCCCTCTGCTATCTGTGATTCTAAATTTCTTTTGCTGTCTTTTCCTACGATTTCGCCTTCAATTTGTTTGACTTGCTTTTGTAATGCCTCAAATTCCCTTTTAACGCGTTCATTAAATTTTCCCTGATTTTCAACATGCTTATTTATGTTCTGGTACTCTTCAGTTTCTGCAAATGGTAATGGAGCTGTATCATCCGAATCTCTGTCCCCATTTAAGCTAAGACTTGTCAACTTATCTGAAATCTCCTCAACTCTTTCCGATAAGTCACCTAATTTTTCTTTCTGTTTATTTACGTCTTCCGTAAGTGTCGCGACTCGGGTTTCAGTATTGACACATTTGGTAGTGTTGTGTTAGGTTATTTAATCTGTCATTTGGTACTGATTCCTCGATTCTCTCAAATATTTCTTCCTTATCGTGTGCACGTTGTAAATTTAACTCTGAAAATTTTTGTACTATCACGCGGTCTCTTTCTTCCTGTTCTATATCCTGTTCCTTTTGTCTGATTTCTATTGAAATTAATCTATTATTGTGAGCATTCAAAATCGGTTGTACTTCTTTTCTAATTTCTTTCTTTAATTCATCTTTCATGTTTTTGAAACATGTCCCTATTTGTGAGTCTAACCGTGTTGCCAAAGTTCCCATCTCTGTTTTTAATTCAGATCCTAACTGTGATCCCAGTGAGTCTAACCGTATTTCCATTGTTCCCATCTCAGTTCTAATTGTTCCTATTTGTGAGTCTAACCGTGTTTCCATTGTTCCCATTTGTGATCCCAGTGTGTCTAACCGTGATCCCAAATTTAATATTGCACCCATCAACTGCTCCATATGAACAGGTTCAAAATTCCTTTCGCCCCTAACATTTCCCACAAAACCAGATTCCTTCGTCATAGCTGTAAAGCTATCTGTGTTCGATACTATTCCAGAATCTTCTGTCGTTAATCTCGAATTCTGAAAATTTTTTAATTGTGAAAAGTTTTGAATTGGTTCCGGACTATTTTCCCGACTTATTAAATTGTTTTCAACTTCATTATTCATCACACAGTTCTCCTGTGTTGGCGAGTTCGCCATGTTAACAATTTCGTCATTCTCACTATCCATCATTTTTGCCTTTTTCATTGATCGCGTAATCATTTACAAAACATACAAAACTCGTCGCAATACGAAAATTACACAGAATGACACTTTATCACCAACAATATCATTCACACGAAATGTTTCCCTCAAACACGATTAACGAACAATTGAAATAATTGCACTAAATTGTCAAACCCGTAGACAAGACAACAAAAATTAAATTCTGCAAAAAAAAAAAAAAACATTAGGAGAATGACAATTACCAAATCTACACATGCAATATAGACTACAATTACTAAACTACAAATTACTACAACAATACTACTGTCTACTATTTTTACAATCAGAAGAATTCCAAGGGACGATCCGAAGCAGCGGTCGCCACGTGCATGGGGGCTTAATTATAAATTTAATGCAAATATTTTTAATTTTTAGTAGCTGTCTGTCCGATTACGAAGTCTCGTAAACGGTTGGCCCTGACTAGTATTTGTACGCAATCTGACTGCATAGAACAACAACAAAGAATGAAATGAAATTTCCGTTAACACAATTAATTAATCAAGTCCCCAGCAACTATGAAAGCTACGAAACAACAAGCCACAAGTGTCGCTGTGCTGTGTGTGGAAGTGTGATTCAACGTACACACTGGCACGGTTCTTCTTCAATCAGACAAGAAATTTTAAATACCATTTATACTGAAGTAATTAAAAAAAATAGAAATACTATAATTGCGTAAGGAAACCAGAATTACACTCTAATACAAGAACACAAGCCAGATGCTTTGTTGACTGAACCTGTAATGACGCATTATTTAAGACATTGAAATAATAAAAAGAAAAGGGAATTTTTTTACCTTCATATACTATATTGACGAAAAGCACTCTGATCATTACAATATCTCCATTCGAACAACATCTGCTGTCTAGCCCATCAAACAACTGCATAAAACATGGAACAAGCGCTCCCTACTACAACATCTAAACACCGACTCACTACTACCACATCTCGATAAGCACTCTCCACCACGACTTCTCGACAAGAACTGCCAGTGGAGGCGGCGGAATAAAACTCTTTGGCGCAATCTCTGGCGCTGTGGCTCAGTGTAGCCACCTTTCAAGGAACACTGTCTATCAAACTTATCGCAGCCTCTTTGCCATCTGGTGTGCTGGTACCAGCTTACGCCAACACATTCCCCCCCGTGAAATGCTGCGCCGTTGCCATGTAGTGAGGCTTTGAATGACAAAGGGGAGGGAGGCAGGACACTGGACGTAGAGATGGGCCAGAATCTGTGGCTGTGGTAGACGGCACACTCCCGGCCGTACCCTGCTATCTGGCCTGTGAGGAAATAGGAAAATTCTCCACATAACTGCTGCCATGGCACATGTCCAGCCCTGAGGGCATGTCGTGGAGCAATGACAGTGATGGCGACAGCAACTTTGATGTCAGGTCCAGGTCCATTGAGTCAGCGAGCGGGGACATTACGGGCAAGAGTGCATCATCCCACCCACCCACTCCTCCTGGGGAGCCCTGGTGGGACCAGCAGGTGGCTGCATGGTCCTGAAGTCATGAATCTGGGGGAAGAAAAGCAGCAGAGTCACGGGGCAAATGACACTGCGGTGGCTCTGCAACTTGTCAGGACCTGAAATCAAATACATAAAAGAGTCAACGCGTTTCTGGATCACCCCTATTTCCCAGCACCCACGGTTGCCATAAACCCTGAAAAACACAATATCGTGCTGCACAAAGCGATACTTGCACCAGATGCTGTGGTGGTTGTAGCAAGTATAGCAGCATCAGATGGTGGCGACCGTGCAGTAGTTCAACCGGTGATGGTCCGTCTCGTGGGTGGGAGCGATAGGTGAGACACAGTTGCAGCACCTGTTGTGTTGGAATGCGAAGCTTGGTTATTTGTTGTTTGAAAATGCATATGAAGTGTTCTGCTTCTCTGTAGGTCTGGGGGCAAAAATGGAGAACTTGTTAGATGATGAACGCCATTTCGTTCACAAAATTGTTCAGTTACGTGAAGTGAACTGTGGTCCATTGCTGACAAGTACTTCTGTCAAACCCTTTATGACAAATATAGAGGCAACACTTAAGTGGTGCCGGCCGGTGTGGCAGTGCGGTTCTAGGCGCTTCAGTCTGGAACCGCGTGACTGCTACAGTCGCAGGTTCGAATCCTGCCTCGGGCATGGATGTGTGTGATGTCCTTAGGTTAGTTAGGTTTAAGTAGTTCTAAGTTCTAGGCGACTGATGACCACAGAAGTTAAGTCCCATAGTGCTCAGAGCCATTTGAACTATTTTTGAACTTAAGTGGTGGTACGTGATCCAGTAGAAACAAATGGAAACTTGCTAAAAGAGTCTACCACTATCAGACAATGAGTGTTCCAAAATGGTCCTGCAAAGTCTATGTGCACTTGTTGCCATGCAGATTGAGTCTTAGGCCAAGCTGAGAATGTCTGTGGTGGAGCTGATAAGTTCTCCACGTGTGCACAACACTGTGATGCCATCTGTTCAATGTGGGCGTCCATGCCCTGCCAATTACAGTGCCAGCATGCCAACTATCTAGCGTTAACTATTCCCCAGTGTCCTTTATGGAGCAATTACAACACATTTATTTATTTATTTATTTATTGTCCTCTGAATCAATACTGTACATGACATGCACATTGTGCTGTACAAATGTACATTTGATGTTTAACATTATTATAATTTGCTGGCATGAAGTAATATGCCAAAAATTTACATAAACACGAGTTTACATACATATTTTCTGAGAAATTATGAACACACAAATTTATGAACACACAAATTACATACTCAATTACACATTTGTATTTTAGTGCTTTGTTCCTCTCACACATGTACACAACAGTATCTGGTTGGATATTCTTTCTGCACTTAATTTGTTTAGTACCAGATGATATAGATTTAATATTTGTGCACATATTGTAGCGGCTCCAGCATTTTACGAAAGTCTGGAGACGCTTGTGTTTCAGCCGTTTCGAACACGCGTTATTTTAAAGCAGGGCTTAAGGATGAGCATGGGATACTGCACCCATTTATTGTTTGTGCAGGAGAAACTGGAAGGGAGATAAGGCGTCGGTGCTGGCAAGTATTCAGATGTGATAATCAATCCCAAAAAAGTGATGAAAACATAAGAGTTTGTTACATAATCTGCAACAAATGAATGCAACAGTTTCACAGTCGCACATTTTTCCCTTTGCTCTGTCAAAACATATGTTTTTAAGGTTTTCAAATTTTTCCGTGTGTAGACCGTCAAATCCTGCCTATGTCCAGGCAAATCTGAACATGTCCTGGAATTTTGGAGAGCGAAGTTGATTATGTGTGAGTGCCTGAACTTTGATAATTGACACACGATCACGTAAACAATACTGCTCTGTGTACCTGTGCAGCTTCGCAAAATCATAGAATGTTTTCACAAAGTATTTCACTTGCCGAAAACCGAACACATCTAACGGTTGCACAAGAGGTGTACAACCGGGAGGAATGGTAATCACGTCTACTCCCACACTAAAATTGTATAATGCCTGATCTTTCTGTTCTTATAGCTGTAAAGGAGTAAGGCAAAATCTTTGTCCGCGTAAGGAGCAATCACAGGTTCATTAAAGTCTTTCACTAGTATTTTTTCCACTTTTCCTGACGCACTGCAATTCACAATGACATTCGGCGGAAAGATAATAGTTGTCTGAAAAAAAAAAAATTAACTTTTACTCGAGGGGAGACTTGAACGAAGGACATCTCGTTCCGCAGCTGCTCACGCTAACCACGGGACCACGGCGCTCCCGAGTCAAATTATCACTGATGTTGCCTACCATCCCCATGGACTACTCAGTTTGTATATTTTGCTTATTTTTTCATAGTTCCGCACAACTTCTTCCTGTTTTCTCGATTTATCTGTGTTCAGTTTTTCAAGGCCTATCCACTGTGCCAACTTATAACTAAATCTGAGGAGGGTGCGATGGGGAGGTTCCCTTGTTAGAGCAGGCATAGGAATGAAAACAATGCACGTTCAAACTTGTTAATAACCACTTCGCTAACAATGACAGCTTCATAGAAGTGGCACAGTGAAACATGTCTGATGGGTCCGTCGTTCGGTTTTTTCATTTCATACAGTTAAAGCAAAATTATATTGAACTACAATTTCAAATATTTACCGAAAACTGTGAAAAAATAATGTAAAATGAAAATATCACCACGCGATATTGTCATTTTAATACCGATACATCGGAAATAAAATTGTCGCCGATAAGTATCTATAATTTTTGGAAATTATTGATAAATCCATATTTTATTAGCAGCCCTAGTTTGAGTGTACAGTTCCACATTGGCCTCAGATCTTAATGAGTTACTGCTTAGCAGCCAGCTGTTGTTGCTGCTGCTGCTGCTCGAGCATCAGATTAGCGAAGCTGTTACTTCACGTCATCAAGAGAAACAATACTGGCTCTCTACGGATAGGAGTGTGGAAACTTAGATCCCTTAATCTGGCAGGTAGGTTAGAAAACGTAAAAAAGGAAATGGACAGGTTAGAAGGTAGATGTGGTGGGAATTAGTGTTCTGTGGCAAGAGGAAGCGAACTTCCGGTCCGGTGAATAAAGGGTTATAAATACGAAGTCAAATATGGGTAATGCAGGAATGGGTTTAATGATGAATAACAAAATAGGAATGCGGGTACGCTTCTGTGAACAGCATAGTAATGCATTATCGTTGCCAAGTTACATTCAGGTAAAAAAAGTCATGGATAGCAATACGAACACAGAGGGATGTAGTATCGCGAACATAAAGTATGAAAGGGCAGTGCATTGGTGGACCTGTCATTTGTACCCATGTGATTCATGTGAAAAGGTTCCGATTATTATGGTCACACGACGGTAATTAACTGACACTGAAGCGTAATTTCCATTCCGGAAAGTGTTAGGAAATTCAATATTCCGCGATCCACGGTGTCGAGAGTGTGCCGAGAACATCACATTTCCGGCATTACCTCTCACCACGCACAATGCAGTGGCCGACAGTCTTCACTTAACGACAGAGAGCAGCACTATTTGCGCACAGTGGTCAGTGTTAACAGACAACCAACACTGCGTGAAATAAGCGCAGAAGTAAATGTGGGACGTACGACGAACGTATCCGCTAGACACAGTGCGGCGAAACTTGGAGTTAATGGGCTACGGTAACAGACGACCGATGCGAGTGCCAGCACAACATCGCCAGCAGCGCCTCTCCTGGACTCGTGACCATTTGGTTGGATTCTAAATGACTGGAAAACTGTGTCATGGTCGGATGAGTCCCAATTTCAATTGGTAAGAGTTGATGGTAGGATTCGACTATGGCACAGGCCCCACGGACGCAAGTTTCAGCAAGGCGATGTGCAAGCTGGTGGTGGCTCCCTAACGGCGTAGGCTGTGTTTACATGGAACATACTGGGCACTCTGGGCCAACTGAACGGACCACTGATGGACTTCATGTTCCCAAATAACGGTGACATTTCTATGGATGACAATGCGCCATGTTACTGGGGCACAAATATTCGTGTCTGGTTTGAAGAACATTCTTGACAATTCGATCGAATGACTCGCCTGCCCAGATGGCCTGACATTAATTCCATCGAACACTTATGAGACATATAGAGGGTCAGTTCGTGCGCGAAACCCTGCACTGGCAACACTCCCGCAATTATGGGCGTCTACAGAGGCAGCATGGCTAATTATTTCTGCAGGGGACTCCGAACATCATGTTGAGTCCATGCCACACCCAATAGCTGCATTACGTCAGGCGAAAGGAGATCCGACACAATATTAGGAAGTATCCCATGACTTTTGCGACCTCCGACTAGTGACGAAGCCCACACCTACCGTAACAGTACAAATTTATGAGACACGTAGCTGCACTGATGACGAAAAGACTGAAGTGGAAACGTCTCTCTCTCTCTCTCTCTCTGAATTGATAGTGAATGAGAAGATTCTGGAAGATAACTATTAAGGAACGTTTTCCCAATATATCACGGTAAAGAAAATTACTGGCTGTTGTACCCGTCCGCGACGGGCAGGCGAAACGACTATACACGACAAACGTAAGCAAAAAATATGAGAAAATGAAATTAATTATTTCTGATAACCGATGCAAGTTAAACATCTGTTTACGTCACAGTCCAATAATATCGTCAAGCAGAAGACCACCAGGCCACTGAAACTACAGCCAGTGTCATTGTTCCGCGATGATGGACCGATCAACTTGGCACCATTCTTATGTAAAGATACAATTAACAAACAAGAAGAAATGATCGGCAGTTTGATCTCTGAGTGGACCGACTTAGAGTTATTGAAGTAAGTAATTAAAGAACACGTGATACATCCGGTCATTCTACCTTCAACACAATTCTTCAGTAATCCTTTATTTACTGTGCGGCACAAATATTCGTACATAATAATCAATGAGATGCGCTTTTCTACATAGACGCGACTCACATTTCCATTAAATATTAAATGTTTAACTAAATACATAAGAACATAGGAGCAGATGCACACCCTATCTATATCCGACAGGGAAAAACGCCACCGTTAGGCGAGGATAAATTAAGTACGTAACAATCTCTTATTTCTTCACCGTCACTACATATTTTGCATTTCACGCTTCGCTTACTTAGCAAATGTGTCTAACCAACAATTTTAATTACAAAACATTTCTTTGTATAAAAGCAAAACAATTTACTATAAATTACAGTATTAATAGATTTCTATATAAACGTCTTTCACAGGAAATGATGCATGTGTTATAGGCCCCATGAATGAATCAAGTTATATGATGAATACAACGAACTTTATGCATTCAACCAGTTACCAATTAGAATGAGATATTCACTCTGCTGCGGAGTGTGCGCTGATACGAAACTTCCTGGCAGATTAAATCTGTGTGCCACACCGAGACTCGAACTCAGGACCTTTGCCTTTCACGGTCAACTGCTCTACAATCTGAGATACCCAAGCACGACTCATGCCCCGCCCTCACAACTTCACACCTGCCATTACCTCACCTGCTACCTTCCCGCGAAAGACAAAGATCCCGACTTCGAGCCTCGTTCGGCGCACAGTTTTAATCTGCCAGGTAGTTTCAGTTACCAACTAGTACGCAAGTTTTAGTTTAAATATTTCGCAAAAGAATTTTACTCTTTTTTGAATGTACTAGTTACGATTTTTTGATAAATTATTTTCAGGAATATTCTCATTTGCTTTAGTTGTATAATCACCAAATAACTAAATTTACTTGCGCACTGATCGATGAATTCTGTCATTATTGCAAGGTTTAGTTTACTTCAGGATTTCATGAGTACTTTTTTTTTTTACAGTATTTACATTTGACTATATGACGCAAAAGTGAATAGTTGGGAGGAATGGAAACAAAGTATATTTCCACGTAAACACAACTTGGCGTAGCCATCAGAAAAAAATGCCTCCGCAACACAAAAAAAAGAAAAAAAAAGAAAAACGCTGCGAGGGATAAAATTTTGCTTCATATCATCTAATCTGTTGCGGCTCCTCCGCCGCACCAACTGCTTCATTATTATTTATAGGACGTAAAAATTAGGCCTACATATTAGCACTTCAGATGTATAACGTAAAAAGTTAGTTGTACTCTCTTAAAACAAGAACAGAGTGCTCATTTAACGGCAGTACATATTAATTAACTTATTCACAATACAATGTAACATTTTATCACAAATTTTCCCGAATATTACTTGATATTAGACAATTTTTACTATCGTCAAAATACGGCCCAATAAACCGTGAAGCGATTTTACCTCGTAATTTCCGAACAAAATGTCAGTTCACGAAATCATTTCACCCAGATGAAAAAGATATAAAAGAGCGAACTTTCGTATAAAATTTGCGTCGGACAACCATTTTTCCCTATACAAGTTGTCTATTTTTCACTTGTAGCACAGACGCACCTAGAGATGGACACCTCTGCTGCCAACATTGCGAGTGATTTGTTGTGATGGATCACACTGTATCCTGCAGTCCAGTCAACTAAGACCAAAATAGTTCAACTGAGGAAGGAAAGATTCGTGTTGTTGCAAATTTTTGTACAGTGGTAAGGGAGAGTGTTACGAACGACATACTAAAAATCCTGACAGGTGAGGTTTGAGCGCGGAGGTTGGCGCCTGGGGGAGTTCAAAGGTAACATTTTTCTGTTTTTCTGGAATATCTCGAAAACGGCGGCTTTTTGCGCAGATGTTTTCCAGTATAAAATTAAACTGCATTAAATATCCTACAATAAAAGGTACCATTCATTTCTTCGCCTAAGACTAATAGTTTCTGTGTGTTTTTTTAAATTTGTGTTAATTATTAAATAAAATGGGTTAAGAACAAATATGAAATGTGTGTACCACATCGCCGGCCGGAGTGGCCGTGCGGTTCTGGGCGCTACAGTCTGGAACCGAGCGACCGCTACGGTCGCAGGTTCGAATCCTGCCTCGGGCATGGATGTGTGTGAGTCCTTAGGTTAGTTAGGTTTAATTAGTTCTAAGTTCTAGGCGACTGATGACCTCAGAAGTTAAGTCGCATAGTGCTCAGAGCCATTTGAACCATTTGTGTACCACATCTAAGTGCAGGAGGACCGTATTATCGGATTAAAAAAATTGTGTTCTGGGGGTGCAACAGCGTGGAAAGGGTTTGGGGAGGAGATGGAAGTTAGAAACGTTAGGGAACATAGGTCGCCAGATTGTGGCCACGCACTTTTCTTCTTCAAACGTCTGCAAACTGAAGAAAATGGTTCAAATGGCTCTGAGCACTATGGGACTCAACATCTGAGGTCATCAGTCCCCTAGAACTTAGAACTACTTAAAACTAACTAACCTAAAGACATCACACACATCCATGACCGAGGCAGGATTCGAACCTGCGACCGTAGCGGTCGCGCGGTTCCAGACTGAAGCGCCTAGAACCGCTCGGCCACATCGATCGGCCAAACTGAAGAGCAGACCACTTTCTCTACCCAGTTACATTGCAAAAAGCAATAAAAAGGTGTTTCAAAAAGTTCTACTGACCCTTCCACGACTCACCTTATGAATCACTGGCGACGCAGTGAGCAGACACTCACTGTTGGGGGAGGGGACGGGCGGAGGTGAGGTATTTTCCACAAAGTGTGTTAACACTGCATTGATCACAGAGATGAGTAGCTAAGCAGATACATAACACTAACACAAGGAAGCATATGGAGAGGATTTTCGTAAATCCATGTACACTCTTCTGCACTGCTACCGTAGAAATCGATTCTTAGTCATCCTGTACGGCAACTGGAGCGTTCTTCCAGGAAAGGCACATACCCTCACCACGATCTCTGCTCGATTTTCAATTACAGACAGATTATGCTTTTACAGCATTTCCTGTCCAGTTCTCTCGTGTGTGTGAACAAAATAAATTCACTGGGAACGCGTTTATGTAATGGAATTATTTTCAGTTTACTAAGTGAGTACTTATTTGTTATTTAGTAGTTAAGTGACCTTTTAGGTAAATTGCGTTCATATGTATAAAGGCAGAGAAGTCAATAGTGATCTTTATGGTGTCAGTAGGAAAGGGATTGGACTGGTAGATTAGGACTTTGCTTCTGTCTACCATTGACAGCATATTGTAAGGCTTTGTAATTGTGTTGTATTCACTTGGCTGTCAGTTAATGAATGACAAGAAAGTTCCTGCACTTCTCTCACCATTATCTGCATTGGATGTCAATACGTGCGATGGAATAGAATTGATAATATTCATACGTAGAACAATAATCTGCTATAATGCTTTGATTTACTTGTGTTGAAATCTGTGAAGTTCCGTAGCATCTAGGTTATACGCTTCAGTTACAGAGAGAGCCAATTTGAGACTCTGGGCCTCTTCAGACATTAGGTGAGCAGAGACTGGGATGACGCATTCGTTACCCTAATGGTACGAAAAGTATTCCAGCCGTTGTCTCCAGTTGAGTGTATAAAATGAACATGGTCAAACATTTTGCGACCATGTTACTTGGCACAGGATTTTTGTTGTGGTAGGCAGCTGACAGGATGAGTCCTTTTTGAGCGGTGCTAGTTAGAAAGCTTTTCTGATATTTCACGCATATATATTGTTGAGTCATCCTTTATCATGCACTGCATCCTTGAGGGCTACTTTGGGTCCATGTGTGTGTGTGTGTGTGTGTGTGTGTGTGTGTGTGTGTGTGTGTGTGTGTCTGTGTGTGTGTGTGTGTGTATTTCATCGCAGTATATGACATATAGATGCAATCGCACATGAATGTTTTTCATGATGAACAGGTTCTTGTGGGCGTTTTTCATACGTTTTACATATGTTATGACCTGAGGTGGGTCTTACATTCGGTCCTGTAACAGGTCTTAGATATTCATTTTATGTATATGACGTAATGTATGCCCCTCAACTGTATACAACTTTACCTGTTCATGAGGTATTTTCTCCTTTATACATTTATAACCTTCTACTTATTTTGTCTTTCAGTAGGTTATTTCAGGGTTGTGCAGATAAATTATGTCCGACTGGCCAATAAAAATCATTAATAGTTATTTAGAGAAGTTTTTGATAAATAATATAATTGTACAATGTATTGAGTAGAAATTCGTTATGGTGTATTTTAGATATGTGACAATGGATGTGTCTCTCCGTTCTATCAAATGTTTGCTGTAAATTCACTTGTAGAGTCTTGTACTTGTTTCTCATTCCTTTTTTATCTTTTTTATGTTGGTTAATTGATAAGCTGGTAATGGCTACCGTTACTGTTTTATGCATGCAGGCATGAAGATGGCACACTGAAGCGCCGAAACTGGTCGCAACTAAGTAAATAAAATTTTAAGAACAGCGGCAAGCGTTTTAGTTTCCCACACTATTTCATATTTGTTCTTTACCCATTTGATTTAATAATTAACGTCAATGTTATACTATCATTACACTATTTTAAATAATCTTCGAGTTTTTCATCCCTTGCAACATGGAAACTATTAGCTTTAGAGAAAAAATGAATAGGACATCTTTTGTATGAAATGTAATGTAGTTCCATTTTGTGCTGGGAAACATTTTGCCAGAAGCTGTTGGTTTTGAAATATTGAAGAAAAACACAAAAAAGTGACTTTTTAACGTCCTCTCAACCCCATGCTGGTTTCCCACAGGTCAGGATTTGCAGTATGTTGTTCATATCAACCTCTCCTAGCACTGTACAAAACTTTGTGACTCTACGAATTCTTTCTCCTTATTTCCCTTCGTTGACTGGACTACTATGACAACCCGATGAAAGGGTTTGGGTTTACAGAATGTCTGAAGACCCTTACATACCATCAGGCATAGAACCAAGAGTGAAATATAGAGGATGTGGTGTTACGGTGTGGGGATGTTTTTCATGGTTAGCTTCTGCTTAAGCTAAAAGGAAATGTGCAAGGATGTGAACAAAGTTTACAGCATTATGTTCTGCGTACAGTAAATGGAAAGTTTGGAGACGATGGTTGTTTGTACCAGCGTGACAATCGACTCTGTCGTAAACCAACATTCGTGAGGCAATGGTTTGTGGGCAGTGAATTTCCTGAAATGTACTGGCCTGCCCAGAGTCCCGACTTGGACCCAGTGGAAGGCCCTTAAGTGAGTCACAACGACGATTTCGCTCCACCTTTAAGCGTCCAACATCAGTACATTGGGCCGCGCGGTGTAGCCGAGCGGTCTGGGGCGCCTTGTCACGGTCCGCGCGGCTCTTTCCGTCGGAGGTTTGAGTTCTCCCTCGGGCATGGGTGTGTGTGTTGTCCCTACCGTAAGTTAGTTTAAGTTAGATTAAGCAGTGTGTAAGCTTAGGGACCGATGACCTCAGAAGTTCGGTGCCATGAGACCTTACCACAAATTTCCAAATCAATACATTCTTTGGTTTCGGCTCCTGCACCAGCATGGGCTTCCGTTCCTCCACACACATTTAGGCACCTCATTGAAAGTGTCCTCAGCAACGTTCAAGCCACTATGAAGGCGAAGTGTGGACACAGCCACTAGTAGGTGTCCGGAAACTTTTGATCAGATAGCGTACCTCTCTTTCGAGGATATGCAGTACGAATTGAGCTTTCTGCTATTCCAAAAACGTAAAAAATATGTCCCGGTTCCATTAGGACTGCTTGGGTGAAATTCAGAAATGCGATATTGTCTCGTGGCATTATGATCCTTGAAGTTTCAACAACAGCCGCATAGAATACCACAGTGCTAGATCCACTGCAACTAGCGTTCTGACCGCAAATGTAACGGTACGTTTCTGACACATTTCGGAAAATTGCGGTGGAGCAGCGAGGCAGCATCAGATCTTTTAAAATCATCCATCGCTTGCGAGCAAGAATTTCTCGAATTCGACCCGGGTACCGGGAGTTAAGTTCATGGTCGCTCCTCCACGAGAATAACCCGGCCCACAAAGTGGAGGTTGTATGGTTATTTGGGCCAGCAGATACATGACTTCCTGTTCCCCAAACTGAAGTTGGAAATGCAAGGACACAGTTACGACGCAATAATTGAGGACATCCAAGAAAACTGTACTGCTGCACTATACGCAATTCCGAAAAAGGACTACAGTGTCTGTTTCACAAAGTTTCAAAACGATTTTAGCTGTATTTTGATTCACGAGGAGACTATTTTAAATAAATACAGTGATCTGGTGAACATAATCCATGGCTTTTATGTTTCATAACCACACTCCTAACGGAAGTGGCATACACTGCGTACTGTGACAATGATATGACATTTACGAACACCGAATAAGATTTAGATAATATGCCAAAGGCTGAATCGTTGGTGATAATGGAGAAAAGAGGGTATCTGTCACATCTGACTGCAGAATTTCAATGTTTCTCCTACAACTTTACTTATAGGATATGTTGCAGTGAGATAAATTGTGACTAGCAGAAGGATGAAACAAGAGTGCTGCCTAACTCTCACACACTGCAACATGCGTACGAATGTGGAGTGGAAGAATGAAGTAACGACTGGATTCTATTTGAATACTTCCACAGTTTTACATTTTAAATGCTACTCTACAAGAAAGTGAAAATGACTTGCAGAAAGCGGTTTCCGTTTACTCCTTCAATACCGCGGCGAATATCAAAAAGCCAAGACAACAGCTAATGCCTTACTGGGTAAAGGCCGTGTGCAATCCAAAGTAGTGTAAAAATGCCACGTTTTAAATATTTAGAATGTGCACACATTTTAATCCGTCACAGGCATACGAACACTGTAACAGAAGCCACTAAGTGCAATAAGAGTTATGTTACAACACAAAAGCCTGTGAGCAACAAGACAAGGAAAGGAAACAAGGATAAAATTTTACAGAATAACGTTTATTCCCACATTGCTATATGGAAGCGAAACTTCGATATTTACGAAGAGGAAATCACTGATTTTGCAGTCCATTGAATAATATTCGAAACGTAAGGGCTGTAGGGAGGACGTGGTCATAAATGAAGACCTACACGAGGAACTAAAAGTATACAGCGCAATAAATAACGTAAGAGAATATAGGAAACACTGGGGTGATGCTTTCACATTTGTGTCACCAAGCTGACTCCACTTTGAAAAGGGGTCGGGCGAAATTCTGGAGGACTGTGACGCCAATGGCCACAGAAAAGGCTAATGTAGTGTCGGCAGACTTGCCAACACTACGCACACTAATTGAAAGAGGCGGCCAAGATGCACGCGCTAACTCACGAAGGATGGAGTGAGGTCTGAAACAGGATACGTAATGAATGTTATAAAGAAAAGTACGTAGCTTCTTGAATACTTAACTTTTAATCCATCCTTTGTATACATCGTTCTTGATGAGCCATCTGGAGATTGTGGCGATACAAGTGAGACTCTTTAGATACATGCAATGTTACAAATGGCGCCTTGCTAGGTCGTAGCCATTAACTTAGCTGAAGGCTATTCTGTCTCTCGGCAAATGAGAGAAAGGCTTCGTCAGTGTAGTCGCTAGCAACGTCGTCGTACAACTGGGGCGAGTGCTCGTACGTCTCTCGAGACCTGCCGTGTGGTGGCGCTCGGTCTGCGATCACTGCCAGTGGCGACACGCGGGTCAGACATGTACTAAGGAACGCGGCCGATTTAAAGCTACCACCTAGCAAGTGTGGTGTCTGGCGGTGACACCACAGCTAATAAGAGTAACTGTTGGTAAGGATTGAGTCTTTTGGCTACTCTTCACGTACATACTCTAGTAAAACATATTTGTCACAGGATGTCGCCCTTTCCTTCCCCCTTCAAATAGGCTCTGCCACGATACCGTGGGTCCAGCACCTTACGAAGCAGAGAATGTGGCATACCTACAGCCTTAGACTTGTTGTTGAGACAGTACGAGCGATACTTCTTTTTTAAGGTCCGATCGGTCGCGAAACTGAAATCATAGTGAAAATCAAAAATGTTTAGTTTGCAACATTTAGCTATACTTTCGAGCTACGTCTTTACAAAGTAGCGATTTCGACTTAGACAATTGTCATAGAATTGTACCTAATTCCAAACACACTCCTCATAGAAGGCACCTGCTTCTGCTTTCCGCCGATTCTCTTTGCTCGTCTGCTGCTCATCATCTGTGCCAAAATTATGTTCTCATTGCCAGTGATCCATGCGAGCAATGAGTTGAAAATCAGAGGGAGCCAAGTCCGGGCAGTACACTTATCAGCCAGAACATTACGAGAACCTACCTAATAGCCGGTATGCCCACCCTTGCCACGGATAACAGCGACGAGGCGCCGCGGCATGGAAGCAATGAGGCCCTGATAGGCCACTGGAGGGAGTTGGCACCACTTCCGCTCTCATAAGTCGTCTAATTCCCGTGAATTGGTTGGTTGGTTGGTTTGGGGAAGGAGACCAGACAGCGAGGTCATCGGTCTCATCGGATTAGGGAAGGATGGGGAAGGAAGTCGGCCGTGCCCTTTGAAAAGAACCATCCCGGCATTTTCCTGGAGCGATTTAGGGAAATCACGGAAAACCTAAATCAGGATGGCCGGACGCGGGATTGAACCGTCGTCCTCCCGAATGCGAGTCCAGTGTCTAACCACTGCGCCACCTCGCTCGGTCCCGTGAATTCCGGTGAGGGGACCAATGAACTCTAACGCCACGTTCAATGACGTGCCAGACGTGTTCCATCACATTCAGATACGGCGAGTTGGGGGACCAGCACATCAACTGGAACTCGCCATTGTATTCCTTGAATTACTCCATCACACTCCTGGCCTTGAGACATGGCGGAGCATTATCTTGCTGAAACATGCGACTGCCCTCAGGAAACATGATTGTCATGGTCTCCAACCATGTTACTACACACCTTAGCCATCACGGTGTCTTGCACGAGCTCCACTGGACCTGTGGATGCCCACGTGAATGTTCCCAAGAGCTTAAGGGAGCCGCCTCCAGCTTGTTTCCGTTCTGCAGTAGAAGTGTCATGGAGTTGTTCCCATGGAAGACGACGGATTCGCGCCGTGCCATCGACATGATGGAGAATGTATCGGGATTCATCAGCTCATGTAATGCTGTTCCACTGTGCCAACGTCCAGTGCCAATAGTCATGTGTCCATTTCAGTCGTAGTTGCCGACGTCGTGGTGTTAACATTGGCACACGCATCGATCGTCGGCTGCGGAGGCCCATCGTTATGAGTGTCGGTGCACTGTTTGTTCAGACACACTTGTACTCTGCCCACCGTTAAAGTCTAACGTCACGTCCCCACAGTTCGCCGCCTGTGCTGTTTTACCCGTCTGCCGAGGCTACGACGTCTGACATATATAATGAGAGGTGGCTCGCCAATGCCATTAAGTCTGACGTCATTCCACCTTGGTTTCCCCAGATGTTGAAGACACTCACTACAGCAGTCCTCGAACACCCGACAAGTCGTGAAGTCTCCGAAATGCTAGTGCCGAGCCTATGGGCCATCACGATCTGCCCTCGACCCAACTCAGATAGATCGCGCGCCTTCCCCATTATACAGGGTTAGTCACCTAACGTTACCGCTGGATATATTTCGTAAACCACATCAAATACTGACGAACCGATTCCATAGACCGAACGTGAGGAGAGGGGCTAGTGTAAATGGTTAATACAAACCATACAAAAATGCACGGCAGTATGTTTTTTAACACAAACCTACGTTTTTTTAATGGAATCCCGTTAGTTTTCTTAGCACATCTGAACATATAAACAAATACGTAATCAGTGCCGTTTTTTGCATTGTAAAATGTTAATTACATCCGGATATATTGTAACATAAAGTTGACGCTTGAGTACCACTCCTCCGCTGTTCGAATGTGTGTATCGCAGAGCACCGAATTACGTAGGGATCCAAAGGGAACGGTGATGGACCTTAGGTACAGAAGAGACTGGAACAGCACATTACGTCCACATGCTAACACGTTTTTATTGGTCTTTTTCACTGTCGCACATGTACATTACCATGAGAGGTGAGGTACACGTACACACGTGGTTTCCGTTTTTACTTACGGAGTGGAATAGAGTGTGTCCCGACATGTCAGGCCAATAGATGATCAATGTGGTGGCCATCATTTGCTGCACACAATTGCAATCTCTGGCGTAATGAATGTCGTACACGCCGCAGTACATCTGGTGTAATGTCGCCGCAGGCTGCCACAATACGTTGTTTCATATCCTCTGGGGTTGTAGGCACATCACGGTACACATTCTCCTTTAACGTACCCCACAGAAAGAAGTCCAGAGGTGTAAGATCAGGAGAACGGGCTGGCCAATTTATGCGTCCTCCACGTCCTATGAAACGCCCGTCGAACATCCTGTCAAGGGTCAGCCTAGTGTTAATTGCGGAATGTGCAGGTGCACCATCATGCTGATACCACATACGTCGACGCGTTTCCAGTGGGACATTTTCGATCAAAGTTGGCAGATCATTCTGTAGAAACGCGATGTATGTTGCAGCTGTTTGGGCCCCTGCAATGAAGTGAGCACCAATGAGGTGGTCGCCAATGATTCCGCACCATACATTTACAGTCCACGGTCGCTGTTGCTCTACCTGTCTGAGCCAGCGAGGATGGTCCACGGACCAGTAATGCATGTTCCGTAGATTCACTGCCCCGTGGTTTGTGAAACCCGCTTCATCGGTAAACAGGTAGAACTGCAACGTATTCTCTGTTAATGCCCATTGACAGAATTGCACTCGATGATTAAAGTCATCACCATGTAATTGCTGATGTAGCGACACATGAAACGGGTGAAAGCGGTGACGATGCAGTATGCGCATGACGCTACTTTGACTCAGTCCACCGGCTCTCGCAATGTCCCGTGTACTCATGTGTGGGTTTATGGCAACAGCAGCTAACACACCAACTGCACCCGCTTCTCCTGTGACGGGCCCGTTACGGACCCGTTTGCGTGCTACGACCATACCTGTTGCATACAGTTGGCGGTAGAAGTTTTGCAATGTGCGGCACGTTGGATGCTCTCTGTCCGGGTACCGTTCTGCATACACCCTGCAGGCTTCAGCTGCATTTCGTCGACACTCGCCATAGATGAGTATCATCTCCGCCTTTTCAGAGTTCGAATACACCATGGTCACAGTTCCTACAACACTACACTGTCACAGACGTCTGGTAACTCGGTGTACTACAGTTGGTCTGCGTGCAGAGACGAATGCAGAATAACAATAGCAGCAAGCGCTACATGCGGACACTGCGACAGCTAGACCAAACCACAACAGTGCACTACAGCCACACTCGTAAACACGGTCGTCATCGTAAACATGTCCCTGCAGATGCTGCTCGCCGACCGTGGCCCGTGTTTGTTACAACACGCAACTGAACGTCGGAGGTTTCAAGCGTCAACTTTAGGTTACAATATCTCCGGATGTAATTAGCATTTTACAATACAACAAACGGCACTGATTACGTATTTGTTTATATGTTCAGATGTGCTAATAAAACTAACGTGGTTCCATTTAAAAAAACGTAGGTTTGTGTAAAAAAACATACTTCCGTGCATTTTTGTATGGTTTGTATTAAACAATTACACTAGCCCCTCTCCTCACGTTCGGTCTGTGGAATCGGTTCGCCAGTATTTGATGTGGTTTACGAAATATATCCAGCGGTAACGTTAGGTGACTCACCCTGTATACATGGACAGCATGCTCTCTGATACTACATGCACCACACATGTGTCTGACCAGCAATCATTCCTAACTGGGTGACGCTGTTATTGCCTGGTGGGTTAATAGCGATAATAGATCGCTGGTCATAATGTTCTAGCTGATGGGTGATCTGCGAGTGGTTAGTGCTGAAATACTTCCCTCCAGAAACACTGTAGGAGTGTCTGTGTTGCAGCTGCTGTGTGCAGCCAAACATTCTCATGAAGGAGGATTTTGTTGTCACACGTGTTATACTGGCTGGACGAAAACAGGCGGAAGCGTATTTTTGATGTTTGCTGTTTGAGGTTTTCGATGTGTATGTGTGATTAATTGACTGTTATGTTTTTATTCACACCGACAGATGATTTAGTTTTACTTTAACATTTTGGTTGTATTCGCTAGTATGTATTTTACCGTTTAAGTTACGCGAGATTCTCGCGCGAAACACCAGTGCCCTCTCTCGTTGGATGTGTTCCGTAGCGCAAGCTTCATCTGCTTGACACTAGGACACATGTAAATTGGTTTCATATTTTCTATTTCATGTATATCTTTTAAAATGGTTTTGATATGTTTTATTTATTAAGTCAGAAGGTTTGAATTAGCACAACTTTTAATAATTTTGATGCGCATATGTATGTATCCATGGATTTTAATGTGCGCGAGTGTCTGGCACATACCACAAGTGCCCTCTCTCGGCGAAACTGTCTGCCCTAGGGCTTTCACATCCTCGTCACGATAGTTCATAGGCGAAACTGATGCTAAACTGTGTTCACATCGACCCTCTATCCATAATTATGATGTATAAATGGAGATGATGTTTTAACTACTGACGACGCCTTTGGCACAAGTGTTTTATTAATCTCCAGGATGTAATTTTAGTAAGTGACTAAAAGTTTTTGTGCCAGTAATACTCTGGTAATTTTACGATTATAGTGTTTTTCTTTCTCATTTCCGATGCTAAGTTTTTGCTAATGAAAGTGTCTTCCTGTTCAGGGTATTTTACTTCTGATGAAGGTATATTTAGATATACCGAAACCGTGGTCAAGAATTTTAATAAATCTTTATCCTGCAACTGTTTTGGCTGTCATCATTTACCGTGCAGGCGGAATCCATAAGCATGAACACATCTAATGACAGCACGTCCTTCTCACTTGCTCTAGGCATCTGTACGTGCTCAATGTGCACTCTGACTGAAATGTGCACTGCAGACTGAAAAGTGCAAAGTGATACGATCGATGGGCAAACTAGAGACACATCGTAATTCACATGCCAAAGCTTCATCGGTTTTCTGGGGTGCAATGTAGACTAGCCTCCCCGTGGTGCACCCTGGGCAACGTGATTTTTTATCACGGCTAAATAGTCTACAAATCTGGCTGCTGGACCTGTGAGGATTTCCCAGCTTTACAGAATCAGCACAGACATGAACGCGAATACCCGAAACAACGGTTCCTCTCAGAACCCGTTGACCAAGGACATTGGAGATGTCCTTAAAATCCTACAACTGAACGTAGAAGGAATGAGTAGAGCTAAATCTGACTACCTAATTAAAGTCCTGGACAACCATTCAGTGGATGCTGTCTTGCTCCAGGAAACACATTGCGCCGACGAAAAGCAGTTGAAAAATAGATGCAAACTTCCAGGCTATTCCCTTGCTGCAGCAACTTACCACGCTAACTATGGCACTGCCACCTACTTTAAAAACAACACTGACCAGGTCCACGATATAAAAACACACACTGACCCAAGCGCCTACGTCATAAGATCAAAAATTGCTGGTATTGAAGTCATCAACCTCTACAAACCCCCAACTCAGTCATGGAATGACTGCTATTTCCAACATACAACATCCTACAGTGATAATGGGCGATTTCAACAGCCACAGTACCCAGTGGGGATATAACAACACCAATGAGGATGGGGAGGGAGTAATGAAATGGGCGGACATAGAAGACGTCTTCTTGATCCATGATCTAAAGGATAAAGGGACTTTCTACTCGGCTAGATGGAAAAGAGACTACAACCCCGATCTGTGCTTTGTTTCCAGAGACGCCAAAAAGCTACCATTACGCTGCAACAAACAGATCTTGCCTGATTTTCCTCGTAGCCAGCACAGGCCCGTCCTGCTACATGTCGGTATACAGATTTCAATAGTGAGATCTACACCTAAACCTCGACGGAATTTTGGCAAAGCCACCTGGGAAGCCTTTACCGGCGAAATGGACCACAACATCCAATGGATCCCACCCGCATCGAAGAACTACAACCGCTTTGTGGGATTACTCCTAGCCATTGCCAAAAAACACATTCCCAGAGGCTACAGGAAAACTTATATTCCCGGCTGGAGCCAAGAATGCATAGACCTATGTAATGCATATTCGCAAAACAACGATCCTGAAATTGCGGACGAGCTTCTCCAATGCCTGGACTCAGCAAGACGAGAAAAGTGGCACACTCTCATGAAAAATATGGACTTCAAGCACTCCAGCAAGAAAGCCTGGTGCCTTCTTAAAAATCTAGGTGAAAGCTCCATTAAAACCTGTATGGGTGGCAACATACACCCCAAAGAGGTAGCAAACAGAATAGTTAACCTTACGAGAAAAACACCACGCAGCAACAAGGATAAGACTATGAAAGTAAAGAAAGAACTGAGAACCAAGCTCCGACAATCCACACCCGACAACAATTTCTCAAAAACCTTTACCATCCTAGAGATCACAGAAACGCTGAAAGAAATGAAAATGGGTAAAGCGGCTGGTTTAGATGAGGTCTACCCCGAGTTCTTACGGCACCTAGGACCTCGAGCTCTACTATGGCTAACTCAGTTTTACAATGACATCCAACGAACGGAAACACTACCACCACTACTTAAACAAACCAAGATCGTCGCCATTCTTAAGCCTGGCAAAGATGGAAAGCTCCCAGAGGACTATAGACCTATAGCTCTTCTAAGTGTATGCTACAAACTATTGGAGAGACTTATTCTCAACAGAATAAAACCCATTGCTGAGAATTTCATTCCTATTGAACAAGCCGGATTTAGACCCGGTCGGAGCTGCTGTGATCAAGTATTATCTCTTACCACACATATTGAGAGTGGATTTCAAAGGAAGAAAAAGACAGTCGCCGTGTTCATAGATCTATCGTCAGCATATGACACAGTGTGGAGGGACGCATTAATCCTTGCAAGAAAACGGCTACCCTAATCAACAATATGCTTTCAAATAGATTTTTTGAAATACATCTAGATGGAGAGATAAGCAAGAAATGTAGGTTAAATGATGGCCTGCCCCAAGGATCGGTGCTAGCTCCATTACTTTTTAATATATATACATCAAACCTACCAGAGACATCTTCTAAGAAGTTTATCTATGCAGACGATATTGCTCTCACATATCAACATCAAGACTTCCACAATTCCGAAAGAATCATTGAGGAAGACCTTATCAAAATGGATGAATATTTCGAAACATGGAGGCTCAGACCTAATACTTCTAAAACCCAAGTCTCCTGTTTCCATCTCAACAACAGACAGGCAAACTATGCACCCCACGTAGAGTTCAGAGGCCAGCTGCTTAACTACAATCCCCTCCCAAAGTATCTGGGAATTACATTGGACCGATCTCTGACGTGCTCCTTGTACAAATACAAATGCACAGCAAAAATCAAAACCAGAAATAATGTCCTACATAACTCACTGGAAGTAGCTGGGGAGCAAGCGCCACAGTTCTCAGAACATCTGCTCTTGCACTAGTATATTCGGTGGCTGAATACTGCGCTCCGGTCTGGCTAAACAGCACTCGTACAGCCACGGTGGACACCAAGCTAAACGACACCGTGAGGCTCATCTCAGGCACTATTAAACCGACGCCCCACCAATGGCTCCCGGTACTGGCTAACATAGCCCCACCTCATCTAAGGCGAAGATCTGCACTGAAAAGGGAATGGCAAAGGTGCGCTAACAACCGTGACCTACCCTTACACGAAGACTGCAAGAATCCCAGCCACAGGCTCAAGTCCCGTAAGCCATCATGGAGATTAGGGCAACAGCTGATCGAGGACAATTATGATATCGACGAAGCCTGGCGTCGGGAATGGGATATGTCTAACCCTGATCACCTTATCTTAGTCTCGGACCCAACCGTACGGCCCGAGGGCTTCGGTCTTCCCAGAAAATCTTGGACAACTTTAAATCGTATCCGAACAGGCTATGGTAAATGTAATTACTGGAAGCACAAATGGGGACAGACTGACTCACCAACTGCGACTGTGGGAATCCACAAACTCTACATCATATCGCAATGGACTGCCCTATGAGGAAATTCCCTGGCACAATGCATGAGCTGCACCTCCTGGAGGGAGATGCTTCTGGCAACCATGAGATTGGTCTACTCTTCTCCTTCTGAAAAACCTATTACTAGATACTATTACTATAATTTCTATGTATTTTTGTGTATTTTGTATTTACTTCCTTTTTTAGATCTAATAATTGTTTGTTGCCTGTAACATTGACCATTCATTGTTTTTATACGTTGTTTGTGTTACTACTTACTTACTGCTGTATTCTATTAGCCATACGAAATAAATAAATCGGTTTTCTCTGTGGCTTTAATCTGGCGACCGATCAGACAGCGAAAAAATTAGAACTCGTATTTTGATAAGCCAAACACTACGCTATGAACATTCTGTCTGTGGCTGCACCTCTGCAGAGTGTGAAAGGAAATATTTCGCTCGGCAGATTGACATTGTTGGTGCATTGGTAGTGCATTGTACGGCTAATCCAGCGTTCCACATCCCCATTGTAGTACACTGTTGCTATCTCTGACATACAGACTAGATAGCATAGTGTCTGGATCGGGTAAAAAATGCAAATATCGTGTGACTGGGGTCTCCCGTCGGGTACACCGTTCGCCGGGTGCAAGTCTTCCGATTTGACGCCCCTTCGGCGACTTGCTCGTCGATGGGGATGAAATGATGTTGATGATTAGGACAACACAACACCCTCTCCCTGAGCGGAGAAAAATCTCCGACCCCGCCGGGAATCGAACCCGGCCCCTTAGGACTGACATTCTGTCGCGCTGACCACTCAGCTACTGGAGTGGGCCAGAGCTGAGTTGGGTCTAGTCACGCCTGAAACTCACCACCGGTGAGGCTGACTGACCTGCGTGTCCTTGAGGTTGGTGCGGACATGCTCGATGCGGAACTGCGACAGGCCGTAGACCTTGGACTCCTTGAGCATGATGCGGGCGCCGGTGAAGGACTTGGTGTTGTCCGGGTTGTCCATGGGATCGGGCACGGGGGCGCCCGGCAGCCCCTTGGGGTCCTCCTGCCGGAAGTGGTCCAGCAGCGCCAGCACCTGCTCGCTCATCACCCGCTCGCATTGCTTCTGCACCAGCGACGACGGCGTCGACGACTCGTCTTCCGCATCGTCAGCTCCGTCCTCGTCATCGCTCGCTGCAGGGCAGTTTACATCTAAGTTACTACTGTTCCAGAGTATCGAGGGAACATGAATCGAAAATACACTACTGGCCATTAAAATTGCTACACCAAGAAGAAACGCAGATGATAAACAGGTATTCATTGGGCAGAACTGACATGTGATTACATTTTCACGCAATTTAGGTGCATAGATCCAGAGAAATCAGTACCCAGAATACCCACCTCTGCCCCAAATAACGGCCTTCATACGCCTGGGCATTGAGTCAAACAGAGCTTGGATGGCATGTACAGGTACACCTGCCCATGCAGCTTCAACAGTTCATCAAGAGTAGTGACTGGCGTATTGTGACGAGCCAGTTGCTCGGCCACCATTGACCAGACTTTTCAGTTAGTGAGAGATCTGGAGAATGTGCTGGCCAGGGCAGCAGTCGAACATTTTCTGTATCCAGAAAGGCCCGTACAGGACCTGCAACATGCAGTCGTGCATTATCCTGCTGAAATGTAGGGTTTAGCAGGGATCGAATGAAGGGTAGAGCCACGGTTCGTAACACATCTGAAATGTAATGTCCACTGTTCAGTGTGTCGTCAATCCGAACAAGGGGTGACCGAGACGTGTAACCAATGGCACCCCATACCATCATGCCGGGTGATACGCCAGTATGGCGATGATGAATACACGCTTCCAATGTGCGTTCGCCGCGATGTCGCCAAACACGTATGCGACCATCATGATGCTGTTAACAGAACCTGGATTCATCCGAAAAAATGACATTTTGCCATTCGTGCACCCAGGTTCGTCGTTGAGTACACCATCGCAGGCACTCCTGTCTGTGATGCAGCGTAAACGGTAACCGCAGCCATGGTCTCCGAGCTGATAGTCCATGCTGCTGTAAACGTCGTCGAACTGTTCGTGCAGATGGTTGTTGTCTTGAAAACGTTCCCATCTGTTGACTCAGGGATCGAGACGTGGCTGCACGATTCGTTACAGCCATGCGGATAAGATGCCTGTCATCTCCACTGGTAGTGGTAACGAGGGCCTTGGGATCCAGCACGGCGATCCGTATTACCCTCCTCAACCCACCGATTCCATATTCTGCTAACAGTCATTGGATATCGACGAATGCGAGCAGCAATGTCGCGATACGATAAACCGCAATCGCGATAGGCTACAATCCGACTTTTATCAAAGTCGGAAACGTGATGGTACGCATTTCTCCTCCTTACACGAGGCATCACAACAACGTTTCACCCGGCAACGCCGGTCAACTGCTCTTTGTGCATGAGAAATCGGTTCGAAACTTTCCTTATGTCAGCACGTTGTAGGTGTCGCCACTGGCGCCAACCTTGTGTGAATGCTCTGAAAAGCTAATAATTTGCATATCACAGCATCTTCTTCCTGTCGGTTAAATTTCGCGTCTGTAGCACCTCACATTCGTGGTGTAGCAATTTCAATGGCCAGTAGTGTATGTTGCAGTGAACACAATTACACAATTATGATTTTCAGATATGGTGCAGAAAACTATTACTAGACGTTCATTCATTTCCTTAACGTAAAGACTGATGCCGGCGCCATAAGGTGGGAGTAGTAGCTCCTCTAGGGTGATTGTCATCAGAAATGGAGAGCATTGGTGACGTGAACGCAGTCTGGGAACGTTTAAGACACCTACGTGGGATGATTCAAATACACCTGTGGAACTAACAATGAAGTATCTGCTCATATCCCTCAATAGTAACCCGTAAGAGTGCCTGGAGAGCAGATGGTATCGCAGGTATCTGTCACACCCGTTGATGATGTTGATCTCAGGACTAATGCTGTCATAAGTTTGCTTCGACTTCCAGAATGACACAATGCAATGTATCAACTATGTCCGCCTGGCATTCTCACCATCGCCTGAGAAACGACTCATAAGTAACATTAATATGCAAACTATTGTTTCCAGAATGAAATTTCCACTCTGCAGCGGAGTGTGCGCTGATATGAAACCTCCTGGCAGATTAAAACTGTGTGCCGCACCGAGACTCGAACTCGGGACGTTTTCCTTTCGCGGGCAAGTGCTCTACCATCTGGCAACGTTTCAGTCACATACGTGGGATGCTTCAAATACACCTGTGGAACTAACAATGAAGTTGTTTCTCCCTCCACATATCGTACATTCTGTTACATGAAAAAACTAGTAAGTCAGTGTGAGAGTAAAAATTTTGCTGTGTTCTGACATCCGGCGCTACTCAACCGTGCGGAAGTGTCGCCAGTCGCCATGCGAGAATGCTAAACATTTCAGCAACGTTACTGGGTCAGGCGAAAACAGCCGCCTCGCCACTCTTAGCAGAGACTGCCAACAAACCGACCGCAAAATGGTTTGAACAATGCAGGCAGAACCGCCTACTTTACTACTGTAACGTTGCACTAGAGAAACTAAGAGGATACAACAACGAGTAGTGGCAGTTTCACCAAGCAGAAAAGACTCTGTAACGAATCCGTTGTACAAGTGTAGCGGACGACTCGGGAAGAGCAGAAGCAATTTGATCATTCCGAATGACGTCAGAGAGCAGACATATATACTCCACCCCCACTAGCTTTCAGCACATAATAAGTAGGATCCATGCCGTTCACGTCGTTTGAATTCGATTCTCTGGTTATGGTATGGTAACATCCAGCATGTAAGATTATTCTAGAGTTGGTCTTGCACTTGCTGCCCTATGAGACGATCAGCGATCTGAAGGAGTCCAGCATCCAGTACTGACGACAGAACAGCAGCCGGCGCTGACGGGTAAATCGAGAGTCCACCAAAACCACTCCGGTCACACGCGTCTGAAGGCCTACCGTTCCGGCGGGCCAGATTCAGCATTCAGCACGACTACAGAGCATCCTACATCGTGGTCCATCTGAGGCGACAACGCGGGCAGTGATGCGGGATGGATAGAGAATTCCCAGACACGGCGTGTGAATCGAAACACACACGTCATAGCCGCCCGCTGTGGCAGAGCGGTTCTAGGCGCTTCAGTCCGGAACCGCGCTGCTGCTACGGTTGCAGGTTCGAATCCCGCCTCGAGCATGGATTTTTGTGATGTCCTTAGATTAGCTAGGTTTAAGTAGTTCTAAGTCTAGGGGACTGATGACTTCAGATGTTAAGTCCCATAGTGCTCGGAGCCATTTCTGAACACACGTCATCGTCACCGCCTTCTCTGAGAGCAAATCCTGCCCCGCCAGCAGGTGGAAAAACTGCCGCATCACAGAGTTCTCGACTTCCACGCCAAGCTGATGCAAAGCCCTCGGCGGCGATGAGTCGGCTATTGGATTCAGCCTATTCTTCTCCGGATTACGTAGCTACCAGTAGGTACAGAAGAGGCAATATTTTTACTAATAAATGGCATAATTTTGAATATTGTGTCATTGCGTCTAATGACGCCACATAGGTCCTCAGTCTGCATCTGACGAATTAGCAGCGATTCCTAGGCCAGCAGATGGTGGCCCCTGCAAATCCCTCTAGAGAAGTGCTGCCGCCTAGCGCCAGTAAGAGTTGGATGGCCTCCAATCATCCGGCACACCGACATCAGTGCTAATCAAAGTGGGTGTGACGGAAGGAAGACTGTGTTATTTGTTCTCAAAAGAACTCTGTCCAAGTTATATCATCTTAAAGACTTTTAACTGCGGATCTATCGCAGTTCAAAGGTAACAGTGTGTAATAGTATCTCATTCTGGTACTTGGCAAAATCTGCAATTTAACAGGACACCGTTATTGTCTGATACATTTGTACCAGCAAAATGTATTACTTGTAGAAATACAGTCACATGGCAGACGATTGTTCAGAATGTCGTTGGTTAATGAGTTGGTGTAGGAATTAAATACAATTATTTTATTTTTGGAACTGTTGCTATTGAGTTTTCATCGGAATTAATATTAGTTTGATTCGTTTAAAAGAGCGAACGGTAAATTACACAAATGTAGCAAAAACGTGGGCAGCTAGTACTAGTGAGATGGTAGATGCTCTTATGGACCAACTTTCTAAATTGTTGGAGGATAATGAACAGTCTCAAACAGATTTGTGCCAGACTAAAACTGTAGTAAGTGTTGATCCTTCAGTTGCAAATATAATATTCGCTTCTCCGGGAAAGCATCAGGGCATGTTACTGTGTTTATAAGTGACGGCCACCTGAAGTCGCTGGTCAGATGAAATGTGCTTGCCGATGGCCGGGTTACACATCACGGAAGAGGCAAAATTCCGTATCTTGTATCATTAAGTGCTTGGCGAAGTACCACATTCGGTAAGTTAACAGAGGCTTTTGCGTCAGACATAAAGAAAAGTACACGATTTCTTAGGGAGAAACTTAACAGTTTAACACGAAAGGCTAATGAAACAGTAGCATCAATTTCCGACAGAATAAACAAAATAATTAATGCACAGACTTATGAACTGATGCAAAAACCAAATGTGGACAGAGTGTTGCTAAAACAAGCACAAAAAATAGAGAGTTGCTCGTGTTTCTCAGATGTATCGACCTAGATGTTTCAAGGCGGGTACAAATGGAAAATTCTGAGAATCTAACCGCAGCACTTAGCGATGCTACGCATTTACAGGAACTGGACAGTGCAACTAGGACGCGCACGGAACGGAAAATAGTCACATCTGGTAGAGAATGTTACCTCTGTGGTCGGCAGGGGCAATTAAAAGTACAGTGCCTCCAACAGTACGGGCATAAGGCTTGGGAATGTGGATGTAGGGAAGAGGGCAATGGGTGTCTGTGCATGAGGAAGGAAGAGACTCGTGTCATTCCAGTACAAAGCGGCTGGTATAATGTGGTCATCAGTCTGCATGAGATTCTCGCTGGTATCCTTGTGAATTTCGAGTATGTGTCCGGTTGGAAATCAAGTTCGTGGGCGGAACTGCCAGTAGCAAGGTGCTGTGACGCCTCTAGTTGTGTCAGTACTGGAAGATTGTTATGACTTTCATCGGCTTGGCGTACAGTGGCACTGCATACGTGAGTGGAAGGGCAGTTGTGGTTCGATCGGTCTTCGTGTCATCGTGTTGGTAGGCGCGTGATGCTGCGTTGCAGGCATTCATTACGGGCGAGGCCTTCTTTGCCACAACCGTAAGATGTTCGAGATTTCCTGTAGTAGCTCACCACTGCTCGGCAGCCGTCTAAAAAAATGTAGGATGGGATATGGTGTTTGAGGTCTATTTCGACCTGTATCACACAATTAATCACAGGATACGTCGCAAATTGTGCCCATGTTTTGATTATATGACTGTGAACTTTTCCGTATGGGCTTAGCTGCACGATGACCTGGACCTCGAAAAGCAGTGCATTGTGCGAAGGCCAAGTCCGGCGTGGTCCACGTCCATGGGCCAATGTTGCTATCGGAGTGCCAGAAATTTGAGTCTGTGTCGCGTTTGTTGGATAATATCGCTGGAGGCAGCATCAGAACTCATCTTAACGTGAACGACGTTCCTGACGAACGATAAATCAGAGCCAATGTAGTAATCATGTGGTATCTTGACATCTCCACGTAAGGAGTGCTCAACTGCCAGTGCTTTGGGTCCCCCCTATTCATTCGAAAAGGTGCTCTCCTGTAAGAGTCGGTCATGATACTTTGTTCGGCTTAGAAGCGCGGCAATCCGGAAATAAACAAACACGACACGCACACAGCAGCGGAAATGGTTGAGCACAGTCCGCACTGCGGAACTACCAAAGACAGACTGATTGACTGAGCTACCCAAGCACGACTCACGACCCCTCCTCACAGCTTTACTGTCGCAAGCATCTCGTCTCCTACCTTCCAAACGTTACAGAAGCTTTCCTGCGAACCTTGCAAGACTAACACTTCTAGGATATTGCGGAGACATGACTTAGCCACACACTGGGGCATGTTTCCAGAAAGAAGTTTTCACTCTGCAGCGGGTTTCGCCCCACAGATGTCATCGCTTCCGAGATTCGCCACGGCTGAGGCAGGCCTGCAGACTGCTTCGCTGCCTGCATAATGGTGCCCTACGCAGCCTGCTGCCGGCCTGGGTCACTCTGATCTTGGTGCCAAACCCAATATGGCGGCCCTAGATAACTACATACACAACAAATCACCGCAGACGACGACTGTATGAGTTTGGTCTCCCGCCACCCCCGCCCCCACTGCAGGGAGCGAACATAAGACTTTTATGTGGACTACGATCAAATAAATAAATCGATTAATTTCGATCTCTACGTGACTGTATTTGCCCTCGCCCACCAACTATAGACCCCTGAACCCCTACGTTTACTAGGAATGATCCTATCCTTTTGTCTTCTACACTTACATCTAGTTACATGCTCTGCAAGCCACCGTGGGAGAAGGCAGGCGTCAGATGGTAAATTGTACCAGTGCTAGTCATTTTCATCCATATTCCACTCACAAATAATGGGAGGACAAAACAATTACCTGTGTTCTTCTTTACACACTCTGATTTCTCATACTTCCCTTCGAACTTCTCATACGAGACTATGTTGGCAGCAGTAGGATTGTTGCGCAGTCTGTCGTAAATGCCGGTTCTCTAAATTTTCTCAAGAGCGCTGTGTGATAGGAACGTGTTCTTCCCTTCAGGGATTTCCTTTCGAGTTCACAGAACATTTGCATAGCACTTGAATTTTAATCAGACCTACCAGTAACAAACCTAGCAGCACGACAATGAATTCCTTTGATCTCTTCCTTTAATGTGGCCAGTTGGTTTTTCCAAAATCTTGAGCAGTGCTCCAGAAAGATTCAGACAAGTATTCTACACGCAGCCCTCTTTATGTATGAGTGACACTTTCGCAGCATTCTCTCAACAAACCTACCCTACAACCGACCTTGTGTGCTCGTTCCGTTTCACCTCACTAGACAAATTTACGCCTAGATATCGAACCGACATGACTGTAGCAAGTAGCACACCACTGATTCTGTATTTCGGACTCTACAGGAATTATTTTCCTGCTCATCTGCATTAAGTTACACTTTCCCGTATTTAGAACACGCTGCCATTCATCACACCTAATAGAAATTCTGTCCAAGTCATTCTGTGTCCTCCTACAGCCACTTAGAGGCGGCACTTTCCACACACTGCAGCATCGTCAGCAAATAGGGGCAGAGTGCTGCTCACGCTGTCCACCAGATTGTTAACGTATACACAGAACAAGAGTGGTCCTGTCACACTTCCCTGGTGCACTCCTAACAATACCTTTGTCTCCGACGAACACTCACCGTCCAGGACAACGTACTCAGTTGTGATACTCCAAGTCTTCGAGACATTCAGATCTCTGACAGCCTATTTCGTATGTTCTGCCCTTCGTTAATAGTCTGTAGTCTCTTTCAGACATTTGAAAACTTACGGAGCCGACTATAGGGAACATCAAGAGTTTATTATGCATTTCGATCCGTGATATAAAAAATCCTAGGATGGAACCCGAAAGAGAGTGAATATAAAGAAAACAGGAAGAGCATACGGAAAGCATGTCAACCGGCAGAATATCTGCTTGAAGTTGGAAATGTAAACCGTTGGCAAAGCTGATGTATACGCTTTTTGAAAAACTGAGTACATTTCTGGGATAAAAACAGACGAAAAAGCCCACACCTTATATTGTACATAAGATATTGCAACTCTTACTCTTCATGTTTAACGCTACTGGTATTTGGTCGCCGGCCACAGTGGCCGAGCGGTTCTACGCACTACAGTCTGAAACCGCGCGACCGCTACGGTCGCAGGTTCGAATCCTGCCTCGGGCATGGATGTGTGTGATGTCCTTAGGTTAGTAAGGTTTGAGTAGTTCTAAGTTCTAGGGGACTGATGACCTCAGCAGTTAAGTTCCATAGTGCTCAGAGCCATTTGAATCATTTTTTTTGCTACTGGTATTTGGAAAAGTCTTGCTGATTCGCTTATCGTCATCTTCCTCATAATCACCATAATAATTATCATCATCATCATCATCATTGTCGTCGTTGTCGAATTTGAAATCTAGTTCTTGGTAGAGACCTCTTCTTGATTTAAATGTAAGCGTAGGCTTCCGCGGCCGTTGTCTTCTTCAATAAAGTTCTTCAGGGTATCAGGCCGCATCGTCATAATTTAAAATGCGCCAACGTTTCGGCCAGCGTTGCAGCTAGCCTTCATCAGGGCCTTACGTTAACTGCTAAATGAACACACTTGGTTCCTTAAATAGCTGCACGAGAAAACCGTGTCGTTACTTGATTGGCTGTAAAAGGAGGAGGAGGGGTGAAAGGTATGCTTTATTGGTGTTTCCTTTATTATCTGTCATTGGCTGAAATAGCTGTTTTCTATTGGTCTTTATATTAATCCACCCCATTGGAGGAGACGGACGAATAGCGAACAGGTGATGGCTGTGACGTCACACTGTTTCCATGCTGTCCAGAAGCCGGCTGCGGCGTGCCATTGCTTTGTGTGCTCGCGACCACTACTGCGGCTCTCCGCGTGTCTGCATGGGCCGCCACGGCTCTGCCGCCGCTCCGTAGCCCTGCTATTGCAGGCAGCCAAGACCTCGGAAGCTTGTACCCGTCCTCTCTATTCATGTTGGCGGGTCTTTTGGCTATTTCTATCGCCTCTCTAATCTTTCTTTTGAAAGTGAGAGGCTGTTTCACCAGGACGCGGGCTTCTTGAAAAAATATTGGTTTCCCGCACTCGTCTCGGTGTTCCGCCACTGCTGACTTAGTGTGTTGTTTCAGGCGGATATATCTTTCATGTTCCGAGAGCCTTGTGCTAATCGGACGTCCCGTCTCACCTACGTAGACTAATCCACACGCACAACCAATTTCATACACGCCAGCTGTGTGTAGTTTGTCAACTGCATCCTTGGTAGAACCGAGCATGTCTGATATTTTGTTTCTGCTTCGGAAAATTGGTTTGATGTCGGCTTTTCGTAGAATTTTGCCAATACGTTCGGTGACCCCTTGTACATATGGTAACACAGCAATGCTCAGTGCCTCCTTCTCCTCTTCCCTATTAGTCTTCTCCCTTGTCGACATGGTGCTGTCTATCATCTGCTTCCCATAGCCATTAGTTCCGAAGATGGACCTGAGGCGTTCAAGTTCTGTCTTCAGATGTTCTTCGTCGCTTATCCTGTACGCTCTCTTCGTTAGCGTGTGCAGGGCGGACATCTTCTGCGTGGGGTGATGGTGGGAGGAGGCGTGAAGGTACCTGTCCGTACTGGTTGGTTTCCTGTACACTTTGTGGCCAAGTTTACCATCAGGTTTTCGATAAACTTCCACGTCGAGAAAAGGCAGCACCCCATTCTTCTCTGTTTCCATTGTAAACTGAATTTTCCTATGCTGTTGGTTAAGGTGCTTGTGGAAGTTCTGTAACTCCTCTTCTCCGTGGGGCCAGATGACGAAAGTATCATCGACATAGCGAAGCCAACAATTTGGACGTAATGGTGCGGACTGGAGGGCTGTTTCCTCAAATGCCTCCATGAAAATTTCTGCTGCGATAGGCGATAGGGGTGAGCCCATAGCTACACCGTCAGTTCTTTCATAAAATTGACCTCTCCACTTGAAATAGGTGGTCGTCAGACAGTGGCGCACAAGCTCACATATATCAGGTGCCACGCGTTCTTCTAAGATGTTCACAGTATCTGACACTGGGACATTCGTGAATAGGGATTTGACGTCGAAACTAACCATCAGATCTTGGTCCGTAACACGCATTTCCTTTAGGAGAGACACGAAGTGAGTGGAAACCTTAACGTAGGACTCGGTTTGGTGCACTAGGTGTCGGAGCCTAGGTGCCAGTTCTTTCGCTAGGTAGTAGGTCGGCGAATTTATACTGTTTACTATGGGCCTTAAGGGGAAGTCGGTTTTGTGTACCTTCGGTACACCACATATCCTTGGTGCCTGTGTCACTTGCGGGATGAATCTTCTGGCCTTGTCGAAGTTGATTCTAGAGTGATTGAGCAGTGCCTGCGTCGTTTTGATTACCTTGGCCGTCGGATCTCCCTGAAGTTTCTTGTAGATAGGTTCTGCGAGAATATCTTCCATTCGTTTGTTGTAATCAGTTGTGTCCAAGACTACAGTGGCGTTGCCCTTATCTGCCTGTACCACTACTAAGTGGGGGTTGTCCCTGAGTTCCTTGATGGCATGGTATTCCTCAGCGTTGATGTTTTGCTTCGGTGGCTTTGCTTTATTCAGAACTCTGACCGTTTCCTGCCGGATCTTCTCCGCCTCGGCCTGTGGCAGATGACGTACCGAAGCCTATACGGATTCTATGATATCTTCTTTTGGAACTCGCTTAGGTGCGACTGCGAAATTCATCCCCTTGGCCAGAATTGCTGTGGTTGCTTCGCTCAAGGTGTGGCTGGAGAGGTTGACGATGCGGTCTGATACTCTTCTTGATTTATTTTCAAGAGGTACTATAAGTTCATAAAAATATTCACAGCATCATGTTAGGCGAAACACAAAATCGTTATCGTCAGGTGATAAAACCGTGAATAGTATATAATGTTAAAACTGTAATCGGCGTGAACGCTGTGAACAGATTCATACCACACAAAAGGGACTGAACAGCTGATCACTGTCTACTGGCAGAGCCAAAGATGGCCACAGAGGTTGGTCACTACGAACATCTTTGGTTCAACCAGTAAACAGTGTTGTTCAATTACCCCTGTGTGGTATGAGTCTGTTCACAGCGTTACCGCCTATTAAACTGTTTGTGTTATTCATGGCTTTATCACCCGGCGATAACGATTTTGCGTTTTACCTAATAAGATAGTGTGATTACTTTTATGAACCTGATGAGGATCAGACGACTGATACTGGTCGTATAAAGGAATTATTGTACCAGTAGCCCAAGGCAGTAACGACATTCCTCAGATCTCTTCTTGCGTTTCCGTGCATTATGGGCTTGAGCTAAACGCACCCAGGCCACATTCATGATCTGTAATGCCATCCGCCCACGTCTTTCGTCAGGCCGTCGTCTCGGAACACAGGCCAGTCCTCCCTGGGTCCATCCGCTAGCCATTCGCCCAGCTAAATGCGATGTTGACCTCTGTTTCATTTCCATTACAGCCACGCCTACACCTCCCACTCGACCCTGTCTGTTCACGAGCCACACGTTAGTTTTCGTGTTCCTCCCAGTAATTTCGACATGCATATCTCCCCATCGCTTGCTCAACAACCTTTAGTCCATAACCAATTTTCGCTTAAAAGTGCGCGCCTGAATGCTGCAAGTCAAAACTCGTAACACACAATGAGAATGGCTTTCCTTTGTTCGCTCACGAGAAGTCTAGTTTGAAAGCTCTGTCTAGTTTAGCAAAATCACTCCAGCCATTTCTACGCTTCTGTTCACTTCTTTTCCTGTTCATCCATTCACTAATTTTAGATGCCCTATTTATAAAATTCATGTACTGGTTCTACGACTTTACTGTTAAGTCGTAAAACATAATTTTCATTATATTGGTTATCGTTACAGAGCGGAAGCGATATAAAAAGTATATATGACAAGGGTGCCCACAGAATTGCGATTGGGGGGGGGGCGGGGAAGGGGGAGTGGTGGGAGGGGGCAGGGTCCTGTGCTCGGTTCCTATTGGACCTAGGAATGTGGCGTAAAAAGGTTTTTGTTCATACCGGCTAATGTCCAATTCGAACATCTGTCTCACTGTAGCTATGTTATAACAAAATATGGTTCAAATGGCTCTACGCACTATGGGGCTTAACGTCTGAGGTCATCAGCCCCCTAGACTTAGAACTACTTAAACCTAACTAACCTAAGGACATCACACACATCCATGCCCAAGGCAGGATTCGAACCTGCGACCGTAGCAGCAGCGCTGTTCCGAACTGAAGCGCCTAGAACCGCTCGGTCACAGCGGCCGGCTATGTTATAACACATTAAGGAAGGTCTGAGCGATGAATCGGGGCTGGCGCACCGACAAATTTCACGAATCGATTGATTTCTTTTGCAAAGGATTTTAATTTGGCTCAAATTCACTCTCAACTTATGACACCAGATTATACGCGCAAAAAAAAAAAAAAAAATACTTTTCTGTGAGGATTTTGAAGCACGCCACTTCCTTATTTAAAATTTTTCAAATTTTGCACCAAGGTAGATAAATGGATAAACTGAAAACGATTTTTGCAACCTTTTTCCGATGTCGAGATGAATAAATAAAAAAATATGCAAAACTTGCTTTCAAAAATCTAGTTTCATTCTGATTTTATGTGGCAAAATCACGTTTTTCGTGCTATGACAGGAGCATTTTTCATTGTGGTATATTGCTACACTATGTGATCAAAAGTATCCGGACACCTGGCTGAAAATAACTTACAAGTTAATGGCGCCCTCCATCGGTAATGCTAGAATTCAAGATGGTGTTGGCATACACTTAGCCTTGATGACAGCTTCCACTCTCACAGGCATACGTTCAATGAAGTGCTGGAAGGTTTCTTGGGGAATGGTAGCCCATTCTTCACGGAGTGCTACACTGAGGAGAGGTATCGATGTCGGTCGGTGAGGCCTGGCACGAAGTCAGCGTTCCAAAACATCTCAAAGATGTCCTATGGGATTGAGGTCAGGACTCTATGCAGGCCACTCCATTACAGGGATGTTATTGTCGTGTAACCACTCCGCCACTGGTCGTGCATTATCAACAGGTGCTCGATTATGTTGAAATATGCAGTCGCCATCCCCGAATTGCTCTTCAACAGTGCGAAGCAAGAGGTTCCTTAAAACATCAGTATAGGACTGTGCTGTGATAGTGTCACGCAAAACAAAAAGGGGTGCAAGTCCCCTCCATGAAAAACACGACCATGTCAAAACACCGCCGCCTCCGAATTTTGCTGTTGGCACTATACACGCTGGCAGAAGACGTTCACCGGGCATTCGCCATGCACACACCTTGCCATCCGATCGCCTCAAAGCGTACCGTGATTCGCCACTCCTCA
The DNA here is from genome assembly GCF_023898315.1 of Schistocerca nitens. Lineage (NCBI taxonomy): Eukaryota > Metazoa > Arthropoda > Insecta > Orthoptera > Acrididae > Schistocerca > Schistocerca nitens. The sequence goes on along the minus strand of NC_064619.1, from coordinate 737,363,985 downwards.
CAACGTTTTTCAACTGTTCAATCGTCCAGTGTTTACGCTCCTTACACCAAGCGAGGCGTCGTTTGGCATTTACCGGCGTGATGTGTGACTTCACAATGACAGCGGAAACAGCGGACCTAGGGATGTTTAGGAATGTGGAAGTCTCGCGTGCAGACATATGACACAAGTGACACCCAATCACCTGACCACGATCGAAGACCGTGAGTTCCGCGGAGCGCCCCATTCTCCTCTCTCACGGTGACTAGTGACTACTGAGGTCGCTGATATGGAGTAGCTGGTAGTAGGTGGCAGCACAATGCACCTGATATGGGAAACGTATGTTTTTGGAGGTGTCCGGATACTTTTGATCTCATAGTATATATCTGTGTTCAGGAATACATCGTTTCTCCTTTATAAATTGAGAGGATATGTGTTATTGCGAAATAGCTTACTTTCAATTAATTACAGTGCAGTATAATTTACTTTTAATTTTGTAATTGCTATGCTATTATGTCCCGTTATATTGTATTAGATTCTTTTCAATGCTTACACCCTCGAAGCTGGAGACCAACTCCACTGAACTACCGAGGAGTGGATCAGAATTAATGGGCAGAGAATGGATATACTGAGTGCATGCAAATGATATTTCTGCGGTCACGGAGACGAAAGAAACTCTTAGAGAAGGTACTCAGCACAACGGAATGGATTTCCTGTAATCAGTATGGCACTAAAATAAACAACGGAAAGACTAAAGTGACGGTATGCTGTACTGAAGAAGAGTATGAACCTTTAAGAATAAGAATTAGAAGGGAGACCTAGAAGACGTGGAGGAATTTACCTATATGGGAAGCAGGGCCATAAGGAAGGGTAGAAGCAGGAAAGAAATTATGAGCAAAATACAAGGAGTCAAAACTGAATTTAATTTGAGAGAGAATGTACCAACAATAATATCACCCTGGAAACAAGGAAACGGATCACGAAAATATTTGTCTGAAATGTGATGCAATACGGGTGTGAAACTTGGACAACAGGGAAACAAGAGAGAAGACGGCTAGAAGCCCTGGGGATTTGATGCTACAGAAGGATGATGAAGATCACTTGGAGACAGAGTTTCCAGTCAAAAGGTGCTGGGAAGAGAACAGGATACCAGATCTCTGTAGAGGCACGTCCACCCTAGAAGAGACAAACCCATTGGTGACATTTAAAGACATTTCAACATCATTGGAACACTAGTAGAAGGAGATGTTGAGGGAAAGAATCGCTAGGGGTGGCCAAGGGTGTCATACATGCATCAGGTTGTGTATCATGTGGGATGCACTACATACTTGGAAATGGGATGAAGAGGACGGCAGACAGAAGAGGGGTATGACGTACTACTGCAAACCCACCTCAGGATTGAACCCTAAAGATAGAGAGAGGAGACGGGGCGGGGGGGGGGGGGGATATAATTGCTACTGAAGTTCGCTTATTTTAGCCACGCCAGGAGGACATTTGCCCTGGAACAGGCAGCATATCATGGGATGTTTCTGTTAGACTCCTAATAGACTGGACTCGAGCTATTAAATTCAGTCGTTCGGTAAAAGAACAAAACCATCGCACAATATTCAAATTTATCTGTACCACACGCAAACAGAACAAAACAAAGGTGACTGTGGTACGCTATATTACCAAGCGTTCCTTCTTTGTTTCCCATGGATAACATTCTGAAAAGATCTTCTAGGACACCTAAAAATTGTTTACAAAAACAGACATATTGTCTGATAGGATAGCTGCAATCACTGATTTTACAATGGTACTTATAATCCGTCTTGATTGCAAAATGTTTATTGATATGACCGGTTTCGGTTCCTCTAGAACCATCTTCAGATCTCATATTTCGGTTACAGGAACTCTAGTAGAAGGCGTTACAGAAGTAACCGAAATATCAGATCTGAAGATGGTTCTAGAGGAACCGAAACCGGTCATATGAATAAACATTTTGCAATCAAGACGGATTATAAGTACCATTGTAACCTGAAAATATTTTAGGCGACGTGAAATCTCCTTGACTGTCTAGTTTTTCAGTTCTAAATCTCCCTCTATCCTTAAGAAAACCAGCGGAAGCCGTAGCATTGGTGTGTGTGTGTATTCTTCAATATAATGTCGTAGGTTAAATTGGTGTCTCGTTTCTCCACTGTTGTGAAAACAGACGTGATCGACATTGAGTCAATAGATTTCTCAAACTCAATGAACTGCTCCGTTGTAAAACTTGACTCACGATCTGTAAATGGTACGTTTTTCTATAGCCACTACATTTGTTCCTAATGTTTTCATTTGTAAAAACATAAAAAGTTCTGGGATGAACGAATAGCTCCTGGACAAACTCTCAATGCGTAACAAATGTGAGTCAGTCATAGCTCGCAGACCACAATCACAGAATTTTAAAAACACAATTAGAGAATCATATCCCCGTGTGCAACATTTTCGCTGCTTGCTTTAGATAGGGGCGGCACGATGCTTGTCCCTGTTGTTCTGCATTCATCTCGGCAGTGACTCAGTTCGCCATCAGACGCCGGCGGAGTCTACTCGGGGCGTTATCGCTCGCAGGGCTGGACTCCAGACCGAGGCAGAGAGAGCGCTAATCGCTCCCGGATGTTGCTCGCCATTTGCGCTGCCCCAGGAACACGTACTGTACAACGAGACTGGATAAGCTGGGCGGCGCATCTGTCCGCGTCTGCCAACCTCGCTTTCCTGGACTTTTCCTCCAGCACGTGTGTTCCCTCGTGTTTTCGCACATCACACTTCATCGGCGATGACAATATTCAATTCCGTGCGCATCTTGTTTTCACGCTTTGTCGCTACATACCATATCGCTCGATTAGCAATGTTGACTAGAATATTCTCTTTCAAATTCTGAAGGTGGCAGGGGTAAAATGCAGGGAGCGAAAGGCTATTTACAATTTGTACAGAAACCAGATGGCAGTTATAAGAGTCGAGGGGCATGAAAGGGAAGCAAGGGTTGGGAAGGGAGTGAGACAGGGTTGTAGCCTCTCCCCGATGTTATTCAATCTGTATATTGAGCAAGCACTAAGGATTCAAAAGAAAAATTCGGAGTAGGTATTAAAATCCATGGAGAAGAAATAAAAACTTTGAGGTTCGCCGATGACATTATAATTCTGTCAGAGACAGCAAAGGACTTGGAAGAGCAGTTGAACGGAATGGACAGTGTCTTGAAAGGAGGATATAAGATGAACATCAACAAACGCAAAACGCGGATAATGGAATGTAGTCGAATTAAGTCGAGTGATGCTGAGGGAATTAGATTAGGAAATGAGACACTTAAAGTAGTAAATTAGTTTTGCTATTTGGGGAGCAAAATAACTGATGATGGGCGAAGTAGAGAGGATATAAAACGTAGACTGGCAATGGCAAGGAAAGCGTTTCTGAAGAAGAGAAATTTGTTAACATCGAGTATAGATTTAAGTGTCAGGAAGTCGTTTCTGAAAGTACTTGTATGGAGTGCAGCCATGTATGGAAGTGAAACATGGACGATAAATAGCTTGGAGAAGAAGAGAATAGAAGCTTTCTAAATGTGGTGCTACAGAAGAATGCTGAAGATTAGGTGGGTAGCCGGCCGGAGTGGCCGAGCGGTTCTAGGCGCTACAGTCTGGAACCGCGCGACCGCTACGGTCGCAGGTTCGAATCCTGCCTCGGGCATGGATGTGTGTGATGTCCTTAGGTTAGTTAGGTTTCAGTAGTTCTAAGTTCTAGGGGACTGATGACCACCGCAGTTGAGTCCCATAGTGCTCAGAGCCATTTGAACCATTAGGTGGGTAGATCACATAACGAATGAGGAAGTATCGAATAGAATTGGGGAGAAGAGGGGTTTGTGGCACAACTTGACAAGAAGAAGGGACCGGTTGGTAGGACATGATCTGAGGCATCAGGGGATCACAAATTTAGCATTGGAGGGCAGCGTGGAGGGTAAAAATAGTAGAGGGGACCAAGAGACGAATACAGTAAGCAGATTCAGAAGGATGTAGGTTGCAGTAACTACTGGGAGATGAAGAGGCTTGCACATGATAGAGTAGCATGGAGAGCTGCATCAAACCAGTCTCAGGACTGAAGACCACAACAACAACAACAGTGAGGGCGAGTCTTGCCTTTTCAGTTTGACGAACTACCACAAGGTGCCAAAATTGAGATGTGACGTCATTTCTTACTGTTAAAACATTGGCATCTCACAAACTGGCCAAATAGTTTGTCTACAGTTAGCTTTTAAATAGACAGTGTACTAAAAGCTTGGAAATTTTGGACGAAGGTTCGCTGGATGACTATTTAAAGATTTTCGTAACGACGTAACTCAATAACAGTGCCTGGAACCGACTTGTTCAACTTTTGATAACTGTTCAGTTTCCGGAAACACTTAGCTGTCTTGCAGAATTTCATCTTGATTAGCGACGACATTCGTAAGCGTCAACCAGACTCGGTTATCGTTGGAAGACACATCGAAGCTGAACGCTGCTTGATAGAAATACAGAGAATGGTAGGTAGATTTTCTGTTTAGCAGGAGGACAACAGGAAGATTTCAGATTATCTGAGCGGTCAACATCTGCAGTACTGGCAATGTTGAGTATCAGTGGAGTAAGTTCAAGAATATCGCACAATACGTTGTAGACAGGTATGTGCCGAGCGAAATTGTGAGGGATGCAAAAGACGCACCGTGGTTCGGCAGACCTGTTGGAAAGCTGCTACGACTGCAAAGAGAGCTTCACTGCAGAATTAAACGTGCCAAAGGCCAGGAGACAAACAAAAACTGAAGGAAGTCAAAATTAGCGTAAGGAGGGCTGTGCGCGAAGCTTGCAACGAATACGAAAGTAAAATTCTATCTACCGACTCGTCAGAAAATCGTAAGAAGTTTTGGTCTCATGTTATATCAGTAAACTGGCCGAAGCCATCTGTGCAGGCACTCTGTGGCTATAAACGTCTTTTTCCAAAAAACTATCACAGAGAATGATCACTCTGCAGTTTTTCCTTTATATCATCGTGCGAACGACAAAATAACAGATCTTTAAACACCGGACGAAGGAACAGGAAAGGCCACTGGACTGACGGGAAACCAATTCGATTCTACACAGAGTCCAAATGGTTCAAATGGCTCTGAGCACTATGGGACTCAACATCTTAGGTCATAAGTCCCCTAGAACTTAGAACTACTTAAACCTAACTAACCTAAGGACATCACACACATCCATTCCCGAGGCAGGATTCGAACCTGCGACCGTAGCAGTCCCGCGGTTCCGGACTGCAGCGCCAGAACTGCTAGACCACCGCGGCCGGCCTACACAGAGTATGCAGAAGAACTTTGCCCTCTCGCTAGCAGCGTCGTATTGTGCATCTCTAGAAGTGTGTGGCGTTCTTAATGATTGGGAAAAATCGCAGCTCTTTCCCGTTTTCAGGAACGGTCGTCGAACAGGTGCACATCGCTACACGGCTATGTCTCTGACGTCGGCCTCTCTTAGAATATTACGTGCACCTATGAAATTTTGTTTTCTGCTGGGTAAAATTGCTACTGAAACTGTTTTAATGTTGAAAACAGCTTACCAAGATGGCGCTATAGGAAAAACTCAAGTGTAGGAGAGATCTACTCGATTTAAAAATTGGGGCATTCCAATTGAGGAGAAACCTCGCACTGGACTTCCATCAACTGCCCGAACCCATCAAAACATTGAAAAAAAAAATCCGAGAGCTTTTGCCCAAAGACCGTCAACATTTGGATGTTTTAAGAAGATTGCGCTGAAATCATTTCTACTTGACCAATCATTCCATTCCATTTATCAAATTTTGCTGTAGATTTAAAAAAAGAACCAAACCAAGCTTTGCAGTGTTCGTCAAAAATGACCCGATTTGTGGCAGACAGGAAAGTGGTTCTTCCACCACGACAACGCACTTGCATACACAGCCATCTCTGTCGGACAGTTTTTGGCTAAAAACGGAAGGGTTCCGCTGCCCCGCGCACCTTACTCGAATGACGTGGCTCCGTGCCATTTTTTCTTATTTACACGCATTAAAAGGAGCATGAAATGACACCGATTTGACAACATTGAAGAAGTCAAGAGAAGAAACGACGGAGCAGCTGTCAGCCATTTCTAAAGACGAATACAAAACATGTTTCGAACAGTGGAAACACCTGTGGGGCAAATCTATTAGTTGTAATGGAGAGTATTTTGAAGGGGATAAGGTTGTTTTGTAAACAATTTGAAAATATATAGCTGTTAAAAAATAATTCCGGTTCTTTCTGGGTACCCTCTCGTGCAGATATATAACTTAGTACATAACATCAAAAGTTCTATGAAGCTTGTCGCCGATAATACTGTTGTACTCAGAGATGCCGCAACTTTATAAAACTGTAGCGAAATGCAGGAAGACCTTTAGAGGATCGACGGTTTGTGCAAAGGGCTGCAACTGACCCCCAACATGAACAAAGGTAACATACTGCGAATACATAGACAGAAATATCCTTTACTGAATGGTTACACGATTGCAGAACAATGACCGGAAGCAGTTACTTCCACGAAATATCTGGGAGTATATGCATGCAGCGATCTGAAGTCGAATAAAATTAATCGCGAATAAGGCAGATGCCTGAGTGGGATTAATTGAAAGAGTCATCAGGATATATAGTCCATCATCCGTGGCAGTAGCCTACAAAACGCTCGTTCGACCAATACTTGAATATTGCTCTTCAGTATGAGATCCGTACCAAATAGGACTGATAGAGGTAATAGAGAAGGTGCAAAGAAGAACTGCACGTTTCGTTACAAGTTCATTTAGTAAACACGGAAGCATGTCGGAGATGCTCAGGCAACTACAGTGGCAGAGGCTGCAGGAGAGGCGTTCTGCGTCAAGCTGTGGTCTGCTGTTCCGAGAGTGTGCGTTCCTAGACGACTCAACAGATATATTCCTTCCTCCTTCGTGTGTCTCGTGAAAAGGTCATCAAGAAAATATATGAGACATTCGGGCCTACACGGGGGCTTATAGGCAATTGTTCTTCCCGCGAACTAATACGCGGCTCGAACAGGAAAAGGGAGGAAGTGACACACAGTGGTACACAAAGTACCTTCCGCCACACGTCGCAATGTGACTTACGGAGTATATATGTAGTGGTAGTTGTAGACTGTACAACATCACCATACGATGCACAGTGAGACCGAGGCGTATTTAGGCACATATAGCTGTAAAAATGACCTATTCCTTACGGATTCCGCACAGTTATACCGAAGGTCAAAACAGACATATCAAATGGTGCAAGGAAGCGGTCAAACAATTAGACCGAGGATATACAACAGGGCCGGCCAAACGCTGCACAGTGTGCAGACGTGCGAAGTGCTGCACATGTGCGCACGTGTGCGATAGCGGCATCTGTTATTAGACATGTGTCCTAAATGAACGGCGGCGGCTCCTCTTCCTTGTTTATGTGGTACAAGCAAGAGCGCAACATACCCAGTCTCGTTTACCCCTGTTGACCGTAACTTTAACAGAGAAGTACTGACAAGGGAACGTCCCCATCGCACCCCCCTCAGATTTAGTTATAAGTTGGCACAGTGGAGAGGCCTTGAAAAACGCAACACAGATCAATCGAGAAAACAGGAAGAAGTTGTGTGGATCTATAAAAAAAATAAGTAAAGTATACAAACTGAGTAGTCCATGCCCATACAGGCAACATCATGGTTAGTGTGACCTCAGGAGCGCCGTGGTCCCGTGGTTAGCGTGAGCACCTGCGGAACGATAGGTCCTTGGTTCAAGTCTTCCCTCTAGTGAAAAGTTTAGTTTTTGATTTTCGCAAAGTTATGATCTGTCCGTTCGTTCATTGACGTCTCTGTTCGCCGGCCGAAGTGGCCGTGCGGTTAAAGGCGCTGCAGTCTGGAACCGCAAGACCGCTACGGTCGCAGGTTCGAATCCTGCCTAGGGCATGGATGTTTGTGATGTCCTTAGGTTAGTTAGGTTTAACTAGTTCTAAGTTCTAGGGGACTAATGACCTCAGCAGTTGAGTCCCATAGTGCTCAGAGCCATTTGAACGTCTCTGTTCACTGTAATAAGTTTAGTGTCTGTGTTTCGCGACCGCACCGCAAAACCGTGCGATTAGTAGACGAAAGGACGTGCCTCTCCAATGGGAACAGAAAACATTTGATCGCAAGGTAATAGGTCAACCGGTTCCTCCACAGGAAAACACGTCTGATTTATTCTATACGACACGGTGACGGCATGTGATCGTGTGTCAATTATCAAAGTTCAGGCACACACACATAATCAACTTCGCTCTCCAAAATTCCAGGACTTGTTTAGATTTGCTTGGACATATGCAGGATTTGACGGTCGACACACGGAAATATTTGAAAACGTTAAAAAAATGTTTTAACAGAGCACAGGGAAAACTGTGCGATTGTGAAACTGTTGCATTCATTTGTTGCAGTTTATGTGAGAAACTCTTATGTTTTCATCACTTTTTTGCGAGTGATTATCACATCCACAAGAAAACCTAAATCGGGCAAGGTAGAAGAATCTTTTTACCCATTCGCCAAGTGTACAATTTAGGTGGGTCGACAACATATTCCTGTCATGTGACGCACATGCCGTCACCAGTGTCGTATAGAATATATCAGACGTGTTTTCCTGTGGAGGAATCGGTTGACCTATGACCTTGCGATCAAATGTTTTCTGTTCCCATTGGAGATGCACGTCCTTTCGTCTACTAATCGCACAGTTTTGCGGTGCGGTCGCAAAACACAGACACTTAACTTATTACAGTGAACAGAGACGTCAATGAACGAACGGACAGATCATAACTTTGCGAAAATCAAAAACTAAACTTTTCACTCGAGGGAAGACTTGAACCAAGGACCTATCGCTCCGCAGGTGCTCACGCTAACCACGGGACCACGGCGCTCCTGAGGTCACACTAACCTTGATGTTGCCTGTATGGGCATGGACTACTCAGTTTGTATACTTTACTTATTTTTTTTATAGATCCACACAACTTCTTCCTGTTTTCTCGATTGATCTGTGTTCAGTTTTTCAAGGCCTGTCCGCTGTGCCAACTTATAACTAAATCTGAGGGGGGTGCGATGGGGAGGTTCCCTTGTGAGAAATGGCAGGTACTGTGAAAAAGCAAAGAACGGAAGATCAATGTTCTCAGTCGTTTCGATCAAGCATCAGTGATGAAAATCTCCCGCAACTGCTTGCGTTTGTCAATGAGCCGTGCTTTTGTGCCCGATATTTACTATATCATTTCTCATGACCAGTGATAAACGTGTTTGGATTTATTCATTTCATAATTAAAAATTATTGTTTACTAACTGTGCATTATTGCCTCATTCTGCTCCATGTTACATTATTATCAGGAAAACTGGTCATTAAAGTGATTGCTGTATACTTACATTTAGGGTTTTTTTTTTTTAATGTGTGAAGGACTACACTCAGCTGAAGTCGATAAAACATAAAATTCATCTAATTGTCGGTTATTATGCAGATTTCAGACGGAACTCATCAAAGATATAGCAATAATGGTACAGGTCATCATCGAGAGGTCTGCGGTTGTCATTCTGTTCAGAGGTCAGTGAGACAGAAATTATGTGGGTGTAACTGAGGGCACCGAGAATTAGTTATAGGAAACCTTGCATTGGTTTAATGTTATTTGAAATAATGACTAAGGTTCGTTGGAAATCGCTAAGTGCTCTCTTTCTTAAATACTAGATCAAAAACATTACGTGTATTTACGTGCCGGCAGTCAAGCTGCCCTAAAAAAAAAAACACGGTTGTTAACTGTATTAATTGTCTTACTGGGTTAAACTGTTAACATAAAAGTGGACGTCTCAATGAGTATACTGTGACAGTATTTGAAATGTTTAATAGGTGAAATACCTTCCCATGGTTGGCTTGCAAGCTGTGGAAAGAGCACTAGAATACGCCGGTACAGAGTATCCCAGCAAGTGGATAAAGCGACATCTGTGCGTAGAAACATGCACTACATGAACGCTGGCGGCTGCGGCGTGCACGCTTTGACCCGGAAGTTGCACATGTGCAGGAGCACCGCACGCGTGCAGAATTTCTGGCCGGCCCTGATATAGAACATAATAACTAGGGATGAAACTTACATCTTCCCGTACGAGCCGAAACTGAACAGCAGTCGACTGTCTGGGTATTCCACGGTGAAACGAAAACAAGGAAAATAGTTACTTTAGGCATTTTGCGTGTCACGTGGATCATATTTGCGACAGCACGCTATGATGTGGAACGCGTCAATCGGTTTACAGTAAACGAGATACGTTTCCTGTGTATAAACATGGCTACATGCTGGCCATTTGCAAAACTAGATTTTTTTAAATTTCAATCTACAGCAAAATTTGGCTAATGTAACCCCAACATGATAGAGATACCATCCGCTGAGAATTTCGTTTATGAAGCGGCCAAGCGGAAATGATATCAGTGTGTCAAGAATTTCGTTATCTACCTGCGCACTTATCAGATAGATTATATAATGGTAAGACAGAGATTTAGGAACCAGGTTTTAAATTGTAAGACATTTCCAGGGGCAGATGTGGACTCTGACCACAATCTATTGGTTATGAACTGCAGATTGAAACTGAAGAAATTGCAAAAAGGTGGGAATTTAAGGAGATGGGACCTGGATAAAGTAAAAGAACCAGAGGTTGTAGAGAGTTTCAGGGAGAGCATAAGGGAACAATTGACAGGAGTGGGGGAAAGAAATACAGTAGAAGAAGAATGGGTAGCTCTGAGGGATGAAGTAGTGAAGGCAGCAGACGATCAAGTAGGTAAAAAGACGAGGGCTAATATAAATCCTTGGGTAACAGAAGAAATATTGAATTTAATTGATGAAAGGAGAAAATATAAAAATGCAGTAAATGAAGCAGGCAAAAAGGAATACAAACGTCTCAAAAATGAGATTGACAGGAAGTGCAAAATGGCTAAGCAGGGATGGGTAGAGGACAAATGTAAGGATGTAGAGGCTTGTCTCACTAGGGGTAAGATAGATACTGCCTACAGGAAAATTAAAGAGACCTTTGGAGAGAAGAGAACCACTTGTATGAATATCAAGAGGTCAGATGGCAACCCAGTTCTAAGCAAAGAAGGGAAGGCAGAAAGGTGGAAGGAGTATATAGAGGGTTTATACAAGGGAGATGTATTTGAGGACAATATTATGGAAAGGGAAGAGAATGTAGATGAAGACGAAATGGGAGATAAGATACTACGTGAAGAGTTTGACAGAGCACTGAAAGACCTAAGTCGAAACAAGGCCCCGGGAGTAGACAACATTCCATCAGAACTACTGATGATGGTCGAAGTAGAGAGTATATAAAATGTAGACTGGCAATGGCAAGGAAATCGTTTCTGAAGAAGAGAAATTTGTTAACGTCGAGTATAGATTAAAGTGTCAGGAAGTCGTTTCTGAAAGTATTTGTATGGAGTGTAGCCATGTATGGAAGTGAAACATGGACGATAACTAGTTTGGACAAGAAGAGAATAAAAGCTTTCGAAATGTGGTGCTACAGAAGAATGCTGAAGATAAGGTGGGTAGATCACGTAACTAATGAGGAGGTATTGAATAGGATTGGGGAGAAGAGAAGTTTGTGGCACAACTTGACTAGAAGAAGGGATCGGTTGGTAGGACATGTTTTGAGGCATCAAGGGATCACAAATTTAGCATTGGAGGGCAGCGTGGAGGGTAAAAATCGTAGAGGGAGACCAAGAGATGAATACACCAAGCAGATTCAGAAGGATGTAGGTTGCAGTAGGTACTGGGAGATGAAGAAGCTTGCACAGGATAGAGTAGCATGGAGAGCTGCATCAAACCAATCTCAGGACTGAAGACCACAACAACAACAACCTGCGCACTTAATTCACGAAGCTGGTGGTAAAATATTTTTATAGCTGCATATTTTTCTGCGTCTGGAGCACAGTCCGGACCTGCTAGTCGGGGAGTTGCAATGCGGCAGTAGTGCAGTCGGGTTGGAGCAGCAGTGAGGTCTGCGTCGACATAGCTCGCCCGACAATTGCCGAGCTACGGCTTTGATGGATCGACGGTCGGTCGTCCTGCCGGACGACGCATTTTGGCTCGCCGATCGTTCATGAGTCTCGGCTGTGTGTGTGTGTGTGTGTGTGTGTGTGTGTGTGTGTGTGTGTGCGTGTGTCCGCGCATCGACTCCCGATTTGTCTTCGTGGGTGCTTAGTTACTGTTGGGTATATTTCAGGTCTTCGTGCAAGTGTTTGTCAGGATGTGTGTGTAGTTGGCGTTATTTCCACTGATGTTGTCGGCATTCTGAGGGTAGTCGGTCGGTTGGTGCGGACGAGGGTGGACATGTCCGTGCGGCGCGGTCGGTTGGGTCCGCTGACAGTCCCTGCGCAGTGTCGGAGCGTGTGTGGGGCTGTCCGATCGCTACGAGCTTCGTGGCTCATCGACCCAGGACGTCAAGGTTGAGATGTGTCATTAAGTACCCAAGCCACGTCCATACATGTTGTATGGTTTGTTTCGGTGGTTCGCTGTTGGGGAGGTTTTCCTGTGAGCAATTGCTGAGATTTAGCCGCCATGCGGTGGAATTAACTATATTGGTTGACTACAGTTCAAGTGCACCAGCGGAATTATTTGCCTTGTGGCCGTTAGTGTTCCGGTTACCTGCCCTGACCACTAACGTAATTTCAGGCAGTGTCCTTTCTTCACCTGTTGTCGCTGTCCAACTCGGTGTGTAGTTTTGACAGCTTATTACATATACATATTTGATTGTGGATAATTACGTCCATAATATTTTGGTGTTTGAGTTCTCATGTACCGATTGGTGGCAAGCAAGACGTTTGGTCGGTCGGTCCGTGGCTGTCCCGTGGTTGGGTTACCGACGGATCAAGTGTAGCTAGGCTCACCACCTGTCTCACCTAAGTGAACGATGGCAGACCCACCCCCTGGAGGCTTCTGAGTGCCGTTGTCGTTACTGTCTTTCTCACGGGTGTTTAATTGTCTGTATAATCTATCATAGCCAATGATTTAAAAAATTCTTGGTTTTACTGTGTTTTATGTAAATCAAAATTAATTGTGGGCCTTCAGCCGCTTGGAACCTTATTCTTAAAATTACCTTTCATGCTTAAACATTGCGGTCGTCTGCCCTTAAAGGTTTATGGTATTTTTTGAATGTTGGAAAAATCAATTGTGGGCCTTTAACCGCTTCAACCTTCTTCTTAAAATTACCCTTTAAGCAAAAACATTGCGGCCTCTTGCCTTTCAAAGGTTATGGTAACTTATTTCAAAATCTTTAAAATTTTGTTGTGGGCCTTCAGACGTTTGTATTGCATCTTGTTTGTATTTGTCTATCCATTTTCCCTTGAGGCTTTCAGCCTAGCTGTGATATACCAGTAAATATGTTTTAATTATTTTATTTGTAATTTTAACTGCGTGTTTTCAGTCACTTGAAATTTATCTTATTGATTTTTAAGATTTCTTGTTTGGAGGCCTTCAGCCGTGAAAGAATTCGATTTTTAAACTCGTAGTTGTAAAGGTTCGACTATGTGTCGTTTTGGTTTAAATTACAATAAATTACAATTTTAAAGTGAAACTGACCGACACCTTATTTGGCCCTTTGCGCAATCCTAATCACCTGTTCTGCCCAGCGGGTTTAATGGGCGTCTCACTGTGTAGCATTTATTTAAAAAAGTCGTGTACAGTCACTGACTCTGTACTGTTTTACTCTGATTGTCGCGCTAATAATACGCAGTATGAAAATGGCTGACATTTCTTCCTACTCCGTAGTGAAACACGCATGTGGAACACCACTAAAAAGTGCCTAGGAATATGTTGTTCTCAATGTTTTATATAAATTTACAGAAAAAATCGGCTTTGAAGTTTTTCCAGGGACTGTATTTAATAAAGTTGAGACTCAGATGCATGCTGGATGTATAGAGAAATCGATAGCGCAGTAGATTTATGATCTAGTGTAGTTCACGGATCGCTGGTTCACGTCTCGCCATATTTTTTTTTGTTCGATTTGTAATGCATCCATCTCGTAATTGTAAAATTCATCTCCATTTTTTCTTGTTTCTAATTACATATTGCAGGCGAAATGTAAAACTCATCTCCATTATTTATGAATAATGCATGTCTTCTTGTTGCTAATTACATATTGCAGGCGAAATTGCTGTTTCCATTTGAAATATAAATTCTTAATTATGGAGGAATACATAACAATTTCATTTTTAGACAAAAATGAAAAACCAAATATTCTTTATTTGGACTATGTCCATTGTTTGTTACGACAGATGTAGTCTCACACGAACCAGAGCGATGCGTGTCGTGGAAACATGAGAAAATCATTTCACAGCGTCGATCACACCATACAAATGCTGCATTTCTACATTTGCCACTGTACCATTACAGAATGAAGCCAAGAGAACTGATCTGGAACCAAGTTAAGGGATGTGCTGCGAGAAATAACAAGACTGTTAGGCTGCCAGACATACTGCGAGTAACGCAAGCAGCATTTTCACGCGTCACTGCCGAACGCTGGCGGGACATAGAACGGCACGTCATAAAAGAAGAGGAGAAAATGCGGTGCCTGGTTGGCTTCGTCGATTGTGTTGTTGATCGACTCATTATCGACGTAGCAGATGACAGTTCCAGAACTGAAATGTGTTTCTCGGATTCGGATAAGGAAAGAGCTAAGAGATTACCGGACGACTGACTGTTGTTAATACCTTCAGTGGCTTCAGTATGCAACAATACGATGAAATTCCTGTAGTATGCTTTTGCATCACACATAGCTCGCTCAGAAAAAATACCCTGTATTTAAGTTAGGAATTTTCATCACTCTCGTTTGTAATTAAAGTACTATGTTAGGTGAGAACGAGAGCATATTATGCTTTCTCTCTGGTCACCTAAGAAGCATACGGTAGTTCTAGAGTTTCGCTGAATATTATTTCGTTCTCTTTAAAAATTAGATGACATTCGAAGCTATATTGTTTCTCCGCTCGTCTCTTTTTACGTCTGAACTGCAACTGCTCACATTATTGCTGGTTAGCTGCACTAGCTGGCTGGCCGGTGCTGGCCAAGTTAAATGGGCCGGTAAAGTTGTTGCCCCACATTACCACTGAGTCTATGTGCGTGTAAAAGAACATAAAACGTGTCTTAGTGATTGTACTTGACTCCTGTTCCACATAAAACGAAATCTAGAGAGATTCAAGCAAACGCGGAAGAATACGTGGTATAATGTTTACATCAGGTTTACTGTTATGATGAATAGAGTATGAGTTCGATGACAAGCTCTCACAAGGAGAGGACGCCTACTTGTCATCGCCGATTTCTTCTAAATTAATGCTACATGTAGGCGTGGTGAGACAAGAAAGTACCCCAAGTGGAAACTCCAGATGGCCAAGCGTTTAGGAAATAAAAGGAATTTTGATACGTATCTATCACCATGTGCACCTTATTAATTGTCACTGTGAGGGTATGTTTAGGAAGCAGTGTTTGGCTCGGCGGTAAGAGACAGCCATAGGATGAAATGCAGGAATGCAAACATTTAAAAAGGGGTCGTAGTTGACGCGAACGTCGTGTATGTAAATCTATACTTCCATTATTTTGCAATTCAAAAAATGTTTAAATGTGCGTGAATTCCTAAGGGACCAAACTGCGGAGGTCATCGGTCCCTAGACTTACACACTACTTAAACTAACTTATGGTAAGAACAACACACACACTCAGGCCAGGGGGAGGACTTGAACCTCCGGCGGGAGGGGCCCCGCATTCCGTGACATGGCGCCGCAAACCGCACGGCCACTCCGCGCGGCTATTTTGCAATTGATCAATAAAATGTACCGGGGTGATATTCATCAAAGAAACAGGGAAGCAATAATTTCGACCTTATCTTGCGCACTTTGTAAACGCCACCTTTTTGCAACGACATTGGTTTTTTTAAGGTCTCCATAGAAAAACAGACTTGATTGGCATTCTGAAAACAGCCTCTTTCATCGCACAGTCCAGCAGCGAATCAAAAGCAACGCAACATGGCGCTGAATACGTGCGACGATAGCTGGTGATGTATAATGGAATGTAGTTCGATGCAAGCTTCTCGGGAAGTGATTTCTTCTTCTTTCTCGATGAGGTAAGAGCAATTTCGACATTTCGTTGCAATGTTTTGTCTGCAGTGATTGCGATATTTTCCAGAATAATCGCACAGTAATCGCGCAATATTCGCGTTACCATTTCAAGAGCGAGCAGGTGAATGAGTTTCGTGGCTAGGTTGTCCCGTAACTATTGTAAATCAATACAACAAGACGTTGCCTGAGAATTAAGGCACATTTCAACGGCAAAGTTCACAACACGAACAGCGATATCAGTTCAATGCACGGTCATAATAAGCGTGAAAATAACCATGTCCAGAGCGAGTATCCACGAGAGAGGGGGTCCAGTACTGGTAGCGCAGTATGCAGTCGGCAGCATAGTACGTACACGGAACCTGAATGTATAGCGACGGATGGGCTGGTGTCTGTTAGCGGCCTCTATATAGCTGCCCGTCGTTCAGGCCGGCGTCGTTGGGGCTGGCGTTCTTCTGTAAGCAGGCTGTTTAGGTTTTTATGTTGGAAACGCCACGTAGCGCCCTGTATGAAAATCACTGACTGTGCTGTGTGCAGTCTGTGGCTGGTTTGCATTGTTTTAATATTCGCTATTGTAGTGTTGGGCAGTTGGCTGTTAACAGCGCGTAGCGTTGCGCAGTTAGAGGTGAGCCGCCAGCAGTGGTGGATGTGGAGAGAGAGATGGCAGAATTTTCAGAGCGGACGATCTGGACGTGTGTCCACCAGTAAATTTTTAAGACTGGATGTCATGAACTGATATATACGATGGCTTTTGAACATTATTAAGGTACATACATCGTTTGTTCTCTATCAAAAATCTTTCATTTGCTAACTATGCCTATCAGTAGTTAGTGCCCTCAGTAGTTAGAATCATTTATTCAGCTGGCAGTATTGGCGCACGCTGTATTGCAGTGGTTTGAGTAACGAAGATTTTTGTGAGGTTAGTGATTCATGAAAGGTATAGGTTATTGTTAGTCAGGGCCATTCTCTTGTAGGGATTATTAAAGTCAGATTGCGTTGCGCTAAACAAATATTGTGTGTCAGTTTAGTGATGATCAGAATAAGTAAAGAGAGAAATGTCTGAGTACGTTCAGTTTTGCTCAGATGTTTGAAAATCAAATAGCGTAAGAGGTTTTTCCAGCACTGTCATTTATAAAATTTTTCTAAGGAGGGGTTTCACTTCGGACCGACAGCGCCACCAAGGTCTAATTAAACTCACTGTAGACGATTATTCATGTTTGCACCTTATGGACCGTTCGCAACCTCAAGTTTTGCAAGATGATGCGCTTGTTTTAAAGACAGACGTCCCATGCTGATGCTTTGCACATAGAAATAGAAAATAACCTGTATGATGTTGCGGTTAATTGTGACGTCCGTAGTGTACGCATTGATGAGGAGCACAAAAATATTTGCTGCTGGGCGGAGTCGAACGCCCAGCCCTTCTAGTACATACGAATCCGTTGTTTTACCGATGAGCCAAACACTGCTGCTCAAACACGATGTCACAGGGCAATTGGGTGAACATGGTGAAAGATCCGTATCGAAATTCCATTTATTTCCTAAACGCGTGGCCATCTGAAGTTCTCAGTTGGGGCACTTTCATGCCTCGGCACGCCCTACATGTACCACGAATTTGGACGAGTTCGGCGATGACGGGTAGGCGCCCTTTCCTTGTCAGAGCAGTGGCTGGCGGGCTGCGCCTGGATGCGCGTGCCAGCCTCGCTTCAGATTTCCCCCACCGCTACCCGAGGAGTGGGCAACCGGGAAACCTGCCAACGCGCCGCACTTAACGTGGCACCGCAGCCACACTCCCTACAGCTTGGTTTTGCGTTTCAGATTTTCCAACAATACAGGTAAAAAGACGAGGGCTAATAGAAATCCTTGGGTAACAGAAGAGATATTGGATTTAATTGATGAAAGGAGAAAATACAAAAATGCAGTAAATGAAGCAGGCAAAAAGGAATACAAACGTCTCAAAAATAAGATCGACAGGAAGTGCAAAATAGCTAAGCAGGGATGGCTAGAGGACAAATGTAAGGATGTAGAGGCGCATATCACTAGGGGTAAGATAGACACTGCCTACAGGAAAATTAAAGGCACTTTGGAGAAAATATCAAGAGCTCAGATCTAAACCCAGTATTAAGCAAAGAAGGGAAAGCAGAAAGGTGGAAGGAGTATAAAGAGGGTCTATACAAGGGCGATGTTCTTGAGGACAATATTACAGAAATGGAAGAGAATGTAAATGAAGATGAAATAGGAGATATGATACTGCGTGAAGAGTTTGACAGAGAACTGAAAGACCTAAGTCGAAACAAGGCCCCTGGAGTAGACAACATCCCATTAGAACTAATGACAGCCTTGGCAGAGCCAGTCCTAACAAAACTCTACCATCTTGTGAGCAAGATGTATGAGACAGGCGAAACACCCTCAGACTTCAAGAAGAATATAATAATTCCAATCCCAAAGAAGGCAGATGTTGACAAATGCGAAAATTACCAAACTATCAGTTTAATAAGCCACGGCTGCAAAATACTAACACGAATTCCTTACAAACGAATGGAAAAACTGGTAGAAGCCGACCTCGGGGTAGATCAGTTTGGATTCCGTAGAAATAATGAAACACATGAGGCAATACTGACCCTACGACTTATCTCAGAAAATAGATTAAGGAAAGGAAGCCTACGTTTCTAATATTTGTAGACTTAGAGGAAGCTTTTGACAATGTTGACTGGAATACTCTCTTTCAAATTCTGAAGGTGGCAGGGGTAAAACACAGGGAGCGAAAGGCTATTTACAATTTGTACAGAAACCAGATGGCAGTTATAAGACTTGAGGGGCATGAAAGGAAAGCAGTGGTTGGGAAGGGAGTGAGACACGGTTGTAGCCTATCCCTGATGTTATTCAATTTGTATATTGAGCAAGCAGTAAAGGAAACAAAAGATAAATTCGGAGTAGGAATTAAAATCCATGGAGAAGAAGTAAAAACTTTGAGGTTCGCCGATGACATTGTAATTCTGTCAGAGACAGCAAAGAACTTGGAAGAACAATTGAACGGAATGGACAGTGTCTTGAAAGGAGGATATAACATGAACATCAACAAAAGCAAAACGAGGATAACGGAATGTAGTCGAATTAAGTCGTGT
The DNA here is from genome assembly GCF_023898315.1 of Schistocerca nitens. Taxonomy (NCBI): domain Eukaryota; kingdom Metazoa; phylum Arthropoda; class Insecta; order Orthoptera; family Acrididae; genus Schistocerca; species Schistocerca nitens. The sequence continues at coordinate 737,344,756 of NC_064619.1, read as the reverse complement.
GATGCTGAGGGAATCAGATTAGGGAATGAGACACTTAAAGTAGTAAAGAAGTTTTGCTTTTTGGGGAGCAAAATAACTGTTGATGGTCGAAGTAGAGAGGATATAAAATGTAGACTGGCAATGGTAAGGAAAGCGTTTCTGAAGAAGAGGAATTTGTTAACATCGAGTATAGATTTGAGTGTCAGGAAGTCGTTTCTGAAGGTATTTGTGTGGAGTGTAGCCATGTATGGAAGTGAAACATCGACGATAAATAATTTGGATAAGAAGAGAATAGAAGCTTTCGAAATGTGGTGCTACAGAAGAATGCTGAAGATTAGATGGGTAGCTCACATAACTAACGAGGAGGTATTGAATAGAATTGGGGAGAAGAGTAATTTGTGGCACAACTTGACTAGAAGAAGGGATCGGCTGGTAGGGCATATTCTGAGGCATCAAGGGATCACCAATTTAGTATTGGAGGGCAGCGTGGAGGGTAAAAATCGTAGAGGGAGACCAAGAGATGAATACTCTAAACAGATTCAGAAGGATGTAGGTTGCAGTAGGTACTGGGAGATGAAGTAGCTTGCGCAGGATAGAGTAGCATGGAGAGCTGCATCAAACCAGTCTCTGGACAGACCACAACAACAACCACAGGTCACAAACAAAATAAATTTTCAGTAATGTTTAATTATTTTTTGCACGTTGAAGGCATAATTTTTTCCGGTAGAAATTGTCGGCGTACCGACAGACGTATACAAGTTCACAGAGTTTCGCACTCAAGTTGCCATGTAATACTGACTAACATACTCTCATAATCGTAAAAAGGTCTTTCACACAAATATGTCGTACGAAATATTGTAACACTTTTGCATCCTCATCGTGGAGACTTGAAAAATCTACCTGTGGAAAACAATGTAGACGTCCTGGGCAGTTTTAACGTAAAATGACTGGTTAAAATTGAAATTACCCAGCAGGTCTATCAGTTGCATCTGTACATGCACAGGGGCACTTTCAACTGAAATGGCAAACTATCTCGAAAAACGCTCGGAAACGGAGATAATATTGACAGCGGCCACATAATCTTGATAAAACTAGTCCTGCAATTCTTTCAAGGCCACAATGAATTCTTCAAACCATGAGTTTTCTTTAACGCCAGAGAGCTTAGGAAACTGGACTGTGTTTATCAGACTGTGTCCCTTCTACAGCGCAATGTTCTTGAGCCGTGGAAAAAAATTGCTGTTTTGAAGAGCGCGCCGCAGCGCGTTGTGTGAAGCAGTCGCCCTCCGTTTCTGGCGGTGGCGCCGCTGTGGTAATCGCAGCTGTGGTGTCCGCCTCTGGTGGAAAAGGGGAAAGGCTGCCTGTTCACGTGCATTTAAGGGGCGCTTTAAGCTCGCCAGTGGCAGTAAATTCACGGTTCAGTTCTTTTTATATGCATCTCAATCAAACCAGAAAGAAGTTATCTTGCAATGTATTACTGTGGGCAATGTTGCAGTCAACCCCACATAAAATGCAAATCCATTCCTGGTGTTCTAATTTTCGTTGCTGCGCACCTTTTTCCTTCACAAATTCAGCAATAGTGAGTTTGAAATCGAAAAAACGTTCCAGGCATGCCTCTTGACTTAACCATCGTACTTTGCAGTAATACGTGAAGTCCCCATGTTCTTCTTTCAGTTCCATTGAAAACTGTTGCAACTGGCAATGGAACAGTGCACGCGACTTCACGTGCTCCAGGCTTGCAATTGTAGCACACAGCACTTTTTGACGTATGGAACGATGAATCTCGTCTGTCGATCGTTGTAATTTTTTGCTCTTCCGATGTTAACTACGTCTTTAAATTCTTTCTGCATGGCATCGTAATGTCATTTCATAGCAAATGTCTAGTACTGACGCTTACGTGAATTGAGAGTACTCATCCTGTCATTCCCATCCATTTTAAAGGACTGCGACGATAGATCGCTAGACTACTTCTTTTTGCGCAAACAGTCACTGGTCCTGTGAACGTCATCCGTACGTCGAACAATGAGCGAAAGTTAAAGAGCACTGACAGCTCGATTCTGCCGAACTCAGAGAGTTGCACCGATCGAAAACTGCCGCACCGCTACCCTAAATGGAACGCCGCGCTGCTCTGAATACTTCGAGAAGGACCGAGCAAAGCCGAGCGACAGGCTGGGCCATGGCCCGCACACGGTGGACGCGTGAAGTTGGTCCACCACGGCTGGCCATGACTTACAGCCTTCGACCAGTGGGCCACTGGAAGGTTCCACTACAGCTGCTGCCGCCTTTGGCCTGGAAGGTTTCTGGTTCCTGTATGGGGACGCTCAACGGCTTTTCTGTCATCACGACCGTGTCAGCTGCCCACCTCCCACTGCTGAGGGCGGATCCTGCGGCTGGTGGCTGCCTTTCCCGTGTACAGGCTACAGCATGATCCAGAATGACATTTTCACTCTGCAGCGGAGTGTGCGCTGATATGAAACTTCCTGGCAGATTAAAACTGTGTGCCGGATCGAGACTCGAACTTGACAGAAGCTCTCCTGTGAACCTTGCAGAGCTGGGTAGCTTAGATGGTAGAGCACTTGCCCGCAAAAGGCAAAGGTCCCGAGCTCGAGTCTCGGTCCGGCAAACAGTTTTAATCTGCTGGAATGTTTCATATCAGCACACACTCCGCTGCAGAGTGAAAATCTCATACTGGGAACATCCCCCAGGCTGTGGCTAAGCCATGTCTCCGCAATATCCTTTCTTTCAGGAGTCCTAGATCGGCAAGGTTCGCAGGAGAGCTTCTGTAAAGTTTGGAAGGTAGGAGACGAGATACTGGCAGAAGTAAAGCTATGAGTACTGGGCGTGATTCGTGCTAGGGTAGCTCAGATGGTGGGGCACTTGCCCGCGAAAGGCAAAGTTCCCGAGTTCGAGTCTCGGTCCGGCACACACTTTTAATCTGCCGGGAAGTTTCATATCAGCGCACACTCCGCTGCAGAGTGAAAATCTCATTCTGGTAACATCCCCCAGGCTGTAGCTAAGCCATGTCTCCGCAATATCCTTTCTTTCAGGAGTGCTAGTTCTGTAAGGTTCGCAGGAGAGCTTCTGTTAAGTTTGGAAGGTAGGAGACGAGATACTGGCAGAAGTAAAGCTGTGAGGACGGGGCGTGAGTCGTGCTTCGGTAGCTCAGATGGTAGAGCACTTGTCCGCGAAAGGCAAAGGTCCCGAGTTCGAGTCTCGGTCTGGCACACAGTTTTAATCGGCCAGGAAGTTTTACAGCATGATCATGTGGTGTCACCGCCAGACACCACACTTGCTAGGTGATAGCCTTTAAATCGGCCGCGGTCCGTTAGTATACGTCGGACCCGCGTGTCGCCACTATCAGTGATTGCAGACCGAGCGCCGCCACACGGCAGGTCTAGAGAGACTTCCAAGCACTCGCCCCAGTTGTACAGCCGACTTTGCTAGCGATGGTTCACTGACAAAATACGCTCTCATTTGCCGAGACGATAGTTAGCATAGCCTTCAGCTACGTCATTTGCTGCGACCTAGCAAGGCGCCATTATTAGTTGCTATTGATCTTGTGATGCATGTACCGTCAGACCGATGTTCACCAATTATGGATTAAAGTTAAGTATTCCAGAAGCTACGTACTATTTTTGCTGCTATAAAGACCTTGTTATTTTCCAGACCTCACGCCAGCCTGCGCGAGCTTTAACGCGTGCCTTTCGGCTTCACCTCATAGTGGCTTGGCTGTCTTGCCAAGTCACAACAGATCATCCACACACTTTCAAAACTGCCCGCCGCCTCGTACAGGTCTGTGACACTGCGTACCGCCTGCATAGAGCCGACGTGCTGTTGACGCCACTGAAGCTGCGATATACGCTTCAGTCGGCACATGCTGGGTGGACGCCTTCGTCACGCGCAGCCACCTGGAACGTCGTTCGACCATCGTATTTTATGTACAATTAAAGTTCGATGCCCTAATGTCTTTTTATTAATAGCCCGCTCTGGGCTCTAAACGGCATCAACTCAGTCAAAATTGTAACCCACATCAGTGCAGTATACACCCCCAGCCCGTACATTTCGCATACCGCTTCCAGCAGGCAGTTAGCAACGCTCGCCGATACTCACCAAAACAACAAAACAGGAATACAGCTCAAAGTCAATAGCACAAGAGTGACAAAAAATTTCACTCTGAGATTAGCATGAAAAAACAAAAACTAAATTTATAATCATGAATTATCCTTAGCCAAGTCCATCACTTTCACCCAACACTACCTCCAGTTAGCTAATGATTCCACGCTCTGCTCTAGGGTGTACCTTTTACCGAACAAGTTCACGATGACTAATACGCAACACTTGCCGAGAAAAACAGGGAAGTTTGTTTGCAGAATTCCACGTATGGGTCCAGGAACCCATTTTCTGATTACTTGTCCCTTCTGTGTTGCATTCAGTAACTTGGTTGACCACGAAGTATATTTTTTACTTCTATGAAAATGCTGGTCATAACTGTTCCTCGCATGGTGTCACTCCTTCGGCGATTAGTGCTTCTGTGGTACCTAAGGACTAGAAGTTTCCATAGATCATACTAGGTGCGGATTCAGTGGTGGAGAGATTTTATTGGGGGCCGTGACGCAACTTCGATTTTTTTTTTCGCAGAAGTGTTTACATTTTTACATACAGTTAATGGAACTTTCTGTTTCTTGGAAAGAATTTTGTTTTCTCGTCTACATAAATGTTTTTCCCTTCAGAGAAATTCCCGTGATGTGTCATTCACTTCGCCAGCACTTTCTCCTGCCCACAAGCTACTTCTGGAACCCAATCTTTGGCGCACCTTGTAGCTCTCTCAGCGATGACTTTGTGATTCTAAAAAGACAGACTTTTAAAGTTTTCTCTGTGTTTTTGAACAGAAAGAAGTCACACGGGGTCAAGCGTCTTCGCCGTCCGCCTCCTTAGGGCAGCGGTAGCGTTACCGCCTACCACGCAAGGGGGCTCGGATTCGATTGCCGGCAGGGGAGTGGATGTTGTGTGTCTTTCATCATCATTGACTCGCAAGTCGTCGAAGTGGCGTCAACTAAGAAGACTTGCAATACGGCAGCCGAATCCCGAAGGGGATATTCCCGGCCATTAAATATCATACGATCATTTCATTTTTTTACGCGTCTTCGGCCAAAAATACACAAACAAGGAACTAAGTGTGAAAAGGTGCATTATCTTAGGGCAAAAGTCATAATTTAGCAACAAATCAAGGCGATTTACTTGTTGGTTGCATCCCGCAGACACTGTTTAACTTGTAAGTACACTACTGGCCATTAAAATTGCTACACCACGAAGGTGACGTGCTACAGACCCGAAATTCAACCGACGCGAAGAAGACGCTGTGATATGCAAATGATTAGCTTTTCAGAGCATTCACACAAGGTTGGCGCCGGTGGCGACACCTACAACGTCCTGACATGATGAAAGTTTCCAACCGATTTCTCATACACAAACAGCAGTTGACCGGCGTTGCCTCGTGAAGCGTTGTTGTAATGCGTCGTGTAAGGAGGAGAAATCCGTACCATCACGTTTCCGACTTTGATAAAGGTCGGATTGTAGCCTATCGCGATTGCGGTTTATCGTATCGCGACATTGCTGCTCGCGTTGGTCGAGATCGAATGACTGTTAGCAGAATATGGAATCGGTGGGTTCAGGAGGGTGATACGGAACGCCGTGCTGGGTCCCAACGGCCTCGTATCACTAGCGGTCGAGATGAGAGGCATCTTATCCGCATGGCTATAACGGATCGTGCAGCCACGTCTCGATCCCTGAGTCGACACATGGGAACGTTTGCAAGACAACAACCATCTGCACGAACAGTTCTACGACGTTTGCAGCAGCATGGACTATCAGCTCGCAGACCATGACTGCGGTTACCCTTGACGCTGCATCACAGACAGGAGCGCCTGCATTCTACATCTACATCTACATTTATACTCCGCAAGCCACCCAACGGTGTGTGGCGGAGGGCACTTTACATGCCACTGTCATTACCTCCCTTTCCTGTTCCAGTCGCGTATGGTTCGCGGGAAGAACGACAGTCTGAAAGCCTCCGTGCGCGCTCTAATCTCTCTAATTATACATTCGTGATCTCCTCAGGAGGTATAAGTAGGGGGAAGCAATATATTCGATACCTCATCCAGAAACGCACCCTCTCGAAACCTGGCGAGCAAGCTACACCGCGATGCAGAGCGCCTCTCTTGCAGAGTCTGCCACTTGAGTTTATTAAACATCTCCGTAACGCTATCACGGTTACCAAATAACCCTGTGACGAAACGCGCCGCTCTTCTTTGGATCTTCTCTATCTCCTCCGTCAACCTGATCTGGTACGGATCCCGCACTGATGAGCAATACTCAAGTATAGGTCGAACGAGTGTTTTGTAAGCCACCTCCTTTGTTGATGGACTACATTTTCTAAGCACTCTCCCAATGAATCTCAACCTGGTACCCGCCTTACCAACAATTAATTTTATATGATCATTCCACTTCAAATAGTTCCGCACGCATACTCCCAGATATTTTACAGAAGTTAACTGCTACCAGTGTTTGTTCCGCTATCATATAATCATACAATAAAGGATCCTTCTTTCTATGTATTCGCAATACATTACATTTGTCTATGTTAAGGGACAGTTGCCACTCCCTGCACCAAGTGCCTATCCGCTGCAGATCTTCCTGCATTTCGCTACAATTTTCTAACTTCTCTGTATACTACAGCATCATCCGCGAAAAGCCGCATGGAACTTCCGACACTATCTATTAGGTCATTTATACATATTGTGAAAAGCAATGGTCCCATAACACTCCCCTGTGGCACGCCAGAGGTTACTTTAATGTCTGTAGACGTCTCTCCATTGATAACAACATGCTGTGTTCTGTTTGCTAAAAACTCTTCAATCCAGCCACACAGCTGGTCTGATATTCCGTAGGCTCTTACTTTGTTTATCAGGCGACAGTGCGGAACTGTATCGAACGCCTTCCGGAAGTCAAGAAAAATAGCATCTACCTGGGAGCCTGTATCTAATATTTTCTGGGTCTCATGAACAAATAAAGCGAGTTGGGTCTCACACGATCGCTGTTTCCGGAATCCATGTTGATTCCTACATAGTATATTCTGGGTTTCCAAAAACGACATGATACTCGAGCAAAAAACATGTTCTAAAATTCTACAACAGATCGACGTCAGAGATATAGGTCTATAGTTTTGCGCATCTGCTCGACGACCCTTCTTGAAGACTGGGACTACCTGTGCTCTTTTCCAATCATTTGGAACCCTCCGTTCCTCTAGAGACTTGCGGTACACGGCTCTTAGAAGGGGGCAAGTTCTTTCGCGTACTCTGTGTAGAATCGAATTGGTATCCCGTCAGGTCCAGTGGACTTTCCTCTGTTGAGTGATTCCAGTTGCTTTTCTATTCCTTGGACACTTATTTCGATGTCAGCCATTTTTTCGTTTGTGCGAGGATTTAGAGAAGGAACTACAGTGCGGTCTTCCTCTGTGAAACAGTTTTGGAAAAAAGTGTTTAGTCTTTCAGTTTTACGCGTGTCATCCTCTGTTTCAATGCCATCATCATCCCGGAGTGTCTGGATATGCTGTTTTGAGCCACTTACTCATTTAACGTAAGACCAGAACTTCCTAGGATTTTCTGTCAAGTCGGTACATCGAATTTTACTTTCGAATTCACTGAACGCTTCACGCATAGCCCTCCTTACGCTAACTTTGACATCGTTTAGCTTCTGTTTGTCTGAGAGGTTTTGGCTGCGTTTAAACTTGGAGTGAAGCTCTCTTTGCTTTCGCAGTAAACTTTGTTGTTGTACCACGGTGGGTTTTTCCCGTCCCTCACAGTTACTCGGCACGTACCTGCCTAAAACGCATTTTACGATTGCCTTGAACTTTTTCCATAAACACTCAACATTGTCAGTGTCGGAACAGAAATTTTCGTTTTGATCTGTTAGGTAGTCTGAAATCTGCCTTCTATTACTCTTGCTAAACAGATAAACCTTCCTCCCTTTTTTGTATTCCTATTAACTTCCATATTCAGAGATGCTGCAACGGCCTTATGATCACTGATTCCCTGTTCTGCACATACAGAGTCGAAAAGTTCGGGTCTGTTTGTTACCAGTAGGTCCAAGATGTTATCTCCACGAGTCGGTTCTCTGTTTAATTGCTCGAGGTAATTTTCGGATAGTGCACTCAGTATAATGTCACTCGATGCTCTGTCCCTACCACCCGTCCTAAACATCTGAGTTTCCCAGTCTATATCTGGTAAACTGAAATCTCCACCTAAGACTATAACATGCTGAGAAAATTTATGTGAAATGTATTCCAAATTTTCTCTCAGTTCTTCTGCCACTAATGCAGCTGAGTCGGGAGGTCGGTAAAAGGAGCCTAGCTCGGTTGTTGAGAGTAACCTCCACCCATAATAATTCACAGGAACTATCCACTTCTACTTCACTACAGGATAAACTACTACTAACAGCGACGAACACTCCACCACCGGTTGCATGCAATCTATCCTTTCTAAACACCGTCTGTACCTTTGTAAAAATTTCGGCAAAATTTATCTCTGGCTTTGGATAAACCTTCCTATTAACTTCCATATTCAGGGATGCTGCAACGGCCTTATGATCACTGATTCCCTGTTCTGCACATACAGAGTCGAAAAGTTCGGGTCTGTTTGTTATCAGTAGGTCCAAGATGTTATCTCCAAATATCTGGTGTACTCAACGACGAACCTGGATGCAGAAATCGCATAGCGTCATTTTTTCGGATGAATTCAGGTTCTGTTTACAGCATCATGATGGTCGCATCCGTGTTTGACGACATCGCGGTGAACGTACATCGAAAGCGTGTATTCGTCATCGCCATACTGGCGTATCACCCGGAGTGATGGTATGGGGTTCAATTGGTTACACGGCTCGGTCACCTCTTGTTCGCACTGACGGCACTTTGAACTGTGGACGTTACATTTCAGATGTGTTACGACCCGTGGCTCTACCCTTCATTCGATCGCTGCGAAACCCTACATTTCAGCAGGGTAATGCACGACCGCATGTTGCAGGTCTTGTACGGGCCTTTCTGGCCAGCACATTCTCCAAATTTCTCACCAATTGAAAACGTCTGGTCAATGGTGGCCGAGCAACTGGCTCGTCACAATACGCCAGTCACTACTCTTGATGAACTGTGGTATCGTGTTGAAGCTGAATGCGCAGCTGTACATGTACACGCCATTCAAGCTCTGTTTGACTCAATGCCCAGGTGTATCAAGGCGGTTATTACGGCCAGAGGTGGTTGTTCTGGGTTCTGATTTCTCAGGATCTATGCACCCAAATTGCGTGAGAATGTAATCCCATGTCAGTTCTAGTATATTTGTCCAATGAATATCCGTTTATCATCTGCATTTCCTCTTGGTGTAGCAATTTTAATGGCCAGTAGTGTAGTACCCTTTATTGACCTTTCCACCAAGTGGCATGAAGTCGTGGTGTACTATGCCATCAAAATCTTGACTATCCAGACAGCTTCCACTGGGACGATTGAGCATAAGGACACGTCGATGGTGCAGCCGCGCTGCTGGCACATTGCATCTCGCTGTTCACCAGGAGGCATGCAGTGGAGTGTTTACGCTGCTTGCACATCGCTGCTCGCTGGTCGAGCCGGCATCTCGCTTCTTGCTGGGAAGTTTTGCCGTGCGTCTGTTCGGATCGCCTGTCGAGTAAATTACTTGCAGTGTGAAGCAAAACATATCCTCAACATCATCTAGCGATAGCAATGGTGGTTCGTCACTCCAAAAATGGGGTTTTTAAAAAGGAGAAAGAAAAAGGCGTATGAATCCACCCTTTGAATGTAGACTCTCCACATTGTTGACACTTTCCTCTGTTCTGTTAACAGCTCAAAAATTATCCAGAGCACTTATTCAGACAGATACGAATGTCGCAACAAATTTTCCAGTTTATGTGAAATATTATTTGTCCAGAAAGAAGACATGAAGATTCGAAGAGCGATTCGTAGGGCTACGGCATAACAGCCCGGATAATTATATGGACATCATAATATTTTGTCAGTTTTTATCTACTACATGTGCAACACCTGCTTTGTACAGTCGATCGGAAAAAAGAAAACGATAAATTAGGTAAAATGAAATGAAATGTCGTGTGACGAGGGCCTCCCGTCGGGTAGATCGTTCGCCTGGTGCAAGTCTTTCGATTTGACGCCACTTCGGCGACTTGCGCGTCGATGGGGATGAATTGATGATGATTAGGAAAGTCCCTGAGCTGAGAAAATCTCCGACCCAGCCGGGAATCGAACCCGGGCCATTTGGATTGACAGTCTGTCGCGCTGACCACTCGGCTACCGGGGGCGGACTATAAATTAGGTGAAACAGAGGAACTAATTTATAAAAATTATTGCACAGAATGTTGTTCACCATGAACAGGTTGTGATGATCTGTATGCCAAAAGTCCCAGATAGCCTTGCATCTAAAACAGGTTGAAATAAGCACCAGTTTAAAATCTTCATTTGTAGATCTCCTTCTTGAAATTATCTCGTAACATCACAACAAATATTTCTGTCTGTGTATGGTGGTTTCATTTACAGGATATTGTAAAACGCAGTCGGTCTGCAAATGACGTTGCCTACAAAACACCATCTTACAATAACGCTCATGTGTGTGGCGTCCATACGATATAACACTACCAGCTGATATTATCACCAAAAGTCGCATGTTTGTTTGATCCTGGAAACATCGTCACGAAAATGCAGAAAAACCTGAGTTGGCAGATGGTACGAATGATCACAATTTCAGAAAAATTGGATAACTTATTCAAGAGAAAGAGCTTCACAAAAAAAAAAAAAAATGCTTCAAATGGCTCTGAGCATTATGCGGCTTAACTTCTGAGGTCATCAGTCGCCTAGAACTTAGAACTAATTAAACCTAACTAACCTAAGGACATCACACACATCCATGCCCGAGGCAGGATTCGAAACTGCGACCGTAGCGGCCACGCGGTTCCAGACTGAAGCGCCTAGAACCGGACGGCCACACCGGCCGGCAGAGCTTCACAAATTGAGCAAGTCGGTAACACGTTCGTCCATCTCTGGCCCTTATGCAAGAAGTTATTCGGCTTGGCAGTGATTGATGGAGTTGTTGGAGGTCCTTCTGAGGGAAATCTTGTCAAATTCTTTCCGATTGGGGCGTTAGATTGTCAAACTCCCGAGCTGGTTGGAGGGCCCTGCTCATATGAGTCAATCGGACAGGCGGCTACTTACTCGTACTAGTGTGGGATAAGTTGAGAATTTGGTCTAGTCGGATAGCGTGCTCGGATAACCAAAGTGTGTTATTATTATTATTAGTGTTATTATTATTATTATTATTATTATTAATGTTATTTAGGTAAGAAAATAGGTCCACTAAAAAGTGGTCGCACAAAAACTAGTCACAAAAGAAGTTGCTAAGGCGCCCGTTCGTGTGAAGTGGGATCCCCAGATTGGAGACAAAGTCCGGCACAAATTTTCAACTTTCGCCATTGAATTATTTCAGTGTAGAACTGTGGCTGACATCGGTACCTCCCTCGAAATATTGAAAACTGGAGGCATGTAATAGCCAAAGAAATGTAGAAGGAAACGTAAAAAGAAGATTTATGTTGAACATGATTTGGTAGTTGAAGATAATGTGTAATCACAACGAATTTATTTGCCAGAACAACAGTGGAATTGATACTTTCTCTGCTCTTGCCGAAGAAGGCTGTGATCTGAAAGTCTTATTATCCTGAAATAAAGAAGATTTCAGGATATGTAACACACCGGTATCCTCTTTGAAGAAGAAGAAAGGCTCAAATGGCCCCGAGCACTATGGGACTTATCTTCTGAGGTCATCAGTCCCCTAGACTTTAGAACTACTTAAACCTAACTAACCTAAGGACATCACACACATCCATGCCGGAGGCAGGAATCGAACCTGCGACCGTAGCGGTCGCGCGGTTCCAGTCTGTAGCGCCTAGAACCGCTCGGCCACTCCGGCCGGCGAAGAAGAAAGCTTTTTCTTATTAGCGTGTCACAATGGCAAATCTTTCTGATGAGAAGTTTGAAAAACAGGGAGTTCTCACAATTTAAAATCATTGAAACGCGCATTTGTTTAATAAATGATAAAGAACTGAACCAATAAATGTAATTGGATTCCTGCTTTATCTATTCTTTGTCACACAATTTGCAGATGTCGAATAAATGTTTTTATTCGTGCAAATAAATAATGTTTCGAATAAATATTTTTATTTGTAATTTACGAATAACGAACAATAATTTTTATCTGTCTCTGGCATTCGCCATTGAAATGATGAGGTTCCACACTCCGAGGAGCGTAGGAAACGATGCGGGAGACCCGCACCGCCGACTAGGCAAGGTCCTAGCGGAGGTGGTTTGCCATTGCCTTCCTCCGACCGTAATGGGGATGAATGATGATGATGAAGACGACACAACAACACCCAATCATTTCGAGGCAGAGAAAATCTCTGACCCCAGTGGGAATCGAACCCGGGACTCCGTGCTCGGGAAGCGAGAACGCTACGGCAAGACCACGAGCTGCGGACTCGTCAGAGAAATGCGCATGAGATCCGCGTAGCTGTTGTCAAGCGTTCATTCGCTCAGACCAGAGGCTTCTCCGGCAACTTAAGCTGACGTTTGCGCAGTGCTATCGCGCTGTCTCCCGATCACCTGCACGTGCAGATCACGTGCACGGACCACGCGCTTACAGGGCTCTACCGCTCAACGAGGGGCAGTCAGACACGGCACCGCCAGAGTCACCTGGAAGCAGTCAATCACAGCTGAAGCTTCAGGACGTGCGGCGATGGTCGCAGCTCGAAACACAAACCAGCTCTGCATCTTTGCCTGGCGAAAAGCCTAGCGAGCAACGGTGTAGGTTAAGTGGAGCGCTGAAACGCAGTGGGTTTGATTAATCATTGCGGCGAGCAGCGAGCACCGGGGTGACAGCGTATACCCACCCATGGTTTGAACGTCATATCCGCAAACCCGTGTTCACCTGCTGTGACACGTTTCAGTAGTTCTACATCGTTTAGCGACTTCTGAGCAATTTCCATACGCCTCTGTTTTCGTCCGACAATTTTTGAATAAATTTTCCTGCCATAAGTGTCACATAGAAAACATTCGAAAAAATGGCATGCAATGGGTCATCTGATGTGCCTATATTATCAGTCGACTTCGGTTCATTGGGAGAATTTTAGGTGGTTCACTTGTAAAGGAGACCGAATGTGGGACACTAGTGCGACGTATTCTGAAGTGCTGCTGAAGTGTTTGGAATCCGCACCATATGGGTTTAGAGAAGACACTGAAGCAATTCAGGGTCGAGCTGGTAGATTTGATACCGGTAGGTTCGATCAACACGCAAGTATCATGGACGTGCTTCGAGAACTCAAATGGGAATACGTGGAGGAGATGTGACGTTCTATTCCAGCATTTGAAGCTGACTGCAGAACCATTGTACTGCCGCCAACATACACTTCGCATAACGACCACGAAGATAAGATGCAGCGGCATACAGACTGTCGTTTTTTCGTCGCCCTATTTGCAAGAAGAACAGGAAAGGAAATGGCTAGTGGTGGTGCAGGGTACCTTCCGCCGCACCGCACAGTGGCTTACGGTGTATGTATATAGGTGTAAATGTAGATGGAACATTTTTGACCGCTGGAGACAGGTTAACTTCCGATACGGCTAACGCTGTACTTCTCCCAGATTTTTATCAACACAACAACGAAACTTCAACAGCGTGAAACTTCAAAATTCCCGTCACCTTTTGAACACATTTTGTATATATTTTTCCAAACCGCACAACTAATTTTCAGAGAATAATGCAGCATGGAAACTAAGCATCGAAAATGGTGACTAAGGACTCTGACATCGTTACGAGTGGATTCTAATCAAATTGTGTGACTATTAACTCTAGCAATACCAAGGCAATTTCCATAACGTGCATTACCAACACAGGGTGGGTGTAATTTATGCCCACTCCAAAAAAACACTCTTAGCAATACCAAGGTACTTGCAGTAACCTACTCACAACCACAAAAAAATTTAAAATGCAAATTCCATTCTTTTTAGTCGAAGTTAGCTCTCAACACATATTTTAAAGAGACAGTGATGTGTAAGTAAGGCTCTGAACCTGAAAATGTTGAATACCACACTTATTATGGAAAGTGACATCTACTACTGAGACTTAAATTTCCAGATTAAGTTTAAATGAAGAATTTAAAACATACCTAGAATGTGGTAGAAGAATGGTCGCAGTTAGTTGTAATCTAGTGAAACAGACGTGATAGTTATGGTTTCCCAAGAAAGTGTTACAGACCCTTTGCTATTATTAATCTATATAAATCATTTGGGAGACGATATGAGTAGCCCTCTTAGATTGGTTGGAGATGGTGCTGCCCTTTAACGCCTAAGATAATAAATAGTGGCAAAATGATATAGAAAAGGTATCGACTTGTGTGGCTATTGACCCAAATATTGAATACTAAAAAAGTTTAGTTACATTTGGAAGATTTAACTAAATTTCGGTTACACGATGAATCACACAAATTCAAGTATTCAGCTTAATACTTTGGGATTAAAATTACTAAACAACTTAAACTGGAACCATCACGTGCCAAAGACTTCGTTGTATTGGTAAAATTCTTAGAAGACGCCGAGTTAAATAACAACTTTACTGTTACCAGTCACTGTTTATTTATTTTCACAATTCGCTTAGAAGGTTTAAACCTCCATCATTTATGTGGATTAATATGGCGTGGACGTGTTGGTTTACGACTTTGGAATAACATTTGGCACTGTCTGCGGTGGTCACGGACTCCTTTCTTTGTTGTATTAACATCACATACACCGTCACCCTTTGTAAACACTCAATGTGACTGACGGGTTTTACTCAAATGGACAAACTTTAAACTCTGAATAATACTAGAAGGAAAGATGACTGTATTACCCGTTGATGAATCTAATTTAGGGAGAGAAAGCGATGAGACACGCAGCTATAAAATTCTTTGACAATGTACCCGTGGAAATAAAATGTATGTCAGGCAACGGAAATATCTATTTTGAACTGTAGATTAATGACATTTCTTCTTAACAACTTCTCCTGTACCATAAAGGAATTCTTGAGTAGGAATAGTTAGCCATTTATATAGAAAAATGCCTGTAAATGTTCAGCACGTAACCATACCGATATTTCTATTTTTTTTTAAATATATGTTCTATTTTTGTTCAGATGACACGTTCCGCATCATAGCGTTTATTGCGTATTAGATCTTTAGAACAGGTAGATAGCTAACTGGTAATTTGAGCTTTTGAAAACGTACAGTGTACTGTCGAACCAGTAAATAAATGAAAAGAAATTATCAGATTACAAGAATGCCACTAACCAGTAATGTGATAGCGTAGGGTAGTCTTTGTGCAGTGACCCAGCACACAACATGGCGTGTGGTCTGTTAGTCAGACCACAGAGCGACGAAGAAGTTCCAAAACAAAAGGTTTTGTTTTACCTACGTCTACGTCTACATCTACATGACAGTTCTCCAGTCCACAGTTAAGTGCCTGACACACGATCCTTCGAACTACCTTCACACTACTTCTGTACCGTTCCATTCCCTAACAGCGCGTGGCAAAAACGAACACGTGAATCTTTCTGTACGACCGTTCCTGTCTCTCTCTCTCTCTCTCTCTCTCTTTTGATTAGTGTTGAGTAATGTTATGTGTGATCCAAACATACTTGACTTCTTCCAATGTGGATACCTCTGTTCTAAGTATTCTGCCAATAGAACGCAAGCTTTGGCTTGCCTTCTCCACCAAAATTAACATGTGATCGTTGCAACTCAAGTTTTTCGTAATTGTGATTCCTAGATACTTTGTCTAATTGACAGCATTTAAATTTATGTGCTTTATCATGTAATCGAAATTTAACGGATTTCTTTTTGTACTCATGGAGATGATTTCAAGTTTTCCACGTTGAGAGATAATTACCACTTGTCGCATCATTCAGACATCGTGCCTAAGTCTTTTGCAATTGGTTTTGATCTTCGGATGACGTTACTAGACGGTAAACGAGAACATCATCTGCAAACAATCTAAGAGGCCTGCTAAGATTATCTCCTAAATCGTTTATGTAGATTATGAACAGGAGAGAATTTGTAACACTTGCTTGAGGAACGCCATATATCACTTCTGTTTTGGTCGATGACTTCCCGTCCATCACTACGTACGGTGACCTTTCTGAGAGGGAATTACGGATCCAGCCACACAACTGAAGCGATACTCCATGGACACGCAATATGATTAGAAGTCTCTTCTGAGAAATGGCGTGAAAAGTCTTCTGGAAATCTAGAAATTTGGAATCAGTTTAAGATTTCCTGTCGATAGCATTTATTACATCGTGCGAATAAATAGCTAGTTGAGGATACTTTCTGAATTCGTGCTGACTGTATGTCAATAGATAGTTACCTTCGACGTAATTCATAATGTTCGAACACAGTATACGTTCCAAAATCCTACTGAAAATCGATGTTAGTGATATGGGTCTTAAGTCAGCGGATTACTCCTATTTCCTTTGTTAGATATTGGTGTGACTTTCCAGTCTTTTGGTACGGATCTTTCATCGAATGACCGGTTGTATATGATTGCTGAATATGGGACTATTGTATTAGAATAGTCCGAAAGGAACCTTATTGGTACGATATCTGGACTGTAAGACTTGAAGTGCTTTAAGCTGCTTCACTACACCGAGATTATCTACTTCTCAGTTACTCACGTAGGCAGTTGTTCTGGATTCGAGTTTATAAAGAAATGATGGCAGGGAGCGGACATTAGGAATACCGTGCGCTGTTCGAGAGCTGCTGTAGATCAAATGTGCCGAGCTATGTGAGCCAAGACGAGGAAAAGACTAACGACGGCACACTGTCGAGGGCAGTGGAAGGTCAGTAAAATTGACGAGTGATTAGATATCTACCTTATACGCGCCAGAGGTCAGATCACTGTCAACTGACCCATGGATTCCTACTCCAGCGAAAGGACTCACCAGTTTGTGTCGTTAGAGCACTAGGCATTTGAGTACACTACATTTTAATTTAGTGTGTTTAGTATTACGGCGAGAGAGCAACAGTAAATTTATAGGATGACTTGCTCTCTAAGACGAATGTAGTACACGTTTCTAAATTTTATGAATTCCCCAGGCTCCAGCCTAAACCGTTAGGTTGGACGTTTCAGTGTGTTGCTGCAAAGTAACTGCCTCATTGAATTTTAGTCCACTAATCAGCCAGACTCGTGACCAAGGCCACCTATAAAAATCGCAACAGCAACAAGGACAGCAGCTTTACTTATTGTGTGTGTACAGCATATCAGGATGATTATGTAACTAATTTCAGAATAAAAACACTCTTGGGTACGAAATTATTTAATGTCAGAGACGCGTTTCACCTTGTGGAGCATCATCAGATTGTCTATAAAAACAAGAAACCGATCAATTAGTAACAAGTACTACTAGTATGGTATTCTGCCTTACGGCACGTCTTGTCATGGATTAAGCCTCTTCCACTTTTGTCTGTCCATAGCCAGTCTTTTCATTTCTGAATATTAGCCTCCTTTGATAATGTCCAACATTTGATATCTTCTTTTTCCCTTTCCCCTTCCTCTTTTTTCCTCCACTATTCCTTCTATTGCTTCCTTCAAGAAACAGTCGCTCCTCAAACAATGTCCAGTTCCGTTTTCTCTTTCTGATGACTTTCAACATGTTTCTTTCTTCTCCAACTCTTCTTAATACTTCTTCATTTGTTACTCGCTCTTCCCATGCCACTTTTTCCATTCTTCTCCGTATCCACATCTCTAGTGCCTCCAGTCATCTTTCATTTTCCTTCCCCAATGTCCAGATCTCCGCACCATACATCTCTAGATTGTCACACAGATGACAAAATGGTAGATATCGAAATAGACGACAGAGGGATAGAGAAACAATTAAAATCGCTCAGACGAGGAAAGGCCGCTGGAGCTGATGGGATACCAGTTCGATTTTGCACAGAGTACGCGAAGAAACTTCCCCCTCTTCTTGCAGCGGTGTACCGTAGGTCTCTAGAAGAGCGTAGCGTTCCAAAGGATTGGAAAAGGGCACAGGTCATCCCCGTTTTCAAGAAGGGACGTCGAACAGATGTGCAGAACTATAGACCTATATCTCTAACGTCGATCAGTAGTAGAATTTTGGAACACGTATTATGTTCGAGTATAATGACTTTTCTGGAGACTAGAAATCTACTCTGTAGGAATCACCGTGGGTTTCGAAAATGACGATCGTGTGAAACACAGCTCGCGCAATTCGTCCACGAGACTCAGAGGGCCATAGACACGGGTTCCCAGGTAGATGCCATGTTTTGTGACTTTCGCAAGGCGTTCGATACAGTTCTCCACAATCGTTTAATGAACAAAGTAAGAGCATATGGACTATCAGACCAATTGTGTGATTGGATTGAAGAGTTCCTAGACAACAGAACGCAGCATGTCATTCTCAATGGAGAAAAGTCTTCTGAAATAAGACTGATTTCAGGTGTGCCGCTGGGGAGTGTCGTAGGACCGTTGCTATTCACAATATACATAAATGACCTTGTGGATGACATCGGAAGTTCACTGAGGCTTTTTGCGGATGATGCTGTGGTATATCAAGATTGTAACAATGCAAAATTGTACTGAAATGCAGGAGGATCTGCAGCGAATTGACGCATGGTGCAGGGAATGGCAATTGAATCTCAATGTAGACAAGTGTAATGTGCTGCGAATACATAGAACGGAAGATCCCTTATCATTTAGCTACAATATAGCAGGCCAGCAACTGGAAGCAGGAAATTCCATAAATTATCTGCGAGTACGCATTAGGAGTGATTTAAAATGGAATGATCATATAAAGTTGATCGTCGGTAAAGCAGATGCCAGACTGAGATTCATTGGAAGAATCCTAAGGAAATGCAATCCGAAAACAAAGGAAGCTGGTTACAGTACGCTTGTTCGCCCACTGCTTGAATACTGCTCAGCAGTGTGGGATCCGTACCAGATAGGGTTGATAGAAGAGATAGAGAATATCCAACGGAGAGCAGCGCGCTTCGTTACAGGATCATTTAGTAATCGCGGATATGATAGATAAACTCGAGAGGAAGACTCTCCAGGAGAGACGCTCAGTAGTTCGGTACGGGCTTTTGTTGAAGTTTCGAGAACACCTTCACCGGGGAGTCAAACAGTATATCGCTCCCTCCTACGTATATCTCGCGAAGAGACCATGAGGATAAAATCAGAGAGATTAGAGCCCACACAGAGGCATACCGACAATCCTTCTTTCCACGAACAATACAAGACTCGAACAGAAGGGAGAACCGATAGAGGTACTCAAGGTACCCTCCGCCACACACCGTCAGGTGGCTTGCGGAGTATGGATATGGATGTAGATGTAGATGTAGATGTAGATGTAGATGTAACATCTGGCAAGTCTTTTCCTCAGATATTTGTTTAGTGGTCCGCAAAGTAATTTCTCTTTCCTCTTGAATCCTTCTTTTGCCATTGCAATCCTTTTCCTAATTTCTGTTGAGGATTGCATATCATCCATTAGAAAATAGAGCAAAGGGTAAAATGGTAGGGTAAAATGACATGTTAGTAACAGAAACTTACGTCAAAGTAGCTGGATATTTCTATAGCCATATAAAGTGGAAATTGGTCACAACAGTAACTGGATATGTAATCCATCCGTCATAAAAACACATAAAAGTAAGGTGGACCTAGTTAAAAGGAAAGAAAACCGCCAGCGTATCATCAAGGAGGATGGTGCGGAAATATTTCACCGACTACCGCATGTTACCTTGAACCCAACAGCTGACACCGCTTATAAGTATCTTAATTTATTAGGTTTACGCAGTTTTATACGTCGTAAATGTGCCTTAATCCGTTCATCGACACCACCTAGGCACCTCTTATCACATTAAACACGGTGTTTACATCTTGGTCTGTCACAGTAGTATTTGTGGGCACACTGAAAGGTCATTGTGCTGCGTGCTGTGTGAGGCTCATACCGCGTTTATTTTCTAAGCGTGGCCCTATTTTGTACTACTATGGTGGCGTCAGCTGGTGTGTTCAAGGTAATATGCTTTAGTCGGTGAAATTTTTCCGCCAACTTTCAATACCTTGTTCATGATATACTGATTTTTCTTTCTCTTTTAGGCGTTTTTTATGTTTTTATGACGAATGGATTACATATTGTGTTACTTTTGCGACCAGTATATCCATTTTACGATTATATGACGGATTGATTTCATATCCAACTACTTTTACGTAAGTTTCTTTTACTTACAGTTCATTTTACCTGCGCAGTCGCTCAAGCTAGGACCATACATTTTCCTATATTTGTTATTAATTGACTGGTTTCTTGTTTTTATAGACAATCTGATGATGCCCAAAAAGGTGAAACGCATCATTGACATTAAATAGTTTCGCAGCCAAGACTATTTCTATTCTGAAATCATTCGATACTGGTGACTGTAGCACCCTGCCAAACGGAATGGACTCCGAAGCCCATGACTAGACGTGTTCAGTGAGTAAGAGATCTTGAGAACGTGATGGACAAATCAACAGTGGAGCACATCTGTATGGAGGTAGGCGAGGAACCCATAGGTGACATGCGGTCTTGCGTTACCTTGTTAGGTTAGGTTAGGTCAGGTTAGGTTACGTTAGATGCTCTGGACTCAGTGTCACTTCATACTGTAACGCAGGGGATGGCCCGTGTGACGATGAGTTTAGGATGTTTGTCAAATATGTTACCGGCATTGTGTGAAATCCGCCATTCTGTAGAATTCGTTGGTAATGTATAGAATACCTACAATCGAACGTCAAAGAATACGTTGCCTAGGCATTGTATACTTTGCCAAGTTGTCTGCTGACAAAGTACCGGGTGTTCAAAAAGTCAGTATAAATTTGAAAACTTAATAAACCACGGAATAATGTAGATAGAGAGGTAAAAATTGACACACATGCTTGGAATGACATGGAGTTTTATTAGAAGAAAAAAAAACAAAGTTCACAAAATGTCCGACAGATGGCGTCGTTCGGTGATGATCGGGTGCTCAGCCGCCACTTTCGTCATGCTTGGCCTCCCAGGTCCCCAGACCTTAGTCCGTGCGATTATTGACTTTGGGGTTACCTGGAGTCGCAAGTGTATCGTGATCGACCGACATCTGTAGGGATGCTGAAACACAAAATCCGACGCCAATGCCTCACCATAACTCCGGACATGCTCTACAGTGCTGTTCACAATATTATTCCTCGACTACCGCTATTGTTGAGGAATGACGGTGGACATATTGAGCATCTCCTGTAAAGAACATCGTCTTTGCTTTGTCTTACTTTGTTATGCTAATTATTGCTATGCTGATCAGATGCAGCGCCATCTGTCGGACATTTTTTGAACTTTTGTATGTTTTTGGTTCTAATAAAACTCCATGTCACTCCAAGCATGTGTGTCAATTTGTACCTCTGTATCTACATTATTCCGTGATTTTTTCAGTTTTCAAATTTATACTGACTTTTTGATCACGCGCTATATAGTACGCCTAATCCCGACATTTGGACCTGTGTCTAATAGTTGCGAAGACAGCGTACCGTTGTACGACGTTCAGCTGTCACGTCACGGATATCGCGTTAAGAGTTCTCCAGTGTACAGCATCCGGCTGAAGTTCCACACACCCTCTCCCGTGATCCTTTCCCGTTCTTTTTGTAACACCACGGTGGAAGGGAGCGCAGTGCGAAGGCAGGAATCACGCCATGCTGACATGCAACGCCAGTTCTGCATTGAATTGTCTCAAGTAAGAGCCAATACTGCTAAAA
The DNA here is from genome assembly GCF_023898315.1 of Schistocerca nitens. Classification (NCBI taxonomy): domain Eukaryota; kingdom Metazoa; phylum Arthropoda; class Insecta; order Orthoptera; family Acrididae; genus Schistocerca; species Schistocerca nitens. The sequence continues at coordinate 737,322,867 of NC_064619.1, read as the reverse complement.
GCTGTGTCTTCTAACCGCGACCAGTTACCAGAAGATAGTCAACGGCGTGAAAAAGGCTAAGACGACCACGAAGAAGGAACGACGGGACTATTGGCTACTGAAACATTATGACATTATGATGGTCGAGAATAAGACTTTGATTTATCCTGTTAAAGAAAGTAGTACGTGTGCTGTCCAGTCTTACGTCGCGGACTCTGAATTATCTGACATATTCCATAGGGGCTATTTCGCTATCGGTCATGGAGGGCGGAAAGACCATTACCCTTTATGATATTGAGCTGCGCATTCACCTCTGTGAGCCTTATCAGGAGAAGTAAAGAGGTGTTAAAGAAGATGTTGTGATTAACCAATGGTTTTTTCAGAATTCAGTTCCCGTTTTCATGTCGATCCCAACGACTTACGGTCCCATCCTTGTAGAGAGTACAGGTTTATAATGGTCTACCAACATCATTTCACTAAGTTTGTAGTTCTCAGGGCTTCGAAGTCAAAGAGCACTGATGAACTAGCCTACAATCTCATCGACGTATTTACGTTGTTTGGTGCTCCAACCATTCGACAGTCCGCTAAGCTCAGGGAATTTGTAACCAATGTGGTAAGCAGCCTGAAGCAGTATTGGCCCACCTTGAAGATCGTCCATGGTAAGCCGCGCCACTCGCAAAGTCCGGTGAAGGAGGGAGGGGGGAGGGGGGGGGGGGAGAGCAAAGCAGGACATTGAAAACATGCTGTGTGTTTGAATGCAAGATGAAAAAACTAGCTGCTGGAGTGACGGACTGCGGTCCGTCCAACTTACGAAAAACACAGCTTTTCCTTCTAGGGTTAATAGATCTCCATACGAAGTTCTGCTCGGCTGCAAAACTACAGTGGGTCCCTCTCCATCGACCCTGTCTGAAGACATTTTACAAGACGCGGAGACAAAGGAAGAGCTGAAAAAATAATAGAGAGCCTACAAACAACACAACGGAAGAAATGAAGACGAGATGAATCAATGCAAGAGGTACAGATCCCTACTGAAGACATAGGTGAGAGTGCTATACACGATGGAGGAAACCAAAACACTGATGACGCCACGGTTATCGAAGAGCCTTCCATTTCTGTGGCTACCGAAAATCCTTCTTTTTCTGGTATCTGTTGGGTCAGGTTAAGAGAAACCAGCGTGTGCATTATTTCGTAGTGTTGTTCTTTCAGTTTCAAATGCGTATTAATTAATTAATAAAGGCTTTTCTTCTTTTGCCCTTTTAATACTTTGCGTAAATGATACTGGTCATTCTGTATAATGCCTAGGAGTTGCATGGGATGCCTAGGAAAAGTATTTACCATTCTCATAACAGAGTTATAGTCCGTACATTGCCTAAAGCTATCAGGCATCTGCACATTGCCTAGGCATTCTATGTAATATCTGGATTTCACACAATGTCGGTAACAGATACCTCAACATCGCATGGCTAAACAGGACTATCATCACAGTAATCAGGCAACACAAAGAAACTCTGGAGCAGCGGTGGGGGGGGAGGGGGGGGGGTCCAGTATAAAATCGATCAACACGATAATTTGAGCTATCGAGGTGACTCTTAATGCTCCAGCTCTGCCTCGTGCGGAAGCGACTCACTTGGTGCAACGAAACTGTCGGTTGGTGTCTGACAAATCGCCGTTTTCCAGCGTCGAAGATGGATCTGTGCCTTGTAACATTGGTATCATTAAGCTGGGAGTACATGTGAGAGTTTTTGACTCTCGGAGAGCTTCTGCGAGTAAGACGTGCCGTCTAAACAGCATCGAGAGTCAGCTCGCCGGCAGTGTCCGCGACTGGCGCGAGGTCTCGCATAATCGCGCTCTGCGAGTTTAGACCTACCGTCTAGACCCAGAGCTGCTCGCCGTAGCTCTCAGACTAGAACAACTGTACCGGCATTGTTCACAGAGCTGAGAGTATACGGACAGTTCCGAGCGGCCATATTGCGTCCCAGATTTGGGCCGATTTCACAGTTTGTACACTACTACAGCTTGGTTATATATTTTGCCATACTCATTCACACATTAAATAAAAGTGGCAACGAAACTGAGTGTTTTGAGCCATAACATGTGGCCGCGCCATGTTTCTTATCGAATAAATCGTAAGTTTTAGCCCCTAAACCTAAACGAACATCACGAGCAGTTAGCCCACTGTATTACGGGAGTTCTAGACTTAAACAGTGCTGCAAAGCATATTACACATAAAAACATCATTGATATATTATAGAGAATTAAGAAAAAAAAAACAGAAAATTGTCACTGAAGAAATTCGACCGGAAATGTGAATGAAAGGCTAGAGCGCAACGCCCTGGACCGATCTGTAAACGAGTACCGGCATTGTCGGGACAGTCGAGGCTGCCCTCGCGATGGATACGCATTATGAGTGCATCTCAGTGGTGTGTCGGCATAAAAAGTAATGCAGAAAGCTGCCACAAAGAGGACTCTGGACCAAGTTGTGCATTTCATTAGTTTCTATGAGAAAATGCTAGGGTTCTGGAATGTACAAGTTACTGGACTATAGGAACTAAGATATGACACTCAAATGGCTACAGTTTTTAACACAAAAGAAATTTATCAGAATATCCACAGTTTAAGGAATCAAGAAAATGTAGTATCATAACGTAGATTAATTAACACCGAGCGAGGTGGCGCAGTGGTTAGCACACTGGACTCGCATTCGGGAGGACGACGGTTCAATCCCGTCTCCGGCCATCCTGATTTAGGTTTTCCGTGATTTCCCTAAATCGTTTCAGGCAAATGCCGGGATGGTTCCTTTGAAAGGGCACGGCCGATTTCCTTCCCAATCCTTCCCTAACCCGAGCTTGCGCTCCGTCTCTAATGACCTCGTTGTCGACGGGACGTTAAACACTAACCACCACCACCACCATTAATTAACATGGAGAAACAAGTGAAGTAATGGTTTCCAAGCAATCGTCTTGGAACTCGGAAAGTTTCCTTTTACCTTCGAATAATAAAGCTGTGTCTATAATTCTATATGACGAGGTATCTAAGGATAATGTTATTACAATGGGTGTTGAAGAATCGGTCTTCAAGAATTTGCTAGTGCATCCATAAGTCAATACAAGTAAAAACGTTCAAATAAGTGTATGTGCGAAAATGCTTCACTTAACAGATATCCGCCCTATTGGGCGTTTCAACGTCTTTGGGTATCAAGATGAGATTGTTGTAATGTTATGTTATGGTAATTGTTAGTTTACCAAATATTAAAGACAGTAAACGTAGCTGAAGCTAGAAATATTAGTGTCGCAAGCAGTGTCTTTAACCCTAGTGGATTTCAACATAGTGGTATATATATTGGCAATTTTAGGTCCAATTACAAACAGTGTTTCTTCTATCTCCATCGCTGTCATTTTCGTCAAATTTTGATACCCGTGCGGCTCTTCCATCATAAACTGTACAATGACTTCCTTACGTGTTCCAAAATTATCCTCCGCCTAGTACGCTCTCTTATACAACAAGAATACTGTCGTTTACGATTTTCTTTGCAGCTAAAAGTATTATAAGTGCAGCCACAGAGCTACCTTCTTCCATCGCAGTCCCTTCCCTCATGCCCAGGAGAACGACAGAAACATTTCTCGGAGAGTGACCTCTCGGGGATGGGCGACAGGTGGAACTCGAGGGATCCGCCGGAGCAGCTCAGAGTAGCGCAGTTGGATTCGCGACCGGGCGGTTCTGTCAGTGCGAGACTGTTATGGAAATAACAGTGAATCTAGGTGAGAACAGTTGCAGGAAGAAGACCATTTCGCGAGGTACTACTGACGAGGTTTAGAGATCCAGCACTAGCGACAGACTGCACAACAATTCTACAGCTTCCAGCGTTTGTCCCGCGAAAAGACTTTCAGGACACACAGGGAGAACAGGACTAGTGCTGGCGGAAAAGGGCAATCTCTTTTCGCTTCTTTCATTTTCGAGTGGTACAGGAGGTGGAATGACTGGCAAAGGTACAAAGTACCATCCGCCATCCACTAAGCAGTGGGTTGAGATGTAGATGTAGATTTAGCAGATGAACTCATCCTTTTACTACACCACCCTGAATCTCAGCTCTGAAGAAACATTTCCCTTGGTAGTGTGCGCTAAGGATTCCCCGGGTGTCGCTTGCATAAGTAAACTTGAATCCTGGGGAATACAAGTGCTACTAAGTTTAAACCTTAAAATATAGTGATTGGAGGAGCTATAAGCGTTGTTCACTAATAGACTCAGAATACTTTTCATACGTTGCTCTCGGTAGTCTCGTCTGTGTTGAAATGTAATGCAAAAGGAAGAATGTTCGTCTGCGACGTCTTCCATTTCTTGAAAACAGGATGTAAAAGTTTTTCTTTGGTGTCATTAGGTAGGAAACAATATGAGAATCTGACTTCGGCGCACTAAAGCGGATGCGATAGGAGAGGGGGAGGGAAAGAGGAGAATGGAGAAGGGGCGAACGACAAGGTCCTATTATATGTCTACTAGTGTATTAACGATACACCACTAAAATTGGAAGATGATTTATGTCTGCACATGACAAAAGTGTTTTTCTGATAGATGTAAAGTGTTTTCACAAGTAGAGTAGAGGATGACATTAGCACGCTGTTGACAAAAAAAGGTTTGTTTTGTAATTACAACGTACGGCAGTACAAAACATTTCTGAAAAGGGTATCATGTACAGTTTTTACTACCTCAAAATGAAATTTTGGATGAAATAAAACATTTTATATTCTTCAGAAGTGATATAGTGAAGGTTTTCTTGAAAGCTAAAGAATCAGGATCTCATATGAGTACTGAATGTTGCTTTCTTCACCAGTGAAATACTAACCTTTACCAATGGTACTCAAGTGTGAAAGTCTATTTGCTTTGCTTGCTTGCCGTCTATAATGCCCCATGGCACCATATTACGGAGTAAAAAATATTTTCAGGCCATATATGGACTATAGCATCTGTTTGTGGTAGCAAATCGCGAAATTTGTCCAGGGACTACAGCACTCTCTAATGGAATCTGTAGTTAATTACATGGGCTCATTCAAGACAGATTGCATCATCAGGGAAACTAACAAAAATGAGGGATTTTCACTTAGATTTCACTTCCTGAACCAGGATATAGAAAGTTATGCGCTTTTTCTGGAGATTTCATTCAAAAGGATTTCAACCGAAAAGACTAATGTGAACGATGAACCTTATATTATCTTTTTCAACGAACGTTATGAAAACTATACTGAATTAATCAACGAAGTGCTAGCTCAAGTACAGAGAGTCTCGCTTAACCTGAGAATTAAAACACAACCTTGGCTTCTTCTGCTCTCGATCTCCTCGACCACAACGTGTAAAGAACGAGTGAGACCAGCTCCAGAACTATGGGCTGCGTTAAGGTACATACGTAGGCGTACCAAGCAGCGAAATGAACAACGGATACTTACTACGTGCTTTAGAGCACGATAATTACCAGACCATACTGCTTCAGAAGCTGTCCTTTGTCAATGAAACTGAATGAAACGGACAAACCAGTGACTAATTCATTATCAACAGAGCACTTCCTACGTCATTACCACTACGGCCCAGTAACAAGACTTTAGAAAGATAATGGCTGCCCGTTCTGTAACTGCTGAAATTCGTGTGACGCAAGAGGGTGATGTGTACAGCTTTTAGAGAAACAAGCAAGTAAAACAGTGTGATATTGGCAGCCATGCGTCAGGAACATCACAACAAGATAAAGGGAGCTTTGCTCGTTGCAAAACGAGGTCTGCTGAAGGTTGCTAACACCAACTGTGGCCTTTCGAACGATCGTTGTCCGTACTTACGAAGCAGTATCGAATTAGGAAGTGAAGCAAGCTTCAATTGCGTTCTCACTGTGTCTCAGGCGATCTGAAGCGATCAGTTACTAAAAACACAAGTCGTAAAGTAATCGTGATGGGAACCAGTGAGTTTTTGTTAAAAGCTTAAAATATCTCACCGTAGGTCGAAAACATTCAAACAATATTGAACTTCTGATCAGAAGGACATACAGTTGGGAACAAGGTAGTTACTCAAATGAATAGTGAACATACGGGGCATGGTCAGAAAGTAAGTGTACTAGATTTTTATTAAAAAAATGGTTCTGAGCACTATGGGACTTAACATCTGAGGTCATCAGTCGCCTAGAACTTAGAACTACTTAAATCTAACCAACCTAAGGACATCACACACATCCATGCCCAACGCAGGATTCGAACCTGCGACCGTAGCGGTCGCACGGTTCCGGACTGAAGCGTCTAGAACCGTTCGGCCACTGCAGCCGGCAGATTTTTATATCTTTGTGGTAAAAGGTATTTGAAAAAAAAATTACAGCACACTGTCGATACACTTGTTGACTGTTTCTCCACATCATCGCTATCCCTTCCAACGCACGTGGTGAACCGTGGCACAAGCTTATCTGTGCCCTCCTCAAAGAAATCTCCCGCCAGTTCCTTCCCTCACTTCAGAGTCTCTCTAAGCAACTGCTCTTCGGGTGAAAATTTTATTCCACTCATGCGTGACTTCACAAAGGGTGAAAAGATGATAATGTGAAGGCGCCAAGTCAGGAGAGTGGGGGGATGGTTCAGTACATCCCAACCAAAAGAGTCCAACAGCGCCTTCCTGGCTAGGCTTGTGTGATGACGGGTGTTGTGCGGCGAGCACACTCCTATCGTAAGCATTCCCCTCCATTTGTCTTGAATGCTCCCTTTGAGTTTCTTTATGGTCTCACAATATCGCTGTGCATTGATCGGTCCCGCCATGAGGCGGAAATTCGACCACAGTGATGCCTTTTCGGTCCCAAGACACTGTTTCTTTTTTAACCCCGAAAGCGTGGTTTGAATTTTTTGGCACATGAGGAATTGATGTGATGCCACTGTGTCGATTGTCTTTTTGTCTCAGGCATGTAAGGAGCCACTCACGCTTCACCTCTAGTCACAACAGGGCTCAGGAAATCCTCACATTCCAGCTCAAGTCGCTCAAAAAACTCGCGGGCGCTATTGACCCCGATTCTTCTTGTGCTGCTCTGTCAGCTGCTTTGGAACCCATCTTGCGCACAGTTTTCCGGTATCGCAGCGTTTCTGTGAGTGCTTCGTATAAGAGAGTTCTGTAGAGTTGTTGAAACATCGCAGAAATTTCATCCACCCACAATCGGAGATCTTCACGAACAGTTTCCGCGACTTTTTGCACCAACTCATCAGTCAAAATTTACGATCTCCCACTCCTCTGTTCATCATGAATATTTGTTCTGTCTCCACTAAACTCCCTACACTATTTAAAAAGACTCGTTCTGTTCATGACACCTTCACCGTAAACCGTTTTGTCCAGCGAAAAAAATTCGGAGGGTGTTATCCGTTCCGCGAGTAGGAATCGAACCACAGCACTTGGCACGATTTCTTACCGGCATCTGTCACGCAACCGGACATTACAACATGAGTTTACGTACTAGCGTGTTCCTGTGATGCTCGCTCTGGTCAGGTTATCTCCATCTACCACTCATTGTTGCTAACACTGGAAAAAAAACACAGCCCTCAGAAAAACAAAAAACCATAGCCGATTACGGTCACAGTACACTTAACTTTCTGAACATGCCTCGTATGCTGTATACGTATTCCTATGACTATGCAAAAGGATTTCATAACATAAATATATCTGAGGTAAGGCACCGTTAAGCAGGAAACTTAATAAATACTTGGAGCCAATGTCCAGCAGGAAGAAAGGGAGTTAAGGAAATTTTGGTCAGAATAAAACTACAAGTTAGGTATGTGAACAGTTTTTCTTCTTTAGCGCCAGCAGCGTAATATGTGTCAGATAATCACATGATTATTAGAAAGATGCACCAGAACAGCTGCACATAATAATTAATCTTTATTAACGAAACACTATTTCGTCATTTGTCGTCATTGTCAATTACATGCGGATATAATTTCGGTGAGACCGTGTACAAATGTGTATGTCATTTGTATTAAAGACACTACGTAGTGCTCAGTTGAGTTTATCAGTGCTCTCGCAAAGTAAGGGTTTCACTTTTCTTTACCCAATATTGCAGAAATCGTGCAGTCTAGCTGTAGCCGTATTTTTGCTTACGTTTCTGACGCAGTAAACCTAAAGAATCTCGTTTAATTCTTTTATTCTTCCAGCAATTTCATTACAGCGCACATCCTCATTATTCTAGCTCACAATTCCGGAAAGTAGTTAAATTTAATGTGCTGGTACAGAAACTTCGCACTGCAACCGGTAGTTTGATTCCATACAGTTGCTTATAAGCCTAATTTTTGTAAACATGTTTTCTTGTTTATTGACAATTTAACTGACTTATTCTTTCTATAGTATTACACTACTCATGAATGAAAAGTACCTCATTTGTCGTAGTAGTGTTAGCTCTGGGATTTGATGTGATAGATGCCGTAATTTTATCAATAAATTTTATCAATATGGCTGACTATTGTGGTGTGGGAATTGGAAAAATAAATGAAGCCCTTCAGGGGTTTTGCGGGATATGTATTAGAGATAGAAAGATAGTGGAACAGGAGGCGAAAATTAGCACCCTTCACTTACAAGGCTGGGGAAGATTAGGAACGGTTGAGGAGGGAGAAGGGTAGAGAGGTGGGAAGCGGCAACAGAAGGAACGGGCTTAGAATTATATCTTACAGTTTTGTAATGAATGTGAAAAATAAGTTTGACACGTTACGTCAGTTAGAAACTCTAGAGCCTCAAGTAGATGCAGGTGTAGTCAGTGAACAACAAACTTTCAACAGTAGATTGAAAAGTAATAATATAAGGAAGTTAGTAAAGAGAAAGAAAATTTTGTTGTCAGGTAGTTTAGTTCTCATACCAGACGTGTTGCCCAACTTTTTCAGAACGAACTAGGATCCCAAAAACTGGTCACAAATGTTTCTTAAACCTAGTGCTGGTCTGGATCAGGTGACAGAGGATTTAGGATCATTTTGCAAAGATTTCATCAAGGAAGACAACGTTGTTATAGCGAGTGGGCCAGGTAATAGCATAGACAGAGGTCTTGGGTACAATACAGAGTGTGACCTGGCAAAGATTGCATCAGCATCGAGACATGCTAGTGCTGAGTTTGTATCTGTTCTCAGGCGCCATGAACGATTTCATTTGAGCTCTTCAGTCAGGAGAGTTAATTAGGAGTTGGAATGATGGCTGACGTCGGGCATGGTTCCTGTTGATTGTCTCAGTATGTGGGATTATACTAGGCATGGCCTTCACCTCAGCGGGAATGGGAAGGGAAAACTTGGTGAGCTAATGGCATAACATTCAAGGGAGGGAAGGTACTTTCATGAGTGATAAATTACCAGTGGGTTCAGGAAAGCACCTAAAAATGGTTCAAATGGCTCTGAGCAGTATGGGACTTAACAACTGAGGTCATCAGTCCCCTAAAACTTAGAACTACTTAAACCTAACTAACCTATGGACATCACACACATCCATGCCCGAGGCAGGATTCGAACCTGCGACCGTAGCGGTCGCGCGGTTCCAGACCGAAGCGCCTAGAACCGAAAGCACCTAGTTTAGGGTAGGGAGGATAGACCGAAACCAAGTTTTAAGAGAGGTTAACACTGAAACAAACCTTTTTCAGAAAAAAAAAACAATATAATTCCAGCATATTGCATCACCACATGCAACTGTTCGTTAAAAATTCGTAGCAATCATCAGAAATCTTATTTCCACGTAATTTTAACTCATTCAGTTGTCAATGTCAGCTATCTTTAATGCATCAAAATATTCGAGGACTACAAAGAAAAAAAAATGAACTAATTATCTGCACTGATGAATTAGTCATCAAAACCAGTTGACATAGTCTGCTTCTTTGAATATTATGTGACCACTGGTATAGATGTGTTAAGTGTTACAACATTTAGGTTAGCATCTCCCTTTTGTAGTATAGAAATGGAGAAAGAACAGTTGCCGTATTCATCAGGAATAGCTATAAATTTAAGAACATAAACAGTCACAAATTTTGCCTAGAGCAGCATATGGAAGCATGCGCCGCACAAGTAGAATTTCATAATAAATTGTTCATAACGGTAATTGTATGTCGAGCACCTGCTGGTAATTTTAATCTGTTTATAAATGACCCTCATGCTCTACTAGTCTATTTAACAACAAAAAACAAAGAAATAGTGGTAGTTGCTGATTTTAACGTAGATTTTCTTAAAAATGAATCTATTAAAGCCGGTAACAAGTCAGTGACACTATAATTCGATTTAATTGTTACTGGAAACTTCCCAGCTCACAAATAGCGATTGATACTATCTTAATACAAAGGCCTAATGAACAAAATTATATTACGAAGGCAATAGTCAATGGTGTCTCCGAACGAGACAAGCAGTTCCTCTTGTTAAATGTTAATAATGAACAGGATAGAAGATCTGTTAAATCTGAATTCGAGATGCTTGTCAGTAAGCAAAAAACTGATTATTTTAGGACACTCTTCAAAGACATGGAGTGATGCATGCAGCGCTAACGGCAAGAATGAATAATACAATACTTTTATTAATAATGAACTTGTCTTACTTGAACACTGTTTTTCCCAAAAACTAACCCAGATTAGACCAAAGTCTACAACGAAACCATGGATCACTCATGGAATAAAATTATTGTGTGAAGCGAAAAGGAAACTGTATCTCTGATGTTAATGCTGTAGTGCATTACAAGACATACTGCAAAATATTAAAGTTAGTAATGTGGACATCAAAGAAAATACATTATTAGAAGAAGATAGTCGCACCAGATAACAAAATAAGGACAAGATGAGATACATTTAAGGAGTTTGGTAGAACCAAACATGAAAAGGACAAATAGCATTAACACTAAATGATACATTGTTAACAGATATGTGTAGTGTTGCAACACATTTTAACAAACATTTCAAAACCGTTTCTGAAAAGATGGCGTTGTCAGGTTCAGTAGACACTGCCGTGGAATACCTCAGACCAGACAATACACATAATGTCACGAATATGAATATTATCCTCGCTACCCAAGCAGAAATAATGTCCATCATGTAACCCTTAAAATCAAAAAATTCTAGTCGTTATACAAAATTCAACAAACTTAATTAAAGAGTGTGCTTCTGAGATTAGCCAGTCGTTTATAAGTGGAACATTTCTTGAATGGTTGAAATATGCTGAAGTTAAGCCTTTGTTTAAGTAAGGAGACGTAGAAATATCGTCAAATTTCCTTCCAATTTCACTTTTGCCAGCATTCTCAATTTCAGAAAAGGTCATATACAGTCGGCTTCTTAACCATGTGATAACAAATAATGTATTATCCAAGTCCCAGTTCGGAATTCTAAAGGATTCTGATATTGAGGTGGGAATCTACACATACCACACTCAGTGAAAATGTTCTTAATTCATTATACAATAAATTATAGGCTACTGGTATACTGTGTGATCTATAAAAGGCATTTGGCTGTATAAATCACAATAGCCTCTTAAGTAAATTAGAATATTATGATGTAACAGTAAATACTGTAAAATAGTTCAATTAGGAACTAAAGGTATCGCTAGCAAAGAAACATGAATTAAGCTGTCAGGCATCATCCAGGTGTAAACTAGTTACATGTGGCGCCCCACAGGATTCCATCTTTGGGCCCATGCTTCTTCTTGTGTATATCACTGATCTTACATCACTAACTTGCTAGACGCCAAGTTTGTTTTGTTTGCAGATGACACAAACATTGCAGTAAATAGCAGATCAAATATAGTCTTAGTAAGATCGGTTAATGAGATCTTCATGGAATCAATAAATCCTTCCTAGTCAATTCTTTGACACTAAACATTGAAACAAAAAAAAAACACACTAGGTGCACTTCAGAACTTATAAGAAATTTCCCACTAGTACATGCGTAAAACATGTTGACAAAGATATAGATGAAGTGGGCCATGTTAAATTCTTAAGATTACAGCTTGAGAATAAATTCAACGGTGAACAGCACACCACAGAACTGCTGAGGCATGTAGATAAATCTGTATTTCCAGTGTGAGTGTCGTCAGGTGTAGGAGATGACATATGCTTACTTTCATTCCATAATCTCGTATGGGATTGTTTTTGGGGTAACTCATCAGCCAAGCTAAAGTTTTCCAGCTGTAAAAACCTGCAGTAAGAATTATTTGAGGTGTGAGCTCAAGAACATCCGGCAGAGACTTCTTTAGGAAACTAGGGGTATTAACTACTGATTCCTAGTATATTTATTCGTTAATGAAATTAGTCATTAAAAACAAATCTCTTTTCAAACCAACAGCTCAATTAATGAAATCAATACTAGAAATTAGAATAATCCTCACAAAGATTTAAAGCCACTCACTTTGGTTCAGAAAGGTGTTCGTCCTTCAGGGATACACATTTTCAATAAATTGCGTGCAGCCATAAAAAGTTTAACTACCAATGAAGTTCAGTTTAAAGGGAGCCTATAGGTTTTATTAATGGCCCACTCCTCGTACTCCATTGTTGAATTTCTTAGTAGAAACAACTGAAAAAACTGATTTGTTTGTTTGTTTGTGTGTGTGTGTGTGTGTATGTGTGTTTTCATGTATTTTAGTAGTACTATAAAACAATGCGAATATTAGTACAATCTGATTTCCGTAAAAATTCGGTGATGTATTGGGATTATTGAAAATAACTGTTGTAAAATGATTCTTCTATTCAGTTTTTATTACCTCGTAAATTAAATGGCGTTTAAGAATTTTTTGACCCATGACGATCATTCCACTTGGGATCTGTGGAAGGTACATTAATACTTTCGTTTTCCCTTGTAAATATTTTTTGTGTGTTCTTGTTCTTTTGACATGTTCTACATCCTGGAGGAACTCCTCACTATGGTTCAACTGGAAAGAATAGTACATCTAATCTAGTATAATGATATGACTTCGATAGTACGTCGTTAGTGAACTGTCTTATAAGTGCCAATGTTTTGATTAGATGTTAAATGACGTAAATATATTTAAAACAATAGGTTAATTATCGTTTGACAGTTCTACGCTTACGCCATTATATGTTTACAAAGATTATACAAATGAGTAACGATATTGTTTCACTAACTAAATTTTATTACGATTATCTTTGGTTGTTGTATATGTGATTTCCAATTTATCCTTTTTCATGTTCTAAAAGAACACAACCACAAGAACATGACTACAACGGTGGTGTTTACCTATACATGTTAGCAACTTCGCTGTGCCACAACATGAAGAGCAGCAGCCTGATGACATATTCCAGCAGGTTAGGGAACCACCCCACTGGTCCTAAATGTCTTTTAATTTTTAGATGAAAAGTTTTCGGAGAGGCAGATTGGACGAGATGATCCTGTTCGATGGACCCCACCATTCCCTGACTTCATACCACTAGACGTCTTGCAGTGGAGTTTTGTAAAGGATTTGGTATACTGAATCAAGGTAGAGACCGATAGGACTTCAAGGCACACATTCGCAAACATGTTACCGTAGAGATTTTGAATCATGCGTGCACAGAAACGGAATTCCGATTAGACATTAATATAGTATAGTTCTGAGGTATTAGGATCTTAAGCTAGATATTTTATCACAGACTCAGTTCCTTTGACTGTTCAGAGATGTCATTAAACCCGCCCAAAGACGTATACAACCAGGCATGAGCAGCTCCTATTAGACGGAGGGGATCCGATAGCCAATCAGTTCCAGTCATTCCACCAGGAAGGAGGTACACGCCTCGTCTTTACTTCAACCATGCCTAGATGGTCTATACCGCGGTTCGATCGCGTCGGCATTGTTAATTTGTGCCAGGAAGGTCTCTCAACAAGGGAAGTGTCCAGGCGTCTCGGAGTGATCCAAAGCGACGTTGTTCGGACATGGATGAGATACAGGAGACAGAAACTGTCGATGACATGCCTGGCTCGTTCAGGCCGCCCAAGGGCTACTACTGCAATGCATGATCACTACCTGCTGATTATGGCAGCAATGCCACCATGTTGATTAATGCTTTTCGTGCAGCCACGGGACGTCGTGTTACGACTCAAACTGTGAGTAACAGGCTGCATGATGCGCAACTTCACTCCCGACGTCCATGACGAGGTCCATCTTTGCAACAACGACACCATGCAGCGCAGTACAGATGGGCCCAACAATACGCCGAATGGACCGCTCAGGATTGGCATCACGTTCTCTTCACCGATGAGTGTCGCTTATGCCTTCAACCAGACAATCGTCGAAGACGTGTTTGGAGTCAACCCTGTCAGGCTGAAAGCCTTAGACACACTGTCCAGCGAGTGCAGCATGGTGGAGGTTCCCTGCTGTTTTGGGGTGTCGTTATGGGGGGCCGAAGTATGCCGCTGGTGCTTACGGAAGGCGCCGTAACGTCTGTACGATACGTGAATGCCATCTTCCGACCGATAGTGAAACCATATCGCCGGCCTCTGTGGCCGAGCGGTTCTAGGTGCTTCAGTCCAGAACCGCGCTGCTGCTATGGTCACAGGTTGGAATCCTGCCTCGGGCATGGATGTGTGTGATGTCCTTAGGTTAGTTAGGTTTAAGTAGTTTTAAGTCTAGGGGACTGATGACCTCAGATGTTAAGTCCCGTAGTGCTTAGAGTAATATCGGCAGCATATTGGCGAGGCATTCGTCTTCATGGACGACAATTCGCATCCCCATCGTGTACATTTTGTGAACGACTTCCTTCAGGATAACGACATCGCCCGACTAGAGTGGCCAGCATGTTCTCCAGATATCAAACCTATTGAACATGCCTGGGCTGTTTATGGACGACGTGACCCACCAACCACTCTGAGGGATCAACGCTAAATTGCCATTGAGGAGTGGGACAATCTGGGCCAACACTGCCTTGATGAACTTGTGGATAGTATGCCATGACGAATACAGGCATGTACCAATGCAAGAGGACGTGCTACTGAGTATTAGAGGTACCGGTGTGTACAGGTCTGGACCACCACCTCTGAAGGTCTAGCTGTATGATGGTACAACATGCAATGTGTGGTTTTCATGTGCAATGAAACGGGCGGAAATGATGTTTATGTTGATCTCTAATCCAATTTTCTGTACAGGTTCCGGAACAGTCGGGACCGAAGTGATGCAAAACTTTTTTTGATGTGTGTGTATTGGGTTGTTCAGCGGAGAATTCCGAGCATCGCGTAATGATATGTTTTAGGTATGATACTTTGCCCCAGTTATGTTACCAACTAAACTAGGCTACAACTCGAATTCTCTTTATATGAGTTGGGTGCCCTAGTCGCGTTCTAATAATGGCAGCCGAAAGTCTTCTAGCAAGATCATTGTGAGTGTACCAAGGTGCAGTGTTCCATCGCCTGTTGTATCATGACTGACCCCTGACCTTGAGCTTAAATTCTGATCACATTGCATTACGAACAACTGTATGTTAAACCTTGCCGGAATCGTGGAAATGTCT
This sequence comes from Schistocerca nitens, assembly GCF_023898315.1. Classification (NCBI taxonomy): domain Eukaryota; kingdom Metazoa; phylum Arthropoda; class Insecta; order Orthoptera; family Acrididae; genus Schistocerca; species Schistocerca nitens. The sequence goes on along the minus strand of NC_064619.1, from coordinate 737,307,459 downwards.
ACTTTTATTTAGTCTATGAATATATGAATATATGAAATGGGGGCGACATACGCAGTAGTATTTAAGAGAAACCGTATTTTTTATAACTTTTTTCGGCCATGTCAACTTCAAGGACACATAAGAATCAGACTGTGATTAGGAGAAAACGTTACTTTGCACCAATTAAATATACAACTTCATTCTATTCGCAGGCGAATTTTCGGTATTTTCTGGTTACCGGTACTTGATTCATCGCTGTAATATCAAACGAAAGACGCTAATCACAGATGTTTAATTTCCTTGTCCACTGATCGTAATATACTGCCCAAAAGGTATTCCTGCGCCCTGAAGAGCAGTCGCGAGTGTCCCAATAGGCCAGCTTAACTAAATTCCTCATATGACGTGGCATTAGATGGAAGCCGTGTATTATTGCTTTCCGTTCATTCAATAACAGAATTCTTTCTCCGTTTCGTAGATGGATTTCGTGATACTGGATTTTTCGTCGTGTGATATGGAGCCTGATCTAAAACAATCGCAGATCTGTTTTCCAATATTTCGGGAACACTCCTAAATCACTCTTCGTAGTGTTTGGCATTCATTTCAGAATGATAATCTGCACTTCCTTCTTGCCCAATAAGCATAGACCAGAATTTTTCACGAACCTATGTCCGTTTCCAATGTGGCATTTTGTAATCCTTTTTCCAGAATCGAACGGTGTTTGAATTCCTCGTTTCCAGTCATTCCACTCTCGAACACTTCCTCTGTGATAATCGTATAGATTTCCTCATGCATAAGGCATTTTTTGTTCCTGTTAGCCAAACTATCGAACGATTTGCACCACACTAGCTCTAATTAGTGTAATAAATAGTCCATCCAGTGTTGCGCAAGTGTCCTTTTTCCCGTAAGAAGTCGTGTCTTTTTCCTACTGCTTGGTTACTTTCCATCAGCACAGTTTTTATTATATTTTTTTTAACTTTGTGTATCTGAAGCCAATTATCGAATAGCGCGCCAAAGAGTAGTATCACCCATATCAGGAAAATCTTCCACCTCATTCTTCAACTTTTATAGCTCGGCCGCCACTGTTGGAAACAACTTTTCCACATAGAAGTCGTGGATTTTTCTTATTATGGCTCCTTGTGCAAACTCATCCAAAACAAACATCTGTCACATGCCAGAACTCTTTCTTACTTACTGTGATACGGAACTGCTCGCGTGCTGTTCTTTTTCGGCCTCAAAGTAAGCCAGCGCGGCTGATCACCATAGACTTTTCACAACTCCGGAAATGATGCATGGTTTCTGTTGTGTCGATTCCCTAAGGTCTCGACACAATGAGTGGCTAGGTGCACGCGAAACTAACGCAGACGGGCGTAAATTCTGAAACAGGAGACTGGATGAAAAACTATAAAGAAAAGAAGAGAGATTGTCATCTACTTAACTTTTAATGATGTTCTTCTTGTTGAAATACATCTCTTGCATAGTAGTAAGCAATTAGCAATGATACACATGGCGCCTTGCTAGGTAGTAGCGATGGACTAGCTGAAGGCTATTTAATCTGTCTCTCGGCAAATGAGAGGAAGACGTGATACGTCTTGTCGCAAGCTATGTCGTCCGTACAACTGGGGCGAGGTCAAGTCCGTGTCTTGTGACCTGCCCTGTGGTGGCGCTACGTTTGCGAATACACAGTGGCGACACGCGGGTCCGACATGTACTACAGGACCGCGGCCGATTTAAGTTACCACCTAGCAAGTGTGGTGTCTAGCGGTGACACCACATTCCTCCCCCGCAAATCGGCGAACGGTCGTGAGATAAGGCTTCCGCCCGCCGTGGGGAGGACCCCATGTTGACGTATGCGATGAGGTGGGGAGCCTAACAACAGGCGAGGCTGTGCCACCCGCACCCGGCCATTCGGTCCGAGGGGAGCTAGGAAACGCCTGCAAACCTAGTCCAGGGTGCACGTCAACATGAGGTGTTTGCGCACGTAATGATATAAGAGGAGCCGCGGGGTCGACCTCCATGTGGTCGGAGCACCCGACGGGCGAAGACGACATCTGGTCCGGAGCGGGCAAGAGGTCCATGGCGGAGGACGGCTGGTCACGGGAAGCAAGCGGCGGCGCGTGACCCAGGGAGGCGCGAGGCGGCTGCAGCGAAGCGTCCGCTGCTGGCGGCGCCGGCGGCGGCTGCGGCGGCGCGACGCCATGAGGCAAAATGGAAGGCATCGTCGGTAACACCTGGGGATGAGGCGAGCCAGTAGATGGGTCCCCAAGGCGCTGACCGGACGGCTCCGTCGCTGAAAGCAGACGGGGAGCGGCAGAACCCAGGCGACGACAGAGGCGCAGCTGATTGAGATGCCGACGCACCTCACCAGAGGCCCCCACAACCAAATACATCGCGCGGCCGAGGCAGCGAAGAATGCGCCCTGCGAGCCAACGCCGTGAACCGCGATAGTTGCGATAATAGACAACGTCGCCAGGAGCAAAAGCAGGAGTCTGCCGCTGCACAGGAACCTGATGTGGCGGATGCAGCAAAGACATCAGAGTTCGATGAGGACGACCATGGAGCAACTCAGCCGGCGAGCGACCATCGCGGGGCTGAGAGCGATATGAGGACAAAAAGAGCAACAAAGCGTCCTCCCGAGAATGCGACTCTTTCAACTTCAACATCTGCGACTTGAAAGTCCGGACCAATCGTTCAGCGGCACCGTTTGACTGAGGCGAAAACGGCGCGGATGTCAGATGTTGAATACCATTGGCCTTGCAGAACGACTGAAATTCTGCGGACATGAATTGTGGGCCATTGTCGGAAACAATAGTCTGCGGAAGACCCTCAATGCAAAAGATAGCAGACAAGGCTTGGATTGTGGCAGAAGACGTCGTGGAAGACATCCGGACAACAAAAGGAAAATTACTGAAAGCATCGACCACAACCAACCATCGAGCATTCCAGAACGGCCCAGCAAAATCGATGTGCAATCGTTGCCAAGGGGAAGTGGCTTTCGGCCAAGCAAAGAATTTCCGCGGCGGTGCGGATTGTTGTTCGGCACACGCCACGCAAGAGGAGCACATATTCGTAATCGCAGCATCGATTCCGAACCAAGTACAGTGCTGACGAGCAAGTTGTTTCGTGCGCACTATACCCCAATGTCCTTGGTGAAGAAGCTTTAAGACAGAGGACTGTAACGAACGTGGGACCACGACTCGGGATTGATCATTATCGGAACGCAACAACAAAACACCACGTCGTACAAAAAGTCTCTCCTTGTGAGCAAAAAAACGGCGAACCAAAGGATCCTCGATCCGTGACTTTGACAAGGGCCATTGCGTAGCAACAAAACGCAAAACGGGAGCAAGGACAGGGTCAGCAGCTGTGGCAGTAGCTACACGACGAAAATCAATCGGAAACGATGCGACCACGTCATCGGTTTCCGAATCAATGAACATGCAAGCAAGTTCGGAAGAATCGAATGCTTTATCCTCAGCAACAGGCAAACGGGACAACGCATCAGCGTTTCCGTGCTTAGCAGTGGACCGATACAAGATATCGTAGCGGTACTGCGAGAGAAAAAGTGACCATCGAATGAATTTCTGCGCTGTACGTGGAGGTACAGGATTGTTCGGATGAAAAAGTGATGTCAACGGTTTGTGGTCCGTGATGATGGTAAAGTGACGACCATACAAGAAATCGTGAAACTTTGTTACACCAAACACAAGAGCCAAAGCTTCCTTCTCTATTTGTGAATAATTTCTTTGCGCAGATGAGAGCAATTTGGACGCAAAGGCAATAGGGCGATCATGCGAGCCATCCTTGTGCGCAAGCACAGCACCGATCCCGAAATCCGAGGCATCTACCATCAACAAAAGGGGTTTTCGGGGATCGAATGGCGTAAGGCAAGTATTTGAAAGTAACGCCGATTTCAACTGGCGAAAGGCGCGTTCGCAGTCCGTCGTCCAGACGAACGGAACACCCGTACGGCGTAAGCGATGAAGCGGAGCTGAAATAGAAGAAGCATTGCGCACAAACCGATGATAATAATTTACCTTACCCAGCACACTCTGTAGCTGTTTTAAGTTCTGCGGTGACGGCAAGTCCTGAATGGCACGAAGGTGCTCTGGACTCGGATGTATACCTTGGGCGTTAAGGACATGGCCCAGGTACGGTAAGTCACGAGCAAAAAACACACATTTGTCCTTCCTCAAGCGAAGACCATTCTGACGCAAGACCTGAAATAATGTCCGGAGATTCTGCAAATGTTCGGCTTCTGTCTTTCCTGAGAGCACAATATCGTCCAGATAGTTCGCAGCCGTAGGGACCGACGCACAAATAGTTTGTAAATATTGCTGAAATAAAGCAGGGGCGGATGCACACCCGAATGGCAGTCTTTTGAAGCGATACAAGCCAAGATGCGTGTTAACCACTAAGACGCGCTGGGATTCTTCGTCCACAGGTATTTGCAAGTACGCATCTGCTAGGTCCAATTTTGAAAAATATTTTCCCGGGCACAGTTGGTCAAAAAGATCTTCCGGGCGGGGCAAAGGAAAAGTAGCAGTCACAAGTTGTGGATTCACAGTTGCCTTGAAGTCCACGCAAAGTCTCAATTTTCCGGAAGGTTTGGGCAAAATTACTAAGGGCGAGGCCCAGAGAGAAGCCTGCACTCGTTCAATGACACCTTGAGATTCTAATTCGGCTAATGTTCGTGCGACCTCATCACGCAATGCGTGGGGAACATTGCGCGCTCTGAAAAATTTCGGTTGCGCGTTGTCTTTCAGTTCCAACTGCGCTTCATAGTTCTGAGCGCAACCAAGGCCCGGTGCAAAAATGTCTGCAAATTCTTCACAAAGACTAGAAACACTGGCGGAAGGCACAGTCTGATTCACGGATAGGACCTGATTTACAATAGACATATTAAACAATTGAAACAAATCGAAACCAAACAAGTTCACTGCACTAGAGGAACGAAGAACATAAAATGACACAAGTTTTGTCTGTCCCTTGTATGCGGCAAGAAGGCTGCACTGGCCTAACACAGGGATCTGTTGTCCTGAGTAACTAGTTAACTTAACATTTGCGGCACGCAATGGCGGTGCGCCCAGCTGTTTGTACGTGCCGTGATTGAGCAATGAAACTGCAGCTCCGGTATCGAGCTGGAATGGTATCACTTTTCCTGCAAAGTCTAAGTCCACAAAAAGTTTATTGTCTTGTTGACGACAAGAGCGACTGTCTCGTGCAATTTGAACTGATACAGGTCCAGAAGCACTTGCAACTTTACGGGATTTCCGGCGACGTCGACGCACACTTTGGGTGGGACGAACACAGTCACTGTTAGCGAAAGTGTCACTGGACGGGTGGGAATGAACTACATGAATGTCCATGGGCGAAGGTCCACGAGCCTGATTGTCCTGGGTTCGATTCCGGCGCGAAGCAAAGGGCCTGGAATTTGTGTGATTGTCTGATCTAAGCTTTTTCTGGCAAACACTTTGTACATGTCCTTTCTTTTGACAGTAAAAGCAAATAGCTTGGCGTGACGGGCAATGTTCACGCGAATGTCTAGTTGCACACCGCGGGCAAGATTTCACTGCATTTGCTTGCTTACGCGGCGCACGTGGTTGCAAGCTAGGCGGCCGCAGCGAAGTCGGGCGCGAGGGCCGCTTAGCGTCCCGTGCAGCGGGCCGGGCGGGCCGATTAATGTGACACACTGCTGGCGAAGTTTCAAATGATGCCTGAGCAAAGTCAAGTGTGTCTTGCCTGTCCAATATGTCTATCACTTGTTGCAGGGAGGGATTTACGAGTTTCAAAATCTGTTCCCGAATGCGAACATCAGAAACGTTCTGTGCAATTGCATCACGCACCATAGTATCTGAATATGGGAGGCCACATTCACAGGCAAACGCGCAGTCTCTTGTAAGTCCTTGCAAAGTTGCAACCCACTCCCTATTAGTCTGACCGGCCGTACGTTTTGTACGAAAGAACGTATACCGTTTTGCAACTACATTTACTGTTTCTTTGAAATAGGCATCTAAAGCCGACAAAATTTCTTCGTAGGACAGAGTTGCTATTTCGCGTCGGGGAAACAATTTCACTATCACACGGTAGGTAGACACACCGACACAAGAAAGCAAAAACGGCTGCCGCTCTTTACCTTGAATTCCATAAGCAGTGAGGTGGAAGTTGAACTGATCGGCCCACTCCGTCCAGCTTTCGGTTGTGGCCTCAAAGGGCCTAAATGGCGGTGCGACAGCGTTGTGTGGCTGCGGTAGCGAAGAAGCGGCTGCCGCCGCATCGGTTTGCAGCGCACGTTGACCCTGGACGAGCTGTCCAAGGGCTTCCAATAACGCCTGCGTCTGCTGATTCTGCAAGCGAAAAAATTCGGACAGTACATCTGGAGAATGCGGCGAAGCCATGACACAAGCAAATTAGAGCAAGTATAACACAAAGACTGCAACGTGGGCGCGGCACCACACCTCGTCGCCAAAATATTGTTGTGTCGATTCCCTAAGGTCTCGACACAATGAGTGGCTAGGTGCACGCGAAACTAACGCAGACGGGCGTAAATTCTGAAACAGGAGACTGGATGAAAAACTATAAAGAAAAGAAGAGAGATTGTCATCTACTTAACTTTTAATGATGTTCTTCTTGCTGAAATACATCTCTTGCATAGTAGTAAGCAATTAGCAATGATACACATGGCGCCTTGCTAGGTAGTAGCGATGGACTAGCTGAAGGCTATTTAATCTGTCTCTCGGCAAATGAGAGGAAGACGTGATACGTCTTGTCGCAAGCTATGTCGTCCGTACAACTGGGGCGAGGTCAAGTCCGTGTCTTGTGACCTGCCCTGTGGTGGCGCTACGTTTGCGAATACACAGTGGCGACACGCGGGTCCGACATGTACTACAGGACCGCGGCCGATTTAAGTTACCACCTAGCAAGTGTGGTGTCGAGCGGTGACACCACAGTTTCACACAAGTACAAGGCAACCAATTATGTTACGAGCACTGTCTCAGGAATACACAACAACGAATGGGAGCACGATTGTTTCCTGTCTGACGGGAAGTCGCGATGTAAACACTGCAACAGCAAACAATGAAGTGGAAATACTGTTCAGAGGTCCAGCAACACAGCACACGCGAGCACGCGGCGCATAGAAACGCAAAAGGAAATAAATTAAAGATGTGGTATAAGTTAAAGATGTGATATTAGCGCTTTAACGTAACAGTTGTGGAAGGCCACAACAGAGCCTGTATTTCCACTTTTCGTCTTGTTAATATGTAGCACCATTAGGCGAATTGCAGCAATCTACGCCCATCATTATTAGGAAAACACGCCTATTGGAAAACAACGACAATTCGTCTGAAAGTTGAGTATGGTTGTATCTTTAAACTGTGCAAAAGAAATTTTTCTCCTAATTGTGGTCTGACTCCTATGACTCTTCAAATTTGACACTCGCCAAAAAATGGTCGAGAAAGCACGCCTTCTCTTCAATATTACCGTGTATCCCCTCCACTTTCCAACTAAAATGTAATATTCATACACCAAGTAAAAGTAAACATTTCCACGATTCCGGCAAGGTATAACAGGCCGATGTTTGTCATGCCATGTGACCAGAATATGAGCTCAAAGTCGGGGGTGAATCTTCATGAAATGGATTTAATAGGGCCTCTCAAGACCAGACGGTGGTACGCGAGGACATTCCAGGTGGTACGCGCAAAAGTAAACAAGACACGCAGTGATGTAAGTAATTCTCTTGTGTTATTTTTGAAGTAAAATGATAGGAAGAAAGGTGGGCCGCTGTGGCCAAGCGGTTCTAGGTGCTACAGTCTGGAATCGCGCGACCGCTACGGTCGCACGTTCGAATCCTGCCTCGGGCATGGATGTGTGTGATGTCTTTAGGTTAGTTAGGTTTCAGTAGTTCTAAGTTCTAGGGGACTGATGACCTCAGATGTTAAGTCCCATAGTGCTCACAACCATTTGAACCATTTTTATAGGAAGAAAACGGATCGATCAAAGTAAAGAGACTGGATTTACCGCAGAATATTTTTCCAGTCTGTGCGCAGGTCACAGGAAGGTCAGGCAGTACCCCCCCCCCCCCCCCCCTAGAGCCCTTCATTAGTCATCGCTGCATTGGCCGGGAATGATTCTTGTTGTTCTGATGTTGGCGATACATATTTTCGTCGGGTCTTGTGTCGAAAGCTTTCGTGTCGCTCTGGAACTGCTACAACTTAATGTGGTGTACCAATGTGTGGCGCTGCAGCAGACATTATGCAATGAACCGTTACCTCTTCTTGTCGCTTTGTTGGCCGTTGCGTTACACTACGCAAGATGGCGAAATTTACTCCCCCCATAGCGTTCCTCTCATATGCGGCAGTCGTCGCTCAGCCATCTCCCCTTCCCCCCCCCCTCCACCACCTCAGGGTTCGTTAAAAAGTAAACAAACTATAGTGGTATTCTCATATTTATAAAAATGTCAAGTGGTACGCAGTGAACAAAAGTCTGGGAACCCCCTGGTCTAGACTTCCCACAGTTGACGTCTTTTCTTACTCCATGCAGGAATTTTGTGTGTGAGAAATCTATGCATTGCCTTTTAGCTTGTAGAATGCTCTCATGTCCTAATTCGTCCACTGCTTCATTACGACTTATACCAGAGTCACACTAGTTCGTGGCGACAGATTTATTTCAGTAATGTGTAAAATATATCTGTCGGTGCATGAGGTCCACTTACGTCGTTCGAATAGCTAAAGAGTTCTTTTAGAGTCAGTCAAGTAGAGATGCGCGTGCGGCCCGCTGATTTTTGTGATTTTGGCTTAGGGCGTGCGGTACCCACACTCGCGATTTTTGAACCTTCTCCACTGCAAGAGAATGACGCACGACGGTGGTACGATCACAGTTCGTATCATCTGCCAGTTCTCGCGTACACTGACGGTGATAATTGTGGATTAATGCGTTTAAACGATCTTCATCAAGTTCCGAAGGTCTTCCCAAATGTGAAGAGTCACTATTGTCAAACTGGTCCTACTTAAAACGAGAGAAACGTTTTCTCGCCATGTTCCTCATACACGACGTCAATATTTCTGGCTGCCTGTGCTGCTGTCACTCCTCTACTGATCTCAAACAGAAGGTTATGTCGGAAATGTTTCAGTTTCGCCACTTGACACTCCATTTTCTAGCACCCACAGCTCCACTCACTATCTCCACATCGAAAAATTACCGTATGTATAATCAGATAGCAACAGTGAAGTATAAATGAAAAATGATAGTTGCTACATAAATCCATAGCAAACGGTATACCAAAATTCAAAAGAAAAACGCAACGGACTTATGCTGCAACTATGGTACAGAGGAGAGCAAAAGACCTTCGATACAGTTCCACACTGTCACCTAATGAACAGAATAAGAGCGTACCGGAATATCAGACCAGCTGTGTAACGAGTGGACTGAAGACTTTCTAGCAAACCGGAACAAAGCTGAACAGCCTGGTATGAGTGTGCATACGACACAATGTAACCACAATCGACCACGTTGCTATCAGGCAGGTGCGCTGATGTACTGGCAAAATTCGGTAGCACACGTTCTTCTCAGCACTTCATAAGAAAAACAAAAGAACTCAGTAGACGACTTCTCCGATGACGCAGCTTGTCGATCCTTTTCATGCTGCGATACATCTCCTCCCCGTAGAGGTATGTGATATGATTCTTCCATTTCTCCAGGCGTATTTTATGACGAAATAAATCTCGAGGGATCAGCCTGGTATGAGTGTGCATACGACACAATATAACGGCAATCGACCACGTTGCCATCAGGCAGGTGCGCTGATGTACTGGCAAAATTCGGTAGCAACCGTTCTTCTCGGCACTTCATAAGAAAAACAAAAGAACACAATAGACGACTTCTCCGATGATGCAGCTTGTTGATCCTTTTCATGCTGCGATACATCTCCTCCCCGTAGAGGTTTGTGATGTGATTCTTCCATTTCTCCAGGCGTATTTTATGACGAAATAAATCTCGGGTGAACGGCCTGGTATGAGTGTGCATACGACACAATATAACGGCAATCGACCACGTTGCCATCAGGCAGGTGCGCTGATGTACTGGCAAAATTCGGTAGCACACGTTCTTCTCGGCACTTCATAAGAAAAATAAAAGAACTCAATAGACGACTTCTCCGATGAAGCAGCTTGTCATTCCTTTTCATGCTGCAATACATCTCCTCCCCGTAGAGGTATGTGATATGATTCTTCCATTTCTCCAGGCGTATTTTATGACGAAATAAATCTCGAGGGATCAGCCTGGTATGAGTGTGCATACGACACAATATAACGGCAATCGACCACGTTGCCATCAGGCAGGTGCGCTGATGTACTGGCAAAATTCGGTAGCAACCGTTCTTCTCGGCACTTCATAAGAAAAACAAAAGAACTCAATAGACGACTTCTCCAATGACGCAGCTTGTCGATCCTTTTCATGCTGCGATACATCTCCTCCCCATAGAGGTATGTGATGTGATTCTTCCATTTCTCCAGGCGTATTTTATGACGAAATAAATCTCGGGTGAACAGTATGGTATGAGTGTGCATACGACACAATATAACGGCAATCGACCACGTTGCCATCAGGCAGGTGCGCTGATGTACTGGCAAAATTCGGTAGCACACGTTCTTCTCGGCACTTCATAAGAAAAACAAAAGAATTCAATAGACGACTTCTCCGATGACGCACCTTGTTGATCCTTTTCATGCTGCGATACATCTCCTCCCCGTAGAGGTATGTGATGTGATTCTTCCATTTCTCCAGGTGTATTTTATGACGAAACAAATCTCGGGTGAACAGCCTGGTATGAGTGTGCATACGACACAATATAACGGCAATCGACCACCTTGCCATCAGGCAGGTGCGCTGATGTACTGGCAAAATTCGGTAGCACACGTTCTTCTCGGCACTTCATAAGAAAAACAAAAGAACACAATAGACGACTTCTCCGATGACGCAGCTTGTCGATCCTTTTCATGCTGCGATACATCTCCTACCCGTAGAGGTATGTGATGTGATTCTTCCATTTCTCCAGGCGTATTTTATGACGAAATAAATCTCGGGTGAACAGCCCGGTATGAGTGTGCATACGACACAATATAACGGCAATCGACCACGTTGCCATCAGGCAGGTGCGCTGATGTACTAGAAAAATTCGATAGCACACGTTCTTCTCGGCACCTCATAAGAAAAACAAAAGAACTCAATAGACGACTTCTCCGATGACGCAGCTTGTCGATCCTTTTCATGCTGCGATACATCTCCTCCCCGTAGAGGTATGTGATGTGATTCTTCCATTTCTCCAGGCGTATTTTATGACGAAATAAATCTCGGGTGAACAGCCTGGTATGAGTGTGCATACGACACAATATAACGGCAATCGACCACGTTGCCATCAGGCAGGTGCGCTGATGTACTAGAGAAATTCGATTGCACACGTTCTTCTCGGCACTTCATAAGAAAAACAAAAGAACTCAATAGACGACTTCTCCGATGACGCAGCTTGTCGATCCTTTTCATGCTGCGATACATCGCCTCCCCGTAGAGGTATGTGATGTGATTCTTCCATTTCTCCAGGTGTATTTTATGACGAAATAAATCTCGGGTGAACAGCCTGGTATGAGTGTGCATACGGCACAATATAAGCGCAATCGACCATGGTGCCATCAGGCAGGTGCGCTGATGTACTGGCAAAATTCGGTAGCACACGTTCTTCTCGGCACTTCATAAGAAAAACAAAAGAACTCAATAGACGACTTCTCCGATGACGCAGCTTGTCGATCCTTTTCATGCTACGATACATCTCCTCCCCATAGAGGTATGTGATGTGATTCTTCCATTTCTCCAGGCGTATTTTATGACGAAATAAATCTCGGGTGAACAGGATGGTATGAGTGTGCATACAACAGAATATAATGGCAATCGACCACGTTGCCATCAGGCAGGTGCGCTGATGTACTGGCAAAATTCGGTAGCACACGTTCTTCTCGGCACTTCATAAGAAAAACAAAAGAACTCAATAGACGACTTCTCCGATGACGCAGCTTGGCGATCCTTTTCATGCTGCGATACATCTCCTACCCGTAGAGGTATGTGATGTGATTCTTCCATTTCTCCAGGCGTATTTTATGACGAAATAAATCTCGGGTGAACAGCCTGGTATGAGTGTGCATACGACACAATATAATGGCAATCGACCACGTTGCCATCAGGCAGGTGCGCTGATGTACTGGCAAAATTCGGTAGCACACGTTCTTCTCGGCACTTCATAAGAAAAACAAAATAACTCAATAGACGACTTCTCCGATGACGCAGCTAGTCAATCCTTTTCATGCTACGATACATCTCCTCCCCATAGAGGTATGTGATGTGATTCTTCCATTTCTCCAGGCGTATTTTATGACGAAATAAATCTCGGGTGAACAGGATGGTATGAGTGTGCATACAACAGAATATAATGGCAATCGACCACGTTGCCATCAGGCAGGTGCGCTGATGTACTGGCAAAATTCGGTAGCACACGTTCTTCTCGGCACTTCATAAGAAAAACAAAAGAACTCAATAGACGACTTCTCCGATGACGCAGCTTGTCGATCCTTTACATGCTGCGATACATCTCCTCCCCGTAGAGGTATGTGATGTGATTCTTCCATTTCTCCAAGTGTATTTTATGACGAAATAAATCTCGGGTGAACAGCCTGCTATGAGTGTGCATACGGCACAATATAAGGGCAATCGACCACGTTGCCATCAGGCAGGTGCGCTGATGTACTGGCAAAATTCGGTAGCAACCGTTCTTCTCGGCACTTCATAAGAAAAACAAAAGAACTCAATAGACGACTTCTCCAATGATGCAGCTTGTCGATCCTTTTCATGCTGCGATACATCTCCTCCCCGTAAAGGTTTGTGATGTGATTCTTCCATTTCTCCAGGCGTATTTTATGACGAAATAAATCTCGGGTGAACAGCCTGGTATGAGTGTGCATACGACACAATATAATGGCAATCGACCACGTTGCCATCAGGCAGGTGCGCTGATGTACTGGCAAAATTCGGTAGCACACGTTCTTCTCGGCACTTCATAAGAAAAACAAAAGAACTCAATAGACGACTTACCCGATGCCGCAGCTTGTCGATCCTTTTCATGCTGCGATACATCTCCTCCCCGTAGAGGTTTGTGATGTGATTCTTCCATTTCTCCAGGCGTATTTTATAACGAAATAAATCTCGGGTGAACAGCCTGGTATGAGTGTGCATACGACACAATATAAGGGCAATCGACCACGTTGCCATCAGGCAGGTGCGCTGATGTACTGGCAAAATTCGGTAGCAACCGTTCTTCTCGGCACTTCATAAGAAAAACAAAAGAACTCAATAGACGACTTCTCCAATGATGCAGCTTGTCGATCCTTTTCATGCTGCGATACATCTCCTCCCCGTAAAGGTTTGTGATGTGATTCTTCCATTTCTCCAGGTGTATTTTATGACGAAATAAATCTCGGGTGAACAGCCTGGTATGAGTGTGCATACGACACAATATAATGGCAATCGACCACGTTGCCATCAGGCAGGTGCGCTGATGTACTGGCAAAATTCGGTAGCACACGTTCTTCTCGGCACTTCATAAGAAAAACAAAAGAACTCAATAGACGACTTCTCCGATGACGCAGCTTGTTGATCCTTTTCATGCTGCGATACATCTCCTCCCCGTAGAGGTTTGTGATGTGATTCTTCCATTTCTCCAGGCGTATTTTATGACGAAATAAATCTCGGGTGAACAGCCTGTTATGAGTGTGCATACGACACAATATAAGGGCAATCGACCACGTTGCCATCAGGCAGGTGCGCTGATGTACTGGCAAAATTCGGTAGCAACCGTTCTTCTCGGCACTTCATAAGAAAAACAAAAGAACTCAATAGACGACTTCTCCAATGATGCAGCTTGTCGATCCTTTTCATGCTGCGATACATCTCCTCCCCGTAGAGGTTTGTGATGTGATTCTTCCATTTCTCCAGGCGTATTTTATGACGAAATAAATCTCGGGTGAACAGCCTGGTATGAGTGTGCATATAACAGAATATAATGGCAATCGACCACGTTGCCATCAGGCAGGTGCGCTGATGTACTGGCAAAATTCGGTAGCACACGTTCTTCTCGGCACTTCATAAGAAAAACAAAAGAACTCAATAGACGACTTCTCCGATGCCGCAGCTTGTCGATCCTTTTCATGCTGCGATACATCTCCTCCCCGTAGAGGTTTGTGATGTGATTCTTCCATTTCTCCAGGCGTATTTTATGACGAAATAAATCTCGGGTGAACAGCCTGTTATGAGTGTGCATACGACACAATATAAGGGCAATCGACCACGTTGCCATCAGGCAGGTGCGCTGATGTACTGGCAAAATTCGGTAGCAACCGTTCTTCTCGGCACTTCATAAGAAAAACAAAAGAACTCAATAGACGACTTCTCCAATGATGCAGCTTGTCGATCCTTTTCATGCTGCGATACATCTCCTCCCCGTAGAGGTTTGTGATGTGATTCTTCCATTTCTCCAGGCGTATTTTATGACGAAATAAATCTCGGGTGAACAGGATGGTATGAGTGTGCATACGACACAATATAAGGGCAATCGACCACGTTGCCATCAGGCAGGTGCGCTGATGTACTGGCAAAATTCGGTAGCAACCGTTCTTCTCGGCACTTCATAAGAAAAACAAAAGAACTCAATAGACGACTTCTCCAATGATGCAGCTTGTCGATCCTTTTCATGCTGCGATACATCTCCTCCCCGTAGAGGTATGTGATGTGATTCTTCCATTTCTCCAGGTGTATTTTATGACGAAATAAATCTCGGGTGAACAGCCTGGTATGAGTGTGCATACGACACAATATAATGGCAATCGACCACGTTGCCATCAGGCAGGTGCGCTGATGTACTGGCAAAATTCGGTAGCACACGTTCTTCTCGGCACTTCATAAGAAAAACAAAAGAACTCAATAGACGACTTCTCCGATGACGCAGCTTGTCGATCCTTTTCATGCTGCGATACATCTCCTCCCCGTAGAGGTATGTGATGTGATTCTTCCATTTCTCCAGGTGTATTTTATGACGAAATAAATCTCGGGTGAACAGCCTGGTATGAGTGTGCATACGGCACAATAT
Source organism: Schistocerca nitens (assembly GCF_023898315.1). Classification (NCBI taxonomy): domain Eukaryota; kingdom Metazoa; phylum Arthropoda; class Insecta; order Orthoptera; family Acrididae; genus Schistocerca; species Schistocerca nitens. The sequence goes on along the minus strand of NC_064619.1, from coordinate 737,292,299 downwards.
AAGCGCAATCGACCATGGTGCCATCAGGCAGGTGCGCTGATGTACTGGCAAAATTCGGTAGCACACGTTCTTCTCGGCACTTCATAAGAAAAACAAAAGAACTCAATAGACGACTTCTCCGATGACGCAGCTTGTCGATCCTTTTCATGCTACGATACATCTCCTCCCCATAGAGGTATGTGATGTGATTTTTCCATTTCTCCAGGCGTATTTTATGACGAAATAAATCTCGGGTGAACAGCCTGGTATGAGTGTGCATACGACACAATATAACGGCAATCGAACACGTTGCCATCAGGCAGGTGCGCTGATGTACTGGCAAAATTCGGTAGCACACGTTCTTCTCGGCACTTCATAAGAAAAACAAAAGAACTCGATAGACGACTTCTCCGATGACGCAGCTTGTCGATCCTTTTCATGCTGCGATACATCTCCTCCCCATAGAGGTATGTGATGTGATTCTTCCATTTCTCCAGGCGTATTTTATGACTAAATAAATCTCGGGTGAACAGCCTGGTATGAGTGTGCATAAGAAACAATATTTCGGCAATCGACCACGTTGCCATCATCAGATGCGCTGATGTACAGTACATCAGCGCACCTGCCTGATGGCAACATGGTCGATTGCCGATATATTGTGTCGTATGCACACTCATACCAGGCTGTTCACCTGTGATTTATTTCGTCATAAAATACGCCTGGAGAAATGGAAGAATCACAGAACAAAGCTTGTAGTTCTCAACTGGGAGTAATCTTCAGACGTAAAAGGAAATTCGGGCGTACGCTACAGGATTGTTATAGAATAGCTACTTTTCACAATATGTACAAGGGCGTGCTGAAAAGTAATGCCTCCGAATTGTTATCTGAAAAGTCTTAAGTTCTGGGTCTTTGTTCTTCACATCTGCATATTTGTAACCATCTGCCGCTAGAAGCGTCAGAATTGTAGTGTGTAGCAAGGCGGTGTGTGTCGTAACTATGTCTGTGTGTTAGAAACGAGATGCTGTAACCGAGTTTGGAATTCGACTTCGTCCGCACATCGGGCACCTTCTCCTTCAGCAGGGCAATGCCGCAGCACACACGAGCGCGGCGACATCGGTAGCAGTCCGACTCCTTGCGGTCTCCGTCATCGATGCTTAGGCATACAGTCCCGAGTTGGCACCAGCCGATTCTGTTATGTTTCCAATACCTAAAGGACGCCTTCGAGGACTTTCTTATTGGTGGCCGGCCGGGGTGGCCGATCGGTTCTAGGCGCTACAGTCTTGAACAGCGTGACCGCTACGGTCGCAGGTTCGAATCCTGCCTCGGGTATGGATGTGTGTGATGTCCTTAGGTTGGTTAGGTTTAAGTAGTTCTAAGTTCTTGGTGACTGATGATCTCAGAGCTATTTGTACAAACTCAGATAGTGATGAAGGGCTGTGAGCACAAGTGAGGTTGTGGCTCCGTCAACAGTGTCAAACATGCTATAGCAACGTATCAACAAACGAGTCTGGCGTTGGGAGAAATGTGTTCGTTGCCGGTGTCAGTCCACTGTGAAATTCATATGTAGACGTGAAGAATAAAGACGAAACATATTAATAACGTTTGTTTTATACAAAAAACTTTAAGTGTTTTCATATAAAAAATTCTGAAGCATTACTTTTAAGCACGCCCTCGTATAAACGAGTTAGTGAATTAAATCGTAAGTTCCATTACGGTTTTCGCAAATGTTGCCGTTGTACACAAATAAGTCTGAACGATAGAAAACGGTGGCAGAATGCAGGATGGACGCTTAGTGCAACGTTTGGTATTTGACTTTCAACATAAACAAACAGAACGCACTGCGCACAATCAGGCTAAAATACAGGGTGTTACAAAAAGGTACGGCCAAACTTTCAGGAAACATTCCTCACACACAAAGAAAGAAAATATGTGGACATGTGTCCGGAAACGCTTACTTTCCGTGTTAGAGCTCATTTTATTACTTCTCTTCAAATCACATTCATCATGGCATGGAAACACACAGCAACATAACGTACCAGCGTGACTTCAAACACTTTGTAACAGGAAATGTTCAAAATGTCCTCCGTTACCGAGGATACATGCATCCACCCTCCGTCGCATGGAATCCCTGATGCGCTGATGCAGCCCTGGAGAATGGCGTATTGTATCACAGCCGTCCACAATACGAGCACGAAGAGTCTCTACATTTGGTACCGGAGTTGCGTAGACAAGAGCTTTCAAATGCCCCCATAAATGAAAGTCAAGAGGGTTGAGGTCAGGAGAGCGTGGAGGCCATGGAACTGGTCCGCCTCTACCAATCCATCGGTCACCGAATCTGTTGTTGAGAAGCGTACGAACACTTCGACTGAAATGTGCAGGAGCTCCATCGTGCATGAACCACATGTTGTGTCGCACTTGTAAAGGCACATGTTCTAGCAGCACAGGTAGAGTATCCCGTATGAAATCATTATAACGTGCTCCATTGAGCGTAGGTGGAAGAACATGGGGCCCAATCAAGACATCACCAACAATGCATGCGCAAACGTTCACAGAAAATCTGTGTTGATGACGTGATTGCACAGCTGCGTGCGGATTCTCGTCAGCCCACACATGTTAATTGTGACAATTTACAATTTCATCACGTTGGAAAGAAGCCTCATCCGCAAAGAGAACGTTTGCACTGCAACGAGGATTGACACATTGTTGGATGAACAATTCGCAGAAGTGTACCCGTGGAGGCCAATCAGCTGCTGATCCTTCCTGCACACGCTCTACATGGTACGGAAACAACTGGTTCTCCCGTAGCACTCTACATACAGCGACGTGGTCAACGTTACCTTGTACAGCAGCAACTTCTCTGACGCTGACATTAGGGTTATAGTCAACTGCACGAAGAATTGCCTCGTCCATTGCAGGTGTCCTCGTCGTTCTAGGTCTTCCCCGCTTCCCCAGTCGCGAGTCATAGCCTGGAATGTTCCGTGCTCCCTAAGACGCCGATCAGTTGCTTCGAACGTTTTCCTGTCGGGCACCTTCGTTCTGGAAATCTGTCTCAATACAAACGTAACGCGCCACGGCTATTGCCCCGTGCTAATCCATTCATCAAATGGGCATCTGCATTTGTAAACATTGCACTGACTGCAAAACCACGTTCGTGATGAACACTAACCTGTTGATGCTACGTACTGATGTGCTTGATGTTAGTACTGTAGAGCAATGAGTCGCATATCAACACAAGCACCGAAGTCAACATTACCTTCCTTCAATTGGGCCAACTGGCGGTGAATCGAGGAAGTACAGTACATACTGACGAAACTAAAATGAGCTCTAACATGGAAATTAAGCGTTTCCGGACACATGTCCACATAACATCTTTTATTTATTTGTGTGTGAGGAATGTTTCCTGAAAGTTTGGCCGTACCTTTTTGTAACACCCTGTATATGTCTGCACGATTAGCAGAACACTCGCTGGAAGCCGTCACATCCATAAAATCTCTCGGAGTATCCGTACGGAGCGATTCAAACTGGAAGTGCCAACCAATACGCTGTTTTCTCCTACGCATACTGCGAGGAGAGGCCACCAACGTAAATTTAGAGAAATTCGAAAACTGGTTCAAATGGCTCTGAGCACTATGGGACTTAACTTCTAAGGTCATCAGTCCCATAGAAGTTAGAACTACTTGAACCTAACTAACCTAAGGACATCACACACATCCATACCCGAGGCAGGATTCGAACCTGCGACCGTAGTGGCCGCGCGGTTCGAGACTGTAGCGCCTAGAACCGCTCGGCCACCACGGCAGGCAGAGAAATTCGAGCTCAAACGGAGGCCTACTCTGCGGGTGAGAAATTGGAATGTAACAGGATGGGCTTTAGAGTGTTTAAAGAACAGAGCAAAATGGATATTTTGCCTTTACTGTGGTTGAAAAAAGTAAGTCTAAAATCTTGGAATATGGTCCTTATCTTGACGAAGTAATTCATTCGCTTGATGAAATTACATTTCTGGTAATGTTTTTAAGTTCTTTCTTTCTCTTTTTTTACGCAAACATTTTCATAGTATTGTAACTCTAATCAAAGTACAGACAAAATGGTTTCACTGGTCATCATCATCGGCAGCACTCTTACGTACAGGCCATTTATTCGAAATACCTATGTTCGTGACCGGCCGGGGTGGCCGAGCGGTTCTAGGCGCTACAGTCTGGAACCCCACGACCGCTACAGTCGCAGGTTCGAATGTTGCCACGGGCATGAGTGTGTGTGATGTCCTTAGGTTAGTTAGGTTTAAGTAGTTCTAAGTTCTAAAAGACTGATGACCTCAGAAGTTAAGTCCCATAGTGCTCAGAGCCATTTTTGAACCTATGTTCGTGCCCAATATATAATCATATAAACGTTGTATGTCTTATATTTTACTCGTGTTTGTAGCCGCTGGTCCAGCGTAAGGCTTTTCAACTTTAAAAACAACAGACGTTACCGGAAATAAAAGATTCTTGGCACGTGAATTACGTTGCAACTCAGTACTAGATGCCATTTTACATCTCACAAAAATGTTCAGAAACATCAACAGTTCAACTACCGGAACCTAAACGTAACTCATAGTGGATTAGGTATTCAGTAGATGGCATGCGAAAATGATCCCCATTCGAAGGGTATTATTACTGTAGGGAGTAAAGCCCTTTCAAAAATGACTCCACTGTAACGAAGTCGCAAAAACACATCAACAATGTGTGGAATAAAGCCCCTCTCATATAGAAAGATGCATCTAAGTACATAAAATTGTAGTGTAATAAATATGTAATGTACTGAATCGACTGTGAGAAAGCTAAGTGGCAAAGACGTCATCTGAGAGACTCTATGGTAATTACATCGTTGACTCGGAATATTACTCTCTCTGTGGTTTACTCGTAACTAAGGGTAACTAGAGTTTTCTGTCCAAATCCTGGGTAAAACTCCTTTAAACGATTTTATGAACACGATGGGATGAATAGTTTTCTTTTCTGGATTGAAAGTTGGAAATTGTCTATATTTAATAAGTTTTTCCTCCATATGAAGTGTTGCATAATCTGATACCCGATGATGCATGCCACTAGTATATGGGGAATCGTCAGTATGTCGATGTTCATGTACACCAGCATTTTGTTGGATGCGAGATGGATTAACTCTCTCGCCTGTGTAGATGTTCTCGGAACCTACTAAAGAAAACCATTGCAATTCTCAATACTGAAGACCTCGATGCGGTTTTTTGCCTGGTTTTCCCGTTATCCATGCTCGAGTGAGGAGACAAGATATAAATCCAGGATTGTCTTTTTGTTTTCCAGTATTGAGAACTGTAGTGGAGACACAATCATACACTCACACCATACAATACCATCATTCACAAAACAAATATTAAAAAGTGTTATCAGTTTGTTGATATTATACATGTGTGTTAAATAATGAACAACTGTGGATAGGAGTTCATAAACGACCTTCAGTACTTTTATGCGGCATGTGTAGTGTAATAAATATGTAATGTACTGAATCGACTGTGAGAAAGCTAAGTGGCACAGACGTTATCTGAGAGACTCTATGATAATCATTCCGTTGACTCGGAATATTACTCTCTCTGTGGTTTACTCGTAACTAAGGGAACTAGAGTTTTCTGTTCGCTTCTTTTGATGTTATGTGGAGAATTGTACAAGAGACATAATAAGCCGTTATTATTTCATGAGAACAAAGGTGAGCGTCACGACCTTTATTAGTATTTTTGGACGTATTGAAATAGCAGAATTGTTTCAGATTGAATGCGACGTGTACGGGAAGAGACGTGGACAACAGCACTCGAACCTGCAATCCATGTCTACATCTACATCTACATGATTACTCTGCAATTCACATTTAAGTGCTTGGCAGAGGATTCATCGAACCACAATCATACTATGGCTCTACCATTCCACTCCTGAACAGCGCGCGGGAAAAACGAACACCTAAACCTTTCTGTTCGAGCTCTGATTTCTTTTATTTTATTTTGATGATCATTCCTACCTATGTAGGTTGGGCTCAACAAAATATTTTCGCATTCTGAAGAGAAAGTTGGTGACTGAAATTTCGTAAATAGATCTCCCCGCGACGAAAAACGTCTTTGCTTTAATGACTTCCATCCCAACTCGCGTATCTTATCTGCCACACTCTCTCCCCTATTACGTGATAATACAAAACGAGCTGCCCTTTTGTGCACCCTTTCGATGTCCTCCGTCAATTCCACCTGGTAAGGATCCCACACCGCGCAGCAGTATTCTAACAGAGGACGAACGAGTGTAGCGTAAGCTGTCTCTTTAGTGGACTTGTTGCATCTTCTAAGTGTCCTGCCAATGAAACGCAACCTTTGGCTCGCCTTCCCCACAATATTATCTATGTGGTCTTTCCAACTGAAGTTGTTCGTAATTTTAACACCCAGGTACTTAGTTGAATTGACAGCCTTGAGAATTCTACTATTTATCGAGTAATCGAATTCCAACGGATTTCTTTTGGAACTCATGTGGATCACCTCACACTTTTCGTTATTTAGCGTCAACTGCCACCTGCCACACCATACAGCAATCCTAAATCGCTTTGCAACTGATACTGGTCTTCGGATGAGCTTACTACACGGTAAATTACAGCATCATCTGCGAACACACTAAGAGAACTGCTCAGATTATCACCCAGGTCATCTATATAGATCAGGAACAGCAGAGGTCCCAGGACGCTTCCCTGGGGAACACCTGATATCACTTCAGTTTTACTCGATGATTTGCCGTCTATTACTACGAACTGCGACCTTCCTGACAGGAAATCACGAATCCAGTCGCACAGCTGAGACGATACCCCGTAGGCCCGCAGCTTGATTAGAAGTCGCTTGTGAGTAACGGTGTCAAAAGCTTTCCGGAAATCTAGAAATACGGAATCAACTTGAGATCCCCTGTCGATAACGGCCATTACTTCGTGCGAATAATGTAGTGTCGGCAGACTTGCCAACACTACGCACACTAATTGAAAGAGGCGGCCAAGATGCACGCGCTAACTCACGAAGGATGGAGTGAGGTCTGAAACAGGATACGTAATGAATGTTATAAAGAAAAGTACGTAGCTTCTTGAATACTTAACTTTAATCCATCCTTGTATACATCGTTCTTGATGAGACATCTGGAGATTGTGGCGATACAAGTGAGACTCTTTAGATACAAGCTATCTAAGGCTAATGGCGCCTAGCTAGGTCGTAGACATGGACTTAGCTGAAGGCTATTCTGTCTCTCGGCAAATGAGAGAAAGGCTTCGTCAGTGTAGTCGCTAGCAACGTCGTCGTACAACTGGGCGAGTGCTAGTAAGTCTCTCGAGACCTGCTTTGTGGTGGCGCTCAGTCTGCGATCCTGACAGTGGCGACACGCGGGTCCGACATGTATTAATGGACCGCGGCCGATTTAAGCTACCACCTAGCAAGTGTGGTGTCTGGCGGTGACACCACATTCCTCCCCCGCAAATCGGCGAACGGTCGTGTGATAAGGCTTCCGCCCGCCGTGGGGAGGACCCCATGTTGACGTATGCGAGGAGGTGGGGAGCCTAACAACAGGCGAGGCTGTGCCACCCGCACCCGGCCATTCGGTCCGAGGGGAGCTAGGAAACGCCTGAAAACCTAGTCCAGGGTGCACGTCAACATGCGGTGTATGCGCCCGTAAGGAGACAGGAGGGGCCGAAGGGGCGACCTCCATTGCGTCGGGGGATCCGACGCGCGATGACGACAGCTGGTCCAGAGCGGGCAAGAGTTCCATGGCGGAGGACAGCTGGTCACTGGAAGCGATTGGCGGCGCGTGACCCAGGGAGGCTCTGGGCGGCTGCAGCGACGCGTACTGCGGGCGGCGCCGGCGGGAGAACAGGCGGCGGCGGCGGCGGCGGCGGCGCGACGCCATGAGGCAAAATGGAAGGCATCGTCGGTAACACCTGGGGATGAGGCGAGCCAGTAGATGGGTCCCCAGGGCGCAGACCGGACGGCACCGTCGCTGAAAGCAGACGGGTAGCGGCAGAACCCAGGCGACGACAGAGGCGCAGCTGATTGAGATGCCGACGCACCTCACCAGAGGCCCCCAAAACCAAATACATCGCGCAGCCGAGGCAGCGAAGAATGCGCCCTGCAAGCCAACGCCGTGAACCTCTATAGTTGCTATAGAATACAACGTCGCCTGGAGCAAAAGCAGGAGCCTGCCGCTGCACAGGAACCTGATGCGGCGGATGCAGCAAAGATATCAAGGTTCGATGAGGACGACCGTGGAGCAACTCAGCCGGCGAGCGACCATCGCGGGGCTGAGAGCGATACGAGGACAAAAAGAGAATGCGACTATTTCAACTTCAACATCTGGGACTTGAAAGTCCAGACCAACCGTTCAGCGGCACCGCTTGACTGAGGCGAAAACGGCGCGGATGTCAGATGTTGAATACCATTGGCCTTGCAGAATGACTGAAATTCTGCGGACATGAATTGTGGGCCATTGTCGGAAACAATAGTCTGCGGAAGACCTTCAATGCAAAAAATAGCGGATAACGCTTGGATGGTGGCAGATGACGTCGTGGAAGACATCCGGACAACAAAAGGAAAATTACTGAAAGAATCGACCACAACCAACCATCGAGCATTCCAGAATGGACCAGCAAAATCGATGTGCAAGCGTTGCCAAGGGGAAGTGGCTTTCGGCCATGCAAAGAATTTCCGCGGCGGTGCGGATTGTTGGTCGGCACAGTCGGCACATGCCATGCAAGAAGAGCACATATTCGTAATCGCAGCATCGATTCCGAACCAAGTACAGTGCTGACGAGCAAGTTGTTTCGTGCGCACTATACCCCAATGTCCTTGGTGAAGAAGGCGTAAGACAGAGGACTGTAACGAACGTGGGACCACGACTCTGGACTGATCATTATCAGAACGCAACAACAAAACACCACGTCGTACAAAAAGTCTCTCCTTGTGAGAAAAAAATCGGCGAACCAACGGATCCTCGATCCGCGACTTTGACAAGGGCCATTGCGTAGCAACAAAACCCAGAACGGTAGCAAGGACAGGGCCAGAAGCTGTGGCCGTAGCTACACGACGAAAATCAATCGGAAACGATTCGATCACGTCATCGGTTTCCGCATCAATGAACATGCAAGCAAGTTCGGAAGAATCGAATGCTTCATCCTCAGCAACAGGCAAACGGGACAACGCATCAGCGTTGCCGTGCTTAGCAGTGGACCGATACAAGATATCGTAGCGGTCGGCGACCTCATAACGCAATGCGTGGGGAACAGTGCGCACTCGGAAAAATTTCGGTTGCGCGTTTACTTTCAGTTCCAAATGTGCTTCATAGTTCTTAGCGCAACCAAGGCCCGGTGCAAAAATGTCTGCAAGTTCGTCACACAGACTAGAAACACTGGCGGAAGGCAAAGTCTGGTTCACTGATAGCACCTGATGTACTATAGGCATGTGAAACAACTGAAATAAATCTAAACCAAACAAGTTCACTGCAGTAGAAGAACGAATTACGTAAAATGACACAAGTTTTGTTTGTCCCTTGTATGTTGCAAGAAGGCTGCACTGTCCTAACACAGGGATATTCTGTCCTGAATAACTATTTAACTTAACATTTGCGGCACGCAACGGAGGTTTGCCCAGTTGGTTGTAAGTATCGTGATTGATCAATGAAACTGCAGCTCCGGTATCGAGCTGGAATGGGATCACGTGGCCTTCAAAGTCCAAGTCGACAAAAAGTTTATTGTCCTGCTGACGACAAGAGCGACTTTCACGTGCAACTTGAACTGATACAGGTACAGAAGCATTTGCAAATTGCCGGGATTTCCGGCGACGTCGACGCACACTGTTTGTGGGACGAACACAGTCACTGTTTGAGATAGTGGCACTGGACGGGGTGGAATTAACTACATGAATGTCCATGGGCGAAGGTTCACGAGCCTGATTGTCCTTGGTTCGATTCCAGCGCGAAGCAAAGGGCCTGGAATGGTTGTGATTGTCTGATCTGAGCTTTTTCAGGCAAACACTTTGAACGTGTCCTTTCTTATGACAGTAAAAGCAAATAGATTGGTGTGACGGGCAATTGTCACGCGAATGTCTAGTTGCACACCGCGGGCGTGATTTCACTGCATTTGCTTGCCTACGCGGCACACGTGTTTGAGAGCTAGGCCGCAGCTGTGCGGACGTGCGCGAGGGCTGTTTAGCGGTCCGTGCAGCGCGCCCGGCGGGCCGGTTAATGTGACACACGGCTGGCAAAGTTTCAAATGATTCCTGAGCAAAGTCAAGTGTGTCTTGCCTATCCAATATATCTATCACTTGTTGAAGGGAGGGATTGACTAGTTTCAAAATCTGTTCCCGTATGCGAACATCAGAAACGTTCTGTGCTATGGCATCACGTACCATTGTATCTGAATAAGGAAGTCCACATTCACACACAAAAGCACAATCCCTAGTAAGGCCTTGCAATGTTGCAACCCACTCCCTATTAGTCTGACCGGCCGTACGTTTCATACGAAAGAACGTATACCGTTTTGCAACGACATTGACTGTTTCCTTGAAATAGGCATCTAAAGCAGACAAAATTTCTTCGTAGGACAGAGTTGCTACGTCGCGTTGGGGAAACAATTTCACTATCACACGGTAGGTGGACACACCTACACACGAAAGCAAAAACGGCTGCCGCTCATTACCTTGAATTCTGTAGGCGGCGAGATGGAATCCAAATTGGCGTGACCACTCCGTCCACGTTTCAATGGCGGCATCAAAGCTACGAAACGGGGGTGCAACTGCATGTTGTGGCTGCGGTAGCGGTGAAGCGGCGGCGGCCGCATCGGGTTGCAGTGCACGTTGACCCTGGACGAGCTGTCCAAGGGCATCCAATAACGCCTGCGTCCGCTGATTCTGCAAGCGATAAAATTCGGACAGTACATCTGGAGAATGGGGTGAAGCCATGACACAAGTAATTTAAGCAAAGCAAGAATAAAGAAGACCGTTTTTACTCTCGTCGCCAAAAATGTAGTGTCGGCAGACTTGCCAACACTACGCACACTAATTGAAAGAGGCGGCCAAGATGCACGCGCTAACTCACGAAGGATGGAGTGAGGTCTGAAACAGGATACGTAATGAATGTTATAAAGAAAAGTACGTAGCTTCTTGAATGCTTAACTTTAATCCATCCTTGTATACATCGTTCTTGATGAGACATCTGGAGATTGTGGCGATACAAGTGAGACTCTTTAGATACAAGCTATCTAAGGCTAATGGCGCCTAGCTAGGTCGTAGACATGGACTTAGCTGAAGGCTATTCTAACTGTCTCTCGGCAAATGAGAGAAAGGCTTCGTCAGTGTAGTCGCTAGCAACGTCGTCGTACAACTGGGCGAGTGCTAGTAAGTCTCTCGAGACCTACCTTGTGGTGGCGCTCGGTCTGCGATCCTGACAGTGGCGACACGCGGGTCCGACATGTACTAATGGACCGCGGCCGATTTAAGCTACCACCTAGCAAGTGTGGTGTCTGGCGGTGACACCACAAATAAAGAGATAGCTGCGTTGCACAAGCACGATGTTTTCTGAAACCATGCTGATTGCGTATCGATAGATCTTTCCCTTAGAGGTGATTCATAATGTTTGAATACAGTATATACTCCAAAACCCTACTGCAAACCGACGTCAATGATACAGGTCTGTAGTTCGATGGATTACTCCTACTACCCTTCTTAAACACTGGTGCGACCTGCGCAATATGTGAATAGTTGCTAAAAATATCCAGCCGTCTCTCCCAAGACTCTTCATACGCGCAAAAAACAGTAATTCTTTTAACAGCACTATCAGAGGCAATTTTATCACGTTGTTACGACCTTTTACTGCGAGCGTAATACATCGACAACTGACAAACAAAAAATAGACAAACACATAAAAGAATCAATCACAAAATCTCGTGCGCTATTAACTCAGTTCGCCTAAATTTGGGGTGAGACCCTTTTAAAAAATGGTGGTATCAATTGTTCTTCGCGCGAACAATTGACAACTGAAATTGTGCAAAAGAGATTCTGACAGTGGTACACAAAGTATCCTCGCGGAGTATAGGTATAGATCTGGAAATTATATTCGGGTGAGAGGGGAGAGGGAGAGAAAGTAAAAATAGTTTATGAACCCCAGAACCGAGACGCTGCTACGCTTACCAAAAGAACAGAGCAGTCTAGAGCAGGTGGGCAGCAGGTGCCGCTGTAGGAACTGTCGCCCAGAGATAGGCACGGGGACGGGGGGAGGCGGAGGGGGGGGGGACAGGAAGCGGGCCATCAGCGCGCCGCACTCACCGCGGTCCGCTAGAGCCCCCAGCAGCAGCGGCAGCAGCAGCAACGCCGCCAGAAACCACGTCCTCACTGCGCCGCCCTCCATCGCCACTCCAACACTGACCGCAGGCCGCTCTGCCCGCTGCGCCGACCCTGACGCGGACCTCGCGGGTCAAAGACCACCACCTCCTCCTCCCGCCAGAGCACGTCATGCGCGCCACACGCCCAAAGGCGTTACTACGTCTGCGGCGTACTGTGTACCACGCAAACCGTCCCACAGATAACAGCTGCCACACACTTAGCCCCTGTGGTGGCTCGTGACGAAAGAAGATGGTGGTGCACTTCGCTCACAAAGGAAAACATCAACAAAAGAGAGAAAATCAGTACACTGCTCATGTTTTTGTAATGCCTGATATACGAGGTTTGTCCGGAAAATACGTCCAGTAGAGCGTCGATTATCCGAAGTAATTGGGGGACATGGGTGTTCGGAAAACTGGTTTGTTCGGATAATCGAACTGCACATGTTTATTTGCCAAAAAAGAGTACTGTACAGTAAATTTTGTCATAAAAACAGACATCTCTGTTAGTATTACAAAGTAACATACAAAGGCAACTTCAGTAGGAATATACAGGGTGTTACAAAAAGGTACGGCCAAACTTTCAGGAAACATTCCTCACACACAAAGAAAGAAAATATGTTATGTGGACATGTGTCCGGAAACGCTTACTTTCCATGTTAGAGCTCATTTTATTACTTCTCTTCAAATCACATTCATCATGGAATGGAATCACACAGCAACAGAACGTACCAGCGTGACTTCAAACACTTTGTTACAGGAAATGTTCAAAATGTCCTCCGTTACCGAGGATACATGCATCCACCATCCGTCGCATGGAATTCCTGATGTGCTGATGCAGCCGTGGAGAATTGCGTATTGTATCACGGCCGTCCCCAATACGAGCACGAAGAGTCTCTACATTTGGTACCGGAGTTGCGTAGACAAGAGCTTTCAAATGCCCCCATAAATGAAAGTCAAGAGGGTTGAGGTCAGGAGAGCGTGGAGGCCATGGAATTGGTCCGCCTCTACCAATCCATCGGTCACCGAATCTGTTGTTGAGAAGCGTACGAACACTTCGACTGAAATGTGCAGGAGCTCCATCGTGCATGAATCACATGTTGTGTCGTACTTGTAAAGGTACATATTCTAGCAGCACAGGTAGAGTATCCTGTATAAAATCGTGATAACGTGCTCCATTGAGCGTAGGTGGAAGAACATGGGGCCCAATGAAGACATCACCAACAATGCCTGCCCAAACGTTCACAGAAAATCTGTGTTGATGACGTGAATGCACAGCTGCGTGCGGATTCTCGTCAGCCCACACATGTTGACTGTGAAAATTTACAATTTGATCACGTTCGAATGAAGCCTCATCCGTAAAGAAAACATTTGCACTGCAATGAGGATTGACATATTGTTGGATGAACCATTCGCAGAAGTGTACCCGTGGAGACCAATCAGTTGCTGATAGTTCCTGCACACGCTGTACATTGTACGGAAACAACTTGTTCTCCTGTAGCACTCTCCATACAGTGACGTGTATTTTCTCTGCCTCGTGATGACTGGGTGTTGTGTGATGTCCTTAGGTTAGTTAGGTTTAAGTAGTTCTAAGTTCTAGGGGACTGATGATCATGGCTCTGAGCACTATGGGACTTAACTGCTAAGGTCATCAGTCCCCTAGAACTTAGAACTACTTAAACCTAACTAACCTAAGGACATCACACACATCCATGCCCGAGGCAGGATTCGAACCTGCGACCGTAGCTGTCGCGCGGTTCCAGACTGTAGCGCCTTTAACCGCTTGGCCACTCCGGCCGGCGGGGACTGATGACCATAGATGTTTAGTCCCATAGTGCTTAGAGCCATTTGAACCATTTCGTATCGTCAAGTTCACTTCTTCATGCACCAGCACGCAAGTGGTCGTAACAGAGAACAGAAGGTGACTGTTTTCACCTTGAGAAGCTCTTCTTGGGGGCGCGCAATCCTTCAAACTGCGGGGAGCGGCACGCCTCAACTCTAAGCTGGCTCAGCTGTTGCTGTGGACAGCTTTGATACTGCCGCTACTTCTACTGCCAGTGCCAAGCAGACAGAAGTGTGCTGATTGTTGAACACAGCGACTGGCGGCTTGGCTGGTCAGCAGCGCCTTGTGAAGGCCCTATTAGAAGCAATGTTCCGCCAGCTGTGGCCCAGTGCGGCGACTACTGTGGGAAACTTGGTTTGGGAGTGAGGGGGATGATGGACGGTAGGGTGGGAGAGTAACAGGTGCGAGCGAGTACACAGTTCGGTTAAGCGGTCGTTCGGTTGACCGACGTTCGGTTAATAGACGCTCTACTGTATAAAAGTTGAATAATGTCTTTACGTTACAAGTTGCAGTCACCGTCAGGTGAGACTACTGCTGTAATCAATCCCATCAACGCTCAGTTCGAGTCGGAGCACTCTGCGTGAAGGTGGGAGTGTGCGGCAGCATGTTGACAGTTACCCTTTTTCACCTGCCGTCGGCATGGAGCTCTCTCTGATCGAGGAACAGCGCGTCAACATCAAGTTTCTTGCAAAGCTAGGCAAGAATGGCCGTGAGATTTTTGAGTGTTTGAAATAGGTTTATGGAGACAATTCTCTGAAGGAACCAACCGTGAACAAGTGCGTAAAAAGGTTCCGGGATGGCCGAGAAGAAGTGAACGATGACCCTCGCTCAGGACGCCCGTCGACATCGAGTTCCGATGCAAATGTTGAACGAATTCGGGCTTGTGTTCTTGATGACCGTAGATTGACAGTCAGAATGACTGCTGACGAGCTGTCAATCCCCAAAACAATCGTTCACGAAATCCTGACACAAAAACTTGAAATGAAGAAATTGTGTGCGAAAATCGTACCGAAGCTCTTGACGCCAGAACAGAAAGCAAAGAGGGTTCAGTGCTGTGAGGATTGGTTGGAAGCAGAGGAACGAGGGGACTTTCTCAACCGAGTCATCACTGGAAGACGAGTCCTGGTTTTACGAATTCGATGTGGAGCTCAAATCTCAGAGAAAGGAATGGAAACCAGCAGGAGAACCGAGAAGAAAAAAGTCGCGAAAATCAAGGTCCAATGTGAAGACAATGTTGATTGTTTTCTTTGATTCTAGGGGCATTGTTCACAAGGAATTTGTTCCTCCCGGCCAGAGAGTGAACGAAAATTTTTACGTTGAAGTTCTGACACGTCTCAGAGCTCGTGTGGCCCGAGTTCGACCGGAGTTGGCAAAAGGGGGCAAGTGGATCCTTCATCACGACAACGCGCCCGCTCACACGTCGCTCGTCGTGCGCGAGTTTTTGGCCCGAAGCTCAATCACCGTGACAGACCACCTGCCTTATTCACCCGATTTAGCCCCGTGTGACTTCTTCATGTTCCCGAAATGCAAAATGGTGCTTCGGGGGCGGCACTTGGGAGATGTGGAAGCCATCAAGGCGGAAACGACTCGGCAACTGAACAACATCAGAACTGAAGACTTTCAGCAATGTTATCAACAGTGGAAACGGCGTTGGCAGAAGTGTATCGCGTCTCAGGGCGAGTACTTTGAAGGAGACCATATTGTAATACCTGAATAATTGTAAAATAAAGTTATTATTCAACTTTTATACATATTTTCCGGACAAACCTCGTAAACAGACAGTTCGCTCGTGTCACTCCTGCATCTAATCATAATAAAAACAAAAGGTGTACACAGAAAAAAGTATTACTTTTGCAAAATAAAAAGGAATTAAAAACAACTGCATCTCTATGTACTCCAAAAGTGGTAGTCATGCCCTACTAACCTTTTCCAGCAGGACTGATGTTAACGCTGTTCGATTTTATCTGTGAATTTGGATGTGGTGGTGATCACTTGTACAGGAACTCTATTCTTCTTTCCTTCATATTTTCAACTCTTTCAATCACTCTTTGATTGAAGTCTGCAAGTCCTAAAACGAGGTCTCGTTCAATAGAGAGCATCGCGAGTGCTGACAGTCTTTCTCGGCCCATAGTATTCCGCAAGAAGGTTTTGATGCGTTTCAGCGAAGAAAAACAATGTTCTGCTTCTGATGTGATCATTTGAATTGTAATTATCGCTTTCAGGACCTTCACAGATTCGTTCAGTGTATCACAAAGATTATTGTCTGTTATGTAATCCAGAAACCTCAAAGCTCCACATATGCTTCTGAACACCTCTCTTCCATTAATAACAGACAGCTCTGTTCGGAGTTTCTTTGCTTCCAAATAAGAGTAGCACTTAATTGCAGCTCTGAAAGAAGTTTCTGGAAAACTGGAAGAGTAAGTAGCGAATTTCTCTGGTAGAAAGAGAGAGGCTGCAAGCAGGTATCCAGTGAACTTGACTCATTCTTTTGCCTCGTAACTTATGACATCACATACTTCTTTTGCCTCCCGCAGTAGACTACACATAGGTGCGCCCTCTTCAGTTCTCCCTCTTTCATGCTACTCGTGTAAACCTGTTGAATTTTCTGCACTAAAATTAATCAAGGAACGAAAAACACCAGGACTGGAGATGATTCAGTCTCATCATGTCCTCTAGGGGCAAGTTCCAACACACCACAGAAACGAATACAGTTAATAATTAGATTCGATATGTACTTATTATCGGTAACTTTTTGGTTGTGTAATGCCACGGACCTTCTGTACCCACTGTCTAATTGGGTAGCTATATTTACATTGCCTAGAGTTGTCACAATCAAAACGTTATTTACATGGTCTGAAGAAAGTTCGTGTTTTCTAATTACGTCATGGAGGTGGTGAATGTCACAGACTCCGTGTTTAGACAATAATGAAAGATCTCCTCTAAACAATAAACAAGGAAAACAAAATAAGGCATTATTCATGTCGCAACCGCACAGCCATTCATGCTTGTTGTACAATTCAGAGTTAAATTTCCTACTGAAATGCCGACTTTTCGTTTTAACGGTTTCCGAAATTGTTAAAGAAGGAGTACGCCTACCTAGCCTCTTAATTTCTAATTTTTCTTCAAACTTCCGTGAACTGTAGGGTTCAGAGAACTATGGAATAACCTGGTTCATTATTTCACGTATTCACTTGTCACTTGAGCCTCAAAATTCACGTGGTGGCACACGCTAAAATAAGTAACACGACACACAGGAAATAGTTCGCTAGCAGCTACACCAAAACTGGTAAGGTGGCGCGAGAATCCCGCTTTGTTCGAAGATCCGATAGTTCCGTTTCCCTTAGGAAGACTTCGGGCCCTCTTACTGCGGCTGGCAGGGTGGCCCGGGTGAGGTGTTTATACACACAAGGCCCGCATACTAGTACAGTGTATCTTAGCGTTGCCCCAGCACCCCGCTCCCCGCACCCCCTCTGACAAGGAGACGGCACGACCGTGGGGTCGAGGATTTGTCCGAAATTTTGTGTGGTGAAAGAGGACCCCTAACATCTCACGAGGTTAAAATATTACGACGCACTATCCGGAAAATCCCGAGAAAAATCAATCCAAAGTTTCTTAGGTGCGTTATGAGTATAAAATGTTAGGCCATTGCCGAGCTGATGTCTGGCGTAGATGGTTAGGGCTCGCACGCTTACGCCAGAGGTCTCGGATTCAATTCCTCCTCTGGCACTTTTTTTTTCTTCTGTTTCGTTTTCTTTTGTTATTCCACCAATTATTCAAAATGTTTCTCAAACCTACATTATTTTTAAAACATTATTTTAGCTCAAAAACGTAAAATTTTTCGTTCACTGAAAAATATTCTTGCTCGTTGTTCTACTTCGTTTTATGGGGTTTCATGGTTTAAAGGGACTTTGTAAGAGTCATCTGCGCATAGGACTGTGCGCGAACCGTGAGCAGTAAACGGCAGTTTGTTTTTCGATTTTGTCGTGAACAGAGGTGCCTGTTTCTAATTTCAACGTGTTATTCCGATCCGAGGTTAAGCATGTCGACTGAAGAAGTTGCTGGCTCATCTGGAATAGGAGAAGAAATTCCTGAAGAATCCATTCATAGTGATCTATCAAAATTACGATTGAAGGACGCAGTGGTGTATTATGAAAAGCTGTTGACGGAAAATAATTTAATTGAATCGACATCTTCGGAAGATATCTCTCGAGATGCTATGTTATTGGCCGGAGAACTTTATAATAACACACTCAGGAGAATAAATATCTACTTCTCACTGACTCTTCGGGAGGTCAAACGAATCCGGAGAGATATGATGCAATTTTTCAAGATGACGAAAATATGCCAACATGGTCTGTAAAAGTCATACCTCCAAAATTCACTTCTTTGGTGCAACCTTGTGATGTTTACTTTTACAGGCAAGTTAAAAACTTCATAAAGCGCTTGCAAAATTACAGCGCATTGTTACAGGAGAATCGTTAAATTAATTCCCTGGAAGGTTGTATAAAAATTCATTCTATGATTCACCATCAATTATCGTCACCAGTATTTCGAGACATGATTCAATATGCCTGGTTTGCCTCAAAATTATCAGAAACTCAAAACATTTTCGTAAATGTTCATGTGGCATGTTTTTGTACAGATTTATTGCAAACGCCCTGTGACTGTAAAAAAAGTCCGCTTTTATATGTTGCACAAGATGTCGCAAAAATTATTGCTTTGTTTGTTTTTACGATAATTACCACTGCGGTTCTTGTTTATAATTATTATATGTATAAAAACTGAATGTTTCCCAATCGACTTTGTTATTCTGATTCAAAACCCAATGTTTCTCCTCATATACTTTACAATGAAAAATGGAAAACCCACAGCCATGAATTGTGTTGTTGGACAAAAAGAAAATCATTTTTATTCAATAACGTAACTAATTTGTTAAAGATAATGTAGGTTGGGGAAACTTTCTGAGTACTTGGTGGAATAACAAAAGAAAATGAAACAGAAGAAAAAAGTGCTAAAGGAGGAATCGAACCCGGGACCTGTGGCGTAAGAAACCCAACCGCTAACCATGTAGGCAAGAGGGCAGCTCGGCAATGGACTAACATTTTATACTCATAACGGACCTAAGAAAATATGGATCGATTTTTACCGGGATTTCCCGTATAGAGCGTCCTAATATTTTAACCACGTGAGGTGTTAGGGGTCCTCTTTCACCATACAAAATTTCGGGCAAATCCCCGACCCCACGGTCGTGCCGTTTCCTTGTGAGACACGCATGTCCGCGTTTGCAGCCACAGTGCAACCCACTGTCGACGTCGGCACATTCCGTCCAACTCCGCTGCGTACGGCGTTTGGAGCCCGGGCATTTCAAAAGAGAGAAACGGCGCGCTACTTCTCCACTAGTATAGAACGCTCAGAAGGCAAACACAGTTGAACAAAATTATTCCTTGGGGTTAGCGCAAACCTGCAAACCTATACAGGAGCCGCCCCCGCTTAGTCCTCTTACTGCGATTGCGCGAGCTGGCGCGCGGCCTGCTGCACTGGACTCGTGTCAGCAAGGACGCACTCGGACGCGGATGAACCGAAACGTGACGGCCGAGTGCTTAATAACATTTTGGACAATCTTTGGAGCGCGATGGATCAGCGATTCTGCGTGGCAGGGATTAGACAATTTGTCGATACCTCCATTGAGGTATATGGCACAAAACGTTCACGCAACCAGATCACACAATTCTTCATCTACGTACATCTCCATACATACTCCGCAAGCCACTTTACGGTGCTTGGCGGAGGGTGCCCTGTACCACTACTTGTTTCACTACTGGCCATTAAAATTGCTACACCAAGAAGAAATGCAGATGATAAACGGGTATTCATTGGACAAATATATTATACTAGAACTGACATGTGATCACGTTTTCATGCAATTTGGGTGCATAGATCCAGAGAAATCAGTACCCAGAACAACCACCTCTGGCCGTAATAACCGCCTTGATACGCCTGGGCATTGAGTCAAACAGAGCTTGGATGGCGCTTACAGGTACAGCTGCCCATGCAGCTTCAACACGATACCACAGTTCATCAAGAGTAGTGACTGGACTATTCTGACGAGCCAGTTGCTCGGCCACCATTGACCGGACGTTTTCAATTGGTGAGAGATCTGGAGAATGTGCTGGCCAGGACAGCAGTCGAACATTTTCTGTATGCAGAAAGGCCCGTACAGGACCTGCAACATCCTGTCGTGCATTATCCTGCTGAAATGTAGGGTTTCGCAGGGATCGAATGAAGGGAAGAGCCACGGGTCGTAACACATCTGAAGTGTAACGTTCACTGTTCAAAGTGCCGTCAATGCGAACAAGAGGTGATCGAGACGTGTAACTAATGGCACCCCATACCATCAAGCCAAGTGATATGCCAGTATGGCGATGACGAATACACGCTTCCAATGTGCGGCCACCGCGATGACGCCAAACACGGATGCGACCATCATGATGCTGTAAACAGAACCTGGATTCATCCGAAAAAATGACGTTTTGCCATTAGTGCACCCAGGTTCGTCGTTGAGTACACCGTCGCAGGCGCTCCTGTTTGTGGTGCAGCGTCAAGGGTAACAGCAGCCACGGTCTCCGAGCAGATAGCCCATGCTGCTGCGAATGTCGTCGAACTGTTCGTGCAGATGGTTGTTGTCTTGCAAACGTCCCCATCTGTTGATTCAGGGATCGAGACGTGGCTGCACGTTCCGTTACAGCCACGCGGATAAGATGCCTGTCACCTCGACTGCTAGTGATACGAGGCCGTTAGGATCCATCACGGCGTTCCGTATTACCCTCCTGAACCCACCGATTCCATATTCTGCTAACAGTCATTGGATCTCGACCAACGCGAGGAGCAATGTCGCGATACGATAAACCGCAATCGTGATAGGCTACAATCCCACCTTTATCATAGTCGGAAACGTGATGGTACGAATTTCTCCTCTTTACACGAGGCATCACAACAACGCTTCACCAGGCAACGCCGGTCAACTGCTGTTTGTGTATGAGAAATCGGTTGGAAACTTTCCTCATGTCAGCACGTTGTAGGTGTCGCCACCGACACCAACCTTGTGTGAATGCTCTGAAAAGCTAATCACAGCATCTTCTTCCTGTCGGTTAAATTTCGCGTCTGTAGCACGTCAGCTTCGTGGTGTAGCAATTTTAATGGCCAGTAGTGTACAATGTTACTTATAATCCGTCTTGATTATAAGTAACACGCCTGCTGCACACTATGTTTACCCCATAACGCTTAATATACGCACTAGATGTTAACTTTTATCTGGGACGATGGATAACATTGTCGCAAAACTAGACCAAATAATTCCAATCTCCGTTCCGACCATGGCTTTGGGGGAGGTCGGCGTGGGGGGTGGGGGGTTCCCCTGCTTATCAGACGAAATCTGGAACTGCAAGACCGCTCACATTATTCACAACTTGGTGTGCTCTTGCTCCACAAACAGCCTCTTCTGATAAGTGGCCTAAAAGAAGGGGGGCCGACTAGTGAGCCAGGACTAAAACAGCCCGCTCTACTCTTTGGAGAAGAAAAAGAAAAAAACGAAGTAAATGCAGAGAGCGGGGGTCCTATCCTCACCAGCATCTGGATTACGATTTTGTGTAGTTTCTCCTAAATCACGGCAGGTTACTGCCCGAGATTCCCTCAAGCAAATCGTAATATTTCTTTTTAAAAGACGGCGTTGTTGACTTCGACTATTAGAACTGCTAATTTACCAACTCCGCTGTTGCAATTTCACCCTTTGGGCCAACGGTCCAAAGTCAGCCATAGCAAGACATGGCTCGTATGATAGCTGGTTCTGCCTACAAGTTTTCCGAAGCTAACGGTTGTAATCTTAATTTCTCAAAGTCCCTTATTATGCGATTTTAAACAAGAAATAGTACAAGAATTAGACATTAATGGTCATACACTAAATGAAATACACTGTCGAAACTTCCTTGGTAGCCGGTCAGATAACAATTCAAAATGGAATCAACACAAACCCGAAATAATCAAAAAGCTCTGTACAGCGTGTTTTATTGTTAGAGACATGCCTCATAGCGTTGGCCGAAAGGAAAGAGTGTTCCTTGTTGTATGGAATTGTCTACTGTTGAGTGCACCTACAATAAATAAAGTGTTTGTCGAGCAGAAGCGAGCGGTAAGAATGCTGAGTACCGTAGGTAATCATACAGCTCGCAGAAGCCTTTCCAAGGGTCTTGGATTTCTTCACTCACTTCTCAGTACATTTACTATTTAATGGTTTTTGTAGCTGACAACAATAACTAATTTCAAGTGAAGTGTGATGTGCACCAGCGCAATAAAAAACACAAAAATAATATAGATACAGATTTTTCCTCCTTGTTGAGGGCTCAGAACAAAGTTATTTACTCTGGTGGGAATATATTCAACAAGCTCCCGTCTAATATAAACCAAGAAATTGGAAAGCCCTACTAATTGAAAGAAAATTAAAACATACTTATTACGCGACTCTTTCCAGCAATTATTCAAATATCTACATTCAAGGACTTAGTGCTCTATTACTTGCATGGCGAATAACAGTGTTTGCTATAAAACTGCATGAGAAGTAGTATAGTTCTGTAAACAGGACTCAGTATCTACATACATACGTAAATATTTTCTTAGAGAAATAGCATTGTAATCAGGTAAATATTCAGTTACCAATTACACATAAACATAAGCTATCTAGCATAACCAAAGCTTCAGCAACCCTTTTCGAAGTATCAGATTTCTACGCATAAATGTACATCTATATGTATTTATACTACACAAGCCGGCTTATGATGTGTGGTGGAGGGTACAATGTGCACCCCTGTCAGTTTCCTTTCGCGTTTCAGTCACGACTGGGTCCGCCCCCGGTAGCTGAGTGGTCAGCGTGACGGGTTCGATTCCCGGCTGGGTCGGAGATTTTCTCCGCTCAGGGACTGGGTGTTGTTGTTGTTGTTGTGGTCTTCAGTCCTGAGACTGGTTTGATGCAGCTTTCCATGCTACTCTATCCTGTGCAAGCTTCTTCATCTCCCAGTACCTACTGCAACCTACATCCTTCTGAATCTGCTTAGTGTATTGATCTCTAGGTCTCCCTCTACGATTTTTACCCTCCACGCTGCCCTCCAATGCTAAATTTGTGATCCCTTGATGCCTCAAAACATGTCCTACCAACCGATCCCTTCTTCTAGTCAAGTTGTGCCACAAACTTCTCTTCTCCCCAATCCTATTCAATACCTGCTCATTAGTTACGTGATCTACCCACCTTATCTTCAGCATTCTTCTGTAGCACCACATTTCGAAAGCTTCTATTCTCTTCTTGTCCAAACTGGTTATCGTCCATGTTTCACTTCCATACATGGCTACACTCCATACAAATACTTTCAGAAACGACTTCCTGACACTTAAATCTATTCTCGATGTTAACAAATTTATCTTCTTCAGAAACGATTTAATTGCCATTGCCAGTCTACATTTTATATCCTCTCTACTTCGACCATCATCAGTTATTTTACTCCCTAAATAGCAAAACTCCTTTACTACTTTAAGTGTCTCATTTCCTAATCTAATCCCCTCAGCATCACTCGATTTAATTTGACTACATTCCATTATCCTCGTTTTGCTTTTGTTGATGTTCATCTTATATCCTCCTTTCAAGACACTGTCCATTCCGTTCATCTGCTCTTCCAAGTCCTTTGCTGTCTCTGACAGAATTACAATGTCATCGGCGAACCTCAAAGTTTTTACTTCTTCTCCATGAATTTTAATACCTACTCCGAATTTTTCTTTTGTTTCCTTTACTGCTTGCTCAATATACAGATTGAATAACATCGGGGAGAGGCTACAACCCTGTCTCACTCCTTTCCCAACCACTGCTTCCCTTTCATGCCCCCCGACTCTTATAACTGCCATCTGGTTTCTGTACAAATTGTAAATAGCCTTTCACTCCCTGTATTTTACCCCTGCCACCTTCAGAATTTGAAAGAGAGTATTCCAGTTAACGTTGTCAAAAGCTTTCTCTAAGTCTACAAACGCTAGAAACGTAGGTTTGCCTTTTCTTAATCTTTCTTCTAAGATAAGTCGTAAGGTTAGTATTGCCTCACGTGTTCCAACATTTCTACGGAATCCAAACTGATCTTCCCCGAGCTCCGCTTCTACCAGTTTTTCCATTCGTCTGTAAAGAATTCGCGTTAGTATTTTGCAGCTGTGACTTATTAAACTGATAGTTCGGTAATTTTCACATCTGTCAACACCTGCTTTCTTTGGTATTGGAATTATTATATTATTCTTGAAGTCTGTGGGTATTTCGCCTGTCTCATACATCTTGCTCACCAGATGGTAGAGTTTTGTCATGACTGGCTCTCCCAAGGCCATCAGTAGTTCTAATGGAATGTTGTCTACTCCCGGGGCCTTGTTTCGACTCAGGTCTTTCAGTGCTCTGTCAAACTCTTCACGCAGTATCTTATCTCCCATTTCATCTTCATCTACATCCTCTTCCATTTCCATAATACTGTCCTCAAGTACATCGCTCTTGTATAAACCCTCTATATACTCCTTCCACCTTTCTGCCTTCCCTTCTTTGCTTAGAACTGGGTTGCCATCTGAGCTCTTGATATTCATACAAGTGGTTCTCTTCTCTCCAAAGGTCTCTCTAATTTTCCTGTAGGCAGTATCTATCTTACCCCTAGTGAGACAAGCCTCTACATCCTTACATTTGTCCTCTAGCCATCCCTGCTTAGCCATTTTGCACTTTCTGTCGATCTCATTTTTGAGACGTTTGTATTCCCTTTTGCCTGCTTCATTGTTATATTTTCTCCTTTCATCAATTAAATTCAATATTTCTTCTGTTACCCAAGGATTTCTATTAGCCCTCGTCTTTTTACCTACTTGATCCTCTGCTGCCTTCACTACTTCATCCCTCAGAGCTACCCATTCTTCTTCTACTGTATTTCTTTCCCCCATTCCTGTCAATTGTTCCCTTATGCTCTCCCTGAAACTCTCTACAACGTCTGGTTCTTTCAGTTTATCCAGGTCCCATCTCCTTAAATTCCCACCTTTTTGCAGTTTCTTCAGTTTCAATCTGCAGTTCATAACCAATAGATTGGGGTCAGAATCCACATCTGCCCCTGGAAAAGTCTTACAATTTAAAACCTGGTTCCTAAATCTCTGTCTTACCATTATATAATCTATCTGATACCTATTAGTATCTCCAGGATTCTTCCAGGTATACAACCTTCTTTTATGATTCTTGAACCAAGTGTTAGCTATGATTAAGTTATGCTCTGTGCAAAATTCTACAAGGCGGCTTCCTCTTTCATTTCTTCCCCCCAATCCATATTCACCTACTATGTTTCCTTCTCTCCCTTTTCCTACTGACGAATTCCAGTCACCCATGACTATTAAATTTTCGTCTCCCTTCACTACCTGAGTAATTTCTTTTATCTCGTCATACATTTCATCAATTTCTTCACCATCTGCAGAGCTAGTTGGCATATAAACTTGTACTATTGTACAGGGACTGGGTGTTGTGTTGTCCTAATCATCATCATTCCATCCCAATCGACGCGCAAGTCGCCGACGTGGCGTTAAATCGGAAGACTTGCACCAGGCGACCCCGACAGGGGACCCTAGTCACTCGACATTATACACTCCTGGGAATGGAAAAAAGAACACATTGACACCGGTGTGTCAGACCTACCATACTTGCTCCGGACACTGCGAGAGGGCTGTACAAGCAATGATCACACGCACGGCACAGCGGACACACCAGGAACCGCGGTGTTGGCCGTCGAATGGCGCTAGCTGCGCAGCATTTGTGCACCGCCGCCGTCAGTGTCAGACAGTTTGCCGTGGCATACGGAGCTCCATCGCAGTCTTTAACACTGGTAGCATGTCGCGACAGCGTGGACGTGAACCGTATGTGCAGTTGACGGACTTTGAGCGAGGGCGTATAGTGGGCATGCGGGAGGCCGGGTGGACGTACCGCCGAATTGCTCAACACGCGGGGCGTGAGGTCTCCACAGTACATCGATGTTGTCGCCAGTGGTCGGCGGAAGGTGCACGTGCCCGTCGACCTGGGACCGGACCGCAGCGACGCACGGATGCACGCCAAGACCGTAGGATCCTACGCAGTGCCGTAGGGGATCGCACCGCCACTTCCCAGCAAATTAGGGACACTGTTGCTCCTGGGGTATCGGCGAGGACCATTCGCAACCGTCTCCATGAAGCTGGGCTACGGTCCCGCACACCGTTAGGCCGTCTTCCGCTCACGCCCCAACATCGTGCAGCCCGCCTCCAGTGGTGTCGCGACAGGCGTGAATGGAGGGACGAATGGAGACGTGTCGTCTTCAGCGATGAGAGTCGCTTCTGCCTTGGTGCCAATGATGGTCGTATGCGTGTTTGGCGCCGTGCAGGTGAGCGCCACAATCAGGACTGCATACGACCGAGGCACACAGGGCCAACACCCGGCATCATGGTGTGGGGAGCGATCTCCTACACTGGCCGTACACCACTGGTGATCGTCGAGGGGACACTGAATAGTGCACGGTACATCCAAACCGTCATCGAACCCATCGTTCTACCATTCCTAGACCGGCAAGGGAACTTGCTGTTCCAACAGGACAATGCACGTCCGCATGTATCCCGTGCCACCCAACGTGCTCTAGAAGGTGTAAGTCAACTACCCTGGCCAGCAAGATCTCCGGATCTGTCCTCCATTGAGCATGTTTGGGACTGGATGAAGCGTCGTCTCACGCGGTCTGTACGTCCAGCACGAACGCTGGTCCAACTGAGGCGCCAGGTGGAAATGGCATGGTAAGCCGTTCCACAGGACTACATCCAGCATCTCTACGATCGTCTCCATGGGAGAATAGCAGCCTGCATTGCTGCGAAAGGTGGATATACACTGTACTAGTGCCGACATTGTGCATGCTCTGTTGCCTGTGTCTATGTGCCTGTGGTTCTGTCAGTGTGATCATGTGATGTATCTGACCCCAGGAATGTGTCAATAAAGTTTCCCCTTCCTGGGACAATGAATTCACGGTGTTCTTATTTCAATTTCCAGGAGTGTATATATATATATATATATATATAGTCAGGACTGGTCCAAGTGGAGAATGACTGTTGGAATAGTAAGTCTCCGTATGAGCTCGATTCTCTCTACTTTTACCTCCATGGTGTTTTCGCGAAATATACGTAGGAGGAAGAAATACAGGATGGCCTATGGGAGCTATCCACAAATTACGACACACGAGTTTGATGACTTTTGGAGCGTCCTCCAGTCCCTGTCACATGTGGCCACCTTTATGTGACGTCCTTCACTGGTTTGACGTCAAACATGTTGCAATTTTAAGAAATTATTAAATTAAAAGAAACACTTCCAAAATTATTTACGTGTTACTAAATGAAACCATTTTTTCATAAAAACAACAATAATTAAACATTTTAGAAAATTCACAGAACACAACAGATCGAATGAACGATAAAAGTTTAATCCTCTTACGTCCACGGACTTTGAATCCATTCCTTTTTATTGATCATGGCTGGCATAGCAATCACTTCGTCCTCGATATCGATAATGTTAGCAACATGCGATGTATCCACATCTTCTTCTTCCAATCATATAGCATCGTCATCGTTCATCAAACAAAAAAATTCTCTGGAACGTTCTATCGGCTGTTCTTTGAGGACGAATGTTCGTGATGAGAAAAAGCTCTTGTCAGCTCTTATACGATTTCATGTGTTGCTTATTGGCATTGTATGATGGAAAACATGGACCAATAGATATCACACGACAATCGAAATATGTATGCCTCCACACTGGGCAACAGCCATCATACGGAATTGCTTCAAAGGTGATGACGTCTGGAGATCCTAAGACAGCTGTAGTACTAGCGGAGCAAATTTACCATCAGTCATGATTTTGTTCGGGTACATACCTGTCTGAAATCTGTTGAATCAAAACAGGTGGTGGTAAAAAAAAAAAAAAACTCTCGTAATAATCGCCACAGGCTAGATCGTCACGCATCTCAACAAGAGACAGCCTCGCATTTTAAAATTTGTAAAATGTGTTATGATTGACGTACATGAGATGCCTACTAGCTCCAAGTCAGCAGTTCGATTACTGGAATCAAGATGCGTACAGAAAGTGTCATGTTTCAATACAATACCAGTAAGTTCGCGACTAAGTAGCGCCATTCTTCGCTCCACTCTGCGAAGCGCACTTCTTCCTGGGGCGTTTGTGGCAATGTAAATACCATCGAAGTCAAAATCTTTCAAATGTGATACAGGTGAAACTATAACTCGCTCGACACGTGAATTTTCGTCGGGATCACCATAGCAAGTAGAAATAAACAAGGGTTTTACAAAAACTTCTAGCTTTCTTATTAACTTTTCGAAAGCAGATAATTTAGAAAGTCTGTGTACGTCTGTGACATGAATGAGTCTCTGCTTCAGAGGAAGAATGTTTTCCACTACGAACCGCTAAGAACGTAGGCCCACAGCTTGTCACAACTTCAGGTTTTCCTTCATCATTTTCTTTGTTACAATGCCCGTATAAACAGAGGGAATAAGTTTATGTTTTTCAGCGACCGCGAAGCATTGATCCGGTAATATTACACGGAAAGTCAAGGTGCATTAATATTGGTTCTTGCGCATTTACTGCTATAAGGCCTAATGGCACACTTTTTTGTCATCCATCGATAGAAAGAATACCTGACCAAGACCCAAAATTGAAGTTAAAGATTCAAGGTTTCTTATCGTAGCTATACAGAATTTATTGTCTTTATGCTTTACATGCGACGTAGAGTCTGGTTTGCACACTTTAACAGTTTTTTCTTCCTTCGTCTTGTTGACTCGTCTGGAAAGAACTCTTTAAGTACGAGGGTTGGAACTTAAATAGTGGCAACTATTTGTTCACAACCGATACAAAAGAGTTACATGTTTGCACCTGTTACTGTCCTTCAGAGTAGTCACCAGTGTTGTGTAGAACCCGTTGCAAGCGATGTGGAGGGCGTAACGTAGCGTTAGCAGAGCCTGTTCTGTTGATGGTGCGAATGGTGCGGTCTACTGCCTGTCGATTCTCTAGAACAGTTCTGAATTGAATGCCACGAAGTGGTTCCTTCATCTTCGGAATCAAATCAAAGTCACAAGGACTTAAGTCGTATTACTGTTCGTTTTTGGAACATCACCTGCGACCAGCTTTGCGAAAAAAGCGGCGACACTTTGTGCGCAACCCACCCATCATTTTACACGACAATGCGCGGGCGCATACAGCGCAAGCTGTGGCTGCTCTGCTCGGGCCATAGGACTGAGAAGTACTGTACCATCCACCACACTCCCCGGTCTTAAGTGCGTGTGACTGATTTTATTCCGAAGATGAAGCAACCACATGGTGGCATTCGCTTCAGAACTGTTCCAGAGATTAGACAGGCAGTAGACCGCTCCATTCGCACCATCAACAGAACAGGCTCTGCTAACCGTATACTACGCCCTCCACATCGCTGGTGACTACTTTGAAGGGCAATAACAGGTGCAAACATGTAACTCTTTTGTAACGGTTGTGAAAAGATAGTTGCCACTATTTAAGTTCCAACCCTCGTATAAGGCTGATCGAGTAATAGTATAACCTTAATTACATAGTTCGGCTTACAAGTCGTCCAATGTTTTTCAGCACCTTACAATTTCAGTGCGACGTGGATCACCAGCCGCGCCATCAAAAACTGCAAACTCCTTTATGAATTCAATAAAACGGACTGATTTTCTTCTACTGCAGACAGACCAGCAGTATTTCGAATTAGATGAGCTGCTGCTAAATCGGAATTAGTTTCACAAATTTGTAGAAATTCTTGTTTCTTAGACTAACGCCTTTTTCCTCTGCGCTGATCTTTCTCTTCGATATATTTTTTTCTTGTTGAATATCTTTCTTGAAGGTTTTTTTTTTTTTTCATTTTTCGCTACCCCAGCATCGCGCGCTAAAAGCAAGCAACTGGTTCTAGTACTGGTACAATATTATTCCTAGGCGTCTTCTCACTAGATGTTGCTTTAAGTATTGTTTGAAGTAACTGACTTCCAATTAATTGCTTCTTAATATTGTTAGTATCTCTTGGTATACCCTAGTTGGTTTCTTTCTGCCAATAAAAGTAAACACATAAAATTCTGAATATGGGCATTTCACACAACATGTGTACTAGATCACTCTGACGAATTTTGCTAGACGATAGTGAAAACCGCATTGAAATCGATCCTGTACCTTTCGAGATTACCTCGAACAGACAGAAAGATGCGGTTTCTGACTTTGTTTTTTAATAGGTATAATGAAATCTGAGTAGCCTGGAGAGCTGCATCAAACCAGTCTCAGGACTAAAGACCACAACAACAACAACAACAATGAAATCTGACGGGGTTGTTCCGTTTTTCAATTTGCCTTGGAACTGTAGATATATTTTTTATCTAGGGAAAATGAAATATTAAAATAATATGAAAACTTACTTTTACGCCCAAGGGCTCTAGCTGTTTTGGTGGTTTTGACGACGAAGAAATTGTTGAAAAAATCTACAAATATCGCTTCCTTTTTCATAAGTTTTATTTGCAATACTGTGATTTTCGAATTCTATTCATCTTCAACATTGTCACAACTTTTTAAACTTGTCCATAATGTGTTAACGGCGTCTCGTAAATTTTGTTCATTTTTGTCAGTGTGAGGTGTATACTTCATTTAGTTTGTATTGAAGAACACATAAATCAGTTATTTCTTTATTTTAAATTTGTTACATAAACTGAAAATCACAAAATAGTAGAACTAAGAAACACACGTCACCGCGCGGGATTAGCCGCGCGGTCTGGGGCGCAGCAGTCATAGATTGTGCGACTGGTCCCGGCGGAGGTTCAAGTTCTCCCTCGGGCATGAGTGTGTGTGTTTGTCCTTTGGATAATTTAGGTTAAGTAGTGGATAAGCTTAGAGGGTGATGACCTTGGTAGTTAAGTCCCATAAGATTTCACACACATTTCAACATTTCATTTCAAAAACACGTCATCACTCAGTGAAAGTCAAGTGCTAACGGAATGATACACACAATGATACATAGACGAAATCGGGGCGGCGGCGATTTTCGTCAAAGCCTCAAAGCCGTTTTTTTTTTGTTTTTATTTCTTCGAACCGAGGCTCCTTACACCATAATACATAACATTTCACGTATCTAGCAGAACATCACAGTAATGAGGCAAAACATTAGTCATAGGGGCAGTAAAAACTCCACAACACGACGAGTATAGAACATGGATTCAAGTTTTGCGTTCCAAGGTCCATGTCATTAGTGACTACAAATAATGACGATTTATAAATAGCCTTATACCCAACTAGTGGGCAACATACATTGTGAAACAAAACGGCAAAGCATAATTTAATCATTTACAATGATGTGTGACCGACACAAACATAAATGCCTAGGAACAGTGGTCTGGACATTGCATGCCGCATCTCAGTCTCGGTCTGGAGTACCGACGTGGTAATAGCGCCAGTGTAGGACATTTGTCTTTGGCTAGCTATTGAGATCATACGTCGATAATTGACGTGTTAGTGGAGGAAGGAAGTTCGGCACGAAAGCTTTCAGATATGGATTGGATCTTCTCCGGCACAGTCTTTATTTGTAAGTAATTGTGAATCGTTGTATCCTTAACAAACCATGGAGCATTTAATACGATGCGCAATGCCTTGTTTTACACAGCCTAAAGGTTGTGGAGATGCGTAGATGTGGCGTGTCCCTCTATGGGACAGGCATACAACTTGATTGACCTGTCGTATTATCGATTTATAAAGGAGACTCGATTTACGAGACCCTTTTTCCAGTTACAGGAAACCAGTTTATTAAGGGATACAAGGCAACAAGCACAATAATGCTTTGGTTGTGACGTCGATTACGTGTTTTTCAAAGGTAAGACGTTTATCGGGGGGAATTCCAAGATATTTGGCGGAGTTAGTCCAAGGAATACCTTCACTAAATAGCAGGAGCGGGGTATGTAAACCTGTTTTTTGTTTTTGTTTTTGTTTTTTGTACAAAACGTGTCTTGAGTTTTTCCCACATTTATCTTGAGCCACCCTGCCGTACGTTGGCCGGTCACAAGTCTGGCCTGTCAGATAATTGTATATTAAACAGTGTTGGTCCCAAAAGCGAACCTTGTGGCACGCCGGCGCTTATAGGGCAGACATCAGAAGCAGTGTCACCAACGAATACATTAAAAGTGCAGTCTGTAAGATCATCATCATCATCATCATCAGTGTTCTGCCTAAAGGCAGGTTTCCACATGGTAGTTCTCCAGGCTGTCTGGTCTTCTGCCATCCTCTTCAGGCCTGCATAATTTCCTCTTCCCTTTATGTCGTCTATCACCTTGTATCTCCTTCTTCCTCTCAGTCTTCTACCATAAACTAATCCTTCCAAAGCATCTACTAGCAAGCACTCCCTTCTCAATGAATGTCCCAATCAGTTCTTTTTCCTTTCTCTTACAAGCTTCAGCTGACATCTTCTCTCACCAACCCTTTCCAATACTCTTTCATTACTCACTCATTCCATCCAGCTTATTCTTTCCATTCTCCTCCACATCCACATCTCAAATGCTTCTAACCATTTTTCATCCTCTCGTCTCAGTGTCCCCATACAGTGCCGCCCCATACAGTGCCACACTCCAGACAAAACATTTGCCAAGCCTTTTCCTTAGTCCTTTATCTAATTTGCCACATAAGAGTCTCCTCTTTCTGTTGAAGGCCTCCTTCGCTATGGCAATTCGAGTTTTCACCTCCTGGTGACATCTCAAGTCTTCAGTTATTGTGCTTCCGAGATATTTAAATTCACTTACTTGGCTAATGGTAGATTGTCCTATTTTAATATTGGACAGTCTGCGTCTTGTACTGATGACCATACTCTTTGTTTTTGCTGTGTTTATTTGCATCCCATATTCCACACAAACTTCATTCAAATCTTTGAGCATGTTATTCACTGTCCGCTCACTCTCTGCCACTAATACCATCTCATCAGCAAATCTTATACATTCTATTCTCTTTCCACCAATACATATTCCTCTTTTCCCATCTAAACTTTTCGCAATAATCTCTTCAAGGTATACGTAAAACAACAATGGGGAAAAGCAACAACCTTGTCTAACACCTCGTCCAATGCTGCTTCCTTCTGACATTTCATTTCCAATCCTTATCCTTACTTTCTGGTGTAAATATAGATTCTGTATCAGTCGTCTCTCTTTCCTATCTACTCCTTTCCTCTTCAAGATATCCATCAGCTTGTTCCACTGAACTCTGTCAAAAGCCTTTTCTAAATCTATAAAAACAGCAAAGATTTCTCTACCCTTTTCCATATATTTTTCCCCTATAGTTCTTAGCAGGCTAATAGCATCTCTTGTTCCTTTTCCTCTTCTAAATCCGAACTGCTCCTCTGCAATCCCTCTGTCCAGCTTGACATATAACCTTCTATTCAACACTCTCAGCAAGACTTTAGCTGCATGAGAAATTAGACTGATGGTCCGGTACTCTTCACATTTTTTAGTATTTCTCTTTTCCTCTATTGGTATCATAACTGTTGCAGCGAAGTCCTCAGGCCATTCCCCTTTGTCATATATCTCATTACAGAGGTAGACTATTTCTTTTCTTGCCTTGTTTCCCAGACTCTTCATCAACAGTTCTGCTGGCAAATCATCTATTCCACATGCCTTCCTATTCTTCATCTCCTTCAGCGCCTTTTCTACTTCTGCTTCCAAGATGGTAAATCCCTTTCCATCTTCCGGCACATATTGCTCCTCTTCAACCTTAATTTCGCTTTGCATTTCATCCCCCTTATACAGACATTCAATATATTCTTGCCATCTGTTCAAAACCTACTGTGGTTCTTCTGCTAGAGTACCATCCGCTCTTTCTATTTCCATGTTATTCCTCTTTCTTTTACTTTCAAAAACTATCTCACTAGCCAGTCTATACATCGTTTCATACTTTCCCTCTCTCTCCATTTTCTCTATTTCGTCGCATTTCTATTTCATCCATTTTTCTCTTGCTTCTTCAGTTTCTCTTCTTAATTCATTATTCAGTTTCCTGTACCTCTTTTTGCCTTCTTCAGTTTCCACCCTTTTCCACTTTCTGCGCTCTTCCATCTTTTTCAACATGTTTTCTGTTATCCATTCTTTCCTTGTGCTTTGGGTTACTCTAATTCCTAGTACTTCTTTGGCAGAGTCCATGAGTCCTTCCCTCATTTTTATCCACTTGTCATTAACACTTTCATCAACACTACCTCTTTGCCATTTTTCCATAAATCTGTTCTCCAAATCTTATGCCTTTCCTACCTCTTTGAGTGTTTCTATGTTTAGTCTTTCCTTTGCTTTACCTCTCCAGACTTTTTTCAACTTCACTTGTATTTCTCCCATCACTAGGTTGTGGTCTGAATTTATATCCGCTCCTAGATAAGCTTTAGCATTCTTCAAACAGTTCCTAAACCTTTTTTGTATCAGGACGTAGTCCAGCTGATATCTTTCCCTATTCAAATTTGATATCCATGTGTAACGTCTCCTTTTGTGGTGTTCAAATAATGTGTTACCCACTGCTAATGAATTTTCTTTACAAAAACTAATTAGTCGTTCACCTCTCTCATTTCTTATTCCTAATCCAAATTTTCCTACTGTATCTTCATCTCTTCCTTCACCCACCACTGCATTCCAGTCCCCCATGATGATAATGCAGGCATTTCTATTTTCCTTCTCGATGAGTTCTTGTATTTTCTCATAATATTCTTCCACTTCATCATCTCTGTGCTGGCTGGTTAAACCTTCCCGTCTCCTCTATATCTCTTTTGTGTTTCGCCAACTTTCCCTTCTACAATAACCTGTGAAACCTTTCCTTTGGATTTTTATCTCTTGCTTAATAATAACAAATGAAATCTTCCTTTTGAAATTTATTCTCTTTCTCAATCTTCGCATACAAATTTAATTGGTGCTTATTAAAAGTGATTTTCTGATTATTTCGACGAAACGCAGAAGGTGTCGTCGTCGTGGCCCTCAGTCGTTATCTGCAATAACCCAAAACTGTTCCTTACCTTTTTTTACTGTTACTGGATCGCCATCTGACTGCTTCATAGAACTGCGACATGAATATACTTACTCTGTTTTACTATACTCTATTAGCTGCTAGTGGGCTTTCATAATAAGTGGCTGTATTTATTACCAAAGCTGACGTTAATCTTTAATAGCAAAGCTGACGTTATTCTATAATTAATTTGACTGAAATTACGTAATTCATAGTTAAACTTTTTCTTGACAACAATAAAATTTTGCAAAGTTTTACGTTGATGGTTTTTGGGATGGATTATAATTAGAAATGCAATATTGCTGGCAAAAGTTAATTATATTCTGAATGAAATGATTTTACAAACGTTCCAATGGGGCTTACTTTTTACAATAATCTTACAACTAGCAATGCGCAAACATACCTTCAGTAGTCTTGAGTTTCTCAAAAAAATTAATTCAATAATATTGGTTTCTCTTATTATAATAGTTAGCTGGTGTCTCTGTACATCCGTTTATAATCTCTTGTAAATCATAGCTAGTGGCTGGCAGGCACACCGCTCCTCTCAATCTCTCGCTTCAGACCTGCTACCGACTCGCTTCACTTCTCGCTTACTACTCACTCTCTCTTGTCAACAATACTTTGGTACAGACATTCCCTGCTACCACAATTATTTCCCACATGACAAATATTAATTATTCCTACTTAATCCTATAAATAAAATATAAACATCTTTCATAAATTGTGATTTGACAATACACTGGTTGGCATATATACCTACCTGAATTAATACCAAATCTTTTGAACTACCCTTCAGTCGTATCATCATCAGTCTTCCATCAATATATTGTACCTTAATTACCTTATTTTTCAACTTTTGCCCTATCAGTATTACTACTCCGTTTTCACCACTCTTGATTTCCCCTGAGTAAAAGAGTTTATAGTTTCCACTTTCTATCTCCCCATTCTCTCCCCATCTCATTTCACACAAACCGAGGGCATCTAATCTGTTCCTTTTCATCTCCTGTTTTGCATTCTCTAGCTTTCCTGCTTGCAGAAGTGTCCTCACAGTCCATGTTCCAATCCGTATCTTTCTTCCCTTCACTGTCCCTTTCTTCCTTTTAAATATGTCTACTCTCAATGTGTTCCCCTCCCGGAGATCCGTATGAGGGGAAGTTTTAACTCCGGAATCCTTCACATGGAGAGACATACCATGTACTGTTTGGGAATGTAATGTGGTAGTTTCCCGTTACTTTCCACATGGGCAATAGGATGCCCAGCCTAAAGTCAGCCGCTCACCATGAGTCAGACGCTGTCTGTAGCCGCCCCTCTGGGGTTCAGTCGCTACTTGTACTCTTTTTGTACCCAAAGAGAAAAGGTGCCTCTTCCGCCAGCTCCGCCGTTCCGAAGCCCATCTTCTCCGCCTTCGCTGCCGTTGAGGTCTTCACCGAATCCCTGGCAAGGGGCTCTCACGAGGTACTATCACCCGGGCCAGGTGAACCAAGGTTTTTTTAACGGGGTGTTACTCCTCCCCCTCCTCCTTTCTCAGCCGGGCTTGGGACCGGCTATGGCGGAGTTGTAAGATACGGACTAATTAATCTGACAACGTACCGTGGGAATTGTAATTTTACTAGCTTCTACAGCAAACCATTATGCCGTACCCTATCGAAGACTTGAGCAATGTTCAGGTATATATAGTAGCGCGTACTGAGCATCACTATAAAAACCTGAATCTTCTTCCGCTAGCCACAGCAGCTGTAGTGGAAATGAATGGTTTGGCCGAAATCCGTGCTGTGTATTTGGGAGAACTGATTTGTTGTCGCATTCTTTGCGGAGTGGACGGAGTATGACCCACTTCGCTACTTTCGAAATTGATGATAAGAGACTAATTGGCCTATCGTCCTGGTTGGTTTGGGCATAGCAATGACCTTATGCTTTCACTGACTGCAAAAATTCCTTCAATTATTGATAATGACTAAAACTTTTCGGGCACTTGGAAGCAAGTTTCGTAACATCATGTTACTGATCCCATCAATACAGGGAATTTACGTGATTTCAGGCGAGATAGAACTTGTTAATATCTTGCAGATCAATTAAATCGATGCGCTCATTTTCATCATCGATATAATCGATGTCAGTAGTAGTAAAAATAACAATGTGGTAGGGATCAAAGAGTGTAGAATTTGGAATAAAGGATGACGCAATTTCTTTTGCCAAAGCCTGCACCTATTCGCGCTCCTGTTTGTGGTGCAGCGTCAAGGGTAACCGCAGCTATGGTCTCCGAGCTGATAGTCCATGCTACTGCAAACGTCATCGAACTGTTCGTGCAGATGGTTGTTGTCTCGCAAACGTCCTCATCTGTTGACTCAGGTTTCGAGACGTGGCTTCACGATCCGTTACACTCATGCGGATGTCTGTCATCTCGACTGCTAGTGATACGAGGCCGTTAGGATCCAGCATGGCGTTTTCCGTATTACCCTCCTGAACCCACCGATTCCATATTCTGCTAGCAGTCATTGGATCTCGACCAACGCGAGGAGCAATGTCGCGATACGATAAACCGCAATCGCGATAGGCTACAATCCGACCTTATCAAAGTCGGAAACGTGATGGTACGAATTTCTCCTCCTTACACGAGGCATCACAACAATGTTTCACCAGGCAACGCCGGTCAACTGCTGTTTGTGTATGAGAAATCGGTTGGAAACTTTCCTCATGTCAGCACAATGTAGGTGTCGCCATCGGCGCCAACCTTGTGTGAATACTCTGAGAAGCTAATCATCTGCATATCACAGCATCTTCTTCCTGTCGGTTAAATTTCGCGTCTGTAGCACGTCATCTTCGTGGTGAAGCAATTTTAATGGCCAGTAGTGTATAAGGGTCGGCACATTTTTGTAGAGAACGACGCGCAGAAGTCTGGTAATAACGCAGTATTTGTGGCGTAATCACTTGGTTCATTTGGTGAAAGGCGCGCTAGATTGGAGGTACTGTGTTAGATAAACACTATATTTGCGTTAGGATTGGTGGTCGTTGAATGCCACACTTGATGTTTAAAAGTCTGATCATCCGCTAGTATTACAGGCTCAGTAGGGTCGCCCAAATCACTACAGAGATCAACCGGTAGAAGTTTTCTCTGGGTTAGCTGGTACACGCAGCCTTACGTCACTTTGAGACGTTCTTATCTTGAAAGATGCTGCTTCTCGGTTAACCGTTTGCGGCAAAAGAGTTTCTCAGTACTGTATGTTTTTTCCGGACGAGTACTGCAGCGCCACCGCCCCGTCGGAGCTGTCTGTCAGCGCGGTGGCGTTTAAATCGTGATAACAACTATCAGTCTACGTCGAGACGGACAACTGCTTGCATATGTACCAGAGATGGACCAATGCGTTATTGATTTGGTCAATTTATGAGGCTCTTGCTCTTGAATTAATCATCCAATTTTCCTAAAATTGTAATTGTTTGTTTGTCTGTACGTGTGCATCACATCTACTGATTTCCGTCCTTTTCGGTTAATTTCTTGGGGCTGGGTCGTTTCTTTATGGTCTTAGAGCGTATTTCGGGCACGGCCCTCGAATTCTTAGGAACACCTTATATGTCCATGTGACGGACGCCCTTATTAACTTGGATGTGATGTTAGAATTAAGCTCTGACTGGCATCCAGCACTGGCTACTGTTAAACTGAAACAAGGCGAACAAGATGCTCCGATGTATGACCCGACGTAGCGCTTTGCAAAGACTTATTTCCGCTTTTAATCACAGGAGCGTCGACAGCACAGTCATGGCCCACTGTTTGCGCACAGATGGCTTCAGTTCAGCTCCCGGTAGGGGCCACTATGAGCGCCTCCTCAGCCTCGCGACTATCACCAGAAGCGTCTTGCAACAGTAACCACAGCAACTACCACCATCTGAAGACGTCGAACAACTGTTTCGAGCCGGCCGAAGTGGCCGTGCGGTTAAAGGCGCTGCAGTCTGGAACCGCAAGACCGCTACGGTCGCAGGTTCGAATCCTGCCTCGGGCGTGGATGTTTGTGATGTCCTTAGGTTAGTTAGGTTTAACTAGTTCTGAGTTCTAGGGGACTAATGACCTCAGCAGTTGGGTCCCATAGTGCTCAGAGCCATTTGAACCAACTGTTTCGATGGAATGTTGTGGGACTTGCACAGTTTTATCTGGCGGCAAATCCGAGAATTTTACACTACTGGCCATTAAAATTGCTACACCACGAAGTGAATGTGCTACAGACGCGAAATTTAACCGACAGGGAGAAGATGCTGTGATACACAAATGATTAGCCTTTCAGAGCATTCACACAAGTTTGGCGCCGGTGGCGACACTTACAACGTGCTGACATGAGGAAAGTTTCCAACCGATTTCTCATATACAAACAGCAGTTGACCGACGTTGCCTGGTGAAACGTTGTTGCGATGCCTCGTGTAAGGAGGACAAATGCGTACCATCACGTTCCCGGCTTTGATAAGGTCGGATTGCAGCCTATCGCGATTGCGGTTTATCGTATCGCGACGTTGCTGCTCGCGTTGGTCGAGATCCAATGACTGTTACGAGAATATGGAATCGATGGGTTCAGGAGGGTAATACGGAACGCCGAGCTGGATCCCAACGGCCTCGTATCACTAGCAGTCGATATGACAGACATCTTATCCGCATGGCTGTAACGGATCGTGCAGCCACGTCTCGATCCCTGAGTCAACAGGTGGGGACGTTTGCGAGACAACAACCATCTGCACGAACAGTTCGATGACGTTTGCAGAAAAATGGACTATCAGCTCGGAGATCATGGCTGCGGTTACCCCTGACGCTGTGTCACAGACAGGAGCGCCTGTGATGGTGTACTCAACGACGAACCTGGGTACACGAATGGCAAAACGTCATTTTTTCGGATGAATCGAGGTTCTGTTAACAGCATCATGATTGTCGCATTTGGCGACATCGCGGTGAACGCACATTGGAAGCGTGTATTCGTCATTGCGATACTGGCGTGTCACCCGGAGTGATGGTATGGGGTGCCATTGGTTACACGTTTCGGTCACCTCTTGTTCACATTGACGGCACTTTGAACAGTAGGCGTTACATTTCAGATGTGTTACGACCCGTGGCTCTACCCTTCGTTCGATCCCTGCGAAACCCTACATTTCAGCAGGACAATGTACGACTGCATGTTGCAGGTCCTGTACGGGCCTTTCTGGATACAGAAAATGTTCGACTGCTGCCCTGACCAGCACATTCTCCAGATCTCTCTCCAATTGAAAACGTCTGGTCAGTGGTGGCCGAGCAACTGGCTCGTCACATTACGCCAGTCTCTACTCTTGATGAACTGTGGTATCGTGTTGAAGCTGCATGGGCAGCTGTACCTGTACACGCCATCCAAGCTCTGTTTGACTCAATGCCCAGGCGTATCAAGGCGGTTATTACGGCCAGAGGTGGTTGTACTGGGTACTGATTTCTCAGGATCTATGCGCCCAAATTGCGTGATAATGTAATCACATGTCAGTTCTAGTATAATATAGTTGTCCAACGAATACCCGTTTATCATCTGCATTTGTTCTCGGTGTAGCAATTTTAATGGCCAGTAGTGTATTTGCAACAGATCCGTGGGGAAAGCCCGAGAAGTCACAACAGATGTTGTTATTCCGATGGCAGTGCTGAAAACCTCTTATTGTAAAGGGGGTGTAGACAAAGAGATCGTTCCCCATGAGATAAACTGAAATTGCTTAAGAGTGTATTCAACGTGGTTCTTCACAGTGAGTTGAAATGAATGTACTTCAGGTTTAACAGATGATGAGCCGATTGTGTCTATATGCAGCCGGTGCCCGTACCTCTGATATTCGAAATTTGCGGAGGACTTGACGCCATACATCCGTCGTGTTAACAGCCCACGTCGGCGAGGCACAGAGCCATCCAGGCGTCACGTCTGCACTAATTCAAGAATTGCTTCTCCATGGCGTCGACGTGTTTGTACTTCAGGTACATTTCCTCTGTGAAACCGCCGTTTTCAAACTGACCCTCTCAATGTAATAGTCTAAGAGCGTTACGCATTCGGAAATACCGTAGGTTCTTTAGAACAGCATCGGTGCCCAGGTGTCCTTGGAATGGTTGTCCTAGCTATCTGGAAGAGAGGAAGAGAGCTTACTGTCACAGTATGATGATCCGATCTCATGGGCCCTTTCATGATATCCCAGACACCTATCAGGACAGGAAATGCAGAACTGGCCGATGTGCCAATAGCGGAGCGTATTCGGTAAGGTGAAGGAACCATCGTAGACAGAATTTAAGACTGAAAAACAAACAAACCGGATGCTTGTTCTACTAATATTGTTTTATTTCGAACTGGTTTCCGGCTCATTAGAACATCGTCAGGAATCATCCACAAACGACGCTAGTGGGGAGAGGCAAGTTTCAATCGAATGTTACGACGAAGTGGTGTCAAAATTACGGGTACTTATGCAGCACATATTTTGACTGCTATCGACTTTCTCGTCGCTTTGTGTTTTACAGTAGTAAGATGTACCATGGATACTCGAAAATCGCGACATATTCGGAAAAAACAGCGAAATATTTGTCACTCGCGGTAATTCAGTCTCGGTTTTTTTTTTTTTAAATCGAACAAATTCACTCCTGAGAGTGAGAGAGAGGGAGATGGAGAGGGAGAGAGAGAGCGCGCGCTCTTATATGTATACAACATCAAATAATCGGGAATGTACTTCTATTAAATTAGTAAGGAAGTTCCAGAATCTTTTACAGACGTGAAGGAGTATAGAGGAAATGTTAAATATGGCAAGACGGCCACCTTCTTCTTTCTACTTCGTGACTCAGTATCTGTATTCAATACACTATGGTGAACTCGTACAATTTGTGATATTTTCTTTCATCTCACCATCTCCTGAAGGCTTTCACCATTGATATGTCATTAACTGACATTTAAATACAATACATCATAACAAGAGTGGCATGTGTGTGATAAATCTTCTGTGCGCCATTCCCTTGAAACTGCGTACTGTCGTAACATGCAAGTTATAATACGTAAACAAAAAATCCAGTATGGCGTCCTCAAAGCTTTTCATTTGTTGACTGCTATCGAGTTTCGAGCGTGCACCGTGTTTTATGCAAGATATTTGATATCAACGTCACTTCCCAGTAAGAGAGAGAGTTGAAAGTAGCTTCTACCAGCTGTAGTGTGTGAGAAACCAAAATAAACAAACATGAATGAAGCTCTCAATACACAAGAGAACTGTCGTATATTCTAATATGCTTTTCGTCATAAGCTTCAGCATTATATTCATAGAGCTTATATACTTCAATATTGTGTTTTATTTATGTACCGTATATGATACAACCAATTTCGTAAATTGTAATTTAACACTGTAATTTAAAATGTTTGGTGCGTGGCATGAGTGACAACAACTCTATGTGACATTTCTCGTTTAATGTTACAACCATTGATTCTGTGTGTGGGAGATGTGGCTTTCGTATGTCACTTCACTGCTCACACTAATTTCGCATTGCTAAGTTAGCGGATTAACATAAAGATAAGGAACCATGTGTAAACTTACGTAGATTGATCTGAATTTTATTACAGTGAGGTTGATCACGAGATATTTGATTTTTAATGCAGCACAGTGATGAGAATTCACAGCAGCAGCAGCAGCAGCAGCAGCTGAGAAGCCAGTTTTGTGCAGAAGGGAGTAGGTGTGCACAAAAAACACGTCAGCATGGCGGGAGTTCCGAGTGTAGTGTCAAAATGTGTATGGGATACTTTGTGGATATGAGGAGAATTCTAGTTAATGTGAAGTAGGAACTTATGATAGTAGGATGTGGGGCAGAGGTAATCCATATAGCCAAAGTGCCAATGGAAAACAGAACAAAATTGTGCACGAGAAATTAATTTGGAAGGTCTATTGTTTCTGTAACCAATGCAAAATTCTTGAAACTTAAAAAAACTTTTAAAAACCTTTCATCTGGGATTCAGCTGCCTTTAAATTTAAGAACATGGGAAATTTGAATATCCTCTACTTCCAAACTCATCAATTATGGACCATTAAGACATCAGTTCAGTTAGAGACACGTCTATTTATGAACCTCACATTTAAAACCAATGCGAAAGCGAACCTCAAACATGATTAAATTGAATTTGACAGTTGTAGTTTAACAAACACTCGAGTATAATTAAATACTGAATTTAAATCACGTAAAAAAGTACAACAAGATTGGTATTTGTCCAGTAATGTATAGCGCCTGCTTTTTGATACATATGCTAGGTTTCTTCCTGCATCTTGTGAGAGCGAAGAGAGAGAGGAATGTCCGCTCAGTCCAAGGGAATTTGAGGACTCAGCTCCAATTGTCGTTAAAGATTGGTCCAAAAGAATGAGTCTGTATAGGGCAGCGTTATTGACGTTCGTATTGCATCTGAAGCCTATGAAAACTTCCCAGAAAACACAGCAGCATTCGCAATAATACTACATGATTGGATCATCAGCTACAGCCCACTTTCTGGAATGGTGCAAAGATCTGTCTGAGTTAATAGATGTAGC
This sequence comes from Schistocerca nitens, assembly GCF_023898315.1. Taxonomy (NCBI): domain Eukaryota; kingdom Metazoa; phylum Arthropoda; class Insecta; order Orthoptera; family Acrididae; genus Schistocerca; species Schistocerca nitens. The sequence continues at coordinate 737,248,479 of NC_064619.1, read as the reverse complement.
AAAACAACTAAACCATTTCATGATGACACCTCTAACTGCTAACATAGTAACTGTTGAGCAAGGCTTTCCTGATGAACAACATTCCGTATTTCAAGCTGTCGCATTTTTCATCTTCATGAACGATGGAGGAGTTATCACAATATTTTTTACAATCGAAGCTCCAAGTAAACTTTTCGGAGCCATCAACTGCCTCAAAATGCGTCGAAATGTGTCATGGTTGAGTCGGTATTATCACAGCATAAGCAGGGAAGAAAACGTAATGATTTCTGAATATCTATCGACATTACTTAGAAAAGAAAGACAGTGATAAATGTTCATGGATACAGCATATTTACAAGAACGCCTCTGTTACGATCTACAAAAACATGAGTGTCCTCCACTGCACGAGATGACTGGGTGTTGTGTGATGTCCTTAGATTAGTTAGGTTTAAGTAGTTCTAAGTTCTAGGGGACTGATGACCATAGAAGTTAAGTCCCATAGTGCTCAGAGCCATTTTGAACCTCCGCTGCATTACCTTAGGCTGAAGAACTGGGGTGTTAGATCGTTAAAATCCAGAGATATCTGAAGGGCCATGTCCATAATGCTGCAAATATTCTCAATTTGGGAGAAATCCAGCAATCTTGGTGACAAAAGATAGGGTTTGGCAGACTAGAAGATAAATAGTAGATACACTCGCCGTATATGGTCGGACAGTACCTTGCCGAAATATTAGTCCAGGATGTCTTGCCATGAAGGGCAAGACAACTGGGTGTAGAATGTCGTCGATTTACCTCTGTGCTGTAAGACTGTCGCAGATGAGACACAAAGAGGTCCTGCTATGGATAGAAAATGCAACCCAGGCCATCATTCCTGGCTGTCAGTCTGCATGGCAGGTGATAGTCAAGTTGGTATCCCATGATTGTCTGGGACGTCTCCAGACGCATCTTAGCTGGTCATCAGAGCTCATTTTGGAATGGGAATCATCACTGCAGACACTTCTACTCCACTCGACTAGATTACAGGCGAAAGACAGGCGAAAGACTTGCCTGAAGACCCTTCAGACAATGGTGGAATACCAACCAGACTGTCTCCTGCCATGCACCCTATACCCACGAGCCATGGTGTAGGGTGCCATTTCTTTTCATAGCAGGACCCCTTTGGTTTCTGCAGCACCCTTACAGCACAGTTGTACGTCTACAATATTCTAGGGCCCGTTGTGTTGTTCTTCATAGCAAGTTATCTTGGGTTTGCATTTCAGCAAGGTAATGTCTGCTCACATATGGTGAGGGTTCCTACTGCTTGTCTTCGTGCTTACCAAACCCTATTTTGGCCAGCAAGGTAGCCGTTACCCTCTTGCATTGAGAACATTTGAAACATGCCCTCCAACTATTTCAGAATTTTGATGGTCTAATGTACCAATTGGTTCTGACCAATCTGGCATATCCCTCAGGAGGACATCCAACACCTCTATCAATTTATACAACGCTGAACGACTTCTTACATAAGAGGCAGAGGTGGACCACCACATTACTGACTTTCTCAATCTGTGAAGCTCTTTCTCTTGAATAAATCGTCCATTTTTTCTGAAATGGTGTTCATTTGTTTGTCTGTACATGTACATCGCCGATTTCCATCCCATTCGTATAATTTCTCCGTTGTGCATCGGTTTTTTTTATCTTAGTGTGTATTGCTACAGATAATGTATAAGTACTATTTAATTGCATTACAAAATAAATTACTTTAAAACTATCTCTCCTGTCTTCTTATTTCACAAACACTCTCCTGGGCTATAGAGTTGTGGTGATCCGTATCCACTCCTGGTAAAAGCCACCGTCATACTGGCTTGATTTTACCCCCACCAGCTCTTCAGCACTCCCCACTATACCTCGACCGGACACCCCTAGTTAGGGCGACTCCAGCAGGTCAGTCGACTGAGTGAAACTAGACCTGCTGGAGTCAGTAGACTAACAGCATCGACAGGTGAACTTACAGAAGGACAGTGAATAAGCAATCACCAAAATCATCATCATGAAGGGATCAAGTAGTAGCAGAACCAGCCAATCCAACGATTTGGGAATTGTCTCTGAAACTCATTTCTAGCTATCAGCGAAAAATGTGCCGGACACCCATCGTGTTGATACAACATTCTGTTCCTTGTTTCCAAAGGTGTTTCTTCCAATAACAGACCCGATGTTTCTTGCAGGGATGTGGTGTACTTCCTACCATTAAGATATCCTTCGATGAAATAGGGGCCTATAATTCTGTCCTGCAGAATCCCCCACCATCATTCACCGACCACGGTTTTTGGTGTGCAACTTGCTGCAGCCAATATGGATCTTCAGTTGCCCAGTAATGCATGTTCTGCAAATTAACATTTCCATGGTTCGTGAATGTAGCTTCGTCAGTAAATAAATCAAATTAATAAATGTGTCATCCCTCTGAATCTGAAGTTGTGCCCATCGGCAGAATTGAATGCGACGCATGCAATCTGTACCAGGCAATTCTTGGTGGAGACTGATATGCTAAGGATTATATTTATGGCGATGCAGCATGTTACCTTGGATATAGAGTCGTCGATAGAGTAGAAGTAACTTCAGTAGCCGCTCGCTATTATCCGAAATAACTGGAACTCAGCTGTCCCAACTATCGTCTCTGGACTATTGTCACTGTTCTACGTCGCCACAGTAGCCCCCATCCCATTTTTGAATGTGCGGCACGTAGGTACCATTGTGTGGCGACTCTATGGAGAATGCGGCTGCTGTTTCTTCTCTTCCGACCGCAAAAATCTTCTTCTGGAGCCCTGGCGCCTGGAATTTCTGGACACGTAGGATAAATGCGACATTCAGCTCGATAGAACACTTCTCTGGGCTGTTCTGTTGCTGATCGAGGTGTCTTCTTTGCTGTTCCCGTGGCTGCTGTTGACTGGCTGCCGAGACGGCTGGAGAGTAGGGGCGCCGAATTGTGACTTTTCTTCCTGCCGGCGTTCTGTATTCCACCTGGACTGCGTGTTCAACTGGCTGCTCGTCCTCCTCCTTCTGACAAGTTTGTGAACTACTTTTCTCCTCGCTCGTAAAGACCACTTTATTGTCAGGCGTTAATGTCTAATGTCTCTCCTCCGTGTCGATTGTTTGTGGTTCCGAGTGCTGTAGGCTGCACTGTGTCCTCCACCTGTGCCACATACACTGGTTTTAGTCTCTCAATAGATACTGTCGTGGCCTTTCCTTCGTGCTCTATGACAAAAGCATGTGTCTCACGCTTCAAGATTCAGTATGGTCCCACATATGGCGGGCACAATGATGGTTTGACTGCATCTACTCGTAATCATACATGTTAACCCTGATGAAGATCTTAATGAATAAATACAGGTTTTGTGCCGTGACGCAGAGGAACCTATGGACGAAGTTTTTGCATTGAACGTTGTAATTTTTGTGAGAAGTCTTGTGACACGCTAGCTGAAGGCATCACTGTATTTCGTTGCTCTATGAAATCGGCGGGATTACGAATTTACTGGCCAAGAACCAACTGACTTTGTACTGGGCCGATATCTGTTTTAACGGCTGTTCGTAACCCAAGCAACACTACCGGATAAGCTTCGGTACATTTCTCCTGGTGACGCGTGAGTGCAGCTTTAAGAGTTCTGTGGAGTCTTTCCACATTGCCATTCTGGTAGGATGATAGCTTGTAGCCCGTAAGTGGGAAATTCCACATAATCTCGTATGCTCTGAAAAAGGTTCACACTCAAACTAACGTCCCCGGTCGGTTGTCACCATGCTTGAGACTCCAAATCCTAGCCGCCGTTTCTGCCTAGATGTCCGTAATTGGTACAGCTTCTGTCCAACGTGTAGTGTGCTCAATCATTGTAAACAGGTACCTACATCCTTCCGACAAGAGTAATGGTCCCACGGGGGCCTAATACCTTCTGTTGTTACCTCGTACCACAGATATTTATTCTTCCTTTTTCCTGCTGTACATTTATAAGGGTTTAAAAGGACATCAAATTTTTGTAAACGATCGAACAATATTCGTAAATGTCTCTTGTGTTTTTCCTCGTCTCGTGAAAACACCAAAATATCATCAATATAGACGAAACAAAAGTTTAATCCCCGGAAGACCTCATCTATGAATCGCTGCCATGTTTGTGCAGCATTTCATAACCCAAATGGTATAAGTTGAAATTCAGATAGCCTGAAAGGTGTTATAACCGCTGTTTTTGGAATATCACAGGGAGCCAATGGGATCTGACTGTACACCTTATAACAATCTATGGCAATGAATACTGTTACCCCCTACAAAATACCCGTAAAGTTCCGAATTTTGGGACTGCGTGACAGCCTGGCACTGTTCTGACGTTTAACGTCCGTAAATCATCACAGAGTCTACAGATACCAACTTTCCTACTCACCAGATGTAGAGGTGATGCCCACGGGCTGTCCAAACGACGTACAATCCCCCTGTCTAACCATATATTGAAGTGTTGTTTGGCGGCTGCGTACTTCTCTGGTGCTGGCATGGCGGGCTCGAGTGTAGACCGGCGGACCAGGTACAGTTCTGATATAGAGCTTCGTTGAATGCTGACACTGCTTCCTTCGTGTCGTCGGGGTAGTCGTGCATATCTGTCGAAATGGGCGATCATCCTTAGCTGCGACTGTTGTTGTTTGAAATTCCTCCAGTTTGATGGCAGGTATCTTGTGGTAAATTGCTAGTAATTAGTTGTTGATTATGTATATCAATTTGTAACTTAAAATGTTCTAGGACGTGCGTCCCCAAGATGGGATGGGAGACTGCAGCCACGACGAAATTTCATGTTCCTTGAGTCTCTGGACTGACGTACGAGTTGTTCCGAGCATCCGTATCGTAGTCTCATTTGCTGCTTTCAGCTTAAACATTTGCTTGAGTTGCATCATTGGAATGCACTGTTGTGGCAGATTGCTAATATCTGATCCGCTTTCGACAAGGTATTCTTCTCCATTCAAAGCTTCCGTGACCAAAATAAGCCTATCTTTGTTTTTGCTGATTTGTTGATTAGCAATTCCCGCCACAGTCACGTTGTGTTGCTCCTATCTCTTGTTGAGGCATGTGGGGCGATATAATCGTTGCTGGCGGTCGACAATGCCCCTTATCAGCTGCTCTTGGCATTTGGGTACCCGCATGGTTGTTCATACTTCTTAGCCCATAAACCAAACTTGCTGTTATACCAGCATCACACTAACGAATTTTCGCTTCTCGAACGTGGCCTGTGATGCTAACGTTGATAAAACCATGTCTCCTATGGACGCCGACTAGCGATGAGTTCATCTTCCAGTATCGTAAAGCGGCCCTGCAGGCCTCTCAAGGCACCACACAGTTCGTCGTCTTCTTCTTTTTTGGTCTCTATACGAGCAGCTTCCACTTATCTCTCTTCTATGCTGTCCTCTTGAGGTCTGTCCTCCGATTCCCCCTTAACCGCGGCACATTTCCTTGACATTGTAGTCGCTGGTGAGAAATGGGAACTCACGTCCGCTTTTTCTCCCAATTCTTATAGCGACGCGCTATCGTCGGCTGCCCGTACTGATCCGATATTTGTTCGAAAACGGTTGAGCCAAACAGTACGTGATGTTTCGTGCGAAAATAGACTAAGCTAGCTTCCATAGGGCAAAGCGTGGCAGTGTCCGGGGCCCCCAAGCTCAAGGGGCCCCCCGACCTCCACGAACGAAGTTCGAGAAAGTTATATAATATCTAATTTCAATAAACAATTTTTGACTTTAAATTTTTTGGTCCCTGGCCAGCAAACTTCGAATGGCACGAACTGAAATCACAAATTTTGTAAACCCTCGTCGCCAGTTCAAAGGCTTCGTCGCTACTGCTGCAGAGGCCGAGGTGCCACTGTTATTATAGTAGGCCGAGTTTGAGAGTTTGTGAAACGGCTCCTGGTGCAGTACACCGCTAAGACAAACTCTCCCTGCCACTACTACACAGCTATGCCTCAGGGCCAGCTAACAGGGTCGGAGAACGAAGGCTCTGCAGCACTCCAATAAATTAGCAACAAAGTCACACAAATGAGTTAAAAGGTTTACTTATCTTTGTGGCTAGTTGAAGTCTGCAACACTGCATGTAATGTAACACAAAAAAGGCCCTCAACGGCTAAGTGCAAATAATCGTAGGTAAACTTCAGAGTACAAAGCAAAAGAAATTTACAACAACTGTGTGTTCACTTTTAATACATCACTAAACGTCTTCTCTGTCTAAGTCAGCCATTAACGAGTATCTATAAACAAGTGGGTGAGAGCTGCTCCTCTATCTTTCGAGTGGTCTTCTGTCCGTTGTTGTCCAGTCATTGGCGGATTGCACTCGGCCAGCAGTTCGACGAGGCGAAATCGATATCTTCTTCCTCAACGCCGCCCGTGGCGCTGGTAGAATCCCGGAAGTGTCAAGTCTCTACGGCCCTGGCACCAGCTCGCATCTTTGCGACTGTGGTGCTTTTGTCGTGGCTGTGACTGGTTCGGACAACACAGCAACAAAAATTTCTCCAACCTCCAGAACATAGATATAACAAGGTGTACTGCTTGTGCGCTAAGACCTTGACCCTGCCGCCGTTCAGGTCTTGTCGGTTGAAGTCGGAGCTACCGTGGCTGCCAATATTTGCAAACTAACAGTGAGTGGCGCTGAATCACTAGCAGTGTGTTTGACAATACAGTGTGTGACCACATTTGAATATGAAATCTCTACAATGTATTATTACGCAACACTGTTGCTGCCGCGCGTTATTTCGGATGTCAAAAAACAATAGGTATTGCGCGCGAAATTGCAGCCCTGCAAAGTACCGATTTTATCTCGTCTGCCAAGGCCTTGCTTGCTCCGCACCATCCCAGAATTCTCCTGAGCAGTGAGCGGCTACGTTATAGTGGACAAGCAATGATACGCCATTAAGAATGGTAACTCATCTATTTGTTTGGGAATTCCACTAAGCTAATGATCCTTAATCATAGATACCAATAAAGTGTGGTAACCAACTGCACACTGAATTTCATAAAACAAGAAGAGAAAATGTGGGTCTTGGTCTTGGATGATTGTGTACTGTTTTAGTGATCGCCTCATCATCATCGTAACAAATAACACCTCCATTGTTGACCTGTATACACCATGCGATGAAAAGTATCCGGACACCCTCAAAAATATACGTTTTTCATATTAGGTGCATTGTGCTGCCACCTACTGCCAGGTACTCTATATCAACGATCTCAATAGTCATTAGACATCGTGAGAGAGCAGAATGGGACGCTCCGTGGAACTCACGGACTTCGGACGTGGTCAGGTGATTGTGTGTCACTTGTGTCATACGTCTGTGCGCGAGATTTCCACACTCCTAACATCCCTACGTCCACTGTTTCCGATGTGATAGTGGAGTAGAAACATGTAGGGACACGTACAGCACAAAAGCGTCCAGGCCGACCTCATCTGTTGACTGACAGAGACCGCCGATAGTTGAAGATGGTCGCAATGTGTAATAGGCAGACATCTATCCAGACCATCATACAGGAATTCCAAACTGCATCAGGATCCACTGCAAGTACTATGACAGTTAGGCGGGAGGTAAGAAAACTTGGATTTCATGTATGGTATACGGGTAATCGGGAGTGGAAGCAGTTATCAGAGATAATTAAAGAACACAGTTCACAGAGTGGCCATACGGAAGCACGTGCTGTGTACAGACTTTGGGAAAAGAATGATACTATCGAAAATGAAATTCGTAGATCCGTCATTTTGGAAAATACTTCTTGCAAGGTTATATGATGTCAAACTTACTCTCACAAAAAGTTCATTGGCTTTCAGAGAACATTAAGAGACTTAAATCAGGAGGGAGGATATCATGGTAATATTCTGTCCCTTGTAGAGCTTGTCGACAGGTATGACCACAATATGCGGCAAGTTTTAGATATGCCCAAATATAATCATTTTCACTTCAGAGAACTTTTTTAGCAGTTTTTTTATCATTTATTTCTTCAGTTACTTACATTCGAAAACATATTTAAAATCACGCCTTTTTGCTTTTAGGATCTACAAGGCATTTGAGTCCAACAATTCGAAATGAAATGATTGAATGCTTATGGAACGAACTTGAAAATAAACTGTTAGAACAAACTAGAACATCGCCGTTTTTCGCCATCAAAGTGGACTCTACACAGGATACGTCGAAGGTAGATCAGCTAAGCATTATTCTGAGATACGCAGTAATAACCACGTCGGAAAATGGACAACCAATCGACACAGAGTTTAAAAAAATATTCCTAGGCTTTTAGGCACGTATCAGACATGGCGCAGCAGATTAAGTCAAGCAGATTATTTTTTACTGATAAAAATATTGATTTAAAAAAGTATGTGGATCAAGGTTATGATGGAGTGACTGTGACGAGTGGTGTTTATAATGGTGTAGAAAAACAGGTTAATAATATTAAGCCAAATGCTGATTATGTACATTGCGCCAGTCATAATTCGAAAGCATTACAGCATTAAAACAAAAATGCTAAATTTCGAGTTCAGATTCCTTTGTGAATTAATGCACCAAATACTGAATTACATCAATTATGCAACTAAAATGTTATAAAGACGCGATATCTGTTTGGACGAGGCAAGCAGAGCTTTAGCAGATATTAAAACAAGATTGATGTTTTATAGAAATGATTTAGAGTCAAATATTTAATTTTCTAACATCTTCATTTTTGGTCACTGTAGATGAAGCAACTTTATTGCAAAAATGTGATCAATTCCGAAGTAAATATTTTGATGCAATAGTCCCTAATATTTCACTTCAATTTATTAATACTTATCACCTTGTTCTACCTAAATTGACTCAGGCATGGACTGTTCCCAAATATGTGAGAAACTTATAACTAAATATGCAGTGCTAGGATGCGACATGGCGGAAGTGCTTACCGCGGGTTTATTATTTTATACAATACCTGTCAATTCTGTAACAGCTGAAAGATCATTCAGAAAACTAATAATAATCAAAACTTATTTGAGGAATAATAAGGGTCAAGCTCGACTTCGACATGTGGCACTCATAGCAGCCGAAAACAAGGCCGCATCAAATCTAGGTTTAACGGTACTTACTGATAAATGTGCAAAAACTGAAGCCAGAAAAAGAATGTAAAGTAACTTGTTAAAATAAACTGTCTGCTTCCTTTTACTTAGTAGTAAATAAGTTTGTCTTATTTTGCCATGCAGTGGGAAGTAAGTAGCTGTTTCTGAACTAGTTTTGCTTCTGTAAAGTACTTAGTTTAGTTTATATGGGCCCCAGTTTCATTTTTTCCCCAGGACCCTTGTTTACGTAGCTGCGCCACTGCGATGTCCTGCTAAGTTGCGTAAATGTCGCGGTAATTCTGACGGAGAATGATCTCCAATTGCTTTCTCAAACAAAACACGCTGCATGCGTTGTTGCTTGGGCAATACTAAGCGTTTTAGGATGTCTCATTGAAGGCTTGATACGATTGCTCATGAACTGGCTTCATGATGAGTTCTTGTGCTACCTTTGCTAGCTCTTGGTCCATATTCGCGAAAATACGGCTTAGTTTGTCACTGTCGCTGTTCACATTAAATTGCTGGAAAATGTTCTCGGTTCTTATAAACAACTCTTTCGGTAATGTGGTCCAAAATTTCGGCAAAGGTAATGTTGTAGTTGTACTTCCGGTTGCTGTAGCGGAATCGTTCATTTGTACGCTCGTATCTTCCCGTTGATCTACCATCGTTGTGATACACTGCTTTTTATTTGTGATTTGCACTGTATTCTTTTCCGTTCGGGGACACCAATGTAGCCGCTAACTATTATCCGACGCACTTGCGTCGACTCCAAAAACCAATTCTTTATTATTTATTACGCTGACGAACACTTAAACTATGACAACCAGAAAATTACAAAGATAAACAACGGCGGTGAACTACTTATCCGTCTCAACTATCGACTCCGGACTACTGTCACTAATACTGAAATCACTGCTATAATACGTCGCCACAATGTCATTAGTCAAAGGCGACGAGTTGTATCCCATTCTTCAGTTGCCCCGAGTAACCTTACTGTGTTTTCACGAAACGTTCAAGAATATAACTGACATAATATGTAATGATGACACTCGCTCCACTCCCGAATTTGTGACAGGGAAAAAACGTATATTTAACGGTAAATTTATCTCTGGTAGGGCGGCAATGCTAGTTGTTGGTGGTTGCTAGGCAACGTGAACCCGCAAACAGAACGCTATTCTGTGAGCGAAGTCAATGTTTTGGTAGATATCTTGTGAATGTTGTTATTGCTACAACGCCAGTAACGTGCGTGTTACACATTTTAGATTTTAATTGGTGAAGAGTCATAAATAATGAATTCTGTAAATACACATGGCATACCAAACGGTCGGCCCACTGTTGGAATATCAAATTCGGCGCGAGTGTCAAGCGTCGCCAGAAGTGGTGTGGGGAGACAGAGAAAAGGTACGATTGATTGAAAATCTGTTTAACTGCATTTTAATTCTGTTGAGAATTTTGATTTTGCAGTGATTAGCCACTTGGTAGGAAGGACGTAAGAGTTTGTTCTTCCACGTTTTGTTCTCACCAGTTTTCATGTTATAGTTCCAGATTGCCCGTTAATTGAAAGTCGTAATTGGTTAATAAATCTAAATTACGCACGAAAGGAATTCGGGATATGTAAAATATTAATCCAAGAAGAACTCGAGAAGAGCAAAGGATTCTCTGAATTCGCAAACTATATGCAGGTATCAACAAACAGTTATTTTCATAGTTGTAGATTTTGCAGATCGAGATTATCGTATACACATTCAAAATGTTCTGTGCAGAATATTCAATTTTACGTACTTATAATAACTTGACAAACATGAATTAAAAATGTATTTACGCCTTGTAGGGTTTAATACTAAGGCACGAAGGAAGAATCCAAGATTCCCTCGAGTATTTTCAAACATGTCATGCCATTAATCCCATGAACGTGGACAACATCAAGCAGGTTGCAAGATCTCTGTAAGTAGTATTTTGAAGGATTTGAATGAGATAACTCTTTTTATTCTAGATTTCATTTCATAGTATCTACTACAAATTAATTACTTACTTGCCTTCGTACATAAAGTTGTGTTACTTGCTGCATGTATTGAATGGTACGTTATTAACAGAAAATAATCCATTTTCAATTAGCCCACACATTTATTCATCCAGTTATCGTACAATGATATATGATTTATAAATTATAGAGTGCAGCAATCAGTCGTCCTTTTTTATAATTTATTATGCAAATCCAGATTTCAGCTAGTAGCTGGCCATTCTCAATGCACTATTTTCTAACCTCAGTGCATGTACGTCCCTGTTGTTCGGGTGTCAGTCTAAAAAATGACAACTGATTGCTGCACTCTGTAGTTTATAAGTCACATAACAGTCGCTGAGTGCACCCACTTTCCGAATGGAAGGTAACCTGATACTAGATTTGTAACCAAAATACAATTAGATTAGATTACATTCAGTTTTCATTCCATAGACCTTTATGAGATAATTCTCGTGGGTGTGGAACAAGTCAGAAAGTATAAAAAACATAAAACATTTGAATATAATACTGACTACCCTGATCATTTGTCAGGAGATGGTCAAAATAGGTAAATACATTACAGTAAACTGGATCTTCTTTAATAAACTGTCAGAATGAAATGTAATTATGCACTTTTAATAAATTTATCATACACGCAAGGTGGTTGGTAGAGGTAGCACCTTTGCTTGGGGTTGACTCAGTACTGGTCCTCACCACCCCAGGGATGAGCTGAGGAGGTATGCAAGACCTTTGCCTCTGAGGAAGCTACGTCCAAGACCGTCCGTGCGTGGTGAAGAGCCACATCCTACACGAGGTGACCCTGTTAACGCAGAACACGGTGGATCGATAGGAGAAAACCTTGAAAAAAAATCTCACATTCCAAATCCTCAATGCGTCTGTACTCGAGTCGAGCGGCAGCGAGGTCAGCGTCTGTCCATCTAGTAGGTGCGGCTGCATTATATGCTCCAGGAACTGACAATCCCTGGTTCTAAACACCCAGTGGAAACACTGGACCAAAACTTACAAGCTATCATGATTCGTGAGAGTAATGACAGAATTACCCCAGGTGGTAACCAATCCACTCGTCGACAGACGACAACTGGGTTTTCGGATTCTGGGGAACCCGGGCCATCACGATCAGAGTTCTCAAGCAAACTTCGTCCCAAGGTTCCCATGTACATTCGTACCTTTAACATTCAGACCCTAATTCAACCTGGAAAATTACACAACTTAGTAACAGAGCTAGACCAACAAAAAATTAAGATCTTAGCGTTAGAAGAAACTAGATTCACGGATGAAAATACAATAGACTATGGAAACTATCACATCTTCAAGAGCAAGACTGACAAACGAATTGCCAATGGTACGCCACTCCTGAGAATGGCATTTGCGGTGCACAGAAATATATTAGGCTCAATTAGAGAGGTCTCTTCCATAAATAATCGCCTCATGACCTTGCGTATCCAGTGCGCCAACAAGAAATACACATTGATAAATGTTCATGCACCCACAAACATAGACAACAAAAAACACCAACTACAAACTGAAAAATTCTGGACTAAACTTGAAGATGTCATGGCCAAAATTCCCTGGGATGATATCAAAATCTTAATGGGAGATTTCAATGCACAAATTGGCAGAGAGAAAGAACACCAAAAAACTGTAGGAAAATATCCAGCACACAGATTCACCAACAGAAACGGACTGAGATTTGTTGAACTATGCCAACAAAATAATCTAAAAATAATGTCTACATCTTTGAGAAAAAAACCTGGAAAACAAAAGACCTGGAGGTCCCCCATACAAGAGATCGGCGAATATCAGATTGACCACATTGCCATCTCCTATTTCGTACAGAAAGAGATCCATGATGTCCAAGTCCGCAGAGGGGCGAACATTGACTCAGACCACTACTTAACACGCATTAAAGTGAAATTCACCCCAAAAAAATTCTATCCGAAGAAAACACACATGATGAAATTTGACACACGAACAATCAAAGAAACCAATCTGAAGGAGGAGTGGGAAAAGGAACCAGCTGACTCTTGGGAAAAATTTCGAACAAAAATTACAAAGAAGGCAAAAGAACTGATCCCATTGAAAAAGAACACAAAACACCCCTGGTGGGACTCTGGATGTGAAAAAGCGCTGGAAGAAAGAAAGAAAGCCTTTCTGAAGTATAACAGTAAAAAATCCCCAGAAAATCTAGATCACTTCTACAACACTAGAAGACAAGTGGCAAAAACAATCAGACAAGTCAAGAGGAAGTACCTCAAGGAACAGTGTGAGTCTATTGAAGAAAATTTCCGTAACTATAATGTACGAGACTTCTATAAGACCTTTGCTGGGAGAATCAATGGATACGGCTCACGAAATCTATGTTTCAGAAAACCAGATGGAAAACTAGCGCTCACAAATCGGGAAAATTGTGAGGAGCTGGCGAGATACTTTTCCGGACTCCTCAATCGCCCTGAACCTTCTTCAAGATTCCCTCAAGAAACTGCTGTCTACACAAATCCAGAATCCCCACCTACACTAGAGGAGATCCAAAGACATATTCATAGACTGAAAAACAACAAGGCATCCGGAGAAGATAATATCACTGCAGAACTACTTAAAAATCTTGGACCAAATTCCCTCAAAGAACTCACTCAACTCATCACAGACATTTGGCAGACAGAAAAACTACCAGAAGATTGGAAATGCGCCCTAATTCATCCACTGCATAAAAAGGGAGACATGGCAGATATAAACAACTATCGAGGAATCTCCCTTTTCCAAGTCACTTATAAAATCCTCTCAGCTTGTCTTCTTCAACGAACACAAGAACAACTCGAACACAGTATTGGTGAATACCAAGCTGGCTTTCGCCCTCACCGATCCTGTGCAGAACAAATTTTCAATTTGAAGACAACACTAAAATACAAAGCAGTCAGAAACAGTCCGATCATTTGTTCCTTTGTTGATTTCGCAAAGGCTTATGATTCAATCGATAGGCAATCTCTCTTTATTATCCTTGAGGAGCTAGGACTCGATCCGAAAACCCTAAACCTTATCAAAGAAACGCTCACAAACACAACTTCTAAGATAAAATTCCTGGGTGAAATATCAGAGCCCTTCCTGATCAAAACCGGCGTCAGACAAGGTGACGGCTTGTCTCCACTCCTCTTCAACCTTGTCTTAGACAAAGTCATCCGAGAATGGGAAAAAGAACTGAAGAATCAAAATTACTGGAAGCCTATACAACTAGGAAGATCTAAAGATGGTATTAAAATTTCATGCTTGGCATTTGCAGATGACGTGGCCATTCTAGCAGAAAACGAGACCACAGCAATTAAACAGATAGACATTCTCAAAGAATGCGCCGAAAAAGTTGGGCTACAAATTTCCTTCCAAAAAACCAATTTCATCTGCTCAAAATTTGAAACTCAAAAACTGACTACAAAATATGGACAAATTGAGAGAGTTCCATTCTTTAAATACTTAGGCGAGGTCCTAGAACCCACAGGGGGAGAGAAAACTGCACAAAAAGTTCGACTGCAAAAACTGAAAAGAGAATACTGGAAAACCCACAACATCTACAATAAAAAGTGTCTCTCCATTCACTCAAAAATACGACACTACAATACAGTAATCAAGCCCGAAGCACTATATGCCAGCGAAACACTCACACTCCATAGAAAAGGCGACCTGGAAGGCATCCTGAAAGAGGAGCGCAAAATTATCAGAAAGATTCTTGGCCCAAAAAGAACTGAAGATGGATACAGGTTACAGTCTCGGAAAACTACAGAAAAATTATCTAACCTCGCCGCAGACATCCAGAAAAGAAGACTAAAATTTTACGGTCATATCCACAGACTCCCAACACCCAGACTCTCCCACAAAATTTTAATATACATTGAAAAATTGAAAACCATACCCTGGATAAAAGAAACCAAAACAGATCTAGCAAATGCACAAATAAATTCTTCAGAAGTTATAAACAGAAATGTATACAGGCAAAAAATCAATAGTTGGAAAGTACAACCCGAGAATGAAGTTTGCAAGAGACAGGGGACAAAATGGACAGAGGAAAGAAAGAGAATTCATGGGGAAAGAATGAGAGAAGTTTGGAGAATTAAAAAATTGAATCGGAAAAGCTTTGCGTGATCCGTATGGGTCCAATCGCACATAATAATAATAATAATATTTATCATACACGAAATATGTAACTATTACTGTTGTGACCCAATACTGTCAAAACTGAAATGTAACAGACTTTTTACTGAAGCTGGTCTAATACTCCCTGTTAAGATATTCATCTATTGAGTAGTGGGGGTTTGCTTATCAAAAAGTCTTTTAAATTCTGTTTAAACTGTGCATTACCTGAAATCAAAATTTTAATGGTTGCTGGCAATTTATTGAAAATATGTTTTACTGAGTAGTGGACTCCCTTTTGGACCAAGGTACCAAGGTAAGTGATTTTAGATTATTATTATTATTATTTTTTTAGATTGTTCTTATCCCCTGGTATTGATACTATGTATTGGGCTATTGGGTGGAAATAGAGATAATTTAGTTGCAAAAAATTTCATTTAGAAATAAATATACTGAGAAGCAGTGGTTAGGATATGAAGTTCCTTGAACAGGTGTCTACATGATATTCTTGAATTTGCACCACAAATGAGTCTTATTACACGCTAAAAGCTTTTGCTCGGTTTGTCAGGTTACCCCAGGATATGCCCCTGTATGATAGAATAGAATGAAAATAAATTGCAAGAAAAAGTGCATATACACCAGATATAGGGGCCTAAGTATGCTTTTATGAGGAAAGGAGAGATAGTCAGCTGTGACTCTGATGAAGGAACCATCCTTGCACTTGTCTGAAATCCAGAATATGAGGTCAAGGTATTAACAGCTGCACTGCCTCATTCGGTTGGTCCCTTTTGTTCAAAGTACTTTCATATAAACACTGTTTGCCCTTCATCACTGTAGACATCAAAAACGTCTGCTGATGATTTCAGAACCATGAATTTGCTGCGCTGTGCCCCTGCACTAACTCCAGTCCATAGGGAAAACTGATTCCAGGCTCGAAAACATGCCACTACACGATTCCCCATACATGTCTTCATACGCTCACCTCAGACTGACATCCCCCTCCCCCTCCCCCTCCACGATGAGTGTGATGCTGATCCCCCTCCCCCTCCATGATGAGTGTGATGCTGATGAGTGTGATGCTTTTCACATGATAGTATTGCAATAGCGTTACAGTATCATAGTGTGATAAGGAGGTGGTGTTAACCCTCCATTATTAACCACTATTGTGAATCATATAAGTAATCTTCTTGCTAAAACATTACATGCAAGGGACACTTTAGCTGCCTTTTAAAACAGGTGTATCTTAGTAATCTTTTCATCTGCTTGGACACTTTATTATACAGCTTTATTCCATGATAGAATATACCATTTTGAGATTTTTGTTTGTTTTTCCTTGGTAATTGTAAGTCCAGACTGGCTCTTGCTCCATGAATACTCTTAATGAAATACTTAGCAATATTTTCTCTAACATGCGTAACAGATTGGAAGATGTACTCACATGGCACAGTATGTGTACCAGTACCCACATTTTTAAAAAGGTCTTTACAATGGGTCCATCTACTACTTCTGGTTATTATGTTGTTATTCTTTTGGCCCTTTTCTGCATTTTAAAAACTGTATCCGTCTTTTGTGTCTTCGATCCCCAGAAAAGAATCCCATAGCCACGATTTTAGAGTACAAAAGTATGCTACCACAAAACATTTGCTGTTAAAAACTGAACATGCTGGTGACTTTTTTTTTCTACCCTCTTCGTGTGTTTGTCCCATGTTAATTGACAATCAGTATTCATCCCTAAAATTTTTTGTTACGCTATCAGTAAATTTATTAACTATGCATAGCGCAACACAAGTGTGTTCTCTCTATAATCCTGAAGTGCATACTGTTTGTTTTTTTTTATGTTCACTGCCAGTTTATTACACACTAACCAGTTGTAAACATCCATGAAGGTTTCATTTTCTTTCTTTCATAGCAGTTGAATGACTATAATGTTGTTGTCACCAGGAGAGAGAACTTGTCCTTAATTATAGGTTATGGGGAGTTACTAAGAGATTACGGAAGTTAACATTTTACAATTTGAAGCTTTAAAAAGTTGGAAAAGGTACTGTGTACATTTCACTCACCTATGCTACTAAAATGTTTTACATATTGTAATGGTTTCCTTCCTGTGTACATAGTAAACTTGTCTGTGAATCATTTTGTCTCCATATCTTCCTAAGTGATGACAAACAATTTTCATTGTGCACATGTCTGCTTAGAAGTTAGGAATAAAACTGCTTTCAGATCAAATCACATCACAAGTTCAAGGCATTCATGTGTAAGCTGTTGTGGTTTTTCTAATCAGATGATGTCACGAGATACACAGTTCACCTATTTCTCCATACTAAATAATACACAGCACACTGATGCTTTCATAGTAATGCCCTTCTCCTTTACTTTAAAAAAAAATTGAGCTGGGAGTAAATTTCATCTGACTGATGAAAGATTTGATAATTTTGTGTGTTTGGCAGTTTTATTTGTCTTTTTACAATTTAAGTACATTATTTACATGGTGTTTGCTGCTTAGGATTTCTTTAACTTAGTTTTTTGTCAAAAAGGCAAGGAATTATAATTTTTTTGTTCCTTCGGCAACTATTAAGTTTCTGAAAAGACAAGCCTGATACAAATGATAATGCAAAATTAAACAGTGCAAATGATATTTGGAGTGAAAGTGGGGTAAAAATGAAAGTAAAAGATGATTGCAGTAATAGGGTACTGCAAAAGTAGGCCTAAGTACTGTAGCAAATTCAGATACTTATATTGGAAAGCACCAGAGTGTTAATACAGTGGATGGCAGAGTAACAAAACAATTTGCAGCTGGACTGGGAAGGGCACCCTCCAAATTTGCCGTGTGGTTACTGACAGCCTCTTCTCAAGCTTGACAGCTATGTGCTGGGAAAGTTATTTATATATATTCAAAACAGACGTGAAACCAATACACTACCCTATGTTTACGTGTTTCTTGTCTGACTTATTTTACTAAAAATTTATGACCACTGGATGTGTGAACTCTTTCTACTTTTTGCACATTGTTTTCCAAGTAAGAGTGGAAGTGCTTGTACTATATTCCTCTTATGCCTCGTGATCCTACCTTGTTTAGTAATATTTTATGGCCAACTGTATCAGAAGTCTTGAACAAGTCAAGGACTATGCCTGTAACACAGCCATTCTTATCAAGAGCTTCAAGTACCAGTTTTGTGAAATCTGTAGTGGCCAGCAGGTGTATTTCACCACTTTTGAAACCACACTGTGCTTTGTTTAAAAAGTTGTTTTTTTCATGCAACTATTTAGTCTTTCCTTAATGACTGATTCAGTTATTGCTGTGAATACAACCATAGTGAAACTGGCCTGTATTTTCAATACCCTCAGCATTATCTTTGTTTAGTAAGGGCACAACTCGTAGGCACACTGGAGAATTACCCGACTAAAGGGCTCATTTTTTATGTTTGTTACTGGGGATTTTATGCTGTCTATGTACAACTTCAGAACAGAGAGTGAAACCTCATCTACGCCTGCTTACTTCTTATTTTTTAATTTCTGCAGTGTCTTCCTGGTTTTAAGCTCTATTGTGGCCTGATCATCTTTTGTGAAATCCTTGCACATAGGCCCCCATTTTCTGTCACATGATTCAGCCCAGCACGTGACTTGAAATGGCTGGTGATAGGATACTCCTCCCATAAATTCTCCAGTGCCATCACTGGTATCTACCAGCAGTGCTCTCTTCTTCCGTACCGTGTTACCCTGATTGATGCTTTTTGTGGTTTTACTAATTTGGTGATGGTTATTTTGAGTAGTATCTGCTTCCTCATCCTTCCTATTGGTGTGCAGAGTCTGCTGTACATTTTCTTCTCCTACACCATCTTGAAGTTCCTCTCCGCTCAACTCCGACAGATGGAATGTGTTGCTAGTAGACACAACAAAATTGTCAGACTGTGTCCTCCTCCTGTTAGCCTTCCTACCATCTGCCAGCATGTCTTTTATTTCTTCCTTTCTTGTTGCTTCATCATTTACAACTCTGACAGTATTTCAGGGACATATTTTATCAGACATTCAGTTTCATTATTATTTTGTTCCAAATCTCCTCACATGAAGACATCAAACCCGATGTTACTGTATTTCTTCTGTCTCATTAACTGTATTTTTTATAATGTGATCTCAAGCCGAGATGATACCACCAGGATGATGACAATAACTTGTCTTGAATGCCAGAGATTGACAACTATTAAAACAGTTTGTATAAATTAAATATTCTGTCAAATCTTAATTTTTGTGACATAGGTAACCCACAGAAACTTGCCACGTGTAAAGTGAAATTCATGTTCCTACTTTTTGTGTGAGACCATTCATTTTTGGAGATCGAATGACACATTTTTGATGTCATATTGGAGAGTAATGTTGCATTCCCAAATCCTCTGTGACCTTCTTTCCACCATCATCAATATCTGTCTTCTCACTTCTATCTTATCCCCACCCTCCATATTTACCAGCACTTGAGATACTACACTCGAATAAGGGAGAAATGGAGTTTGAACCCTCAACTGGCTACCTGGATTGAAGATTTTGTGGTTTTGCTAATTTGCTGATGGGTATTTTGAGCGGGGCTCTGTGAATTCACTTCCTCGTCCTTCTCCAATACAAACTTGGGCACCAAATTTAATGGCCATGTTGTTGATGCAGCGTGAAACAGTATAGTCTTCTCCTTTCTTCTCTCCATATTTGTTTTTCCCTCTCTTGTATTGAACATAGATTTCCCTGTGTCCTCTAGGGCTGATGTAAATATTCTGCCACTCATTTCTATCAGAAAACAAGCTTGAGAAAACTTGCACTACAACAGTTGAACCTGTTGTAAATGACCCAGCATACAAAGAGGTAATCAACAGTTTGAAAAAGAAAAAAAAAAAGAAAACTGAAAACACAAAGCAGCAGGAACAGATGGAATACCAAGGAAATGCTGAAATATGATGATCATAAAATTCATGAGAAATTATTTCATCTTATTCTTAAAATTTGGCAAGATGAAAAAATACCTGGTGATTGGAAGGAATCAATCATTGTCCTTGTACACAAAAAAGCAGATAAACATAATTGCAGGAATGTCCCTATTAGTCATAGCTTACAAAGTACTGTCAGATGTAATGTAGGAAAGACTCGTCGCCTATACCAAGGATATAATAGGTGACTCCCAGAATGGTTTTTGGAAAAATAGATCAAAATATAAAGCATATTATACATCAAACTTGACAATGGGAATATAACAAGAGCATCTGTTCGTTGTGTGTTCATAACTTTCAGATAGCATACAATTCACTGCACAGAGAAATGGTATGGGAAATCATGGCAGAATATGGAATCCCCAAGAAACTCATAATCTTAGTCCAAGTGTGTTTGGAGAAGGCAGTAAGCTGGGTGACACACTGTGACTCCAGTTGTTTTGAGAACAAAACTGGGCTGAAGCAAGGTGATGCTTTAACCCTATTTACCTTCAAAAATGTCATAGGAATTGTGGTAAGAGAAACCAAATGAGCAACAAATGAAAACATCACAGATAAACACCCAAATATACTGACGTATGCAGATGAGATAATTTTAAGAGGAAGTAACAGTGGTGAAACTGACACACTGTTCAAGAAGCTAAATAATACTGCCCTGAAAGTAGATTTAAAAACTAATGAAAAAAAAAACAGAGTACAAGATCCAGAGTGAAATTTTCACTGTGCACTGATATGAAATTTCCTGTCAGATTAAAACTGTGTGCCAGAGCGAAACTTGAATTCAGGACTTAAGCCTTTTGTGAACAGGTGCTGTACCAATTGAGCTATCCAAGGATGTCTCATGACCTGTCATCACTACTTTACTTCTGCAAATACCTCATCTGCTACCTGAATCCAAACTTCACAGAAACTCTCCTCTTCACAGATATCACACTAACAATTTTAAAGAATCTGGCTGTGATTTCAGTCACAACTAGAAGTTGTAAGTCTATGAAGTTTGGAATGTAAGAGTTGGGGTACTGTCAGAAATAGAGCTGTGAGGATGGGTTGTGAGATGTGCTTGGGTAGCTCAGTCAGTAAACAATTGTCTGCAAAAGGCAAAGGTTCCACTTTGAGTTCGGTCCAGCACACAGTTTTAGTCCTAATGGTCTCGTTCCTTCGGCTTATCCACCCATCACTGCCTTTATTACTATCTTCTCTCCTCTACTCCTCACATGTCCATACTCCTGGGTCTTTTGGTTTTCACACTTGCTATGATGTCAGGTAGTGTGTATAATTGTCTGGGTTCTTTGCTTTTCCTTGTTCTGCACTGTTCATTTTCTTTCACTTGTCCATATATTTTTCTCAGTACTTTATTTTCAAAAGTGATGAGCTTTTTCTCTGCTTTTTTCAGGATCCATGCCTTGCTTGCTTAGTACACTATTGCTTTGATGGTGGTCTGATATATTCTTATTTTTGCCTGCCTAGATAGTAACTTAGATCTTATAATGTTGTGTATTGCTCCTAGACATCTTCCCCTGGCTTGAATTTTCGAGCTAGCCACTGTGGCTGAGCAGTTCTAGTGCGCTTCAGTCCGGAACCATGCTGCTGCTACGGTTGCCGGTTCGAATCCTGCCTCGGGCATGGATGTGTGTGATGTCCTTAGGTTAGTTAGGTTTAGGTAGTTCTAAGTCTAGGGGACTGATGACCTCCAATGTTAAATCCCATAGTGCTTAGAGCCATTTGAACCATTTTTTGAATTCTCGTTACGATCTTAGGCAACTGAGACTTCAGTCATGTGTGTGTGAGTTATAATTGCATGAGTTTACAGGGTGTTACAAAAAGGTATGGCCAAACTTTCAGGAAACATTCCTCACACACAAGGAAAGAAAATATGTTATGTGGACATGTGTCTGGAAACGCTTATTTTCCATGTTAGAGCTCATTTTATTACATCTCTTCAAATCACATTAATCATGGAATGGAAACACACAGCAACAGAACGTACCAGCGTGACTTCAAACACTTTGTTACAGGAAATGAATTCGCAGAAGTGTACCTGTGGAGGCCAATCAGCTGCTGATAGTGCCTGCACACGCTGTAAATGGTACGGAAACAACTGGTTCTCCCGTAGCACTCTCCATACAGTGACATGGTCAACGTTACCTTGTACAGCAGCAACTTCTCTGACGTTGACATTAGGGTTATCATCAACTGCACGAAGAACTGCCTCGTCCATTGCAGGTGTCCTCGTCGTTCTAGGTCTTCTCCAGTCGCGAGTCATAGGCTGAAATGTTCCGTGCTCCCTAAGACGCCGATCAGTTGCTTCGAATGTCTTCCTGTCGGGACACCTTAGTTCTGGAAATCTGTCTTGATGCAAACGTACCGTGCCACGGCTATTGCACCGTGCTAATCCATACATCAAATGGGCATCTGCCAACTCCGCATTTGTAAACATTGCACTGACTGCAAAACCACGTTCGTGATGAACACTAACCTGTTGATGCTACGTACTGATGTGCTTGATGCTAGTACTGTAGAGAAATGAGTCGCATGTCAACACAAGCACCGAAGTTAACATTACCTTCCTTCAATTGGGCCAACTGGCGGTGAATCGAGGAAGTACAGTACATACTGACGAAACTAAAATGAACTCTAACATGGAAATTAAGCGTTTCCGGACACATGTCCACATAACATCTTTTCTTTATTTGTGTGTGAGGAATGTTTCCTGAAAGTTTGGCTGTACCTTTTTGTAACAACCTGTATATGTGTGTGTTTGCTGTCTAATTCTGACAAAGGCCTTACTGTCCGAAAGCTATCATTTGTGACAGTCTTTTCGTTGTGCCTATCTGTGACTCAGCATCTCTGCTATATGGTGAGTAGCAACTTTCCTTCTCACAATATTGTTTTCGCTCTTCTGCGTTGGTTAAGTTTCTGATTGAAACTTCCTGGCAGATTAAAACTGTGTGATGGACCGAGACTCAAACTCGGGACCTTTGCCTTTCGCGGGCAAGTGCTGGCAGAAGTAAAGCTGTGAGGATGGGGCGTGAGTCGTGCTTGGGTAGCTCAGTCGGTAGAGCGCTTGCCCGCGAAGGGCAAAGGTCCCGAGTTCGAGTCTCGGTCCAGCACACACTTTTAATCTGCCAGGAAGTTTCATATCAGCGCACACTCCGCTGCAGAGTGAAAATCTCATTCAGGTTTCTTATTGTTAGATGGTTTGGTCCTAACTGAGCTCTTCTTCCTATTACAATGAACTTCGTTTTATTTTCATTGATACTTAGACCTATTTTCTTAGCTTCTTCCATCAATACAGTTTCCAGTTTCTCCATGTCTTCCATGCTCCTTCCTATCACCAAAATATTATCTATGAAAGCCAGAACATTTATTTTTTCCCCTTTGATGACTCCTGCACTTTCTTGTATTACTCTCCTCAGGATGCTGTTGAGTGCAAAATTGAACATCTCCCTGTCTCACTCCTGTTTTTACCTCAAATGTTTCTGAGAAGTCCCCCTGTACTTTCACTCTACACTTTGATTCTATTACACACACTTTTGTTAGATTTGTCAGCATGTCCGTATCCCACACTTTGCCATTATCCTCCACATCTCCTATCTTACTGCACTGTCATATGCTTTGTTGAAGTTATAAACATACAGAAGGTATCCTGATCAGTTCTTATCTAGTATTTGTCTTAGTGTGAATGTTTGGTTGGCTGTTGACTTACCCTTTTGAAACTCCGTTTGTGCTGTGTCTAATATTTCTTCAGTGTATGCGTTGAGCTTGTTCAGTATAATTCTTGGGGTTATTTTATAGCACATGAATGATAGAGATATCCCTCTATAGTTCTATGTCAATATTTTGTCTCTCTTCTTGTATATGGGAAATACAGCAGCAGTTTTCCATTCCTCCGGCATTACTTCTTTCCTCCACTCCTCTTTTATGAGTTTGGCTAACAATTCCTATGTCTTGTCTCCCCCTTCTTTGGTGAGCTTTGCTGATATCATTCTGTGCTTGAGGCCTTCCCATTTCAGTCTTTTTATTGCCTCATTCCCCTTCATCAGAGTTGGCTCTTCGACTAGTGGTTGTACGTTCTGGTTGTTTTCTGCCCTGTTTTCATTCTTGTAAGTGTGTACCAGATTGTTCAGAAGTTCTTTGAAGTATCTTCTCCAGTTCTCTAGATTCCCTTCATTTGTAGTGATCAGTTTCCCATTCTCATCCTTCATTATTACAGGCTTATCTCTCTACTCCTTTCTATAGCTTCTCATTGCCCTGTAAAACTATTTACTATTTTTCTGGCTGTAATCCTCCTCTGCCTTCTCTATCTGTTTATTTATGAGTGATGTTTTCTCTCACCTGATTGCTCTGCTCATTTATCTCATGGCTGTCCTGTATTTTATTTGGTTTTCATAGTTATTATTGCTCATCATTGCCTGTGTGGCTGTCTTCCTGGCCTGAGCAGCTTTTCTACATGTTTCATTGAACCATGGTTTGCGCTTAATACTGCTATTATTGTTATCTCCTAATAGTTCCTGTGCTGTCTCCTTCTTGTTCCATTTTGTACTGATATCTTCATCTTCTTTCATATTGCTTTCATTCCATGACCCTGTGAATCCATTTGTAACCTTAATCTTAAACAGTTTATTCACTTGGTATTCTTTTGGTCTACTCCCATATACTCTTTGGGCTCTTTTGCCACAGTTGCTCTTACTTCGTTCATCTTTATAAGCACAGGAGAATGTTCTAATCCTATCTCAGCCCATCTCATTGTCCTAACATCAGTTACTACCTTTTTATGTTTTTTCTCTATCAAGATGTGGTCTATTTAGTTCCTAGTTAGATCATCTGGTGAGGTCAATGTTTCTATATGTATGTCTCTATGGGGAAATGATGTACTGACTATTTGCATGTTTCTGGCTGTGGTGAAGTTGATGAGGCTTCTATCATCATGAAATAGAATGTACAAGCTTAACATGCATATATATGGTTACCATTGATGTTCTTACCCAATTTTGGCATTTAAATCTTCCGGCACGATTCTGATTTCGTACTGTGATAATCTGGAGCACATCTGGTGTAAGGTATCATAGAATTCATGTTTTATGTCTTCCTTCTTGTCCTCAGTTGGGGTGTGGACATATACTAATGAGATGTTTCTGTATTTACCTTTGATTCTGTGTCCTATATTCATAAGCTTGGGTTGTTTGCCGTAACATTCATTCCAGTCCGAGGCTGGGTGTGAGCGCAGAGGAACACTCGAGTTTTTTTACAATGTTGAATGGTTAGTCCAACGATTAACCTTCCCACTTTATCTGGACTTGGGACTGGATGGAAGGCTATCTTCCTCCCAGATGTTGTTAATTAGGAATAGCATGGCAGTAAAAAGAAATATAAATGAAAGGATTGTGCTAGAATTTTTAGTATAAAAATTATCTGTAAAACTGTAAATTTAATAAGGAAAGTTAAGGAAAGTAACAGCAGAATGTAAATAATTGGGAATTAAAAGAGGCCACTCACT
Organism: Schistocerca nitens; assembly: GCF_023898315.1. Classification (NCBI taxonomy): domain Eukaryota; kingdom Metazoa; phylum Arthropoda; class Insecta; order Orthoptera; family Acrididae; genus Schistocerca; species Schistocerca nitens. The sequence continues at coordinate 737,222,842 of NC_064619.1, read as the reverse complement.
GAATAGCAGCAGTGTGAAGTCATTGCCAGATATACATAAAAGAGGAAGAAAACATTCTAGAATAAATCGTTTGTCAAGTGAGAGAGTATGTTCACCCCTCCCCCACTCTCTCTCTCTCTCTCTCTCTCTCTCTCTCTCTCTCTCTCTCTCTCTCTCCTGTGGCCTTGTGTCCTTACCCCAGAAGCTAGCAGGTTTTCTTTCACTTTTGTGTGTATGTGAAATATACTGAAATGTCGCAATATTATGAGAGGAAAGAATTGCTTCTCTAATTGCACTCTATAATATATGTCTATTGATGGAAGTTCCAGTATATTAATATTAACATTACAGTGTTATAGAAAGGAAATGAGAATCATGTTGCAGATGAGATTGGTACTTGCAAATATATATATATCAGTTTTCATTTTGTGAGGTATCTGCTTGAAATTGTGTGTTAAATATTAGGTTATTTAATTATTTTAATTATCTACTGCACTCTATTGAAAAAACACATTTCCATTCAAAATCAACTGAAGCTGCACAGAATGATTGCTTATTTGCTGTGTTGTCAAACTAGTAGGCACAGCAGTGCCCGTTGTCAGTACAATCAAAATATAGTAGTTTTTATTTTGTATTAATGTTGATTTTGTGCTATTCCAATAATCGTTTTAAGGTAGTTCATTTTTGTCTTCTATAACTTTTGATGCTGCTGAACATGGGTACTTGTCCTGGCAATTGTTTGATAATATTATGAATAACATTAATTTTGTGCAGCTTTAGTTTACCATGAATCAATACATTACATTTTAGCAGTACCAGATGCAAAAGATATGCCATTCTCATGTTTAACTAATTTGATTATTGTATGCCATACATGACTCTTATTCCCTTTGACTGTTATGTTCTTGTATGTGAACGCTCAAAGTATGTATTAGATAAATGTGAAAAAACGTCTCATGGCAATTTCAGATATGTCTTACAAAAAAATTTCTGGTAACTGTGCTACACCCAGCCTTTAAACTGTATGTTTATATATACTCATTCATTGTGTAATTTAATGTAAACATTCCAATCATAGGTATCTACTTGGAAGGCACAGATTGGCCTTAGAGGCGTACCGAGAAGCAGAAAGTCTTGTTCTCAAGCCTGAATGGGATATTTATCATAACTTAGGTATTCCTTAGAAAAAAAGCCTTTCTGGTTTTCATCTCAATTGCTGGTTTCACTATTTTGGAAGCACATTTTTGCTTGAAATATGCTGAGAAAATTACAGTACAGATTTTTATGAATTATTTTAATTACTTTCTTGCACTTCTTTGTTTGCTACTGTTTTTGCAGTGACATACAAGTATATACTGAAACCTTTCAAACTTAACAGCAAAGAGTACAAAGAGCACCACACTGCATGTTTGCACTGTAGTATGGCATGAAGTTCCTTACAATACGTTTTCATTTTGAAAATGTGCCATAATTTTAAGTGTACATAGCTGAAATATGTGCATTGTGAATAGCAATACAAAAGGGAAAATAAAAGCTGCAATGTTAACTATCGAAACTGAAAGTTATTTTCACTTTTAAAAACCTCTCTACCTAATATACTGATTGGGCTACAGTCACATTCCTTTTTATCTTCCATAGATGTAGCCCCCTTTTGTTTATTCATTGTGCGTATGCCATTCAGTACACTTTGCTTTGTATTAAGGTGTAACAAAAGTTCTTCCTTTGTATTCCTGTGCCTGAATTTGAATTCCGTAAACCCTATTTGGTTATGAGCCCAGTCAAAATTTCACCACAGAAGTTTCTTCATCTTGCTTTGCTGTTAGACTATGAGGAGCAATACCTTCTCCATTGTGCCTTAATTATGTATAAAATAACTGTAACATATACATATTCTGTATTTTCAGTTCACACAAAGGTTTCAGTGAAACAAGCTCATCCATATTTAGGGTCATTCCATCTCAAATCAATACAGAAAAGTACAGTTTTCAACCTGACCATTCCCTGTTTTTATCAAGTTTGGTGTGTTCATTGCACAAGAGGAGAGAATGAAAAATGTCCGATTTCAGAATTATAACACAAGTATGACAAAAGTAATGGCTGCCTGGAGTTCTAAAAATATGTGGAGTATTCAAGTAACACTGCTGACAAAGGCAGCTGCAACTTGTGTTCTAATAGAGATAGAACTGTGATCAGATAATTCTGGAAAGGGCTAAGAACAAGCTTTCAAGTGATATCAATCATGGTCATATCCAAATTGTGTACTTATTTAAGATCAGTTACCTTAACCTTATCACGAAGCATGTCACGTTCAAAATTTCTATAAAAAATGTATTTGTTTTTCATCTTATACCACACAACATAGTAAAAAGTCAAGTTGGGATGACATTTGGCTTAGGAGATATAAATTAGTATCTACGGCTGTGTGATACAATAAAGTAGTATAAATCGAATGCAAACTGCATTAAATGACATAAAGTAATGAAAAACATGTTAACTGTTAAAAAGATGGTGTGATAGCAACACACAGTCAGGTAGTAATAGTAATGCACCAACAGCAATCATTTGTGATATGCAAAGTGAAAATGTGGATGCTTGATGTGGTTAGTGGCATAACTACAGACAACAAAATGTGTGTTAGAAGTAGAAAAAAACACACCAAAGCAAGGGCTTGTAGCCTCAGATGTTGATTTAGTTGCATTAAATGACAGTCTGGGATTCATTGGTGAGTCACTGGTGGAAATAAAAAGACAAAGAGAATACATATGTGCAGATAATGTTCGAGAAAGTGTCTGAAGTATTCCAGAAAAAAAGAGGAGGAGGATGAAACAACTATGGAATCTAAAATTATAATGCAATTGAAACAGAAATTCAAAACCAGCACCACAAGTGGGGGAGAAGATCCAAATATTGACACTTTTTCTGGAAAGTTGGAGCATTTGAAGGATTGAAAATGAATTTGGAGCCTCAAACCATTTAGGAAATGGTTTACATCTGATACTGATTGTTAATGCATACAAACACTGTCTTGTTAAGGTCATTTGCAATCTTGCACAGCCAAAGCGTTCTATGCCAACATGTGAGAACTGCCCACGTACACATTCTTTCTTTCTTTAGGAGTGTTGTATGATGATAATGGACTTGATGATATAACATACAAACCATGGATTTGTACGGATAGAATAACTTTCCAGATTGATCTATTTTCTGTGGAAGTCTTCTTGGAAAACATGTTGAAAAATTGAAAAGAAACTCCTGCTGCACTACTTTACAGTCATTCAACTGTCCAAATTTCTGAAACACCTGGAAGAGATGTTTTGTGACAATGAAAATTTTTTACGTGTGGCTCTGCAGAGAATTATGCATTTGTCCTGCAGGATGAGCTCCAGGGGTCTCACTGGAGCAATGCACAGGGCGATTTGTTGTTTATTATACACACACAGAAAACTGATCACATTTCATTTATGAGGTCTGTCCAAAAAATCCTGGAACCTTTTTAATTTAGTAGCAGTGGTGTGTTGGATTGGAGTGAAATGTGGTTGGCATTGTGGCATATGCGAAATTGTGCATGCCAATTGAAGAATGACTGTCTGAGAGATTGCAGAAGAATGTAATATGTCAGATGGGTCATGTCATGAAATCCTGACACAGCATCATGCAATGCATCATTTGGTGAGCAAGTTCATCCCATGGTTCATAAGTGAGGACCAGAAGGACCTTCACGTTGCAACCAGTGAGGAGCTATTGGATCACGCAAATGAGAACAAGATGTTTGTTAAGAGAATCATAACTGGTGATTCTTTGTCATGAATTTGTGCTACAGGGACAAACTGTTAATCGATGGTACTGTCGGAACATATTGTGACACTTGTGAGAAAAAATTGTGAGAAGAAAACGGCCTGAAATGTGGTGAGACAATTCATGGTTCTTGCATCGTGATAACACGCCCGCACATTCATCCCTGTTTGTGCATTTCTATTGTACAAAAAACGAAATCTGATTAACTTCATGATGTACCATTTCCATAGAACAACCCAAGTAGTTTTCTTACTTCTCAGATGGCACTGTAGCCTATACAGACGCCACAAAAAATTTGCAAACATACCTTTTCATCAAAGTGATTTCAATAACTGTGCAGAGTGGCTAAGGACCATATAACTGTGTCGCTGGTACCATCAAGAGACTTGCTCCCCATGCCAGTCTGCAGTGCATTTCAAACTCTCAGATAATAACACCCAGACAGTTGTTTGAGTGGTGTTTCAACAACATTGCAGTGTGTCACTTTTGTGAAACTGAAATTGAGTATGATGAAGCATCTCTCCTTCAAGAGCGGTTATAGCTCAGATTTGCACAGTTGCAGGTACTTTACTCACAAGTTACAATGAGTTATTCCCACTGCCCATAACAAAATCCAAATGAATGTTTTCCCCAATTCATCATACACCAGAAATGAATATTTGACACAGATACAAGACTCATACCTTGGTGATATCACTAGGTTTGCTGTATGTATGTACAAAGATCAGTGCTGTCTTGGGTGTGTTTTAATGTTAATGAGGATACCAGTTAGTTTCCTACATCCTCAAGACTGTTTACTTTTATTTGTATACCCCAAGAAATCTGATTCTTTACTGTGGACAAGGAAGGCATTCGTACAAAGGTTGATGTGAGAACTGCAACAGACCAAATGTTCACCAAGAACTGCATTCACAGTGTTATATCTTGCTTCCCAGTATTGAGGCATGGTAAGTCCTGATGATACATTCGTCATTTCATTTGTTTATTTGAACCTGTTTGCCATACATTCCACATGTTTTGCTGGGATGGTTATATCATGTTTTCCATCACTAAAGCTCAGATGTTGTAATCTGTTATCTTGCACATTGCAAATGCTTGCTATTGTTGTATTTGTATTGCTACCTTACTGTGCATTGCTATTGCACCATCTTTTTAACAGTTAACAGTTTTTTCAGTATTTATGTCATTTTATTGCAGTTTGCATTCAATCTGTATTGTTTTATTCTATCACATAACTGTAGGTTTTAATTTATATCTCCTAATCTAAATGCCATCCCAACTTGATTTTTACTATGTTGTATAGTATAAAATGAAGAAGTAAATATATTTTTTCAGAAAGTTTGAATGTGATGTATTTTGAGACATTCAGGGTGAAGGTCTAGGTCACTGACCTTTACTATGTACATTGTTTGAATATGGCTATGATGGATATCATTTGAAAGGTTGTTCCTAGCCTTTTCCAAAATTACATTCATGGTCCCATCTCTGTTAGAACAGAAGTGACAGGCATTTTTGTTAGCAGTGTTTATTGAATTTTCTACTTATTTTTAGAACTTCATGCAGCCACTGACCTTTACTGTGTAAATCTTTTGAATATGGGTATGATACATATCATTTGAAAGCTTGTTCTTAGCCTTTTCCAAAATTACATGATTCATGGTCCCATCTCTGTTAGAACAGAAGTGACAGGCATTTTTGTTAGCAGTGTTTATTAAATTTTCCACACATTTTTAGAACTTCATGCATGTCTCTGACCTCTGCAGCCTGAATGCAGCTCTCGCATTGAATGAAAGCAGCAATCTGGAATGGTGCAGGGACGGGGGAGGTGTAGCTGGTTGTTGGTGGGGTGGGGGCGAAGAGGAGAGAGAAGAACGCTGTTTGGCAGAGTGTACAGGGACAAGGTGGAGCAGGACAAGGCTGCCAAGTGCAACATCTGGCGGCTGTAGGGGTGTGAGGGGGCTGGGAGGGGAGGGGGAATGGGGTCCAAAAAAGAGGAGCAGCGAAGGGGAAAAGATTGGTGGATGTGTTGGACACCTTATCCTTGTTCCTCCACAACCTCAACACCTTCTCTCCCATCTGCTTCATCTGGTCCTAACCAGCAAGCCACCTACCTGGACATTACCTCCTCCTCTCTGATCGCTCCATCCACACGTCTGTCATTAAATCCATCATCCACCAACAGTATCTGCATTTTGACAGGTGCCATCCCTTTCTCACCAAAAACTCCCTCCCATACAGCCCTGCCAAAGTAGGATGACGTGTCTGTGGTGAAAAGAATTCTGTTGCCCAATACACTGAGGGCCTTATAAAGGCCTTCATAAACAGGCACAATCCCGTAGACAAACAAATTTTCCATGCCATATCCTGGCACACCCCAAATCCACCCAACACCCCTACTCCCACCGCCCCCAGGAACCAACAACAAAGGACATGTTGTATAACCCGGGACAACTGGGAGATCCAGGAAAAAACCTGGGAATTTTTTCATCCAGGAGAAAACCAGGAAAAACCGGGAATTTTTTAGAATTTTTCATTGTTTTAGTTTTCAGTTAAATTTTTGTAATTTTAACTGGTAAGAACTAATACTCTAACAAAGGATATTACTGTATCTCACTACATCAGAATAATACTGCAGCAACAACACATGAACAAGAGGAAAAAAAAACTTAAATTGCAAAGGAAATGCGCCATATACAGCTGCAAAACACAGTGTTCATACAAGCATCTGCCAACAGCAAAATGTGTCAAAGGCTTTAGGAAGTCTATGCAGTGCTTCATAACAACAAATTGCCTCCGATGAGCATGATGTCACAACTGTTTACATTAGATTCATTTGAGCAGTTGCGAGCCAACTCATGCGCATGCGCAGTTGAGTCGCGTTTGAGTAGTACCTTCTCCCACTTCTTAGCTACAGAAGTGTGGTGTTATAGATGTATAAGCAGTAGCAGCAAGCAGTCAGATGCTACCTGGAGAAGTTTTGCCGCCAGATTCATGCACGCGCAACAGTCCCGGATCAAGGGGCGGGGGACCAAACAGTGGTATCTGTCCTGGGCAGGGGGGGGGGGGCACCAAATTCATATTCTTGAAGAAAAAAAACCTTGTTTCACAAAGCGCCTAGCATCCAGTGCACAGTGGTCTATCAATTATTCATACGATTTTGAAATGCACCCCTGTTGGATTTTGAACATTTTTGAACACATTCTAAGTTGATTCCTGAATGAATCATAAGTTGATTTTTGAATGTGTTGCATCTAGAAATAAACTTTCCTGCAGACAAAAGGGGACAGGGCTATATGAACTAAGTGGAATAAAGCCAAATGGGTGAATGCTAACTGCTGTTTATGTGGTTCACTGGGTTTGCGAATGATCAGTATTGTAATAATTACTAGCAAAATCTATAGATTCAGTCTATCAGAGTGGAAGTAAATGACCAACAGGGATAACAGGTTCGAAAGATTAAGTGTTATCTTCTCGATGTATCCAAGAAAATGAAATTTTGACACAAAATTTTGGGCCAGACTGCTAAACTAGTAAGGGCCAGTTGTACAGTCCCCAACTAGCATCCGCTTAAGTTCTGTTCTGGGAGTAGCACTGAAAACGCATTGTGATAAACCCTGACCGGAGCATAAATGGGGATAACTAAAGTGTTGACTGTGGCAGGGTTAGTGAAGTCAACCGGAGAAAGTTTTGACACTGGCAGGAATAGTCACAGAATTAGTGATGACAAGATTGTTTGTTAGAACGAGAAAGGAGAGGAAACGGGGACATCACACAAATTATGGAAGAATATGACTGTTCAAAATTTATATAAAAATTTTATACTACTACTTTTCGATCTCATGCTTGAGAAGCTGCAGCATATGAATGAAATGTGAAACTATTTCCTGATATAAAGCTTTTTGCTTGTAGTAGGTCTAATAGGCATTTGATATTGGTACTTCGTGAATTATATTCTGTCGTGTTATAAAAATGACCATTTGTGCCAAAACAATCTCGTTTATTTGGTGTGCGTTACAATTACTGCAATATTAGGCAGGCCTATTTCGTTTTATCTAGCAAACAGTGACAAACTACATGTAATCAAATCGAGAAACCATACCAGTCTTTGGTACTATTTTTTCAGTATTAGACGATGACATTTCATTTTTTGATGGAGCAAAAAGTTTTACAAAGTTTACACCATGTAAAGCTGTAGCAATATTAGAAAGAAAAAAAAAAGGTAGGACTTAAGGATTGAATAAATCTGTACTGTCTTGCTTGTCTCATCTTTACTGGTTTTATGTGTGCTATATTTAATTTTATGTCACACAAAACAGCAAGTTATTAGCTAATAGGTAATAAAGAGTGCAAATTTTCTGAAGAGTTCTTGCTCTCCCAATTACAAGTAATCCCATCCAGTATTAATTGCAAGGGATTTTCTTTTCTTTTCTTTTTTTTTTTTAAAAAAGAAAAAAAAGCAAAGAAAAGAAAAGGGCAGGAGTCAAACTAGCTGACTGGGAGCAGGAGAGACACCACAGGAAATTTTAATTTCTACTGTCCTGAATATAGTTTGATGGCATCCATTACAAAATATTACATGTTTGAATTCCACAGAGCGAAATACAGTGACATAAGATAGAAGAATACTTTGTGAAGAAGCATGGCACTGCACCTAGGCCCACTTAAGACCAAATAACATGTCTTACGTTTCCTCGAACACATATACTTTATGTATCAGATTCTTCAGAAAGATGTGCGCTACGAAATGAACATATTTTTGAAAAGTCGATTTTTTAAAAAATTTTTGTCGGCCTACCTCAAACGCTTGAGGGAGGGATCATAGATATGGGGCTGATGCACAGGAGGTGGGGAGGTGGGTGGTCTCCACGTTACCCGTGTTTACGTTTAGTGATTTTGCTGCTTCCTCTCCGTTTATTGTTCTCTCGTCAAATGAAAACAAAACAGATTTCTGTGGTCAGGAGCTTTCAAGTGAATTAAAATACGTTCACATAATTATGGAAGGCTAAAATATGTTATTAGTTTGAGATTTTATTTTATTTACATCTTTCTGATAGTCAAGCAATAATCGCCTTGTAGAACAATGAAGTTATTTTTGTCAGTTTTCTAAAGAAATTTGGATTTTATTAATCTTTTCTGCTGAGGCATTTGAAACAAAGTGTTTAATTCCACACTATTGGCCTGTTTCAACTGTTCACTGTACTTTTTGTCTTCTAACATGTATAGCACTATGCCATAATAAAGAACTAAACAAAAGACAATACACTACTGGTACTCCAAGAAAATTTATTCCCGTATCTAGACATACAAATGTGCACTTTAAGCCAAAATATGCTTTTTAGTATGGTTCACGAAATTCCGATGCTCTTTTAGTATCATCTAATGTTTTGTTTCTTTTATGACATAATGTAAGATCTTTTAATGTTTTAACGTACCAACATATGAGGTTCCTGTGTCATCGTAGCTACACAATCGCGGTGACACCAGTTATGTGGCGCTCTCCGGCAACTGCTGAAACGAACATATTTCTAACAGGTCGCAGGAAAATAGTGCGAATGGTTATTTGAGAAAAGCTTTACTTAAAGTAAATTACCTTTCCTGCAAGGCGAACAGTGTGCAGGAATGTACGATGAAGTTTTCAAATCATAGAGTATTTGACTCTCATTTAAAAATCAACTCTTTGAGGATGACCATTTAGAAGAATTTCAAACCCAAAAGGTCAGACATTTATGTCGTCGTTAAAAATTTAACTGGCATGTTTCTGTGATGTGCCTTGAAGTGGGGGAAAAAAAGAAAAAAAAAATCAACATGTGTGAAAGCTTAGCTTCTCTTGCAGCTTATTAATTTTTTGAAACCAATGTTATGTGTGAAAGCTTTTCTGTTCCTGTAATAACACTATGTATATTAATTTAAACGATTAACTTTTCCTATTTGTGTACTTAACAGTGATGTTGCTATTGGCTGACTACATCTTGTGTCCTATGCTCTGAATATCTTCTGTCATCAGCTGGCGAGATCACGTGACATGAGCTATGACTGGCTTACAAAAGCACATCACAATTTCGATTTCAATGCTTTGGAAAGTAACATGCGGTGTTCGGTGGAATTTGAATATATACTTTCGTAATATGAAAATATGCAGTGTACCTGTTGCTGTCCTTCAATGATCTTTCCAAACGTGTTTTTTTCCCGAGTTTCATTTTCTAAAGTTCCAGGAAATTCTACGCTGGTGTATAAAACCATAACCATTCAAAGGATTGATGTGTTTTACAGTTCTGAGGAAAAGTATACTGTCACTTAACAGGGAAAAAGTGTATTTTCACCCAGGAGAAAGTGTATTTTTAACCGGTAAATCCGGGAATTTTTTTTTTCCTTGTCTGTGTATACACCCTGAAAGGAGTGCCCCCTTCGTCACCCAATACCGCCCCAAACTGGAACATCTGAACCACATCTTACATAAGGGCACTGATTGTCTGTCATCATGCGCTGATTTGAGGGACTTCCTTCCCAACTCCACAACATCCGAGTCCATCCCTGTGCCACTCTCAATCCCAATCCCTTGCCACAGGGATCATAAATATATGGAAGACCCAGTTGCAAGACCTGCCTGATCCAACCGCCCAGCACTTCTTATTCGAGTCCTGCCATGGGCTTATTCTACGCCATTAGAGGCTGGGCGACCTGTAAAAGCAGTCATGTCATATACCAGCTCTGCTGCAATCATTGCACAGCTTTTTGTGTTTGTGTGACTACCAACTTAATTTCCACCAGGAAGAATGGCCAGTGACAAACTGTGGCTACCAGCAAAGTGGGCCACCCTGTGGCACAACATGCACCCGAACATAACATGCTTGATTTCAATTGCTGCTTCACAACCTGTGCCATCTGTATCCTCCCCTTCACCACTAGCTTTTATGGACTTCACAGATGGGAGTTATCCTTACAACACGTTCTCCACTCCCAAAATTAACCATTTTTCAACTTACAGTAACCTACTATTTCCACATCCTCCACCCAACAGTTTCCACCCCCTCTGTCCCATCACCTCCTACCAGTTCACATCCCCTCACCCTCATTGTGTGCTGCTACCTGCCAATGCACCAACTGATCTTATCCCCTTCTCTGCTCCTCTGGTTTTATGCTCTCCATATCTGACCCCCCCCCCCTCCCCCCCCCCCCCCCCAGTCTCCCAACATTGTGCTTGCTAGCCTTGTCCTGCTGCCATCTACCATAGTCCCTACACACTTCACCAGACAGCATTCTTCTCTCCCCCACCTGTACTCTGCTGTCCCTATCCCTTCCCCACCCCACTCCGGATTGCTGCTTTTGTTCAATGCGAGAGTTGCATTCTGGCCACAGCAGCTGTGTGTGTGTGTGTGTGTGTGTGTGTGTGTGTGTGTGTGTGTGTGTGTGTGTGTGAGAGTTATGCCTGCTTGTGTGAATGTGTGTGTATTTTCATTTCTGATGAAGGCTTTGGTCACAAGTTCAATGTGTGACAGTCTTTTCATTATGTGTTCCTGCAACTTGACGTGAAATATTTATGTTGTTAGCCTGTTCTCATTCATTCGGTAGAGGTACCCAATGAAGATTTGCCTTTGCTTTGCCATTACTTCTGATATTTTCATAGCTCTCCTTGTTACATTTTCCAACCATTTATAGTTTGTGTGGAAGCCACTATTTTTCTAGTAATCCAGCTTTCAAGTATTTCTATTCTGTCCAGCTTATAGTTCATCCTTAGCATTTACATGCACTTAAATATGCTGGTCTTACTGCTATGGTATAGTGTTTTAGTTTTGTTTTTCTGGATATGCATGTTTTGTGCAAGATATTTTTTGTCAAGTAATATAGTATACTCTTCCCATTTTGTTAGCTCTTACACCTATTGCAAATTTTTCTAGTCCATTCTGCTGTATGTTTTGTCCAAGATATTACGAATGATGATGGAAATAGGATCACACTTGAGGAAGTGGAGAAAATGGTTAATAGATTGCAGTGCAATAAAGCGGCTGGGTTGGATGAAATTAAGTCAGAACTCATCAAATACAGTGGAATGTCAGGTCTTAAATGGCTACACAGGATAATTAAAATGGCGTGGGAGTTGGGACAGGTTCCATCAGACTGGGCGAAAGCAGTAATCACACCAATCTTTAAACATGGAAACAGAAAAGATTGTAACAATTACAGAGGTATCTCTTTAATTAGTGTTGTGGGTAAAATCTTCTCAGGTATTGTTGAAAGGAAAGTGCAAGTGTTAGTTGAGGGCAAATTGGATGAAAATGAATGTGGGTTTAGGTCTCTTAGAGGTTGTCAGGACCAAATCTCTATCTTACGGCAAATAATGGAGAAGTGTTACGAGTGGAACAGGGAATTGTATCTATGCTTCATAGATCTAGAAAAGGCATATGACTGGGTTCCTAGGAGGAAGTTATTGTCTGTTCTACGAGATTATGGAATAGTAACCAAACTTGCAAGCAATTAAAGGTCTTTACATAGATAGTCAGGCAGCAGTTAGAGTTGACGGTAAATTGAGTTCATGGTTCAGAGTAGTTTCAGGGGTAAGACAAGGCTGCAACCTGTCTCCACTGTTGTTCATATTATTTATGGATCATACATTGAAAACAATAGACTGGCTGGGTGATATTAAGATATGTGAACACAAAATAAGCAGTCTCGCATATGCGGATGACTTAATTGTGATGGCATATTCAATTGAAAGTTTGCAAAGTAATATTTCAGAGCTAGACCAGAAATTTAAGGACTATGGTATGAAGATTGGCATCTCCAAAACGAAAATAATGTCAGTGGGAAAGAGATATAAACGGATCGAGTGCCAAATAGGAGGAACAAAGTTAGAACAGATGGACAGTTTCAAGTACTTAGGATGCATATTCTCACAGGATGGCAACATAGTGAAAGAACTGGAAGAGAGGTGTAGCAAAGCTAATGCAGTGAGCGCTCAGCTACGATCTACTCTCTTCTGCAAGAAGGAAGTCAGTACCAAGACTAAGTTATCTGTGCACCGTTCAGTCTTTCGACCAACTTCGTTGTATGGTAGCGAAAGCTGGGTGGATTCAGGTTACCTTATGAATAAGGTTGAGGTTACGGATATGAAAGTAGCTAGGATGATTGCAGGTACTAGTAGATGGGAACAATGGCAGGAGGGTGTCCACAATGAGGAAATCAAAGAAAAACTGGGAATGAACTCTATAGATTTAGCAGTCAGGGTGAACAGGCTTAGATGGTGGGGTCATGTTACACGCATGGGAGAAGAAAGGTTACCCAAGAGACTCATGGGTGCAGCAGTAGAGGGTAGGAGGAGTCGGGGTAGACCAAGGAGAACGTACCTGGATTCGGTTAAGAATGATTTTGAAGTAATAGGCTTAATGTCAGAAGAGGCACCAATGAATAGGGGATCATGGAGGAATTTTACAAGGGGGACTATACTCCAGACTGAAAACTGAAAGGCATAGTCAGTCTTAAATGATGATGATGATGATGATGATTTAAATTTACTAAATCATTCTATTTTATAAGTTTGTGTTTGTGTATTTTGGTGGATTTTTTGTATGAGTTTTGCTTTTCCGGTTGAATGTGTGACTTGTGAGACTAGTTCTACACTGTGTTCTTTCCAGAAGATGGATTTATTGAATTTTTTCCATTTTATTTGTTTATTTTTAAACATGTTCTGCTGGCAAGATATTACTGTTTAAAAGACATGTTTTATTTTATCTGTCATAGAAAGTAATGTGTAGAATAGCAACAACCTTAATTCTTATGTTTCATGTAGGCATGTGTCTCCTGCACCTGAATGAAAGGGTTAAAGCAAAAGAATGCATTTCGAAGGCCATTGATTTGAGCCGCCAGGAATGTTCCTACGTAGCACTTGCAAAAATATACCTGCTTGAGAACGATATTGGTGCTGCAGTTAATGTATATAATGCAGCATGCAGGTAAGCATTTCTTGTTGTTTATAACTAAGTATGATACAGGGAGAATGGTAAACATGTAAAATTTGGTGGGTATAAATTACTAATGAACATCTGTATCTTAAAAAATCTTGTAAATAGTAAGCATGTAGCCATATCTGCAAATGAATGTGTAATGTGAGTGTAAACTGACTTGTTCAACAGCATTACAATTCACCTTACAAATAGTCCATCGAACATGAAACAAACAAACTAACTAACTTATGAGGTGGTGGTTTGTACTAATTAAGACACTCACCACAGCATTCCTCGGACACCTGACAAGTCCTACAGTTCCAGAAATGCTCTGCCAAGCCTCTAGGCCATCACAATCTGTCCTCGGTCAAACTCAGATAGATTGCGTGCTTTCCCCTTTCTGCACACAGACAGCATGCTCACTGATACTATGTGCACTGTGCGTGTGTCTGACTAGCATTCATTCCTCGCCAGATGGTGCTGCTATCACCTGGGTGGGTTTATGTCGCTAGTAGGTTGGTGGTCGTAATGTTCTGGCTGATCAGTTTAAGTAGATGGTGCTATAACTGAGTAATCAATTCAATCCCCCAAATTCCTCAACATGCAAACTAAACTTACATCCACAAAAAGAACCACAATCCACCACCTAAAAACTGATCCTGACCTTATAATCCTACCTGATGACAAAGGCTCCACCACAAGGATTTCCTGGCAGAAGGACTTCATCACCTGTCAGATTCATACACCTACAATCCCCGCCACAGTGATCCCATCCCAGAAATCCAGCAGGATCTCCAGTCTCTCCTCAAATCCTGAGGCCCATCCCAGAACCTCTCCCCAGAGTCCATCTCTCTTCTCACCCCTGCTATTCCCTGCTTACCTCCTACATGCTTCCTAAAGTCTATAAACCCAGCCGTCCGGGACATCCCATTATGGCCAGTCCCTGTGCCCCCACTGAGAGAATATCTGCTCTTGTAGACAACACCTTCGACCTATTATCCACAACCTCTCTTGCTATATAAAAGATATCAACCATTTCCTCCTCCAACTCTCCACAGTTTCTGTTCCTTTACCACACAGTGTCCTCATCATGACTATTGTGAGGCCTCCATTTACCCTAACACTCCTAATGCCAATGGCCTTACAACTATTGAACTCTACTTTTCCAAACGCCTGATGAATTCCAAACTCACCACTCACCAGCTCCTTTGTAGTCACCATGACCAACTATATTCTCACCCACAATTACCTCTCCTTTGAAGACACTACCTACAAACAAATCTGGGGTATGACCATGGGCTCCCATATGGCACCATCTTGCGCCAACCTATTCATGGCCATCTAGAGGAATCTTCCCTAAACACCCAGCATTTGGATGAGGGTAAGGATGCCCTATCTACATTCCTCCAGAACCTCAACCTCTTCTTCCCCATTCATTTCACCTGGTCCTACTCAACCCACGAAGTCACCTTCCTCAATGTTTATCCCCATCTCAAAGATGGCTATATCGGTATCTCTGTCCATATCAAACCTACCAACTACCAGCAGTCTCTCCACTTTGACAGCTGCCTCCCACTCCATACGGCCTACACACCCATGGCCATCGCATCTGTAGTAACGAGCGGTCCCTCTCTAAATAAATCAAGGGTCTCACTGAGGCCTTTACAGATTGTAATTACCCTCGCAACCTTCTGCAATCTTCCGTGTATTAGCTTTCCAGTTAGCCAACACCTCCCAAAGTCCCACCATTTGGCTACAGAGGAGCATTCCCCTTGTGACTCGGTACCACCCAGGTCTGGAGCAACTGAATTACATTCCCCACCAGGGTTTTGACTATTTATTGTTGTGCCCTGAAATGAGAACTGTCTTACCCACTATCCTTCCCACCCCTGCCACAGTGGTATTCCACCACCTGCCGAACCTACTAAATGTCCTCGTCCATCCCTACACAACCCCTGCTCCCAACCCCTTGCCTCATGGCTCATATCCCTGTAATAGACCTAGATGCAAGACCTGTTCCATACATCCTCCCACCACCACCTATTCCAGTCCGGTCACAAACATTACCTATCCCATCAAAGTCTGGGCTAAACTGCAACCACCATGCTGCACCCTATGTGGGCATGACAACCAACAAGCTATCTGTCTGCGTGAATGGCCACTGACAAGCTGTGACCAAGAAACAACTGTACCACCCTGTTGCTGAGCACACTGCCCAACATGACCTTCATTTCAGTGACTTCTTCACAGCCTGTGCCATCTGAATCCTTCCCACCAGGACCACTTTTCTGAATTGCGCTCATGAGAACTCTCCCTGCGGTATATCCTGTGTTCCTGTAACCCTCCTGGCCTCAGTCTTCGTTAGCCATTGTTCTTACCCATCTAGCCCCCTTCCCTGTTCCCTCTCCAGTGCTACACAGCTCTCTATTCCATCAATGCACCCAGTCTTTTTACTTCTCTTCTTTTCCACTACGCCCCCCCCCCCTCCCCCCTCGCCAACTCACCATCTAACCTCCCAATTGCATTTAGCTGCCCTAGTCTCCACCTCATCCCTGCATGCTCCCAGCAGCACTTTGCTGTCCCCCACCTCTACCCAGCCATCTCTCCCCCTCCCCTTCCCAGCCTTCCTTGCTCCTACACAGTTGCCTCTCCCATAATGCACTGCTGCTTGCAGTCTGGCTCCATGGCTGCAGCTGCCTGAGACTGTGGTCATATGTGTGTAAGTTGTGTTTGCATAAGTGTGTGTGTTTTTTGTGTATTTTTGACAAAGGCCTTGTTGGCTGAAAACTAACATTCTGACAGTCTTTTTGTTGTGCATTTCTGCGACTCAGCATCTCCGCTATATGGTGAGTAACAACTATCCTTTTCATAATATTATTACAGTAATCAAACACATTTACTTATCTATTGAGAAGCAGTCATGTGGAACACAACATGCATTTCCAGTCTCTGAATAAAGTCTTTTGTCAGCTCAGTACTAAACTATCTTTCTAGCTGCTCTGGTTCTTGTGGACCTAACTAGCTATGACATCGACAGCCTCTGTCCAGTGAAGCCGAGCTGCCGAACTGAGGAGACGATCTGCACTGACGAACTCACCTCTGAGCACTGCTGTTGACGTCCTTTATGTGAGTGCTGGAGGGGGCATTGTGTAGTGTAGTCTTCCCAGAGAGGGGAAGCGTGGCACCAGATTTGCATATACTGCCATGCTGGCACCGCCACTCAGTGTCCACAGATATTATTGTTTATGCTGGCAAGCATCTGACAGCCAGTGCACGAGTGGTGTCATTTGATGACACGACAAAAACTGTAAAGGGGTGAAGTCCAGGGACCTTGGTCTTCAAGAGAAGTGACCATTACTGACAATCTTCCGGGGAATGTTAGGTTTACATGATCTGTCACCTTACAACTAGAACATACAGAGACCTATATGCTGGAAGAACATACCCATCCTCCCAGTTGAACGAACTCCTTCCAATAAGTATATTATTCTAGAATACCAGGTACACCAAGAGCACTTGTAACAACCAATCTCGTCATCTCTGATATTTCAGAATAATGAAACACGTCAGATCACCCCCCAGCAGTTGACACAATGTCATCTTCCAATAATGATGGAAGCTCATTTTCAAGTAAGTCTGGGTAACAGGACCCTGTAAGGTGATGAGATAACACATCAAGTCCAATCTACAGGTTGCTTATCATCACACATAACACATTTACAGAGAAGTGTTCGCCGAAAATGTGTACCCAAAAGCATTTGAGTTTTTTTCGGACCACAGATTTGAGTTAGAGTGTAATTGATACCATCATGGATGAAAGAGCAAACAGTATTAATTGGGCTATTCAACCATTTGCAACTATCCAGTGACAACATTCCAATTGTATACCTTCTCACTGTCAAAGGTACTGAATACACTGAAAATGATATGGGTGGACACCCCACATACATAATGTCCACTATATTCTTTTATATGTGTAGAAATTCTGCACATGCTTGTTGAAGGACTATGTTCTACCAACTAAATAATGTCTTATGTGTTATCAATGATTAGTTCATTTGAACTCTCAGATAAAACATGATGCAAGGTTGTGCATCAATCTGTCACAGTTTAGTGAAAATACAAGGAAACACTCTTGAATCTGATCAATCTAGATATAGTAGGGGTCAGTGAAGTGAAGTGAAGTGGAAGGAAGACAAGGATTTCTGGTCAGATGAGTATCGGGTAATATCAACAGCAGCAGAAAATGGTATAACAGGTGTAGGATTCGTTATGAATAGGAAGGTAGGGCAGAGGGTGTGTTACTGTGAACAGTTCAGTGACCGGGTTGTTCTAAACAGAATCGACAGCAGACCAACACCGACAATGATAGTTCAGGTATACATGCCGACGTCGCAAGCTGAAGATGAACAGATAGAGAAAGTGTATGAGGATATTGAAAGGGTAATGCAGTATGTAAAGGGGGACGAAAATCTAATAGTCATGGGCGACTGGAATGCAGTTGTAGGGGAAGGAGTAGAAGAAAAGGTTACAGGAGAATATGGGCTTGGGACAAGGAATGAAAGAGGAGAAAGACTAATTGAGTTCTGTAACAAGTTTCAGCTAGTAATAGCGAATACCCTGTTCAAGAATCACAAGAGGAGGAGGTATACTTGGAAAAGGCCAGGAGATACGGGAAGATTTCAGTTAGATTACATCATGGTCAGACAGAGATTCCGAAATCAGATACTGGATTGTAAGGCATACCCAGGAGCAGATATAGACTCAGATCACAATATAGTAGTGATGAAGAGTAGGCCGAAGTTCAAGACATTAGTCAGGAAGAATCAATACGCAAAGAAGTGGGATACGGAAGTACTAAGGAATGATGAGATACGTTTGAAGTTCTCTAACGCTATAGATACAGCAATAAGGAATAGCGCAGTAGGCAGTACAGTTGAAGAGGAATGGACATCTCTAAAAAGGGCCATCGCAGAAGTTGGGAAGGAAAACATAGGTACAAAGAAGGTAGCTGCGAAGAAACCATGGGTAACAGAAGAAATACTTCAGTTGATTGATGAAAGGAGGAAGTACAAACATGTTCCGGGAAAATCAGGAATACAGAAATAAAAGTCGCTGAGGAATGAAATAAATAGGAAGTGCAGGGAAGCCAAGACGAAATGGCTGCAGGAAAAATGTGAAGACATCGAAAAAGATATGATTGTCGGAAGGACAGACTCAGCATACAGGACAGTCAAATCAAAACAACCTTTGGTGACATTAAAAGCAATGGTGGTAACATTAAGAGTGCAACGGGAATTCCACTGTTAAATGCAGAGGAGAGAACAGAAAGGTGGAAAGAATACATTGAAAGCCTCTATGAGGGTGAAGATTTGTCTGATGTGATAGAAGAAGAAACAGGAGTCGATTTAGAAGAGATAGGGGATGCAGTATTAGAATCGGAATTTAAAAGAGCTTTGGAGGACTTACGGTCAAATAAGGCAGAAGGGATAGATAACATTCCATCAGAATTTCTAAAATCATTGGGGGAAGTGGCAACAAAATGACTATTCACGTTGGTGTGTAGAATATATGAGTCTGGCGACATACCATCTGACTTTTGGAAAAGCATCATCCATACAATTCCGAAGACGGCAAGAGCTGACAAGTGCAAGAATTATCGCACAATCAGCTTAACAGCTCTTGCATCGAAGCTGCTTACAAGAATAATATACAGAAGAATGGAAAAGAAAATTGAGAATGCGCTAGGTGACGATCAGTTTGGCTTTAGGAAAAGTAAAGAGACGAGAGAGGCAATTCTGACGTTACGGCTAATAATGGAAGCAAGGCTAAAGAAAAATCAAGACACATTCATAGGGTTTGTCGACCTGGAAAAAGCGTTCGACAATATAAAATGGTGCAAGCTGTTCGAGATTCTGAAAAAAGTAGGGGTAAGCTATAGGGAGAGACGGGTCATATACAATATGTACAACAACCAAGAGGGAATAATAAGAGTGGACGATCAAGAACGAAGTGCTCGTATTAAGAAGGGTGTAAGACAAGGCTGTAGCCTTTGGCCCCTACTCTTCAATCTGTACATTGAGGAAGCAATGATGGAAATGAAAGAAAGGTTCAGGAGTGGAATTAAAATACAAGGTGAAAGGATATCAATGATACGATTCGCTGATGACATCGCTATCCTGAGTGAAAGTGAAGAAGAATTAAATGATCTGCTGAACGGAATGAACAGTCTAATGAGTACACAGTATGGTTTGAGAGTAAATCGGAGAAAGACAAAGGTAATGAGAAGTAGTAGAAATGAGAACAGCGAGAAACTTAACATCAGGATTGATGGTCACGAAGTCAATGAAGAGTTTGGGCAGAGATGGATGGAGCAAGGAGGACATCAAAAGCAGACTCGCTATTGCAAAAAAGGCATCTCTGCCCAAACTCTTTGTCTTTAAATATGTCTGCTTGTGTCTGTATATGTGTGGATAGATATGTGTGTGTGTGTGCGAGTGTACACCCGTCCTTTTTTCCCCCTAAGGTAAGTCTTTCCGCTCCCGGGATTGGAATGACTCCTTACCCTCTCCCTTAAAACCCACATCCTTTCGTCTTTCCCTCTCCTTCCCTCTTTCCTGATGAGGCAACAGTTTGTTGCGAAAGCTTGAATTTTGTGTGTATGTTTGTGTTTGTTTGTGTGTCTGTCGACCTGCCAGCACTTTCATTTGGTAAGTCACATCATCTTTGTTTTTAGATATATTTTTCCCATGTGGAATGTACCTCCTCTCATTGCACACAAACCCAGTCTCTCCCATCTACTCAATCTCCCACTTCCAGCTCCACTCCCTCCAAAACCTCAAAATTCCAATCAACACAATCTAGAACCACAACACCCTAACTCAGTAGTTAACCTTTCCTCCAAACCTCTCTCCCAATCCGAAACATCTGTCCTATCCAAAGGCCTCACCTTCAGCCCCACTCCCAGATTCAACCAAACAGCCCTCGTCAAAGATTTACTGTCCTACACCCGTACACTCTGCTGGAAATATCACTTTGCCACGAAGAAAAATGATCCTAATCCTAATCCTACTCCTAATGATCCAACTCCCCAGGACACCATCCAAATTGAACCCTGCCTGGAACAGTTCCATCCTCCATCGCAGCGGGACCCACCTCCTCTTCCTCAAAACCACCCTCTCCAAACCTTCCAGGAATTTCTGACTTCCAGCCTTGCATCTCAATCCTTCTTAAAAAACCTTAATCCTACTCCCAACATCACCACTGCTGAAGCCCAGGCTATCCGTGATCTGAAGGCTGACCGATCCATCGTCATTCTTCCGGCGGACAAGGGTTCCACGACCGTGGTACTTGATCATCGGGAGTATGTGGCTGAGGGACTGCGTCAGCTTTCAGACAACACCACATACAAAGTTTGCCAAGGTAACCCCATTCCCGATGTCCAGGCGGAGCTTCAAGGAATCCTCAGAACCTTAGGCCCCCTGCAAAACCTTTCACCTGACTCCATCAACCTCCTGACCCCACCGACACCCCGCACCCCTACCTTCTACCTTCTTCCTAAAATCCACAAACCCAATCATCCCAGCCGCCCCATTGTAGCTGGTTACCAAGCCCCCACAGAACGTATCTCTGCCTACGTAGATCAACACCTTCAACCTATTACATGCAGTCTCCCATCCTTCATCAAAGACACCAACCACTTTCTCGAACGCCTGGAATCCTTACCCAATCTGTTACCCCCGGAAACCATCCTTGTAACCATTGATGCCACTTCCTTATACACAAATATTCCGCACGTCCAGGGCCTCGCTGCGATTGAGCATTTCCTTTCATGCTGATCACCTGCCACCCTACCTAAAACCTCTTTCCTCATCACCCTAGCCAGCTTCATCCTGACCCACAACTTCTTCTCTTTTGAAGGCCAGACATACCAACAATTAAAGGGAACAGCCATGGGTACCAGGATGGCCCCCTCGTACGCCAACCTATTCATGGGTCGCTTAGAGGAAGCCTTCTTGGTTACCCAGGCCTGCCAACCCAAAGTTTGGTACAGATTTATTGATGACATCTTCATGATCTGGACTCACAGTGAAGAACAACTCCAGAATTTCCTCTCCAACCTCAACTCCTTTGGTTCCATCAGATTCACATGGTCCTACTCCAAATCCCATGCCACTTTCCTTGATGTTGACCTCCACCTGTCCAGTGGCCAGCTTCACACGTCCGTCCACATCAAACCCACCAACAAGCAACAGTACCTCCATTACGACAGCTGCCACCCATTCCACATCAAACGGTCCCTTCCCTACAGCCTAGGTCTTCGTGGCAAACGAATCTGCTCCAGTCCGGAATCCCTGAAGCATTACACCAACAACCTGACAACAGCTTTCGCATCCCGCAACTACCCTCCCGACCTGGTACAGAAGCAAATAACCAGAGCCACTTCCTCATCCTCTCAAACCCAGAACCTCCCACAGAAGAACCACAAAAGTGCCCCACTTGTGACAGGATACTTTCCGGGACTGGATCAGATTCTGAATGTGGCTCTCCAGCAGGGATACGACTTCCTCAAATCCTGCCCTGAAATGAGATCCATCCTTCATGAAATCCTCCCCACTCCACCAAGAGTGTCTTTCCGCCGTTCACCTAACCTTCGTAACCTCTTAGTTCATCCCTATGAAATCCCCAAACCACCTTCCCTACCCTCTGGCTCCTACCCTTGTAACCGCCCCCGGTGTAAAACCTGTCCCATGCACCCTCCCACCACCACCTACTCCAGTCCTGTAACCCGGAGGGTGTACACGATCAAAGGCAGAGCCACGTGTGAAAGCACACACGTGATCTACCAACTGACCTTCCTACACTGTGATGCATTCTATGTGGGAATGACCAGCAACAAACTGTCCATTCGCATGAATGGACACAGGCAGACAGTGTTTGTTGGTAATGAGGATCACCCTGTGGCTAAACATGCCTTGGTGCACGGCCAGCACATCTTGGCACAGTGTTACACCGTCCGGGTTATCTGGATACTTCCCACCAACACCAACCTATCCGAACTCCGGAGATGGGAACTTGCTCTTCAATATATCCTCTCTTCCCGTTACCCACCAGGCCTCAATCTCTGCTAATTTCAAGTTGCCGCCACTCATACCTCACCTGTCATTCAACATCATCTTTGCCTCTTCACTTCCGCCTCGACTGACATCTCTGCCCAAACTTTAAATATGTCTGCTTGTGTCTGTATATGTGTGGATGGATATGTGTGTGTGTGTGCGCGCGAGTGTATACCTGTCCTTTTTTCCCCCTAAGGTAAGTCTTTCCGCTCCCGGGATTGCAATGACTCCTTACCCTCTCCCTTAAAACCCACATCCTTTCGTCTTTCCCTCTCCTTCACTCTTTCCTGATGAGGCAACAGTTTGTTGCGAAAGCTTGAATTTTGTGTGTATGTTTGTGTTTGTTTGTGTGTCTGTCGACCTGCCAGCACTTTCATTTGGTAAGTCACATCATCTTTGTTTTATATATATCTGCTTGTGTCTGTATATGTGTGGATGGATATGTGTGTGTGTGCGAGTGTATACCCGTCCTTTTTTCCCCCTAAGGTAAGTCTTTCCGCTCCCGGGATTAGAATGACTCCTTACCCTCTCCCTTAAAACCCACATCCTTTCGTCTTTCCCTCTCCTTCCCTCTTTCCTGATGAGGCAACAGTTTGTTGCGAAAGCTTGAATTTTGTGTGTATGTTTGTGTTCGTTTGTGTGTCTGTCGACCTGCCAGCACTTTCATTTGGTAAGTCACATCATCTTTGTTTTTAGATATATTTTTCCTATGTGGAATGTTTCCCTCTATTATAACTATACACACACACACACACACACACACACACACAATGGGAAAGTCTACATAGTCACATCAAACGTCAGAGGAGTTTCGTCCACCTTCGCTGTTTGGCTTAGTTCCATAACTGGTTTTCTTTCGATGTTGAATGATAAAGAGATGGAAAGATAATATTTTCTCTTCATACTCTTGTGGCATTTTCTGAGATATTTGGGTTTTTGTTCACATGCTAAGTCCATGACACTTCATAAACCTGTAACACCAACCAACTCCACCATTACAGTCTGTTAAGTTCCATTATGGTGCTAGCTTATAAGCATGTATTTAAATCATTTCTGTATTAATTCCAATGCCATATAGACAGAGTCCTTGAATCCATGTCAATATGTCACCTAGTTTTGGCCATTTTGCATTCAGTCCTCTATTTGTACATTTAGTCTTCCTCCTTTCTTCTTCTTCTTCTTCTTCTTCTTCTTTTTTTTCCTAGCCTGCCAAATTGTGAATAGTTTTTCCTGTTGGTGGAGGACCAAATTGTCCCTCAGCTGATCTGTTTCCAAGTTCTTCTGCATATGCTATTACTTTCAATTTATATCATCATATGAATACCTTTTATTTTTTTTCCATTACAAAACTAGCTACTAACAAAAATATTGTAGTGTTACCGATAACACAAATCACTTTCAATTCAAATTCACTGGCACCGTAGACTGCAATGACACATTATAGGGTAGACAGTGTTCTGGGTTTGTGACAGCGGGGCGGGAGGAGATAGTGTTAGCAAGCTTGTGAATCCCTGCAACTTGTGTTGGTGACATTGGTTTACTGTTGCTGTCAGTTGAATCCAATGTTGTCAGATTGAGATAGGTTTCCTGTGGCATCGAGTATATGGCCCTTGTAAGACTGACAGGAATTTTACATGAAACACTGGACATTTTTATATTAATTTCAAGCATAAGATGCACCTGAATTTTGGTGGCAATTTTCTAAAGAAAAAAGTGCGTCTTATGGTCCGTAAAATATGATAAGTAAAAATCATTTACTTAACTCAAGGAGTTGCTGAACACAAATGCAGACAGATCCAAACTGAGTATCTAGAAGATTCCAGGTCCATAGCCAAGCCATAATGTACTAATCACTAAGAGAGAGGCTGAGTACTCACATACATAGTAGACACCATGCTGAAGGGGACTGATGATAGCTTGTGATGGCCTCTTATTCATTTTTATTATGATGCTGCCTGCAATGGCCAAGGAGGATGAGTCCTTCGAGAGACCATTAGTTGGCAGCCATGGTTGCTGCATAGCTGCCTGTAATGGTGGTAATAGGAATGTCTGGTGCCAACTTATGTTTTACAAATTGAGACACTCAGCTTGGTGTCTGTGGCAGACAACACTACAGTGATCAGTGATCTTATTCCTTTTCCTGAACTGAAATAATTCACTTATCTCACTGAGTTCTTCAGAACTATTGCCTTCCCTGAAACATATAACATGGTTCAGCCTGGAAAAGCAGTTTAAAAGAAAGGATTCACTTATATGTTTCAATGGGGTGCATAAAATTTACTCTCTCATAGCTGAAAAGAGAGTTCATTCTGTCTGGTCCGACTTAAGCTACTAAATAAAGCAAGGTCTTGGTTAAAGTCTGTACTACTTTAGCCGTACACATACCACTTCCACGTCTGCCCTGATGTGAAAACATACAGTACTTGATCAAAGTTTTACTATTCATGTCATTCACACAGCTTATTACCTATTTGGAAGTCAGCGTAAGTACGGTACTCATGGCCAGTTGTCCAATTGACCATAACTTTAACCAGTCAATAAACAGCTTTAAATTCCACACAGTATTCTTCAGTGTAGTATGCTTAGCCAGTGCTACACACTTCAACACTAGTCAGTAATCTAAAGTTTCTGAAATATGATTGGCTAGTATGTTAAACATCCCCCCCCCCCCCCACCCCAATGGATCATGGACCTTGCCATTGGTTGGGAGGCTTGTGTGCCTCAGCGATACAGATAGCTGTACCACACGTGCAACCACAACAGAGGGGAATCTATAGAGAGGCCAGACAAATGTGCGGTTCCTGATGAGGGGCAGCAGCCTTTTCAGTAGTTGCAGGGGCAACAGTCTGGATGATTGACTGATCTGGCCTTGTAACATCAACCAAAACGGCCTTGCTATGTTGGTACTGCAAATGGCTGAAAGCAAGGGGAAATTACATCTGTAATTTTTCCTGAGGGCATGCAGCTCTACTGTATGGTCAAATATTCTGGAGATAAAATAGACTTCCATTTGGATCTTTGGGCGGGGACTACCCAGGAGGATGTTGTTATCAGGAGAAACAAAACTGGTTTTCTACAGATCGGAGTGTGGAATATCAGATCCCTTAATTGGGCAGGTAGGGTAGAATATTTAAAAAGGGAAATGGATAGGTTAAAATTAGATATAGTGGGTATTAGTGAAGTTTGGTGGCAGGAGGAACAGGACTTTTGGTCAGGTGAACACAGGGTATAAATACAAAATCAAATAGGAGTAATGCAGGAGTAGGTTTAATAATGAATAGAAAAACGGGAATACAGATAAGCTATTATGAACAGCATAGTGAATGCATTATTGTAACCATGACAGACGCAAAGCCTACATCCATCTCAGTAGCACAAGTTTATATGCCAGCTAGTTCTGCAGACGGGGAGAGATTGAGGAAATGTATGATGAGATAAAAGGAATTACTCAGATAGTTAAAGGAAACAAAAATTTAATAGTCATGGGGGGGGGGGGGGGGGTGGACTGAAATTTCATAGTAGGAAAAGGAAGAGAAGGAAAAGTAGTAGGTGAATATGGACTGTGGGAAAGGAATGAAAGAGGATGTTACCTGGTAGAATTTTGCATAGAACATAATTTAATCATAGCTAAAACTTAGTTTAAGAATCATGAAAGAAGGTTGTATATAATGGAAGAGACCTGGAGACACCAGAAGGTTTCAGATTGATTATATAATGGTAAGACATTTCCAGGGGCAGATGTGGACTCTGACCACAATTTATGAACTGCAGATTAAAACTGAAGGAACTGCAAAAAAGGCAGGGTTTTAAGGAAATGGGACCTGGATAAACTGAAAGAACCAGAGAGTTTCAGAGGGAACATTAGGGAATGATTTACAAGAACAGGGGAAAGGAACACAGTAGAAGAAGAATGGGTAGCTTTGAGAGAAGAAATAGTGAAGGCAGCAGAGGATCAAATAGGTAAAAAGAAGGTGGCTAGTAGAAATCCTTGGGTAACAAAAGAGATATTGAATTTAATTGGTGAAAGGAGAAGATGTGAAAAATGCAAAAATGAATCAGGCAGAAGGGAATACAAACGTATGTAACAAATGAGATTGACAGGAAGTGCAAAATGGCTAAGCAGGAATGGCTCGAGGACAAATGTAAGGATGTAGAAGCATATATCACTAGGGGTAAAATAGGTGTTACCTACAGAAAAACTAAAGAGACCTTTGAGAAAAGAGAACCACCTGTATGAATATCAAGAGCTTAAGCAGATAACTGGTCCTAAGCAAAGAAGGGAAAACAGAAAATTGAAAGGAGTATATAGAGAGTCTACACAAGGGAGATGTACTTGAGGACAATATTATGAAATTATGAAAATGGAAGAGGATGTAGATGAAGATGAGAAGGGAGATATGATACT
Source organism: Schistocerca nitens (assembly GCF_023898315.1). Classification (NCBI taxonomy): domain Eukaryota; kingdom Metazoa; phylum Arthropoda; class Insecta; order Orthoptera; family Acrididae; genus Schistocerca; species Schistocerca nitens. The sequence goes on along the minus strand of NC_064619.1, from coordinate 737,195,609 downwards.
GCGTGAAGAATTTGACAAAGCACTGAAAGACTTAAGTTGAAACAAGGCCCCAGTCATAGACACCATTCCGTTAGAGGTACTGATAGCCTTGGAAGAGCAAGCCATAACAAAACTCTTCCATATGGTGAGCAAGATGTATGAGAAAGATGAAATACTCTCGGACTTCAAGAAGAATATAATAATTCCAGTTTAAAAGCAAGTGGGACAGGTGTGAAAATGACCAAACTATCAGTTCAATAACTCACTGTTGTAAAATACTAACATGAGTCTATGACAGAAGAATCGAAAAACTGGTTCAAGCCAACCTCAGGGAAGATCAGTTTGGGTTCAAGGTAAATGTAGGAACACATGATACAATACTGACCTTACAACTTCTCATAGAAATTAGGTTAAGAAAAGAAAAACCTATGCTTATAGAAGTCGTAGGCTTAGAAAAACCTTGTGACAATGTTGACTGGAGTACTCCCTTCCAAATTCTAAAGGTGGCAGGGTTAAAATACAGGGAGCAAAATCCTGTTTATAATTTGTACAGAAACAAGATGGCAGTTATAACAGTCAAGGGGCATGAAAGGGAAGCAGTGGTTGAGAATGGAGTGAGTCAGGGTTATAACCTATTCCTGATGTTATTCAGTCTGTTTATTGGGCACGCAGTAAAGGAAACAAAAGAAAAATTTGGAGTGGGAACTAAAGTCCAAGAAGAAGAAATAAAAACTTTGTGGTTTGCTGCTGACATTATTTTGTCAGAGACAGCAAAGGACTTGGAACAGCAGGAACAGAATAGACAGTGTCTTGAAAAGAGGATATAAGATGACCATCAACAAAAGCAAAACAAGGATAATGGAAAGTAGTCGAATTAAATCAGGTGATGCTGAGGGAATTAGATTAGGAAACAAGACATTTAAAGTAGGAGATGAGCTTTCCTGTTTGGTAAGCAAAATAACTAATGACAGTTGAGGTTGGGAGAATATAAAATGTAGACTGGCAATGAGAAGAAAAGCTTTTCTGAAGAAGAGAAATTTGTTAACATCAAGTATAGATTTAAGTGTCAGGAAGTCTTTTCTGAAAGTATTTGTATGGAGTGTAGCCATGTATGGAAGTGGAACATGGACTATCAATAGCTTAGACAAGAAGAGAATAGAAGTGTTTAAAATGTGGTGCTACAGAAGAATGCTGAAGATTAGATGGGTAGATATATAACTGATGAGGAGGTACTAATTAGAATTTGGGAGAAGAGAAATTTGTTGCACGCCCTGTTTAGAAGAGGGGGATCGTTTGGCATTACACATTCTGAGGCATCAAGGGATCACCAGTATAGTACTGGAGGGCAGGGGGAGGGGGGGGGGGGAGTAAAAATCATGGAGGGATACCAAGAGATGAATATAGTAAGCAGATTCATAAGAATGTAGGTTGCAGTAGTTACTCGGAGATGAAGAGGCTTGCACAGGATAGAGTAGCATGGAGAGCTGCATCAAACCACTCTTTGGACTGAAGATGACACACACACACACACACACACACACACACACACACAGTATGCCATGCTGAATGTTAGCTCAGTGGAAGAAATTACAATTTGCACTATAAGTACCAAAACTTCTAGAAACATCATTTACAGCAGATCTTAGTTTCTGAACTACTCAGTTTCTCAGCAAAATTCATATTAGGATATTTAATGCAAAACAACTGGAGCACTGAGAAGTATGTTGTCATGTTACTTAAGCTGGATCTGTACATCTAGCATATTCAAATGTCTCCTGCTTCCAAAATGCACATTCGTTCTCCTCTCCAATTGGCTGTAGCCAATCAGCTTTGTAGCTATTCTTGAACAACATGCAAAATTCCCTCCTTGATCAATCCTCAACATCAAATTTAATGTAGTCATATGCCATAATATGTGTTTTTCAAAAAGCAAAGAAACTCAAACAAACCCCTCTTTACTTATATTAAGTACAGAAATAAATATTTAGTTTTCAAAATAGCTAAACTGGCTATTTTACATTAAGCATTTCATGCCTTATATGTGACTGGCTACATGATTACATAATTTGATTCATGGGCTTATTCATTAATTATTAACACCCCCTCATTCATTCTGACAGTGTAACAGATGAAAATAATAATGTCAAAATCAAACAATGGAAACTCAGGTAGGAATATCAACAATGCAGGAAAAGGCAGATTGCTTCTTTTTGTACTGAAGACATGTAAGTTGCAGATAGGCACAATTAAAAGACACTTACATAAAGTTTTCGGCCACAGCCTTCATCAGTAAAAGAGAAATATCACACCATTCATGCTCACAAGCAAGCACATCTCATGCACATCTCAGCCCGAGATGCTGGAGTTGGTGGTTATGTATGCTTGCTAGCGTGTATAATGATATGTGTGTTGTTGTTATTTGTTATTTGAAACTGACACCATGACATAAAATATAATTTTATGAACATTAAATTCTGGGGGTAGTCTATTTACTGCTGTCTTGCACGCAGTTGTATGCCAGCCCAGGTAATCCTCCTCATTTCACATTCTGAGCTTGGGACCAGATGGCGATGCAATTATGAAATAAATTGCCTAAAAGTTAATGCTGCAGTTGGAATATCTGGAAGTGAGTGGATTTAGCTGTGAAGGAGTTCTTAGTGACATACTAATGTTTTGCAGATATGAGTACAGTACTTTTATTATCTAGCCTCTCAGATGCCATTACAAATGACTGAATTTTCTAATGAGAAGGGCAGAAAAGTACAGAGGACCAGCACCAATGTTATTTATTTCATTTATAATGATTTCAGTCAAGATCTAAGTGTTGTGATTTATGTTTTCTGAGTGCCTGTATTAAAATTTTCATTAAACAGTGTCATGGGGAATTCTGTTATCGATACTTAGATTTCAGAAACAGTCAGTATGTTTTGTAACTGTGATGTTTAATCTTGGCAAACATGTTTTGTCATTGCTTGTAACAATATAATTAATGTGACGAAAAATTGTTTTGTTTTTCAGCATATACCCAGAAAATTCTGACCTTGCTACAACTCTTGGTTTACTTTACATGAAACTTAGGGAGTATCAGAAAGTATTTGAGAAGTTGGGTTCCGCTTTAGCTAATAACCCATCTTCAGCAAAGGCATTGTTGGCAATGGGTTCTATAATGCAGGTAAGTACCGTAATTTGTATGATGTTCATGTTATTGGGCGAATCTCTTTTGTTTGGATGCAGTCTTTAGTGATCTGAGACGTAAAATTTTTTTTAAAAAAAAACATTAACCTCACAATATCAGTATCATAATCTAACCATGTTCTATATATTTTAAATCAAACAATGGAAAATCCAGGATGGAATGTAACAATGTTAGGGAAAGGAAATTGCTACTCACCATATAGTGGAAATGCTGAGTTGCATATAGGCACAACAAAAAGACTGTTACAATTAAAGCTTTCAGTCAACAAGGACTTTGTTGAAAATAGATCACACACACACACACACACACACACACACACACACACACACACACACACTCACTCACTCACTAACACAAACACAACTCACTCACACATGACTGCAGCTTCTGTGTGGCTTCAGTTGGCTATATGCAACTCAGCATCGCTGCTATATGGTGAGTAGCAACTTTCCTTTTCATATTATTGTTACTTCATATTGTAAAGTTTTTAAAAAATGTTTATTGCTTTTAATGATTTCTCATACCAGATTCCGCAACTATTTCAACTTTTTCAGAAAAACTTAACCCAAAAATTTAAGGATTAGTGGTGAGCATGACTTTCAACAGCAAATGGCATATTCAAATTTTCAGATTCAGGACCTTTCCTACACATCTACATGCCTTTAAAAAGTATGTTGTGTCAATGACAGTTAATGAATTTTTTAGCATAAAGCAATCCCCCACCCCTTTTTGGTAGTACATGTTATGCAAAATGCACTCATATTGCTAGGGTTAATGAACTCAGAAGAAAGATGAAACAGGAAAGATGAAGAAAACCAACTGCTTTCATAAAGAAAATGAAAAATTTACAAATGCAAAATTAACACAGTAAAAGACAAAACTGCTGTATGGGTACTTGGATAGGGCCTTCCTGTGGAAATCCATGATGAAGGAGAGTGTTTTTGGAGTAGTAGTAGCAGGCTCCATTGTATTTGTTACTCGAGTGTCCCTCAAAAACTATGTTGTTTAATTGTTTTGTGTGATATTGTAAGGCATAATCTGCAGACATTTGTCTTTGTTTTGTGAAATGTGTGGCTGTCAAGAAATATCAAGTAAATAATTGTGCACACTAACAATTTTGCATAGAGGAATTATATTTTTCTCAGATAAGAGATGGATGTTAAAGGAAACAAATACTCTTAACTGTAGCTAAGCATAAAATTGTAATGACAAAGAAATGCAAAGCAAATGTTCGAAAATGGAATAAAGTAAAGGAAATAAAATAAGAGAAGCCTCAAAATGGTGCAGGCGATTGTAGTGTGAGATGCGCGAGTCTGGGCACCATGTAGGTCCCTTGTAGGGAAGCAGCCTACTCACGCTGTAGTAAATTCACATCAGTTTCCATTGTGTGCCTGCCAGTCTGCTGTAACTAGCTCTGACGTCATAAATGTTGCGCAATACTTTAAAAATCAAGCAAATAACCTAAAACTTTTCTAGCATGTCAGAAATAATACTAAATTAATGTGTGTTGAATATCAGTTCGATAACTTAAGCCATTTCCGTAATTTGGACGTTTTTCTGTAAAAATCATTGGCGCAACAGAAAAGAGATAGAGACTTCAAAATTTATATTTAGATTCATCTTTCATAATGATTTAATAAAAACAGTACTTTGGATTTCACAAATTAAGATTTTAGTGGAAATTCATGATTTTGTGGTTTTCGTCTCAAAACTGAAGGAAGCAAGATAGATTAAGTAGGCTAGTAAATAAGGCTAGGATGTTTAGATTTAAATAGGTTGGAGGTCCGCTATGACTATGAAGATGTGAAAAGTTTCTTTTGAATACCTATAAAATAATAGTGATAGCGGATCTCAAAAGGGACAGTTCAGAGCTCATCTGCTGCGTGCAGTGCAATTAAATTAATTCTCTCGCCCAAAATACTTAACTTAGCCACGTCAAAATTTTATTATCAATACTTACCTGCGTGCTGAATGCACATTTAAATTCAGAGCTTCATTGGCCATCAGCAAAAGAAGCTATAATTTATTATGTAACTTGAAGTGGTGCGTTACTAGCCAGCGGCTAGTCGGGAGAGCCGATTTGATCAGGCATTCCCTTAGCCGTCCGCACCGCGGCTTTATATATAAGAACGTTGCGTGAGGAAGCAAGGCCCCAGTTCTCTCCAGACGCTGAATAACACGCCATCTGTGTCGGGAGCTGCATCGCGTCGGTATCACTGCTACTAACAGCCTCGGGTGCCGTATTCTGTTACTCGAGATGCGCGTAACCAGGAAAGCGATTCAAGTGAAGTGTTAATTCTGGGATGATTTTCATTATCTAGCTTCAGTTTGCGTATTGTCATATTTTCACGTGCCGTCGCGGGACAGACATTCTACCAATAATTTAGCATGGCGTTTGATGAAATACTCTCATCAAATTATGGCGAGCATTCTTTTCAACATTTAATTAGGACATTTATAGTTGCATCAGCGCATTAGACTCTGAACTGCTCTGTTAGTTAGGTTGTAGGGATACTTGTGTTTGTTATCAGTGAATTTCAGAATATACAAACTATTTTGGAAAATCGTTTTTGATTAGAAATCCCAGACAATCTCCTAATTCCTCAGAGCTATAAGCTGCAGCTATAATAGCATTCTCAGATGAAGTGGGCGCTAGGAACTCTAATTACAGGCTTCACGTTTTGTTAATTCACTTTCTGGGTGCTAAAAAGTAAATAGAGAGCCAGTGTTGAGAATGGCGAAAGACAGCATTAACAACATTCTAAAAGCCATAAACTGATTCAACCTGCAAACTTTTATACAACAATATATTTTTCAATAAATCAACCGCCGCCCCACATATGGTGCATCGGCCGGGAAATCAACTAAGTGAAAGTGATTTTTAACTATTTGGATTCGCGAGTGGAATGTGACACGCAGCTGAGTAATAGAACAGTGAAAGTGTTACGTGTGCATGTGGTCGACGCCATTGGATTAACAACGCATCTGGGTTGACGGAGCTGGCACTGAGTCTAGCGGTGCTGCCGGCATCGCGAGTAGCCAGTTTTGCCGTACCGCAGTCGTCCGCCGCAGAAGCCGGAGCCGCGCCTGCAGTTACGGGCCACGCAAACACACAACAGCCGTCGGAGTGCCGTCTGCAGTTCAACGTGCCACGTCGCATCAGTAATCCTGGTACGCCGTGCCGACAACGTCGTGCAGAAGGAACTAAGTTAAGTGAAAAGCTGTTAAAAATTTTACTAACCTGCACTAAAAGACTGTCGGCGATGGAACCGCCACAAGAAACTGAGTTTAAACTTAAATTAGAACCTATGTCTGTTGAGGGAACTGTAAATTCAGACAACGTTTCAAGTACAAACATGCATGAAAGTAGTAATGTTAAAGTGAAATATGAAGTATTGTCTCCTGACAGTAGTGTGGGAAAGGGCAATGATTCAATAATAGAGACCCCTGTAGTAAAGCAGAAAGCAGAAATTATAGATTTATTGGATGATAGTTTCTCTGATGAATTAATAATGAAACGGTCATCAGAGATGGTAGAGTTTACATCTACATCTACATCTACATCTATACTCCGCGAGCCACCTTACGGTGTGTGGCGGAGGGTACTTATTGTACCACTATCTGATCCCCCCTTCCCTGTTCCATTCACGAATTGTGCGTGGGAAGAATGACTGCTTGTAAGTCTCCGTATTTGCTCTAATTTCTCGGATCTTTTCGTTGTGATCATTACGCGAGATATATGTGGGTGGTAGTAATATGTTGCCCATCTCTTCCCGGAATGTGCTCTCTCGTAATTTCGATAATAAACCTCTCCGTATTGCGTAACGCCTTTCTTGAAGTGTCCGCCACTGGAGCTTGTTCAGCATCTCCGTAACGCTCTCGCGCTGACTAAATGTCCCCATGACGAATCGCGCTGCTTTTCGCTGGATCATGTCTATCTCTTCTCCTTAAGAAGGAGAAGTTAGATATAACTGATCAATCTGAAGTTTCATTTAGTTTTGATGATTCTGGAATTGGAGCTAGTTTTTCGTCACCTGAATGTGATAAAAAGCCAGCTAGTGAGCAACCCAAAGATACTGGGGCTGTTGATTTAAATGTTATATTACAAGCAATAGCCGCCAGTCAAACAAATTTTAATAAACAGTTTGAGGCAATGGACAATAAATTAGAATCCAATAATGCTGAATTAAAGTCTGAAATAAGTGAACAGGTCAAAAGCAGTAATGCTGAATTAAAGTCTGAAATAAGTGAACAGGTCAAAAGCAGTAATGCTGAATTAAAGTATGAGATTATGGCCAGCCAAACTAATTTTAATAAACGATTGGAGGTAATGGACGATACCTTCAAGGCTGGTTGCAATAAGTTGAAAGAGGATCTAGACAGTTTGAATTATAAAATTGATTACAATCATGAGGATATTAAGAAAAAGGTTGCTCAACAGTTTTCTGAGATGTATAAAACAGTTAAATCCGAAGTTGCTGAGGTTCGCAAAGACTTCCAAATGGAAGATGCGAAGCTGGAGCACAAGTTAACAGAAAAGATCGAGGCGGAATCTGAACTGTGCTCAGATAGGTTTAAAGATGTTAATATAAAAGTAAACATATGTCAAGCAGACATAGATGCAATCAAAACTGATACTACTCATATTGTACAAAGAGCAGATAATGTTGAGATGAAAGTAGAAAATATCAGTACTAACATTGCTAACATTGAGAGTAAAGTAGCTTCAGTAACTTCTGGTAATGGTAGTATACAACAAATTGTAGCTGCAAACGCCGCTTTTATCGGGTGTCGGCAGTTCTTGCGGTTCGATCCAGATAAAAACATCCATCCGCTAGATTTCTGGAACGATTTTTAAGATGTGATTCCACCAACTTGGTCTGAACGAGAGAAAATCTCCTTTATTAGAAGCCATTTAGCAGGTGACGCCATGCGTTGGTCAGCTGATGTTATGTTAAAGTGTAAAACATTAGCGGAGTTTAAAACTGCTTTCATTAATGAGTATTGGTCTAGTAACAAGCAAAATGAAGTGTTGAGAGAATTTTGGAGTGGAAAACGCTTCAATGCAGGCAAGGAATCAATTAAAGAGTTTGCTAGGTCATGGATCTCACGTTTGTCACATTTGGCCGAAAAGCTAAAACCAGAAATGATTATACTAGGTCTTGAAGCCAAACTGCCATGGTATTGGCAAACTAGAATTATATCTGCCCCTAGAGACAATCTTGATCGTTTTATTGAATATTTGGAACGTGTAGAACGTGTTGCTGCCAATGAGGAGCAAGCACGTAATAACAGAAATGCTAATAACAATAGTAGTAATTTTAGGAACGAGCAAAATGGCAATGTAAACATCAGAACAGTAGGTGTTCGCCATCCCAAGAGAGGTAGGAATTGGGGAAATAATTATCAGAACCAACAATGGCATTTAAATGACAGTAATGTTGTTCCAAACAGAATTATGCAGGTAAACAACAGCGCAGAAGGCAATACTGTGCCAGTTAATTATAATGGAAATAAAGGAAACAGTAGTAGGCTGAGGCAGGAAAACTAGTTCCCATCTATGAGAACACTGGCGCTCACCAGGCGGTTACTTTTCCTAAGCCAGTAGTTAAGGGAATTGGTAAGACAGATCAAAATACTCAAACTGAACATGTGGATGAAGAGTCGGTAGCACCTAAGAATACAGCAGAAATATTAGATCACTCACAGTATTTGATAGATACCGTGTTAGAGACGCTTTCTAAGTGGGAAGAGCAAGAGAAGGCGCAGCAGTGTAACGATAGGGAGGAGCTACAAAACAATGAATTGACAGGTGAAGAAGCAGAAGAAATTCATGCTTATATTTACGATGAGGATGATGTACTCTTATCTAAAGTGCCTGTGCAGGATGTTGACAATGTGCTAATAGATTTAGGACAGGAGATAAGTGAGAATGTAGAGGGTAGGCTGTTGAGGGTCGATGAACCCAGTAGCTGTGACCAGTTGTCACTTGAGAAGGAAACCGACGATAATGGTAAAAGTGGTTTAGCTGTAACTAGTGTTATGCCCGGTCTGGAGACGCAGAATCGCTCAGACTACAGTAATTTGGGTTATGTTCAGCAAACTAAATGTAATGAAGTCGTGCGGTGTTTCGATTTAAAATTAATAGACCGACTGGAAAAGGCAGCTGAAAATGTAATTCAGGAAACCCCTACACACTGTGACCTAAATGTAATGAAGACAGATGTTGATCACTTTAGTTGGAGACAAATCCAAAAGGAACTATTAGATGAATTTGAGGAACCACCTGTACAACCTAGAATAAGCCACCCTATAATAATAGTGAATATGTTGGGTATCAATGTACGTTGTCTCTTAGACAGTGGAAGTGAGGTGAGTGCAGTATCTCAGTCCTTCTTTGATGCATTACCTGGTAAAGACAAGCTTACAGTAATGAGAGTATCAGGACTAAGAATAATTGGTGCTACTGGCAAGGTGTCAAAAACGGTGAAGCAAGAAGCTTTACTGCCCTTTTACATTAATGGTAATTTAATTGATCATCCATGTTTAATTGTAAACAATCTCAGTATGGAGGTTTTAATTGGCACAGATTTCTTGTCAAAATATCAGAGTGTTGTTGACTTTGAAAGAAGCCAGTTAAAAATGGTCTTGCCAATAACCGGAGTAATTACAGTACCTTTTAGTGATAAACATGTAGTAACTAAGGATGAAACTTGGAAGCTGCCTATACGAGTTCTGAAAAATAGGAGATATTGGGACGAAGGTGTTAATCTTAGTACAAGTAAGCTAAACACAGAAAAAGAAGAAGAAGCAAATATTTTGGACAAAATAGAAGCTAAATTGCAGGAAATCGATAAGATTTCCGCCAATCAGAAGGAAGAACTGAGACAGGTTCTAAAAAGGCATCATAGAGTATTTTCAGATCGACGTGGCATGGTCAAAGGTTATGAATGAATGCTGTAGGGAGGAGGTTGTTCTGTAACCTCTACACAGTGTGGCAGCTGTGCAGTCCCAGCTGTGTGAGATCTTCTTTCCCATTTCAGGTCTCACTCATTCTTCATCTTTCCTATCTACAAAAATTTCGACCCCTTCTTTCCAATATGAAATTTTTCTGAAACCAATGAATGCTGTAGGGAGGAGGTTGTTCTGTAACCTCTACACAGTGTGGCAGCTGTGCAGTCCCAGCTGTGTGAGATCTTCTTTCCCTTTCAGGTCTCACTCAATCTTCATCTTTTCTATCTACCTAAAATTTCGACCTCTTCTTTCAAACACATTAAATTTTCCGGTATTATTATTAAGCCAGCATTCAATTAATGAATGCTGTAGGGAGGAGGTTGTTCTGTAACCTCTACACAGTGTGGCAGCTGTGCAGTCCCAGCTGTGTGAGATCTTCTTTCCCTTTCAGGTCTCACTCATTCTTCATCTTTCCTATCTACAAAAATTTTGACTTCTTCTTTCCAACAAATTAAATTTTCCGGTATGGTTATCAAGCCAGCATTAAGCTAAATAATGCTGTAGGGAGGAGGTTGTTCTGTAACCTCTACACAGCGTGGCAGCTGTGCAGTCCCAGCTGTGTGAGATCTTCTTTCCCATTTCAGGTCTCACTCAATCTTCATCTTTCCTGTTCCCAAAAATTTTGACCTCTTCTTTCCAACACATGAAAATTTTCTGTCATGGCTATCAAGCCATGAATTATGTAACCATTCTATCCACCGATAAGTGAAGAAAAATACCTAATGTGACAAACCTAATAGTGACAAACAATAGAGAAGTATGACGTAATTAAGATAAAATGTATTTGAGTAACAATTATGTATAGAACCCTGGTAAAATAGTAAGTACAAAGTGTTGTTTTATTGGAAATGGTCCCACAATAATATTTAAAAAAAAAAAGATGTACAAATTCATGTACAAGCAGGATCTGAAGTGGTGGTGAAACCTAGTGTATGCATAAGAGCTAACTAAGAAATAGTAAAAGAGATTGCTTAGTGCTAGGAAAAATATGCAGGTAAGTTGTAAGATTAAACTCACCTGGTGTAGCAAGGAAAGGCAGTGTAATAGAATTGAGCAGTGTTTGTGGTTGAGACGTGAAGGACACGTCCCTGAAGTATTTATAAGGTTGGAGCTGGCCATTATTTTGATGTAGTGTGTGACAGGATACACCTACACGTATTGAGGTTATGAGTTGGAGGCGTGAATGCGACCATAGGTACCCTTATGTTAGATGAGACAGAGCAGCTCATGGTGTCCTATAGGTTTAAGGAATTTAGTATTACGCTCGTCCATAATTACTTGATGCACTTTAGTGGTAGGTCTGAGAGAGACTACCTGTGGTTTCAGCGTCCGATCGAGTGGAAACGGATTGCCACGTGAGCAAACTGATCAGCTGCAATACACTAGAGATATGAAATAAATGTGCTATCCTATGCTTTAAATGTTAATAGAGTGAGTGTTAAATAAGTATATACACTAGCAACGTAATTAAGTAACATAATGGCAGACGTGAAACATTATTTTAGCTCAGTATAAATACACTTCAAAGTAAGTAAGTACCTAATTGCAGATGTGGAACTGACAACAGCAGAGGACCAATAAGTGGATTTAGTAGTCAACTAAACGTAGTGTGTTTTGAACACTCACAACTGTACTATTACCAAAAGTTACTCACATGTACAAAGAAGCTGAGAAAACAACCACTAATCATACTCATACTATCTGTAAGAATAAGGTAATCAAAGATGAGTCAGTTAAGTGCTTAAAATACAAATGTATCAGGAATGTACCGAGCATTGGTTCAGTGTTCCGGCCCAGAAATAATAAATTCAGATTAAATATGATTTATGATTGTATGCCTAAAGAGCATTAATTTCTCTAGTACGTGACTAAAGGCGTTTTGAGCCATTTGTTTAACGATTTTATGACAATTAAGTAACCGCGAGAGTAATACTGAAAAAGTTCTGTTAACTTTGTTCCAGCAACATATTGAAGGATAAAATGTATATATCCCCATTTCATTGTGACCCACCCTTAGATATTAAGTGAACAGAGTCTGAGGCACTCTTTTTGTTTGTTCTACAGGACAAACCAGATAATGGCAGCCTGGTAGCTGCGTGAAAGCATGGAGTGACTTGGACACAACTCACAGTGACCCCTCCCCTTTCCCCATGTAATTTAGAGAGAACGTGAAGGACGCACACCATAGCAACTTCCCCTCCTCTACCCTTGTGAATGGAAGTGTAGGACGCCAGCCAAAGCGGCTACAACCACGTGTGTAAAAATTATTTGTGAACTTTTCTTTCAGGTTTAGAAAAGACTGATAAGAGATAATCATCTGTTTATGTGTCATGTTATTTTCTTTGAATTTGTGTATGTAAAAATGTATTTAATGTATTTATTGGATCTAAGATTTTCATAATTTTTCAATTTGTATGTGTTTGTTTGTCTAAGGCAATATGTATGCCAAAATATTTCATTGACTTTGCTTAAAATTTTGAGTAATGATATTGTTTAAAAGGCAGTGAACATGCCCACAATTTAAATAATTAATGTAGGTAATCAGTTTTCTTTTAATGTTTCTACATGTTTACATTTCAATTTTGATTTTTCATAGGGAGTTAAACTGTACTCTTGCTTCCCTTTTTGTAATTAAATTTTTTTTTCATTCATTAACATTCATAAACAAAAAAAAATTTAAGTAGAGGGTGATGTAGGGAAGCAGCCTACTCACGCTGTAGTAAATTCACATCAGTTTCCATTGTGTGCCTGCCAGTCTGCTGTAACTAGCTCTGACGTCATAAAGTTGCGCAATACTTTAAAAATCAAGCAAAAGGGACAGTTCAGAGCTCATCTGCTGCGTGCAGTGCAATTAAATTAATTCTCTCGCCCAAAATACTTAACTTAGCCACGTCAAAATTTTATTATCAATACTTACCTGCGTGCTGAATGCACATTTAAATTCAGAGCTTCATTGGCCATCAGCAAAAGAAGCTATAATTTATTATGTAACTTGAAGTGGTGCATTACTAGCCAGCGGCTAGTCGGGAGAGCCGATTTGATCAGGCGTTCCCTTAGCCGTCCGCACCGCGGCTTTATATATAAGAACGTTGCGCGAGGAAGCAAGGCCCCAGTTCTCTCCAGACGCTGAATGACACACCATCTGTGTTGGGAGCTGCATCGCGTCGGTATCACTGCTACTAACAGCCTCGGGTGCCGTATTCTGTTACTCGAGATGCGCGTAACCAGGAAAGCGATTCAAGTGAAGTGTTAATTCTGGGATGATTTTCATTATCTAGCTTCAGTTTGCGTATTGTCGTATTTTCACGTGCCGTCGCGGGACAGACATTCTACCAATAATTTAGCGTGGCGTTTGATGAAATACTCTCATCAAATTATGGCGAGCATTCTTTTCAACATTTAATTAGGACATTTATAGTTGCATCAGCGCATTAGACTCTGAACTGCTCTGTTAGTTAGGTTGTAGGGATACTTGTGTTTGTTATCAGTGAATTTCAGAATATACAAACTATTTTGGAAAATCATTTTTGATTAGAAATCCCGGACAATCTCCTAATTCCTCAGAGCTATAAGCTGCAGCTATAATAGCATTCTCAGATGAAGTGGGCGCTAGGAACTCTAATTACAGGCTTCACGTTTTGTTAAATCACTTTCTGGGTGCTAAAAAGTAAATAGAGAGCCAGTGTTGAGAACGGCAAAAGACAGCATTAACAACATTCTAAAAGCCATAAACTGATTCAACCTGCAAACTTTTATACAGCAACAACATTTTTCTCCTCCTACTCGCCGCCCCACACCCTGTTTCCAAACAGTCAACAAATGTTGTTTGTGTACCTTGTGTGATCACGGTCTGCAACTCACTGTTCTAAAGACAGATTGGTATTGGATGTCAAAGATACATTGTGTCGTGGAACAGCAATGTTCCATCAAATGGTGAGGTCGCCAGACAAAACATTAGTACCATGCCACATCACAGTGCAGAGTGCCAGACTGTGAAAGTGAGTTTATTAGTGGCCATTTATAATGCAAAAAGTTAATATGTAGTTTCTGCATTGAGGAATTAGCAGTGACAGTAGCTGAATTTATTTATGGCCAGATTCGTATTTGTAATACATATGCTTGACAAAAGTTACATGGTATGTGTTCTAACTGGGAACACAAGGAAACAAAGCTGTAAAAGAGATACAATTTCTTGGACCCTCATAAAGTCGCTACCCACATCAGGTGTCACTTGTGTAGTGCTGCACAGCAGACCTGGTGATGGCGGTCCTTGACTAAACTGCTTCTAGGGGCCACTTCATGTAGTTGTGGGCACACTGTTTGAATGCCAGTGTGCACTACATTTGTCATAGTGACCTGACTTATGTGTATGCTAGGAATAGTAGGTGTAATAATTGGTGAGTTACTACACGTCTCCTTCTTTGTGGGGTGTAAGACCAGGTGTCACTGTCTATAATGCTGTGACTGAAGAGACATCTGTGGCATCTGTAGTGGTGCCAGGGGCGGGAGACAAAGGCACAAGAAGTTCCCGATCTGCCAGGACCAGCGAGTACAAATGAAAGTGCACAGGACCGGCAGCAGGGGGCAGGAGCCATATGGATGTCAGAGTCTATGACAAGGGAACCTTGCACACAAAGCGATGATGATGGACTGCAGTGGAGAGTTTCTGGTGATAGAGACCCAGCTTCCATCCCTACTGACAGTGTTACCTGCTCAGCCCAGTAAGAGGCACTGGCGACAGGAAGCAAATTGTGCCATCGGTGCTGACGAATCCCTCACTGTCGGGGTAGACGGGCACAGCCAGGCCCATTCGACACCCAGAGTGCCCACAGCTGACAAAGAATGGGGCACCGGGCCCGAGGAGGGGATCTTGTGCCCATCTCAGGGAGCAGCTGGTTCCGATAGCATACATCGAGTCGATCTTTGGTGCGAACTGTGAGGATGAGGCGACCATGCTGGCAGTGGATGAGGACTTGAATCTGGGGTGGGCACTGTCCAAATACCCTGGCATAGAGTGGTGTGCCAACTGTGATGTTGGCAAAACTGGTGCCACTGGGACATGCCTGCCTGGCAGCAAGAGGTTGAGTAGTGTCTGTGGCTGACAGCCATGCAGGAGCTCAGTGGGATTCCTGACACCAGTTGGTGTCGCTCTGTAAGAACTTAAAAAATAAATGTGAGGGCCTTATTGGCTGGGAAATTTTCTACGTATGTACACATCTGTTTCTTAAATGTTTGGACAAGGCATTCTGCCCCACCATTCGACTGCGGATGGAAAGATGGCACTGTGATGTGGCAAATGCCATTGTGTGTACGCAGGTACTCAAAGGATTGTGCCACAAACTGAGGACCATTGTCTGAAACTGTGATGCAAGGCAAGCCTTCTGTGTTGAATATCTTCACCAGGACCTTGACATGCATCTGCTGTCACAGACGAATGATGATCAACATAAGGAAAATGAGAAAAAACATCAATTGCTAATAACCAGGGAGTGTCTAAAAAGGACTGGAAAAATGTTAGTGGACTTTTTCCTAGGGCTGTGTAGGGGCCATCCATGGCAAAAAAAGCATTGCTTGGTAATGCCTGCTGACCCAAACACTTGCAGCAGGCTACAACAAAGTGTTCCACCTCGGGATTGCTGCCTGACAGAAGCACATGGCAGCACGCCGACAGTTTTGTGTGAAAGAGCCCCTCATTGACCCTCGTGTAATAAACAGAGGGTCTCCTGCCACAGAGCAGCTGTAATCACAATGCAGGGAGTAAATCCTTTGATCGACGGGAAAATAACGCCATCCAAGAGGAAGGTTGTGGGATTGAAGGGACCAGACTGCTACGGTCATCGGTCTACAAGAGGGAGAGGTGGTGGTGCAACTCATAAAATTCCAAAGTGGGTTCAATGCTCAGCCCAATAGATGGTTGGACAACCTATGTTGTGTACTGCATATTACCTCCCGGAGCACTGGATCCTCCATTGTAGCAGAGCAGTATGGGAACTGGTGATGGGGAGCCATTCACCATGTGCCTCACCTCTGCATCTAGTTGAAAACCAAGCAGTCCCTCCTGGTCAGACGAGTGATCAGGGTGCATGGTGAGCAGGGAAAGAGCATCCATGTTTGCATGTTGTGATGTGGGACAAAAATGAATTTCGAAATTGTACCAGGATAAGAATAAAGTCTATCACTGCAGATGATAAGCAGCTTTGTCCAGTAAGAACACCAATAGGTTAAACAGAGAAACCAAGGGCTTATGGTCGACAATTAAATGAAATTTTTGCACCATACAACAACACATGAAATTTTTTTAAATCATAGAGCAAGAGAAAGAGCTTCTTTTCCCACCTGAGAATAATGTCACTGGGCCAATCTGAGTGTTTTCAACACAAAGGCAGTTGATTCAATGCCATCTGAATGGTGATGGGCCAGGACAACCCCTACCTTGTACTGGGATGTCTCTGAGGCCAGGTTGAAATTTTGCAGGACATTTTACAGTGTGAAGACTATCCTTAAGCCACACCAAAGCATGCCCACAGGGTGCACACTAAACAACAGGAGCACTTTTCCAAAGCAGTAGATACGAAGGGTGGGCGATAGTAGCCGCTCTGGGAATAAACTTGTGATAGTATGCCACTTTTCCCTCAGGGGCTGAGCATTCATTTGGTGGGTATGGATTTGGCAATCCCAGGATTCCTGAGGTGGGGACTGGTAAGTGCTGCCAGTCCTCTGTCGCCATGAGCTACTGACATGCTTCAAAGACCACAATATGGTGTGGCAGAGGGACGTTCTGTGTCATAGGCAATGGGCATCTTGGCTTGTCTGCCTGGACCATGAAGAAGGAAAAAAACCTCTATAAAAAGCCCTAAATATCAAGGTATGAGGTGCATGGCTGTGGGAATGGAACATTTGTTAGTGGTAACCTGCCATTCTTCAGCTGTTAAAGCTTACTCAGACATGCAGGGCTCTGTCTGAACAGACCTGTATTTCCCTAGCTGCTCATGTGACCAAGATGGAACCCTCAAAATTAAATTCTTTCACTCCCAGTTGAATGGGAATCGGCACCCAATCCAGCAATAGGGCTTATGTGGCCCATCCTCCTGACTCAGGGATCTTTCAGAGTACTTACGTTAATGGTAACAGAACGCATGCTGCTGGTCAGAATGCATTTTATAATTGTTAAGAGGAAGGCATCTTCGACAAAGTTTCCCTTTTTATATTCAAAAAGGTTTACAGGGAATTGCAGTGAATTTAAAATCTGTCAAGTGATTGTGCACTGAAACACTTGGTAGAAACTTTTAATTTCCAACAAGTAAAAAAAAAAAAAAAACACCAGAAAGTCAATCAGACAATTGTGTTGTGGAATGCTGTTGGTAGTAACTGTTGGTTTCCAACAAGTAAAGAACTTCCAGAAAACTCAATACTTGGGGAGTATGCAATAGAAACTGAACTGCTCAATACCTTGAACTACAGCGAAGGTGTTGTGCCTTGCAGGGATCTGATTGAGATTCTGAGGCAAGAACTGAAAGCTGAGTGGGCCAAAGAAGGCATTGTTGACATGCCAAACGTAATGAAAAGAGTGGATGGCAATCTGATCAGACCAGATTCATTTATACTACATTTAACAGCACAAAACTTCCAGACCATGTCATGATAGATTTGCTTTGTCTAAGCATGTGGCCTTATTTCTGCAACCCAGTGTACTGTTTCAAGTGCCAGTGCTTTGGGCACACTATTCTCAGTTGTAAAGGAGAAACCACTTGTTGCAACTATGGTAAGGCCACCCACAAAGGAGTTGGTTGTTCATCTCCTCCAAAGTGTGTCAGCAGCTCTGGGGATCACACAGTCTTGAGTAGAGACTGCTTGAAGAAAGGAAGAACCAGGACATAAAAACAACAAAGTGCATCCCTTATAGAGAAACCAAAAAGATCTAGTAGGCCATGCAGCTACCCATTTTTGTTGCCTCCTTTGCTTCCATTCTCAAACAGCCAGTCCAGAAAACCAATGCTGCTACACAAACCGATGTTTCTAGTGTCATCCCTAGTACCCGCATTTGTCAATGCACTTCTGTACTGCAGATTTCAGGTTCAAGATGGTAGGATACCTGCTATCATCAGTACATGGCTCTATCATATAAGCTCCCTGATATTAAGAGAGATACATGGCACTGAAGTAATCTATCTGGAGCTGAGTGGCTTAACTGTTGTTTCAGTCTACAAACCACTGAATATCCAGTGGCCATTCCAGTCTTACCCTCTGTACCTCAGCCATGTATATACGTAGGTTATTTCAACAGCTGTCATGCCACTTGAGGTTATAAAACGATGACGATAATGGAGAGCAACTAGTAGAACAGGTAGAAAGAAAAAAACTTAGTATTAGTTATGATGCCAAAGAAATGAAAACCTTTGGTTCTGCTAGGTGGCAGACTGGTACCAAACCTGACCTGTGCTTTCTCTCCACTGATTAAAACACACTTCCTTTGAGTCATACCAGAAAAGTCTTAAAAAGCTTCCAAAGAAGCCAGCACCACCCTACAATAATAAATACAGGCCTTGAGACACCTATAATAAATTCCACTAACAAGCAAAGATGGGTTCCAGGAAAGTTAACTGGGATCAGTACACTGGAGGTCGACAGCAACCTATGTTGGATAGCCCCAAAAGTAGAAAGCTACAAGAGATTTGTGGGAGTCATCATTGGTACATCCAAATGCAATGTACCACGAGGGCTCAGGAAACATTACATCCCTTGCTGGGATGACACAACAAAAAACATATATGCAGAATACCAACAGACTGAAAACCCTAGAGCACTGAATGAAGCCAGAAAGTGGAAATGGATGGACTTGACTTCCAGTTTAAATTTCATTCATTCAAGCAGAAAGGCATGGACATTATTAAGGAAACTTGGAACTGCTATGAATTTTTGCTGTCAGCAGCCAAAGAAAACAGCACCAGAACTAGCATTACTCATCGGATCAAGAGCTAAGAAGGTCTCTATGGACACAACCACCAAAGAAAAGATAAAGAATGAACTGAATGAAGAAATAGCTATCTTCATGATAACACCACCTTACCAGATTCCTTTAATGAAAGAGAGAAAAATGAGGCTATCAACACAGCAAAATTGTGGTAAGAAGCAGGACTGTATGGCATATTACATGAATTTATAAAACAGACTATGCTGGGGAACATGAAAGAACTAGGGTGAAGAGGTTCTACAGTTATGCACTCAAGCCTGGAAAAGTAGCTCAACAGTTCAGAATTGCACATAACACTAACAATCCTCAAGTGTGAAAAGCAAGTAGACGGCCCCTCAAGTTTCAACCCAGTTGCACTGCTAAGCACATCCTTCAAACTAATGGAGTGACTTATCCTTAGCAGAATTCAAGGCATAATAAATAATATAACTCCAGCATATCAGGCTGGCTTCAGAAGCCAGCGCAGCTGCTATGAACAGGTTTTAGCCTTGAGTGCCTACATTGAGGCTCGATTCCAAAAGAAACTAAATACATTAATGGCCTTTGTTGATCTGTTAGCAGCATGTGATACTGTGTGGCTAGCTGGACTACTGGTGAAACTAAAAATCATCTCCCAAGCAGAAACTGACAAAACTTGCGGGCCGTATGTTAACCAACCATTACTTCATGGTTAGTGTTGGACAAAACAGAGTAAGTTATTTACCATAAAAAATGGGCTTCTCCAAGGACAGATTCTCTTCAACCTGTGTACCAGTGACACGCCAAACACTACTAGCAAAACGTTTTGCCATGCCGATGACCTCGCTATAGCCACACGTACCAGCACACTTGTCCAAGAGTTTCCCTCATGGGTGACCTTTTCAATCGACTCAACCTCATGTGCCTTAATGCTGGAAAAACCCATGTTCCTTACAGGCTCCATGCATTCCTGTTCCCATTTGGACCTCCCACTCTGCACTGCCAAGCTTCCCCATTGTCTCAAGTGGTCCTTTCTCTCCGACACATACGTGAGCGACCATTTCCCATGTGCTATCCATTTGCTGACTCTTGCCCCACCTGCATGTAAATCCAATTGGAAGCTTTCTAAGGCTTACTGAAACTTTTACTCCTCCCTGGCGACCTTCGACGAATGTTTGCTCTGTTGTGATGACCAGGTAGATTACCTTATGAATGTTATCCTTATGACTGCAGGACGTTCCATACCTCGAAACTTCATCTTTACCGTGTTGTGTCCTGGTCCCGTCATGAACTGAGGCATGCCGCGATGTGATTTGCATGCAGGAATGTGCTCTCCACGCTTTTAACCATCATCCTACTATGGTGAACGGTCTTTTTTTATAAACAGTTATGTGCGTAGTGCCATTGAATTCTTCAGGAGAGCAAAAAAGCTAGCTGGATTTCATTTGCACATTCTTTTAGCAGTTTCAGTCCCTCTTCCGTCATGTGGGGCAACCTCCGTCAGCTCACTGGAACCGAGGTCCATTCCCCAATTTCTGGCCTGACCATAGCAGGTGATGTTATTGTGGAGCCTACTGCTATCTCCAACACCTTGGACCAATATTTTGCAGACATTTCAAGCTCCACCCACTATCACCACACCTTCCTCCCTCAGAAATGAGTGGAGACTCTGGTGATATCCTTGTCCTCTCAGGATTGTGAATGCCACACTGCCGCCGTTGCTATGAGGGAGCTAGACCGTGCTCTTACTTCCCTCCGATCTTCCTCCCCAGGTCCAGACCATTTTCACATTCAGATGTTGTAACACCTTTCACTTGCCGGCAAGTACTTTCTCCTTCATACAATCACATTTGTGCCTCCCCAGGGGCTCGCCACTCTTTAGCGAGTTCGTGCTTGACTACCATTGGGCCCCAGCCTTTGCAGCATTTTTTTGCCTTCCGTGCTGCATGTCTATCCTCTTGTTCTTTTTCCCCTTCCTTGGGGAACATGTCAGGGCTATTTTTGTAAATGTATTCTGTGCTTTCGGTAGTTAATATCATAATACTCTCCCCTGCTTTTCATTCCTTTTTCCTTTCTTTTTTCACCTTCTCCTACTGTTCCTCCACTTTGGCATTTGAGGTTCCTCTTTTTCTTCTTTCTCCCTGCGCACTCCTGAAGGCTGGCCCACGAGTCTGATGCGTAACAAGTGACCGGCTAACGCATAATTCCCAGCCACAGGCCACCAGGTAGGGTTCGCACGTACCCCCTGGTACAGGCCAGGCCCAGGGAGGCTGGATTACTTGAGCTGATAAGTTCTCGAATTGCTGATTGGTCCCTCTGTCAGCTGTTTGGGAGGTGTGACCTGAGGTGTGAACAGTCACCTAAGGTGGGTGTGCCCTCTTCTGAAAAAGGCCCCCATTTGGAAGGAGCACACCATCTGGCAGTCATGGGGGATTTTCTCACAATGAACCAATCATCTTCACAGTCAATAGCTACGAAACATAAATGGAATGAGGCTAACTATTCAAAGATCCTCCTAGCTGCACCATGGTTCCTCATGGCTTCACATACTGAAGACGGTAACTCCTTCACTACAGTAAATCAGTTTGTTATTCAGAAAGGTGTTGATGTAACTGCTGGCCCTGTGAAATCCTGTTCTCATTTACACAGTGGCACTTTGCTTTTGGAGACTACTTCAGATTTTCAAGCACTACAGCTGTTTGCACCTTCGTTCCTCCATGGGTGTCCTGTTTGTATTGAGGACCATCAAACGCTGAATTCGTCCTGTGGTGTTATTTACACTAGGCTGCTCAGTGGTCTGGCCGAGGCTGAAATCCGAATGTACCTCTCTAATCAGGGTATATAGCAATCCATCGGGTGATGAAAAAAGTAGATGCCTCCTTAGTGCCCACACATACTCTCTTGCTCACCTTTGATAGACTGGTTCTTCCATCAAAGATCAAAGGAGGTTATGAAGTATCACAGTCAGACTGTATATTCTGAACCCGATGTGCTGCTACCAGGGTCATCATTACAGCCCCAATTGAGAGTCATGTCGACACCTGGTCAAATGTGTAAACTGTGGTAGCAGTGCTCACAAGGGTGATTGTCTGCCTCCTCCTCCCACTGCATCAACAGCAATGGCGACCATGCCGCCTCCTCCTGCGATTGCTCCATGTATCTCAATGAGCGGGCTGTCCAGGAGATCTGGATGAAGGAAAAAGTGCCTTATTCAGTCGCTCACAAGTTGTTGGCTCATTGGAAACCCTGCGTTCTACCATCTCACACCTACAGTACTGTTCTTGCTACATTTCGCTCCACAAAAGATGTGGCCATGCAGACATGCAACCTCAAATTTAGCACCGTGGTTGTGAAGTCACTCAGCATCACGGTGGTGTCCCCGTCTCCTCCTCCAGCTGTTCAACACACCACCAAACTTTTGGCTCACAGTGTGAAGTCACCAGCTACACAATTGGCAAGTTGGAAAGAACAGAAGGAATATTCACATGAAAACTTCCTAAGTCCCTCCAGCTAACCAACATCTGAGTCTTTCTCTGCCAACTGGAAACACTCCAAGAAGTCAAACAAATGCAAACGGTCTTCTCCTTCACAGACTTGGAGAGCCTCTTCAACGGTATCACCACGTGATACCCTCGCCTGGCCAACCTCCATGTCGTTGGTGCGCACCATCAACTTTTTTTCTCCCCTGGACTCTGCAGACCAACAGAAGGAGAATGCCGACACTTCTGTAGATACCATGGAGCAGGACCCTCCTGCCTCCGTGCCCTGCAGCAGCAACTCTTTGAAGGCTGGCACTCGGCAGCTGCTGAGGTGACATCCCTTCATTTTTTCCTCGTCATGAATCTCCTCCAATGGAACATTCACAGTCTTCGATCCAACAAAGATGATTTATGGCTGCTCTTAGAATCACAGTATCAACTTGTTCTCAGGAAAAAAAAAATTCTGTCCCATGACTGCTTTGAGCTCTCACATTTCTTCCCAGTTCATTTTGACCTTCCCCCTGAGGACGGCATTCCATCTGATGAGGGAGTCATGCTGCTCATAAGACATGATGTTCATAGTCAGCCCTTCTCCCTGACTACCCATCTTCAAGCTGTTGCATACATTTTCCTTCCTCACTTGACCTTTTCCCTTTGTACCATTTACATCCCTCCGTCATACGATGTCATCAGGGCAGACTTCCTCCAGCTTATTGGGCAGCTACCTCACCCCTTTCTGCTGCTCGGCGACTTAAATGTGCTCCATCCCCTTAGGGGTTCTCCCAGAACCTATCATAGAGGTGCCCTCTTGGCTGATCTCCCCGATCAACTTAACCTCTTCTGCCTTGACACAGGAGCACTCATGTTCCTTTCAGATTCAGCGCACATCTGTTCCCATTTGGACATATCCTTCTGCACTGCCCAGCTTTGCCCATTGTCTTGAGTGGTCCGTTCTCTCTGACACATACACAAGTGGCCAATTCCCATGTGCTATCCGTTTGCTGACTCCTTCCCCGCCAATGTGCACACCAAAATGGCAGCTTACTAAGGCTGACTACAGGTTTTACTCCTCCCTGGTGAAGGTCAATGAGCAACATTTCTGCAGTTGTGATGACCAGGTAGAATATTTTACAAATGTTATCCGTACCATCAGAGAATGTTCCATTCCTTGCACTTCCTCTTTACTACGCCGTGTTCTGGTCCCTTTGAGGACTGAGGCATGCTGCAACACAATTCAAACACAGACGTGCTCACTGTGTTTTTAACCATCATCCTACGATGGCAAACTGTGTTCATTATAAACAGTATTGTGCACAGTGTTGTCACGTTCTTCGGGATAGCAAAAAAGCTAGCTGGATTTCATTCACTAGTTCTTTTAACAGTTACACTCTTTCTTCCATCATGTGGGCCAACTTCTGACGGCTCTCTGGGACCAAGATCCATTCCCCAATTTCTGGCCTGACAGTAGCAGATGATGTCATCGTGGACCCTATTGCTATCTCCAACACATTGGGTCGCCATTTTGCGGAGATTTTGAGCTCCTCCCACTGTTGCCCTGCCCTTCTCCATCAGAAACGAGGGGACTGAGGCTTGGGCAATATCCTTCTCTTCTAAGAATCATGAGTGCTACAATGCTGCCTTTTCTATGAGGAAGCTAGATCGTGCTCTCACTTCATCCCGATTCTCCACCCCAGAGCCAGACGATGTTCACATTCAGATGCTGCAGGCAAGCACTTCCTGCTTAATACATACAATCATATATAGGCAGAGGGCATGTTTCCCAGATGATGGCATGAAGCCACTGTCATACCCATACCTAAACCTGGTAAGGACAAACATCTTCCTTGTAGCTACTGCCCCATTTCTCTCATCAGGTTTGTTTGCGAAGTGATGGAATGTATGATTTATGTCGAGCTGGTATGGTGGCTCGAGACTTGCAATTTACTAACCACTGCACAGTGTGGATTTCGAGTCCACCGTTCTGCAGTTGACCACTTTGTCAATTTGTCCACCCATGTCATGAATGGTTTTCTGTGGAAATCTCAGACTGTGCTCGTGTTTTTCGGTTTGGAGAAAGCCTACAACACTTGCTAGAGGACTGGTATCTTTTGTACTCTCTACACGTGCGACTTCTGTTTTTCAGGAATTTTTAAAAGACCGAGTTTTCAAGGTATATGTGGGTTCTGCCTTGTTGGACACCTTTATCCTAGAAAATGGTGTGCCTCAGGGTTCTATCCTGAGTGTTGTTCTCTTTGCTGTCGCCGTTAACCCTATAATGACCTGTCTCCCACTGGGCATCTACAGCTCTCTTTTCGTTGATGATTTTGCTATCTATTGCTGTTCTCCACAGATCTATCTCATTGAGCGGCATCTTCAGCTGTGTCTTGATCATCTTTACTCATGGAGCATCAACAGTGGGTTTCGTTTCTCCACCGACAAAACTGTTTGTGTGAATTTCTGGTGGTGCAATTGGTTTCTTCCACCATCTATATGATTTGGGTCTGTTGCTCTTCCGTTCATTGAAACTAAGAAATTCCTGGGCTCATGCTCGATAGGAAACTTTCATAGTCCTCCCACATGTCTTATGCAGCAGCCCACTATATGCAGTCCCTCAGTGTCCTAAGTGTCCTCAATGGTACTTCCTGATGAGCAGATCACAGATAAAATCACCCTCCTCCATTTGTACTGGTCCCTTGTCCATTCGAAACTGTACTATGGGTGTTTCGTTTATGCATCTGGATGTCTGTCCCTTTTATGCCGCCTCAATACTATCCACCATCGTGGCATCTGTTTGGCCACTGGTGCCTTTTACACTAGCCCAGTTGAGAGTCTGTATTCAGAAGCTGCCAAAGTATCACTGTCCTAGTTCCTTGACTTTCTCCTCAGCAGATATGCATGTGGCTTGTCTGCCACGCATAGCCACATATCCTATACCTCTTTCTTCAATGACTGCTTTGATCGTCAATATGGGGCACGTCCTTCTTCTCTGTTACCTCCTGGAATTTGCTTTCAGCTCTCTCTCAGGCAGCTTAACTTCACACTACTTTCAACTTTTCGGTGGGTGCAAACCTTTCACTGCCTTGGCTTTGTGTGTCAGCCTGTGTTCACTTTGGCCTTCATTCGCTTGCTAAGGACACCACTCCAGCCTCTCCCTTTTGCCTTCAGTTTCATGACCATCACATCGAACTGATGGCTCTTTCACATCAAACTGATGGCTCTTTGACTGACCGTGGTGTCAGGTGTGCCATTGTCATTGGCATTGACGTTTTTCAGTATTGGTTTCGGAACATTGCTCAGTATTTACAGCAGAGCTCTTTGCCCTTTATTAGGCCATGCAGTACATCTGGCAACACAGGCTTTACAATTGTGTCATCTGCTCAGACTCACTCACTGCCCTTCAAAGCCTCTGTGTGCTGTACACTGTCCATCCCTTAGTGCAATGGGTCCAGGAAAGCTGTCACTTTCTCACTCTTGATGGAGCCACTATGATGTTCATGTGGGTTGCCGGTCATGTCAGTCTGACAGGAAATGAGGCTGCTGATGTTGCTGCCAAGGCTGTAGTCCTTCTACATCAGCCCGCTAGTTCATACATTCCTGATGTTCTCCTTGTAGCCATCTGTCAGCAGGTGGTGTCACTTTGGCATCACCACTGGTCCTCCCTTCATGGTGACAAGGTCCGTGTTATTAAGTCTCTCCCAGCAGCTTGGACGACCTCCTCTTGACTGTGTCACCATGAGGAGGTCATTTTAACTAGGCTGCGTATTGTGCATTGTCCTTTTAGCCATTGTCATTTGTTGAGTGGTGGTCCCCCACCACTCTGTGCACATTGCACTCAACTTTTGACGGTCCATCATTTTGTGATGGAATGCCCTTCCTTTAACCACTTACCTTTCATTTATGTTTGCCTTCTGAGTTATTGGCTGTTTTAGTGAATGACACATGAGCTGTCAACCACATTTTACTTTTTATTCGTCATAGCAATATGGTGAAGGCCATTTAATTTTTAGTTCTGGACCTCCGTTTCTTTATGGCGTGGTTTATAGACCTTTCTCCATGTCCCTGGTTTTAGCTGTCTTCACTTCTGTCGATTGAGATTGAGATGTAGTCGTTTTGAACTCTTCTTTGTCTTGGTGTTTAACAGTTTTGACATGAGCACATATGAAACTAGTGGTTTTTGTGCCCTAAAACAAAACAAACAAATAAACAGTCGCATTTGTGCATATGGCACTTTTCCCAGATGCTGGCATGAAGCCACTGTAATACCCCTACTTAAGTCTAGTAAGGACAAACACCTTCCTTCTAGCTGCTGCCCTATCTCTCTCACCAGCTGTGTTTGCAAGGTGATGGAAAGTTTTATTCATGGTCAGCTGATATGGTGGCTCGAGTCTCACAATTTACTAGCCATTGCACGGTGTGGATTTTGAGTGCGCCATTCTGCAATGGACCATCTCATCACTTTGTCAGCCCATGTTATGAACAGTTTTCTGCAGAAATACCAGACTGTGGTTGTGTTTTTGGATATGGAGGAAGCCTACAACACCTGCTGGAGAACTAGTATCCTCCGTACTCTATACATGTTGGGCCTATACATGTGGGACCTCCATGGCCACCTATCCCATTTCCTTCAGGAATTTTTAAAGTACAGAGTTTTCTGGGTACGTGTGGGCTCAGCCTTCTTGAACACCTTTATCCAGGAGGAAAACTAGTGGTTTTTGTGCCCTAAAACAAAACATAATCTTCTTTGCTATAGCCATTGACCCTATCATGGACAGTTTCCCGCCAGGCATCTCTGGCTCCCTTTCCATTGATGACTTTGCGACCTGTTGCAGTATACCACAGACCTACCTCCTTGAGTGCCATCTTCAGCAATGTCTTGATCATCTTTACTCATGGAGCATCGACAATGACTTTTACTTTTCCACTGACAAAACCGTTTTATGAATTTCTGGCAGTGCAACAGGTTTCTACCTCTGTCTTTACGCCTTGGACCTGTTGCTCTTCCATTCACTGAGCATATGAAACTCCTAGGGCTCATGCTGGACAGGAAAATTCTTGGTCCTCCTATATGTCTTACCTGCCTCCACGCTGTACCTTGTTCCTCAATGTCCTACGTGTCCTAAACGGTACTTCCTGGGGAGCGGATCAAACCACCACCCTCCTCCATTTGTACTGATCCCTTGTCCATTGAAAACTAGCCTATGTCTATTTCGTTTTTTCATCTTCGCATCCATCCATCTTACACAGTCTTAACAAAATCCACCATTGTGGAACATGTTTGACCTCTGGTGCCCTTTACATTAGCCTCGTTGAGAAAGTATTCAGAAGCTGCTGAACTGCCACTGTCATATTGGTATGATGTCTTCCTCAGTGGATACACATGCTGTTTGTCAGCCATGCCCCACCACCCGTCCTACGCCTTCTTCTCTGATGCCTCCCTTGACTGCCCTTGACACAGTGGGGCAGGCTCTTCTTCTCTGTTACCTCCCAGAGTTCACTTTCGACTACTGCTTCAGAAACTTAACTTCACACTACCTTCCAAGTTCCGGGTGGGTGTGAACTGTTCACTGCCTTGATTTTATGTGGCAGCCCATGTTTATCTTGGACTTCATTCGCTTTCTATGGACACTACGCTGAATTTGATCTGTCACTGTAAGTTGATCCTTGCATGCAACTTAGTGATAGCACCTCTCTGTACATTGATGGCTTTAAGACTGGCTGTAGTGTCAGGCATGCCTTCATCATTGGCACTGACCATTTTCAGTGTAGGCTTCCAGAACATTGCTTGATTTTTACAACAGAGCTCTTCACCCTCTGTCAGGCCACCCCCTATATCTGGTGACACAGGCTTTTCAATTTTCATATCCTCAAATTCTGTCAGTGCTTTTCAGAGCTCTGTGTGGTATACACAGTCCATCTCTTAGCACTGCAGGTGCAAGAAAGCTTCCACTCGCTTGCTGTTAAGGGAGCCACTTTGATGTTCAGGTGGGATCCTGGTCACGTCAGTCAGTCTGACAGGAAGTGAGGCTGCTGACTCTGCTGCCAAGGCTGCTGTCATCCTACCTTGGCCTGCTAGTTCTTCCAGTCCTTTGGATGAGTCCTAAGTTGTTGTCTATTTGCAGGTGGTGTCACTTTGGGTTCATCACTGGTTTTCTCTCCATGGAATAAGCTCTGGGGAACTAAACCTCTTCCAGCAGCTTGGCCAACCTCCTCTCGGCCCTCTCATCACGAGCAGATCATTATAGCTAGTTTGCATATTGGGTACTGTCCTCCTAGCCATCACCATTTGTTAAGTGGTGATCCCCCACCACTTTCTGCTTATTGTCATCAAGGTTCATCATTTTCTGACCAAATGCCTTTTTTTCCTTACCACTTATTTTCCAGTGTATAGGTGCTGTCTGAGCTATCAACTGTTTTAGCAAATGTCACGCTGGTTGTAGTCCACATTTTACTTTTTATCCATCGTAGCAATATGGCGAAGGATATTTAATCTTTGCTTCAGGACCTCTGCTGTCTCTGGGGTGTATTTTGTGGACCTTTCTTCAAGGGGAAGTCTTTGTTTTTAGCTCATTGCTTCTATCGATTGGGCTTAATGTATAGTTGCTTATCTAACTTCTTTTACTTATTCGCGCTTTAAGGTTATGACATGGGCACTTATGACTTCAGTTATTTTTGTCCAATTAAAGAGAGAGAGAGAGAGAGAGAGAGAGAGAGAGAGAGAGAGAGAGAGATGCTGTTTTGATTCCGCGTCTAACAGGATCCAAAGGTAGGATTCGACCAAGTTGATTTCTGAAAAGTATTGATGCCAAGAACAAGGACGGGCAGAGGGTTGAGTGTGATATGTGCCATGAAATAGTTTGTGCAACTTAACTCTCGGGCAAACAGATCTGAAAACTCAGAAGACAAGGGACCCATTTCATGATAAGACATGTGGTCCAACACTAGATGCATCGCATCCACGATAGAAAAACTAAAAGAAGCAAAGGCATCTAACCCAAACAGATTTTCAGTGCTCACATCATTAACAATTATGTGTATAATGGAATGGACTACTGACTTGTAAACTGTGTCAGCTGTGGCTTGGCTGAGAATAATAGGAATCTGCTGTTGGTTATAGCTTGCCAAGTGACACTCGACACATGTCAGTGGTGGTGGGGACCCCAGCCTGGTGTACGTTTTTATGTTGAGTAGGAGCACTGGTGCCCCCACGTCAACTTCTAGGATTAATGGCTTATCCATCACCTGCGCTTCAATGAAAAATTTGAAAAATTGTTCTGACCTGCAAACAATGGTGAATATAACAATGAAACAGTATGAATATCATGCCCATTGATTCCTGCAGTGACTCTTTGGGGGGGGGGGGGGGCTTAAAGATTGACGTACCGTTGCTATGTGACCTTTTTTTCGTTTGAGGCAAGATACCCAGTACTTGGGTCAAGCCACGAGCTCATGCTGTAGGAAACAAGGAGGACACAAAGAAAGTGGTGTTCACTGTTCCTATTGCCGACAACATGTTTGTTCATGTCAGCCCAATTGATTGGCTTGTTTGTATTGCAGCTACCTCCTCTGACCCCCCCCCCCTCCCCCCTGGTGCACCACTAGGCTCCATGTGCCAATACTGCACACTATCAACAATGGCAACATAACTCCAACCCTGTAACTGGTGGCCCACAGCATGGGAGACATTGAACGACTGTGCAATGTTCAAAACCTCTTGTAACATAGGATACTGAAACTTAAGGGCAAGTTGATGCACCTCCTTATCTGAGCCAGGATGAAAGATTGCATCTCTGATCATTGTGCACACATAACACTGAACTGGCATGACTGTGGCCATAAAGCTTGGTCACGTAAGCTTGATACAGTTTCTGCAGCTGTTTGTGACATTGTTAGAATTCATCACGTGCAGCAACCATATGCATATGCTTGTGGTAATAGGATAGGAAACAACACACAGTGCCAAAGAAAAGTGGCACTGATTCTTATAGAAGAGGTAACTGGCACAGCAAGTGATACATATGAGGCGGTATCCACCATAAGGAAAGAGCCTCAAAGACCTCCGTGGCAGCACCTGAGTCTGTGTCAACATAGCTAACTACTGATCCAACACAGCTGTTGCAGAAGGGACTGGAATAAAGCCTCCATGGGAGAGTCGAATGGCAGAAAGACTACAGAATCTGAAACCTGCAAAAATTCTACCCTTGATGTAACTACTTGTGTTCTAATTAGTTACACAAGGAAACACATGAAAAAGAGGTACAATTTACTGGGTCACAGGATAACACCCATAAGAAAACAGTGAAAGTAGTTTACATTTCTCAAAGACATTAATAACTGAGGTGCTTGAGCCCCATGCACGCCCATATAAAGATGCTATCAACATTAGGTGTTGCTGGCATGGAGCTGTGTGTGCAGAGCAGACATGGTATGTTGGTGAGTGACAGAGCTACCCCTGGTGACCGCCTCAGGTAGTTGCAGGTACACCGTTTTGAGTGTTGGTGTGCACTATGCTGGTTAAGCAGCTTGACTTACATCTGCTTTGGGCACTAGGTATAGTAATCAGCGTGTTACTGCAATATGTTCTACACAAGGCAAGGACCTGAGTGAGTGGAAGAAATATTGAACAAACCTTTCACAACTTCAGTATTTAATTGTTCAAGATAACATATGCATATAAACAGTATAACAATAATTAGAAGGCAGCACACACTTCCTTTACATATCATTTTCTATTGTCGCAAATAACTTTAAGGGGGGGGGGGGGGGAAGAAAAGAAACTGAAATTCTATCCCTTAATGTAGCCAGCTCTTTCACTATTGAAACAAATTTCGTAATAAAAATGCTTTAGGATGACCATGTGCATTGTTGGATTTTTTGTTAGCCTGTGTATTGTGAATATTTCTCTTTCAAATATTGACTCCATCCCGTGGGAGAACACTTACAGGAAAACCATTGACACAATTGAGTCAAAATCTGAAACAGAATTGTCAGTGAAGTACAACACTTAGCACTGAAAGCACATTTGTTAGAGGCATCAATGTATAGATAGAACAGAACTGCCCCCGAGATGGAGAAAACTGCTGCTCATACAAAAAAGAATATTTTAGAGTATGCAAACATTACAAGCAGAAGAAATTTTGAGAATCTTCTAGAAATGGTAAACAGTGAATAAAAAATATTTGCCGGTGATCAGATTTGAACTGGCAACATACAGCACACCAGACAGTGATGGTAACCACTGCTTCTCACTGTGTGCAGTACAGCTCATGGCAGTATCTAATTCTCATGCAACCTTCATATGAAAACAAAGAAAAAAATTAAATTAAGAAGCCCAAAAAGCACAACGTACTTGACTATAACATAAGTGTAGTGAGATTAAGTTCAGTCACTCTCATTATACCACTGTTTGCTATGTTCCATGCCATTCTATTCCATTAATGTTTGTTGTGAGACCCACCATTTCAAATACATTGTGGGATGTTTTGACATGATTGTCTAGGTCATAAACAAATGTTCAGTGGTAATCAGATAAAGTTGATTCTTTAATTTGTCATACACACAAAGTTTGGACCTGTATCACTCATTTTCTCCCAAATAGATTTTTTCTGTGTTCACAATGTAAGCACTGACCAAGGTGGCACAGAAGTTAGTATAATGAACTCACATTCAGGAAGATGACGATTCAAATTCCAGTCAGTCCATCCAGTCTTAGGTTTTCCATGATTTCTCTTAATTACTCAAGGCAAATGGCACGATGTTCCCTTTGAAAGTGGATGACTGAGTTTCTTTCTCATCTGTCCTTGATTTGAGCTTGTACTCTTGTCTGTAATAACCTCATTGTTGACAGGATGTTAAACTCTGATGTTCCTTCCTTCGTTTTTCACAATTTAAATGCTAAGCTTCCAGTAAGAGTTAATGGTCACACACAGTCTATACTGATGATACTCAGTATGTGATAGAGTATACATCGCAACACAATAGTTACTTCTTTGATTCTGGCTTGACCATGTGATCAGTTTGGATTCTGTGCTCCTGAACCTGCACTGTGTAGCTTCACTGGTACAGATCTCTACTGCAGGTTCTTGACTGCCATGATGCACCACCCATAACTGATCAGAATTTCTTCTGTTATTGTGTAACTGCTTTCTACTATACTGCTCCCCACCCCATTTTGAAGCATTTCCTATTCTGTTTCCATTACTTTGTCTCCTTAAAAATTTGCGTTGTGTCTCTTTATCATTCTCATATTTTGCTTTTCTGCAGTTGACATTTTTTTAATGTTTATCCCTTATATCTGATAAATAAATCACATTCTATCTTCATTTGATTGGGTTTTCAAATCTCGTCTGATGCAGTCTCCAACAATCAGTCTTTCTTTCTCATCCTGTCTGGTAAGTCTCCCCTGACCCAGGATTCTGGACAACTTTTCCGAACTCTGCCCCCTTTCCTAAACCAACTCTGCCCCTTTTCCTAAACCTCACCAGTCCTTTTCCTACACCTCTCTTCCTTCCTCTTCAAGCCTTCTGCCAGAAGAATGAGCGAGCCACTGGCTCCAAAAGCTTGCCCACTTTAATACCCTTACGTGTGTGCTCTCCTGTGCTTTCTGAGTAGATTTGTTTATCTATCCAATTCATTACATTTGCAAAAATTAATTGTTTATATTTGATGATAGCAAAGAAGGGAAAGCAGAAAGGTGGAAGGAGTATATAGAGGGTCTATACAAGGGCGATGTACTTGAGGACAATATTATGGAAATGGAAGAGGATGTAGATGAAGATGAAATGGGAGATACGATACTGCGTGAAGGGTTTGATAGAGCACTGAAAGACCTGAGTCCAAACAAGGCTGCGGGAGTAGACAACATTCCATTAGAAGTACTGACGGCCTTGGGAGAGCCAGTCCTGATAAAACTCTACCATCTGGTGAGCAAGATGTATGAGACAGGTGAAATACCCTCAGACTTCAAGAAGAACATAATAATTCCAATCCCAAAGAAAACAGGTGTTGACAGATGTGAAATTACTGAACTATCAGTTTAATAAGTCACAGCTGCAAAATACTAACGCGAGTTCTTTACAGACGAATGGAAAAACTGGCAGAAGCCGACCTCGGGGAAGATCAGTTCGGATTCTGTAGAAATGTTGGAACACGTGAGGCATTACTGACCTTACGACTTATCTTAGAAGGAAGATTAAGGAAAGGCAAACCTACGTTTCTAATATTTGTAGACTTAGAGAAAGCTTTTGACAATGTTGACTGGAATACTCTCTTTCAAATTCTAAAGGTGGCAGGGGTAAAATACAGGGAGCGAAAGGCTATTTACAATTTGTTCAGAAACCTGATGGCAGTTATAAGAGTCGCTTTTGGGAAAAGAGTGAGACAGGGTTGTAGCCTCTCCTTGATGCTATTCAATCTGTATATTGAGCAAGCAATAAAGGAAACACAAGAAGAGTTCAGAGTAGGTATTAAAATCCATGGAGAAGAAATAAAAACTTTGAGGTTCGCCGATGACATTGTAATTCTGTCAGAGACAGAAAAGGACTAGGAAGAGCAGTTGAACGGAATGGACAGTGTCTTGAAAGGAGGATATAAGATGAACATCAACAAAAGCAAAACGAGGATAATGGAATGTAGTCGAATTAAGTTGGGTGATGCTGAGGGAATTAGATTAGGAAATGAGACACTTAAAGTAGTAAAGGAGGCTTGCTATTTGGGGAGCAAAATAACTGATGATGGTCGAAGTAGAGAGGATATAAAATGTAGACTGGCAATGGCAAGGAAAGCGTTTCTGAAGAAGAGAAATTTGTTAACATTGAGAATAGATTTAAGTGTCAGGAAGTCATTTCTGAAAGTATTTGTATGGAAGTGGAATGTGGACGATAAATAGTTTGGACAAGAAGAGAATAGAAGCTTTCAAAATGTGGTGCTACAGAATAATGCTGAAGATTAGCTGGATAGATCACATAACTAATGAGGAGGTATTGAATAGAATTGGGAAGAAGAGGAGTTTGTGGCACAACTTGACAAGAAGAAGAGACTGGTTGGTAGGACATGTTCTGTGGCATCAAGGGATCACAAATTTAGCATTGGAGGGCAGTGTGGAGGGTAAAAATCGTAGAGGGAGACTAAGAGATGAATACACTAAGCAGATTCAGAAGGACGTAGGCTGCAGTAAGTACTGGGAGATGAAGAAGCTTGCGCAGGATAGAGTACATGGAGAGCTGCATCAAATCAGTCTCGGGACTGAAGACGACAACAACAACAACAGCTTCATTCTTCAATCATTTTTATTATTCATGTAGTCTATAATGTGGCATACAGGCATAAGATCCAGTACATTCCTCTATGGCATTTAATGTTCATAGCAAATTTTTGCTCATTGATTTTTGTTGTGTTAATGCAGCAAATTTCAGATATTGGTGTGGGAAGCTCAGTCTGTTGAGCATTGCCTGTGAAGGCAAGGTTATGTGGATTGGAGACCCAATCTGGCACACTGTTTTAGTCTGTCTGGAATTTCCAAAACTGTGCACACTCGATTGCAGAGTGGAAGACTCACTGTGTAATTATAAGATGCACTTTACATTTGATGTAAGGGTGGAGGTATGACTTATGTAAACAAGGGCAGTGTGATATGGGAGCAGCAACATATTACAGCTTTCCTTGTGGTATTTGGTTGCTGATATTTCAGGCTATGTAGGACTGACAGCAACATATTTCTCATTTTTTTCTAACCAAAGGAATAAATACATTGATGGGTGAGAAGGCAACCATTCTTATCCAAATGAGAATAGCATTGTGTGTGAATAGTAGACTCCATTGAGATGGCCTGATGATTACGAAAGTAATCTGTCCATCATCATCAAAACAATCAGGAACAGTTTCCACCATTGTTTTGGTCTGTTCAATATATTAGCCTCACAATTTTCCTGTATTTTCTGAAGTGCTGTTCCACCACCAACCCGTTCCAGTCCTCTCCTTTTTTCTGAATTCTTGGTCTTTTGCCCTAGAGCTTCAGTTCATGCATTTTTCTTGAAATTCTATCGCATGTTATTCTCTTAACACATCCGTACTGCTTAAGCCTTGCAGGTTCTATCCACTGTTTCTAAGTGTTTCTGTACCTGTAAAAGGCAGTCATATTGTGAAAATTAATAAAATATTGTTTATGGTAGTGTGTCATAAAACTTTCAGGAGTGTTAATTCCATTTGCTTTATTGTTACTCAAAAAGGCCTTACTTTCATTTGTTTCAGGACCAAAATTGCTACTCAGTATGCACCTGAATCAGCACCATTGTGGAGTAACATTGGAATGTGCTTTTTTGAAATGAAAAATTTCATTGCAGTAAGTCATTGTGGTATTACAAATACAAAATGCAAGTTCAGTGTACTGTTCTGTTCTCATTTCTTGTCTTTTCTTCCTGCCCATTCATTGCATTTTGTACAACCTTCACAGAGCACAGACTAAACACCTCGACCTTGTCATCGTGTGTTAATATTTTCATCATACCACCCTAATTTTGATTTTCTTTGATTTTCTGAGATCGAATACAGGTAATTTGAATAGCAGGTTGGTCCTTGCAGTGAAACAATGCCCAATGTTTCCACTATCAAATGTCAGTTTGCATCTGTGCTTCATATTTAATGACCTTATTGCCAATGTGACATTATGTGGTAAAAGTTTTTCCATTGTTTTGTTGAATCTTCTTATTCTGTCAATGATCCCAATTCTAAATTATTTTCTCCATTCTCTTCTCAATTGTTTTTTGTCCCTTCTTATTTATTTAGTGTTATTTTTCGTCTCTGTCACCATCTTAAAAATCTTATTGGCTCCAGTATAAAGAGTACTACCCTTTTTTCTTCCTGCTTAATAATGTGTAACTAATTTCCATTGAGCACTATTTGTAATTTGGTTTGCCACTTCTTAACTCAGCACATTACTTTCTTTTTACAATTATGACTTATGTATTTTCAGGCCATCAGCTGCCTTAAGAGAGCAAATCACCTGTCTCCTTTTGATTGGAAAATATTATACAACCTTGGACTGGTTCATTTAGTGACACAGCAGTATGCATCAGCTTTTCATTACTTGTCTGCATCGATAAATCTCCACCATAGATATGGGAATGCATTTATGCTGCTTGCTCGTAAGTTTATTATACTGAATTAGTTATCAAAATATTCAATGAATTGTACACTGTTTATAAAAAGCTAACTAGTGGCACACAGTGACATTGTTTCAAGGAATATGAATTGTTCAAACTGTATAATTTTGTCACAGAAAAGAAGGGGAATCTGAAATGTAGTGGAAAAATATTGGCCAGCTATGAGTAGGACTCCATACAAACTTCATTATGTATATATTATAAAATGGATAGATTGCCACTCACTATACAGTGGAGAGTTAAGTCGCAGACAGGCACAACAAAAAGTCTGTTTGTTTAGCTGTCTTTTTTTTCTGTCTGCAACTCAGCATCTCCACTATGTGGTGAGTAGCAATCTATCCTTTTCATTGTATTGTAATTTTGTATACAGACAGTTCATCCATCCTGGGAATTGAGGATACTGACAGTTTTTGCTTGTTATTGACATTCATACTGGCAAGATATTGGTCCTGAAAATTCAGTTTTTTGAGAATCTTTTAATTATGATTTTGAAATAAGACAACAAATGACAAAAAAAATATTTGTTTTATATGACATAATTACATATTTACACTTTTCAAATGTTTTTTCTTTACATGCACTGTAAAACATTGCTGCTTCTGTAATATTGATTCTAGGCCAGTGGGAAGTACCCTATAGGTTTTGATGAGCAAATTTCTGGCTATCAAAGTATGTGACATAAATGGCCATATGTTGTGATTACATTGACTTAGAAGCTTCAGCTTCAATTTTTTGCACCAACAAAGAACCATGTGTGACATAAATTTCAACTTGATATAACTACTTGTTCCTGAGAAAATGGGTTTGTAAGAGTGATATAACTACTTATTCCTTAGAAAATGGGTTTTTAACAGTCTGACAGACAGATGGACGGAAAACAAAGTCATCATATAAGGGTTCCATTTTTACTGATTGAAGTACAGAGCCATAAAAAGGCTAAAAAGCTAATAGCAGACTTCTGTGAATCAGTATTTGCTCCCAAAAATTTTTATATATCCAAGAAACTAATACTTATGACAGGATAGCAAACAGGATTGTTTAAAAACTGACACAAATGGCAGCTTTTAGAACTAGAGATTTCTTCATTTGAGAAAACTGTGGAATTGGACTATTTGGGGATTAAGTGAAAAGTGATTTGATATCCTGTGTGAAGACACTGGAGTTCTTTCCAGCAGTGGTTCCTATTTTCTTAATTGACAGGAATCCTCGGCGCTTGCTTCGAATTACAGGCTTTAGCCTGGCAGTAAGGATCTCACTGTAATGTACACTGTTTATTGTTGTGCCCCTTTCCCTATAATGTTCCAGTACTGGACCTTGTGCAACTCAAAAAACTTTAAGCATCAGTTTTTCAGGGGATGGTTGGGTCTTGCACTTTTTCTTGCACAGTGAATTTGGATGTTTCCATTCCATGTTCTACCATTTACTCTCCGGCTTGTTATGATGGATCCATTTTTTGTCACCTGTCTATTTTTTTATATTACAGGCAATCCTAGAACATTGGCTCATAGGACCTGTATAATGCCTGAAGCTGACAGCTTTCTTAACAAACTAATGTACCTGCAACTGGTATTCAAGAAACTTCAATATTCGTCACAACGTTTAAGAAAGTCTTTCAAGAAATAATGATAATCAACCATGGGAAAATGTTAAATAGTATTTCTTGCATGTGTGAGGAATGTTCCTTTAAAAGTGCTAGATTCATGAAAATGTTTGAACAGAGATTCTCTTCAGCCAATTGACCAACATGGAAACCTTTGTGAGGGCTGTGAAGGATGAATTTTTTTGTAAACAATAGGAATCTACAAAGTTTTGTGTGACTGTGTACAACAGACATCTAGCATACTAAAAGAATCAGCAACATAGGAAAAGATATATTGCTACATATTGTAAAGAACACATGTCAAGTTGTGGACAGGCATGATTAAAAGACACTCACCTGTAGTTTTCGGTCACAGCCTTTGTCAGTAAGGAGGACACACACACAACATTCAGACTTCCACACAAACAAGCACACCTCATGCACTCACGACTGACAACTCCAGCGTCTCTGGCCTCACACATCGTAACTTTAAATTACTTATCAGACAGCAGTGTAATATTTGGTGTCCTACAGAAGAAAGTAAGAACTGTCCAGTTACAATCTCATCATTAGTGCCATAAAATTTTTGGCCTATAACCAATAAAATAGTTACTTTAATACCAATAAAATTTATATTGTAGCTCTTCACTCCACATCTTAATCAGGTTTCCAAGTTAATGTTACCCTGAATTGTCAATAATTATACAGAAATAGAAATTCCATTACTGATACTGAGCAGGTAGAAATGAAGAATCAGTTAAAAATCATTGTTTCTGAAGGCAAATTGCAGACATGAAAGGCTTTTTTGCTGAATTTTAATATCTGGATGAGCTGGTAAATACAAAATCCAATCAAAATCACTGTGCTCGCATACTGATGGTAACATGTATTGTCACTCTTGGATTGTCTCATACTCATATAAATAAAAATAAATAAATAAAGTAACAACATCTTACTATACTTCAATACTGACACTGTCTTGCTCTGATCATCTCACATTTCACTTGCCATATTTATTTCTGACAGTCATCGTTTGTGTATTTATTTCAGATGCCAGACATTCATCGTGATTTATGAGTATACATTAAATTAGTAGCCCAGTCAATAATTATATTCACACATTAACAAAATAATAATCTGCAGTGCAACTGTCTACACTCAGCCCAGAGCACATCCCAGCAACAATATTACTTGACAAGAACTTCCTCATTTCTTACACTAATTACATGTTGGAACAATTTAGCTCACCTATGCATTACTGAACAAAGCACAGTTACAGGTATCAAGGAATTAACCCTTTGACTACTGTTGACAAGTTAACTGAACTTGCTCTTCCTCTCCCCAGGTGCTGTTATTAAGTGGAGCCTCAGGGTTTTCCTTCAGCACTATTGACAAGTCAACTAAGACTCCCCCGGCTAACCCCTCAGTGTTGATGAGAGGCACCTGCGTTCTGTTGATGAGTTTAAGCATACAGCGAATTTCTATCCTGTAGCTAAGTTTTATTTTGATACTTTGTCTGTTGTGATCTCATTTTGTTCCATTCAGCTTAGGTTTATGTCTTATTGTTCATCAGAATTGCATCACAGTGTGTTTCTCATCATCTGTTCAACAAGGAAAACTGTGGTTGCACTGAGGCAGAGATTATGGAGATACAAAGAGCAACAGTGAGGATCAGTTATTCATTGTTGACAAAAGCAGTAACTCCTCCGCAGATTCTGAAACTGACTATTCTGCACCATCTGTGTCAGCAAGGGTGAAACTACAGTCTTATGACTCAACTAGAGTTGTAATGATAGTTTTTATCAGTCCAAACAGTTTGAAAGTTTGGATTTTTTGGAGTGGGGTACCAAAATTGATTTGGAAACAGTTGCATGAGAAGTCCTCTTTAAATCTCTGTAGATTTTTAACATCAGTAACTTTGCAAAGAAGTTTCAAAGTTAGAAACTAATTTTTTTTACAACTTCAATAATGTTCATTTCAGTGGTGACAAATCTCAGATTGACTGAAAGAGACATGACAAGAAGCACTTCCGAATTAATTAGCACAGGGCAAGGCAGGCCACTTGCTTCATCCCAGCCCAATGCAGGTTACTTAGCACAGATCGGTGGATTAGATTAGATTAGTACTTGTTCCATAGATCATGAATACGGCACTTCGTAATGATGTGGAACATGTCAGTTTAATAAAAGGTGTCTATACAAGATATTACACTACACAAAATATTACATGACACTTAATATTTTTAATTTTTTTTCTTTTGTTTCTTTTTTTGTGGGGGTTGGGGAAATTACCCACTTACTATATCCAAAAATTCATCTAATGAGTAGAAGGAGTTGCCATTAAGAAATTCTTTTAATTTCCTTTTAAATGCTATATGGCTATCTGTCAGACTTTTAGTGCTATGAGGTAAGTGACCAAAGACTTTTGTGGCAACATAATTTACCTCCTTCTGAGCCAAAGTTAGATTTAACCTTGAGTAGTGAAGATCATCCTTTCTCCTAGTGTTGTAGCCAATGTACACTGCTATTACTTCTGAATTCATTCGTATTGTTAATATCAAATTTCATAAGTGATGATATATATTGTGAGGCTACAGTGAAGCTCTCGAGCTCTTTAAATAAGTGTCTGCAGAATGATATGGGATGAGCTCCAGCAATTATTCTGATTACACGCTTTTGTGCAATGAACACTCTTTTACTCAGTGATGAGTTACCCCAGAATATGATGCGATACGAAAGCAGAGAATGAAAATAGGCATGGTAAGCTAATTTACTGAGATGTATATCGCCGAAATTTGCAATGACCCTAATAGCATAAGTAGCTGAACTCAAATGTTTCAGCAGATCTTAAGTGTGGTTTTTCCAGTTCAACCCCTCATCAATGCATACACCTGGAAATTTTGAATATTCTACCTTAGCTACCGATTTCTGATCGAAGTCTATATTTATTAATGGTGTCATTCCATTTACTGTGTGGAACTGTATGTACTGTGTTTTGTCAAAGTTTATGAGAGCCCATTTGCAGAGAACCACTTAATGATTTTCTGAAACACATCGTTTACAATTTTACCAGTTAATTGTTGTATGTTGGGTGTGATAGCTATACTTGTATCATCGGCAAAAAGTACCAGCTTTGCATCTTCGTGAATACGGAATGGCAAGTCATTAATATATATTAAGAACAGTGCAGTGTTCATCTCAGCGTATAATGTACATGTGTGCACCAACCAACTGGGTAATATAACAATTTACACACTAGGGGATATAATTAAACATTCTTAACCCGTTACTGTAACAGTTAAACACAATCACTGTTGTTCATACAAGGCACATAGCTTTCATCAAATTAGTTTTAAAATTGTATCCTGATCCTGCATAGTTAAAAAAATGGATGCCAGGAGTCACTATTATGCAGGCTTACATAAACATCAGATCCAAAGTTCTCCTATATTGATACCAGGTGGCAGTGTTATCTCAAAACCTCAATGACTGTGGGTGAACAACGAATAGATTATCAGCAGTTTTATAAAGATCAGAGGCATTTCTGTCACTGTAGCTGAATACTATGTTTCTCACAGCAACTGCATGAATTATGACTTTCAAATGTTTAGCATTTCCTCAGTTTTTAGGATGTTTTGGTAAAGGGAGCAATGTAAATGCCTCTGGAAGACAACGTAACCCACTGGGATGATGACTTCCATTTTATACCATTCCTGGTGTCCACTAATGCCTTAACTCTAAAAAGTATGGACAGACATTTTTGGAAGATCATTGTTTGGTATTCTGTGACTTGTCACCAGTTTTTATGGATATCCATCTCCTCATGAACAATGGCATGCTTGCACCTTATACGGAGCAGCAATATGGTTTTTGTAATAATAATAATAATAATACTTATGCTATACCAATATTGACCTATTCATTTGGAGTAGTGAAATGGAGTAACACAGAACTAGAAGCACTCAGTACACTTACACGATCACAATGCCACAAATATAGAATACATCACATACATTCAGCAACAGAAAGATTCACATTAAGCAGAAAGGAAGGAGGAAGGGGATTTATCGACATAAAAAAACCTACATTATGGACAGGTACCGTATTTACTCGAATCTAAGCCGCACCTGAAAAATGAGACTCAAAATCAAGAACAAAAAATTTACCCGAATCTAAGCCGCACCTGAAATTTGAGACTCGACATTCAAGGGGAGAGATAAGTATTAGGCCCCACCTCCAAATCGAAACAGAGTTGGTCCATTGTAATATGAGACACAATTTAGGTTGAATGACTGACGATACAGCTATAGTAGTCGTAAGCTTTGCAGTTAAGCTTTACCAGGTAGCCATTGCTATGCGTCAGGCGCTCCGTCCGTATTTATACGGGTACCCTTCCTTTTTCATGTGCTTCGTCTGGTTTGAATTGATTGCTTATTTTCTTTGATCTGATAAGTGCCATTCTCTTTGTTATAGTTGTTTACGTCACTCTAAGCTGAAAATGCATTACTGTACTGTGTCATGCATTGTTGGTCGCATTCTGATAATGAGTGTTCATGGCATGTTGCCGCTCGCAGCATGACTTGCTTTTGTGCGCGCTGCCACCGCTTACAATAAAAAAAAAAAGAGAGTTCTGAATGAGAGTTTAGCGAAAATTTTTCTCTGTTTGAAAATCTTTGCAGACGCCTCTTTAGTACATTACATTCTGCTCAAATTAGTCATGTTAGATTTAAAAATCTAGTGAATTACCGTGCTTCATTTCTGACTGTATCACTATTAGGCATAAGAATAATACGAATATAAACGTGACATGATATGTATATTCTTCCGCGTTTGCTGTTGTCTCACTCTAGTTTCATAGTTTATTAGGCAGACAGGATTTAAACGAGATAGCAGCAAACACGAAAGAATACATAGCAAAATGTTTATATTCATATTATTCTTATGGTGAAGAGAATACTGCATGTGATTCACAATTCATAAAAGTTCCTATTAGCAACTATCTCTTCTCACAGGTAGGAAAAAATTCAGTTGGCCATATTGACAAACATCCCAAACAGTCTTGCCAGTTGGATTTTCGTAGTACAGTGAAATGCTGCTACATTCGAAGATGAAAAATACGGAATTTGTATTTACTTCGTTGGATAGTGTATGAACATGCAGTGTTCGAAACTCGGGGCGGAGAAAAAAGCTCGTCTTCCACTTTTTTTTTTTTTTTAATTTATTTACTGACGCAGAGGTTTTGGCGCTACATATATTCGACGGCAGAAGTTAGTTGTGGCGGCACCTACCAACATTTTTCAGAACTTCCGCTTACTTTGCACTCGATTCTAAGCCGCAGGTGGTTTTTTGGATTGCAAAAACTGGAAAAAAAAGTGCGGCTTAGACTCGAGTAAATACGGTAGACAATTTAAGAAAATTCTTTATAGAACGAGCAGAAACTAGCAAAATACACAAAGCAATCACTCATATAAATACATCGGCTACACCATTGCAATTTCATAACCACTTCTACAACCCTTTAGATCACATAACATCAACAGATACAAAGAAAGTAAATTGGAAAAAGAAAACACTACATGGCAAGCACCCATATCATCCAACACAACCGCACATCGATCAAGACGCATCCAACACATGGCTAAGAAAAGGCAATATATACAGTGAGATGGAAGGATTCATGATTGCAATACAGGATCAAACAATAAACACCAGATATTACAGCAAGCATATTATTAAAGATCCCAATACCACAACAGATAACTGCAGACTTTGCAAGCAACAAATAGAAACAGTAGATCACATCACAAGTGGATGTACAATACTAGCAAACACGGAATACACCAGAAGACATGACAATGTAGCAACACTAATACATCAACAACTTGCCATACAACATAAACTAATAAAACAACATGTTCCCACATACAAGTATGCACCACAAAATGTACTGGAGAATGATGAATACAAGTTATACTGGAACAGAACCATTATAACAGATAAAACAACATCACATAACAAACCTGACATCATACTCACCAATAAAAAGAAGAAATTAACACAACTAATCAAAATATCCATACCCAATATAACAAATATACAGAAGAAAACAGGAGAAAAAATTGAAAAATACATCCAACTGGCTGAGGAAGTCAAGGACATGTGGCATCAGGATAAAGTTGACATTATACCAATTATGCTATCAACTACAGGAGTCATACCACACAATATCCACCAGTACATCAATACATCCAAAACATACAACTACAGAAATCTGTAATTATTGATACATGTTCAATTACCCGAAAGTTCCTAAATGCAATGTAACACATAACGTACAGT
Organism: Schistocerca nitens; assembly: GCF_023898315.1. NCBI lineage: Eukaryota > Metazoa > Arthropoda > Insecta > Orthoptera > Acrididae > Schistocerca > Schistocerca nitens. Next base: position 737,150,939 of record NC_064619.1, on the reverse strand, counting down.
TAAAAGGAAGTCACGCTTGATCAAGGTCCGCGTCACTTTCCATTTTTAACCAGATATAATGTCTGAGAAAGGAAAGAAATAATAATAATAATAATAATAATAATAATAATAATAATAATAATAATAATCCCCGTGGAGGCCCGGGAAAAGAATAGGCCTCCGGTATGTTCTGCCAGTCGTAAAAGGCGACGAAAAGAACAAACCACTAATAGGGCTAACCCCCCTTTTAGTGTGATTAGTTGGTTCAGGACAGAACTAAAGAAGCCTCGGACAAGCGCCATCATGGTCGGGGACGACGCTTGAACCCTATGCCCGCCCACAATGGTAACGACACTGCTAGCCAACTGGAAAATGATTTAAATCCAAATAGAGGTGTTTTGCAGGATATGCTTCCTGCAACCACCCTAGAAGGAAAACAAAGACAGAGGATGAGATGGTCAGATGAAGTTAATCGACACCTCATGTTCTGTTATTACCAAGCAACAAACCTAGGAACCAACACAACTGGATACAGATCACAAGTATACACAACATTTATTACCAGATACCCAGAATTAAAATTTTTAACAGAACAACGACTAGCTGATCAGATCCGTGTAATAATCAAAAATAACAGGATACCCCAGTCAGAATTAGAAAATATCAAACAACAAGTACAACAAATACTGGAACAAAATAATGTGCAATCAGAAGAAGAAGAAAATACAGTAATGGACTCAAACATCCCAGAGCAAACAAACAAGGAACAACACGCACCAATTAAACAATCAGAGGAAAACGAAATCTTAAGACAGCCACCAGAACAAGCACAAATAGAACACGAAGTGACACAGATGCTAGATATAGAAGAAAAATTTCAGCTAACATATATAGAATACAAAGACACAAATACAGACATTAGACCATTCTTGCATAGACCACCAAATAACCCACAAGTCGAAACAACAATAAAAACTATCAACACAATCATACACAACAAAATAAATGAAAACACAACTATGGAAGAGTTACAACTACTGGTTTATATAGGAGCACTCACTACACTAAATATACACACTAGACAGAGATCAGAACCAACCAACACACAGAAGAAACCCACAAAACCAGCATGGCAACACAGGCTACAGATCAGAATAGAAAAACTGAGAAAAGACATCGGACAGCTAACACAATTTATAAGAAATGAAATCTCGGAAAAAAAACGAAAAAGGTTAGGTAAAATCTCACAACAAGAAGCGACAGAGCAATTAGACGAAAAGAAGCAGAAATTACAAGCATTAGCCAAACGACTCAGAAGATACAAAAAAAGTGAAAATAGAAGGAAACAAAACCAAACATTCAACACAAACCAAAAGAAATTTTACCAGACAATAGATAACACACACATTAAAATAAACAATTCACCAAACATAACAGACATGGAACACTTCTGGAGCAACATATGGTCAAACCCGGTACAACATAACAGGCATGCACGGTGGATACAAACAGAAACAGACACATACAAGATGATACCACAAATGCCTGAAGTGATAATTTTGCAACATGAAGTCACCCAAGCAATTAATTCTACTCACAATTGGAAAGCCCCTGGAAATGATAAAATAGCAAATTTCTGGTTAAAGAAGTTCACCTCAACACATTCACATCTAACTAAATTATTTAACAGTTACATTGCAGACCCATACACATTCCCTGATACACTTACACATGGAATAACTTATCTGAAACCTAAAGATCAAGCAGACACAGCGAACCCAGCTAAATATCGCCCCATAACATGCCTACCAACAATATACAAAATATTAACTTCAGTCATTAAACAGAAATTAATGACACATACAACACAGAACAAAATTATAAATGAAGAACAAAAAGGCTGTTGCAAAGGAGCACGAGGATGTAAAGAGCAACTGATAATAGATGCAGAGGTGACATATCAAGCTAAAACTAAACAAAGGTCGCTACACTACGCATACATTGATTACCAAAAAGCTTTTGATAGTGTACCCCACTCATGGTTACTACAAATATTGGAAATATACAAAATAGATCCTAAATTGATACAGTTCCTAAACATAGTAATGAAAAATTGGAAAACCACACTTAATATCCAAACAAATTCAAATAATATCACATCACAGCCAATACAGATTAAGCGTGGAATATACCAAGGAGACTCATTAAGTCCTTTCTGGTTCTGCCTTGCTCTGAACCCACTATCCAACATGCTAAATAATACAAATTATGGATACAATATTACTGGAACATACCCACACAAAATCACACATTTGCTATACATGGATGATCTAAAACTACTGGCAGCAACAAATCAACAACTCAACCAATTACTAAAGATAACAGAAGTATTCAGCAATGATATAAGTATGGCTTTTGGAACAGACAAATGTAAGAAAAATAGCATAGTCAAGGGAAAACACACTAAACAAGAAGATTACATATTGGATAACCACAGCGACTGCATAGAAGCGATGGAAAAAACGGATGCCTATAAATATCTAGGATACAGACAAAAAATAGGAATAGATAATACAAATATTAAAGAAGAACTAAAAGAAAAATATAGACAAAGACTAACAAAAATACTGAAAACAGAATTGACAGCAAGAAACAAGACCAAAGCTATAAATACTTATGCCATACCAATATTGACCTACTCATTTGGAGTAGTGAAATGGAGTAACACAGACCTAGAAGCACTCAATACACTTACACGATCACAATGCCATAAATATAGAATACATCACATACATTCAGCAACAGAAAGATTCACATTGAGCAGAAAGGAAGGAGGAAGGGGATTTATCGACATAAAAAACCTACATTATGGACAGGTAGACAATTTAAGAAAATTCTTTATAGAACGAGCAGAAACTAGCAAAATACACAAAGCAATCACTCATATAACTACATCGGCTACACCACTACAATTTCATAACCACCTCTACAACCCTTTAGACCACATAACATCAACAGATACGAAGAAAGTAAATTGGAAAAAGAAAACACTTCATGGCAAGCACCCGTATCATCTAACACAGCCACACATCGATCAAGACGCATCCAACACATGGCTAAGAAAAGGCAATATATACAGTGAGACAGAAGGATTCATGATTGCAATACAGGATCAAACAATAAACACCAGGTATTACAGCAAGCATATTATTAAAGATCCCAATACCACAACAGATAAATGCAGACTTTGTAAACAACAAATAGAAACAGTAGATCACATCACAAGCGGATGTACAATACTAGCAAATACAGAATACCCCAGAAGACATGACAATGTCGCAAAAATAATACATCAACAGCTTGCCTTACAACATAAACTTTTAAAACAACAAGTTCCTACATACAAGTATGCACCACAAAATGTACTGGAGAATGATGAATACAAATTATACTGGAACAGAACCATTATAACAGATAAAACAACGCCACATAACAAACCTGACATCATACTCACCAATAAAAAGAAGAAATTAACACAACTAATCGAAATATCCATACCCAATACAACAAATATACAAAAGAAAACAGGAGAAAAAATTGAAAAATACATCCAACTGGCTGAGGAAGTCAAAGACATGTGGCATCAGGATAAAGTTGACATCATACCAATTATAGTATCAACTACAGGAGTCATACCACACAATATCCACCAGTACATCAATGCAATACAGCTACATCCAAACACATATATACAACTACAGAAATCCGTAATTATTGATACATGTTCAATTACCCGAAAGTTCCTAAATGCAATATAACATGTACCGTACAGCAAAAAGGAAGTGACGCTTGATAAAGGTCCGCGTCACTCCATTCTTAACCAGACTTCTAAAAAGTCTGAGAAAGTAAAGAAATAATAATAATAATAATAAACCCCGTGGAGGCCCGGGAAAAGAATAGGTCTCCGGTATGTTCTGCCAGTCGTAAAAGGCGACGAAAAGAACAAACCACTAATAGGGCTAACCCCCCTTTTAGTGTGATTACTTGGTTCAGGACAGAACTAAAGAAGCCTCGGACAAGCGCCGTCATGGTCGGGGTCGACGCTTGAACCCTATGCCCGCCCACAATGGTAACGACACTGCTAGCCAACTGGATAATGATTTAAATCCAAATAGAGGTGTTTTGCAGGATATGCTTCCTGCAACCACCCTAGAAGGAAAACAAAGACAGAGGATGAGATGGTCAGATGAAGTTAATCGACACCTCATGTTCTGTTATTACCAAGCAACAAACCTAGGAACCAACACAACTGGATACAGATCACAAGTATACACCACATTTATTACCAGATACCCAGAATTAAAATTTTTAACAGAACAACGACTAGCTGATCAGATCCATGTAATAATAAAAAAATAACAGGATACCCCAGTCAGAATTAGAAAACATCAAACAACAAGTACAACAAATACTAGAACAAAATAATGTGCAATCAGAAGAAGAAGAAGAAGAAGAAGAAGAAGAAGAAGAAAATACAGTAATGGACTCAAACATCCCAGAGCAAACAAACAAAGAACAACACACATCAATTAAACAATCAGAGGAAAACGACATCTTAAGACAGCCACCAGAACAAGCACAAATAGAACACGAAGTGACACACATGTTAGATATAGAAGAGAAATTTCAGCTGACATATATAGAATACAAAGACACAGATACAGACATTAGACCATTCTTGCATAGACCACCAAATAGCCCACAAGTCGAAACAACAATAAAAACTATCAACACAATCATACACAACAAAATAAATGAAAATACAACAATGGAAGAGTTACAACTACTGGTTTATGTAGGAGCACTCACTACACTAAATATGCACACTAGGCAGAGATCAGAACCAACCAACACACAGAAGAAACCCACAAAACCAGCATGGCAACACAGGCTACAGATCAGAATAGAAAAACTGAGGAAAGACATCGGACAGCTAACACAATTTATAAGAAATGAAATATCAGACAAAAAACGAAAAAGGTTAGGTAAAATCTCACAACAAGAAGCAATAGAGCAATTAGATGAAAAGAAGCAGAAATTACAAGCATTGGCCAAACGACTTAGAAGATACAAAAAAAGTGAAAATAGAAGGAAACAAAACCAAACATTCAACACAAACCAAAAGAAACTTTACCAGACAATAGATAACACACACATTAAAATAGACAATCCACCAAACATAACAGACATGGAACACTTCTGGAGCAACATATGGTCAAACCCGGTACAACATAACAGGCATGCACGGTGGATACAAGCAGAAACAGACTCATACAAGATGATACCACAAATGCCTGAAGTGATAATTTTACAACATGAAGTCACCCGAGCAATTAATTCTACGCACAATTGGAAAGCCCCTGGAAATGATAAAATAGCAAATTTCTGGCTAAAGAAGTTCACCTCAACACATTCACATCTAACTAAATTATTTAACAGTTACATTGCAGACCCATACAAATTCCCTGATACACTTACACATGGAATAACCTATCTGAAACCTAAAGATCAAGCAGACACAGCAAACCCAGCTAAATATCGCCCCATAACATGCCTACCAACAATCTACAAAATATTAACCTCAGTCATTGCACAGAAATTAATGACACATACAACACAGAACAAAATTATAAATGAAGAACAAAAAGGCTGCTGCAAAGGAGCACGAGGATGTAAAGAGCAACTGATAATAGATGCAGAGGTGACATATCAAGCTAAAACTAAACAAAGATCGCTACACTACGCATACATTGATTACCAAAAAGCTTTTGATAGTGTACCCCACTCATGGTTACTACAGATATTGGAAATATACAAAGTAGATCCTAAATTGATACAGTTCCTAAACATAGTTATGAAAAACTGGAAAACCACACTTAATATCCAAACTAACTCTAATAATATCACATCACAGCCAATACAGATTAATCGTGGAATATACCAAGGAGACTCATTAAGTCCTTTCTGGTTCTGTCTTGCTCTGAACCCACTATCCAACATGCTAAATAATACAAATTATGGATATAATATTACTGGAACATACCCACACAAAATCACACATTTGCTATACATGGATGATCTAAAACTACTGGCAGCAACAAATCAACAACTCAACCAATTACTAAAGATAACAGAAGTATTCAGCAATGATATAAATATGGCTTTTGGAACAGACAAATGTAAGAAAAACAGCATAGTCAAGGGAAAACACACTAAACAAGAAGATTACATATTGAATAACCACAGTGACTCCATAGAAGCGATGGAAAAAACAGATGCCTATAAATATCTAGGATACAGACAAAAAATAGGAATAGATAATACAAATATTAAAGAAGAACTAAAAGAAAAATATAGACAAAGACTAACAAATATACTGAAAACAGAATTGACAGCAAGAAACAAGACAAAAGCTATAAATACTTACGCTATACCAGTATTGACCTACTCATTTGGAGTAGTGAAATGGAGTAACACAGACCTAGAAGCACTCAATACACTTACACGTTCACGATGCCACAAATATAGAATACATCACATACATTCAGCAACAGAAAGATTCACATTAAGCAGAAAGGAAGGAGGAAGGGGATTCATCGACATAAAAGACCTACATTATGGACAGGTAGACAATTTAAGAAAATTCTTTCTAGGACGAGCAGAAACTAGCAAAATACACAAAGCAATCACTCATATAAATACATCGGCTACACCACTGCAATTTCATAACCACTTCTACAACCCTTTAGATCACATAACATCAACAGATACGAAGAAAGTAAATTGGAAAAAGAAAACACTACATGGCAAGCACCCGTATCATCTAACACAACCACACATCGATCAAGACGCATCCAACACATGGCTAAGAAAAGGCAATATATACAGTGAGACGGAAGGATTCATGATTGCAATACAGGATCAAACAATAAACACCAGATATTACAGCAAGCATATTATTAAAGATCCCAATACCACAACAGATAAATGCAGACTTTGCAAACAACAAATAGAAACGGTAGATCACATCACAAGTGGATGTACAATACTAGCAAATACAGAATACCCCAGAAGACATGACAATGTAGCAAAAATAATACATCAACAACTTGCCTTACAACATAAACTTATAAAACAACACGTTCCCACATACAAGTATGAACCACAAAATGTACTGGAGAATGATGAATACAAATTATACTGGAACAGAACCATTATAACAGATAAAACAACACCACATAACAAACCTGACATCATACTCACCAATAAAAAGAAGAAATTAACACAACTAATCGAAATATCCATACCCAATACAACAAATATACAAAAGAAAACCGGAGAAAAAATTGAAAAATACATCCAACTGGCTGAGGAAGTCAAGGACATGTGGCATCAGGATAAAGTTGACATTATACCAATTATACTATCAACTACAGGAGTCATACCACACAATATCACCAGTACATCAATGCAATACAGCTACATCCAAACTTATATATACAATTACAGAAATCCGTAATTATTGATACATGTTCAATTACCCGAAAGTTCCTAAATGCAATATAACATATACCGTACAGTTAAAAGGAAGTGACGCTTGATCAAGGTCCGCGTCACTTTCCATTTTTAACCAGACTTAACATCTGAGAAAGTAAAGAAATAATAATAATAATAATAATAATAATAATAATAATTATTATTATTATTATTATTATTATTTATTTATTTATTTATTCTGTGTGTTTGTGCAGTTTCATGTATGATGCATTTCTTGCCTCTGATTGTTGCACTTTTTCTGTCGACTCTGTCATCTATGATGCACATGCTCTGATATTTTACTGTATATTTGTATATCACATAATTTTACAGTGTCATGTGATAAACAGTAATGAATTTACACTCATAAGTCTGTCACTGCCTCACCTTAACAATGACTTGAAGGTTTTCTATCAAAATATCATATGAAACGATGAGTTCCCAGTTGCATGCTCAAAAGTTAGTAACCCAGACAACTTGTTAAAAACAACTGTTATAGTTACTTTGCATCAATATTAGTCAGTGAATAGTTTCAGCATATTATGGGTACCCAACTACTTTCCATATTTTCAGAGCAATGGTGAGGTGAATGCTGCAACAGTTTCTGATGGGTTGAGAACAGATTACTAATATCATTAGAGAATGGGGACGAAACATGAAGAAGCCAAAATAACCTCACTACAGAGATTACTTTGCAATCCATCTACATGAACCTGTGTTCATTTACCATTATGTACAGGGTTCCAATAATTTATTTTATTTCAAATAACCTTATGTTGAACAATATATGAAAGATAAAGGGCAAGAGGTGTTTTGTGCATAGAAATCCAGACGTAGTTTGCAAATATTGTAAATTACAGTGATAAGTGAAATAATGACATTATATCACACAGCTCAACAAGAATTATGTAATTTATGTGTCAGACTTACATGTAACAAGTGAGTAATTATTTAGCATTGCAAATAATAAGAATTGTAATACTAACAATTAGTGCAATGAAGGTTTGAGTTATTTTAATACAAATTAGCCTCTAGATATTCATCAACTGAAAAAAAGGTGTACAAGTAAGTAAAAATATTCTTAACTTTGTTGCTAAATTACTTAGTTGTTTCTGATTCACTTTCCAAGAGTGGAGCTTTTCTTGACACAGACCAATCTGGTGTAATGAAGGTTCATTTAGTCATAAACTTCAGTTACCAACAGCTGAACCAATCCATTATGTATCATCCCAAAATATATCACTCTCTGTATAAATTATGAGAAATGTGCAAGTTTCCTGCATAATGTGCTCAAATATATGGGGAAACCAGATGTATCCATTGAACAGAAAACAGAGTAAATTTTTATACCAATATTTAGAATTATTTTGATGGCACAAATGATTTCAGTCATGAAAGAGAGTAATTTCTATTCCATCATCTTTCAGGCATTCATCGGGCTTAAAATTATTTCTTCTTCCGATGTTTGGCTGAAAACATTACAGCCATCTTCAAAATGAGTAGCTTGCTAGATTTAAACCACTTGACACAATACCCTGGAGTAAATGCGAGTGCTTGGGAGACAACACTGTCAGCACTGCAACAAGAGGATCAGTCATAGATAAAATTTTATGCATCTAAGACTAAAACACAGACCATCCATTTTAATAATCACACGTGTGTGTGTGTGTGTTTGCTCCACAGTGTTGTCAAGTGGTTTAAATTCTGCCAGCAATTCACCTGGTAGATGGCTGTAAGGTTATCAATCAAAATATTTGAAGAACAAATTATACTGTCCCAGATGCACACCCGAAAGATGTTGGAATGTTCTGTCGAGTGGGGAAAAGGCAAGAAATAATGCAAGTTCTATTAACAATGGAGAGAGAAAAACTAGTTTCTTCTGTGAGTTGTCCACAGCTTTTTAGGCCATTTCTCGCCACATCGTATCCAACCTTCTTGGTCCATGTATAAAGTCTTTCAAATTTCTTCATTGCATATCTCCTCCATGTGATTTTACCATTCTGCACAGGATCTCTGGTATGGAGGTTGCCAACATAGTACTATTTTCGGCCATATGCCCAAACCATTTTAAATTCCATTTTCCCTCTCTTCAGTGATGTACATGGCAGTTTTCTTTCATTTCCTGATTTCTTTTTTTAGGATCTTCTCTTGCCTTCATACTCTATGACGACTTCTCAAAAAATCAAGTTGCACAGTTTCAGGTCTTCTTCTATCTCGTTTCGTTATTTCCCAGGATTGCACTCCTTATAAAAAAGTTGTGTGTTCTTGATTCATAAAACCTTTTTCTTTTTGTTAATTTCATCTGGCCAGAAGATGTTTTTCAGATTATTGTTTGCTTGTTTAGCTCTGCCTTATTTCTTGCTTATGGGAAACTTAATCTGAGAGTACAACTCCTAGATTTTTATATTTTTTATATGCCTCAGTAGTTTTTCCATTTGTGATAATCTTGTTTTAGGAAAACGAATATTGTTAGTCCAGCTTTATTGTATGTTTCTAAAGTTTTGTCCATCATGTACTCTCTATCATAGTCCTCTGCAGTCAATATTAACTGATTATGAGTGAATAATAAATTCAGTAGGAAATCTCTATATATATCTCAAGAACCATTCCTCCACACTTTCTGATCCATTCCTTAAAAACTTTATTCAGATAATGTTTAAACAATGTAAAGCTATTGCTTGCTCATATTACTTGAGAGATTTCATATTGTTATTACTGGATCACTTTTTAAACTTAATACATAAGTGTATACTCTGATACTGAGCGCTGCAGGTTTCGAATCCGCACCAGATGGCATAGACCTCGATTACCACTAGAGGTCTCTACAGCCATTTCACCGTAAGCTGTGGCTGCGCGTGCTTCTGGCCCACGTATAACCTGAGGGCACCATGGTGGAGCACGTGGTCCCAGCAGCCAATAGCGATGTACCGTATCCTGTGTATATGCACCTGCCTCTCGCTCAGCTAAGCAGTTTGATGTTCGTGTGAGTCTGTTGGCATCTCGGCTACAGACAGCGTGTTTACTGTACTTTGTTTTCGTTTACGAGTGGACATTGTGGATTCGTTTAGTTGTCGCTTATGACTGTTGCTTCTTGCATGTTGTTGTCGTAAGGTCTTACTCGGTCGTCCGCTGTTGTTCATGTCCGTCCTTTCCCGTCCATATGTTTGTTGACAGGCCACTTCCATTTGGTCCCACCTCACTTCGTTCTTGGCAACCCCGCGACTGGAATGGTCGCAGTTACAACATATACAGCACTAAACAGTGATTCAGTTTTGTTTAGTCAGTTGAATAGTAGCAAAATTTGAGTCTCAATTTACTTGTTGGTACTTACTAGAAGATTTTTGGTGTTACTCCACATCATCATTTACAAACTCATACGTTTGCACTCCTACATATCAACTTAGCCTCAGGTATTCCGCCAGGAATTATTATGTGCAGTTGAAACTATTTATGTTCTTCACCCAAGGAGTAATTTGTAATCCAGGTGAGAATCTTACATATGTGATAGTACATGCTGGTTTACTAAGGTTTGTGCTGATGTTGCAGAAATGTTGGAAATAAACTATTCTCATTATTGTGTGAAATATTTGTATTTGCTAAAATATGCTTAAATTTTTTTATATGTGCTTAAGCACAAAATTTTCCAAATGAAGATGACTCTACAGTTGAAACTGCAATTGTGATAAAGAAATAAAGCTAAAGCAGAAATTTTGCCCTACAAAAAGCATAAATTATTTGTTAATGTGATAATGGAAGAGCTTTGATGGAACATAAATAATCAATTGATGGAATATGAATTACTTGTTAACTGTTTTAACAAAGCACTTTGTTGTCTGTTTGAAATACTGTATGAAATTATTATTACATTTAACTTAAAAAAAAATTCAGATGTGCCTCAAAGAACCACAGACAATTAATGGTTAGCATTTATTTGGACTTGGACCTTGCATTAATATACCTGAAGTCCCACAGGTGATAAATTGCGGGTGTGAAAAAAATATATAAAAATGATAGTTTTTGTACTCTTGTCACAATATGACATTTCTTGAATTGTTTTGTGGTCCTCTCTTACTTATTCTAAAATTATTACAGATGCTACCTACTTTTTCTTCACAAACTTAAGGACTCAATAAACATCCTTTTAAAAGCATTGACAAAATCTCTTCAACAGTTTGAGATCAGTTGTCTTAATACAGGCAAAATAATTTTCTCAAAACCAAGAAATGAGACTAAAACTGTACAAAAATATGTTCGAAGTCTAGTGGCACTGTGTTCAATCTGTGGATCATGTATCCGAGAGCAGCTTGTTTTTGAGACTGTTGGTGGTTTTAGGTTTGGTGTGGTATTGTGTCTATTGTGGTGGTTTTCTGTAAATACTGAATGAGTGTTGGTTATTTTTCTGTATGATAGATATATTTAGGAAGTTTATTTGACCTGCTTCTTTCTCTGAAGCGATCTTCTCTTTTATGTAGTGTGTTTATCTCTGTGTGCAGTTGTTCTGTCTTCAAGTCTGGAGCATCTACTAAGCAGAGGATGTCATTCGTGTATCACCATCACTATAGTAAATTATATTTTCTTGGTAGCATTTTCTGAAATATAACATAGTGAAGACTTTCACTTGCCTTTCACACTAGTTATTTCACTTGTTGATTTAATTTAATGTTCCTTCTTAACACTAAGGATGTAAGGAATGTGATAGGGTATTGCAGTTCACAACTAGTGCTGCACCGTGTTCACAGTTAGTGCTGTACTGTGCCCTTTCTCTTATTTTTTCATATTATCTTACATTATACTTATAAATTCATTTAAAAAGTACATGCTACAATTTTCTCTGTTGGACAGTTACCTTGAAGAAACTGGGAGATCCAGACAATGCTCAAAAGGCTTTTGAACAGGCTGCATGCCTGGACCCAACAGATGCTTCCATACCTTTGAACTATGCCATATTTTTGGCTGCTAATGGAAGAAAGGAAGAAGCTGCAGCTCAACTGAAAAGCTTCCAAGATTTAGCACAGCAAGGAACAGTTAACCAGGAGGTGAGAATAATTAGTCTATGACAATATATGTCTCTGACATGGTTGCCAGATCCTTCTTTGTCTTTTTAGGTTAGAACAGTTTTGCTATATTCATAGGCCAAACAGATAATTGTGGTGGAAATTAAGAAGACAGTGGGTGCTTATTCTGGAAGCATCTAAAAGAAAGTAGAATGAGGCAGAATTCGACAAAATCTTCCTTTAATCGATGCCTACAGTAGGAGTGTTGAGAATCTTGTAACTGAATACCACTATTAATTCACCCAAAACATTCATGGAAGCATAAAAGTGGTTTTACTGCAAAAGCTCTTTTAAGGTGACATATCATATGTTGATAGGTATCAACTTACACAGGCTTCACTGGGCAGCTCTAGAACAGAAATGTGGCAAAACAGTAAAGAATAACCAGTCACATTTATTAAGAGTATGTCACAAAACAGCACTTATCTTTAGTACAATTGGTGTACAGCACTTGATATGCTATACTTAATACAGTGAAATTAGAATAAATTTATTGTCTTTTAGCAGCCCATAATAATGTCATTATAACTGAATGTAATATTGTAGACACGATTGTCCTACTACTATGTAAATAGCAACTGATAATTTGTAACATTGTCTTCTCAGTGGATCTCATAGAACTGCACTCCATAGCATAATTGCAAGAGCAGTATTGAGCTGGCTGCGGTTACTGAACTGTCAGACTGCTCGATCGTAACTGTGAGTATCTGTAGTACATAGTGTTTTGTGTCTGGTGGAAAGATATCCATCTCCGCCAGTACAAGGCAGAACCAGCGTAGTCAGCACTCCCTTTGGCAGCTCTCCACATTATTGGCAGATGTGTGCAATGTGTAGGTGGACATGGCATGGAAGCAGAAAGTGATCTGAATTTGTCAGCGCCATCTGGAGGCTGCTTCTCAGAACTGAGAGGTGCCGGGTGAGTGGTTGTGCTTCTGTTGGTGGCACCCTCTTGTATTTGTTGTGTACCCTTAAACCTGACATGGCAAAGAGATATTGTTTTTATGAGAATCCACAGTAAAACAAATTTGGGAAATTAATAAACCCAGTCTTTGGATAAATACAGATGACTTCTTCTATGTGCATCCAGAATTAGTACATTTCATATATGCGCAGGAAACAATGTATTGATGTGACCATAGAGTAAGAATATCTATGGAGTGAGCATTCAGAAGCGCAGAATGAAATTTTTGTTACAAACACCTGAAAGTCACATGGCTGTAATGCTACTACAGGCAGATACCACTCAAAAGCACTATGGGTTTTGTACACATGTTCATTGTCTGCAGCTGGTGATCAAGTAGTTAGCATCACTGCCTGTAGATCACAGGGTCCTGGGTTCGATTCCTGGCTGACTCAAATTTTCTTCACAACTGGGTGTTTGTATTGTCTTCATCACAAATATGTGCAAGTCTCTGAAGTGGCACCAGATAGAAAGACTTATACCAGGCCCAGGCAGCCAAACAACCCCAGAGGCTAGGTCCCAGCTATTAATGCCGTATGGTCATTTCATAAGTATACTAATAATTTTTGTTTTATAACTGGAATGAACTCAATTTCTTAGACGTTTCTGGCGATTTTGTGACATCTTGTCGAATCGGGTGTATTGTCGGTGGTCTGCGTTTTTCTAACACAATATTTCGATTTCGTACCTTGGCGTCTTCATCAGGTGCTTTCTGCGACTGAACAACAGGCTGACCGTGTCCCGTATTTATATCTGGACCACGTCAGGCGTTCCCTACACCATCCGTTCCCACTGTGACCGTGTCGGTCGGTCGCCAGATGTTCCATCTTCGGTCCGCGCCCACCTCCTCTGTTTTTCCCGGTGGCAGCCATTTCAAGGCGTTTCCTACTAGGTCTGTGCCAGCCGGGCTCATTCCTCGCACTGTTGACAGGCTGCGTTTGTTGTCGGTGACTGTTCCGACTTTCTCCAGTGCCCCCGTCATTCTTCTGGTCTCGTGTTTTCTTCCGTTGTTTTTGTAATAGGTCCAAAGCCGGGTTCCACACCGTGCCGAGTCGGTATCCAGTTTCCCGGTTTATCAAGTTCTCTGCAATCTCGATTTCAATTGATTCAGTGATGACACTATCCCAAAATATGGGGGTCTGAGATAAGATCCTGGTTTTATCATAATTCACGGTGTGCTCAAGTTCCAAGCAATGTTCTGCTACTGCCGATTTAGTGGCTTGTCATAGCCTGGTATCCCTTTGGTGCTCTTTACATCTTATGTCTACGGTCCTGGTGGTCTGGCCAATGTGAGACATACTGCACTCATATGGTATATGGGAGATACCGGGTTTTCACAATCCGAGATCATCCTTAACCATTCCAAGAAACACTTTGATGATCTTGTTTGTTGGGCAGAACATGCTCTTGATATTGTACTTTTTCATTATTCTGCTGATCTTAGCAGATATAGGTCCTGCTTATGGTAGAAAGGCTACCATCCTGGTCTCTTTATCTTGTTCTTCTCCCTCAGTATCAGGCCACGTGGAGGGGTTTAGCGCCTTGCGGATGTCCCTTGTCGAGTATCCGTTGTCTGCGAACACTTGCTGTAGGTGTTCTAACTCTGCTGCAAAGCTGTCTGAGTTGGACAGTGTTTTGGCTTGGTGAACAAGTGTTTTCAGCACTCCATTCTTCTGTGCTGGATCGTGGCAGCTGTCAGCTTGTAGGTATAAGTCGGTGTGTGTAGGTTTTCTATACACACTATGGCCTAATGTGTCATCTGTCTTCCTTTTCACCGGGACATCCAGGAAAGGAAGTTGACCATTATTTTCTAGTTCCATTGTGAACTTCATGCTGGGGTGTATCAAGTTCAGATGGTCAAGAAACTCGTGCAGTTTTTTTCCGACCATGTGGCCAGATGACAAACGTGTCATCAATGTACCTAAAGAAATAGGTCGGTTTGTAGGCAGCGGTCATAAGTGCCTCATCCTCGAATCTCTCCATAAACAGATTTGCAACTACCGGAGATAAGGAACTACCCATCGCCACTCCTTCAGTCTGTTCATAAAATTGACCTCCACATAGGAAAGAGGTCGAGGTTAAGACATGCTTGAAAAGGTCCAAGACAGCTCCACCAAATTTTTCACTGATTAATCGAGTGTGTCCTGAAGTGGTATCCTAGTGAACAGAGACACAACATCAAAGCTGTCCGTGATGTCTGTGTTAGAGATTAGTAGGTTTTTGAAACGTTCCACGAAGTCTGATGAGTTACAGATGTGGTGGACGCACTTTCCCACATACGGTGCTAACATCATCTTAATGTGGGTGACTGTAGGATAGGTGGTTGCACCAATATTGCTTACAATAGGATGCAATGGTATACCCTCTTTATGGACCTTGAGCAATCCATGTAATCTAGGTGGTACTGGTGCCTTAGCTTTCAGTTACTTGACAACCTTCTCAGACCATCATGTTTCCTTGACCAGAGCTCTGGTTTTCCTGTCCACTCTATCGGTGGGGTCATTCTCTAGTGGACTGTAAGCAGGTTCCTGTAAAAGCTGACGGATCTGTCTTCAACAGTACGACAGTAGAGTTCCCCTTGTCTGCTGGTAACACCACTATGCTTTCATCTTCCCACAAACTCTTGCGGGCCATCCTCTCATCTCTTGAAATGTTTGTTTTGGGTGGTCTGGCTTTGGTGAGCGCCCTGTACATCTCTCTCCAAATCTCTTCTGCAACACTTGATGGTATTTCCACAGAGTTGATGAAGCTGGGGATTGGCAGGTTTCTAGGAGTGACTGCAAAGTTGAGGCCCCTTCCGAGCACTTTTAAGGTGGCATCTTCTAATGGGCAACCACTCAAATTTACCACCTTGTGAGTATCATGTGCCTGTTGCACTTTTTTTATTCATGCTCTCAAATTTCGCCAGTTGTCGAGCTGTAGCATTGTGTTTAATGCGTGCCATCAGCAACCATGTCATACCGTCCATCCTGTTCCAGTCCTCTGGTACTAAGTTGTTTGCCAAATCCAGGTGTAGTCGAAGCAGATCCCTAGAGGTAACGTCCAGTCTATGCCGCATATCACGGATCCTTTCCCTTACCAGGCCCATACTGGTGCAATGCTGGATTCTGTTAGCAGCCTTAGATGTTATATGGTGTTTAGTTTTGGCAAAAAAAAGACACCACATCATCTTCTCTGCACCTAAGCAGGAAACTGAGCACACTCACCATCCTCTCTTTGCACTGTCGTAACTTCTCCAGTAACTTCATCTTCTTGCATATTTCCTCCCCGTAGAGTCTTGCAATGTAATTTCTTAGACTTTCCCGGTGATTTTGTGACATCTCGTTGAATCGGGTGTACTGCTGGTGGTCTGCGTTTTTCTAACACAATATTTCAGCATCGTACCTCGGCATAAAGGGGTACACCATGAAACGGCCACCACTGGGGAAAACAGTGGAGGTGGGCGCGGATGGAAGATGGAACATCTGGCGACCAGCCGACACGGTCACAGAGGGAGCGGATGGTGTAGGGAATGTCAGACACGGTCCAGACATAAATATGGGACACGGTCTCAGCCTGTCATTCAGTCACAGGAAGCACCTGATGAGGTCGCCAGAGGACCAATGTAAGGATGTAGAAGCACATATCACTAGGGGTAAGATAGATATTGCCTACAGGAAAATTAAACAGGCCTTTGGAGAAAAGAGAACCACTTGTATGAATATCAAGTCATAAGCAAACAAAAGCAAGTGGAAAGGTGGAAGGAGTACATAGGGAGTCTACACAAGGGAGACGTACTTGAGAGCAATATTATGGAACTGGAAGAGGATGTGGATGAAGATGAGATGGGAGATATGATACTATGTGAAGAATTTGACAGAGCACTGAAAGACCTAAGTTGAAACAAGGTCACAGGAATATACAACATTCCATTAGAACTACTGATAGCCTTGGGAGAGCCAGCCACGACAAAACTCTTCCAGCTGGTGAGCAAGATGTATGAGGCAGGTGAAATAACCCACAGAAGAATATAATAATTCCAGTTACAAAGAAAGCAGGTGCTGACGGTTGTGAAAATTACTGAACTATCAGTTTAATAAGTCACGATTGCAAAATATTAACATGAATTCTTTACAGACAAATGGAAAAACTAGTACAAACCGACATCGGGGAAGATCAATTTGGAGTCCTTAGAAATGTTGGAACACATGAGGCAATACTGACCCTACGACTTATCTTAGAAGACAGATTAAGGAAAGGCAAACCTATATTTCTAGCATTTCTAGACTTAGAGAAAGCTTTTGACAATGTTGACTGGAATACTCTCTTTCAAATTCTGAAGATGGAAAGTGTAAAATACAGGGAGCGAAAGGTTATTTACAATTTGTACAGAAACCAAGTGGCCATTATAAGAGTCGAGGGGCATGAATGGAAAGCAGTGGTTGAGAAGGCAGTGAAATAGGATTGTAGCCTATCCCCCATGTTGTTCAATCTGTATATTGAGCAAGCAGTAAAAGAACCAAAAGAATAATTTGGACTAGAATTAAAATCCATGGAGAAGAAATAAAAACTTTGAGGTTTGCTGATGACACTGTAATTCTGTCACAGACAGCAAAGGACGTGGACAGCTGACCGGACTGGACAGTGTCTTGAAAGGAGGATATGAGATGAATGTCAACAAAAGCAAAATGAAGATAATGGAATGTAGTATCAGGCGATGATGAGGGAGTTAGATAATGAAATGAGACAATTAAAGTAGTAAATGAGTTTTGCTATTTGGGGAGCAAAATAACTGATGATGGTCAAAGTAGAGAGGATGTAAAATGTAAACTGGCTATGGCAAGGAAAGCGTTTCTGAAGAAGAGAAATTTGTTAACATCGAGTATAGATTTAAGTGCCTGGAAATCCTTTCTGAAAGTATTTTGTTTGGTGTGTAGCCATGTATGGGAGTGAAACAAGGACTAAAAACAGTGTAGACAAGGAAGAGAATATAAACTTTCAAAATGTGGTGCTACAGAAGAATGCTGAAGATTAGATGGATAGATCACGTAACTAATGAGGAGGTAATGAATAGAATTGGGGAGAAGAGGAGTTTGTGGCATAACTTGACTAAAAGAAGGCATCAGTTGGTAGGAAACATTCTGAGGCATAAAGGGATCGCCAATTTAGTATTGAAGGGAAACATGGAGGGTAAAAATCATACGGGGAGACCATGAGATGAATACACTAAGCAGATTCAGAAAGTTTTAGGTTGCAACTGTTATTTGGAGATGCAGAGGCTTGTAGAGGATAGAGTAGCATGGAGAGCTGCATCAAACCAGTATCTGGACTGATGACCGTAACAAGAACAACAATAAAAAGGGTAAAAATGTTATTTTTTTTAAAAAAAAACTACTTGAAAATTAAGGTGTGTCTTATAATCTGTAGCATATTATGGTCTATAAAATACTATATGTAACTTCATAAAAATACTGAATTTCCTGCAGAAGGTAACTGAAAAAGTGAGTCCTTTCTTCTGATTACTTTCTTAACAAACATGTCAGAAATTGTATCAGTAATTGTTGTCCATTGTTGCTGTTAAAGATATTTATTGCTATTGGACACTTAATTGTCGTGAATGCTATCAGAACATCAAATATTTAAAGTTTATTGTTGCTAAATGTAAGTATTTTTCACTGATTATGTTTACTGCAAGCTCCCAATTACAAGGGATAATGTATATCTGAGACTGCAACGATCAGGATACTGAAAGCTGCTATTTACTGTATTTAGAGAACATGTTACGTGCCATATTTGAAAGCTCACTGTAAAATGAAGACTTCTTTGCGAAATTACACTTATAAAATGCACACTATTGTGTCTCACTCACTTTCAGTTCACCTTCTTCTGTGTTGTTCACTTTTTTTCCTGGTAATTGTTTTTAATTTCTGGAGAGCTAAAACAATGATAAGGTCAAATAAACTTTGTCCCGTATAATCTAATTACAGACCAGTGCGCTTCGGTGTGGTGGTGTGCTTTATAATGAGCGCCTTATACACCTCGTCTTCACTCTCTTCCTCTGTCAAGTATACTTCGTTCACTAAATTTGTATCATGTAGCTGCTCAAATCCCGGATTGTGGGAGTTGTTATTTAATCACTTGCAGAAGTTTTTGCCATAAAAGTCTTCACTACAAAAAATTTGGTTCATAAGAATGACAATCAATGATTGCAGTTTGGTAAGTGGAGGGGAGGGAGGGATTGTGTTGGGTGGGAAGTGTAAAGGCAAAAAGAGGCAGGAAAGCAGGAAGAAGTGTTGCAGATGGGTTGATAGAGGCTCGGAGCAAAGCAGCAGGTGTGCAAGATAGGAATGCGGGAGGGAACTGTGACAGATGAATGGGCTAGGACATGGTACACAGGCCGCAACTCATGAGTTTGTGTGGCATACAGTGAAGACACAAAGCTATGTATCCACTGAGGGGAGGATATATAAACAAATCTGTAACATAGCTATGGGCATCACCATGGCACCCTCGTATGCCATCTTATTTATGGGCCATCTAGCCTCCCAAAACCCCAAACCACCTTGTCTGGTTCATGTACGTTCATCCTTGTGACTGGAGGTCTGAGTGACTTAGCCATTTTCTGATGTAGTAAACTGGAACACCTACAGGCATCCTTGTGATGCTATTTATTATATGGCTACCAGTTTTGGTGCTTCAGGGCACCATCTTCAAGCCTTAACTTATGCTGAGGGGTTAATACACTGGTATACAAAATTAAAGCAACAAACAGAAATTTTGCAAGTTTGTGTATATTTTGCTACAAAATAGTATAAACAGGTGATAGTAAAGTAGAAACATGGTGAGAATACAGAATGTAAACAACTTCAATATGCATAATGGTAGACAAAAGTGTTCTTTGTTTCTTTCCAACTTAACAGATTTTCACACACATTCCGACAACTGACTAATGTGCTCAGTATGGGGTACGACCATCTCTGGCAGCAATACGGGCCTGACAACAACGGAGCAGGCTGTGAATGACATCATTACTCTCATGGTGAGACAATAACACCCACTCTTACTGGAGACTTGCTCACAAGTCTTGGAGAGTGGTTGGTGGATGCTGACATGATTCAGCCTGTCTCCCTAGTGCACCCCAGACATGCTCCATGGGTTTCAAATCGGGAGAGTGAGCTGGCCATGCCATGTGTGCAGTATCTTCCGTTTACAAGAAAACATCAACTTCTCTTGCCCTATGAGGTCAATCATTATCGTCCATGAAGTCTGGGCCCGCCCCACCTTGCAGCAACTGCACATGAGGCTCCAAGACCTCGTCGCAATACCTGACAGCAGTTAAACTGTGCTGATTCACCCATACAACTTCATGGAGAGGTGTTCATGTGGTCAACATAATCCCTGCCCACAACATTAAGCATCCTCCTCAATGTCAGTCTCTTTCCATAATGTTTACATCATGAAATCGTGTTCGATGTTCCCTCCAGATGTGACTCTCAAGACCAAATCGGGACTCATCTGTGAAAAGAAAATTGGCCCACTGTTTGACTGCCCAGATAGTATGTTGATGACTCCACTCTAGACATTCCGTTCTGTGAAGACATGTCACAGGTACACATACAGCAGATCTCCAACAATAAAGGCCATTCTGCCGAAGTCTTCTGTAAACCATTTGTCTCGATACAACACGTCCAGTGGATGCTGCTAGGTCAGATGCCAGGTGCCATACAGTACTAAGGCGATACTGTCATGCACTTATATCCAAATAATCATCCTCTCTTTCTGATATCACATGTAGTCGGCCCTGTTCTGGTCTTTGGGGTGCTGTTTTCCACATATGAGAAACAGCAGAACGATTCACATTAAGCCATCGGGCCTCCTCACTTTACGACTATCCTGCTTCCATTCTCCTTACGATCCTCCACCCCAGGAAGTCTGGTAGGTGTCTTCTCTGTGCCGTACCGCACCATTAGTGATTGTTTATACAGTCACTGATGCTGCAGTATGATTGTGGACGTGGGACTACCCGGCAAACACTACCCCATTTGGTACGTGCCCTGATGTCATCGTTGATGTGGTTGTCCATTGACCAGAATGCTGTTTTTCATGCAGAACGTGATTGTATGGACATCTGTCGACAATTTGTATGATTATAGAATGAATTAGACACAAGACAGGGGAATAGAGGTTTGTTGCTTTAATTTTAAACATCAGTGTACCATCTGCATACATACTTTATCATTGGCTAACATCTATAACTGGTTTCCACAGACTACCTGTAACAGCGATGTTATCTCTTCAACCATCAACTTTCAACTATAGTTGATGGTTGGAGAGACAATATCACTATTACAGGTAGTCTGCGAAATCCGTATCATTTACACAGGTGGTGTTAACCCCCCAGTGTCAGTTAAGGCCTGAAAATAGTGTGCTGAAGCACTGAAACTTGTAACTGTATAATAAATAACATCGTAAGGATGGCTGTAGGGGTTCCATTATATTACATTATCTGGTTCAGGTTCATTGATGACATCTTCATGATCTGGTCACAGGGTCAAGACCCCTATCCTCATTTCTCCACAACCTCAACAGCTTCTCTCCCATCCACATCACGTGGTCCTCCTCAACCCAGCATGCCGCCTTCCTGAATGTTAATCTCCACCCCTGTAATGGCTCCATCCATACCTGTGTCCAACGTCTCCCATACCTGTGTCCAACGTCTCTGACCGCCAATAGTACCTGCATTTTGAGAACTGTCACCCCTTACACACAAAAAAGTTGCTGTCACATAGCCTGGCCATCTACAGACGGCATATCTGCAGTGGCAAGAATTCCCTTGCATAGTATGCTGAAGGTCTCTCATATTCCTTCAGAAACAGGTGCCACATGTAGTCTGCAAACAGATTTTCCCCTTTCACATCCACACACAGCCCTGATCCTCCAACCAAGAATCAGATTGTAAGGAGTATGCCCCTCTGTGTCACCCAATACCACCCAGACAGGAGCAACTGAACCATGTCCTTCACCATGTCCTTCACCATGTCTCTGATTATCTATCACCAGCCCCAGAAATTAAGAACATCTTACCTACGATCCTTTCAGCCCCTCCTAAAGTGATCTGTCATCCACCTACACAACATTGTGGTCCATCCCTAAGCCACTTGCACTCACAACCACAGGTCGTAGGACCCATATCCCTGTGGAAGAACCAGATTCAAGACCTGTCAGATTCACTCACCAAACACATCCTACTCTAGTCCTGTCACAGGCTTTCCCATTGCATTAGATGCAGCACTCGTATCGAAGCAGCCATGTTATATACCAGCTCTGCTGCAATTACTGCACAGCATTTTATGTGGGCATGACCAGCAACCAGCTGTCAACCAGAATGTATGCCAACTGCCAAAAAGTGGGCAAGGACAGAGTGGACAACCCAGAGGCACAACACACTGCTGACCACATGCTATAATTCAATGGATGCTTCACAACCAGTGCCACCTGGGTCCTTACCTCCAGTGCCAGCTTTTCAGTACTGTATGGATGTATCCTTGCAGCACTTCTTTTGCTCCCATAATCCTCATGGCTTCAATCTCTGCTAACCCACTGTCTCCACACATTCTGTCCAACAGTTTCCCCCTCCTCTATCATGTCATCCACTGCATGAACTCATCAGCTCCAGTGCTTGTGTGTCACATGCCTAGCCCATGTACCTGCACCCTTCCCTCCTGTATTCCTATCCTACACACCTGCTCTGTGTTGCTCCAAGCTGCTAGCTATCTGTCCCAGCACCTCCTCCTGCCTCACATCTATTTCTTCATCTAACAGCCCCACCTGCTGAATTGCCATCCTGGCATTGTCGTTCCAGCCAGAACAATATAGGAATGTAGGTGTACAGCTATGTGTGTGCAAGCTAGCAGGAGTCTGTGGTCTTCTTTTTTATGTGCCTGTCATTGACTCAATACTTCCAATATTCTCTCAGTGGTCCCCTTTACTCCTGAGTATTGTATTCATCTCCCACAACCCTTAAAAATTTTTATTGCGAATTCACTCTTTGCAACATATAGATAACTTCTAATTTCCTTTTGATCATTAGAATAACACTTCCACGTTTATCTGTCATGTTGCTAACACGTATAAACCACCCATTACTTCAACAATATACTACACAACGTGATGTATGCTAACACTTATTGTCAATGATACATTTTTGAAGCTACCGTGTTATTGAAATCTGTCGGTGTCACGAAAAGTACAGTGAACAACTGTGTTCCTCTTGACAGTGTGTAACAGTATATACTTCCATTCTGTATCTACACAAAGCATCTGAAGGAAGCTTTCTAAGAAGAAAAAACGAAATCATTTTCTTTTCTTTTACTATTGGCTTTAAGTTTGTAACTATCAGCTCTTAGTTCTTCCATTCTAATTATGACAGAACATCGAGCTTCTGCCAAACTGAGAATGGATAAGCTGCAAACTGGATATTTTCATCACGATGATCAGGTGTTTGCTGTACTAATCGTTGAATCAGCAGCATGAACCGATGTGATTATGCTAATAGCTTGCCTTCCAAATCGTTAGAATGGCCCACATATCTAACTTTTAAATTTATGAACCAGTATCTCCATTGAAGGTTATTATTCAGCCATTTTATGAAGTGGTAAACTATTATATTTCATGCCTCCCAGAGCACTGACCCAATAATTTTCTTTGAAACTATATAGTCTGTCCTTATGGCATTCCACAGCTCCATCAGCTCAGAAATTGTCCCGTTTACTATCTCACAATGATCAATTCTCTCACTTCAATGACATGCCATGTTTTATCGGAGCAAGTCAATTTCTGGTTGAATTGTCAATAAAAAAATGTTCTTTTTATCCTGGAAAAACAACACTGTGTATTGCAGTAGATCTTTTTTTGTTACTGAGAGCTAATACAAATTTCTAGGACTCTATGGATGTACAGACGATGTCTACTTGATGGTGCTACTGCTGGTACAAAATTAGATTAAGATATTTTATTCTGGTCTGTACCTATTGCTGTCAGGGCACATTATTTAGGGCAGATTTTCACTTCTTTCGCCATTATTCCCATCCTCTTGCCCTTTTGCCTCTTACCTCCCTCTCCTCTCCCTCATCCTCTTCCATCGCAAGTAATTCTGGACAGAGGTCATAGACAAACAAGACATGTTGAGCACCTATTTCTTGTTTTATACCTTGTTTCTGCAGTCACATATTGAGAGGCCAATGTAATTTTACCTTAAGCTGATGAAGATTACTAACTGGAGCTGTACAGCCATAAATATCATATTGTTGGATATTACATTCATGTGTCTTGTATAGGCATAGTTCTCCCATTCCTATCCGAGTGCCACACGGATTAACCTATGAAGCAAAACACTTCAGCTTGTGAGCTGTAAGCTCATCCAGAAAGTTAGGTCACCTGGTGCTGTTAACAAAACAATTATTGTTACACAGGAACATTTATTTAAAAACAAATAGATCGATCATTAGGCGGGTTGACAACACACTTGGCACTGAAATTGAAAAGCTTGTAGCATCAAAGCCAGATGCCAGAAACTGGAGCCAGTTTGTGACAGCTGCTTACACCTCTTGGTCTTTGTTGTTATGTTGACCAGACAGGCATTTCTACAGATTTAAGAAAATATGGAAAGCACTGGGAACTAGGTCAGTACTTTATGATGAACTGTCAAACACCCCAGTATAATTTCTGCAAGAAATGTTTGCGCACTGAGGTGTATGTTGAAAGAAATTTTCATGGTTGAGAACATGTACATATAGTGAGTACCCCACACTTGTTTTGAAGTATCCATTGAAAATTCCAAATTATGAATATCTGTGACAAATTCAGTTGCAAAGGGAAAATTCTCTATTTGGTATATCTCACTTACTACACGAGGTCATCATCAATGAAGCTGCTCCCAAGAGTGGGTAAGAAAGGAGAAAGGGGAGGACTAACACCCATTAAAAAACTTCAGTTTACCTACCCCTCGTGATTCACCTCACGAGGTTCCCTTGCTGGTACTGCAGCAGAAACTTCTGTTGGCAGTGAAATGGGTGAGCTGGCAGATTAAGCAATCCTCCTTTCAGGGGTAGTTTAAAGGCTCGGGAGAAGGAAAACTCTGAAGTAAAAGCTGTGCAGTGTCTGTTTCACAGGTTAGGAGTGACTGCAGAGGCATCTGTTCTCCAGGTTAGAAGCAGCCTAAAATTAACTTTGAAGTTCACAACCTCAGTTTTAAATCTTGAGAGTGGGTTACGCCCACCCTCTCAACTATCTTTGAGAAAAATTTTTGGTAAAGGGAACTACAGGAGGTAACTGGAAACAGAAATCCTCCATTGCCATGAATGGTGTGATGAAGCCATGAGATTCTGGAGCTTCCCACAAACTCAGCATGGGGGATACCATGCAAACAAACACATCCACTCAAAACCCTGAATGTCGATGTGTTCTTGAAAACAGGATCAAACTTATCACTGTTTTGGGGATGTACATCTACATGACTACTCTACAGTTCACACTTAAGTGCTTGGCAGAGGGTTCATCAAACCATTTTCACATTACTTCTCTACCGTTCCACACTCCAAGAGTGTAGGGGAAAACAAACGCTTAAATCTTTTCCTGTGAGCTCTGAATCTTCTTATTTTAATACAATGTTCATTTCTCCCTTTGTAGGTGGATGTGAACATAATATTTTCACTGTTTGAGTAGAATGTTGGAGACTGAATTTACACAAATAGATCTCACCACAACAAAAAATACATTTGATTTAATGATTACTAAGCCAAATCTGTGACTTTCTCTCCTATTTGACAATAAAACAAAATGAGCTGCCCTTCTCTGAACTTTTTCAGTGTCCTCTCTGAAATGTGTCTGGTAAAGATCCAATACTGCACAAAAATGCTCTATCAGATGTAAGTGACTGATAGAGATGGGTTGGGGGAAGGGGCCTCACAGTGTCAATCAAACAGCCTATAATTCCAAATGTTTTATTATGGTACCCCACTGTATCTCCGTACAAGAAGTGTCAGCTCAGCAGCGGCGTTCAGCGGACTCCTGCACGTCGCTTTGCAGTGCTGACAGAGCGTATCATTGACCCGGCAGTGGCTGGTGACGCAACTCCTTCTGTCAGCAGCAAATCCAGGAGCAGATAGCCTCAGCTAGCTGTGACCGTGTTTGCTCTGGCAAGGCTCACACACCCCATGCTGTCTGGAAGGCAGCAAGCTGGTGATGGATTGATCCACTGCAGTGAGTTGATGGCCAGAGAGATGCTTCACCGGGCCAGTGTAGGTCCGTTGTGGCGGTGGCTACATGTCCCGCTGTCTCTGGGTGGACTTCCCTGACGTGGATTTAAACCGTGGTCCACGAACAGCATTCCATGCAGCAGCCAAGTTACACAGCTCTATGATGATAGAGCTGCAATACTAACAGAAGTGGCTTTATTATAAATGGCTAGGTATTTACAAGCTTCCGAGTTGTGCTTGTTTTGGGTTTACTATGCATTGTGGCACGTGTGCTAAACATTTTGGTAGCTGCCAGTGTGTATAGGCTTTTGTCACCTACTGGTTGGGTACTGCTGTGTCAACTGTTTCCACATTGTGCCAGGTCAAGTCGCCTTGCAACATGATCAGTGTTGTTTCTTTCTGGTACTGTTTCTCCCTGTAGTACTGGTCTACATGCTGAGTTAATGCCTCCATGGAAATTTGCCCTTCCTGTTCATTAACAAGTTTGGTTATGGACTGAATTAACTCAGCTCCTAAAATCTGTTTCAAAGCAGCCAGATTAGTGGCTGGTAACACTTCCATACGTTCCTTTGACTAGTACAGCCAAGGCTGTGAAATGCCCAGATGTGTTATTCCTGAAATTGTGGCAGGTGGACAGAAAGTAGGTCCCACTGTTTTGCATGCTGTTCTGTTTATTAGCAAGCCATTACCACCCAGTTCCATCCTTTTTGCTGCCATGAGGTTCTCCTGTTCATAGCAACTGGCTACTGCTATCACTTTATTGAAGACAGAGTACAATCAGTGTGCCCACCGTGTTAGAAATACAACTCAGACCTAATCACCTCTTTTGTGCAATCCTTGCCTGTTTTCTGACCCAGCAGTAACTTCACTGTGCAGGAGTTCTGACTCTGTCTCACAGCTCTGTTCAGACAAACCCTAACTTCACCCTGTAACACTTCTATAACTCTCCTTCCTCCATTTCCACACAACTACTCTAATCCTCTGCAGTTAGCAACAACCCCTTACCCCAACAAACTTCCTCAGCATCCCCCACATGACAGGATACACATTGACAATGTAACATTGGTAGCACGCCTGCTTTCATGCTACTGTGAAAGGAGACTGAAATGTACACCTATGCTCCATCAGTCCTTGCTTCCACTGTGGCTATGTCAAAATTGAAAGGCAAGTTTTCATGGCTTTGTTCCATTAACATCTGTAATTTGGGTGGTAGTTCTTTTTGCACATTACCTTCCTGCTTCTGATCATGTTTCAATAAGTGCATCACCAGTTGTCCTCGCATGGCATCTCGAATTTCAATACTGATCCGCGTGCATCCCATACTCTGTTCACCAAGACTGCAGCCACTTCGTTATCACTAATTCCCTACCAAATCACTTTGGCTTGCAACATCTTTGGATAATTCCATGTCAGTTTGGTGCAGCACTCAACCAGCCCTACTCAGATTTCATTCAAATTTGATGCATCCAGTGGTTCAGATAAGAGATGGAAAACTATCAATTTGCAGAGGTGTTTGACAATTGTGATGAAAGTTAGAGGTCTGGAAAGTTTGGAAATTGTGTGAAATTTACATGTGTGTGTCTAAACATAAATGACTATAATTCTGCTTCTAATCCACATGCAGTGATAAAAGCTTGTGTCACTGAATAACTAATGTGTAGGGCTTTACCATTGATATGCAACATAGCAGGTTTCTAAGAATTTTCACATTCTAGGTCACTGTCCTCAACCTTTGATCATGAGTATCTATTGTGTCAGGACAAAAAACAGAAAGGTACTGCCCCAGTATGCTAATATAAATGTGATAAATGTCTAGATGATACGCCAAAGGCATCATGATAAAAAATTTATTTCGTCTACGTCACTACACTAACAGAATGCAGTACTGTAACAAGCACTGTTGTTCCGACAAATATAGTAAAAATTTTTTGCTGTGAACAGCAAAGAGATTTTATTTCAACCATCATGTTTGATTCATGCATGTAGCTTTTTTAATCAAACTGTATTGTACATATGCTGACAGTGTAATGGTAACACCGACAACTTTAAACAGCAATCGATTCTAACATTAAACTCTGCGAGGAATTTCTGACCATGAGATAACCTAATGGGAACAGAAAAATCAGACTAGGATTCATTTCCGAAACACTCCAGCAGAGTATAACCAACAGCAAACAGGTGGGTTAGGAACAGACGTCTCCCAGCACAAAAGCACAAAGAATATTACATATTCATATCGGTCGCCAGCCTAATTTGACATTCTTGTGTCAAGCAATATAATAAAGCAGAAGGCAGTGCTAAGACAAATCTAACCTTCCTTGACACACACACACACACACACACACACACACACACACACACACACACACACACTATATCTATTTACACTACAACACAGTAACCTAACAATGCAGATAAATGCACTACCAACTTGGAAGTCAGACAAACAACTGGCCAATGACATAGCAAATAGTAACAACGTGTACCTTAAATGAACTAGATGCAGCAGTTTATAAAACTAATTGCCAACACACATGAAACTAATAGCAATACTAAACAGAGAAGAGCATAAAATGATTCTGACTTAGATCAAGGGATCATACTCTGTAATGATCATACTCTATAATTCCCATGCAATCATACTCTATAACGTCATTGCTTAGTACAGGGTCTTTATGCCTGTGCATTAACCAACTTGCAATAGAATCGCTAACACAGTAAATATTTCTTTCTTACGATTAGTTTGAAGCAGTTAAACAGAAAGCAAATCTAACTACACTGGCTCTGAAGGAGCGTTTGCTTTGCTTCATTAACTAAGTAGCATAGCACATGAGGGCCCTTAAACTTTCATGGTTTGAAGAACCATGCTCATTAACAAAACTACTCAAGTATGTGTGAGAAGTGGTAAATATTCTCATTAATAATTATTAAGTAAAGCATAACTAACTATAACCCTTTAAATAACAAATGTGTTTTGATAAGCACTCTTTTAACCTACTCAAAGTATAGTTGGCTGTGCAAATGTCAACACAACATTAAATTCAAGTTCAAACACTTTCTCATGAAATGAACCCTCATAAAACTGTAATTCTGATCAAAGTGCATAAATGCAACAATTAATAATCTTCTTCACTTCAAATCAATATAATTTTTCTTTAAACTAACAACTTAACTATTTTCAGGCAGCTTTTCAAGTAAGGCAAATTATTCAAGAAAATGACTGCAGATTGATTTTAAAATGTGCTGGAAGTGGTGTATTTCTCAAACTATAAAACTGAACTTTTAACACTATCACTCCACACATTAGGAAATAATCACAACTATTTTTACAGCTGTTGATTAAGTCTTTCCATAATAAATTAGGATACTTAAATTCACTAGGATAGGATTCCTGTCCAGGTTTGTGGTTTGGGATAATCATGGGTGTAAGATAAGAGTTTTAAGCAACATATTGGTTAATATTAAAATCAACCAAATTTCACGAATACCTGGTCCATTAACAGAGTGCCAAATATAAACAATTTAGAAGAAGGCTGGTGGCACTGGTGGCATAATTTTCAGTGGCTGTTAACATGACGGCGATGCAGTCATGGCAATACTATTGGCCTCACCCTGTTACAGATCTTCTTGGTGTCAAAATTGTATTTTTACGAGGCCAGAAACCATGCCGTAATAATAGTAGCACCAAATGCAGCATCTGAAGCCCATACATACTGCTCTTTAGCTCCTCAGGCCTCAAAACTCCAAGAATATGAGTCACAATGATTCACTACTGCTAGTGAGATGTTAACCACAGCACTTCTCAGCCAAGTCTGCTTACCCACTTGCCACTTGTGTGCCAACCACACCTTTTCAACTCTGCCAGGCTACTTCATAGTTGTGGGGCTTCCCCACATCTTTTACATTCACCCTAGATTCCTGTGGTGTGCGTACTGTAAGACCTTTGGTACACACACCATCAGATTATTTGACTTGTCGCTCTAACGTAGTAGGCGAGTGTCAGCAATATGTCTTGTGGTCTTATTGTGGCGTGTTTATCTCCTGCCGTTAGGTCAGACGATAGAAATGCCACTTGCGCGCTTAGAGTAGCAGATTGACGGTGACCAACTTTAGATAGAACTTGATTAATTTTCACACACATTTATTAAAATAATAAAAAGCATAGACATTACGTAACTTGATTCTGGATGCTGCTTACAATTGACAATCTGAAGTTCCTTTGGTCTTGGTACGTTAATCTTATTCTCATATACCTCTGATACTGGACAAAGTGTATATTCATTTATCTTCATGGCTATGTGCAGGAATATGATAACCTTATTAGGTGCAGACTGAAACTTGACTATAGACTGGTACGGACAAATGTAGACTGGTACAGACAGGTGCAGGTAAATGCAGACGCATACAGACTAATGCAAACTGACTGATCGGAGGTCTGTACACTCGTTATAATACCTCGCGTGTTCAGGTATCACTGCGCGAGTGTGATCCGCGAGGAGAAAAGGTTCTACATTAGCAGCAATCTCATTGGCTGTGTTACATATTAATACGCAGATCGGCGGAAGCAGAATTTGGTCCGTCTCTAAGGCAGCGCCATCTCGTAGTGCGGAGACGGACGAGAGCTGCGTCTGCGCTGTTGTGCTTAGCGCGGCACGCTCTAGTGGGAAAGTTGTGTACGCGCTGACTACGTGGAACTATGTACACAACAATTCCCTAACTATGGAACAAGTCATTTACAGTACATTATATAACAATCATTCCAGTAATTACTTAAATCCACAAGCCCAGTCTAAACAACAATGTTCAAAAAATTCACATAACTGAAATATGTATTCTTAGTCAAAGAATTTCCATGACAGATATGTACAACACTCACTACAAATTGACATAGAAATATCGATACAGATACAAAATAGATCAAAAATAGGTGTTACAATGGTATTCAGTAGTAGTCTGTAAAAAAGAATTTAAGGTCAAAATTCTTCTGTTGCAATCCATTTAAAAAAGAAGATAATGCAAAAGTATAGAAGAATTTGAAGAATGTTGAGTGGATGCTAAAAAAAGTCCATGAAATGTGTTCGCTGTTGCAAATATGAACAACCATCAGCTGTATAATGGAATGGTGACAATGAAAATGTGTGCCAGGTTGCAACTTGAACCCGGATTTCCCACTTATCGTGAGCAGTTGGCTTACCATTAGGCTATCTGAGCATGCCTCATGCCCAATCAATACATGCATACGTTGTCAACCACATGTCTACAACCTTCACTGGTAGATCCATTATGTACATTCCCATACAGGGGAGGCATTTTAATTGATAGTCGCTTGCTCGGTGTCAGTGGATAAGCTGGGCAAGTGACTTTCAACTTTTCTGGTACCATTTCTCATGGTCCCAACGTAGGTCCTGTACACGGCAACTGATCCTGCATACAAAACTGTGACTGTTTACATTTGTCACCCATCTTCTGTTCTGTTCACCATTCCTTAAACTAATTACTTAGTATTTGCAACACTGCTACTTTCCTGTATTTCTTTCTAGGTTTATGTATAACATGAAAATCAACTTCACTCAATTGTAATGCCCATCATGTCAATCTTCTAGATGGATCCTTCAGCCTCCTCAACCATTTCAATGCTGCATGATCTGTTCGCACCCAAAACTTCTTTCCATAGAGAAAAACACTTGATGTAGGTGATTCAAACAATGGAAAATCCAGGATGGAATGTAACAATACCAGAGAAGGAAAGTTGCTACTCACCATATAGCGGAGATGCTGAGTCGCGATAGGCACAATAAAAAGATTCACACACTCATAGCTTTTGGCCATTAAGGCCTTTGTCTGCAGTAGACACACACACACACACACACACACACACACACACACTCTCTCTCTCTCTCTCTCTCTCTCTCTCTCTCTCTCTCACACACACACACACACACACACACACACACACACACACACTCACTCACGCAAACGCAACTTGCACACATCTGCAGTCTCAGAGAGCTGCAGTGTAGTTTCAGCTCTCTGAGACTGCAGACGTGTGTGCTAGTTGCGTTTGCGTGAGTGTGTGTGCGTGTGTGTATGTGTGTGTACTGCTGACAAAGGCCTTAATGGCCAAAAGCTATGAGTGTGTGAATCTTTTTATTGTGCGTATCGCGACTCAGCATCTCTGCTATATGGTGAGTAGCAACTTTCCTTCTCTGGTATTGATGTAGGTGATTCCATAGATATGGTTCAACATTTCCATTGTGTGGTCTTCTTTCTCGATGCATAGGCCACAGGATGTTCTGCATCTTCAGCCACCTTCCTCAGCACACACTGAGGTGGGGTTGGTTGCATTGCATGACTGAATGAATTCCTTATTTAAATTTGGAGACACTAAGACTGAACTCACTCTCAAAATTTCTTTCAGTTTCCCAAACTCGTGACAATCTTCCAACCATATAAATCTTGAACCTTCCTTCAGCAATTGCGTTAATGAATTGGCAATATCTGAAAGTCCATTTATGAACCTTCTATAATAATTCACAATGCCAAGGAATGATTGCAGTTCCTTCACTAACTTAGGTACAGGAAATTCACATGTAGCTGTAATTAACTTTGGGTCTGTCTTAACCCTATCCTTATATACTATGCAACCAAGGTATGCCACCTATTCTAGTACAAAATTACACTACTCTGTACTCAGTGTTAAACTTATAGCCCTTAACGTCAAGAATACGTCTCTTAGGCATTGTATGTGCTGCTCCATGTTACTCACAAACATGATTATGTTATCAAGATACACCATGCACTTGTAAAATGTACACTTTCACATCAGGAAATATCACAATTAATAAAATGTTCTGGGCTCTTATGCTATGGTCAAATGTATTTCACATTATGTTTTGTCCCTATCTGCGGAGTACATTTTCAAGAGGGATTGTAGTTCCTTTGAATTCTGATTCACACCTGGCTCGCTGCTGAATGCAGCAAAATTTCGTTTACGTATGCTTCCACGCAGTGGTGTGACATCACATGTCTTGAATACCTGAGTGCTGTTGGCTGTTCTCGATTCCCATCTGCTGTTTATAGCACCCCATGGTAGAAGACTGGTACACATCATCTTCAGTAGTGGGATTCAAATGTCATTCAGTTTCATGTTATCCTTCGTGTTCAAACACCTGGGTTATTTTACAATCTCTATGACCTCTCTCTATTACCTTTCATGGTATCTGCTTGTGGCTGCCAGTACTTGAGTCCTATCAAAATGAATGTGGTGATCTCCTGGCAGCAAAACATGTTCCAACTATATATGACGGTAGTATCTGTTCCCGAAAGAACAGTTACCGTGGAGGACCATGCAGCTTTGCTAGAAGTGAAATGATAATTAAATGGACACCGTAGCTGCAAACAGGCGTTTATGTACTTCATTGGGGACATGTTGAAAATGTGTGCCCCGACCGGGACTCGAACCCGGGATCTCCTGCTTACATGGCAGACGCTCTATCCATCTGAGCCACCGCGGGCACAGAAGTGCGACTGCAGGGACTTATCCCTTGCACGCTCCCCGTGAGATCCACATTCCCAACATGTCCACACCACTACATTCGTAGTGCGCCTAATAGATGTTTGCCCATCATACTCATTACTCGTGGCAGATTAATCTACCAAGTCCCGTACGAGTTCGGGCATAGCGTGTGCGTTCACACAAGAAGGTCAATGGCCGGGAAGCATTATTTTAACTATATATGATGGTAGTATCTGTTCCCGAAAGAACAGTTACCGTGGAGGACCATGCAGCTTTGCTAGAAATGAAATGATAATTAAATGGACACCGTAGCTATGCCCGAACTCGTACGGGGCTTGGTAGATTAATCTGCCACGAGTAAAGAGTATGATGGGCAAACATCTATTAGGCGCACTACGAATGTAGTGGTGTGGACATGTTGGGAATGTGGATCTCACGGGGAGCGTGCAAGGGATAAGTCCCTGCAGTCGCACTATCCTCTGTGCCCGCAGTGGCTCAGATGGATAGAGCGTCTGCCATGTAAGCAGGAGATCCCGGGTTCGAGTCCCGGTCGGGGCACACCTTTTCAACATGTCCTCAATGAAGTACATCAACGCCTGTTTGCAGCTACGGTGTCCATTTAATTATCATTTCAAAGCATGTTCCGCAACAGCTGATCTGTCATTCTCCCCCCCCTTCTGCAATTGCCCTTGTGCTCTTCTAGACATTTTTGACCATTCTTTTTATAGGACCCATGTACACCTAGTCACTACTACATGGAATCCTATAAATTCTTCTGCACATGCCTCATCTGTATATGTCCACATATATAACACCTTAAATTGGCAAAAAAAAAAAAAAAGAAAAAGAAAAAACCATTTAACTTGCAGTCCTGTTGACATGTCAAATTTCCTTGCATTCTACTGCTGATCTGACAGCTGCGCACAATTAATTGGAACTATCATACTTTCCTTGACATTTATGAAGGCAAGACTCTTAAAAATGCGTCAAGCGCCCTCTACTCAGCTTCATGTAAAATTAATTCATTCACCACAGCATTCTGTCCCACCCATACAAACAACCATTGATCTCCATTATCCAGTCAACAAATTATTCCACTAATTCTTCATGCCTCTTTATTACCATGCCCTACTGTTGTCTAAAATGCCTGACACTGTTCTGCTTTCTGTATGTTTAAATAACTGCCTTTCAAATTCTTCAAACTGTTTCAGCTCCTTTGAGAGCCTCCGTATAAGCATTAACATTTGATTTTCCAATTAATTTTAATCTTGGTACCCTAAAAGACCATTTGTCCATCTGTCCCAAACTCCTAAGGGCCCCCACAAATGCTTGCACATACTCAGTTCACTTACCAGATAAAGGAACAGCTAAACTTGCAATTGACAAATCTATATTTCACTGTACTCCAAGTTGGCCACATAACTCCCTATTGCCAGACGTCAGTTGTGCTACCCTTTTCAAAAATATATGTACTGGCCCTGGTTCTGATACTCCTTGCAACTCTGACTCTGCCAATGCCTAGCCCTTCTCCATTCTCATTTTGGAATACCAGCAATTACAAAATGTACAAATTGAATTACATGAACTTAATTCTTACACCTAATCATCAGCCATTTATAATTCCTGCCACTGTCTAGCCATGTATCTGTAATGCTTAAACGGGAATCATACTACTGCTACTGACTGAACATGGCACTGAATGACCATCCAAGTTACACTGCGTATATCTGACAGGTACTAACCAATCATAACCCCATTACCTCTAAAGTGTGACAAATCCACCAGATCCTTACTTTTAACAAAATTTATGTTACAAAAAGCATTGTGGTCAAGTTTTTTTCCGTGACAAATACACTTTGATGAAAATTAAATTTCTTGACTCACCGTAAAGTAGGTTTAGACGTTGAGAAATGTGATGACAGTAGTCTGATAGCAGTTGTAAGCAGACCCGTGGAGATGAGATTGGGGGAGACGGACACCTCCCAGTGCCAATTAAACAGGCTGCAGTTCCAAATGCTTTATTATGGCACCCTGCCTTAGCCCAGTACAGGAAGCAGCAGTGGCAGTCAGTGGCCTCGTGCATGTTGTTGTCCCACAAAGCTGTCAGAGTGCAGTGTCAGCTGGACAGCAATGCACGACCCAAGTGTTTTTGCGTGGTTCATGAACTGTGCACTGTCCAGAACATGGCAGACCGGTAATTTAATGGCAGTAATACACTGCTGCCTAGTCAATGGCTGGCAGGCTGCCAGCCAGGGCCAATACTGGGCTATTGTGGCAGCATCTCCAAGTCCTGTGGTCTTTGAACACATTGCCCTGATCCTGAGTTGAACTGTGGCCCCCAAACAACATTCCAGGTGGCAGCAAAGTGATGATGATAGCGCTGTGATACTAACAGAAGAAATGGCTAGGTATTGAGCTGCTCTTGTTTGGGGTATACTATGCCTTGTGGATCGTGTACTAGACATTTCAGTGGCTCCTTGTGTGGAAAGGCTTGTGGCATCTACCACTTGTCTATTGCTGTGTCAACTGCTTCCACACCCTGCCAGGCCGGCTCGCCTCACAATGCTATGATGGCTGTGTTATATTTCGTAAAGCGTAACACCCGCACTTGACTGTGGTTGGTACTGCTGTAATTCACCTCCAACTTCGCATGTCTATGACCAAAAACGGCCTGTGCACTATGTTGAGGATGGGCAAGTGTATTGTAGGCAGTGTCTTTAGTAAACCTATTGCATCTTCTTAGTGTTCTGCCAGATTAGATTGTTACTTGTTCCATTGATCATGAGTACGACACTTCGTAATGATGTGGAACATTTCAGGTTAATAAAAGGTGTCTATACAGGATATTACATTACACAAAATATTATGTGACACTTTTTTTGTGGGGGTTGGGGAAATTGCGCACTTATTATACCCAAAAATTCATCTAATGAGTAGAAGGAGTTGCCAGTAAGAAATTCTTTTAATTTCCTTTTAAATGCAATATGGCTATCTGTCAGACTTTTGATGCTATTAGTTAAGTGACCAAAGACTTTTGTGGCAGCATAATTTACCCCATTCTGAGCCAAAGTTAGATTTAACCTTGAGTAGTGAAGATTATCCTTTCTCCTAGTGTTGTAGCAATGTACACTGCTATTACTTTTGAATTCATTCGGATTGTTAATAACAAATTTCATAAGTGAATATATATATATTGTGAGGATACAGTGAAGACCTCTAGCTCTTTAAATAAGTGTCTGCAGGATGATCTTGGATGAGCTCCAGCAATTATTCTGGTTACACGCTTTTGTGCAATGAACACTCTTTTACTCAATGATGAATTACCCCAGAATATGAGGCCATACGAAAGCAGAGAATGAAAAAAGGTGTGGTAAGCTAATTTACTGAGATGTATATTGCTAAAATTTGCAATGACCCTAATAGCATAAGTATCTGAACTCAAATGTTTCAGCAGATCCTCAGTGTGTTTTTCCCAGTTCAACCCCTCATCAATGCACACACCTAGAAGTTTTGAATATTCTACCTTAGCTACTGATTTCTTATCAAAGTCTATATTTATTAATGATGTCATTCCATTTACTGTGTGGAACTGTATATATTGTGTTTTGTCAAAGTTTAATGAGAGCCCATTTGCAGAGAACCATTTAATGATTTTCTGAAAAACGTCGTTTACAATTTCACCAGTTAATTCTTGTCGGTTCAGTGTGATAGCTATACTTGTATCATCGGCAAAAAGTACCAGCTTTGCGTCTTTGTGAATATAGAATGGCAAGTCATTAATATAAATTAAGAACAGCAGAGGACCCAAGACCGAACCTTGCGGCACTCCATTCTTGATTGTTCCCCAGTTTGAGAAATCAGTTTTTTGCATATTATGTGAACTGTTTATTTCAACTTTCTGCACTCTTCCAGTTAGGTATGATTTAAACCATTTGAACACTGTCCCATTCATACCACAGTACTTGAGCTTATCTAGAAATATTCCATGATTTACACAGTCAGAAGCCTGTGATAGATCACAAAAAATCCCAACGGGTGACTTCCGGTTACTCAGAGCTATTAATGTTTCATTAGTGAAAGTATATATTGCATTTTCCGTTGAAAAACCCTTCTGGAAACCAAACTGACATTTTGTTATAACTTTATTTTTACAAAGGTGTGAAGCCACTCTACAATAAATTACTTTTTCAAGAATTTTGGATAAGGCAGTCAGAAGAGAGATTGGGCGGTAGTTGTTGACATCAGACGTATCCCCTTTTTTATGCAGTGGTTTAACAATGGCATACTTCAATCTATCTGGGAAAGTACCCTGCTTCAGAGAGCTACATATGTGGGTAAGAAGCCCACTTATTTCTTGGGAACAAGCTTTTATTATCCTGCTGGAAATGCCATCAATTCCTTGTGAGCTTTTATTCTTGAGAGAGTTTATTATCTTCCTAATTTCAGAAGGAGAGGTGGGTGGAATTTCAATTGTATCAAATGGTGTGGGTAAGGCCTCTTCCATTAACTGCCTTGCTTCTTCTAATGAACATTTAGATCCTATTTTCTCTGCAACATTTAAAAAATGATTATTCAAAATGTTTTCGACTTCCGGCTTGTTGTTTATCAAGTTTTCATTCACTTTGATGATGATGCCGTCATCCTGTACTCTTGGTTGCCCTGTCTCACTTGTAATAATTTAATATTTCTTAAAATTTAAAAAACCTCTCTCACACCGGCCTGATTTAGCTTCACTGATCAGGATAGTAAAAACATGCGTATATTAAGGGAATTTTCATTGACAAAGCAGGCTTATCACATTCACCCAGTTCAATACTGTTCTGTCCTGATTAAATTAAGCTTAACTTAAATGCCATAAGGCAGTGAAGCAATTTCGAAGTCTCGGTGCAACGAAAATTGTGAGTCGATCTCCTGGAAACATTTGTAATAATTATTAACTTTCGGTGATCACATGGGGAAGACCGGAGATCTGCTGGTAAGACCGTGTTAGCCCATTTATTTGAAGTAACTGGATATCTTGAGCATTCAAAAACGGCAGGTTCGTCCAGTGTAAATCAGACGTTCCCCACTGATCCCGTGCAACACAGCGTAGTAAGCAGACACTGTCAATAATAATAATCCGTTAAATAATACGCGAACACACTTACTTTAGTTTAGTTCATGTATTAAACTCCTTCTCATACAGAATCTCATCAAGATGGCGACTAGCTCAACAATACATACATATACATCCTTCTGTTACGACTCCTCGGCAAGAAGTTTTTATTCTTTTCATAAGAGAAAACATAGATAGCAGAGAAGCTATTCCATGGATGGGCGCTCCAAGGAATAATTGGGCTTGAAACTACTTTTCATTGATAATAATCGGTAAGATAAGAAGAGAGATTTCGAGATATGTACTGAGTTATATAATTTATAAAATTTCTGAAAATATCGTGGAGAGACCGCTGCAAGAGACATTACATCGCCCCTTGCAGCGAGCAAAGTTGATATGTATCCACTTTGCGAGCTAACTATTGGCTTAGCTAACTCGTTAGAATTTGTGGAACATACGTTCCTATAAATTTTAAGAAGTTAGTAAGAATTTTTTTGATTACAAGAATTGAAAGAGATTTGGTATCTTCGTTGCCTAGATACCTAGTTGTTGCTTTCACGTGTACTGGGGCATACCCGCATCCCACGTACACAACCAGGGAAGATGGACTTACATAGTTGTTAATCAGGTCTACCTATTCAGGAACTGGCCTTCACAGGGAAACCCCGGAAAACCTGGAGGCTTAGACCCCAACTAGGTATCACAGATGATAGGAAAGACAGAATAATTTAGAAATTTGAGAGATATTCTAGAATTCATAGGAAAGATAAAAGCTGCCTCATAGCCAAAAAAAAATCTTTACACACGCAAACTTTTTTTTCTTTTACAATCTTCTGAAAATTTTTTCTTCATCGATGTCTTGCTGAACTGCGGTGAAACTGATCGAACAGGAACATGGGACACGGCACGGAGGACAGGCGTCGCATTGGCGTACCGGACAGGAGACGTAAAGGATTTGAGAGACCACAAGGAACCTCAGGAACAGGTACTCAGGATTGTGGCATGAAACAATCTAAATTCGTCTAAGGAATGGTCAACTATTAAAGATTCCTGGAAGAGAATGGTTAGTCGAAATTTTCCAGATTCATTTTGAACTCAAATATGGACCTGATCCATCCAATCTTCCATCCGAGGAATGGGAAAATCCATTCGTCTTATACTTTTCACACTTAGGTGTCTTAATTGATACTGTAGTTGCACAATATCACAACTCCAGATCGGAAAACAATTTTGAAAACATGGATAATTTCATCCATCTTCTTGAGTAAGCCGAAAGGTTCTAATCCTGGTTTTTATTATTTATTTATTTATTTAATTTTCGTTGGCTTTTCCAGGTGGAAGTAGATCTGAATCTTTCCTAATTTGGTTTCAAGTACGAATGTGGATAGCATGTCAGAATGTTAGAAACTTTATTATT
This sequence comes from Schistocerca nitens, assembly GCF_023898315.1. NCBI lineage: Eukaryota > Metazoa > Arthropoda > Insecta > Orthoptera > Acrididae > Schistocerca > Schistocerca nitens. Next base: position 737,110,086 of record NC_064619.1, on the reverse strand, counting down.
GGAGACAATTTCCAAAAAAAAAAAAATTATATCTTACTCATACATGATTAAAATGAAATTTTGCTGAAAGAGAACGTTTGATTAAGTCTTGCTGCATGACCTCTCCAGCTGAAATTAATCTTTGTTAGTAGTGATTGACGATCAAATTTTTCTCTTTTATACTCCAAATGCCGCATTTTCTCATGAACATATATGAATGCAATATAACAATAAACAAATCCAACTGGAAAATGACACATTATTATAAATACAATGAAGAACTTTCTTATTAACTCTAATTTTATAAACACACACTAAGCTGGTTAATTAAATTCTCTTGAATAGAATTTAGCTCGCGCCAAAAAAAAAAAAAACAGCGAGTCTTTATATCTGTGGACAGTAGCAATCGATTCTAATTTCCTAACGCGGTTCATTTGTTCTCCTGTGAACTGTCAGTTTACAAACACTAACTTCACACGCAAGCACAGTATTCGATCATATAGTTTCAGTAAACTTATTCTCACTGGAGATTAACACTCCCTGAATGTATATTATTTCACACGCACAAGCTTCTTTGGTGATCATCGTGTAGACAGATAAACCTTAAGTCTTCACAGCAGCAATACCTACAGTTCCACTTACTTTTCTAAATATTCCTATACTACTGTTCATTGAACTATCACCGATGCTTGGCATGCTGTCATTTAACCTATCACAGTAGCTGAGGCATACTGTCCTTCGCACTTCATTTTTAACGCCCAAATACTTCATACAGACTTTTCATTTAATTTGAAACACTTTCCTTAAAAGTACCTCTTTAGGTCTACATGGGGAAATAATCCTTTTATTCTTCCAGAATCCGGATATGCTAATAAATACGCACCAGGATTCAGTATATCAACTATTATATATGGACCTGTATAAATTAGATTCCATTTTCTGATTGTCTTCTTCAACCTTGATGACTTGATGTGTCTTCTTAAAAGAATTTTTTGTCCGATATTGAAAGTCTGAATCCGTTTGATGTTTCTGTCATGGTTTTCCTTTCGCTGTCTTGCTTTCTCCGTAATATTAATGAGAGCATTGCGAATTTTTTCTTCCCATGACATTTTGGTGTCCTCGAGTTTAGGCAAGTTATCTACCCAAAAGTTTCTTTCGTTATCCCTGAACATCAGTTCATTCGGGGTAAAGTTTGTAGAACTATGAGGTAAATTATTATAAATCTGCTCAAACTCGGTCAAATAGTTTATCCAGGTAGTTTGTTTATCATGACAGTACGTTCTCATGAATCTGTTTAGTTCTCGAAAAACCCGTTCAATTAAATTCCCTTGTGGATGATAGCAAGATGTAAATATCTGTTTTATTCCTAGTTGTGATAATAATTTTCTCAATAAATATCCAGTAAATATCTTCGCATTGTCGGAGATTATAGATTTTGGAATCCCTGCATGAGGAATGTAGTCATTTACAAACTTTACTGCGGCAGCTCTTGCAGTTGCTGATTTTATAGGATATAGATTAACATATTTTGTAAACACATCACAGAATCCAATAATGTACTTAACACCACCTCTGGCTCTAGGAAGTGGTCCACAAATATCACATGATATAAGTGATCTTGGTGCTTCAGGTATTATTGAGTGAAGCGCAATTTTATTTCCCTTGTTGTCCGGCTTAGCTTTTTGACAGAGAATACATTTCTGGATGACTTTGTGCACTTTTCGCCTTATATTTGGGAAATAACAATAATATCTAATTGGCTTCTGTCTCGGGTTCTTCGGCCGACGTTCATCTAATGATTTTTCTGACGTTTCGCCAGCACGAGTGGCTGGCATTGTCAAAGCTTCACCCTCCATTGCCAGTTCACCACCGGCAATGGAGGGTGAAGCTTTGACAATGCCAGCCACTCGTGCTGGCGAAACGTCAGAAAAATCATTAGATGAACGTCGGCCGAAGAACCCGAGACAGAAGCCAATAGGCAGTTTGTCAACAAGTGGCCACGAAAGCCTCAACAATTTTGAATAATATCTAATCTTATTAGCACACTTAACAACACCAACATGACCCCAGGTCAAATGTGTGAACCAAATTAATCGTTCTTCATATTCTTCGGGTATGCAGACACACCACTTTGGATTCTCAGCCTTCCCAGATTTAAAAAATAAAATATTATTCACAAGACGGTAGTATTCCAAATTGACCATAGGATTTTGTTGATTGAATTGTCGTATTATAGCATTCCATCGTCGATCCTTCTTCTGAAGCTGAGCCATTGTCTTACATAAATGAATATAATATAACTTGTAATTATTTTCTTGAAGAAGAAGCACTGGAAATTGTGCCTTATTATTTACATCCAGTTCAGGTGTTATTCCTTCTGGAGATCTTGACAACGCATCAACTATAATATTTTCTTTTCCGGCTACATGAATAATTTGAAACTGATATTCTTGCAGTGCCAGCGTCCACCTTGACAAGCGAGGATGCAGCAACTTACAAGTTTGTAAAAAGGTTAGTGATTGGTGGTCACAATAAACGGCTATCCTTGAGCCATATACGTAATAATTAAACCTTTTCAAAGACCAAATAACTGCTAAAGCTTCCAATTCCGTAGTGGTATATGCTCTTTCACAGGTGGATAATACTCTGCTAGCAAATGCAATTGGACAAAAGGTTTTTACACCATCGATGTACCTAATTTGAAATAAACAAGATCCTAATCCCACATCTGATGAATCAGTGGCTAAACAGAATCCGACATTCATATCAGGGTGGTATAATAACGGAGCATTTATCAGTTGATCCTTAATTTCACAAAAAGCCTTTTCACAATCAGTAGACCATTGCCATGGTACATCTTTCCTCAGGAGCCGGTTTAGTGCTTCAGAGTTCATTGCTTGAGTTTAAATAAATCAACGAAAAAATGAAGCCAAGCCTATAAAGCCTTTCAGTTGTCTTCTGTTTCTTGGAGTTGGAAAATTTTTTATCGCACTAATCTTCACTTCTGTTGGAAGAATGCCTTTTGCATTAATCATATGTCCTAAGAATTTTATTTACATCCAGTTGGGATTTTTTTAGATTTGCAGTTATACCAGTTTGTTTGAACACAGCAAAAATCCTCCTAATGAGTTGTACATGTTCCTCCCAAGATTTAGAGGCAATTAATAGATCGTCCACAAAAATCGTTATTCGACTACGTAGTTCTGGTCCTAGGGCATAGTCCAACGCAGAAATAAAAACTCCAGAGCTGATATTTAGACCAAACGGAACGACCTTGAACTGATAGCTTCTCCCTCCATATATAAAAGCAGTATATTTTCTTGAGTCCTTGTTTAACTGGACTTGCCAGAACGAACTTCTCAAATCAATACTGGTTAAATAGGATACATCTTGAAATTTCTGTATTAACTCATCGATGTTCTCCGGATGTGCGCGCACAGGTACTATAATTTTGTTAATTTCCCTTGCATCTAATACCAATCGAACTTTTCCTCCTGGCTTTGGTACAACAAGCAACGGAGAACTGGTTGTTTTAATCGCCAGGGAATGGGATAGTGTGTGCGGCAAAATGTCTTATGGGGCTTAATCTGTAATGTACAAACATATCCTCTAATAATTCCGGGCCTTTCATCGAAAACTGACTCATATTCTGTTAATATATTGAATAATTGTTCCCTCTGACTATCCGTTAGGCAATCTGACTCAGCAATCTTCTGTTCGACTGTTTGTCTGAAATCCTCTTCTTGAATTGACTTGATCGGTAGTCGGCACATATTATTATTTTCAGCACAAATCAACTGCACAGCAGCACCACGGAAATATCGCTCATACACTGCCTCCTTTCTCAGTAAGATCAGTGTAACAAATTGATCTTCGATTTTAAAATGCACCTTTCCTTCTACCAAGTCCAACTTGCAATTGCAGGCTTGCAAAGTTCCAATGCCAAGAATACAATCTACTAACAACTTTTCCACTACAAGGAATGTGCATTGTTTAGCTACATTTCCCAATTTTATCTCTATAAGCGTTTGTATCTTGACGTTCCTGGATTTTGCTCCCACTGCACCTACAACTCGGCAATTTTGTACTGGTGGGACAGGGATTTTCTTAATTTTACTAATTCTGCGAAACAAAGTTCCGGATACTACGTCTGTAGATGAAGCTGTGTCCAATACAACATTGGTTAAAATTCCTCCCACTTCTGTGATGATCTCAGACACAGGAACCCTTTTATCTTCGACTACACAGGCCTCTAAGTCTCTTGTCAATTCATCTGTCATTAATTCGCCTTCATTATATCTCAACATTGCCACGGAATTAATTTCATTTAAAACAGGTTTGCCCCTTTTGTATTCCCCGGCCGACTTTACGGAGCATAAAGTGGCCCTCTTCAGTTTAAATGTCGATTATTATTTCCTCTTGAATCATCTACTACTTCTGTTATGACTGGTTGTTGTTGATGACTGGTTGTGTTATTTGCTTCAAATCGAGTGTCAGAATTTCTGTACGCATTATTATTATTTGAAAACTGCTGGTTCTGATAATCTCTTGCATTTCCAAACATTGGGTTGTATCTGCGACCTGTTCGATTGTCTCTGAATCTGCCCCTCGCAGCACTGTTATTGAAATTTCCATTTCCATTGCAATTGTTTCCGTTGAATCTCTGACTATTCCTAGTATAATAATTATTAAATCCGTTTCCATTCCGGTTTGCATTTGGCGCCTCAATCGCTCTCCTCTACATAACCGGTTGTCTTGGCCGATGTTCATCTTCCTCGATCATATCTATAGTGTCAAGCGTAGTCATGAAAGAGTCAAGGTCATGCTCATTAATATACAGCATTCTATTTCTGATGCTGGCCGGAAGTCGAGATTTTAATATACCAATCACGTCTTGTAGAGGCATAGGCTTATCCCAATACCGCGATTTGTTTATATATTTCTCAAAGTATTTCTTTAAAGACCCACGTGAAAAAGAAAAAGGTTCCGGGTATAATACCTCCTGCCTTAAACGTTCTTGTACTCCTTCAGACCAGTATTTGGATAAGAATGCTCGTTCAAAATCTTCATGTGTCCCAAGTTGATATCATATCAGATGCCCATATAGCTCCTGACCCCTGAATATAACCGGTCACGAAACTAACCTTTTGCCACTCACTCCAAATTTTTGGCAATACTCCCCTAAAACTTCTTATAAACACTACGGGATGAACATTTTTCTTGTCTGGGTTGTAGATCTGGAATTGACGTTGTTTCAGCATTTTCTCCTCAGTATTGATTTTACAATTACAGGCATTATGACTACCCTCATAGTGTTGTGATTGATGTTGATTGCAAAAACGAACGTGTGCATTGATGTCCCTGTCTGTACTTGATCGGGTAAATAATGTAGCTTCATTGATAGATCTTGTCATGGGTTCATTTCCTTGCGTGGAACACAAATCTTCTCGAGATAGATTTAAAGATCTCTCAATGTTTTCTTTCCATTGTTTAAGTTCTTCGCCTAGTTGTTCTTTGGCTTCTCGAAAACCTTTATTAAATAAATTTTCTTCAGAACCCTCGGTCATAGATTGTATAGCTGCTCTGACCGTATGTTCAATATTGTCTGAAGAATTGCTTTTCCTTTCTAAACTTAACTGCGAGAATTTTCCCGCGAGAATGTTTACCTTATGATCAACCTCGTCTTGTCTCTCCTTTATGTTATTTATGGATTTATCCAAATTTTGGATGTCCTTCGGGATCTTGTCTTGTGATTGTCTCAAATCCTGCATATCTGCTGACATCTCGTTTAATTGTTGCTTTAACTCATCTTGAACTTCAACTAATACCGGAATTACCGCGATAGAACATTGCATCTGTTCTTGTGCTTGAACTGTCTGTGGGATTGACTCAACCTGCTCTTTAATAGTATCAAGCTTAGTAGCAACATACTCAGTTAGCTCTAGGCGTAACTTCATCGCATTTTCATTACACTGCTGAGTGACTTGCTCAATTTGAGCAGCTAATTTTAATTCTGTCTTTTCATTCTGAATTTTCAATTCTTCCGCAGTTTTATTTAATTTATCATCAAGTTTCTGAAAACTCTCTACTAATTTATTATTTAATTCCGCTTGATTAGCTTCTAATTGCTCATTCAACTTTGTTTGATTAGTTAGTAATTGCTCCTGGACTTTCACTTGATTGGCTGCTAATTGTTCCACTTTCACTTGATTCGCTGCTAATTGTTCATTCATTTCCCTTTTAGTCTCTATTTGCGCTTTAGTTAAGTCTGTTACATTTTTGGCCAACAGTGTTAACTGCTGCATGATTACAGTCAATGGGTTTATTTCGTCCTGCTCAGATATCGAAACACTTAAGCTTTGTTGTGGGGCCTGACTAATGCTGCCGCTAGGCACTACTTCAGTTAAGCTAGCGTCTAATGTTTCACTAACCTCAGAAACAGCTGAAGGCTGTTGTGATTCGCTCTGCTGTTGCATTGCCATTTTATAAGCCGCCCTAGTAAGAACCATTAATACACAGAACAACAAACATATAAAGTCACTCGCATCTGAGTTAATAATGTCACTGACCTAAACTTTGCATAATACTCACTTCTATTAAACACTTCCTATCTAAAGTTCAACCCGATAGACATTTAAATAGTTATTATAAATTTCTATCTACAAAAATTTAATTGTATATTGTCTGGCCTGAACGACGTTCTCGTAGGTTGTGGCGAAATTGTGACTTCTGGAACAGGCCTCGTCTTCTTTGCTCTCGTGCACATGCAACATAAAATTCACACAATGTTTAAGTAATGCTCAAAAATGAGTCCTGTCACAGTGAAGCCAAATTTAATATTTCTTAAAATTTAAAAAACCTCTCTCACACCGGCCTGATTTAGCTTCACTGATCGGGATAGTAAAAACATGCATATATTAAGGGAATTTTCATTGACAAAGCAGGCTTATCACATTCACCCAGTTCAATACTGTTCTGTCCTGATTAAATTAAGCTTAACTTAAATTCCATAAGGCAGTGAAGCAATTTCGAAGTCTCGGTGCAACGAAAATTGTGAGTCGATCTCCTGGAAACATTTGTAATAATTATTAACTTTCGGTGATCACATGGGGAAGACCGGAGATCTGCTGGTAAGACCGTGTTAGCCCATTTATTTGAAGTAACTGGATATCTTGAGCATTTAAAATGGCAGGTTCGTCCAGTGTAAATCAGACGTTCCCCACTGATCCCGTGCAACACAGCGTAGTAAGCAGACACTGTCAATAATAATAATCCGTTAAATAATACGTGAACACACTTACTTTAGTTTAGTTCATGTATTAAACTCCTTCTCATACAGAATCTCATCAAGATGGTGACTAGCTCAACAATACATACATATACATCCTTCTTTTACGACTCCTCGGCAAGAAGTTTTTATTCTTTTCATAAGAGAAAACATAGATAGCAGAGAAGCTATTCCATGGATGGACGCTCCAAGGAATAATTGGGCTTGAAACTACTTTGCATTGATAATAATCGGTAAGATAAGAAGAGATATTTCGAGATATGTACTGAGTTATATAATTTATAAAATTTCTGAAAATATCGGGGAGAGACCGCTGCAAGAGAAATTACAATAATATTCCAAATTGTTTTGATTTTGTTATCAGAGGTATTAATCTCAGACGTGATGCACATGCTTCTGGACTTTTTAATAACCTTTCTTAATGTAGCACAGTAGTTTTTATAATATTTGGCTGTTTCTGGGTCATTACCCTTTCTTGTTGTTAGATACAGTTCCCTTTTGTGGTTGCAAGATATTTTTATTTCTTTAGTAAGCCAAGGTTTTTTGCATGGTTTCTTATAATTAGATTTAACTACTTTCTTGGGGAAACAGTTTTCAAATTCTCTTACAAGTGTATCATGAAATAATATTTTAAATTAGCATCGGGTTTCTTGTACACCTCATCCCAGTTTAACTGCTGAAGTTTGTGCATTCAATTAATGACTCAACAACTAGAAATTTCAGAGACAACTTTGGAGGGTAGTTTCGAATTACTGAATGGAGCTATGTCATATACTGTAACTAGCTGAGCATCATGGTTAGGTAGGCTGTTCTCAACAGGACAAGAATTTGTGTTTTTAAACCTATCTTGGTCTATGAAAGTGTTATCTATCAACATGCTGCTGTCCTTTACTACCCGAGTAGGAAAATTAATGACAGATGTCAAATTGAAAGAACCAAGCAAGACTTCCAGGTCATTCTTCCTATTACACTATTTCAGTGAATCAACATTGAAGACCCCACAAATAATAATTTGCTTTCCCCTATCTGACAGATAGCGCAACAAGGCATCCAAGTTTTCCAGGAATAAATGAAAGTTTTCTTAAGGGGCCTGTATAGTGTTACAATTGTAAAAGAGCCCTCCTTCAGTTTAAGTTGACAGGCACATGCATCTATATGTTGCTTTAGACAAAACTTTTTAGTGTCTAAGCTTTCTACACAGTGATAACTTTTGACATATATGGCAACTCCTCCTCTCACCTTATTCTCTCTACTCATATGTGCAGCTAGTTTATAACCACTGATATTTACCTTCTCCATATCAGACACAATGTCTTCAGTTTGCCTTCCCCACAACGTTATCTGTGTTATTATTCCAATTTAAAATGTTTGTAATTTTAATTCTTAAGTATTTAGTTAAATTGACACCCTTTGGATTTGTGTGATTTATCATTTAATCTAAATCTAATGGATTTCTTGTAGTACTCATCTGGTGATCTTACATATTTCATTATTTAGGGTTCATTGCTACTTTTTGCACCATACAGACATCTTGTTTAAAGAGAAGGAAACATTTAATATACTGACTTTTCAAGAGATCAGATACCTGAATGAACATCCAATAGAATCAGAAAGGTACAGAATCTATAACGGAAAACCTGTTATAAATATAGCTCAAATGTGATGACTCTATGAAGCCATTGTAGTCAAAAAGAATATAATGGAATCCATCCACAGTTTTACATCACCATCAAAGAGGGATAGATGAGATGAAAAAATAACAGGTGAATGGAGGGAATCAATGGTTATCATCCATATACACAAATATAGAGATAATTGAAATCTGAAGAACTGAGGGGGAATTTCACAGCTAGTCACAACATACAAAATACTGTCATGTATTATATTGTGAAGACTCACATTCTTTACTGATGACATAACAGGGGACTACCAGAATGGTTTTTGAAAAATAGATCAACAATAGACAGCATATTCTGCATCAGGACCATCAATGAAACAGTATTGATATACAACAAGGACATTTATTACCCATTATAGACTTTTTAGAAAGCCAACGATTAAGTGCACAGAGAAACTTTATTGGAGATCATGGCAGAATACAGAATCTCTAAAAAACTTAGCATCCTGGTCAAAAGTTGTATGGAGAAGATGGTAAGCAGGGTGACATACTGCAGCTCAATAAAATTTTCTCGGGCTTCCAGGCACGTCAGGTGGTTAAAATCCCACGAGCTTTTGACTGAGCTCTCCTCCGTCATTGTCAAGTGGTAAGACTGACTGCTGTGTCGCCGTGGCCGCGTTGTTATATAGCTGCACTGTTGGTTGTGACATCACTAGTGCTCTCTTCCTCACCATATATAGTAATGTTTTCATCCCATGTCTGTCGCACCCGTTTTAACCTCACGATGGCCAAGCCCCAGGCTGTGCTGAGCTGCAAACCACCATCCTTGTTGATGGTGTTTTCAGAGGTTTTTATTTCAATACCTTGTTTTATGACACTATCCCAAAATCCCTTTGTCCTCATAACGACAGATGTTTCGTCGAATAGAATTTGGTGTCCATTTTCTAAGGCGTGTTCTACCATGGCTGATTTTTCTAGATAGCGTAGGCGTAAGCACCTCTCATGTTCTGTCCGGCGTTGCTCCACAGTGCATACTGTTTGGCCGACGTAGTAACAGCCATACTGACATGGTATCTTGTACACTACAGGCGTTCTAAGCCCTAGATCGTCCTACACAGGTCTCATGAGCTATCAAATTTTAGCCAGCTCCTGAAGAGATATAACCTTTCATCGGTGTTCAGGCCCCCAACAAAAATTCGACAGCTCAAGTTACCAGAGAAACCCAGAAAATAAATGGACAACTTTTGGGAAACTTGACGATGCAGCAAAATTCCTCACCATGTTAAAATGTTGCTCAGTGAACTCATTGCCCAAGTGATTTGAGAAAATAAAAGTAGAACAATAGTGGGAGACTACCGAGGACATGTAAGAACCAATGATGATGGGGAAAGACTTGCCGCCTTCTGTAGATGATCCAACCTGCAGCTGAACATACTTCAAAGCCCTCCAAAGGAAAAAGAAAATGTGGAACACAGTGCTAAGAGAGTTACAGATTCACCGTGTTACAATAATAGCACAATACTGAAAAGAAATACTAAATTTCAAAAGTAAGTAAGAGTGTAACATTGACTCTAACCACAACCTCCCAGAGATCGAAGTAATATTTCAGCCAAACAGACCAATGTGAAAGACCAAATCTAAAATCAATAACTGAAGCAAGAGAAGATGGGAACCATGAAAACCTGTCTAATATGGAGATTAACATCTGTGAAGAAATCAAAGAAGCTTTAATGTAAGCATCCAATAGTTTGTAGGCTCTTCACAAAAACAAAAGCAAAGATGATGGAATGAGAAATCTGACAAAACACTTGAAGGAAAAATATCCTGAAATAGGTGGAACTTGAAGATGACTGAGGAAAACTGGAAAGACTTCAAGAATGAAAGAGAAGAAACAACCAAGATCATTAGAGCAGAGAATAGGAAAATGACAAAAGTAAAATGCTATTTATGGATTCTTCCATTATATCTTGGTAGAACATTTCCATATTTAAGGTTTAATATCAAGTACACTGTTTTTGCTCTATTGATTTTTGTTTATCTTGAACTAGTTTTTGGCTTATTAGGCCAGCTTCAGGAAACAATTGACTAGCTCCTGAAAGTGACAGTGGTTTGGTAACTGAACATTTTAGATGAAGATACAATCACTTGCATATAGTGTTGTACATCAAACTTGTTTCTTAATGTTGAAATTACACTTTACACAATAGACAATGTACAATGGACAATGTTAAGCACTATAATTAGCCCTCGCCCCCCACCCACGAGATACTGTTTAACGCAGTACTCTTCATTTATGTCATGCAACAGACATGTTTTTCAACATCGTAAATTAAACTCTAGGCAATGGACAGTATTACACACAATAATTAGAATAAATAATCTTACATTATTACAGGATATATGGCTACAATGCCAAGGTCTGTGAGGTCGTGAAATTGGTTGAAAGCTATCTAACACAGTACTAGTAACTTATGTTGAGAAACAAAAATGTTTTACACTGTAAATAACATTGTTATGCAATGGGCAATACTGAATATAGTCCACTATTCAAATACGAAGTATTACAATCTATATTGTTGAAGATTGTGTGGAGAGGAATAGGAAATTCTGTTATGTTTTAATTTTGTGTAGCAGTATGTGTCATTGTGGCGGTTTGTGAGTATATAGCTTTTTGATAGCAACACATGAAGCTTGAAAGTGGCAATGTAGTCAACTGTAATTGAGCATTCAGAACCAGCTGGGGATTTTAAGCTAAATGTTTGTTTATCACAAGTGCTTCTAATAGGCTTAGTTTTCTTCCTCTGTTGCCTACATGTAGCACTACGCTGTGGATTTGGTATTTGTGTCCTTCCTTCAGCACATGTTCGGCACAGGTGGAGTCTGTCTTACGCAATCTCCAGCTGTGTTTGTGTACCATCAGCCTAGTTGTTATGGTCCTGCCTGTGTGACCAATATACAGTTTGTTGCAATCATTGCAAGTGATTTCGTAAACACCACTTTTAATGAAGCTTTTTTGTCCTTGCTGTTCAATAGGCTATGGACTCTAGTGCTCTTATATAAAATAAAGTTTTTTTAATTGCAGGATTTGAGGATTTTGGCTAATCTTTCAGATAGCTTTGCTTAATATGGGGTACTACACTTGGTTGGTTTTAGATATGACTGTTGCTGCAGAGGAGGCATACACAAAGGGTAAGACTGTCTTCTTTGTTCTTTTTATGTAAAAAGTTGTTAATTAATTCAGGGGTAAAGCCATTGTTCAATGTAGTACATTTAATTGTGTCTGATTCTGTTGGAAAATTCTGTTTTGACATTGGTATCTACATAAGACAATATACCATGAAATAGAAGGCAGCATGTTTGTGTGATATTAAATCTTGGGAACATCAGGGTCTGTGTGTTTTCGTATTGTGAGTTTAAATGTTCAAGGAATGCATTCCCAATTGTCTTTTGGTTCCAGTCCACAGACACAGTACATCTTCTACATATCTGTACTAATATTTGATATTATCACTGAGAGGCTCATTATGTAGGAACTGTTTTTCGAAATGGTCCATGAAAGTTTCTGCTAAAAGAGGACTGAGACGAGGCCCCACTGCAAAGCAAACTATCTGTTTGCATTGAGTACCTTCAAACGAAAATAATTTGTTGTAAACATGTCTGGGTGATCAGTTTTGTGTCTTCTACTTGTACAAGGTTGACACCTGCCCTGTATAGTAGTTCTGTCAAAATATCAAGGTGTTCTTTCACTTTCTATGTTTGTAAATAAGCTGCTAACATCAAAAGATACTAGTTTTATGCTATGTGGAATAGGGAGGTCTTTAATTTTGTTAACAATGCCCATGAAATTAATAATGCCAATCTTAGATTTAAATTTGTCTCAGTTTTGATACAGAAATGTACTTCTTTGATAATTTTGTAGTTTGGTGTGGTGTATGTTGGCACAAAAGATCATAAAAGTGGGCCTTTCCTGTGTTGTTTACGAGATTCACATGCCACTGGGGTCATGTTGTTGAAATACTTAGCTTCATATTCACAAGTTACACTTTTGCAGGTCTTGGTTAAGTCTTTAATGTCTCTGTTGGTGGTTTTGGTGGGATCTTTGGTGTAGATATGGTAGCAATTGAGTGTGAGAAATTGTTTCACTTTCTTAACATAATTACTTTTATCTGCTTTTGTGATAATGTTGTCATTTTGAGTAATTTTCTTCGTTATGTTCTTCAGTGTGTTGTGGTACTCATATTGTGATGCAGGAGTGTCTAACTCAAGCCATTTTTTATATCATGACTTACTGTGTGCTTGGTTGCAATTTCATTGTTTTCTACATCTTTCATTGTCTTTCCTGTCTATTTTTCACCACCCCCTCCCACCTCTGTTAGGTGCAATGCACTTATTCTCACTCTTATTAACTCGTGCATGATGTTTTAGTAGCAATTTCTATCTTGCATATTACCCTTTTTTCCTCCTTTAAGCTCTCAGGTTTTCAAATCTCGTGTGATGCATCCCCCAACAATCAGTCTTTCCTTCTCATCCCGTATGGTAAGTGATGTGTTGGCAGAAGAGCCCACACCGTGTTGCTAGAGGAGGCCGAAATGCACGCGTTTAAGCTCACGCAGGCTGGCGTGAGGTCTGGAACAGTTAAAGGAGTTGAGTCTAATAAATGAAGTAGGGAGCTCTTGGAATACTTAACTTTAATCCATAATTGGAGAACATCGCTCTTGATGGTACATAATTACAATCTCAATATAAACGAGTAATGGCGCCTTGCTAGGTCGTAGCAAATGACGTAGCTGAAGGCTATGCTAACTATCGTCTCGGCAAATGAGAGCATATTTGTCAGTGATCCATCTCTGGCAAAGTCTGCTGTACAACTGGGGCGAGTGCTAGGAAGTCTCTCTCTAGACCTGCCGTGTGGCAGCGCTCGGTCTGCAATCACTGACAGTGGCGACACACGGGTCCAGCGTATACTAATGGACCGTGGCCGATTTAAATGCTACCACCTAGCAAGTGTGGTGTCTGGCGGTGACACCACAGTAAGTCTCCCCTGAACCACAGTTCTGGTTCACTTTCCCAAAATCTACCCCTTTTCCTAGATCTCTCCATTCCTTTTCCTTCACCCTTCTTCCTTTCCCTTCAACCCTTCTGCCTAAAGAAGGGGCCACTGCCTACAAAAGCGTCCAAATCACGACAATCTTTTATATGTGTGTTCTGCCACCGCTTGGTAAGTAGATTTTTGATCTATCCAATTAAATAATTGTATTAATATATAGTACAAAAGATAACAAAAGCTGTTTCAGATGCATAATACATAAAAAGAAATAATTTAAATTTATTTGAACAGATATTCATTTACCAAAGGAAATAATTTAAATTTATGTTAACAGATATTCATTTGCAGTATAATAGCACCTGTCGTGTAAATATGTTTTCAAAGCCACTTTGAATATTTGTGTTCCTTTTATTTCCTCGATGTGGTATTTCGAAGTAGTTTTTGGCTTATGAGACTATCTTCAGCTTTAGGGAATGAGTAGAAAAGTTACCTGAAACAGTTCTGTGGTGTCACCGCCAGACATCACACTTGCTAGCTGGTAGCCTTTAAATTGGCCGCGGTCCGTAAGTATACGTCGGACCCGCGTGTCGCCACTATCAGTGATTGCAGACCGAGTGCCGCCACACGGCAGGTCTAGAGAGACTTCCTAGCACTCGCCCCAGTTGTACAGCCGACTTTGCTAGCGATGGTTCACTGACAAAATATGCTCTCATTTGTCAAGACAATAGTTTAGCATAGCCTTCAGCTACGTCATTTGCTACGAGCTAGCAAGGCGCCACTATCAGTTACTATTGATATTGTGAATCGTGTACCGTCAAGAACGACGTTCATCATTAATGGATTAAAGTTAAGTGTTCCACCAGCTACGTCCGTTTTTCTAAATTCTAATTTCCTTGTCCTGTTCCAGACCTCACGCCAGCCTGCGTGAGCTAAAACGCGTGCCTTTCGGCCTCCTCTAGTAACACGGTGTTGGCTCTCCTGCCAACCACAACAAGTTCTTTCCATGAAAGAAATGGAAGTGCTAGTAAAAGGTTTCAAATATGTTCCTCCCCATAAACCTTCTGAAAAACAATTCTATTTTTTAAAAGTTGATATAGAATGCAGTGTAAACAATGACATTGCAACCAAACACATAGTGAGTCATGATATACAAAAGTGGCTTGAGTTAGACACTCCTACATCACAATATGTGGACCACAACACACTGAAGAACATGAAGAAAATTACCCAGAATGACAACATTCTCACAAAAGCAGATAAAAGTGATTATGCTAAGAAAGTGAAACAATTTCTCACACTCAGTTGCTACCATATCTACACCAAAGATCCCACCAAAACCACCAACAGAGAAATTAAAAACTTAACAAAGACCTGCAAAAGCGTAACTTGTGAATATGAAGCTAAGTATTTCAACAACATGAACCCAATGGCTCCTAAACTGGGTGAATCTCTTAAACAACACAAATAAAGGACAACCTTTATGACCTTTTGTGCCAACTTACACCACACCAAACTACAAAATTATCAAAGAAGTACATTCCTGTATCAAAACCAAGACAAAATTTAAATCAAAGATTGGAATTATTAATTTTATGGACATTGTTAAAATTAAAGACCTCCCTGTTCCACATAGCATAAAACTAGTATCTTTTGATGTTAGCAGCTTGTTTACAAACATACCAGTTTAAGAATGCCTTGATTTTTGACGAAACTACTATAAAGGGCAGGTATCAACCTTTTACAAGTAGAAGGCACAAAACTGGTCACCCAGACATGTTTACAACAAATTATTTTCAATCTGACACTGGTCAACACGAACTTTGCAGTGGGGCCTCCCCTCAGTCCTCTTTTAGCAGATATCTTCATGGACCATTTCTAAAAACAGTTCTTACATAATGAGCCTCTCAGTGATAATATCAAATATTAGTACATATATGTAAGAGATGTACTGTGTCTGTGGTCTGGAACCAAAAGACAGTTGGGAACACATTCCTTGAACATCTGAACTCACAACACGAAAACACACAGTTCACTATGGAGATCGGTCCGCCCCTGGTAGCTGAGTGGTCAGCGTGACGGAATGTCATATCTAACAGCCCAGGTTCGATTCCCAGCTGGGTCGGAGATTTTTTCCACTCAGGGACTGGGTGTTATGTTGTCCTTATCATCCTCATTTCATCCCCATTGACATACAAGACGCCAAAGTGGCGTCAACTCAAAAGACTCGCACCAGGGGAACAGTCTACCCGACGGGAGACCCTAGCCACACGGCATTTTCATTTACTATTGAGATCGTTGAAAAATCCATTAATCTGTTAGATCTCCACCTAGATACCACTAAAAACACACAGTTCGGTAATTTACAGAAAACCTACCTCAACAGACTCTGTAATACACTCATGTTCACAATGTGCTGCCTTCTATTCCATGGTATATTGCCTTACGTAGATACCAATGTCAAAACAGAATTTTCCAACAGAATCAGACACAATTAAATGTACTACATTGAACAATGGCTTTACCCCTGAATTAATTACCAACATTTTACATAAAAAGAACAAAGAAGAAAATGTTACCCTTTGCGTATGCCTCCTCTGCAGCAACAGTCATATCTAAAACCGACCAGTGTACTATCCCATATTAAGCAAAGCTATCGGAAAGATTAGCCAAAATCCTCAAATCCTGCAATTAAAAAAACTTTATTTTGTGTAGGAGCACTAGAGTCCATAGCCTATTGAACAGCTGTACAGCGCAGGCGCGGGCCTCACACACTGAATGCCTCCGAATGTCGTGGCAACCTCGGCCGGCGTCCTCCCGAGAGATAGTTACGTGAGGCCGCACTGCCAATCATAACAGGACACGACAAGCGGACTCGGTTACGGCAGGCACATTACTCCGCCACTTGCCCTATATAGCCGCATACACCGCTACACCTGGCACTCTCGTGTTGGGCTACCTACTTGCTATGTCGATGTCGCACCCAGGAACAACGCTACACTGTGCTACGACTGTTTACCATACCGGACTTGGACTCTGCAGCCGAGTCACTGCCCTTGATCAAGCACCAAGTTGTGTTAGTATTGTGGAACTGTTGGCAATAAACAGAATTTGGAACTCACACCAATCGTTATATGTTGTTTCTCCAATTACAGATACAACATTATTAACAGTGGTGTTTACGAAATCACTTGCAGTGATTGCAACAAATTGTATATTGGTCACACAGGTAAGACCATAACAACTAGGCTGATGGTACACAAACACAGCTGGAGATTGCATAAGTCAGACTCCACCTGTGCCAATCATGTGCTGAAGGAAGGACACAAATACCAAATCCACAGCGTAGTGCTACATGTAGGCAACAGAGGAAGAAAACTAAGCCTATTAGAAGCACTTGTGATAAACAAACATTTAGCTTAAAATCCCCATCTGGTTCTGAATGCTCAATTTCAATTGACTACATTGCCACTTTCAAGCTTCATGTGTTGCTATCAACCAGCCATGTACCCACAAACCACCACAATGACACATACTGCTACACAAAATTAAAACATAACAGAATTTCATATTCCTCCCCACACAATCTTCAACAATATAGATTGAAATACTTTATATTTGAATAGTGAACTATGTTCAGTATTGCCCATTGCATAACATTGTTGTTTACAGTGTAAAACATTTTTGTTTCTCAACATAAGTTACTAGTACTGTGTTAGGTAGCTTTCAACCAATTTCACGATCTCACAGACTATGGCATTGTAGCCATATATCCCTTAGTAATGTAAGATTATTTATTCCAATTATTGTGTATAATATTGTCCATTGCCTAGAGTTTAATTTACAGTGTTGAAAAACATGTCTGTTGCATAACATAAATGAAGAGTACTCCGTTTAACGGTATCTCGGGTTAAGAATCAAGTTTAATACACAACACTATATGCAAGAAATTGTATCTTCATCTACATATTACCTGGAACAACTGTCCTTTTCAGATGTTAGTTCGAAAAACAAAAATGAGTGGAGGATAAACTGTGTACTTATTATTCAACCTTAAAAGAGTAATGTGTAAAAGGTGGAGGAAGAGTTCAAAAAGAAGAATGCGAGTGTCTTTTACAGGACCTCCAGAGAGACACTACAAAGAAACCAGCCACCATGTCTGTGTTTTAGGCAAATGAGTGTTAGCATATTACGATGACAAAGAGAACAGTCAGCTCTTGACTGTTTCACAGTGCTGTCAAACTGTGAAGAGCCTCTGTAAAGATGGGATTCTCAGAAACAAATCCACTGTAATTTAGACTCCAAACCTTGGTAAAATTAAGCAAGTAATCACAGAACTCAAAAATAATAAAGCACAAGGTGAAGACAGCATTGCAGCAAAAATGTGGAAAATTGGAGAGGAAGTCGCTGCAGATGGAATACATCGCCCTATAGAAGAAACATGGAAAACTGAAAAGATACTAAAAGACTGGAAATGTTGGTTTTCAAAAAGGCAGGTCATGGGTGGAACAGATATTCAACTTCAAGTCCATTCTGAGAATTGAGCAATAAGAAGGAAGAATATAATAGTAATTTTTGATTCCAAAAGATTGTATGACTCAGTTGATGGTCAAACTTTTTTAGGGTTTCAGAGGAATTCTGACTATTGGAAAATGATGGAAACTGTAATACAAACCCTGAAAGACACCTTCCCAAAAGTTAAGTATTTTTTGAGAAATCTGAGAACCTTTGAAATAAAGACAGGGGTCAGGCAAGAGAAATATTAACCCCCAATTCTCTTCATTATCATCCTGAAGAAAATAATGAAAATCTGGGAAGAACTCTGAAGTTGGGAGGAGTGAGTGAAATACACCTTGGGAAGAAAGGAAACAACTGTGAAATCAGGTATTTAGCTTTTAGCAGTGACCTGGTCCTTTTAGATGGAAACTGGAAATCTTGCATGAAATCACTGGAAAAATAGGTCTAAAAGTCTCATGTGGAATTGTATGGAACATAGACAGCAAGGATAGAAATACTTGGAGGTAAAATATGGGAAGATTAAAAGACAGGTTAATTTAAATACCTCAGAGAATGAATCCAACCCAGTGGACTGGATAGAAGTCAAAGTAAGAGCCAGAAAATTAGACCTTGCGTGACACTAACACAGAACAAGTACAACAAATGAACAATATACTAAAGGCCAAAATCAGGCACTGTAATCCAATTATAAATTCAGAAGGCATTTATGTTTTTATGTGTCTGTTTATTTAGAATAAGGATCAGTCATGGAAGTACTTGAAAAGAAGGAAAGGAAGAGTCTGAGGAAAATTCCAGGACCCCAAAAGACTACTGGTGGAACTTCAAAGAATAGGAAAAAATGAAGAGATCCATAAGAACATCAAAAGGATTGTGGACTAAATGTGTAAACAACAGTTGAAATTTCATTGACCCCTAGCTAGAATGGACAAAAACCAACTTTTTAAACAGACCTTGTCATATCACACATTTAAAAGTTCACTTTTAAGTAGTGGCAGCTGGTGATCATGTGCTACAGCACACTATAATTTCACACTAAAATTGTGCCATTTCTCTGCAAGTGTAAGCTGTAAATCATGCTAAAATTATGCCAATTCGTTTCGAATGTGAGCTGGAAATCCCACTAAAATTATGCCATTTCTCTTCCAATGCGTGTTGGTATACAAATAAAATGGACAAAACCATGATTTGTGGTGCTGCCTCCATGATGACCAGTACCAGTATAACCAATATCGAGTACTGAAATGATGGTCAGCCACACTATGATAAAGTCAGAGAAGGGATGCAGATGTCTGTTTTTAGTAACACATGCTCTGATCTTATATCATCCCTGCTGGCACTGAGGGTGCTGTGTTGCCCGCAGAACCAGGTCAATATTGTTTGTTGAAAATACATGAAAATTATTGTGAAAGTATAGAGTACAAGCAATTTTAGAGGAGCAGCTGACATATTGGTACTGTAGCCCAGTGGCTAAGGGCACCAACTGGCAGTTTGCTGGGTTAGGTTCGATTCCCAGTGCTACCATCATGTACTTTTTTAATTTCTTGTGGTGTTAAATGGTTATTATAAGATTTAAATATATTTAAACAGTTCACTTTATATATGCAAAATAAATATGTTCAATTTAGCTACAATTACTACCCTTATAAGTCAAAAGGCTATTATAGGGAGTGGTAAAAAAGAGCAAATATATGAGGAAATTTAGTCTTTAAGTCTATGGAAAGAGTTGTATATGTGGGTTTGATGTTCGCAATACACTTTTTTGTTTTCTTTGTTTATTTTCAGTAACACTGATATGTGTGTAGTACTGGGGAAGTGAAAGATCTATGACATATTAAAGCATTAATAATACTAATAATAATAAATAATGGAAATCATAGCAACATACTTGATCTATTGCATTATGTAAAACTAATATTGCAACAATTTTAAGCCATGACATAGTGCAACACAGTCTGTTTATTTTTGTAGTATTGTAGCACATTGGTAAAATTTTGCATGAACCGCCACTGCTTCAAAGTGGGTGGGAGAGGTGTAAAGAGATCCACAAGAAAGTGGCATTATACTAGAACTGATTGAAACTAAGAAGGATTCAGGAGCAAAATGCAGGGGGGGAAATCATTTGAAGAAACCATTAAAAAAGAGGTCCACACATTACATTTTTAAGAAGGAGAAAAAGCGAAGAAGTGAGAGACTGAATAGGTTCCAGGAAGATAGGATAAGAGTAGCCAAGAAGCCTACCATGAGGTCCACAGTTGGCCGAATTCAGAATAAAGAAGGGGGATGACTGGCCATTGGGTTCATTGTAGTGGAGATGTTGATGACTTACACTGCTTTGGCTATGAAACTGTATATGTACCTAGTACGGGTAACCATTGTATTATGTGAGCTGAAAAATGTTGTCATGTACTAACACTTGAATGCCATTCACCCAGAATAGTGGCAATACTGCAAACACAAAATATCCACTCATAAGCCACATGTTACATCTTCACTCATGTGGTGTGGGTGGTGGTGGTGGTTAGTGTTTAACGTCCCGTCGACAACGAGGTCATTAGAGACGGAGCTCAAGCTCGGATTAGGGAAGGATTGGGAAGGAAATCGGCCGTGCCCTTTCAAAGGAACCATCCCGGCATTTGCCTGAAACGATTTAGGGAAATCACGGAAAACCTAAATCAGGATGGCTGGAGACGGGATTGAACCGTCGTCCTCCCGAATGCGAGTCCAGTGTGCTAACCACTGCGCCACCTCGCTCGGTGTGGTGTGGGAACTTACTGTCTGGATAATACTTGTATTGTTGTTGTTGTGGTCTTCAGTCCAAAGACTGGTATGATACAGCTCTCCATGCTACTCTATCCTGTGCAAGCCTCTTCATCACCAGATAACTACTGCAACCTACATCCTTCTGAACCTTAGTGTATTCATCTCTTGTTCTCCTTCTACAATACTATAATGCTTGTATTCAGTCAGCATTCTCTGTATTAACTTTGTGTGTTGAGAGCTACTATGAATATTAAAAGTTAATTCATTGCTAAATATTTCAGGTTGCCTTAGTGAATGAGGTTTTAATTTCCAAGACACTCCTGTGTCTTCCAAGCTTCTGTACAAAGAGTGAGTGAGTGAGTGATTGTGCGAGTGTGTGCATGTGTGCATAGCCACAGTTTGTTGTTGTTGTTGGTGGTGGTGGTGGTGTAATATGTAATATATTTTAGTGTAAAAGTTGTGTGTGTGCTGTCTTACTGCTGTGTTTTTATAAGCACAAATGTAAAGCATTTTAGGTGTTAATCATAGTAGAGTAAGATAATATGAGACTGAGTGAAAGACCAAGTAGCTGTTGTTTGTAAAAAAAAAAAAAAAAAAAAAAAAAAAAAAAAAAAAAAATTTAAGTGGTTCAACAAATTATGAGAAGGTGCTGTTGATTGAGAGGAAATAAGTGTTGAAAGTAGTGGTTGTATAAAACATGTTAAAGGGCACAGGTGCTAATTTTTCTGTTCCAACAAAACAATTGAAACCTTTAATAAGTGACAGGTGTTGTTAGTTTTGTGGTAGGTCTCAGTCAATGACAAGGACAGGGAGGGGGGGGGGGGGAGAGAGAGAGAGAGAGAGAGAGAGAGAGAGAGAGAGAGAGAGAGAGAGAGCGTGTTGGTATGTATCTGTTGTGATGCTTGGTGTTGCAAAAAATTAAATGGCTCAGATAATAAAGTGTATTTGGTGTATCCATGCATTGTAGACAAATTCTTGTAGATGGAAGATTCAACTGTGATGCTTTAAAAGCTCCGATGTTCTGTTTTTGACATTGGGGGAGGCATTTCTTCCGTGCATCATGAAAGCCCTTCCATTTGTTTCCCATTAAACTGTATCTTCATTTAACATAAAGTCTTCTGCATATGGGACTGTGTCATAAAGCCTTCTGTGTATGGTACTCCGCCGTATTATAAATAACCGTCACCTGTGTTTCAACTATGGTTGCAGTGGCCTCCTCTTGGGTCTACTGGTGTATTTTTTATGGTAAAGTCACGTATATTTTGTGTAGATTGCTCTGCTTTGCATGACATTGTGTCATAGTTCTAAAAACTAAAGATATTATTGGTTGCTACTGGCGGGAAACATCTCTTGTTATTAGTGCACCCTGTTAGGCTCTGATTGCTGGCAGTCAGGATGGTGCAAGCTTGAGTCTATCCTCTCTATTCATGCTGGGGTGTTTTAATATCTCAATGGCCTCTCATGTCCTATATTTCACACTCCCTGGGTGTGTGATAAGTACACAGGTATCAAGAATTTTATTTTCTTGCGTCAGTCTTCTACTGTTTGGCCACTGCATATTTGTTGTGCTGCCAAAGTTGAATGTACTACTCATACTTCTGTATGTTTGCTGCTGCAGGCTTGCTGGTTTTACTGATGTAGACTGGTCCAAACAAAAGAATGCACAAAAGACTGGACATCAACCAACTAAAGCTAGCAGCACACTTACCATATGTGAAGAATGTCATCAACAGAATTGGTAAACATCTGCATGAGTTGGTGTCCAAGCCATCCTCTACAACACCTGCAAGATTCAGAATGTATCAGGCTCGAACAAGGACAAGGTAAAGTGTCTGCAGATTGCAGGTCTGCACAACGTAGACTATGAGTGTGGAGAAATCTACATCGACAGAACTTTCAGATCTGTAGCAATACACTGGAGCATGAGCAGTACATTCAACTTGGGCAGCACAACAAATCTGCAGTGAACAAACGCCATGAAGACTGTGGCACGAAAATAAAATTCAATGAAAGCTGCATTCTGGGATGGTAAAACACAGGATCAGAGAGGCCAATGAGATATTAAAACACCCTAACAACATGAACAGCGAGGATGTACTCAGACATGCACCATCCTAGCTGTCAGACATTAGAGTTCAGCTGGCTACACTAACAACTTGAGACAGATCGTTATGAGTACTTAACTGCCACTGCATGGCCTTTGTCCAGCATAAGGAAAATGAGAGTCCATACGCCATTTGTCAGTGTCTAACAATCATAGCGCACTTTGTGAGGAACAATAGAAAACAGCAGATATGCACTTCTTCTACCACAACCTATCATGTAATACCTTAGTTTTTTTTTAGGACTGTGACCTTATTTTATGTTCAACACACCATTTTTGCCAAAATATAAGGTGCTGTACAACGAGAATACACTGGCTGACCCAGAAATGACCAAAACGTCGGTGATAGTTATTTACAATAAAAGGCGATTCCATAGCCCAAAGGCTTATGTTAACTGATTCTGGCTGTGGAAGCTTATGCAGTTATATCTTTCTTCATTTGTATGTCCTGAAACAGAGAAAAAGAGGGACATTGGGAACATTAACTAGGAAAGTTTGTATGTAAGTTGCACTGATTCATACATGAGCAGGTTGAAAGGCTGGAATAATGTTTGGTTACTGCATGGTAGTGTAAGGATAGATTAAATCCTAGATAAGACTGAGAGATAAGAAATTCATTATTCTTCTTTGTTTACAGATGCTTGAGGTTGCAAGCAAAATGTTGGAAACACTTTCTGTAGAAAGTGCTGCTTCCTTATCAGACAATAAGCCTGCTGATGTTCGTATACCCACACCTGATTACCCCCATATGGGTCCTGATGAAGTCTGAACAATTGTAACAAATTAAAATTTAATTAGTTGGTGTAATAACAATTTGGTGGCTTTTATATTTTGTACATTCTGTGAGATGAAATTAAAGTATAATTTATTATGAGAAGGGTGATTCTGTTTTTTTTTTTTTTTTTTTTTTTTTTTTTTTTTCCCCTGTCAGCTGTTGCACAGCTATGTACATTATCATCTAAACTCTGACTTTGATCAACATAGGAGATATAAATGTTAAGTATTATTGTACAGAAACATTAATATAATGTAGGTTAGATGCAAAAAAAAAGAGGGGAGATGTAGTTTATTTCAGCCTTTAGTGAAGTGTACAATTTTATGTTGGCTCGTGTAAAGCAAGGAACAGTCTTTGCACAACCTTGAAATCTTATCCAGATCAGAACGAATACTTGCACAGCTTCTTCCAGACAGTACTTCACTGTAGATAAATGATCATCTGCAAAACACCAGAAGTTACATCTGTATCTATTAAACGAACATGTAGATAACATGCTAGACACTCCCTACCAAGAAGTCCTCAAATCAATACCAAGTCATGAAATTTATTTGATTCCCCATTCGCTCATACTTTACTTAACAAATGTTGTAGTGAGACAAGTGATTTTTAAAGATCAGGAAATATTACACTCAGTTAATCTCCTTGATCTATGGATTTCAGGTTGTCACATGGGAAAAGTATTGACACCAGTGATATTGGATGGTAATTTTGTGGATCATTTCTCCTATCCTTGTTCTAAAAAAGCTGTCCTGTGATTTCTCCCAGCTACTCATCGTAATAGTTTGTTTGAGCGATTTATGGTGTATTATGGTGAAAAGAGGGTCTAATTAAACCTCAAATTCTGTATAGAATCTAATAGACATCAACTACAATTCTGTGTATGCGTCACATAGTAGCACATTGGTAATGTCATGTTTAGTTGCAGGGTAATGTGCAATACAGGACCTAGCCTATTTAGCCTCTTCACTCTCTGGTGGTCTTCCCACCTTCACATGCCCCACTAATAAGCTCTGCACTTCTTAACATCAAATGGTAGACTGTTCCAGGTCTTAGGGGGATTACCACCCTTCGTATTATCCTCTTATGGTTGGGACAAATCAGCAAGAAAGCCCATTAAGTGTTTCAACTGTTGAGGTGCCACCCTAATTATCTCAAATCCTGGTTGACCAACCGACCCACCTTTGGCAGCTGGTGAGATCACTTGCACAGATGTGATGAGTGCCTGTGCTCCTTCTCACCGAGAGTGGACTGGAGATCATCTGCCACCATACCCATCCTGTGGTGGCCAACCTGGCATCCAGACACAGAGACAGGGCATGTGCATTACCTGAGGTGTAGCTGCTCCTTTGCAAAGCTTCATAGATCACCACTTCCTGCTCTTGTTTCCTAATAGGAGACTTTAAGGGATGAAGAGACAAAGGAGACACCCAGTAGGCACGGCAAGACTTTGACATCACAGGGGAGCATCATCTCTGAACATCTGAAGGAATTTACAACCATTTGGGGCAGAGGACAGTGTGTTTCCACCAGAGGACAGCATAACACAACCTATACAACCTGCTGACACTGCCATTTTTGGAGCATCTAACAGGGCTTCCTGCTTGTGCCCCATGTTTCTCAGCTTTGGACAACGTTATCAGTCTATGCTGGGGACCCACCTTCACCCTCTTAGGCCTAGTCCACATGTGCTATAGGCAGTAGGCTTGAGGAAGGAGGTGAAGACCTGGCCACCTCAGTGTTCTCGAAGCTGCCATGAGAGGTGGATGTGGTACTGATCATAGTTTACCAGAGTCGTTGTTGCCTTCAGGAGGAATCATGGGAGCTGTGTATATTGACTTCTAGATAACACCCAATACTCTGGGGCTTGTAGACATCCAAGTGGACCACTTCACCAAGAAGCTAATCTCTATTGCTGGCTCCATCAGACCCTCAGGAGATAAGCATTTGTTTGCTGGGTACAAGTTTTGTGAACCCAGGGTTCCTGAAGTGGGGACTAGTAAGTGCCACCAGTGCTCTGTTGTCGTAGGCTCTGTTGGCAAGGCAGAGGAATATTGTGTACCCCAGGGAACAGAGATCTCGGCTTGACTGCCCCGATTGTGAGAATGGGACAAAGCTCTCTGTCTCGAGATATGTTGTTCACTGATGATACACATCACTGTTGAGGTTGAACAGTCATTTAGTGGGCAACATTTGGGGAAAGTGCAACACCTCAATGGTGTAAGGCTTACTGAGGCAAGTGGGTCTCTCCGAGTAGACCCTTACTTCCCTAGCTGCTCATGAAACCAAGATAGAATCCTTGAGATCTTCTCCTCCTCCCAGCATGATGGCTGTACCAGTTGGGAGTACTCACACCTATTCATCCAAACGAATGAGGGAGGCTAGTCCTTCTGATAGTCAACATGTGTTTGTTAAAGGGGCTGAAGCAATCATAATCAGAATGTTTTTTAAGTGACCAAGAGGAAGAAGGGGATGTTTGAAAACCCTGTCTATATTCATAAAGGCTTAGAAGGGTGGGTTGGCACCATAAAGTCTATCAAGTGATTGTGAAATAGTTATTTACTGGTGTAAACTAACAGTGCAAGGCAGGTGGAACTACTTAGGAAGTCATAAAAATTTGCTGATTGTGACATAATTGTTGAGTTGCATAACTCAGTTAACTCCAGCAATGGTGTAGTCACACACCATGACATTAGGGAAACGGATGTAACAGAGCTGAAACAAGAGTGGGTATTAAAGAGAATAATGGACGTGGAGCAAAGGACCTAGGAATAATGGAGAAACTGAGACTGGTGAAGTGACCTGTGTCAGTGTGGAGAGGAAGGCCATGAAGCTGGGACTCACTATCCGTCTCCAGCTGTCTGTTTTAACTGCTCTGAGAGTAACCCAGTCTGGAGCCAAAACTGCCGTGTTCTTTGCTGAGGAACGCAAAATTCAAGAAATAGGCAGCTACGACAGAAGAGACCAGCAATGTTCTCGCATTGAGCATCAGGAAGGCATCCCAAAGGAAAATGCCTCAGAATTCCCACTTTCCTCAAAGCAGAGTGCCTCTCAACACCCTCTTTCCCCCTCACCCTTGAGGGAAAAGATCTCAGCATTCAGGTCGAAAGCTGTCCCGGGCATCATCAAACATCATTCTCATGTGTCTGACTCATGATGAGGACATCGTGTATTTTGATGCCTCATCTTCAGACCCCTCATTTTAAGCAGATTGATGTACCTGTACTTGGATGCTACAATGTACCTGTACTTGTATGCCATCACCCATGCAGGAAAGACGAGCTTACTGGTGACAGGGCAAAAGATGGCGTAGCAGTATTTGTCAAGGTCACTTTCCACTCCTCAGCTGTGCCCTTAACCACAACACTACAAGTGGTTGCTGTTTGGATACTGGCCCATGTTGCACACATGGTGTGTTCTGTGTACCTGCTGCTCCATGAGCCCATTGACAGTGAGATCCACACACATCATCTTGATGAACTAGTCTGTCCCTTCTCCTTATAGGGTATTTTAAAACACTCAGTGCACTATGTGGTTCTAACACCACTTGCCTCAAGAGTCAGATACTTGAGGATCTAACATGCAGTGCAGGTATTACATTGATGAACAGGTGTCAAGGTATACATTTTAAGACCACTAAAGGTTCATCTACAGCCATAGACCGCTCCTCCTGCTTGCCTGTTCTTGCAGACACTGCTCAATGGGGAGTGGACGACAACCTTCATGGCCACTACCCTCTCTGGATTCATCTGCCCAATGGAGCAGATCCCGAAAGGAAGCTGCTGACCCAGTTCTTCAGAAAGGCCAACTGGATGATTTACAGGCAGTTAGTTGTTTTTGAGTAATGCAACGGTGTCCAGAACTGGGTGGATCGCATTACAGCTGTGAAACATGCCACTGGTGCATCCATCCCAAAGTTTGTGGGGATGTCTAGGAGACAATGTGTCCCTTGATGGAATGATTGTTGTTCTGCATCAAGGACAGGAGAGCAGCTATGTGCAGATTCAGTCTGTGTCCTATGGATGCGAATCTTGCAACCTTTCGAATGGCACATCCAAAGACGAAGAAAGTAATTTGGGAGAGTATGCTCTTGGTAAGACTCCCTGAACTCCATCAGTCAGCATCATTTATTCTGACAGTCAATCTTTCAAAGTTGCCAGACTGTATTGGAGCAGGATTTCTCTGCCTCAAAGTATGATCATATGCCCCAAATCCAATGTGCTACTTGAAGTGCCAATGCTTCGGTCACACCACTATTGGTTGTAATGGTCAGGCTACATGTGGCTGATGTGGCAGCCCAGCACACGAACAGGGTTTCCAGTGCACTGCACCACCCAGGTGTGTTAATTGTTCCCAGACCCATCCTCTTGGGAGCAGGGATTGTCCTGTCTATGCTGAAGAAAAGAAGATTCAGGAAATAAAAGTCACCCAATGTATATCGTACTCTGATGCAAAGAACGCATTTATGACCACTCAGCCACCAATTTTCATCAAGTCTTTCATCTCGGTGTTGGTGCAGCCCGTACAGGTCAGTGTTGGCACCCAGACTATGACTGTTGAGCAGTGCACATCTACTCGTAACTGTAAATGTTGCTGCCAGTCTGCACTGGTGGTCCCTATCGCTGAAGCATTGAATGTTTCTGAACATAATGTCTGCATAGTCAGCAAACCTTAACAGCTGACATTGGAAGAGATTCAGCTGGGAACGAAGGCCAAATGGCTGAAGTGGTCGCTTTGAAGCTGTCGGACCATGCGACCTTGCTGTTGTCTGATGAATCTGAGGAAGATCATACCATCACTGGTAAGGACATCAAAGTTTGCCTGAGGGTACCATTGAGTCCTCAAGTGATTCCCCCCCCCCCCCCCCCCCTCCCTGCCAGACAGAGTGAACCTCCATTGTTAAAATGGCTTCCATACTGCAATGGAAAATCAATGGGATCAGGACTCATGTGGAGGAACTGAAACTCCTAGCACACACATGCCCCTTGTGCTTGTGTTCACAAGAAACACATTACAGATGACCCTGTGCTACAGGGTTATGCGCTATACCACAAGGATGATGTATTGAGGGAAAGAGCCAAGGGAGGGGTTGCAGTGATTGTCAATAATGCACACTGCTCCTCTGCTCTCCCCCTGGCTACATACCTACAAGCAGTTGCAGTTGAAATTTGTGCCTGTTAGAGGATTACTGTTTGCTTGCTGTACTTACTTCCACTAGATGTACACTCTGAGGCATTCACAGCTCTTTTGGTTGTGCCCATCATGTGTTGTGGGGCTTCACCTCTACTTGCCCTCGGGGTCAGGTCTCGGAGAGCCTCATGATGTCTCATGAGCTGTGCATCCTCAACATAGGTGCTCACAATCATTTCTGTACTGCTACTGGGTCATTCTCAGCCACTGACCTCTCTCCTCTCCCGTCATTGCAGACTCTGTTCAGTGGGAGGTCACTGATGACCTTCACCAAGCGAGGTGGCGCAGTGGTTAGACACTGGACTCGCATTCGGAAGGACGACGGTTCAATCCCGCGTCCGGCCATCCTGATTTAGGTTTTCCGTGATTTCCCTAAACTGCTCCAGGCAAATGCCGGGATGGTTCCTTTCAAAGGGCACGGCCGACTTCCTTCCCCGTCCTTCCCTAATCCGATGAGACCGATGACCTCGCTGTCTGGTCTCCTTCCTCACACCAACCAACCAACCACTGATGACCTTCATTCCAGTGACCATTTTTCACTCTGTATCCACCTACTTGATGGAGCACTACCTGAAGAGAAGCCACCAAAATGGATAGTCAGCAAGGCTAAATGGAAGCTCATCAGCCAGCTGGCTGTGTTCAAACATTCAGCATCCATGGGTGAGTGGACCACATCACACGAGTGATACATCATGTCACTGACCTATCCATCCAGAAGTCCTCAGGCCATCATAGAATGCAACCTGTACCTTGGTGGACAGATGAGTGCTGCTTACAATCCAGGACAGGTGTGTGATTCTTCGACATTTTAAATGCCAATCAACAGCAGACAACCTAAGGGCCTTTCGAGCCACGAGGACCAAAGCTTGATGCGCCATTAGGAAGAGTAAGAAACAGTCATGGCAAGCGTTCCTGAACTCCAATTGTTTCACTTCCTCTACAGAAGTATGGGAAGCCATCTGGACGATTTTGTGTGAACACAGTCATTTACCAATCACAGCAGTGCTGAAAGAGGGGTGTCTCCAAACAATATCTGGAAACATCGCTCAGATGCTGGCCAAGCATTTTGCAAAAACTACTGCCAATGTAAGCCAGGATCCAGCATTTTGTCTCAACCACGTGACTGTAGAGAGGGGTAAATTGGATTCCAGATCCAACAGTTCTGAGGCCTACAACATGCCTTTTTCTCCATGTGGGAGTTAAAATCGGTACTGACTGATACTTGAGACACTGCACCCAGTCACAACCAAATCTGGTACTGCATGCTTCAACATCTGCCAGCAGGACAAAGGAAATCCTCCTAGCATGTTTTAATCACACATGGTGGACAGGCAACTTTCCCAACTCGTGGAAGGGGGGCCAATTCTGATACCTCTCCTCAAACCAGGAAAAAACTGCACACGTCCCACTACTTATTGGAGTATCGCCTTAGGAAAGACCATGGAGTGAATGGTTAACTGTTGTCTAGTCTGGTTGTTAGAGATCAGGCAACTTGTTAGCCACTCTCAGTGTGAAGTACAGAGATTTCAGTCCACTGTCGACAACCTGATGCTACTAGAGATGGCTATTCAGCAGGCTTTCCTACATAAGCATCACTGTATTGCCATATTCTTTGATATCAGTAAGGTGTGTGATACTGCTTTGAGACACTGTATTCTCACACAACTGCATCAGTGGGGCTTTCATGGCCACCTCCCCATCTTTTATACAGTCTTTCCTGTCTAAGCAGATTTTTAGGACCTGACTTGCTGACACACTGTCAGATTGATTTGAGCAGGCAACTGGTGTCCCTCAGGGCATGTTTTGTGTGTTACCCTCTTTGCCGTAGCCATAAACAGTATAATGTTTGAGGTAAGGAGTCCTGCACTGTACTCCTTATTTATGGACAATTTTGCTGTTTTCTTTTCCTCCTACAGTGTTGCAACAGCAAGCTTCCAGTTGCAACTTACAGTCCAGTGGTTAGAGGAGTGGGCTGCAAAGATGGGTTTCCAGTTTTCTGTGGACAAGTGTGTGTGTTTCATTTTAATCATTCTCGTCAAATTTTTAATTTACTTGGTGTCAGTGAGGTTTCTGGGCCTCATTTAGGACTCCAAATTGTCATGGTAGCCATACCTAAGAGACCTGAAAGCCAGAACCTTGAAGGCACTGAATATCTTGAAAGTGCCTTATCCACAGGTCTTGAGGAGTGGACAGGGCATGCCCCCTCCAGTTTTGTAGGGTTTTCATGCATTCACAGCTACATTATTGGTGCATGGTGTATGGGTCAGTGAGGTCCTCTTATTTTGAACATTATTGATGCTATCCACCATGAGAGGACTCGGCTGGCCACAGGTGCTTGTAAGAGCAGTCCTGTACTCAGCCT
Organism: Schistocerca nitens; assembly: GCF_023898315.1. NCBI lineage: Eukaryota > Metazoa > Arthropoda > Insecta > Orthoptera > Acrididae > Schistocerca > Schistocerca nitens. The sequence continues at coordinate 737,078,448 of NC_064619.1, read as the reverse complement.
GTGTGCTGAGGTGGGGGAACTGCCACTTATCATCCAGTGGCAGCTTCTCATAGTGCATCAGGCATATAAGATCCTGTTGCTCATCCATCTCTGGACTGCCTTTTCTCCAACTGTTCTCGAGCCACAATACTGTTTGGGATACACGTGCAGTGTGTGCTGGAGTCACTCAGTGTGGAGCCAGTATGACCCCAATCCTGGGTTTTAACCATCTGCTGCCCTGGTTACTGGAGAGGCCCAGAGTGATTTTAGATTTGATGCGGCATGGGAGACATTCCCCGCCCCCTTTTTTTTCTTCAATGCGATATTTTCTGACATTTTATCTGAGCACCACGACTACGTCACTGTTCATACAGATGAGTCAAAACAGGGGGATTCAGTTGGTTGCTGTGTTGTTTCCCTGGATGGTGTCCTCGATCTCTGACTACCTTAAGTCTTTACTATGCAATCTTACGGGCACTGGAGCTGGCACGATATTCTTCCAGTGCTAAATTTCTTGTCTGTTCTGATTCTCTGAGTGCCCTACACTCTCTGAAATGTTTGTACCCAGCAGATAAAGTAGTCCACACTATCCATGATGCCCTGCTCCACCTACAACAACTGGGCAAGGAGGTGTCTTTCTGCTGGGTACTAGGACACCTGGGCATTGTGGGAAATGAAAGGGATCTAACAGCCAAGTAAACATGCCTTGCGCCTCAGGTATTTCAGTGTGCCATCCCTCTGCACGCTATGACCTTGCTTTCAAGTTCCAAAGTCGTGTGTCAAGTGGGAGGATGAGTGGCTGGAAGTGAATGACAATAAGCTCCATGTCTTGAAGCTCACAACTAGGCAATGACATACCTCCTTCCAGCCATGTCAACGGGATGAGATTCCCCTCACTCACCTTTGCACAGGTCACAGCCCTATGATGCATGACTGCTTGTTCCGGTGAGAGGACTCTGCAGTGTGTGGTGCTTGTGGCGTACAGATCACTGTGCGCCACATTTGATTAGACTGCATTTTGTTTTCTGACCAGTGGGCCATGGCTGATTTGCCAACAGATCGGCAGCCTAATTTAGGTAAAAATCAAACAAATGTGGTTAGACTTTTAAAGTTTTGTTAATTGTCCAACATTTTTACCAAAATTGTATGGAGATGGTTTCAATATGTTTACAGGGTGAGTGTCTCACCCATATTTTGTTAAGTGGTCAGCCAGTGACATTTTCCTGTGCCTTCCTTTTAACCCCTTTGTCATTTTATTCGTGTTTAAGTCTCCTGTATAGCATCTTTTATTATTTCCCACTGTCCTAATGTGTATGATCACAGTTTATTAATTTTTTTCCGTGTTAGTTTCTTTTAACTTGTGCAAGGGTGGTGATGACCTCGCCATTGAGTGCCCATAAGCACCAAATTCACACACACTGAACTCCATCAGTAGGTCCACATCCACAAGTAAAGTATGGGAAGCCATCAGAAGGATCTCAGGGTGCAACTCAGGATGGCCAATAGCAGCAGTGCAAGTGCAGGGGTCTCTCCTAACATTGCCAACCTCAGTAGTTATTATAGCATTAGCCTGATAAGCTATGGAGGGAAGACACTAGAGTGCATAGCCTGCTGGCACCTGATGTGGGTTCTCAAAACCAGATCCCTACTACTGGGGGAAAAAACTCACTGATGCAGCTGCCAAGGAGGCTTGCTCCCTTCCACCTCCTGCTGACTGTTCAGTCTCCATGCAGACTGTCATCTCATTTTTGTGCAGGGAGGACATGCATTGGTTTGAGGCTCAGTGATTGGAAGTGAGGAATAATAAAATACATTCCACGTGTGATGGTGTGAAGTAGTAGCCTTTACATGGCTTACAGTGGGACAAGTGGCTTCCTCTTACATCACAAGCAGCCGCCAATATATCATAGATGCAGGACACAACTATTGATATGACATACACTCCTGGAAATTGAAATAAGAACACCATGAATTCATTGTCCCAGGAAGGGGAAACTTTATTGACACATTCCTGGGGTCAGATACATCACATGATCACACTGACAGAACCACAGGCACATAGACACAGGCAACAGAGCATGCACAATGTCGGCACTAGTACAGTGTATATCCACCTTTCGCAGCAATGCAGGCTGCTATTCTCCCATGGAGACGATCGTAGAGAAGCTGGATGTAGTCCTGTGGAACGGCTTGCCATGCCATTTCCACCTAGCGCCTCAGTTGGACCAGCGTTCGTGCTGGACGTGCAGACCGCGTGAGACGACGCTTCATCCAGTCCCAAACATGCTCAATGGGGGACAGATCCGGAGATCTTGCTGGCCAGGGTAGTTGACTTACACCTTCTAGAGCACGTTGGGTGGCACGGGATACATGCGGACGTGCATTGTCCTGTTGGAACAGCAAGTTCCCTTGCCGGTCTAGGAATGGTAGAACGATGGGTTCGATGACGGTTTGGATGTACCGTGCACTATTCAGTGTCCCCTCGACGATCACCAGTGGTGTACGGCCAGTGTAGGAGATCGCTCCCCACACCATGATGCCGGGTGTTGGCCCTGTGTGCCTCGGTCGTATGCAGTCCTGATTGTGGCGCTCACCTGCACGGCGCCAAACACGCATACGACCATCATTGGCACCAAGGCAGAAGCGACTCTCATCGCTGAAGACGACACGTCTCCATTCGTCCCTCCATTCACGCCTGTCGCGACACCACTGGAGGCGGGCTGCACGATGTTGGGGCGTGAGCAGAAGACGGCCTAACGGTGTGCGGGACCGTAGCCCAGCTTCATGGAGACGGTTGCGAATGGTCCTCGCCGATACCCCAGGAGCAACAGTGTCCCTAATTTGCTGGGAAGTGGCGGTGCGGTCCCCTACGGCACTGCGTAGGATCCTACGGTCTTGGCGTGCATCCGTGCGTCGCTGCGGTCCGGTCCCAGGTCGACGGGCACGTGCACCTTCCGCCGACCACTGGCGACAACATCGATGTACTGTGGAGACCTCACGCCCCACGTGTTGAGCAATTCGGCGGTACGTCCACCCGGCCTCCCGCATGCCCACTATACGCCCTCGCTCAAAGTCCGTCAACTGCACATACGATTCACGTCCACGCTGTCGCGGCATGCTACCAGTGTTAAAGACTGCGATGGAGCTCCGTATGCCACGGCAAACTGGCTGACACTGACGGCGGCGGTGCACAAATGCTGCGCAGCTAGCGCCATTCGACGGTCAACACCGCGGTTTCTGGTGTGTCCGCTGTGCCGTGCGTGTGATCATTGCTTGTACAGCCCTCTCGTAGTGTCCGGAGCAAGTATGGTGGGTCTGACACACCGGTGTCAATGTGTTCTTTTTTCCATTTCCAGGAGTGTATTTTACATGAGTGTGTTTTGTATGATGACATTGGGGTTGATGTGGGTCTCCCGCATGACTTGCCTTCTGTTTTAACTGATAATGAGGCAAAAGTTGTTCATGTTTTAAGATTTTGTGTGGTGTTTCGAATTCTTGCCAAAATATCGGGTGTGATATTTTAATGCCACAGAGCAGGTCAGTCAGTCACTATTTACAAGATGTCATCCAGCCACAGTCATCTATTCCCCCCTTTAACCATGTCTTTACTGGTATTTTAGCCATGATTTTATCTAGTTATTGTGTTGTGTGTCGTTGAGATTTTACTACAGGCTTTTGTGAAGCTCACCTTATCAAGGTTGCCTTTCAATTCTTGTGGGGGAATGCAACTTTGTTTCCTGTTTTACTCTCATTTTTAATAGACTTTCGCCATGCTCATCAGTGTATTATTAATGCAAGGATGCTGATGACCTTGCTATTTAGTGCCCTCAGTCATAAATCATCACCATCAGTGGCTCCATCAGTGGTCATCTCCTGCTGCAATCGAAGCCAGTCAACTTTGACAGCATCTGGAGGCCAGTCACAACTGAAGAGGTTGCAGCTTCCTTGGCATCCAGAGGGTTTGCCATTTTGGCCCTTATAGCGTCACACTGATGCAGCTCCATTGCCTGCCACATGAGATACTGGAGCAGAGCTTAAATGTATTCCTTCTAGAGAGGATGCCTCCCTCCTCCATGCCCAAACCACACTGCTACCAAACAAGGCTGCCTCGACATCACTTCATTGACTTTCACCCCAGTACAGTTTGTTTTGTGCTTGCTACAGTCTTTCAAAAGGCGCTGACAACTCGTATTTTTGCTCGCATGTATGTGCTGTGGATGAGTGTCACCGGGCATTTGTCGCTCGGTATGGGATGATGGAGAACACATTTATCTTGGATCATGCTCTTTCCAATGCTCTCAGTTCATGCCAATCTGTCACCGAACTTTTCCGAAGCATTTGACTCACTGGACCATGTCACCCATCACCCAGCATTTAGAGTGCATGGCCTGCATGAGGATCGAGTGAGGTGGCACAGTGGTTAGCACACTGAACTCCCATTTGGGAGTATATGGTTGAAACCCATGTCTGGCCATCCTGACTTAGTTTTTCCATGATTTCCCTAAATCGCTCAGGCAACTGGGATGGTTCCTTTGAAAAGGCACAGCTGACTTCCTTCCCCATTCTTCCGTAATCAGATGGGACCGATGACCTCACTGTTTGGTCCCAACCAGCAACCAACCTGCCTGAAGAATTAACAGAATACATTGAGGGGTGCTATGAGAGCAGCGCAATGGAAATAGTGGGCAGTGCTGGTGAGTCCATGTTTCCAGTTGGGTACATCAGGGTGACCCCTTCTCTCCCTTCCAGTTTAACTTGGCTGTAGATACTGTTTTAGGCCTGTGCTGTCACACATCTGAGCCCAGATACTCAGCTGCATGCAGCTGGCCTCTGGCCTCGAGAAAATGTTGAAGGTGGACAACACCATCATCACCATCACTGTTGGCCACACCACCGTTCCAACCTTGCGAGTAGAGGAGGCCTTCCATACCTGGGGTTGCAGTTCTCCTCCCCTCAGTCGTGCCTGTTTCTTCAAAGATGCTGCTTCAAGGGGTAGTTCACACACATGCCACCTAATAGGCCACACCACATGGCAACAGGTACATTGTTGTCTCTGCAATGATGTACCTATTTTTATGTTATGTTTGTTGCTAGTTTCTAACTTTAGGGGTTGTTATTAAAATTGTGCCTGTCACTTTTACTCATTTCTATAATAATCCAACATTTCAAAGCAGTCAAAGTTTTACAAATAAACATTACCCAATTAAAAAAATTAAAAACCAACCGATTAAGCACTGTTGCTGTGGCAAACTGGTATATCATTCTTTACTGTGATATTAGTAAGAAATGAAAAAAGGCCGTGTTATAACCAAGACCTCACAAACAGTCAAATACCCCAGTTCCCCAGAACTAAAATACTGATATCAGTTTTAACTGGTCAGTTTTTCCCATCCCAACTAAGGACTGTTAATGCTGGCACTGTAGCAAAATATATGAATAATTTAACTTCAAGAATTCATGATGAACCGAGTGTTCATTACCGCAATAGGAACTAGCTTTTTCTCATGCTGGTGATATTTATTCATTAGCCTGTCTATTCCACAACACGTTATTGGGCTGTATAACTATTACCCTTTACAATATTTCTGTTGTCGCAGCAATAAAATCCTGATGCTATCCACCATTGCACTCTATATTGATCAGCACAACCTTTTCAAATGAACTCTTGGGTAGTGAGGAACGACTGTCCAAGTCTCCACAACTGTTCAGCTCTAGGGAGCTGTTTAGCAACACACTTTCACATTACAGTCGAGTTGGCAAATAAATTGCCAGCATCAGTCACAGCACCATGAATGTTAGCAACAACACAGAGTGCATGTTGTACCCACCTGTTTATATGGACTGATTCAATGGGAAAATGCCACCCGCATCATCACTGAGTGAGTTGATGTGTGACTTGTCACCCCTCTGTGGACCATACTTGGGTGGACTGGAAAGGTGACCGATCTGCTGTGCACTTTAAAGGCAGAATCTACATAATGCATGAAACCAGCACTGTGAATGACAACCAGATGGTGATGCAATGAACTGATCCAGTTACCTTGCATCAGTGAAACCCCATTACACTCGTGACAAAGTTAATCTCAGTGCACATGTGATGACCCAAAATAATACTACCACAATATCAGGTTCATATTCAGTGATTTGTGTTCATTACATAAACATTCATGTTGGATGTCAATGATTTTTGTGTTCATTGTCATGTATTTTGTTCCATTTCTTTGCTGTATTGTGTCTTACCAATTAACTGTTGATTTGACAAGTTTATACACACTCATTCTTAAGAATGCCATGCTCACACAAAGATTTGTTCTAAATTTGATTGGCATTCTCACAGTACTCGTACCGTATTTTCACAGAAACTATTTAGTAAGTTGAAATATTATGCTGTAATGTGCAAAATGTCATTTAGTTTCAAGGCAGCTGCTGCTCAAGTATTTACAGACACGGCTAAATTTAAACATAGCATTGTAAGGTTGATATTTTATGTTTTTTCAATGTTACTCAACTTGTGTTCTGTGTGTCATTGATTATAAAAGTAATGTATTTTTATAAACAGCTCTTGTGAATTTGTGTCGTCATGACAACCATAAGATGTTTCAGTATTTGCAAAACATGACTAATGTCTACATATTTTCTAGATGACATGTATTGTCCATATAATTTGAATTAATATAGATATTTTTTAGTTATGTCATATGAGTCAACCTCGTATCACAAATCTTTTCATCCTTTAATGAAATGAATGAACAGGGAACCACATTTGATGAAAGGCAGAGCAACAGATTTAGTTTTATAACATAATTTGGCTATGACCTTAATAATGAGATTCTTGAGTTTGATCAGCTGCATGCACAGCTTCACTTTTTGGTGGTCAAAAAGCACCCCATATCACGGGCGCAAACTACTCTCTCCACACCTTGCAGCAGCCCCCTGACTCTTAAAAAGTGACATGGCACAGGTCTCTGCTGGTGCCTCAACCACTGTGGGCTTGACTGAAGGATTGGAAATGCTGTTTCTGCGATCGGCAAGGTGAAATTGCTGCTGGGCCCACGATCATTTGCCAGCAAACAACATTATAGCCAGCTTAAAATGCCTCCATGAACAAACCAAAACCAGGACAACCACTGTTAACAGCTCGTTTTAGTACGCTCCTAATCGTGCAGCACAATTAATATGAAATTATCAGTGCCTTACTAACATGTGCTTACTAAACTGTGATTTTTAAAGTGCAATGAATTCAAGTCTAAATGACTTGCTATACATGAATATAATAGAGGGAAACATTCCACGTGGGAAAAATATATCTAAAAACAAAGATGATGTGACTTACCAAACAAAAGCGCTGGCAGGTCGATAGACACACAAACAAACACAAACATACACACAAAATTCAAGCTTTCGCAACCAACGGTTGCTTCATCAGGAAAGAGGGAAGGAGAGGGAAAGACGAAAGGATGTGGGTTGTAAGGGAGAGGGTAAGGAGTCATTCCAATCCCGGGAGTGGAAAGACTTACCTTAGGAGGGAAAAAGGACAGGTATACACTCGCGCGCACACACACACACATATCCATCCGCACATACACAGACACAAGCAGACATATTATCCTTTGGAATTCTTAAGTTCAGGATCCATAGGTAGGCCCATAAGTTCTTCATGTTATCAATTCCATATTGTACAGTAATTACAGCATGAATCTGAAAGGAGTGTCCAGATCTTAATTAACTTCCTGTGTCAAGGTAAACATTTTTACACACAAGGAATTTTGTACCCTATAACGAAAACATCATCACCTATGTGAGGCCAGATGGCATCCCATAGGTGGTAGAGTGTACTTGCCAGATCTGTTTCTCTGCCATGGCTACCAGCCATCGTTTCACACCCATTGCTGTTCAAAATCTCTGCTGAGAATGCCAGTTCCCAAGATATCATCCACCACAATTAATTCGGAATATTAAAGAAAATAGGGTATATTTTTTTTTTTTTTTTTTTTTTTTTTTGTGGTTTTAGGGCGCACAACTTCAATGGTCATTAGCGCCCTGACTACGTTAAGAATGCACCGCGAGGCACAAGTTTAAAACAACTAAAAGGGAAAACACGATAAAAGACAGACTGACAGGCAAAGGATTAAAAAACAGCATCATCAAATGTCCTTAGAGAGGTTTGTCAAATTGATAAAACGAAGAACGCGAGCAGCTGCTCGTGGGTCATCCGCTAAAATGGCTTCTACAGTAAATGGCAGGCCAAGATCGAGACGCAGGGTGTTAAAATCCGGACACGACGTTAAAATGTGGCGGACCGTCAGCAATTGCCCACATGGGCAGAACGGCGCCGGCGCAGCCGTCAGCAGATGGCGATGGCTGAACCGGCAGTGGCCAATTCGCAACCGGGCCAAAACTACCTCCTCCCGCCGAGAAGGGCGTGAGGAGTTCGTCCAAGCCACGGGAAGAGCTTTCAAGGCCCGAAGCTTGTTGTTTGGAAGTGCAGCCCAATCGGCATGCCACAGCGATACAATGCGCCGACAAATTACCCTGATACAATCTGACGAAGGGACACAACAAGAAGCTGTCCGAGGCTGGAGGACCGCAGCCTTGGCCGCGGCATCTGCAGCTTCGTTCCCAGGGATACCGACATGGCCAGGAACCCACATAAAGCTAACCGGAGAACCGACGTCCACCAGCTGCTGAAGAGAGCGTTGGATCCAGTGCACGAAAGGGTGAACCGGGTACGGATCACCGAGGCTCTGGATAGCGCTCAGGGAATCGGAGCAGATGACATATGCAGAATGTCGGTGGCAGCAGATGTAAAGGACAGCCTGGTAGAGGGCAAAGAGCTCAGCTGTGAAGATCGAACAATGGCCATGGAGCCGATATTGGAAACTTTGTGCCCCGACAATAAAAGAACACCCGACCCCGTCATTGGTCTTAGAGCCATCTGTATAAATGAAGGTCATATTAATGAACTTCGAACGAAGTTCGACAAAACGGGAGTGGTAGACTGAACCGGGGGTAACCTCCTTCGGGAGCGAGCAGAGGTCAAGGTGGACGCGAACCTGGGCCTGGAGCCAAGGTGGCGTGTGGCTCTCGCCCACTCGAAAGGTGGCAGGGAGTGAAAAATTAAGGTGTTGAAGGAGGCGACGAAAGCGAACTCCAGGGGGTAGCAGGGCGGAGACATACAACCCGTATTGACTGTCGAGAGAGTCATCAAAAAAGGAACGATAAGACGGGTGGTCGGACATTGCCAGTAGCCGACAGGCATACCGACAAAGCAGTATATCGCGCCGGTAGGTGAGTGGCAACTCACCAGCGTCAGCATGAAGACTCTCGACGGGACTAGTATAAAACGCTCCGATCGCAAGTCGTAAACCCCGATGTTGTATGGAGTTGAGGCGGCGTAAGATGGATGGCCGTGCAGAGGAGTATACGAAGCTCCCATAATCCAGCTTGGAGCGGACGATCGACCGATATAGGCGAAGTAGGACGGTTCGATCCGCTCCCCACGACATACCACTGAGAACACGGAGGACATTGAGAGAACGGGTACAACGGGCAGCCAAATAAGACACATGTGGAGACCAACTAAGTTTCCTGTCAAATGTAAGACCTAAAAATTTTGTTGTCTCCACGAATGGGAGAGCAACGGGACCGAGTCGTAAGGACGGTGGGAGAAACTCTTTGTAGCGCCAGAAGTTAATACAGACTGTCTTCTCGGCAGAAAAACGGAAGCCATTGGCGACACTCCAGGAGTAGACGGTCAAGAGAACGCTGAAGACAGCGCTCCAGGAAACACGTACGCTGCGCGCTGCAATAGATGGTAAAATCGTCCACGAAAAGGGAGCCTGATACATCAGCTGGGAGGCAATCCATTATTGGATTGATCGCTATGGCGAAGAGAGCGACGCTCAAAACTGAGCCCTGTGGCACCCCATTCTCCTGGCGAAAGGTGTCTGACAGGACAGAACCCACACGTACCCTGAACTGTCGATCCATTAAAAAGGAACGAATAAAAAGAGGGAGGCGACCGCGAAGGCCCCATGTATGCATGGTGCGGAGAATGCCCGCCCTCCAACAGGTGTCGTAAGCCTTCTCCAAATCAAAGAACACAGCCGCGGTCGGGCACTTCCGCAAGAAGTTATTCATAATGAAGGTCGACAAGGTAACCAGATGGTCAACAGCAGACCGGCGCCTACGAAATCCACATTGTACATTGGTAAGTAGGCGTCGAGACTCGAGCAGCCAAACCAATCGAGAGTTAACCATTCGCTCCATCACTTTACAGACACAGCTGGTAAGCGAGATGGGTCGATAACTGGAAGGCAAGTGCTTGTCCTTCCCCGGCTTAGGAATCGGGACAACAATACACTCGCGCCAGCATGCAGGAACATGTCCCTCAATCCAGATGCGATTGTAAGTACGAAGAAGAAAACCTTTACCCGCAGGAGAAAGGTTCTTCAGCATCTGAATATGAATAGAATCAGGCCCTGGAGCGGAGGACCGTGATCGGCCAAGTGCGTTTTCGAGTTCCCGCATGGTGAATGGGGCATTATAACTTTCACGATTCGAGGAGCGGAAGTTAGGTGGCCTAGCCTCCTCTGCCTGTTTGTGGGGGAGGAAGGCAGGGTGGTAAAGAGCGGAGCTCGAAACCTCTGCGAAAAAGCGGCCGAAGGCATTGGAGACAGCCTCAGGGGCCACAAGGACGTCATTCGCGACCGTCAAGCCAGAAACTGGTGAGTGGGCCTTAGTGCCAGATAGCCGGCGCAGGCTACCCCAGACAACAGAAGAAGGAGTAAAACTGTTGAAGGTGCTTGTGAAAGCAGCCCAGCTGGCTTTCTTGCTTTCTTTAATAATACGACGACACTGTGACGTAATCTTTTATAATTGATACAATTCGCCACTGTAGGGTGGCGTTTAAAGGTGCGTAAAGCACGTCGACGAGCACGTAAAGCGTCTCTACATGCTGCGGTCCACCAGGGGACCGGTACGCGACGTGGAGAAGAAGTAGGGTGAGGGATGGAATATTCAGCAGCAGTGAGAATGACTTCCGTGAGGTGTGCGACGTGACTATCGCAGCTTGTGAAGGTTTGATCCTGAAACATCGCCCTGGAAGAGAAGAGCCCCCAGTCTGCTTTGGAGATGTTCCAACTAGATGAGCACGGAGAGGGGGTATGCTGCAGGAGATGGATAACACACGGGAAGTGGTCGCTCGAATATGTATCAGAAAGTGCATACCACTCGAACGCGTGCAAGTTGGGGAGTACATATAGAGAGATCTAAATGGGAATAGGTGTGAGATGTGTCCAAAAGAAAAGTAGGGGCGCCAGTATTCAGGCAGACAAGATTGAGCTGGTTGAAAAGGTCTGCTAACAGGGAGCCCCTCGGGCAGGATGCTGGAGAGCCCCAAAGGGGATGGTGGGCATTGAAGTCTCCAGTTAACAAAAATGGTGCAGGTAGCTGAGCAATAAGTTGCATCATGTCTGCCCTGGTAACGGCAGACGACGGAGTGTAAACGGTACAAATGGAAAATGTAAAAGTGGGGAGAGTAATGCGGATGGCAACTGCCTGCAGGCCGGTGTGCAACGTGATGGGATTGTAGTAAATATCATCCCGGACCAGCAACATAACCCCTCCATGAGCTGGGATACCTACCACAGGGGGTAGGTCAAAACGCACAGAGGTGTGGTGTGCCAAGGCAATTTGATCGCATGGGCATAGCTTCGTTTACTGGAGGGCTACGACGAGCGGACGGTGCAAGCGGAGCAGCAACTTCAAGTCCTCTCGGTTGGAGCGAATGCTGCGAATATTCCAGTGAATAAGTGCCATCGTAAGAAAAAAAAGAAAAGGGAAGATGAAAGAAGGGGTCACCTCGAAGGCCGCTGAGGGCCTGGCTTCGAGCGAGCACTGCCGCCGCTATCAGTAGGCGGACAGTCAGCGTCCATTGGGTCTATAGGTTCATCGGCCATCTTGGGAAGATGGCCGGGAGGGGGAGCTTCCTCCGCCGGTGAACGGCCAGATGTTCGGCTACCAGCGGTGCAGCCAGGCGAAACGGATGACGGCCTGGGGCGGCAACCGCTGGGTGGCGCAGGAGAAGAAATGCGCCGTGGCGGAGAAGGAGAACTGTGCTTCCTATTAGCCTTCTTGGAAGGTCGTTTGGTGGAAGTACCGGTCGAAGGCTGGGAGGTCGAGGTACGTAGGAAGTCTGCACGGGACGGTTCCTTCTTGAAGGCCCGTGCATCTGACTTCTGGGTCTTCGTCTTAGCAGAAGCTGATGAAGGGGCTGGTGTCTGTGGGGTGATGGGAGGAAGAGGAGACGTCGACCGCGCGATCTTAGCACTGGCCGAACGGACGACCGTGGTGCTGAAGGTCAGATCGCATGTCTGGGTTGCCACCTCCCTGGTAGTCCGAGGAGAGGCGAGGACAGTACTGTATTTCCCCGCTGGGAGCAGCGTGGGCTTCCTACTAGCCAATAGCTTGCGAGCAGCCGAGGTGGACACTCTCTCTTTGACCCGAATTTCTTGGATACAGCGTTCTTCCTTATAGACAGGACAGTCGCGGGAGGATGCGGCATGGTCACCCTGACAGTTCACACAATGAGGAGACGGAGGTGGACAGTCACCCTCATGGGCATCCGTGCCACAAGTGACACATGTAGCCGCATTGGAACAAGACTGGCGAGTGTGATTGAAACGCTGACACTGGTAGCAGCGCGTAGGTGTCGGGACATAGGGGCGAACAGAAATAACCTCGTAGCCCGCTTTGATGCGCGATGGCAGCTGAACACTATCGAAGGTCAAGAAAAGTGTCCGGGTCGGTACAAGGTCATTGTTGACCTTTTTCATGACCCTATGGACAGCCGTCACGCCCTGCTCAGCGAGGAAAGATTGAATCTCCTCGTCAGTCAAGCCGTCGAGGGATCTAGTATAGACCACACCACGAGACGAATTCAAAGTTCGGTGAGCCTCCACCCGGACAGGGAATGTGTACAGGAGTGTGGCCCGAAGCAGTTTTTGTGCCTGAAAGGCGCTCTCAGTTTCGAGTAATAAGGTACCGTTACGCAACCTGGTACAAGATTTGACAGATCCGGCTATGGCATCGACGCCCTTCTGGATAACGAAAGGGTTGACAGAGGAAAAATCCTTTCCGTCCTCAGATCGAGAAACGACGAGGAACTGTGGGGCAGGCGGTAGTACTTTTGTCACTGGTAGCTGGTCACGTTTCCGTTTTTGGGCAGAAGTCGAGAGAGATGGAGTGAAATCCATTGCGGAGGAATCCCCCATGATTGCCAGCGTCTCCGATGGCGCGCTCCTTCCTTGTGGGGACCCTCTCAGAGGGCACTCCCGCCTTAGGTGAATGTTTACACCTCAGGTCACACCTCCCGAGAAACAGACGGAGGGACCAATCGGCATGGTCAGAAGGTATCAGCTCAGGCAATCACCCCTCCCCGGGCCTGGCCTTTACCAGCGGGTACGCGCGTGCCTTACATGTCTACCCAGGGCGGGGAATTACGCGTTACCCCGTCACCGGCTACGCGTGCGAACGCGTGGGTCAGCCTTCAGGCGCGCACAGGGAGGAAGGAAGAAGAGGAAAAAGGAGAGAGAGAGAGGGGGGGGGGGGAGAGAGAGAGAGAGAGAGAGAGAGAGAGAGAGGACAGTGTCTCAAACGCCGAGGCGGAGACCAGAGAAGGCAAGGAGAAGAAGGCAATGAGAAGGCAAGGAGAAGAAGGCAATGAGAAGGCAAGGAGAAGAAGGCAATGAGAAGGCAAGGAGACTATGCAGGGGAAAGAGTAGGGAAGACAGTGAGGTGGAGAAGAGCAAAGAAAGGAACCAACCAAAGGAAGGAAGAAACGAGAAGTAAAAAAGCAAAATGACCGCAAATAGAGGTCGTGGAACCGTCCGTCTCCGGACGCAGGCGCTAACTACCCCCTTGAGGGGGAGGGACTCCTTTTAGTCGCCTCTTACGACAGGCAGGAATACCTCGGGCCTATTCTTACCCCGGACCCGCAGGGGGGAGAAAATAGGGTATGAAAAACCAAACTAATATTCCAGTACCTGACCCACTTAGACACTCACTGTGGCATTAGTAAACAAGACAATACAAAAAAATCAGCACAAAAAAAAAAACCATAATTCGACTACAATTTGTCTGCCATGACGTGCAAGATTGGGAGGAGGAAGACTCAAATGTACCAATGCCTCTGATTTTAAAATGTGTTTTCTACAATAAAAAATCATGAATATAACTCACCCTTACAGACAGATCAGTGGTCTTTGGACATTTGTTGTTGTTGTTGTGGTGTTCAGTCCAGAGACTGGTTTGATGCAGCTCTCCATGCTACTCTATCCTGTGCAAGCTTCTTCATCTCAAAGTATCTACTGCAACCTACATCCTTCTGAATCCATTTAGTGTATTCCTCACTTGGTCTCTCTCTATGATTTTTACCCTCCACACTGCCTCCAGTACTAAATTGGTGATCCCTTGATGCCTCAGAATATGCCCTACCAACCTCTTCTAGTCAAGTTGTGCCACAAACTCCTCTTCTCCCCAATTCTATTCAGTACCTCATTAGTGATGTGATCTACTCATCTAATCTTCAGCCTTCTTCTGTAGCACCACATTTCAAAAGCTTCTATTCTCTTTTTGTCTAAACTATTTACCGTCCACATTTCACTTCCATACATGGCTACCCTCCATACAAATACTTTCAGAAAAGACATCCTGACACTTAAATCTATACTCGATGTTAACAAATTTCTCTTCTTCAGAAACGCTTTCCTTGCCATTGCCAGTCTACATTTTATATCCTCTCTACTTCGACCATCATCAGTTACTTTGCTCCCCAAATAGCATAACTCATTTACTACTTTAAGCATCTCATTTCCTAATCAAATTCCCACAGCATCACCTGATTTAATTCAACTACATTCCATTATTCTTGTTTTGCTTTTGTTGATGTTCATCTTATATCCTCCTTTCAAGACACAGTCCATCCGTTCAGCTGCTCTTCCAGGTCCTTTGCTGTCTCTGACAGAATTACAATGTCATTGGTGAACCTCAAAGTTTTTATTTCTTCTCCATGGATTTTAATTCCAACTCCAAATTTTTCTTTTGTTTCCTTTACTGCTTGCTCAATATACAGATTGAATAACATCGGGGATAGGCTACAACCCTGTCTTACTCCCTTCCCAACCACTGCTTCCCTTTCACGCCCCTCGACTCTTATAACTGCCATCTGGTTTCTGTACAAATTGTAAATAGCCTTTCCCTCCCTGCGTTTTACCCCTGCCACCTTCAGAATTTGAAAGAGAGTATCCCAGTCAACATTGTCAAAAGCTTTCTCTAAGTCTACAAATGCTAGAAACATGGGTTTGCCTTTCCTTAATCTATTTTCTAAGATAAGTCATAAGGTCAGTATTGCCTCACGTGTTCCAACATTTCTATCGAATCCAAACTGATCTTCCCCGAGGTCAGCTTCTACCAGTTTTTCCATTCGTCTGTAAAGAATTCATGTTAATATTTTGCAGCTGTGGCTTATTAAACTGATAGTTCGGTAATTTTCACATCTGTCAATAACTGCTTTCTTTGGGATTGAAATTATTATCTTCTTCTTGAAGTCTGACGGTATATCGCCGGTCTCATACATCCTGCTCACTAGATGGTAGAATTTTGTTAGGTCTGGCTCTCCCAAGGCTGTCAGTAGTTCTAATGGAATGTTGTCTACTCCTGGGGCTTTGTTTTTACTTAGGTCTTTCAGTGCTCTGTCAAACTCTTCACACAGTATCATATCTCCTATTTCATCTTCATCTACATTCTCTTCCATGTTTATAATATTGTCCTCAAGAACATCACCCTTGTTTAGACCCTCTATATACTCCTTCCGTCTTTCTGCTTTCCCTTCTTTGCTTAGAACTGGGTTTCTATCTGAGCTCTTGATCTTCATGCAAGTGGTTCTCTTTTCTCCAAAGGTCTCTTTAATTTTCCTGTAGGCAGTATCTATCTTATCACTAGTGATATGTGCCTCTACATCCTTACATTTGTCCTCTAGCTACCCCTGCTTACCGTATTTACTCGAATCTAAGCCGCACTTTTTTTCCGGTTTTTGTAATCCAAAAAACCGCCTGCGGCTTAGAATCGAGTGCAAAGCAAGCGGAAGTTCTGAAAAATGTTGGTAGGTGCCGCCACAACTAACTTCTGCCATCGAATATATGTAGCGCTACACAGGCATCCTTTGTAGGCACAAAGATAAATACTGGCGCCAAAACCGCTACGTCAGTAAATATAATTAAAAAAAAAATTGGAAGACGAGCTTTTTTTCTCCGCCCCGAGTTTCGACCACTGCATTTTCATACATTATCCAACGAAGTAAATACAAATTCCGTATTGTTCATCTTCGAATTTCAATGTACTACGAAAATCCGACTGGTTATACTGGGATTTTTGTCAATATGGCCAACTCTACGTTCTGAATTTTTTCCTACCTGTGAGAAGAGATGGTTGCTAATAGGAACCTGATGAAATGTGAATCACTTGCAGTATTCTCTTCACCATAAGAATAGTAACAATATAAACATTTTGCCATGTATTCTTTCGTGTTTGCTTCTATCTCATTTAAATCCTGTCTGCCAAATAAACTATGAAACTAGAGTGAGACAACAGCAAACGCGGAAGAATATACGTATCGTGTTATGTTTATATTCGTATTACTCTTACGCCTAATAGTGATAGTCAGAAATGAAGCACGGCAACTGACTAGATTCTTAAATCTAAGATGACTAATTTCTGTGCAGATGCACTATCAGAATGCGACAAACAATGCATGACACAGTATAGTAATGCATTTTCAGCTTAGAGTGACTGACATAAACACCTATAACATAGAAAACGGCACTTATCAGATCAAAGCAAAATAAGCAATCGATTCAAACCAGACGAAGCACGTGAAAAAGGAAGGGTATCCGTATAAATACGGACGGAGCGCCTGACGCATAGCAATGGCTACCTGGTAAAGCTTAACTGCTAAGCTTTCGACTCAAACCAAACTACTGTAGCTGTATCGTCATTCATTCGACCTAAATTGTGTCTCAAATTACAATGGGCCAACTTTGTTTCGATTTGGAGGTGCGGCCTAAAACTGTTCTCTCCCCTTGAATTTCGAGTCTCAAATTTCAGGTGCGGCTTAGATTTGGGAATTTTTTTTCCCCTTTATTTCGAGTCTCATTTTTCAGGTGCGGCTTAGAATCGAGTGCGGCTTAGATTCGAGTAAATACGGTAGCCATTTTGCACTTCCTGTCGATCTCATTTTTGAGAAGTTTGTATTCCTGTTTTCGTGCTTCATTTACTGAACTTTTATATTTTCTCCTTTCATCAATTAAATTCAATATCTCTTCTGTTACCCAAGGATTTCTATCAGCCCTCATCTTTTTACCTACTTGATCCTCTGCTACCTTCACTATTTCATCTCTCAAAGCTACCCATTCTTCTACTGTATTTCTTTCCCCCATTTTTGTCAATCGTTCCCTAATGCTCTCCCTGAAGCTCTCTACAACCTCTGGTTCTTTCAGTTTATCCAGGTCCCATCTCCTTAAATTCCCACCTTTTTGCAGTTTTTTCAGTTTTCATCTACAGTTCACAATCAATAGATTGTGGTCAGAGTCCACATCTCCCCCTGGAAATGTCTTACAATTTAAAACCTGGTTCCTGAATCTCTGTCTTACCATTATATAATCTATCTGATACCTTGTAGTATCTCGAGGGTTATTCCATGTATACAACCTTCTTTCATGATTCTTGAACCAAGTGTTAGCTATGATTAAGTTATGCTGTGTGCAAAATTCTACCAGGCGGCTTCCTCTTTCATTTCTTTCCCCCATTCCATATTCACCTACTACATTTCCTTCTCTTCCTTTTCCTACTGTTGAGTTCCAGTCATCCATGACTATTAAATTTTCGTCTCCCTTCACTATCTGAATAATTTCTTTTATCTCATCATACATTCAAAATATTTTCAGTTCGAAGTATTTTCACTGGGGTGGGGGGGGGGGGTATGCAGTGGGGAAGCCAGTGGCCATTCTGGTGAGATCCTCTCCTGGAACAGCAGGTTATGTAGCAAGAGTAAGTTGATAGAGGAGCAGGAGCGTAAGATCTGTGCCCTTCAGGTGCAGTTGAAAAACACACAGGAGGAGCTAGATAGGATGAGGAGGGAGAAGGGGGTTAGGGAATGGGAGCTGGCTGTTGGCAAGGGATCTGCTAGGAGAAGAAGATTTTCAGATAGTTTTACTATTGGCGTTTACAATAGATATGACCAACTGTCAGAGAGTAGTGGAGAGGAATCTCTAGTAGCTGTAGATGTAGGAAGTATGCAGCAGACCTCAGTAGTTAAGGTGGATAGTACAGTTGCAAAGTCGAAGAGGAAGAAGAAGGTTCTGCTGTTAGGTAGTTCTCGTGGCAGAGGTGTAGGCCAGCAGTTGCAGGAAGTGCTGGGGAGTGAGTACCAGGTCACCAGCATTGTGAAGCCTAATGCAGGATTGGCTCCGGTGACTGTTAACATAGGGGGGTTATGTAGGAATTTTACTAAAGAGGATCAGGTAGTGATTGTGGGTGGGGCTGGTAATAGTATTGGTAGGGATGGGGAGTATGAGATAGATGGTGACCTGGAAAAGATAGCCACTCAGACTGGCAACACGAATGTGCATTTCGTGGAACTGTTTCAGCGTCACGATGGGCCTCATCTTAATACAGCCGTCAGGCGTAATAACATGAGACTTGGGGGTGCGCTGATGACAGAAAGCATGGGTCACATTTCAGTGGTGTCGGTGGAGTCTATCAGCAGGACGGGTTTCACTAGACATGGCCTGCACCTCAACAGGTATGGGAAGGGGAGGTTGGCAAAGCTTATAGGTGACAGCATAGGTGAGGTTGGTGGGATCACTCATGGGAAAATTCCTGCGGTAGTGGGTGTTAGAGCTGCACCTTTTTTAGATTGAAGTCAGCTGATAGGTATTCCTGCTTAAGGGAAGTCTCTCTAACAAAGGAACCACTTTTGACAAAGCTTAGGTATCCGAGTAATGAGGGAATTAGTATATTTCATCAAAATATACAAGGTATTAAAGATAAAGTTAGTGAACTGCTTATAGATGTTGACTCTGAAATTATTGGTATATCTGAACACTTCTTAAATAAGGAGATAATTCAGAGGCTTCCTTTACCAGGATACAGGTTGGCTGGCAGCTTTTCGAGGAGCTCTTTGCGGTGTGGGGGAGTAGCCATGTATGTGAAAAACGGCATCCCATTTGAGTCAATTGATGTTTCAAAGTATTGCACTGAAAAGGTGTTTGAATGTTGTGCAGGTGTTGTTAAATTTAATGGAGCTAAACTTCTAACTGTTGTTATTTATAGATCCCCAGACTCCGATTTCACAACATTTTTGCTAAAGCTAGAGGAGGTTCTTGGTTCACTTTATAGGAAATACAAAAAGGTAAGTTATATGTGGTGACTTCAATATTAATTGTATAAGTGATTGTGCAAGGAAGAGGATGCTGGTAGACCTCCTTAATTTATTTAATCTTATGCAAACCGTATTCTTTCCAGCGAGAGTGCAAGGGAACAGCAGAACAACCATAGACAACATTTTTGTTCATTCCTCATTACTAGAAGGGCATTCTGTTAGCAAAAAGGTGAATGGCCTTTCAGATCATGATGCACAAATTTTAACTCTAAAAGATTTTTGTGCTGCAACACGTGTTAAATATAGTCATCAGCTGTTTAGGAAAGCTGATCCAGTTGCTGTAGAGACCTTTGTAAACCTTATCAAGGAACAAGAGTGGCAAGATGTTTATAGCGCTGATACAGTAGATGTTAAATATAATGCTTTTCTCAAGAATTTTCTCGTGCTCTTTGAAAGTTGCTTTCCATTAGAACGTTCAAAACAGGCAGCCTGTGTGGCTGACTAGAGGGATAAGAATATCTTGTAGAACAAAGTGGCAATTATATCAAAACGTTAGAAACAGTCAAAATCTAAATGCGGCAGCCCATTACAAACAGTATTGTAAGGTGCTTAAAAATGTTATTAGGAAAGCAAAAAGTATGTGGTATGCAGATATAATAGCTAACTCTCAGGATAAAATTAAAACCATATGGTCAGTAGTAAAGGAAGTGGCTGGTCTGCAGAGACAGGTCGAGGATATAGAATCAGTGCGTAGTGGGAATGTCCGTGTTACTGATAAGTCGCATATATGTACAGTATTTAATAATCACTTTCTGAATATAGCAGGTGAACTAAATGGAAACCTAGTCCCAACAGGGAATCATATAGCCCTCTTAGAAAAAGTGTTCCGAGACTTTTACCTGAAATGCTCCTTCATGATACTGACAAGAGGGAGATTGAGTTAATAATTAAATCACTAAAGACCAAGAACTCTCATGGATATGACGGGGTATCTATTAGAATACTGAAGTATTGTTCTATGTATGTTAGCCCAGTACTTAGCCACATCTGTAACTTTTCCTTTAGGAGTGGTCGGTTTCCTGACCGATTAAAGTACTCGGTAGTGAAGCCACTTTATAAAAAGGGAGACACTGATAATGTTGACAATTTTAGACCTATTTCTATGCCATCGGTGTTTGCTAAAGTTATTGAGAAGGTTGTGTATACAAGGTTACTGGAGCATTTAAATTCACATAATTTGCTGTCAAATGTTCAGTTTGGTTTTAGAAATGGTTTAACAACTGAAAATGCTATATTCTCTTTTCTCTGTGATGTTTTGGACGGATTAAATAAAAGGTTGCGATCGCTAGGTGTTTTCTTTGATTTAACGAAGGCTTTTGACTGTGTTGACCACAAAATATTACTGCAGAAGTTGGACCATTATGGAGTAAGGGGAGTAGCTTACAATTGGTTCGCCTCTTACTTTAAGAACAGAAAGCAGAAGGCAATTCTCCGCAATATTGAGAGTGGTAGTGATGTTCAGTCCCAATGGGGCACTGTTAAGTGGGGCGTTCCCCAAGGGTTGGTGCTGGGGCCACTGCTGTTTCTTATTTATATAAATGATATGCCTTCTAGTATTACAGGTGATTCGAAAATATTTCTGTTTGCTGATGACACCAGCTTGGTAGTGAAGGATCTTGTGTGTAATATTGAAACAATATCAAATAATGCAGTTCATGAAGTAAGTTCATGGATTGTGGAAAATAATTTGATGCTAAATCACAGTAAGACCCTGTTTTCAGTTTCTAACTCACAATTCAACAAGAACCGATATTTTGATCAGACAGAATGGGCATATTATAAGCGAGATGGAACAGTTCAAGTTCCTAGGGGTTCGGATAGATAGTAAGCTGTTGTGGAAAGCCCATGTCCAGGATCTTGTTCAGAAACTAAATGCTGCTTTATTTACCATTAGAACAGTATCTGAAATAAGTGACATTTCAACACGAAAAGTAGTCTACTTCGCATATTTTCGTACGCTTATGTTGCATGGTATTATTTTTTGGGGTAATTCTTCTGATTCAAAAAGGGTATTTTTGGCTCAAAAACGGGCTGTTCGAGTTACATGTGGTGTAAGTTCGAGAACCTCTTGTCGACCCCTATTCAATATTCTGGGAATTCTGACATTGCCCTCACAGTATATATTTTCTTTAATGTCGTTTGTTGTTAGCAATATTAGCCTATTCCCAAGAGTTAGCAGCTTTCACTCAGTTAATACTAGGCGGAAATCCAATCTGCATGTGGAATGCACTTCCTTGACTCTTGTGCAGAAAGGAGTGCACTATTCTGCTGCATCCATTTTCAATAAGCTACCACAAGAGTTTCCTCATGGCTCACTCCTTCTATTCTGTCAAGGAGCTCATGGAAGAGCTAAAAAATTAAGCAAATTCCAGTGTTACATTGTTGATTTTATTTATTTAAACTTACGACTTGTCACCTGAGTATGTTTTTTTTATATTTCATTTTATCTCTTTCTAATATTGTGTTATAATTTCATGTATTGACTCGTTCCATGACCATGGAGACTTCTCCTTAATTTGGTCCCACGGAACAATAAATAAATAAATAAATAAATAAATAAATAATAAATTTCATCAATCTCTTCGTCATCTGCAGAGCTAGTTGGCATATAAACTTGTACTACTGTGGTAGGCATGGGCTTCGTATCTATCTTGGCCACAATAATGTGTTCACTATGCTGTTTGTAGTAGCTTACCTGCATTCCTATTTTTTATTCATTATTAAACCTACTCCTGCATTACCCCTATTTGATTTTGTATTTATAACACTGTATTCACCTGACCAGAAGCCTTGTTCCTCCTGCCACTGAACTTCACTAATTCCCACTATATCTAACTTTAACCTATTCATTTCCCTTTTTAAATTTTCTAACCTACCTGCCCGATTAAGGGATCTGACATTCCACACACTGATACGTAGAATGCCAGTTGTCTTTCTCCTGATAACAATGTCCTCCTGAATAGTCCCTGCCCGGAGATCCAAATGGGGGACTATTTTACCTCCGGAATATTTTACCCAAGAGGACGCCATCATCATTTAACCATACAGTAAAGCTGCATGCCTTCGGGAAAAATTATGGCTGTAGTTTCCTCTTGCTTTCAGCTGTTTGCAGTACCAGCACAGCAAGGCCGTTTTGGTTAGTGTTACAAGGCCAGATCAGTCAATCATGCAGACTGTTGTCTCTGCAACTACTGAAAAGGCTGCTGCCCCTCTTCAGAAACCGAGGTTTGTCTGGCCTCTCAACAGATACCCCTCCATTGTGGTTGCACCTACGGTACGGCCATCTGTATAGCTGTGGCACGCAAGCCTCCGGACCAAACACAGTAATAGTTCTTTTTTACAGAGTTGGCTAATGGCAGAAGTAAACGGAAGAGAGGTGGGCACTTGAAATGAATTTTTAGGATGTGAATGCTACCTCCCTGAAAGACTTAAGAGGCATACACAGATAAGCAGTACTGTACAACAGCTTGAGATCACAAATTTGGATTTTCACTGCACAACTGGAAATTCATAAATTTGTAACAGGAGAAATGTGATAATTATAAATAATACATTAAGAAGCACAAATGTATCATTCCATAAAGCTAATTATCACTGACAACTGTATTTCTTGACTAACATTCGAAGCATTGTAAATGTCTAGAGGACCATTTACAACTACTTATTTCAGAGGTGGCATCTAAGGAACATGTTGTGTTTTGTTGTGTTGAGGTCTCCAGTCCGAAGACTGGTTTGATGCAGCTCGCTATTCTACTCTATCATGTGTAAGGCTCTTCATCTTTGAGCAACTGCTGCTACTTACATCCATTCTTCTGTAACACCACATTTCAAAAGCCTCTATTCCCTTCTTGTCAGAACTGTGTACTGTCTGTTTCACTTCCATACAATGCTATACTCCAGACAAATACCTTCAGAAAAGACTTCCTAACATTTGAATGTATATTCAATATTAACGAATATCTCTTCTTCAGAAATGTTTTTCTTGCCATTGTCAGTCCACATTTTATATCCTCTACTTCAGCCATTACTTTACTGCTTAAATAGCAAAACTCATATACTGGTTTCAGTATATCATTCCGTAATCTAATTCCCTCAGCATAGCCTGATCTAATTGCCTACATTCCTTTAGTATTATTTTACTGTTGTTGATGTCCATCTTACAACCTCTTTTCAAGATACTATCCACTCCATGCAACTGCTCGTAAAAGTCCTTTTCTGTCTCTGACAGAATTATGATGTTGTTGGCAAACCTCAAAGTTTTGTATTTCTTCTCCCTGAACTTTAATTCCTTCTCCAAATTCTTATTTGGTTTCCTCTACTGCTTGCTCAATGTACAGACAGAAAAACATTGCAGGTAGGCTACAACCCAGTCTCACTTCCTTGCCAACCAGTGCCTCCCCTTCACACCCTTCGACTCTTGCAACTGCCATTTGGTTTCAGTACAAGTTGTGTATAATCTTTTGCGTCCTGTATTTTACTCCCTGCTACCTTCACAAATTAAAATAAAGTATTCCAGTCAATATTACCAAAAGTTTCTCTGAGTCTACAAATGCTATACACATATAATTGCCTTTCCTTAATTTATCTTCTAAGAGAAGTCACAGGATCAGTATTACCTCACGTGTTGCTATGTATGTTAGAAATCCAAACTCATCTTCCCTGAGGTAGACTTCTACGAGTTTTTCCATTCTTCTGAAAGTGATTTGTGTCAGTATTTTGCGACCATGACTTATAAAACTGACAGTTCAGTGATATTGACAACTGTTAGCACTGCTTTCTTTGGAATTGGAATTATTACACTCTTCTTGAAGTGCGAGTGTATTTCACCAACATGAGTAACTTACAAGTACAGCATCTCAGCTTAAATCAATTAATCAAGCCAAGGCCTCCAGTCCTGATTGTATACCAGTCACGTTCCTGTCAGCATATACTGATACAATAGCTGCACATTTAGCAATCATATACAACCAATCACTCGTTGACTGACTAGAAAGTTGCACAACACACACCAATATCCAAGAAATGAAACAGGACTAATCTGCTGAAATAGACTCCAGCAATTTGTAGTAGAATTTTAGAACACATATTGTGTTCAAAAATTGTGAGTTACCTCGAAGAAAACAATTTACTGACAAACACCCAACATGAATTCAGAAAATACCATTCTTGTGCAGCACGACTAGTTCTTTATTCTGACGAAGTAATGAGTGCTATTACCAGGAGATATCAAATTGTTCCATTTTTTTCTCCAGAAAGCTTCCAGAAGGTCACAGTTCATGGTAACTGGTGGGAAGTCATTGAGTAAAACAGAAATACTATCTGGCGTTTCTCATGGAAGTGTTACAAGCCTTCTACTGTTCCTGATCTACATAAATGATTTAGGAGACATTCTGAGTAGCACTCTTAGATTGTTTGCAGCTGATGCTGTAATTTACTCTCATGTAATGTCATCAGATGATCAAATGGAATCACAAAATGATTTTAGACAATATATTTGTATGGTGAAATTGACTCTAAATCATGAAAAATGTTGAATCATCTACATGAATACTAAAAGAATTCCCATTTATTCCAGCTACATGACAAATCACAGAACTCTAAAGGCTGTAAACTCAACTAAATACCTAGGGATTAAAGATATGAATAACGTAAGTTGGAACAATGTGATAGATAATGGTGCTGGTTAAGCAAAGCAAAGTCTACGATTATTGGCGTAACACTAAGAAAATATAACAGTTCTACTAAAGAGACTGCCTACACTGCACTTATACGTCCCCATCGGGAGTATTGCTGTACGTTGGGGGATCTGCATCTGATAGGATCGATGGAGAAAATAGAAAAGTTCGGAGGCGAGCAGCTCATTCTGTATTGTTGCCAAACAACAACAGATATGATACATGGATTGGGGCACCAATCATTAAAACACAGGCGTTTTTTGTTGCGACAGGACGTCCTGAAGAGATTTCAATCACCAGCTTTCTCCTCGGTGTGTAAACATATTTTTTTAGCACCCACCTAAATGGGAATGGCCATCATTTGTGTGAAGTAGCAAACCTGGAAGTAAAATAAAATGCGCTCTTATCTGCAGATAACGGTATCCCCTTCGGCATTTTTTTTTTTTCAAAATTGTGATTTTTTTTTTTCGTTCAGACAAAATCGGAATTTTGGAAACTTTAGAAACGTGGTATCTTCATTCTTGGGAGCAGCCTTTACACCATAGCCATTTTATTTTATGCCAGTTACTTTAAACACCCTTTTTCTCTTCAAATACAATTTTATCAGTTTGACAGACATCTTCAAAATGCAAAATTTACTGGTTTATGAAATCCTATCACGTTTGTACCTATTGAAACAGCTCTCCTCGCTTCCAGTTATTTACGTAGTCTCAGTGTTTTGACTACCATGCTTATCAAATTTTTACTACCACAATTCTTTCCAAATATCGCATTAATATGTATGAACAAAACATGTAACAGAAAACACTTCAAGTATACTCACAAACAAACATTAGCGTTTGAAACATTTATCAAGCACCTAAAATTTATTTCGCGAAAATCGTAGTACTACAAATTGTTTAACTGAAGTCTAGAAAAATTTTACAAACGTTTAGCCCATGTTTTCAAGCGGCTAGTTAGCTGTCCTGCAGCATAATTCACCAAAATTTTCCTAAATATATAAGATACACAGAGTACACAACACATTTCATAAAACCACATAAGAAAAAATGGTTCAAATGGCTCTGAGCACTACGGGACTTAACTTCTGAGGTCATCAGTCCGCTAGAACTTAAAACTACTTAAACCTAACCAACCTAAGGACATCACACACAGCCATTCCCAGGCCGGATTCGAAGCTGCTACCCTAGCGGTCGCGCGGTTCCGGGCTGTAGCGCCTGAAACCTCTCGGCCACTTCGGCCGGCCACATAAGAAATTTTTTCTTTTCACATCGCAATGGTGTTTGACTGATCACCATTGAAGTTTACGAAGCACTTACGGCTCAGGGTCGTTCTTTGATAAATCACTGCACTGACACTCTTATTTGGGAAGAAGCACTATTATTCACCGGCTGAAATTATTCGTCTTAGGTGACCTGTTTGCATTGCTGGATGGTTGCAGTCATAGTTTGCACGTATGCTAATAGCGTCTCTGGTTCCTGACTGGTCATCAGGCTTGGTTATCAGTGCACTTAATCTGAGTAAGTATGCTCGAATTCCCCATGTTTCCATCATCAAGACGTATCAAGTATGGATACATGAAACAAAGACGTATTTTAGAACCAACATAATGAATTACATTTCCCAGAGACTGGATTGTTTCTTCTAACTAACTCTACTGGGTATGCCTTAGTGGCCAAAATTCAAAAATTTTAATTAACTGCTACCTTCTTGAATTAGTGAATTCTTTTCAAATAATTAATATGTAATAAACAATTCTTAAGTTACAATGCAGTCCATTAATTTCATTAATTCTCTAAAATTATCATTTTTAATAACTTCATTCTTTAACTGATTCTGTAATGAGAACTATTAACAACTGGTATTAATTTTTTTAGGTTTATATTGTTGGTTTATCTATACTTCATAAAGAGTCGCTATGTTTACCAGTGTTGCAGTCATGACGTGGTTCTGCTTACGTCACACCTGCCCCGTCACATTGATCATCTGGATTGGCTGTTTCAGCCGCCAGCATAGTATGCTGATGCAATAGCTTCACACTTAATTGTATACAACCACATGCTCGATGAGAGATCTACGAGTATACCAAAAAACTGGAAAGTTGCACAGGTCACACTAATGCACAAGAAACGCAGTAGGAGTAATCCACTAAATTGCAGGCCTATATCGTTAACGTCGATATGCAGCAGGATTTTGGAACATGTATTGTTTTCAAATATTATGAATTACCTTGAAGAGAACGGTCTGGTGACACATAGTCAACAGTGTTTTAGAAAAAGTTCTTGGGAAACACAGCTAGCTCTTTACTCACACCAAGTACTGGGTGCTATCGACAATGGATCTCGAATTGATGCTCTATTTCTAGATTTCCAGAAGGCTTTTGATATCGTAACAAACTAGCGGTTTGTTATCAAATTGCATGGGTATGGAATATCTTCTCGGTTGTATGACTGGATTCGTGGTTTCCTGTCAGAGAGGTCACAATTCGTAGTAATTGATGGAAAGTCATCGAGAAAAACAGGAGTGATTTCTGACGTTCCCCAAGGTAGTGTTATAGGGCCTCTGTTGTTCCTTATCTACATAAACAATTTTAGGAGACAATCTGAGCAGTAGTCTTAAGTTGTTCGCAAATGACTCTGTCGTTTTCCGCCGAGAAAAGTCATCAGAAGATCAATGGAAATTGCAAAACGATTTAGATAAGATATCGGTATAGTGCGAAAATTGGCAGTTCACCCTAAATAATGAAAAGTGTGAGGTCATTAACATGAGTGCTAAAAGGAATCCGTTAAATTTCGGTTCCACGATAAATCAGTCTAATCTAAAGGCCGTAAATTGCGCTAAATTCCTACGAACAACTTAAATTGGAACGAACGCATAGGAAATGTTGTGGAGAGGGTAAACCAAAGACTGCGTTTTATTGGGAGGACACTTAGAAAAATGTAACAGATCTGCCAAAGAGACTGCCTAACTACGCTTGTCTGTCCTCTTTTGGAGTATGCGGGATTGTTACCAGATAGGATTAACGGAGTGCATCGAGAAAGATCAAAGAAGAACAGCACGTTTTGTATTATCGAGAATTAGGGAGAGAGTGTCACAGACAAATGCAGGATGTGGGGTGGACATCATTAAAACCAGGCGTTTTTCGTTGCGATGGGATCTTTTCATGGTATTTCAATCACCAAATTTCTCCTCCGAATTAGAAGATATTTTGTTGGCGCCGGCATACAAAGGGAGGAACGATCGTTATTATAAAATAAGGGAAAACGAGGCTCGGACAGAAAGATGCAGCAGTTTTTTTTTCCGCGCTCTGTTGGAGAGTGTAATAATAGAGAATTAGTGTGAAGGTGGTTCAATGAATCTTCTGCCAGACACTTAAATGACATTTTCGGAGCAGGCACGTAGATGAAGATGATCCTGAATTATGGAAACATTTGGATATTAAAAAAATTTGCTACTGAGAGTGAACAATAAATGAGAATTACCTTAATTAACAATACAGTTGCTGACTCTCACGAGACGAATATGTCTGCGGTAGTAAGAACTACGTTTACTATTGGAATATTACTGTGTTATCATATTATAACGAAGTCACAAATACAATCTGAGTTTAACGTATCTTAATATACATTACCTGACAGAGAAAGTAAAGCACCAAAAGACATTAAGTCCGTACGTGTATACGCCATCGGCGGTTACGCAAATGATTAGCTTTGCAATTCTCTGTGGCAGGTAGCGCGTTTAGCGTTCTGACCAGGCCTAATAAAGTACGCAAGGTGCGTAAATACCATCAGATACTGAATGATCACTATGAAGACACAGAGATACCGCCTAGTTGTGTGAGACAGCGTTATCAGCAACTGACAGATTTGGAAAAGGGTCTCGTGGTGGGTCTTTATTTGGCCAGCTAGCAGAATCGTACAACTTTCAGATTTGTGGTCCGTTTAGATGTGGCAGTGGCCTGATTTTGGACTCGTGACACATGAGGGCAGGACTAATCGTCGTCAGGGCTCTGGCTGACCAAGTCTAACCATGACAAGTGAGGAACGCCGTGCTGTGGACCAGCCACATCGTGACCCTTTCACACCAGTGCCTGTCATCCGAGAACGAGTAATGGGCTCCCTGCAAAGCTCTCCATCATCCAGCACTACTGGTCAGAGACTGTCACCAGCCGGACTACCCAATTACCGCCTCATGCGTAGGATAACATTAAGACAACAGAGACGATGGATGCACTGGGAGTGTTACTGTGACTGGGAAGCATGGACTGCTCATAAATAGCGACGCATCTTGCTCAGCAATCTACATCTACATCCATACTCCGCAAGCCACCTGACTGTGTGTGGCGGAGGGTACCTTGAGTACTTCTATCGGTTCTCCCTTCTATTCCAGTCTCGTATTGTTCGTGGAAAGAAGGATTGTCGGTATGCCTCTGTGTGGGCTCGAATCTCTCTGATTTTATCCTCATGGTCTCTTCGCGAGATATACGTAGGAGGGAGCAATATACTGCTTGATTCCTCGGTGAAGGTATGTTCTCGAAACTTTAACAAAAGCCCGTAGCGAGCTACTGAGCGTCTCTCCTGCAGAGTCTTCCACTGGAGTTTATCTATCATCTACGTAACGCTTTCGCGATTACTAAATGATCCTGTAACGAAGGGCGCTGTTCTCCGTTGGATCTTCTCAATTTCTTCTATCAACCCTATCTGGTACAGATCCCATACTGCTGAGCATTATTGAAGCAGTGGGCAACAAGCATACTGTGACCTACTTCGTTTGTTTTCGGATTGCATTTCCTTAGGATTCTTCCAATGAATCTCAGTCTGGCATCTGCTTCACCGACGATCAACTTTATATGATTATTCCATTTTAAATTACTCCTCATGCGTACTCCCAGATAATTTATGGAATTAACTGCTTCCAGTTGCTGACCTGCTATATTGTAGCTAAATGATATGGGATCTTTCTTTCTATGTATTCGCAGCACATTAGAATTGTCTACATTGAGATTTAATTGCCATTCCCTGCACCATGCGTCAATTCGCTGCAGATCCTCCTGCATTTCAGTACAATTTTCCATTTTTAAAACCTCTCAATATACCACAGCATCAACCGCAAAAAGCCTCAGTGAACTTCCGATATCATCCACAAGGTCATTTATGTATATTGTGAATAGCAACGGTCCTACGACACATCCGTGCGGCACACCTGAAATCACTCTTATTTCGGAAGACTTCTCTCCATTGAGAATGACATGCTGCGTTCTGTTATCTAGGAACTCTTCAATCCAATCACACAATTGGTCTAATAGTCCATATGCTTTTACTTTGTTCATTAAACGACTGTGGGGAACTGTATCGAACGCCTTGCGGAAGTCAAGAATCACGGCATCTACCTGGGAACCCGTGTCTATGGTCCTCCGAGTCTCGTGGACGAATAGCGCGAGCTGGGTTTCACACGATCGTCTTTTTCGAAACCCATGCTGATTCCTACAGAGTAGATTTCTAGTTTCCAGAAAAGTCATTATACTCGAA
This sequence comes from Schistocerca nitens, assembly GCF_023898315.1. Taxonomy (NCBI): domain Eukaryota; kingdom Metazoa; phylum Arthropoda; class Insecta; order Orthoptera; family Acrididae; genus Schistocerca; species Schistocerca nitens. The sequence goes on along the minus strand of NC_064619.1, from coordinate 737,047,768 downwards.
CATAAGCCGTGTTCCAAAATTCTACAACTGATCGACGTTAGAGATGTAGGTCTATAGTTCTGCACATATGTTCGGCGTCCCTTCTTGAAAACGGGGATGACCTGTGCCATTTTCCAATCCTTTGGAACGATACGCTCTTCTAGAGACCTACAATACACCGCTGCAAGAAGGGGGCAAGTTCCTTCGCTTATTCTCTTTAAAATCGAAGTTTTATCCCATCAGTTCCAGCGGTCTTTCCTCTTTTGAGAGATTTTAATTGTTTCTCTATCCCTCTGTCGTCTATTTCGATATCTACCATTTTGTCATCTGTGCGACAATCTAGAGAAGGAACTACAGTAAAGTCTTCCTCTGTGAAGAGCGGTTCTAGGCGCTTGAATCTGGAACCGCGCGACTGCTACGGTCGCAGGTTCGAATCCTGCCTCGGGCATGGATGTGTGTGATGTCCTTAGGTTAGTTAAGTTTAAGTAGTTCTAAGTTCTACGGGACTGATGACCTCAGATGTTAAGTCCCATAGCGCTCAGAGCCATTTTCCTTTGTGAAACTGCTTTGGAAAAAGACATTTAGTATTTCGGCCTTTAGTCTGTCATCCTCTGTTTCAGTACCATTTTGGTCACAGAGTGTCTGGACATTTTGTTTTGATCCACCTACTGCTTTGACATAAGACCGAAATTTCTTAGGATTTTCTGCCAAGTCAGTACATAGAACTTTACTTTCGAATTCATTGAACGCCTCTCGCATAGCTCTCCTCATATTACATTTCGCTTCGCGTAATTTTTGTTTGTCTGCAAATCGTTGGCTATGTTTTTGTTTGCTGTGAAGTTCCCTTTGCTTCCGCAGCAGTTTTCTAGCGCGGCTGTTGTACCTCTGTGGCTCTTTTCCATCTCTTACGATCTTGCTTGTCACATACTCATCTAACGCATATTGTACGATGGTTTTGAACTTTGTCCACTGATTCTCAACACTATCTGTATTTGAGATAAAACCGTCAGCTACTCTGAAATCTGGTTTTTGTCACTTTTGCTAAACAGAAAAATCTTCCTGCCTTTTTTAATATTTCTATTTACGGCTGAAATCATCGATGCAGTAACCGCTTTATGATCGCTGATTCCCTGTTCTGCGTTAACTGTTTCAAATAGTTCGGGTCTGTTTGTCACTAGAAGGTCTAATATGTTATCGCCACGAGTCAGTTCTCTGTTTAACTGCTCAAGGTAGTTTTCAGATAAAGCACTTAAAAAAATTTCACTGGATTCTTTGTCCCTGACTCGAGATATATCTCGTAAATTAAATTCTCCACCCAGAACTATAACGTGGTGGGAAAATCTACTCGAAATATTTTCCCAATTATCCTTCAGGTGCTCAGCCACAACAGCTGCTGAGCCAGGGGGCGTATAGAGACATCCAATTACAATGTCTGAGCCTGCTTTAACCATGACCTTCACCCAAATTATTTCACGGTTTGGATCTCCGTTAATTTCCTTCGATACTATTGCACTTCTTATCGCTTTAAACACGCCTCCCCCTTCACTGTCCAGCCTGTCTCTGCGGTATACATTCCAATCTGAGTTTAGAAGTTCATTACTGTTTACATTTGGTTTCAGCCAACTTTCTGTTCCTAGTACTATGTGGGCATTCAAAAATGGTTCAAATGGCTCTGAGCACTATGGGACTTAACTTCTGAGGTCATCAGTCCCCTAGAACTTAGAACTACTTAAACCTAACTAACCTAAGGACATCACACACATCCATGCCCGAGGCAGGATTCGAACCTGCGACCGTAGCGGTGGCGCGGTTCCAGACTGTAGCGCCTAGAACCGCTCGGCCACTTCGGCCGGCATGTGGGCATTGTGACCGTTTATTAATGAGAGCAGTTCTGGGACCTTCCTATAGACGCTCCTGCAGTTTACTATTAGCAGATTAATATTGTTATTCCCTGTTGTATTTTGCCTACTCCTACCTTGCCGCGTCTCAGGAGGCGTCTTGACGGGCCTAAGGAGGGAATTCTCTAACCTAAAAAACCCACATGTGCACTCCACACGTACTCCGTTACCCTTGTAGCCGCTTCGTGCGTGTAGTGCACGCCTCACCTATTCAAGGGGACCCTACATTTCTCCACCCGATAGCGGAGGTCGAGAAATTTGCACTCCAGATCTCCGCAGAATCGTCTGAGCATCTAGTTTAAGCCTTCCACTCGGCTCCAAACGCCCGCATCTCGTGGTCGTGCGGTAGCGTTCTCGCTTCCCACGCCCGGGTTCCCGGGTTCGATTCCCGGCGGGGTCAGGGATTTTCTCTGCCTCGTGATGGCTGGGTGTTGTGTGCTGTCCTTAGGTTAGTTAGGTTTAAGTAGTTCTAAGTTCTAGGGGACTTATGACCACAGCAGTTGAGTCCCATAGTGCTCAGAGCCATTTGAACCATTTTTTTTTCGGCTCCAAACCAGAGGACCGCGATCGGTTCTGGGAACGACACTACATATTGTTAGCTCAGATTCCACCCCGCGAGCGAGGCTTTCCGCCTTCACCAACTCCGCCAACCGTCTGTATGAACTGAGGATGACCTCTGAACCTAGACGGCAGGAGTCATTGGTGCCGACATGAGCAACCGCGCCCGGTACCCGCGAAAATGTCTCGACAGCAGGGACCGTGGGTGAAGCATGTAACACCTGGGGTGTACCATGCGACGCACCAGACTCTCCACTGCCGCTACATTCCGAGGCAGCAGCCTGAAGACGGCTGACCGCGGCCATCAACACGTTCAGCTGTTCACGAACAGTGGCCAGCTCCTCCTGCGTCCGTACACAGCAGTCACACATCCTATCCATGCTAAAAAATCAATTTACTGTAGATAGTTAATCAACTTTTAAGTAGACTGCTAATTCACTAAAGGCGGCTGATAGTTGACTAAACTGTGGTTACTAGACACTTCTTGCAGAAAACAATGAAAATAGCACTACCTGTCTCTGGACTGTATTGAAAACAAACACAAGCACTACTGGCACTATGGCTGACTAAATGGACTCTGACTCTATTCAAAACAAACACAAAATCTATGGAACACTATTACTAGCTCTCGAAAATTAAAGCTTCCTAAAAGGAAAAACACACGTAAGAGGAAGTGACAAGTAAGAAAAATGCAGTTAATACTTGAAGTAACGTAGCTCGCTGCACAGCAGACGTGAAGCAGACGGCAGTTACGACGACACTGACAGTTCATCACTTTCTGCACTGCCTTGAATGACCGTTGTCAATGAGTATTGTGGCGACACAGGAAGAGGTCTCATTCTTCCAATGTTTTAGGCAGGTGCAGTTGTGTTACTCTGGCTTCACGGTCGTCGGATATAACTCCAGTTTATGGCTGGTAGTTGATTTAAACAACTCTTATTGCATAATAGTACATAACCCACATCCTCCATCCTCAGGTATTTCATAGGACAGTAGAGTCGTGTCATATTTCAACATGACAATGCCTGTCTACACATGGCACGTCTCTCTATGGCCTGTCTGCTTGATATTGAGGTACTCTCATGGCTAGAAAGGTCCCAGATGTGCCCCCGATAGAATATATGTGATGGAAAATAAGTGGGCCCAGCTGTGGCGCCAACTCCGTTGCATCAAGATCATACATGGTGCAAGTCGTATTGCCAAGTTCTTTATAAATCTGATTCTGTTTTGTAATCATAGAAATAACGTCACACAGCCTCCTTAAGTTTCATCGCATTTGCTCCTCCAGTAGTATCTGAATGAGAGATCTGGCTCAAAGAGCACATTGATTAAAAATTCCGGGATATAAACAAAGATTTTAATTTCGTTGTATCCCACAAACAACAATTTATCTGTACCCGCTAAACGAAATTTTCATTTAACAAAAAAATAAATTGTGTATTTAAAATTTAATATTCTAAAAACTAAATTTAAAAGAAAGAAATAAAAATTCTACAATTTATTCAAATTCAATAACATGAATCGATCGATTTTTATTTATTTTATTTTTTTTTACCTTGATGTACAAAATTCAATCCAACAATATTCTCTAATTTCTCATTTCTAATTCTTAAACTCCTCGCCTGCTCCGAGCCACGTCCCTGTTGAACGAAACGGCCTGGCACTTCAGGCACACCAAGGGAGAGATGGCACAAGGGTGGATCGACGCATCGCGAGCGAACCGAAAGGTCAGTCTAACAGAACAGTCGTCATACTGCGTCTCGTTTTCGTGACCCATATCGATAGCAGCGCCCCAAGCGGCCAGCGAGCGATACTCTGAATACGGTCTCACATCAGTACGAATACTAACGTTTATACTTATCTGCAGCACAGTTTTTACAATAGGGCGTCTATTTAGTGCATTGGTTCCCAACCTTTTTGACACCAATACCCCCTGAGAGCAATCACATATCTGCTAGTACCCATCAACATTAGCAACTAACTAAATTTTAGGACGAAATAATCATCTTTGGATTGAATCTCTTTTATCTGCGTTCGCTTTAACAATACATTTGTGTTTGGATGGTGTTCACCTTTACCAAACCACAGTTTTGTTTTTTATACCAAACATGTTTCACTGCTGTTGCAGCATCATCAGTGAGCTTTTATTTTATGGATTTTACCACATGGTGTGGTTTTGATGAAGTGTTATATTTTTACAGTGACCGATTTCTTTCACAGTTTGTTATGTTTTTTCCGTATCTTCTTCACTGTAACGTTCTATATATTGAGCTGTCACTGTCACTGTTCCACTGTTTACCAACCATCAGGAAAACCACACCATGTGGTAAAAAGCCATCAAATAAAAGCCCACTGATGATGCTGCAACTGCAGTGAAACATGTTTGGGATAAAAAACATAATTGTGATTTGCTAAAGGCGGACCCCATCCAAAAAACATATGTATTTAGGATGAAATAGAAGTTTCGTTGAACAGTTTTACTTTTAAAATGATAATGGATAAACAGTATTAAGATTTTGTAGGTTTTCTAATAAACCACAAAATAGTGAGTCAATGAGATAACTGATAGAACATTTTTATAGAATCTTGAAGCAACTGTCAGAGTATCACGAGTGTTACTTTAAGTCCTCAGAAAAGAAAGCTCACTGTTCGCATTGAGGGCAGTTAATTGTTACAGGACATGTTTTCTCTGCACCAGTCCTCTCTCTAGCAGCATCGCCATTTAAAATCAACTATGCGTGTGTACCATACATAGTTGGTAAATCACTTCATTACCAGACTCTTTACTTCGGAAATGGAAGCGATTAGAAGACTTCAGGCTGACAATGCTTAGTAATAATAATAACAATAATAATAATAATAATAATAATAAATAATAATAATAATAATAATAATAATAATAAGAGTGTAGGGCTTACAGCAATATAATGGCCATCACACAGTCATTGCTCTGTAGTCAATTAGTTCGTTTAGCTGCTGCCAAGTGAATAATGAAGCCGTTTATAATTTATTGCAGAACTACCGACGACAGCCGGCCGGAGTGACCTAGCGGTTCTAGACGCTACAGTCTGGAACCACGCGACCGCTAAGGTCGCAGGTTCGAATCCTGCCTCGGGCATGGATGTGTGTGATGTCCTTAGGTTAGTGAGGTTTAAGTAGTTCAAAGTTCTAGGGGACTGATGACGTCAGCAGTTAAGTTCCATAGTGCTCAGAGCCAACTACCGACGACTCAGGGAAGGTTTTTCATGAGCTGTGTAAGCATATTTTATGTATATATCTCAATTTCACTGTCGTAGTTGCATAGTATGAAGCACAAAATATGTGTGTAGCAGTCTAGTGGATGGACTAGGTGAGGACAATGACGTTCATAAATTCGTTTCAGAAGCTGTAGCCTTCACCATGTTGTGTCAAGGGCCAATGCTAGTAGCTGAAAAACAACGTAATCACCGGTGACTTAGGTAATCAGTTTTTGTTGCTGTTGTTGTTGCAGCATGGTGTAAGGCATCCCAGATGTGCTCAATAACGTTCATGTCTGGGGAGTTTGGTGGCCAGCAGAAGTGTTTAAACTCAGAAGAGTGGCCCTGGAGCCACTCTGTAGCAATTCTGAACGTATGGAGTGTCACATTGTCCTTCCGGAATTCCTCAAGTCAGTCGGAATGCACAATGGACATGAATGGGCTCAGGTGATCAGACAGGATGCTTACGTGTGTGTCACTTGTCAGTAATATCTAGAGCTATCACTCCAAAAGCACACGCCCCACACCATTACAGAGCCTCCACCAGCTTGAACAGTCCCCTGCTGACATGCAGGGTGCATGGATTCATGAGGCTGTCTCCATACCCGTACATCTCCATCTGGTCGATACAATTTGAAACGAGACTCGTCCGACCAGGCAACCTGTTTCCAGTCATGTCAGTGTTGATGGGGCCAGACGAGGGGTAAAGCTTGTGTCGTGCATTCATCAAGGGTACACGAGTGGGTTTTCGACTGCGAAAGCCCATATCGATGATGTTTCGTTGAATGGTTCGCATGCTGACACTTACTGATGGCTCAGCACTGAAATCTGCAGCAATTTAATTCTGAAATTGCTGATAAAGACTGTTGCGCTTTCGGTACGAAACAGAACTCGCAAATGACGACAGGCATTGAAATGGTGCATCTGTAAGAACACCGATGCGCGAGACATACAGCTACCACCATCATATATTAGCGAAAGATCTTGCTGAGAATCCGAGAAAATTCTGGTCCTATGTAACATCTCGCAACTGGGCTATGACTTCTATCCAGGAACTTAGTGACCAGTCTAGTTTCGCAACATAAGTCAACAAAGGGAAAGCCGAAGTTTTAAACCTAGCTTTTAAGAAATCATTCACGTAGGAGGATCGTACAAACATATCATCGTCTGTCCGCTCCACAAGCTCCCGTATAGAGGACAGGGTAAAAGGCTTTACTGGAGTACAGAAGCAACCGAAAGGGTTGAAAACAGAAGTCACAAGGTCTGAATAGAATTCCATTCTACGGCATTTGCCCGTTACTTAACTTGCACTCGAATTTCCCGCCCATTACAAAGTGCAAAGCGATTGGAAAGAAACGGAGATCACTCCTTTATATATGAAGGGTAAGAGAACGGACCAATAAAATTACAGACCAAAATCCTTAATATCGGTTTTCTGCAGAATTGCTGAACGTATTCTGAGTCGAATATGATAAATTTACTTGAAACGGAGCGTCTTCTGTTCCCAAATCTGCTCGAATTTAGAAAGCATCGCAAGTGCAAAGCTCACTTTGCCCTTTTCTCACGTGATATACTGCAAACCATGGATGAGGGGCGACAGACAGATTCCATATTCCTAGATTTCTGGAGACTGTTTGACGCAATGTCCCAAAGTAAACCATTAACGAAGGTACGAAGACACGGAGAATGCGAGAATGGCGCGAAGACTTCTTAGATAACAGAACTCAGTATGTTGTCCTCGATGGCGAGTGCTCATCACAGACAATGGCACCGTTTGGAGTGCTCGAGGGAAGCGTGACAGGACCGCTGTTGTTATCTATATACATAATTGATGTGGCGGACAGGGTGGGCAGCAATCTCCGGTTGTTTGCTGATGATGCTGTGGTGTACGGTAAGCTGTCGTCGTTTAGTGACTATATGAAGGTACAAGACGACTTAGACAAAATTTCTAGTTGGTACCATGAATGGCAGCTTGCTCTAAATATAGAAAAATGTAAGGAAATCCAGACGACTAGGAAAACAATCCCGTAATGTTCGAATACAGCATTAGTAGTGGACTGCCTCACATAGTCGCGTCGATTGAATATCTAAAAGTAACATTGGAAACCTGAAATGGAACGAGAACGGAAGGACAATAACAGGGAAGGCTAACGATCGAAATAGGTTTGTTGGGAGGATTTTAGTAAAGAGTGGTTCATTTGTAAAGGGGACCACGTAAAGAGGACCACGTACAGAACACTAGTACCACCCATTCTTCAATACTGCTCAAGTATTTGGAATTCGCAACAGGTCGGATTAGAGGAATACATCGAAGCATTTTCGAGGTGAGCCGCCAGATTTACTACTGGTAAGTTCGATTAACTGAAGTGCATCTTGAACTCAAATGGGAACGCGACTGAGAAAATTTAGGGAAATGGATTTTCTAACTGACTGCAGACCGATTCTACTGCCGCCAACGTACATTTCCCGTAAAGTCTATAAAGACAAGATGAAGGAGGGCTTGTACACACGCATATGAGAGAGTGCCTTTTATCCTTAGCACTATTTGCGAGTTGAATGGGAAAGGAAATGGCAAGTAGAGGTATACAAGGTACCCTCCGCCACTCACGATATCGCTACTTGTAAAGAATATACTGCATGCAGGTGTTCGTAGTAGGCCTAACAGAGACCCAGGGCTGTACGCGAGAGCAGTACGGTGCAACTAGAGCCGAACCTCAACACCCAAGGTAAAAGTCTCCCTCCAGCTCCAAATTGTTCCAATCAGTCCACACCATTTTAAGCGTCAGGTTTGGTGGGAGGAGTGAACCATACTTGCTCCGGACACTGCGAGAGGGCTGTACAAGCAATGATCACACGCACGGCACAGCGGACACACCAGGAACCGCGGTGTTGGCCGTCGAATGGCGCTAGCTGCGCAGCATTTGTGCACCGCCGCCGTCAGTGTCAACCAGTTTGCCGTGGCATACGGAGCTCCATCGCAGTCTTTAACACTGGTAGCATGCCGCGACAGCGTGGACGTGAACCGTATGTGCAGTTGACGGACTTTGAGCGAGGGCGTATAGTGGGCATGCGGGAGGCCGGGTGGACGTACCGCCGAATTGCTCAACACGTGGGGCGTGAGGTCTCCACAGTACATCGATGTTGTCGCCAGTGGTCGGCGGAAGGTGCACGTGCCCGTCGACCTGGGACCGGACCGCAGCGACGCACGGACGCACGCCAAGACCGTAGGATCCTACGCAGTGCCGTAGGGGACCGCACCGCCACTTCCCAGCAAATTAGGGACACTGTTGCTCCTGGGGTATCGGCGAAGACCATTCGCAACCGTCTCCATGAAGCTGGGCTACGGTCCCGCACACCGTTAGGCCGTCTTCCGCTCACGCCCCAACATCGTGCAGCCCGCCTCCAGTGGTGTCGCGACAGGCGTGAATGGAGGGACGAATGGAGACGTGTCTGCCTTGGTGCCAATGATGGTCGTATGCGTGTTTGGCGCCGTGCAGGTGAGCGCCACAATCAGGACTGCATACGACCGAGGCACACAGGGCCAACACCCGGCATCATGGTGTGGGGAGCGATCTCCTACACTGGCCGTACACCACTGGTGATCGTCGAGGGGACACTGAATAGTGCACGGTACATCCAAACCGTCATCGAACCCATCGTTCTACCATTCCTAGACCGGCAAGGGAACTTGCTGTTCCAACAGGACAATGCACGTCCGCATGTATCCCGTGCCACCCAACGTGCTCTAGAAGGTGTAAGTCAACTACCCTGGCCAGCAAGATCTCCGGATCTGTCCCCCATTGAGCATGTTTGGGACTGGATGAAGCGTCGTCTCACGCGGTCTGCACGTCCAGCACGAACGCTGGTCCAACTGAGGCGCCAGGTGGAAATGGCATGGCAAGCCGTTCCACAGGACTACATCCAGCATCTCTACGATCGTCTCCATGGGAGAATAGCAGCCTGCATTGCTGCGAAAGGTGGATATACACTGTACTAGCGCCGACATTGTGCATGCTCTGTTGCCTGTGTCTATGTGCCTGTGGTTCTGTCAGTGTGATCATGTGATGTATCTGACCCCAGGAATGTGTCAATAAAGTTTCCCCTTCCTGGGACAATGAATTCACGGTGTTCTTATTTCAATTTCCAGGAGTGTATGTCATTATCACTAAGGAAACTAATTTTTCTATACAGGATAGTGTTTTATAAAAGCAAATTGCGATTTTAGTGGCCGGTGGTACGTTAGTGATAAGCCCTTGAAGGAACGACAACCTCACCACCTTCTCAAGGGGCGCTACTTTTTAAGGGAAAAGAGGCTTCCACAGGCCTAGGCCATATAAACCTGTGGTACGGAGAAACCCACTCTGAACCTTCTCTGGACAATGCCGCATCAAGAATGAATATCTATCCAACATTTTTAATGTTTAATTTTAAATTATAAAAATATTATCTGTATAATAATTATGATATACAATTATATCATTTTTAATCATATTACCCTTAAAATTACAAATTTTGGTGGTTTTTCTTTAGAAAATGGGCATATTTGGCTGGATGTTGTAACTATATTTTATTAAAATTTTCGAACTACATAAACTGAGTTCAGTAGTAATATTGAATAAAAATGTAGGGACAACCTTCACTGCCCTCCAAACATCGGGAATGATTCCTACTGCTAAGCTAACCCTGAATAACCTGTTTCAGGAGAGCTAGAAAATTTCCATCTGTGCCAGGTGACTTGAACGGTTGAAAATTGGATTTTATTAAAGTCCATACACTCCTTGGCCGATTCCCAGTCCTCTCATCGAGTGCCTGAGAACCATTGTCTCTCTGGGATCACATTCTGGTCTGTGTTGTCCGGCAGAGCATATTGAGGAAAGTGAGTTTTGAGGAGCAGTTTCAGTAAGTATCATGTTCTGTCTTTGTATATTCCCCATCCTCCTTCCTCATCGTACCTCCTGGGTTGATTAGTACTCTAGCGAGGATTCTGTGAAGTCTAGCTTGGGCAGCTGTGCTTTCCACATCTTCACAGAATGCCTTCGAGGATGTCTTCTTTGCTTGTCTGATTTCAAGGTTGAAGTTGACAAGGGCCTCACGATATGTAGCCCATTGTCCTTTACGTCTCGCAATGTTAAACAGCATTCGTACCTGTTTTCTTTGAATTTCCAAGTTATTATTCCACCAAGGCACACTCCTATTTGTGCACTTCTTAGTGACTGTGCAGTTGTCCTGATATGAGGTCACTATGGCAGAGGTAACAGCCTCTGCTACTTCCTCAAACTCTACTGGATTCCTTATCGAGATTTTAATTTCCGATAAGCCTAAGTCAAGGTCCCTCATATATGTCTCCCAGTCTGTTTTCCTGGTATTACTGTAGGTCATGACACTATGAGGGAAAGTAATTCCTGGGGAGCTGCAGGACGTACTGTTGTAATTGATCTGAGGTGTTTGCCAATCTTCTTTCACCCGCACTCGATCGCATTCTTCTTCTCATTCAGCCCCTGCTGCCAGTACGCTGATTGGAGGGGGGGGGGGGGGGGGATGCAGTTAACTTGAACAATAAACAATGAATGTATAGACTGAAACTTCCTGGCAGACAAGACTAGTAAGCTCATGTCATCACCAACTTATCAAGCTTCAACTCCTTTCTTCGCTTCATCATCAATCGCTATTGAAACTTAATAAGTTAGCATCACCCGATGCTTGATGAATTGTGAGCCACCTCTTTGCATGTGCACTGCAAGGAGAGAAATAAGGCCGATTTTGTTCTTAGCGTTAGCTAGAAATTCGCTTTAATTGATATTTACATGGACTGAGTCTTCTACTTTCACTTCAGTGTTAGTGGTAGAACGTGATCTGGGTACGTGTTCTTCATCTCTTGTATTTCCTTGCTTGTATCCATCAAAAACAACAGTTGTTTGCCCATAACGAGTTTCTGTGTATAGCTCTCAAATCTATCAGAAGACAGCTGGGCGTTGCCAAACAACAGGATAAAGGAGGTGACTCCATCAATGATGTAGAACACTTTCTCTGAATCTGGGATGATCGATGATTCATTTCAGTCTGGAACCAATACAGTCCCCATTGAAGATTTCCTTCCCTTCCTCATTCATCGAACAAGGATGAAGGTTGAGCACATAATTCAACTTCAAATATTTCTTCAAGCCTCTCATCAGTCGTTACTGTGCACACCCTCCGATGTAAGAGAGTGTTAGGGTTCACACATGCAGTGTTGTCGTTAATTGTCATGGACGTGGTTACAGAGGCTAGAAACTTAACAGCTGACGTTCTTTTCAAGTGTATCTCATTGAATGTTTTGTTCTCAATCTGTTTCAAGGCTAGTGTTCCAGTTTCAAACGCTTCATCACAGTTTACGTTTTCATCTGCTTCAATCCTTGCTGATAAGGAAGTGTGTTCGTGTGTTTCAGAAAACAGATTGTGTTCCTCAAACCAAGAAATAAAAGTTTGCAAGTCCTTGCAGCTTCTTTTCTGCCTTGCCTCTCGTATCTCCACGTGCTGCTCTGAAGAGACGCTGCACACACCTGCGTATTCTTCCATTGCTTCACGCACCTGAGGACAAACTGGCATGGAGTTGATTCAAGTTGCAATAGTTGCCGCTGTTATTCCTCTGCCTCCAATCAATACACCAATGCTACTCAAGGATGTCATCGAAACCTGTTCAACGGTAATGTCACCCCAGACTCCAGACCAAAGCTTTTCAGAACGTCGGATGGTCAAATAACCACAATTAACGAACAAATCGTTTCTGGGCTCATTGAGTTGAGAAGTTCCAGCGAATCTTGTAGGTAAACTTGTGCAGATTTAGCGTAGTTTAACTGACCAAACGCAGTGAAGGTGGAGGAGAAAATCCGCACTCCTCTCGGCTCTAATATATGTTCGAACAAGTTCAACCATTTCCGTGAAGCGAATCCACAGTCTTTGTGTTCGTTCTGATTCTTCTGAACGTTGAAGTTGTTTTTCCAAAATTTCTACAAAACTGCTCACTGCAGCTGCCTTCGTAAATTCTTCAGAAGATGTATTACTATGTTTGAAAGTTGAATAGACAAAATTAAGCTAATCTTTAACCACACGAAAGAGAGCTTCAATAGTTTTCAAAAATATAGCAATTAGTGCCTCTTCGACTAGGAAGAGAGCACGAATAAACTTCGTGTCCGCTTTCACGTTCATCATTTGTTGAACACTGTTTTTGGTATAGACAGGACCGTACAACTCCTCCAAATCATTTCCTGCCATGATGAATCCAATCGCTGACAGAAAGGACATTAACAAGTGAGAAACTCCTAGTCGAATGAAAAGTGACTTCAAAAGGCTGTCATCATGTGCTGTACCTACTATTTCACGAGCTTTAGCGTACAAAGGCTGATCAAAAGTCACCATTGTTATTCTTTGTCCATTGCTGGTCCCTTTTGTAGTAGGTTGAAGAACAGCCGTATAAATGGTTGACGGATGTGAAGGAGCCAAGTTGATGAACGGAAGAGGGAGTGCAGCGGAAGTTTGGAACTCTCTCGTCGCATATAGCATTTCCATGCAGCCACTACAATCAGGTTTACATTCTTCTGGACCTTCCAACCAGGTACCATTCAACCAAAACAAATTAAGTGTTCTGCCATGTTCACATGACAGCGATTTTATTTTCAGGCAAGCCATTTTTGTAGAAATTATTTTACAATCGCCAGATGTACTTGGGGCTCTGTAAGTTTGCAATCAAACAGGCCTCGTTTTTAAACAGTATGAGCAGTAACATACTTTCGAGGTACATTGTCCTCTACCTAAACAGCGGTTTTAGGTGTTATGCAAGCAGTTCCATCCATGACATGAAACGTGTCATGGCTCCCCATAGTGCGGACATTGTAGTCTCCATTGTCGAAAACAAACTGCACGTATCTGTTCTCAATGTTTATATGTAGGTGTATTAGAGTAACTGTACCTAATTATCTGATTTCATAGCGGACATGAACATAAAGATTACTTATCGATAATGCAGTGTCTGCAAATGCTTTTTTTCTCACAAAAGCCAGTGATCATTACTCAGATTTTAGATGCTTTTGTTTCAGCTCTTATTCTAACCACACAAACGATGAACTACTAAAGTTAGTTTGTTATTGATTATATGTGACAGAATGACTTCAGTGAAATTTTTATTCTTAGTTTGGGGTATCAAAATACATGAAATTGCTTTTCTTCGAAGGTGTAGAAAGACCGGTTCCATAATTACAGAACTGATACCGAAAGTTAAATTTCCTGCCTCTGGTATGAATTTTTTTTTTTTTCCAAGCATGTTCCCTGCATTCGTATTTCTGATTTCCCCACACATTCTCAGTCAGAATTAGAATGGATGGTAGTAGCTACACATATATGTCATATTTATAAACTTATTTGAAATATTCATTGTATTTAATTATAATAATTTCATAGAAAGGAAATACTTAGTATGTACTGCACAGTAGTGCCAATTTGCCAGAGTACTGCATTTCTCTTCATTCTCGGATAAGAAATGTCGTTAGGGTAAAGTAAAGACGTCACTGAAATTGCGAGGCGCGTTGTGTTTTAGGAAGGCGATAGGCGCAGAGCAAACCAGTCGGTCGATATCTGTATCGTCCTTGTGGCAGGTCTGGCACAACGACGTTGCTGCGAGATGCGTGTTGTGCTGGCGTTACGGTGTCGGGTACTTGAAGTCCACACGATAAGGCCATGTAGTCCGCGCCGACGTCGATAAATTGGGGACTGTATTCAAATCACAGTCAACTGTAGGAGATTTGCTTTCGACCGCGATCCGTCGCTGCCGGAACATGAGTGTACAATGCGCATTCCGATAGAGAGAGAGAGAGAGAGAGAGAAGACAGAGAGAGAGAGAGAGAGAAAGAGAGAGAGCCTGAACCATATTGTGAGGTGCAGCTGTTGTGCGACGATGTAGAATTCCGTAGGAGTAGCAAGTGGCGGAGGAGACCGTTTAAGAGTTGACGGAAGCGGCTTATACAGTCGAAGGTGGCGATTGGGAGACGCCAATGAGTGCAGCTCCCGGCAGATTCGCGACGTGGTCTGCAGCTGCTGGCTGGCGAACCTCGGTGGAGTCCTGGCCGCTCGCAGCCTACTGTGTCTGTTGGCAGCGGCAAGTGACAAGCGGCGCCGCTAAGGGGCTGGGCACCGGCGGTGGTAAAAAGACATGTTACTACATGATGCAGCACTTCTATATTCTACAAATAGTTGTCTTTAGAAACAGCTACTAATTTCAGAAAAATGCCCTGAAGTCACAATCCTTGTGTCGTGAAGAGCTTGTTCCAGCCACTGTTCTCAGTGGATAATGCTTTGACCAGTAAGTAGTCATATGCAACGCCCCAGTAGACTGGAGTTCGCTAACAGTACACACGCTGTTTGACTCTTTGTGCAATGCTCTTCGCGAGACGCTACAGAGGCGCGCCACAAAGAGAACTTCACTCACACGATTCAGAGTATAGGCTTTATAGGATTTGCAGTTGGCAAATTGCTTACCTCCTTTTCATTGTTTTAAAGGAAACTAATGGAGACTTTGGACTGGGAATTTGAGGATCTCCTTTTAAAGCACTAAATGTTCTTGTGGCTGCATCGAAATCTGATGAAACTACCGTCCGACCAAATCGATACATTTGACAGAGGTTTCTTCCGCAGGGTGGGAAAATATTGTATTATAGTTAGATTCCTGGGGTGATAAGTATGAAAGAACAATTTTGAGTTCTGCACGTGAGCATATGGAACTTGTTCATGTGGAGATACCAGTACCTTGATGCGTCGGGTAAAGCTGTTGGACTCGGATGGCTTTCGAAGTTTGAACAACTTTGTGAGAACATTTTCATACTGTATCTAATACTGCTGAATGACTATGCATTTTCATACTGTATCTAATACTGCTGAATGACTATGATGTACATCTCCACTTGAGAAGCAATATTATCAAGCTCAATCACTACCACATAATCAGTTTCATTCACCAAGGATCGCCAATGTACTGAAATATGCGTGGTACATATCATTATACCTACAAGATCGACTACCACAATTTGACACTCCTGCTTAATTTTGTATAATATTCGCTGCTTGTTGAGTGTATCAGGTGAAGAAATTTCATTCATTATACGTTTCTCGCGTAACGATACGTTATGTTTTATACATTTCTTTACAGATTGTCATTATTGTAATGGTTTTTTAATATAACATTTTATTTTCAAGTAACAAAATAAATGTTTGTGAAATTGTCGACTAAAAACAAAGAAATAAATGAACTTAAAATATAAAATTAGAATTTGAAACACAAAACATAGCTAATAAAAAGAAATAAACAGAATGATAATGGACGTTGTCGTTTTTCAAGTAGGTGTCGAAAATATTTCGACAGTGCATTATTTACAACTTATTTTCAAAAATGGCATTTCTGGGACGAGCTTCATTACATGTCGATGGATGTCGTGTGAGAGCTTCTGTACTTTATGTTGTAACGAAAGCCTTCATTTTGCAGTATTAACAAGGCATTCTTGTGGTAAGGTAATTTACAAAACTTCAAATTTTAACAAAAATTGATTATACCGGCTTGAAGAATGTTAATTACATTTCAACAATTATATGAACACATTTCTTTTATATTTTGTGGTTTTGAAGATATTCCCTCTAATCCTAAAATGACTCTTTAACTTTTGGGTTTGTTTATACCCCTTAAAAGTGAAAATGACCCAAAACGAGACAATAACTATACCATTATTTGCACTCTATGTATCCACCAAGTTTCATCAAAAATCTTAGAATGTTCCCTTGTGAGTATTTCTGCTGTTGATGAGAGTAAACTATGTTCTTACTATGTTAAACCTCGTCTGATATCAAAGTCATTCCAACAGTACAGAAAACCCCCTCAGACCAATTAATTTCCACAAACTTGTCAAGTATCACAACACTGTTTTCACATTTAACACATCTGGAAAAGACATTCTAGTTATGCAAAAATTACAGTCTTTATGTCGAGTATAATAATGCTTAAGTCAAATATTACTCTGTTATTAACCACACATATTCATCATACTGGTACCTAAAATGACAGTAAACTCTAGAGTCTACTCTTTCCATGCCTAATCACAAGTGCTATAAGAAAAATAGCACAGTAAACCTTATAAATTAGGTGTAAAAGATGTAAACTATAATATCACGATACAGTTCTAGGCATGCAGTGAAAGAAATTAGGCATTCTCGGCGTACTCTTGGTGTAACAGACTATTTTTCAGCACCATTTTAGGAGAGGCAAAGATAACGTGTCTTAGGAAGCATAAATCGATGGCAGTTATTGCACATGACTGGATATAGTCGGGGCTAGTTAGGAAACAAACGTTTGAAATCGGAATTATGGCTCCATAAAATCTTTGTAAGAGGGACTAAGGCTCTCCAGATGTGGAAGTATTTAATTTTAATCCAGTGTTCTTGCAAAGTGTACGAAGTCACTTTAGTCAGCTGTAGTGCCAGTAGTCTTAGTGTCGTCGTAACTGCCGTCTGCTCCACCTCTGCTGTGCAACAAGCTACGTAAATTTAAGTAATAACTGTGTTTTTCTTACGTGTCACTTCTTTTTCCGTGTGTTTATGCTTGTAGGAAGCTTTAATTTTCGTGTACTAGTAATAGTGTTCCATAGATCCAGAGACAGTTAGTGCGTATTTTCATTGTTTCCAACAAGAGGTGTCTAGTAACCACAGTTTAGTTAGCTATCAGCCGCCTTTAGTGAATTAGCAGTCTAGTTAAAAGTTGATTAACTCTCTGCAGTAAGTTGTTGATTTCTTCGGATGGATAGGATGTTTGACTGCTGTGTACAAACGCAGGAGGAGCTGGCCACTGTTCGCCAACATCTAAACGTTCTGATGGCCACGGCCAGCTGTCTTTAGGCTGCTATCTCGGAATGTAGCGGCAGTGGGGAATCTGGTGCGTCGCATGGTACACCCCAGGTGTTACATGCTTCACCCACGGTCCCTGCTGTCAAGACATCTTCACGTGTACCGGGCGCGGTTGCTCATGTTGGCACCAATGACTCCTGCCGTCTAGGTTCAGAGGTCATCCTCAGTTCATACAGGCGGTTGGCGGAGTTGGTGAAGGCGGAAAGCCTCGCTCGCGGGGTGGAATCTGAGCTAACAATTTGTAGTGTCGTTCCCAGAACCGATCGCGGTCCTCTGGTTTGGAGCTGAGTGGAAGGCTTAAACTAGAGGCTCAGACGATTCTGCGGAGATCTGGGGTGCAAATTTCTCGACCTCCGCTATCGGGTGGAGAAATGTAGGGTCCCCCTGAATAGGTCAGGCGTGCACTACACGCACAAAGCGGCTACAAGGGTAGCGGAGTACGTGTGGAGTGTACATGTGGGTTTTTAAGTTAGAGAATTCCCTCCTTAGGCCCGACAAGACACCTCCTGAGACGCGACAAGGTAGCAGTAGGTAAAAAGCAACAGGGAATGACAATATTAATGTGGTAATAGTAAACTGCAGGAGCGTCTATAGAAACGTCCCAGAACTGCTCTCATTAATAAACGGTCACAATGCCCACATAGTACTAGGGACGGAAAGTTGGCTGAAACCAGATGTAAACAGTAATGAAATTCTAAACTCAGATTGGAATGTATACCACAGAGACAGGCTGGACAGTGAAGGAGGAGGCGTGTTTATAGCGATAAAAAGTGCAATAGTATCGAAGGGAGGCGTGTTTATAGCGATAAAAAGTGCAATAGTATCGAAGGAAATTGATGGAGATCCGAAATGTGAAATAATTTGGATGAAGGTCACGGTTAAAGCAGGCTCAAACATGGTAACTGGATGTCTCTATAGGCCCCCTGGCTCAGCAGCTGTTGTGGCAGAGCGCCTGAAGGAAAGTTTGAAAAATATTTCGAGTAGATTCCCCGACCATGTTATAGTTCTGGGTGGACATTTTAATTTGGGAGACTCAAACGTCTATATCTCGTGGCAGGGACAAAGAATCCAGTGAAATTCTTTTAAGAGCATTATCTGAAAACTACCTTGAGCAGTTAAACAGAGAACCGACTCGTGGCGATAACATATTAGACCTTCTGGTGACAAACAGACCCGAACTATTTGAAACAGTTAACGCAGAACAGGGAATCAGCGATCATAAAGCGGTTAATGCATCGATGATTTCAGCCGTAAATAGAAATATTAGAAAAGGTAGGAAGATTTTTCTGTTTAGCGAAAGTGACAAAAAGCAGATTTCAGAGTACTTGACAGCTCAACACAAAAGTTTTATCTCAAGTACAGATAGTGTTGAGGATCGGTGGACAAAGTTCAAAACCATCGTACAATATGCATTAGATGAGTATGTGCCAAGAAAGATGGTAAGAGATGGAAAAGAGCCACCATGTTACAATAGCAGAGTTAGAAAACTGCTGCGAAAGCAAAGGGAACTTCACAGCAAACATAACCACAGCCAAAGCGAAGCAGAAAACAAAAATTACACGAAGCGAAATGTAGTGTGAGGAGGGCTATGCGAGAGGCGTTCAATGCATTCGAAAGTAGAGTCCTATGTACTGACTTGGCGGAAAATCCTAAGAAATTCTGGTCTCATGCCAAGCGGTAGGTGGATCAAAACAAAATGTCCAGACACTCTGTGACGAAAATGGTACTGAAACAGAGGATGACATACTAAAGGCCGAAATACTAAATGCCCTTTCCCAAAGGTTTTTCACAGAGGAAGACTACACCGTAGTTCCTTCTCTAGATTGTCGCACAGATGACAAAATGGCAGATATCGAAATAGATGACAGAGGGATAGAAAAACAATTAAAATCTCTCAAAAGAGAAAAGGCCGCTGGACCTGATGGGATAACAGTTCGATTTTACACAGAGTGATCTGGAGTTATGCTTTTACGATGAACAGCTTCCATGTGTGTGTGTGTGTGTGTGTGTGTGTGTGTGTGTGTGTGTGTGTGTGTGTGTGTGCTTTACTACTCGATAAACTATAAATAATTTTATAGATGATTTTGGTTCTGAAATATCAGATCTCTGATTTTCTTTGTCATGTTATATCTCTGTCACCCACCTATGACATGTGTGCATAAACAAAGCAGTTGTTCTCCATTTTAGGTAATATATCACAGTAGAACACCTTATTCCTTTCTTCTTACATCAGTGTTTGTGTGTGCTGTGTGAATGTGTGGTGTTTTCATTACCTGTTTGTGTTGATTATAGGAAATGCTGTCTTTAAATGTGTTTCTTTGAGACATCGCCTCGACTCGGTATAATCTTTTATTATAATCGCAATCTGCAGTATGATCTATTATCTTCATCCTTCCTAAATTGGCGCTATTACTCAATGAGTTGGCTCAATTATACATTCAAAAACGCGTATTTTTGTGCTCAAATAGTACTTATCTTGGTTAGGATAATTTCGATGTTGTAGGCCTAACTTAGAACGTGAACTGTCTGTTACTTTTCATAAACGACATGTATTTTGGCATGGAAATAGTATACTTACGATTCACAATAATGATTTGGCAATCCGTATGACAAATACATGTGGGTGATAACAGTGTGATAATCAATTTAGACGTTGTGATACACGTTGTCAACACTGCACTTCTTGCACTGCTGGCATGTTTTTTGTAGTCATTCCATATGTGAAAAAATATAATGATACATGGAAGCATCCCAGATGTGGAAAATAATTAGTTTTAGGAGTTCACTATAATGTTTGACTGTCTTTGATATCAGAAGAGATTTGGCATGGTGGTGACACTGCTTACTCTTGTCGACAAGTGCAATATAAGTTCTAGCGCCTATGTGTGTCTTGTAAAGATGCATGCATTTCATGTTGTGCTGACAGGATGTGAGACTTGTGGATACGAGGAAGAATACTTCCTCAGTGGTTCAATACTCTCGAAATATCGAAGCATATTTTACATCGTAAACTGGATAAAACTGCATGTGTTCTACTCTCAGACTAGCTGAGGCGTTTCAAGTGCATAGTCATCTGTTTACTCATGCCGCTGCTTTCCTACCCAACTTTCGAAATGTGACAGGAATTTAGATTCGGGAAGTAATTAATTTGTGCGTTAGTTCAGTCTTTGCAAATACGCAAGTGCTGCTTTAAGTAACGTTTGGGGAAAATATGGCAAAAAAAAAAATTCAGAGCATTTCTATACCTCTGAGCACCCTTGGAAGTACTATGCAATACTGCAAGTTACACATTTTACGTAAATTTTAGATAAATATGTAGCTATCTATTATTTATAGTCAATACTCTCATTGCACATTCTGGAATATAAGACCTGTATTTTCATATACTTTGCGCCTTCACGATTTTAAAATTTGTGTGCTTGACAACTTCGTTTTCTTACTGAAACATTTCCTCCTACTGAACAATTCAGTTACCGTAAAAAACGATTAGAGTAAGAAACAAATAGTCCTAAACCAGCGTGCGTAATGCCTAATTTTCCAGGTATACTAAATAAATTATACCGATCCTCACGTCAGTTGCAACGTATAATCTCTGTCTCCAAACATTTATAGCGTGGTCGACGTCCACAGTTCTCACGACCTGGTAGTTTTTTGTTTTTAATTTTTACTTTCTGGCTGGCCACCTCAGCCATAAGTTAAGTGTAATGGAGGAAACCTGTGTTCACCACCTGTCTGCGAATCCTGTAAACACTGTTCTTTATACAATGAGATCTTCACTCAGCAGCGGCGTGTGCGCTGATATGAAACTGAAGCTAGGAGGACAGGTCATGAGTCATGCTTGGGTGGCTCAGATGATAGAGCACCTGCTCACAAAAGACAGAAGTCCCGATTTCGAGTCTCAGTGTGGCACACAGTGTTAATCAGCCAGGAAGTTTCACTGTACTTTATGTTTTAGTATTCCAGTTGCTTGTGTATACGTTGAGGCAGAGACCGGGGACCAGCGCAGCATTCGCCTAAACGAGCGTGAAGAACCGCCTAAAAACCTCACTGAGGCTGGGCAGTGAATCAAACCAACATCTGTAAGTCCAGCGTATGGCATGCATTCGTGTCTGGTCCAGCTCCCTGCCTTGCAAACTAGCTTGCCACACGTGGAAACTGTACGAGCACACCTGTAGTTCTGCTGATGTGGAGTCCACATTACACTCACGTTGATTTAGTGCAAGTACACTGTTTCAATCCGGTGTTCTTACTCAATGTCTGCTGCTACAGTTCGCTATGATTTCTTTTAGGTCAATGATACAAAAATATTAATTCAGTGTCTATCGCTGTTCTTCTTATGATGCAAACACCGCCTATAAACTACTTTAATTTACTTTAGTATTTCAGTTAATGTGACATTTAAAACGTCAACAGCTGTGTGTTGAAAAGATCGGCCTCGGTACTTTTGTAACAGATCTGGCACAGATTCAAGGAATCTAGATACTAAAGATGTTCGTCCTCTGCTGGTGCAAAGTGTTTGATATTTACGAGGAAGTAGTGGTTACATGGATTTTTTTTTAAATTTTATATCAAAATGTATTCACTATATCACGTCATTTCTCTATTTTGTGTTATAGGACTGGTAACTCGACTACGATAATGACATTTCAAGATTTTTTCCTGTTTCCTCTTTTAAAAGATGGATCTCACACTACTAAACTCATTATCTATGAACCACTACAGTTTATAAGAGGAAGTATACTAATATGTATTTGCTTACGTTATTTCATGCTATGCATTATAAATTACGCCCATCACAACAATTACTCTGCGGAATTCAGGATGAGGCTGGCAACAGATAATTTAACCGTTTAACTGAAAGGTTTTTACCACCTTTACGGAGACTAAAGTTTTCTCCTTCAAATAAAACAGTTTCAGTTGAAAATTTGAATGTGACAGAAGGATTAACTCATTGATGTAACACCACGTTATATTTCTAGTGTACTGTGCCTAGTGTATACGAATTTCTGTTTATATTATTGTCCTACTCACCACTGCTTGCGTAGCTGAAACGTTCACAATACGTTACCTCTGCAGCTTCTTCGCTGACGGCATCTTCGTGCAGCCCTTCCACCCACCTGCAGCGCTCCCGGGCGCTCCCAAAATGCCTCAGCACCCATGCCGACACCAGCTCTTGCTTCTCCTTCGTGTACGATTCCTGCAACAGAAAAAGACAGTCATATTAATTCAGAATTACTTTCCCCGTTAATAAAACGTATACCTATCCCAACAAAGACCTTTCCCGTTCTTCTGTTATTTATCTCGTCTACACTTCCGTCCTGCAACAGATAAAGACGCTGCAGTCAGTATAGGGTTAACGAAATGCTAGATCCGTTTAAATAGAAATTTCTCTCTATGCTGAGTATTAGATCATTGTTGTAAATGGTGGTGTGAATGACGAAAGTACAGAGAACGCGAGCTACAAGTGGTTTGTCCCTGATTATGTTACTAAGTTTCAGGAGTGATGGAAACGGATATATATATATCAATCCGACGCATGGGACCATCGTCCAGAAACGACAGAGTCTAAATTTGCAAGCGAAAATCGTTCTGATACCTCAGACAGTGGATCACTTCTACTGGAAATTCTTTGCTTTTCATATTTTGGGAGTAGGTAGTTTGAACCAAAACAACAAAAATATCCAGTAAACAAGGGCTCTAAAATACATACGTAATGAGCTATTAGTTGTTGTTCAGTAAAAGACATGTATTCCACAGTAGCAAAAGTTAACAACTGCTCATAGCTCTTCAGGTTTGCACTTTAGAGTCCATATTTAATGAACCATTTTTTTATTTATCGATTCTACTTTCTTCGCAAGTACGGACAACGAAGAGCCTGCTGCAGAAAGGCGACTGTCAGAGACACCAGAATAATTTTCGCTTACAACTTTCGACTCGCTCGTTTTCTGGACATGGCCCCCTACCTCACACTGATACATTTACCCTTTTCTGTCAATCCCGAGAGTTTGTAGCATCATTATGAAATCATCCTGTAGACTGTATGTTAGTCTCCAATTAAGACTTTACCGATAAGTACAATTTGTACACTGCTTGGTGAAAATGTTATGTACTTTGTTATTCAACACTTCAGCATCTATGGTTCTGATTGTTAATATATGAAATGTTGAATGACAGACAAAGTATGTTTATTTTAACCCATCTTCTTGCATCTGTAACTAATCGAAATGGACAGTACTCACACAGTCTTTTATCAACGTATGTTCATCTACAATGTGTGTATCAACGCGTCACGTAAAACGAGAAAGGCATGACACTTGCGAGATTTTACGTTGATTACGCATATCTCATTATCCTTTGACGACTGTTGTGTGTGTATCAACGTACTATATAGAGGAATACAGACAGGAATTTTTCAGATTGTATCCTGGTGTGTAACATTCCAGTCCGTCGTTATGTGCAGGAAATAGCAACATCTAACTCAAGTCAATCTGTTCTAAAAATGCAGCATTTCTGGTTGACATATGAGAACACACCAATTTGAATGTTATCAGCCAACAGCTAATGCAGGTACAATTTGACCTATGTGATACGATACCCAGAGGGTTTATTGTGGCCAGCGGGCTTCATGACTTGGAATAACGTAGAGGTAATTGCAACAGCTTACACCCAAGACAAATCTCTGAAGACAGTGGACATGAGCAGGAAATTGTAGCCATTTTAAATTTCATTGGCGAGGGACATGTCCCAGCTAAAAATATCAAAGGCGTATTCCTAATCCCGTGTAACAGGAAACAGTCGGTGACTTTCCTGACGAGTGTTACAAATACACAGCACATAGTAAGCTCAGAGGTTAATTAGTTACAAAACTAAGTATCCAAGCTATCAAAATTTTTTCTAAGAAAATGTCATATTTGCTAGAAATAAATTACAAATTATTCCTATTCCCCATTTCCAAGCAAGTATTTCGAAAAACTGACCTTAATTTCAAAGCGTATTGCAGTCTGAAAACCCTTCCTAAACATTTCCAGATGGGGAACCATCTGATTCACTACCAAGTCAGCTGCCATTTGACTGAAGAAATCTGGGCTGTGGATCCTACCTCAAAGTATCCACATTACTCTCTGTGCTAGAGAGTGAAAAATATAGAGAGATGATAATTTCAAATTTTCACTTTGTACCACTTCCTTCATCGCAGAATATCATTTCTTTTAGAGGTAGAGCCAAGGCTACATCGTGACACATAGATTACACTACTTAGGCAGACTGAGTTACTATTTACAGCTAGTCTTATTTAAATTAAGCTTCCTTAGGCTTCTTTTGTGATGAGTACAATTAATCGTATATTACAATTTTCCGTCAGGTCAGAAATGATGCCAAGTTCTCTCTATCATTACTCAGTTAACTACTAATCAAAATAATGAAATGACTAGTGGACAAGTAGTAGCATCTTACATGGCTTTACAAAGATTTTGTAAGTTCTGTACATGTTTCTTTCAATACATACCGGGATTTTATTGGCAGGGCTCGCTTCCCTAGCCTGACTGCCAGGTGTCGGCGCTTCTTCAGGATGAACTCTGAAATAAATTAAATATTCTTAGTTTTATTTATTCATAAATTTAAAATCGTTTTTACACAAATTATTCATACAAGGAATTACACATGTAGCAGCCATGGAAAACTGTTATATACTTATGATTACTTTAATTTGATTAAAACACATATATTATTATCTCACTCAAATAACCGAAATTCTTTGATACTTGAGTTATTGGTTCAATATGGATTTTGCACATTCTTCATATCCATTCTTTGAACATGATTGAGCTATTTTCCTACAATCAGAATTCTGAAGAATGACAGTGAATACTCAAGTCCCAGCACACAGCTGCAGAACACAAATTTGGATAAGCCGAAAAGCCCCTGCCCCACTCCCTCCAACCCTAGAGGTCACTGTGTGGGGCTGTAATTACAGCATATTCACGAATTCAGCTGCGCCACATGGTAAGTTCCACGCTGAAGAATTCTGAACACACGGCACAACAGGCCGGACTCACCTGCTGGTCCTCCTGGACCTGCGGCCTCGTGGCAGCCTAATGCAGAGGCAGCAGGCCAGCAGCCGCCGCAGCAGGCCGCGGCTGGTCTTGGCCTCCCTCACCTCCTCCTCCTCTTTGCCTCCCTCTGCCTCAACCACATCGCGGTGCTGCTGCGGCGGCTGCTGTCGGGCTGTTTCGCCTCCACCTTGCCTCTCTTGCACCTTACCTGCTGCCACGTTTGACACTACATATGTGAGCGCGGATCTCGGGGACGGCTCAGATTGCATATCATGTCGGTAGCAGTGGCCTGTGAAATAAAAGTTCACCATCAGTCTAAACAACATCTATCTGCAAAAGCTCACTGTCATCTACTGCTACAAACTAGTAATGTGTCATAATTGCAGTATGTACATAGACAGCTATAATACTTATCATTACTGCTCTTGCATGTCAGAAAAGGTGAATACATCTTATAGTACTTACTGCTACCCAACGTTGTCAACACTGTTAGCGGACAAATAATAATGAAGTTAGCACCCTCTGTAAACAGAAATTTATTTGATGTGATAAATAATTATGAACTAATCTAGTGTTTAAGAAGTACAAAGCACCAGTGGTGACTAATACAGAGGGCTGTGTTATGGAAATATGACTCACACTACGGTGGTTATAAACTGGAGAGCTATGAAGCTTTCCTCAGCGTTTGCTGTAACTCTGTTACTACCACATGGATTTAGTTGAAAGTTCCATCGGGAGAGAGTTCACTCACTGACAGACGCAATTAATGGAATCTGTCCTTGCTACTTAGCTATCAGGCTAATGAAGAGACCATAACCAGTAAAAAATTCATACCCTTAAACGTGACCTTTCCTAGCATCACTCCTAATACAAATGATCGGTACAGTGCTCTTTGCTGCAAGACTAGCAGAACCGATCATCCTTAGCAAATATCACAGATTCCCCAGATCATGTTACGTATGAAGCAAACTACAACACAGTAACAGAGACGTTGCAACGCTACATTCATTTCGTGTTTACTATAGCAGACGCAGATGGGATATGGAAACAAGTTGCTGATATCAAACGCAACCTCTGTAACAAAGCCACTTCATCAAAACAGTTACACTACTTCAGTCCTTACTACTTGTATCCTCAGCGCACAAAAAGGTACTCACGGTATTTGAACAAGACCTCCACGTCTTGCTCCCGTACAGGTCGTAGAGGTGGAACAGCCCTACACTCTGCATCAGCACTCATCACCTGTAACAGATATATGGAATGCAGTGAGTAATGGGCATTACGCTAAACTGCAAGACACGGAATTTTATGAATAGCAGTAAATGTTTGTAAGACGCTCGGCAAAAACGTTTGATCGATATGCAATACTGCAATCACTCCAATTAAGTGATATTAGGACAAAACGATATGTGATGTTGTTAACGTGAAAAAAGAAAGAACACTAGCTTGCGTGGTTGTACTACGGAATTTCTTCAGCTATATTTCGTAAATCATGACGATAGTTTCCGTACAGGGCATGTCGGAGGAATGAAGCTACATTCGGCAGCAGTACTTACGACCTGGAACAGAGAGGCAGAATGCAATGAGTGTGGAGTATTATGCTATATCAAAAGCGACGGTATTTTCTCAACAGTAGTCAACGTATTGTAAAACTCACATCAAAATTTTTGTCAACGTTCAGTTCAGTAATTATTATAAAAAAGCATTTTAACACATACCATCATTAATAAGAACAAGATAAAGCGTTCTTGCACCGATGTGTTAAGTGAAACTTTTAAGATTATTCCGTAAATTACGTATAAAGCACTTCAAACGAATGATTAGTACTCATATATCTAGTTATGTACCTACCGCCTATTAGTTTACTAAATAATATCACGGAAAAGGATTTTCTGAAGTGACGTTATATATTTTATTTCTGTGCCTGCAGAGCTGCAAATTATGTATTAGTGTCCAATGTGTATAAAGAAACGCAACAGGACCACAAAACTATTTGAAGATGCACGTGTTAATTGCGGTCGAATATTTAAATACGGTTTGCAAAAGTCTAGTACGAGGTTACTTTTTATTCGAATTATTTTACGAACCAGAATTACAAAAAATCGAAGCACGCAATCACCCACACTCGGTCGTATGAATTACAACGTACTGCTTTCCTAACCGTGTCATTTTGTAACATTTCAGTACAACGCAATTAAAGACAGAGAAGTGTTTTATTGAAAGCGAGCTGCAGGTGAGGGGGCCGATCAACAAGGGGGAAGCTCAGTCGTCGTGCTGTCTTTTACTATGTTGCAAATTAAATAGCGAGGACGCAAATAATATCAAATTACGTGACATACGTTGCCATTAACAATAATCGACATTTCTTCTCATCTTCGTTGAATTTTCTTGTGTTTTGATTATAAAAGTATTTCAAAATTCAAACGAATTCAACGTTTCTAATCGAGATTGTCTACCGACACCAATTTGTGTGGTGCATCACAAAGTTTGTGTTTCTAGCGTATGCAACCTGAAATGGAATGTTCTTTTGAATGAACAAAAATGGAATGGACAGTGTGTTGAAAGGGGGATATAACATAAACATCAACAAAAGCAAAACGAAGATAATGGAATGTAGTCGAATTAAATCAGGTAATGCTGACGGTATTAGATTAGAAATTGAGGCACTGAAAGTAGTAGATAAGTTTTTCTATTCGGGCAGTAAAATTTCTGATGATGGTCGAGATAGAGAGGATATAAAATGTAGACTGGAAATGGCAAGGAAATTGTTTTTGAAGAAGAGAAATTTGTTAACAACGGGTGTAAATTTAAGTGTCAGGACGTCTGTTCTGAAAGTATTTGCATGGAGTGTAGCCATGTATGGAAGTGAAACATGGACGATAAACCGTTTAGACTGGAAGAGAATATGAGGTTTTGAAATGTGGTGCTACAGAAGAATAATGAAGATTAGATGGGTGGATCACGTAAATAATGAGAAGCTACTGGATAGAATTGGGGAGAAGGTCAAGTTTAACACCGGAGGGAAGCAAGAGGGGTAATAATCGTAGAGATGAATACACTAAGCAGAGTCAGAGAAATGCAGGTTGCAGTAGTTACTCAGAGATGAAGACAGTTGCACAGGATAGAGTAGCATGGAGAGCTGCATCAAAGCAGTCTTTATACGGAACACCAGAACAACAACAATAACAAAAATTTTCGCTACTTGGCTTACCATTCCGTAAAACAATTTAATATACAAACAATTACAATGTGCTACTAATAAGTTGTTGTTCGCTATCTCACAGAATATAGAAGCTGCAGGCTAATAATTCATACTGACAGATATAACATCAGATTGATTGCACCTTCTACAAAAATCTGTGGAAAATTTGTCGCAAAACTGTCGCTGTTGCCAGTATCAAGTCAATGTGAAAAAAAGTGTTGTGTTGAGATTTATTCTGAGAAAACAAGACACTTAAATTGAATGCCACTGCGCTTATAAAGAAGAATCATTATTCGCATCACGATAATAGACTCAAACCCATCATCTGCTGACGAGAAGAAAAGACATTGATTCCCGTAACGTGGCGGGACTTTAATACGATATAGCCGAGTCACAATAAATTATTAGTGTTAACTGTGGAGGTGCTTAGAGTTACTGTATCTTTGGTGCGGTTAACTCAATAGTAAACACGAAATTTTTGGATGCCGGTCGGGAAGAACATGAACTCGCACTATCTACCACACGCACTTTCAATCCAGACACACAGACGCAAGTAATACATCGATTTTCACCACAAGCAGAGAGGCCTACTGTAGCAAGCGCAATTCTGCATCTTTGCTTTGCTCTTGTAATAAGTAATATCACTGCTACCAACGCTGAACGTCACAGACAGCGTTACATCTATAGCAACTCGAACTGAGTTTTATTGTGTGAGAAACGATGCTAACTTTAGTGTATCTGTAACTCCTAAGACATGTAATTACTGCAGCTACGCACTTCATGTACTACTGCATGGGCGTGTTCTTTGCGTTTCCATACCGACGCAAGTGCACGTATTACTCCTGCTTCTTCACGTCTGGAACAGCAGCTGGAACACTGCTGGTTCGCTCGGCCATTGTGAACCAACCGATGAGAGGTGTTCCTGCAGCTAGAAACCTAGCGATCGTCAAACGTAATCAATTGAGTTATGTTCGAGTTCGCTACTGCGAAACAATCTCGTGTATTAACATTTCTGTTTTCAACAGAAATTCGTGTTGTAATACATCGAGATGAGGAAAACTAGGGCGTCTTTATTATAACGCAAGCATCCTGGTTTCATGACGGCTCTTTTCACAACTATTGGATAGCAGTTACACGAGTTGTATTACTCTGATATACTTCATACTCGACTGTTACCTAAAGTCAGGATTCTTCAGGCTAGGTGAAGTAGAACTGTACCGATAAAATTTTGGAGGTTTGACAGGGACATTTTTTCATCATTTTGGTATCAGTGATCTACGAGCTCTGGTAGCTTTACACCGAGTAATTGCATTTCGTTTGTTTTCCTACTCCCATTCCTGTTTGTATCTGTACTGCACGGAAATTATATGCGCAACATTGCAAGTGCCCAGTGTACGTGTTGCGTGTCTTGTTTGGAAACAATTTTGTACCATTTATTTATCGTACTTTCCGTCGATAATTATAAGCCCGCTAGAGTCTTCGTCCTTAATGGTGTATTCAGTACGGTTCAGCAAATTTCTGCCTCGGTTTAGATTTGCGACAGTGTCACACTGATACACAGCAGTGCTAATAAGTTTACTGACGAAGAACAGGCCGACTTTCCTCTCGTGTCCGGGCTGACCGAGTGCGGTGGCAGACTGCCACAACAATTCTATGCTGACTGTCCCGCAGCCACAGGAGACACATGAGTGTACTCTAGCACTGTCTGAGAGTTTTTGCGTTACACTGTTTGGATTCGTATCTCTTGTTGATTGCGTATCAGAGGGTATTTACTGTCGTGAAGATACTTCAAAGAAATATCGGTAAATGTGGTAAAAAGTTGAATAAATCATCATTATATTATTATTCTGTAACCGAGGGCTGGTGAGCACGAAACCCTTATACTGAAACACTCATAAACTGCCCACAAGAATTTCAGAAGTTCGGATTCGCTCCGTATTTTGGGTCTCATGTCTTCACTGCTTTACATTGAACATAGGTAATTCAAATTGCTGCTGACAAGAAAGTAAAATATATTCACACTGTCACCTTAGACCGCATCACCTGTACGAAGGTTGTCTTGTAATTTTGAAAGTTACCTTAGTTCATGTTGTTGAATAGAAGTGCTCGCTCCATAGGCTGACACACACCTTAACGGTCATTATTAGACACGCGATGAAAGATACTAAAATTAGTACTATGTGATACGAAATAAATAGCCGGTAATGCGATAAACACGTTGACCGGTAATTCGATAAACACGTGACGTCACTTTAAACTCAATTGGTAATTTGTGGATCTATCTTAATGAAAACGTATTCGCTTACTACCCCCAAAGCTAGTTTCAGAGGTAACTCATGAACACCTGCGGTATTTCTGTTCCTGCACATTTTCTAGTCCTTCCATGTTACTATGTTGTTAAATTGTTGCGCTTTCCTTAGCAACATCAACATGTCTTGAAGGTCGACATACAAGTTTAGGGGTATGGGACGAAGGTGTCTGCTGCAGTGATTAGTGTTTCAGCTCTAGATATATTTACGATTGAAACCGGTAAATAAATGTATAAATTTAGCGACTCAGACGGTGTTTTCTATCATGACACAGCGGTTACGCTTATCCCACGACATTATGCTCTGTATTATGCAAAATATTTGTCACGAAAACGGACAACTAAAAGTAACATTAGACACTCGAATGCACAGCAAAAATTTCAAATTTTTATTAATTACGTAAAATTCGCGAATGACAATGAAGTTACAGTGGGGAAGACAATTTCCTGGCCCAACCTGCAACATAACTGCATAGATGTAAGCGAGATAAGAAAGGCGGGAAAACTTCTAGGCAACAACAGAAAGCAGGAGAAGACGTACACATGTCAGATACTGGCCTTGCGAAGTTCAGGAGAAAATATTAGCTCTGTCTGAGATAAGAGAGGATAGGGTTAAGATGGAAATGAGTTTCAACTGATCATATACTAGCCCGCCGATTATATCTAAATACACGATACTGAATATAATTACTCATTAATTTTCACGTATACCAAACAAAACAAAAAAAAAAAATCCCGTAAACATCTCAAGTAATATACATCTGTTATAAACATAGAATGAAATGGATATTTTGTGAAGATTTGTTCCTTGTAAATAAAACAACTGTTTTATAAAGGATTTTGAATTATTTACACAGCCTACATCACAGACGGTATAACCGTTGAGAAAGGTAATTCACGCAAAGCAGACAACACCAGTTCATGTAGAACAAAAACTGAAAGGAAAACGAAAATCCGAAAACAAAAGAGGCTGAACATTATTTTCTGTAATTTTCAGAAGGTGAATACGTTCCGTCACCTGACTTTAGATTTATAGCTGAGTTTAAGACTGCTTTGCATGCTTTTCCTGTATCATAGCTGTCTGTGAATTTGCAGTTATAACGTTTCTAGGTATATAACGAAAATAATGACATTCCGAGCAAAGTATCCAGTAAGACAAAAATCTGTTTTAGATAATTCATTTTTAGAACAAATGTTTCAAGTCTGTTACTTACACTAGACACATGCAGGTGGGGTATACTAAGTCCATCCCAGTGTGACAGGAAGGACATCTGGCCATCTGGCCATTGCCAAATATAAGGTAACAAGGCCGACACCGCCCTAAATTGGGACAAAGGTCCAAAGGAAATTAATGATTATGGATGATGGTGATTACTTTGTTACACAATGCAAATGAAATTTTGGAGACCGCAAAAAGAAAGAACAGAGACGTGTTTGGAAATGAAGGAACATAATTAAATATTTTCAACATGGAAATCAAATGAATCGTGCAAAATCGACACAAAACCTCATGAGAATGAGAGATTCCACAGAAAATCATGAACTACAATTCGAATGGGAAAAGAGTTGTTCGAGGAATTCGGAAAATATTGAAATGATTTTGTTTGTTAAGTTTGGAACGGCCAATAGCCTAATTCTTACAAGAAAGATGATAATGTGATCTGTATCCATTGGCGTAACGCGTTTTTGTTTTATCGTTATTGGGTAAAGGGGATGGTGAGATCGCATTCCTGACTATGGTTACAAAGTTAATGTTAAGTTTGTGCTTATGGGTACCCAACCAATTACTTTCAGACTTGATCGTTTGGCCCATTTTTGGATGTACCATCTTCTTGAGTATCTATAAAACTGAAGTTAAGAAATACTTTTAGTGTTTCATTTATTCCTAACTCATATTTGCTGCGAACATTGTAATATTACTGATGTTAGGCAAATGGTATTACAACCGGTATCTGCTGACATAAACATGAACAAAGATTACAAACCACATATGCAACGGTAGTTTGACGTGTGAGACGCGCAAGAAAAGGTAAAGGTGCACTTACCCCGTATACGGCCTTTATACTGGAAGAGTTCCCGTGAAAAAAGGTGGGAAGTGAACACGGCGAATAATTAATCGGATGTGGATAAAGACCCACACTGCTTCTTCGTAACTTCCTGTGTTTCATAAACGAAGTTGATGGATATTTTCTTTCACTCGGTGCAATTTTTAGCCACAGTTTCGGAAATGGATATATAGCCGGAAAAAACGCGAAGAGATTGATTTTCAACTGCTACCGTGTACTATCACCAGACTGGCTACGACGTACATCAACGAATTACCAACAGGAACGTACAACGGATGAGTTGCACGCGCTATAGGTTCACGTCAGTTCAACAAATTATTAATGAAACTCAAAATAGATACAAAATGGAAGCTACAGTGATTAAATCCTTGCATTCCGAAACGTGTATCAACAATAAGGGAATTTTGATAGTCATACGTAACGTCTTTTACATGTCGTCTGTTTACGAACTGCATAGCTCAAAAAACCACGTAAATCTACCCGCATTTCAAGCAAAGAAATAACGACTACACCGTGTTTCAGTATCTTTGTCTTTCATAATCAGTAATATCGTTGGATGTAACTTCCAGCGTCGCGGAGTCCGTTTTAAAGTCGTTTTATGAAAGAGGAGCGGTGCACACTGCATCCGAATTCTGTAGCTTCAAATCTGTGCACTTTCCACTGCTACGGATCTTACCTGAAACCGTGTGCAACATATCACTTACCTTTCCGTACTCGTGCCAAGGCACGTAGTACGGCTTCCGCTTCGCCTCGGGCACAGCGACAGGAACACTTCCGACGCGCTCCGCCATCTTGAAGCAAATGAAAGGGTGCGTTTCCGCGGATATGATCTTAGCGATCGTCAACTGTCATTCATTGTTGCGTGTGCCGTCTCTTCTGCAATATCGATCGATGTTATTGTTTCTGGAGGATTAAAGGCGAGCCCGTCACACGGACTGCATGCCCACGAATAGCGCCTGTAATCGTTTCAGAGTGTTAAACCGGAGTGGAGCTTCTCGCACGTGACATGCTAAACCCTCATACTTCCACTCAGCAAGTATTTAAGGCTTCTTTTACGCTGTTTGAGTAGTTTATGGGAATAACTAACCACATCCGTTAGCAAAATGTGAGCTTTGTAGTTAATTGACATCCAAATATAATATGTGTGTCGAAAATTGAACGTAACTTTGAAGTAAATAGGGTCGATCTAAAATCGTTACCACTATCCGAGAAATTATTAGTTGTCTTCTTGCCGACGCGTTAAACAGCAAGTAATATTTAATAGAACCATATATATAAATGGCTTTCTATCCGATCTTTACATTTAATGAAGGTAGTTTCTGGATAACTGAAACTGTTCGTTCGAAAACTTATTTTTTTGGTTGTAACCACGTATTTTATCTCACTTATTTGATGTTTTACCTTTGAGAATGCTATATGTCTACATCATCACCTAGAAAGAGACGTCATGCCTTACGAATAGTTTGAGGTAAAGCCATGAAACTTAGTTTTTGAAATGATTTTCACTCAAAACAGTAAGTGACCAGAAAGAGGTATCAAATAAATTTTATATGTAATTCAAATTCTGGGTAAAACGTAACAATAATTCCACTTTTCCTTTCACATGGGAAACGTACCGTACCCTAAAACTTCTACTAATCGTTCTACAAACGACGACCTAGAGGTGAACTTAATAAGTACAACCATTCCCGTTAGAATATCCAGTTTGGATATTAAGCTGAATGGTTGTAATGCACAACAGAGTCGGTTAAAGGTGGTTGTATTGCTAATGTAAACACAGATTTTTGACTATACAAAGGCAAATCACTGCTGCTGCCAGGCAAAACATCAAGTGCAAAGTTTTCATAACAAATTGTGCTGTCGCCCTGCAGGAGAAGAAGTGGAAATACGAATGAAACGGTATTCCTTTGTGATTGGTGTTTAATGTCGCACCACACGCGTAAAAGTTTTTTGAGTACTGCGTGTGCCGAGTTATGGAAAATTGTCTTGTTTAAATAATAACCTTCCCACAAGTTTCGTACCAGATTAGTATCCAGAAAAGCGTTGGCAATTGTACAACGCCGCTCCTTGTTGATGCAACTCATTTAAATTACAGGTGGGCTGTAGCTGTGATAACATTGTTGGCCAGTCAGTCAGTCAGTTTCTGTTACTGAATGCGTAACCTGTGCATTTGTCCACATGATTAGCGGTTTTCATACACGACCAAGATATGTCTTACCTACTACCAAATCACGTCTTTCACATATTTAACGTTAGATCTACAGTGATTATGCAAATCTGGGTAAGGAAAATAAACTGGAGTGACTCAGCTTGTTTTTCATTCTGATGCCCATTTCTTACTATACGCTGTAGCCGTTCGGGACAACTTTTTATATAAATTCTCTAGGAACGTCATCATTTACATTGAAGGTATCGCTACGTGTTTTCTGTTGTTATCTTCGCCAGTTGCCCAATTAACTGAACCACCATGCTTTGCAAGAGCAATTCTATGAAAAAAAAGAGTGGCCATGAGGCATAGCGCTTCATAACACGCCTATATTAAGTAAGAAACGGGAGCGGGCAGCAGCTTTCAACAGCGAGTCATGGTTATCGTTACGTCTGTGGTCGAAAGGCATCAGCTTCTTACGGACTATGAAATTATCTGGTAGTTGAAACATAATTTCGAAACAAAACTGTGGTTATTATGCTTTTTACGACTGTCATTAATTATTCCTGATTTGTTTAATAATTTTAAGCCACTTAGCATGCAAGATCTGGGAATCATAGAGGGTGGGTTTATTGGTAATTGGGAGCTCCAACGTTATGCGCATTATGGGGCCCCTTAGGGACTTGCGTGACTAGAAGGGAAAGAAAACCATTGTGCAGTTCGTGTGCATACCGGGTGGAGTCATTCCAGGTATGGAAATGGTCCTCCCGGATGCCATGAAAGGCACAGTGTGCAGCCAACTGCAGTTGGTTGCTCACGTCGTTATCAATGATGTGTGTCATTTTGGATCAGAAAAGATTCTCTCTGGTTTAGAGCGGCTAACAGAAGTTGTAAAGGCTGCCAGTCTTGCTTGCAAGATGAAAGCGGAGCTGACCATTAGCAGAATAGTCGACAGGACCAATCGCAGAATGTGGTACAGAGCCGAGTTGAGGGTCTAAATCAGAGGCTCAGACGGTTCCGCTACCGTGTAGGCAGCAGATCCTCGACTTGAGCCAAAGGTTGAATGAGTTTCGGGTTCAGCTGAATAGGTCAGGTGTCCACTATACGCAGGAGGCGGCTACACGGGTAACTGGGGCTGTGTGGCGTGGACGGGGCGGTTTTTTACGTTAGAGGCTCTCGGAAAAACACAAAAAGGGCTTCAATCACAAAGGGTGCAGGCCAAACGCAGGAAGAACGTAGATACAGGAACCATTGGTATGACAGTTGTAGATTGTCGTACCTGTGTTGGGAAAATACCAGAGCTCCAAGCGCTAATTGAAACCACCGATGCTCAAATCGCTATAGGCACTGAAAGCTGGCTAAAGTCGGAGATAAGCTCAGCGGAAATTTCTGTGAAGAAACTAACGGTGTTCCGAAAGGATAGGCTAAACACGGTTGGCGGTGGCGTGATTGTTCCTGTTAGAAGTAGTTTAACTTGTCGCGAAATTGCAGTAGATACTTCCTGTGCGTTAGCATGGGCAGAGGTCATTGTTGGCAATCGGAATAAAATAATAATAGGATCCTCTTATCGACCTCCCAATTTAGATGATACAGTGGCTGAAAGGTTCAAAGAAAACTTGAGTTTGATTTCAAACACGCACCCAAGTTATACGGTAACAGTTGGCGATAACTTTAATTTACCCTCAATATATTGGCGAGATTCCGGAGGCGCACATAAAATATCATCCGAAATTGTGCTAAACGCATTCTCTGAAAATTATTTCGAACAGTTAGCTCATGAGCCCAAGCGAATAGTAAACGGTTGTGAAAACACACTTGTCCTCTTAGCAACAAATAATTCTGAGTTAACAACGAGCATAAAACCCGATTCAAGGATTAGTGAACACAGGGTTGCCATAGCAAGATTGAATATTGTAATCGGTTAATCCTAAAAAAAAAAGCGAAAACTTTACCTATTCAAAATGCAGATAATAATTCACTTGACGCCTTCCTGAGAGACAATTTCCACTCATTCCAAATTAATAATATAAGTGTAGACCAGATGTGGCTTGAATTTAAAGGAATAGTATTGGTTGCAATTGAGAGATTTATACCATATAAATTAACAAACGACGGAGCTAATCCTCCTTGGTACACAAAACGAGTTAGAACACTGTTGCAGAAACAACGCAACAAACATGCTGAATTAAACAGTTGCAAATTACCCAAGATTGGCGATCTTTTACAGAAGCTCGAAATTTAGTGCGGACTTCAATGCGAGATTCTTATAACAGTTTCCTCAAAGAATCTTTGTCTCGAAACCAGGCAGAAAATACAAAGAGATTCTGGTCGTATGTGAAGTATGTTAGCGGCAAGAAACAATCAATGCCTTCTCTGCACGATAGCAATGGAGATTCTATTGAACACAGTGCTGCCAAAGCAGAGTTACTAAACCCAGCCTTCCGAAATGCCTTCACAAAAGAAGACGAAGTAAATATTCCAGAATTCGAATCGAGATCAGCTGTCAACATGAATTACGTAGAAATAAATATCCTCGGAGTAGTGAAGCAACTTAAATCAATTAATAAAAGCAAGTCTTCTCGTCCAGTCTGTATACCAGTGAGGTTCCTATCGGAGTATTCTGATGCAATAGCTCCATACTTGACAATCATATACAACCGTTCGCTCGACGAAAGATCCGTACCCAAATACTGCAAAGTTGCACAGGTCACACCAATAATCAAGAAAGGTAGTATGAGTAATCCATTAAATTACAGGCCCATATCGTTAACGTCGATATGCAGCAGGATTTAGGATCATATAGTGTGTTCAAACATAATGAATTACATCGAAAAAAAACTGTCTGTTGATACACAGTCAACATCGTTCCTGTGAAACACAACTAGCTCTTTTTCACATAAAGTGCTACTGACAAGGGATTTCACATCGATTCCGTATTTCTGGATTTCTGGAAGGTTTTTGACACTGTACCACACAAGCGGCTTGTAGTGAAATTTGGTGCTTATGGAATATCGTCTCAGTTATGTGAATGGATTTGTGATTTCCTGCCAGAATGGTCACAGTTCGTAGTAACTGACAGAAAGTTACCGAATAAAACAGAAGTGATTTCTGGCGATCCCCAAGGTACTGTTATAGGCTCTTTGCTGTTCCTTATCTATATAAACGATTTGGGAGACAATCTGAGGAGCTGTCTTAGGTTGTATTATGGCGAAATATGGGAGAGAGTGTCACAGAAATGATACAGGATTTGGCCTTGACATCATTTAAAGAAAGGTGTTTTCCGTTGCGGCGGAAACTTCTCACGAAATTCCAGTCACCAACTTTCTCCTTCGAATGCGAAATATTTTGTTGACACCGACCTACGTAGGGAGAAATGATCACCACGATAAAATAAAGGATATCAGAGCTCGTACGGAAAGATATAGGTGTTCTTTCTTTCTGCGCGCTATACGAGATTGGAATAATAGAGAATTCTGAAGGTGGTTCGATAAAACCTCTGCCAGACACTTAAATGTGATTTGCAGAATATCCAAGTAGATGTAGATGCAGAATAATGGTGTGAATGGGAAGTAAGATATTAAATGTTTATTATTATGCTTATTGACGAAGTACACATAAGCGTGAGAGCTGTGATTGTACAGAAAAAGTAAATTATTGCCTCAA
Source organism: Schistocerca nitens (assembly GCF_023898315.1). NCBI lineage: Eukaryota > Metazoa > Arthropoda > Insecta > Orthoptera > Acrididae > Schistocerca > Schistocerca nitens. The sequence goes on along the minus strand of NC_064619.1, from coordinate 737,008,745 downwards.
AGATATATTGTAATGTACAACAAACCATTTTATGGAATTGGGAAAACAAGAAATACATTTTGAAAATTCTGTTATTTAACCCTCTGTTAGAGAGGTGGATACTATAAGACCAACAGAAAGGAGGGCTGGGGGATGCATTACGTTGTTGGAAGTGTGTGAGCGCTCGGATGTAAGGAGTTTATATAGTTTGAAACGGAAATGAGGGAAAGAAAACAGACGGACTAAAGTACATGGTAAAATGGTTATCACAATGACAGCTTCGAAGTATACCATCATAGTTGAGATCAATGTAAATCAGTTCAGAGTTGCATTAATTAAACGCTAGTGACGATTCGGCATTGCAGTCTATTCGACAATTAAAATTTCATGGATATAAGGGAGAACATGACACAGAAAAATTAATACAAGCTGACCTACTCTCTCTTTCTTTCCAAGCATTAATCCCGACTTGCGGGGTCTGCTGTTTTGCTACATCTCCTCCATTTCTACCTGTCGTTGACATCTTCTGGTCTTAAGTCAACATCGTGCATGTCTCCCCTGACGTTGTCAGTCCAACTCTTTGCCGGTCTTCCTCGTAGTCTTGTTCCTCCTGGGTTGATGCAGAGCGCTGTTTTTGCGACTGAGTTGTCTTGCTTCCTCATGAGACAAGCTAACCTACTGCACCAGGAAACAAATATCACTTTTGTTTACAGAAAGAACTGGGACTAAAGAAGTTTAGAATAAATTTTAGCATTGACACCGATGCATCGGTATGGTATCAAACCAAGAACACGAAAAATATAAAGCATTAATTCCTTGTACACTACATTCAATGCATTCTCCCAAAATGCAAAAATAGCAGCCGGCCGAAGTGGCCGTGCGGTTAAAGGCGCTGCAGTCTGGAACCGCAAGACCGCTACGGTCGCAGGTTCGAATCCTGCCTCGGGCATGGATGTTTGTGACGTCCTTAGGTTAGTTAGGTTTAACTAGTTCTAAGTTCTAGGGGACTAATGACCTCAGCAGTTGAGTCCCATAGTGCTCAGAGCCATTTTGCAAAAATAGCATACAAAGAACACATATTGAACAAGTATAGTTAATGAGAATACAACCCTTCTACCAGCACTCTGGCCCAGTAGCTATGTCATGTACAAGATGTGTAAGAAAAGTAATGAGAGTGATTTTTTCTATCATAGTTTTAATTTTTTTCAAACACAATATTGTCCACTCCAAAGTAGTTCCCTTCAGGAGGTTCACTCCGGTGGAGTCGATGGCAGTGTTGGTATCAGACTTGAAGGACCTCAGTTGGCATGTCCTTTAACATGTCTGTCACACTCTTTTGAATGTTCTTCAGTGATCTAAAATGATGTTGTTTTCAGATATTTTTCATTTTCGAGAAAAAAATGTGGCAGAGACTCAAATCAGGTGAACATTGGGGCTATGGAACAACAGAATTCCGTTTGAGGTCAATAAATTCGTGATGGATGCGACCACTTGAAGTGGAGTGTTGTCACAATGCAGTATCCACTTGCCTGTAATGTCCGGCCTCACTCGATTCACCCTTTTCCTGGCTTTTAAAGGACATCTTTGTTAAACTCTTGCTTGACGGTTTTGTCGTGGAGAAAGAATCTCACAAGAGCCCACACACGTTCGATGTTTTGGTCAGATTTTGAAGTTGAAGTCTCTCTCTGAGCACAATTCTTCTTCAACGTTTTGTCGGCCCTCCTAAATCTATTTGCGACACTGAAAAACTTGCGCTCTTGATAGAAATGTTTCCTAAGGACCAGTTTCTAGTGATCTAAGGTCACACACGCTGATTCCCCAATTCAACATCAAACTTTATGGCATAACGTTGCTCTAAATTCCGCTGTTCCATTTTCGTAACAGACAATAAAAACGCCACATGACTGATGGCGTCTCAGAAGTCACATAATGGATGTACGGAGGTGAAAACTCAGACTGAGTATCAGGAAGGGATGAAAGCACTGGTCTGCACAAGAAGAAAAACACAGCGTTACCAGATCGCTCGCATTGTTGCCCGTCTCGATACTTTTCTCACACGCCTCGTGCATTTCACGTATTCTCTTGTGCCCTCTCTGTTTTTGCACCTCTGTCTGTCTGTCTTGTCTTGCCCCCTCTCCTGGGCAGAACGAGCATTGTACTTGCTTAACGCTGAGTGCAATACGTTACACATACTCTATGAATCTGAAGAAGTAGTATTAAATATCAATCGATCTTTTTCATACTTGGTATACCAACTTCTATCGATTACGCAACCATACTGTTACAAGTTTATATCAAAAACTTCCGTAATTTCGGAGATGTAAAATTTTACCTAATGCACACAATAACCGTGCTGGCGTTGTGAATCCGTATTACGGTTCAAATGGCACTAAGCACTATGGGACTTGACATCTGCGGTCATCAGTCCGCTAGACTTAGGTTAGTTAGGTTTAAGTAGTTCTAAGGACATCACACACATCCATGCCCGAGGCAGGATTCGAACCTGCGACCGTAGCGGCCGCGTGGTTCCGCACTGAAGCGCCTAGAACCGCACGACCACAACGGCCGGCCCCGTATTAGGGACTGTAACGTATTCATCTGTAGTATTAATTGAAACTTCAACCCAGAGTATGGGTTCGCATAACCTAATTTTATGGAATTTCTCTAGTTTCATTACCACAGATTCCTGACGTAATTAGGAGTACGTTGGAAAATTATTATTTCATTGTATTTTGGTGGTGTGAGTGATTTGGAGAGACAGAGAGTAAATGAAGGACATACGTAAAGTGAGAATGTGACATTTTACTAAAAGTATGTAAATGCATGAGTGAGAATGTTGCTGCGCCGTAGGGCAATTTTTGACGTATGTCCGAGTGAGCTTGATTTTCTATAAGGCAGCCAGAAATGGCATAGAGTATTAAATTTATTAGTAATGTGTTTTGTGGATAGGAATCGCATTTTGGTTTCACTAAATTTAATTTAGTTTTGCAATTACGACATTTCTAGTCTAAATTACTTGTGCTAATCTGACTGGCTGACATTAGAAATACCTCGAGTATAGAAGTGCTGGGGATGGTCTGATTGGCTGCTTCACATACTAGCCGAAAAGAGTTTAGCATTTCCCGCGCGTTTGAGCAGGATCGTAAAGGCCCTGTGTATACGTTTGCTGATGAAATTATTGCCATGTAATACTGGTGAGAACCGCGGTTGGTGACCGATAATAGGATTTCCACAAGTGCAGTGTGTGCTGGAGCAATCACACAGTTGGGAGTTCACTCTGAGCCTTACGTAACCGTATGTGGCCAGGTTGAGTGTTCATTGGTATATTGATGACATAAATCGACTGACTGCTGATTCGTTGCTAAAGTCAGGGTTGAAGGCGGATTAGGCGACTCACCAGGTCAAGAGGACACAATAGGTGATGCGAGACTATTTCATGGAAGAATTTGTTGGAAGTTTGTAAAGTGGAAGCTATTCATATGCTCCACGTAATTAATTGATGGTGTTTTTTGGGGGATGGTGGTGAGGTTGCGGCCCTGTTCGATTTTAGAAGACCAAAGCACTGTTACAGGTGACAGGAAGTCGACACTGACAAAGAGACCAATAATGCTGAATAATATCCAGAGATCCCCGTAACAGCGAAAGTCATTCTGGAACTATTTATCAATAATTTTTTCACATCGTACATTCTGTTATGCATTTTAGGACTGCCGAGCGGTCCAGCGGAGTCAGAGTAGATTATTGGGGTGTCGGTAGATTTTGCTAGCCATTGCCTGAGGAGGCTGAGTTGTGTGCTCATTTATAATTTCAAGTAGTTAATGTCAGGGTCCGAAGAGGTGATGGCGATCTTTTTTTTATTTTTTTATAAATGGAGTTCTGTGTAGAGAGATCTTTGGAGGACACTCGTGACAAATCTTTGGTAAGCACCCCGCAGTAGTGTTTGTTTCTATAGAATAAACCCGTGGTTACTTGTTGGAACGAAATAAAGTTCTTATCCTAATATTAGAGTATAGATCCCTACCTACACATATGTTACCCATGAAATAAACCAGGTAAAGAATGAAAAGTCTCAGTAAGACAAAGCACTGAATAAACTTACGATTTAACAGTAGGAGGAAGAATTGTTATAAAATAACTGGAAGCTTCTTTCCACAAAAACATTTATTTTCCTCAACAACAGACAAATAAGTTACGTTTGCAACTGGACTCATATTATCATTAAAAAAATTGGCAGAAACAACATGAGTCCTGGATTGTATGGTGATGTCAGTTTCTGTTATATAGCAGTGATATTCGTGTACTGATAAGTTTCAAGTGTATGAAACTGTATTGAAATGTGATTTCTGATCACGAATAGATTGAAATACTCCGTAAGTTTGATGAGTTCGAAAGTAAGAGCACGCATAATGGATACCTTCCGCGGCTGATCGAGAAAGAAGGCGTGGTGGACAAAGGACCCCGGAAAAAATTATCGATATCGCGTGGTAACTACAGAGGCCGAGACTGTCAAAGTGTGCAAACCGGAATTTTGCAGCCTTTCAGGCACTGAAAATGAACGCGTGCGACGATTTTTGTTATTGTGTGAAAAACAATGTAGAACCCTATGACAGAGGGGATGTGCTACTGCAAGCAATGCGGCACCGCAGACCTGCAGATAACTGAGAAGCATATTAAACCATCCCCTATGAATATCACGCATAACTCTACCGAAGAAGTGTGTTACTTAGGTGCTGAGTTGTTTGTAAAAACTATTTGTGAAATGCTCATAAAGCTACATTTGCACGTCATATGAAATATATTTCAGGGGTTTCATTGAGTGTTTTAATTATGCTCTGAGCAGCCACTAACCGAATTTGATGTTCTTTTGAGTCACTTGCAGCGAAAATTGAGAGGCAATCGTTCAAAGATATAGCATATTCTACAGCTATGAGGAATGAATGGTACATATAAAAGTAGTAGGAAAATTCAATTAAAAGATGGATGCAATAAAGAATATGTGTGCAGAAAATGAGCATGTGGTGTCATTGTGTTTCTGTTACATGCAGTATCTGCAGATTCCTGAGCTCACAGTGCAGGAAGTATTTAATTTGCGTCGACTTAACGTTAATGCATTCTGTGTTACATACCTAAAAAGCAACAGATCCAAGCTATATCTGTACCATGAAGATACAGCTGACAAAGGACCTAACGAAATATGTTCCTTTTTGGTTGATTACATTAGAACAGTGCATAATAAATGTGTTTCTGAATAGCACGTGTTCTCTGACGTGTCCCCAGCATAATACAAGAACAACTCAGTGGTGAAGCTAATGCTTTGAAATTCCGGCACATTCAAAGGTGTGTTCCTGCGTTTTGCTGTGCGTGGTCATGTAGTTTTGGCATGTCATCGTAAACCTGCTTGCGTAAGACGGGTGATGGGAAAACAAGACAGAATATACTCCTTGTGGGATTATGTCGGAAAGATGGTCACGTGGTCCAAAAATCAAAATATTCAAGTATAGCTTGTTAACACAGAAGGGATTTTGGTTTACAACAAATCGTGGCCCAAATTTTATGAGCAATACTGTTTGTCTGATGTCAGTTACGTAAACTGTATGGACCAGAACTGTACAGTTTAATCCACAGGGCCCTCATTTATGAGCTTCCATCACAGTTTATGGGGGAAATTGGGTGTTACTATCATAGTGATGGTCTCAAAAAACTTCTTTGCGACTCTCGTTATAGGCACAACCAAAGTTGCCTTCATAAATGGCACATAAAAATATAGCCCCAATCAATGTCTAAAAGCTGAAAGACATAGGACAACTACTGTTGTACATTCCTGAAGGGCGCAAAGCCTTTTATCTGGAACTGGCTCAGTGGCCTCTGTAGACATTCCTGCATATGATTTTCGTTTCGGCAGCTGAGAACACCGCACCGCTGTAAGCATAACATTCAAGTATCTCAAATAATTTTTTTCTATTAGGGTGGTTGTTGTTTTATTCCCGAGTGATTAGACTTTGGTTACTGACACAGAAATAGTAATGCTTTATTTTTTTTACTTCCGAGTGGTACCAACAGTACACGTGAAGTGACGGGTGTATTGATTTCTGACCCTTGAAAGAAAGACTGCTAACGAATCGCCAAGATTTGCATTAAATGTGGAATAATCTTAAAGTTCACAGTTTACCGTGAATAGAGAGCAGCTACTGTCTCATGTAACTATGTTACTGTATTCTGCTTAAAATGTACACCTACGATAGGGTTTAATAAAAGCATAAATAACCTACATCCTGAATCGTGATATATACAGTCAGTCCATTGCGCGAATAGTCTGCTGATTTGTCTTGAGCTAGGGCTAATCCCTGCTTCTTAATATTCTGAGCTGTGTATCTTGCTGAGTGTGACAGGCTACCGAGAAACAATTCACCTGGGGCTAAAAGAATAGTTGGAGGTAACCCATTTGTCCTCTACTAAATATAAAGGTTTTGAGTGACTGTTGGAAGTAAATAGTCGCTAGTCATATGGGCTTTGAGGTTCGGGAACGCATTTACCTTAGTTGCAGTCCATCTGGACAGGAGAGGGTTTTTCCGTTTCGTCTACGGTGTAGAATATGCAGCGAAATTTAGCAGCTACCCAAAAAGCTGTATCTTTCCAGAAACAGGGTACAAACTAATCGTTCAGTACTTGTAGTGTGAGAATAGTATAGTTGTCTGTTATGAGGACATATCACAGCAGTAAGGAATAGTACAGGTGTCCGTAGACAATGTGGTCCAGGGTGTACTGTTGAGTGTACATAGTAAAGTTGGTACATTCTGAGGGTGTTAGGTGACAGAAAAAACATTTGTTATGAAAATGATACAGAACATACATGAAGGAGAGAGTGGATCTATTCACAGTGGAACATTCGATATAATTATGTACTTCAAATGAGACATAGTCGAGTACAGATAAGGCGTAACGAGGATGCAGCCTGATTGTACTTCATGCTGTGCCTCTGCTGTCTTCATTGCGCCTACCAACGGCGACCTATTTGTAGCCACCTCGAAAGGTTCCGGAGAATGGAGAACAAATAACGTTAAGTAATAAAACAAGAGTTACTAGTTTATCTGATTAGATGAATGTTTTTGGGATTGTTGTCAAGACAGCTATTCCTTTTCAATTGCGAATCGAGTTAAGCACTGTAGGGAGTTATTTTGTACCAAGTGGTATCACAAGCGGACTGTGACTTGTTTAAGTGTGGTTACGTGAATTTAACGCTCGTGAAGTAAAGTTCGGATATTTAAAGGAAATACTAGAGTATTTTTTAAATTGACAGAGCAGTATCCACTACTCTTAGCAGAAATTCTAGAGGAGATTAAACAGTTTCGTAAGAAGACAAGGAAGATACTAAACAGTTCCGTGGGGAGACAAAACAGAGTATTGAAAATTTGTCACAAGGTCAACAATGTTTCAAGGAATGAGTTAGTTAGAGCAAAACAGGACTTAAGACGTTGTACCATAATCCTGAGTTCACAGATGTTAGTACAAAACTAGGAAATCTTGAGGAAAAATTAAATGAAGCAAAATAAGAACAGGAAACGTATATTAGTCCCTCGCTTCAGGAGGTGACTGACCAGATTAGTAGCAACCATGTTAAAGTTAATTCCGAGATTAATAAGTTAAGTACTAGTGTATAAGATTGCATAACCAAGGCACACAGATATGTAGTAGAGAATGTGAAAAATGCTAACCTTTTAGTATCTGAAGGCAGTTTTAACTGGAATAAAATCAGCACTAAGCGAAAACCTGATGGTGGTAATCGGAGTTGTGTGTCTTCCACTCCATGTAGTAGTACAGATAGTGTGCTGATAGTGGATCGAAGGAAATCTGAGAAGGATAGTTGGGATTTTCACGCATCTTTAGTAAAAGTAAGTCTCAGTGCAGTGAGTATGTTCGCGTAGTGGAACTAATACTGGTAATGAGAGACAGTAATAACCATTCTCCTACATTCGACCCTATTGGTTGTGTGCGTCTCTTAACATTTCTTAAAGCGTTTACAGGTGTTCTTCCAGAGACATGGGGTAATAATAATAGTGTGATGTTAAATTTGAATCTATTTTCAACTGTTCATCAATTTATTAAAGCTTTTAAAGCAAAGTATTCGTCATAGAGTACCCAACACAAACTAAGGCTAGAGTAGTTTTGGCCCACAGAAATACAACGAGAGCTGGGGAGGCTACCGCAATTTTTATGAACTACCGTTCAAATGAAGTGAACGAATTGCATATCGTCGAGGAACTTGTTACTCGACTACCAGATTGTGTTAGAGAATGACTGAACATCAATTACATTATTTGAACTGATGTAAAGAGGAAACTGTACAGGGGGACTTCATTGGGTGTCTGTTAAGTACATATTTAAGTATGGTTGGTTTCATGGCCGGCCATTGCTAGGTTATACTCGCTGTAGAATTGCGAAATTACGCGACTTTTCTATTTAACGGGCGGAATTATCAGTTTAAAATTCTACCATTTCGATTGAATTGTGTGTATCAGAGTTCATTCAATTATTAGACCTTTCCTTAGGAGATTAATTATTCAGTAAAGTATTTGTATATGTTGATGACGTATTAGTAGAATTTAGTATCTAATTTTATGAGAGTGGGAATGGAGTAAATATGAAATTGTCTGAAGAGTAAATGAAAATTGATTATTATTTAAAATGATGGAATGAGTGTATGCTACAACCGATCAGTATGTGTGAATAGAGAATATGATTTAATGTAGGATATGTAAGAATTAGTTGTAACGGAAATTTACAAGATACATAAATGAGTATAATGTGGGACAATAATGCAAAGTACGGATTCAGTACACCAGCAAAACTGATGGGTGCATATCGTCAACAGTTTCAACCGTGCACATAATTCCAGTGTCACACAGCACCAAAATGTCTTTGACGCACTGGTGCTTTAACAAGTTTTGGGCACAACTGGATTGGCATAAATTTAAAACCGGAAGGAAGGGTTATGTTATGGGACCTTTTTTCCAGAACCACTCATATAATGTATGCTCATTCATAATGCAAGTCCCATTTGATTAGAGTATTTAAGTTACACAATAAGCAGCAGTTCTAGTGATTGTCAGATATTGACTGATATAACCTTACTATTCTTTTACTCCTAGATCTAATTTTCATTTTGATTATCTGGTAGAAGTGAGAAAACGTTGAATGCATTTTGAATGGTGAGGAATAACAAGGACTGCCAGGGTCAGTAGATTCAACTGCCGCATAGACCCAATTCGTGGAGGGTTGACCATGGAGAGCCGAGTGACAGTAGCCCAGTCGACCTCTGCCATCTCCTTGGTGTCGCCCTTGGACGTCCAGCCACCTCATATACGAACATCGATAACATTTCCCGTAGAGTGAACTCCCGGTGAAAACATTTTACGACCTGAGAGTGGAGTGAGAGGGCTTCCTGTTAGTGGAAGATAACATCATTGTGATGAAAATATAGAAAACTAGCAGTTTTTCCAGAAAATACTCAAAGCTACAGATAAGCTTCTCAAGATGTGTTGGCCATCCGCAGTCCTGGGCCTCTGAGAAATTGTGAAGCACTGAACATTTTGTCTCATCTCTCAGTAAATATTTATGCATCACAAAATTCATCAGCAATGGCTAATGTAAATAAACTGTAAGTTAGAGACACAGGACGGTGACTGCAAGACTACCTCATTGGTCCCAGAGAGAGAGAGAGAGAGAGAGAGAGAGAGAGAGAGAGATAGAGAGAGAGAGAGACGTGACATTTCTATAGAGAATGGTAGAACAAAGATGTAAGTTACTGGTTAACCACCTATAGGAAGGAGACTACTATCTTGTAGGGAGCACTTCTATCAGTCACTGATCAGAAGATCCAGTGTAATGCCAACCATAATTTAATAACAAATGCAAAACCTGCTAGTGCGAGGTTTCCCTTTGATCAACATTCGATCAGAAATCACTGAATCATCGGGAGTCTCTGCCTTCCATGGTGATAACTGCTGTCAGCCTACCATGCCATCTTGACTGACGAATAGCGGAATTAGCATATTTTTGGAATTATCTTTATCTAGGCGCTTACGAAAGTCATTGGTTCCATCAATGATTGCCCCTGCAGCAATCTCATCAGGTCCTGGAACAGTGTCTCTAGCTGCAGACAAACCTTATTCCAGTTCCCACATGGAGAATGGAAGATTGTAGTCTTCCTCATTATGCAAGAAGAAGCTGAACTTCCTCTCTGCAGTCTGATGGAACACCTGAAAAGCAGGAGCTTCTGTGGATGATGTAGTGGCAGTAAGGAAGTGTTGTGCTAAAACCTGAGCCATGTCATCTGGCGTGGTCACCGAGAGCCCATTACTTGACAAGGCCGTAAGATGTGTACTACCACTCTTGTCCGAATTCCATCTTATTGATTCCCAGCCTTGCACAGTGCAAGTGGACCGATTAATGGAAGTCTTTAGTTTCCTCCAGGAAGCCCTCTTACATTCTTTTATCACTTGCCTCGCATGTGCCCTCGCAGATCTGCTGCAGAAAGATTTTCTGTAGTTGGGCAATGTCAGAAATTCCTCAGAGCTGTTCGTCTGGCCCTGATTGCCAATCGACAGTCGTCATTCCACCAAGGTACAGACCATCGGCTGAGGTGGTTACTAGATTTGGAGATGGACTCTGTTGTAGCCCGTTGGATCTCACAAGTGATATTGGCCACCATCTTCAGTGCCCAATCATTTTGTTCAATAATAGCCTGTCAATTGTACTGCAAGCAATTTGCCCTTGGTATCACCAATCCGCATGGTCTCCGGTCACCCACCATCCTAGTCGACAGATGGAGCCACATTGGGAAGTGGTAACTAGAATGTGAATCTGTACCCACTTCCCACTGAAATGAATCTGCAATCGCTGGGGAACAAAAACGGAGGCCAATGGCTGAAAAAGACCCTGTAGCTACAGAAATGTGTGTCATCTGACCTGCGTTTAGGAGGCAGATAATCTCAGTATGGACGAGTCGCTCGATCATCCGACCGCTGTAGCAACTGATAGTCAAGCCCCAAGGTACATTGTGTGCATTGAAGTCCCCCACAAGGCGGAATGGGCATGGGTGTGCCCAAAGAGTTCAGCCAGTGCTTCTGCATTCAAAGATTCATTAGTGGTAAGGTACAAAGAACACACTGTGATACAGAAGGGTGTGAGAACTTTCTCAGCAATTGCCTGTATGGTCGTGGTAAGAGGGAGAGAACAGAAGTGTCATCTGGTACCAATTGAAACAGCCTCTTCACCTTTAGCCCTGTCTCCAGTAGTATCGTCCTTCCAATATGTGTGGTAACCTCGTAATGCAGGTGTGTAGGTGACTTTAAGATGCATTTCTTGTAAGGAGATGGGCAACAGTTTCTCTTGGACCTGGAGCAATACTTCTTCCAAATGTGAGCGATATCCATTCAGATTCCATTCCAACACGCAAGTCCCTGGTAAGCTAGTGTTTAGCGATGGTTGTTCTTTCCTTTCTCCGTCAGAGGCGGTTATTTGTCGCAGAGGTCAGGGAGAACGATAGCCGGCTTCCTGCTCTCTGCTTCTTCTGACTGGAAGCTTTCTTGGTCTTGGAACTACTTTTTGAAGGACGTATATCTTTAGTGATGGGAGGAGGTGGTTACCTGGGTTGTGGGACCAGTTTAGTTGGCTTCTGATGTTGCGTAGTGGTATGTGGCCCAATGCTGATGGCTTCCGAACGACTTCAGTTTCAAGTAGAGCTTTCCACCCACAGGTACACTGACAAGTGCATGTGTTCGTACTTGAATCTGTGGTCTGACTTTGTGTGGAGGCATCACACTTATGGGCTGACGCAAAAGAAGTAGCAAAAACTGGGGGTTGCACAGATTTGAATTTTCCTTTCCTCGTTGCAACCTCACACTTCCTGCACCACACTGGGTGATCTCCAGGGCAGTTTATACATTTCGAAGTGTAGAAGAATTGCCTGATTCTTGAGCTGAGCCTCGACAGTTGCCACACGTAGCCCTCTCAATTACATCCAACAGTGATATGTCCAAACCTTGACATTTGTAGAATCATATTAGATTAGAAACAAACAGGCGAACCCTAAGACAGATATAGCCGGCAAGGATTTGTTCAGGTAATGCCGTAGTACTAAACGTTAGATTGAATGTTGCCGATTTTTCCAATTTGCTATAGTTCTGCACTTCCGTGACGCCCACATTTTTCCATTCTTCACGTAACTGTGCGGGGTTCACCTCCATTAGATCGGAGCAGGTAACCACGCCTGTACTAAAGGTTAGAGTATTATGGAACTCAGACTCGATTGGGTAGTCACCTAAGGCCTTACATCCCAGGAGCCTAGATATTTTGGTTGAATTAGCAGTTTCAACTAGAAGTGTTCCATTACAATGTTGTTTGACACTCTTTAGTGATCCCGCAATGTCTTCCAGTGCTTTATGAACATAGAAATGGTTCCCTCAGTTTGCTTGATTACAGTGACAGTCTTATGCCCTGTTACTATGATTCTGAGACTTTTCGGGAGGACTGACCAGCCGCGGTCTGTGTGATGAGTGGGTGTAGGTACTATCTGATGGTACATCCGTCCTGCCAGTAGCAGTAGCTTGATGAGACCGTTCCATAGGGATTCCACGAGATGCTAGGGAAACAACCATCAACGCAGGCAGAACCTGCGAATTCGTTGTCGTTTCACAGACAGGAAGTCTTGTGAAGTACTTTTGAACAAGTTTTCCGAAAATATGTCGAGCATCTAATCGAGAGTCCATACATAATGGACTGTGTCTGTATGAGACAATGACAGTCCGTGTTAACGATACAACGGTCGGCCACCTAACGGTTGTAGTGAATCAGTCGTGGTCGAAATAAACTTGGCGCCAAGAATGACTAACACATTCGGATGATATTAAATTAAATGACACTTGATTGAAAGATATTACGTAATTCACTGTAATTTACCCTTGCATGGTATGATTGAATGAATCACTGGTAAATTCTGCAAACCAATGCAGGTGAGCTAGTTATTTACATCTGTCAGCGGGCCTTTTAAAGGAACTCACTGACATTTAAATCTCGCTCTTTGAGCACCACGTAATCGTAACTTCAGTGGAGGCTACGTACAGGGCACTATCAGGAAAACGTGTAATTAATTTAGACTCAGCAGGAAGGGCCACCAAGGGACCAAAACATTCATACTAACGGCCCACAGTTGCATTGCCGGAACAGACTCCGTCTCGTTTTCATGACCCACACCGATAGCAGCGCACTAAGCGGCCATTAAGCAACACACTGAATACGACACCGGATGAGTGGGGATACTAACGTTTATACTGCTCTGCAGCACTGTTTTTACAATAGAGCGTCTTTTTAGTGCAGTGGTTTCTGGGACCATTACCCCCTGAGAGCAATTACATATCTGCTAGTACCCATCAGCATTAGCAACTAACCAATTTTTAGAATGAAACAAAATTTTCTTTGAACAGTTTTATTTTTAAAATGATAAAAAACAATATTTAACTTTTGTAGGTGTTCCATTAAACCACAAATTATTGAGTCAATGAGATAACAGCTAGAAAATTTATTAATAGAATGGTGGAGCAGCTGCCAGAGCGCCACGATTGCTACCTAAAGTCCTTCTCAGAGAAGAAAGCTAACTACTCGCATTGAGGGTAGTCACTTGTTACAAGGCATGGTTTCTCTGCACCAGTCCTCTCCCTAGCAGCACATGGCTTCACCCACATACTGCACCCCCATTTCAAATAAACTACACATAGCTTGGAAGTCACTTCATTGCTGGACTCTTTTACTTCGGAAACGAAAGCGATTAGCAGAATTCAGGCTGACAGTGTTTACTGCTATTATTATTATTATTATTATTATTATTACTACTACTAGAGTGTAGGCCTTACAGCAATATAATGGCCATATCCGTAGTTATTGTTGCGTTTTCAATTAGTTCGTTTAGCTGCTGCCAAGTGAATAATGAAGCCTGTTATAGTTCATTGCGAAACTATCTACAACTCGGAGGTTTTTCATGTGATATTTAAGCATATTTTAAGTATGTATCTCAATTCTACTCTCATAGATGAGAGGTATAAAACACAAAGTATGTGTGTAGTGGATGGACTAGCTGAGGACAATGACATTGATAAATTCCTTTCAGAGCGTGTAGCCTTCACCATATTGAGCCAAGGGCCAATGTTAGTACGTGAAAAACTATGTAATTAGTATTACAATTTACAATCTTTTTAAATAGTGTGGCAGTACTAGTTTGCCACATGCCACGAAGTGAAAATATATATATACACTCCTGGAAATTGAAATAAGAACACCGTGAATTCATTGTCCCAGGAAGGGGAAACTTTATTGACACATTCCTGGGGTCAGATACATCACATGATCACACTGACAGAACCACAGGCACATAGACACAGGCAACAGAGCATGCACAATGTCGGCACTAGTACAGTGTATATCCACCTTTCGCAGCAATGCAGGCTGCTATTCTCCCATGGAGACGATCGTAGAGATGCTGGATGTAGTCCTGTGGAACGGCTTGCCATGCCATTTCCACCTGGCGCCTCAGTTGGACCAGCGTTCGTGCTGGACGTGCAGACCGCGTGAGACGACGCTTCATCCAGTCCCAAACATGCTCAATGGGGGACAGATCCGGAGATCTTGCTGGCCAGGGTAGTTGACTTACACCTTCTAGAGCACGTTGGGTGGCACGGGATACATGCGGACGTGCATTGTCCTGTTGGAACAGCAAGTTCCCTTGCCGGTCTAGGAATGGTAGAACGATGGGTTCGAAGACGCTTTGGATGTACCGTGCACTATTCAGTGTCCCCTCGACGATCACCAGTGGTGTACGGCCAGTGTAGGAGATCGCTCCCCACACCATGATGCCGGGTGTTGGCCCTGTGTGCCTCGGTCGTATGCAGTCCTGATTGTGGCGCTCACCTGCACGGCGCCAAACACGCATACGACCATCATTGGCACCAAGGCAGAAGCGACTCTCATCGCTGAAGACGACACGTCTCCATTGGTCCCTCCATTCACGCCTGTCGCGACACCACTGGAGGCGGGCTGCACGATGTTGGGGCGTGAGCGGAAGACGGCCTAACGGTGTGCGGGACCGTAGCCCAGCTTCATGGAGACGGTTGCGAATGGTCCTCGCCGATACCCCAGGAGCAACGGTGTCCCTAATTTGCTGGGAAGTGGCGGTGCGGTCCCCTACGGCACTGCGTAGGATCCTACGGTCTTGGCGTGCATCCGTGCGTCGCTGCGGTCCGGTCCCAGGTCGACGGGCACGTGCACCTTCCGCCGACCACTGGCGACAACATCGATGTACTGTGGAGACCTCACGCCCCACGTGTTGAGCAATTCGGCGGTACGTCCACCCGGCCTCCCGCATGCCCACTATACGCCCTCGCTCAAAGTCCGTCAACTGCACATACGGTTCACGTCCACGCTGTCGCGGCATGCTACCAGTGTTAAAGACTGTGATGGAGCTGCGTATGCCACGGCAAACTGGCTGACACTGACGGCGGCGGTGCACAAATGCTGCGCAGCTAGCGCCATTCGACGGCCAACACCGCGGTTACTGGTGTGTCCGCTGTGCCGTGCGTGTGATCATTGCTTGTACAGCCCTCTCGCAGTGTCCGGAGCAAGTATGGTGGGTCTGACACACCGGTGTCAATGTGTTCTTTTTTCCATTTCCAGGAGTATATATATATATATATATATATATATATATATATATATATATATATATATATATATATATATATATATAATGTGTGTGTGTGTGTGTGTGTGTGTAAAATATTCCGGAGGTAAAATAGTCTCACATTTGGATCTCTGGGCAGGGACTACGCATGAGGACATCGTTATCAGGAGATAGAAAACTGGCGTTCTACGGATCGGAGTGTGGAATGTTAGATCCCTTAATCGGGCAGGTAGGTTAGACTATTTAAAAAGGGAAATGGATAGGTTAAAGTTAGATATAGTGGGAATTAGTGAAGTTCGGTGGCAGGAGGAAGAAGACTTTTGGTCAGGTGAATACAGGGTTATAAATACAAAATCAAATAGGGGTAATGCATGAGTAGGTTTAATAATGAATAAAAAAATAGGAGTGCTGGTAAGCTACTACAAACAGCATAGTGAACCCATTGTTGTGGCCAAGACAGACACGATGCCCACGCCTACTACAGTAGTACAAGTTTATATGCCAACTAGCTCTGTAGATGAGGAAGAAGTTGATGAAATGTATGATGAGATAAAAGAAATTATTCAGGTAGAAGGGAGATGAAAATTTAATAGTCATGGGTGACTGGAATTCGACAGTAGGAAAAGGAAGAGAAGGATACGTAGTAGTCGAATATGGATTGGGGCTAAGAAATGAAAGAGGAAGCCGCCTGGTAGAATTTTGCACAGAGCATAACTTAATCATACCTAACACTTGGTTCAAGAATCATGAAAGAAGGTTGTGTTGTGGAATGGCAAGACAGCCAATCCACAATGGACGGGAGACCGAAAGGCACGCGTTTAAGCTCACGCAGGATGGCGTGAGGTCTGGAACAGGACAAGGTCTTTACAGTAGCAAGAAAAGTACGTAGCTGCTTGAATACTTAACTTTAATCCATAATTGGTGAACATCGGTCTGACTGTACATGCATCCCAAGATAAATAACAAATGATAATGGCGCCTTGCTAGGTCGTAGCAAATGACGTAGCTGAAGGCTATGCTAACTATCGTCTCGGCAAATGAGAGCGTAATTTGTCAGTGAACCATCGCTAGCAAAGTCGGCTGTACAACTGGGACGAGTGCTAGGAAGTCTCTCTAGACCTGCCATGTGGCGGCGCTCGGCCTGCAATCACTGATAGTGGCGAAACGCGGGTCCGACGTATACTACCGGACCGCGGCCGATTTAAAGGCTACCACCTAGCAAGTGTGGTTTCTGGCGGTGACACCACAGGTTGTATACATGGAAAAACCCTGGAGATACTAAAAGGTTTCTGATAGATTATATAATGGTGAGACAGAGATTTAGGAATCAGATTTTAAATTGTAAGACATTTCCAGGGACAGATGTGGACTCTGACCACAATCTATTGGTTATGAACTGTAGATTAAAACTGAAGAAACTGCAAAAAAGTGGGAATTTAAGGAGATGGGACCTGGATATACTGAAGGAACCAGAGTTTGTAAGGAGTTTCAGGGAGAGCATAAGGGAACAATTGGCAGGTATGTGGGGAAAGAAATACAGTAGAAGAAGAATGGGTAGCTTTGAGGAATGAAATTGTCAAGGCAGCAGATAATCAAGTAGGTAAAAAGATGAAGTCTAGTAGAAATCCTTGGGTAACAGATGAGATACTGAATTTAATTGATGAATGGAGAAAATACAAAAATGCAGCAAGTGAAGCAGGCAAAAAGGAATACAAACGTCTCAAAAATGAGATCGACAGGGAGTGCAAAATGGCTAAGCAGGGATGGCTAGAGGACAAATGTAAGGATGTAGAGGCTTAACTCATGAGGGGTAAGATAGATACTGCCTACAGGAAAATTAAAGAGACCTTTAGAGAAAAGAGAACCACTTACATGAATATCAAGAGCTCAGATGGAAACCCAGTTCTAAGCAAAGAAGGGAAAGCACAAAGGTGAAAGGAGTATATAGAGGGTCTATACAGAGGCGATGTTCTTGAGGACAATATTATGTAAATGGAAGAGGAGGTAAATGAAGATGAAATGGGAAATATGATACTGTGTGAAGAGTATGACAGAGCATTGAAAGACCTAAGTCGAAACAAGGCCCCGGGAGTAGACATTCCATTAGAACTACTGACAGCCTTGGGAGAGCCAGTCCTGACTAAGCTCTAACATCTGGTGAGCAAGATGTATGAGACAGGCGAAATTCCCTCAGACTTCAAGAAGACAATAATTCCAATCCCAGAGAAAGCAGGTGTTGACAGATATTAAAATTAACGAAGTATCAGTTTAATAAGTCACAGCTGCAAAATACTAACGCGAATTCTTTACGGACGAATGGAAAAACTGGTTGAAGCCGACCTCGGCGAAGATCAGTTTGGATTCCGCAGAAATGTTGGAACACGTGAGGTAATACCGACCCAAAGACTTATCTTAGAAAATAGATTAAGGAAAGGCAAACCTACGTTTCTAGCATTTGTGGACTTAGAAAAAGCTTTTGACAATGTTGACTGGAATACTCTCTTTCAAATTCTAAAGGTGGCAGGGGTAAAATACAGGGAGCGAAAGACTATTTACAATTTGTACAGAAACCAGATGGCAGTTATAAGAATCGAGAGGTATGAAAGGGAAGCAGTGGTTGTGAAGGGAGTGAGACAGGGTTGTATCGTATCCCCGATGTTATTCAATCTGTATATTGAGTAAGCAATAAAGGAAACAAAAGAAAAGTTCGGAGTAGGTATTAAAATCCATGGAGAAGAAATAAAAACTTGAGGTTCGCCGATGACATTGTAATTCTGTCAGAGACAGCAAAGGACTTGGAAGAGCAGTTCAACGGAATGGACAGTGTCTTGAAAGGAGGATAGAAGATGAACATCAACAAAAGCAAAACGAGGATAACGGAATGTTGTCGAATGAAGTCCGGTGATGCTGAGGGAATTAGATTAGGAAATGAGACACATAAAGTAGTAAAGGAGTTTTGCTACTTGGGGAGCAAAATAACTGATGGTGGTCGAAGTAGAAAGGATATAAAATGTAGACTGGCAATGGCAAGGAAAGCGAAAGGAGAGAAATTTGTTAACATCGAGTATAGATTTAAATGTCAGGAAGTCGTTCCTGAAAGTATTTGTATGGAGTGTAGCCATGTATGGAAGTGAAACAAGTACGGTAAATAGTTTAGCCAAGAAGAGAATAGAAGCTTTTGAAATGTGGTGCTACAGAAGAATGGTGAAGATTAGATGGGTAGATCACATAACTAATGAGGAGGTATTGAATAGAATTGGGGAGAAGAGGAGTTTGTGGCACAACTTGACAAGAAGAAGGGATAGGTTGGAAGGACATGTTCTGAGGCATCAAGGGATCACAAATTTAGCGTTGGCGGCCAGCGTGGAGGGTAAAAATCTTAGGGGGAGACCAAGAGATGAATACACTAAGCAGATTCTGAAGAATGTAGGTTGCAGTAAGTACTGGGAGATGAAGAAGCTTGCACAGGATAGAGTAGAATGGAGAGCTGCATCAAACCAGTCTCAGGACTGAAGACAACAACAACAACAACAACATATAAATGGAAGAGCAGGGTCTGTGAATTCTAGCATTTTAGCTCCTGTTTCTCCCATCTGCTGGAATGTGACGAGATGTGCCACCTGCGACTTTTCGTGTTGCGAAGACAATGGCAGAAATCCGAGAGGTTTACCACCATGAGTTCTCATGGACAGCGGTCGTGTGAGTGAGCCACTGTGAGGGCCTCTTAGGCCAGAGTACTTCAAAAGATTCTTTTAAAGCAGTGCAAATCACAGGAGATCGTCAGAGAGTTTTAATAAAAGCTTACAGGTTGTCCTAAAGGCGGAAGGGGACAACTGAACACCGCTATGTTTCGGTGAACGGTATGGGAAACGAACTGCATTTACACGCCCAGACATCATGCCGCCAATCATGAGGTGAGGGCCAGGACACTGGCTACTTTCAGTTTGTCGACAGAAAACACAACAAGTACTGGGGAAGAAAATTCTGCAAGCTTTCGCTACATGCAGCAACATAGAGGGAGATGTTCAGTTGTCACAGTGGCAACCCTGTGATTTTTCTCTCCTCTTGCGGTAATTTGGAGAAGTATGTCAGAGCAGGTAGTCAGTAGTGCATTTTGGGGCGAGCACACATTAGCGGCGGTTCGTGTCTCGTTCGAAAGTCTCTCTGCGGCGCACTGCTGCAGCGTCACGCTCTTTTCACTGTTTCTGAGTGAGACTCGCGTTTGCGTCGTTTCTGCACTGCGTAGCTGACATTTGGCAAGTCTTTTTCGTGACTTTGTGACTGATTTCTATCGTTAGTTCTCTCTCATACTGGGATCAAAACTCGAAGCTATCCACTATATGTCGCCTTTCTGAGTTGAGCAGCGTTTGGGAGGCGATTTGCATGTTATTACGCTAGTGCTTCAGAAAAATCTTAACCTTCTACGCATATTGCGGTTTAAATTTTTTGATGAAAATAATTGTAGATCAATCCAACTTCAACTTGAAAAATATTGATTGAGAGAAAATAAACTAATTATTTTTGAAATGACTTTTCCTCAGTCTTGTTATTATGAATCGACCCTTTTAATGAAAAATATCGTCAGAGGACTCTAGCTCACTGAACTGCAGTCTCAATATGGCGCTGTTTCCGACATAACACCGGTGCCATTACATCTTCGTTTCTTTTAATTTCGAAAGTAAGCTGGATACTTTCTAATTATACGAACTGAATTAATTTTTTTTTTTTTGGGGAATAACGAAACTTCACCTGCATTGGCATTTAGCAGCATTAATAATTATCAATTTAACGTTTGTATTATTGTGTTGGATTCTGCCTGAGCACAGAATCGCTTGTTTCGTGGTTTGCGTGTTGAGTTCACGTGTGTGGCAGTCAGCTTGCAAATCGAAACTACTGCAGAAACTCAGTCGACTCGCACACAATACAACAGGTACGGCAAAGAGTCATAAACAATTCACTACTAATAATGGACATAATATTTTAAAAATAATTTAAATTCGTGACGAACACATTCGAACCCTTTTTGTTTTCATTTCTCAGAAAATTTCATTTTGTGCCTCAGGGGTAATTACCCCCAGGTTGGGAACCTTAACTAACATAAAAATCGAAAATAACTACAAAACCACACCACATTTGTCATTCTTTAGTTTCCTAAGGACCCTGGAAGGTAAGAAGCGGTACATCACATAACTGTTGATTTACGGTTCTGTTGTACCGTACAGATATTTAAGGAATAATGTGTTCCTTTAATAACAAAAAACTGTTAGCAAATACCAGAAGACCTGACCCTTAACATAAAGACATTATATATCCACCCTACAAAGTCGAATTTTGTCCGCTACACCTCAGACCAAATCAATGAATTTGGAACAAGATTTCAACTACATTACATAATGTACGAAATACGACACCACAGCTGTAGCTTGAGATAAAACGCCTCACACGTGATAATAAATCATCAAAAGCAATAGAACTGTTTCCCAGTAAGGAAGGAACCAGTTCCAAACATGTTGCTAAATTTGAACCACAAACAGCAAGGAACATCAATACTTTCGTTTTTGAAGCAAAAGTAACTATATTAACAAAATTATTCGTGCGCTAGAGAGACGAGTGAAGTTTAAGAATAGGGGAATCGTTTGACTCCATAAAATTGTTTAAGTGTCAGTGAAAGTATTTATGATGATAACAACAGACAACATGAGAAATATGGACTTCACATGCTCGAAATACACGTTTATATTCCATTGTGTTTAGTGGAGTAAGCTGCAAATATGTTCGTACTTGAATGTACATCTTCACAAATAAGTTGTAGCTTATGTTGTTGAATTAACGTAAATCGGTAGGTTTGACATGATTTTCACGATAATTCATGTCTTTAGGTAATTTACTAACGTAAGGAACGCACAATTATAACAACCGTTTCGTTAATCGAATAGAAAATAATTAAAAACCAACGTTATCGTCAAGACGCACCTGGCTGTCTGCTTTCTCACCGCTTGGAGCCCTAGTGTCACTGCATCCGTCAAATGATGACAGACAGTAAAATCGTGCATCTGTAAGAAGACCGATAAGCAAAACATACAACTACCACCATCACCTAGCGAAAGATCTTCCCGAGAACCCGAGAAAATTCTAGTCCCACGTAAGGGGCTAAGACATCTACACATTCACTTTGTGACCAGTCTAGTGTGGCAACCTTGCCACGTAAGTCAATGACTGTAAAGCCGAAGTTTTAATCTTAGCTTTTAAGAAATCATTCGCCCAGGAGGATCGTACAAACATATCGTCGTCTGACCGTCGCACAAGTTCCCGTAGAGAGGACAGAGTAATAGGCTTCACTGATGTACAGAAGCAACTGAAAGGGTTGAAAACAAAGAAGTCACAAGGTCTGAAAGGAGTCCCAGTACGATTTTACAGAGAGTTCCTACGGCCTTTGCCCCTTACTTAACATCCATTTATCTCGAATTTCTCACCCAGCGCAAAGTCCCAAGCGACTGGAAACAAGCGGGGGTGACTCCTTTATATAAGAAGGGTGAAAGAACTCACAAAATTACAAATCAATATCCAGAACATCCGTTTGCTACAGGTTTCTTGAACGTATTCTCAGTCGAATATAATAAAATTACTTGAAAAGTAGCGTCATCTGTTCACAAATCTGCTCTAATTTAGAAAGCATCGCAAGTGCCAAGCTCACGTTGCCCTTTCCTCACGTGATATACTGCAAACCATGGATGAGGGGCGACAGACAGATCCCATATTCGTAGATTTCCGGAAACAATTTGACACAGTGCCCCACTGCAAACTGTTAAAGGAGGTTCGAAGATACAGAGAATGCGAGAATGGCTCGAAGGCTTCCTAAATAACAGAACTGAGTCCGTTGTCCTCCACGGCGAGTGCTCATCACAGACAATGGCACCGTTTGGAGTGCTCGAGGGAAGCGTGACAGGACCGCTGTTGTTATCTATATACATAAATTATTTGGCGGACAGGGTGGGCAGCAATCTCCGGTTGTTTGCTGATGATGCTGTGGTGTACGGTAAGCTGTCGTCGTTTAGTGACTGTATGAAGGTACAAGACGACTTAGACAAAATTTCCAGTTGGTGCCATGAATGGCAGCTTGCTCTAAATAAAGAAAAAGTAAGGAAATCCAAATGACTACATCTATATCTACGTACGTACTCCGCTATCCACCATACGGTGCGTGGCGGAGGGTACCTCGTACCACAACTAGCATCTTCTCTCCCTGTTCCACTCCCAAACAGAACGAGGGAAAAATGACTGCCTATATGCCTCTGTTCGAGCCCTAATCTCTCTTATCTTATCTTTGTGGTCTTTCCGCGAAATATAAGCTGGTGGCAGTAAAATTGTACTGCGGTCAGCCTCAAATGCTGGTTCTCTAAATTTCCTCAGTAGCGATTCACGAAAAGAATGCCTCTTTTCTTCCAGAGACTCCCACCAGAGTTCCTGATGCATTTCCGTAAACTCGCGTGATGATAAAACCTACCAGTAACAAATCTAGCAGCCCGCCTCTGAACTGCTTCTATGTCCTCCCTCAATCCGACCTGATAGGGATCCCAAATGCTCGAGCAGTAATCAAGAATAGATCGTATTAGTGTTTTCTAAACGCTCTCCTTCACAGATGAACCACATCTTCCCAAAATTCTACCAATGAACCGAAGACGACTATCCGCCTTCCCAACAACTGCCAGTGCATGCTTGTCCCACTTCATATCGCTCTGCAATGTTACGCCCAAATATTTAATCGACGTGACTGTGTCAAGCGCTACACTACTAATGGAGTATTCAAACATTACGGGATTCTATTTCCTATTCATCCGCATTAATTTACATTTATTTATATTTAGAGTTAGCTGCCATTCTTTACACCAATCACAAATCATGTCCAAGTCATCTTGTATCCTCTACAGTCACTCAGCGACGACACCTTCCCGTACACCACAGCATCATCAGCTAAAACAGCCGCACATTGCTATCCTCCCTATCCAAAAGATCATTTATGTAGATAGAAAACAACAGCGGACCTACCACACTTCCCTGGGGCACTCCAGATGATACCCTCACCTTCGGTGAACACTCACCATCGAGGACAACGTACTGGGTTCTATTACTTAAGAAATCTTCGAGCCACTCACATATTTGGGAACCAATCCCATATTATCGTACCTTAGTTAGGAGTCTGCAGTGCGGCACCGAGTCAAACGCTTTCCGGAAGTCAAGGAACATGGCATCCGTCTGATACCCTTCATCCATGGTTCGAAAGATATCATGTGAAAAAAGAGCGAGTTGCGTTTCGCAGGAGCGATGCTTTCTAAAGCCGTGCTGATGAGTGGACAGCAACTTCTCTGTCTGAAGGAAACTCATTATATTCAAACTGAGAATATGTTCACGAATCCTGCAACAAACCGATGTCAAGGATATTGGTCTGTAATTCTGAGGATCCGTCCCTCTACCCTTCTTATATACAGGCGTCACCTGTGCTTTTTTTCCAGTCGCTCGGGACTTTACGTTGGGCAAGAGATTCGCGATAAATGCAAGCTAAATAAAGAGTCAATTCAGTAGGGTACTCTCTGTAAACCCGAATTGGAATCCCATCAGGACCTGGCGATTTACTTATTTTCAACCCATTCAGCTGCTTCACAACCCCAGGGATGTCTATTACTAGTATGTCGTCCATACGGGAATCTGTACGAGACTCAAACGGCGGTATGTTTGTACGATCCTCCTGCGTGAAAGATTTGTCAAATGCTAAATTTAAAATTTCAGCTTTCGTTTTGTTGTCTTCCGTTTCCGGGCCAGACTGATCAGTGAGTGACTGGATGGAAGCCTTCGACCCGCTTACCGATTTTACGTAAGACCAGAATTTCCTTGGGTTTCAGAAAGATCTTTTGCTAAAGTATGACGGTGGTAGTGGTTGTATGCTTCGCGCATCGCTCGTTTTGCAGCAGCACGAATCTCTACTAACTTTTGCCGGTTCTCATTCTCCCGATCTTTCTTGTACCGCGAGTGCAACTGTCTTTGCTTCCTGAGCATTCACTGAATTGCGCTGTTAAACCACGGTGTGTCTTTTCTGTAACCCACTTTTTCGGCACATACTTCTCCAATGCGTGATTTACGTTGTGTTTAAGATTTGCGAATAATTCTTCCACGTCCATCGTACCGGAAGTAAATGAAGTCGATTCATTTACTAAGTGGGATGCTAACAACTGCTTACCTGCTCTTTCTAGTTAGAATACTCTCCTAGCCTTCTTGACCGACTTTTTAACTTTCGTAACCACAGTCGTAATGACAAAATCATGATCACTAATCCCTGTCTCAACACTGCCACCGTCGATGAGGTCTGGTCTGTTCGTGGCTACCAGATCTAAAATATTTCCATTACGCGTTGGCTGTCGATTCAGCTGCACGAGACAGTTTTCGTATAATGTGTTCAAAAATAATTCACAATACGGCTTGTCTGTACCACCTGTAATGAATCCATAGACATCCAATGGAACAATACCGTAATGTTCAAATACTGCAATAGCAGTGTACTGCCTCACATAGTCGCGTCGATTAAATATCTAGGAGTAACACTGCAAATCTGAAATCGAACGAGAACGGAAGGACAATAACAGGGAAGGCTAACGATCGAAATAGGTTTGTTGGGAGGATTTTAGGAAAAAGTGGTTCATTTGTAAATGGGACCGCGTACAGAACACTAGCGCCACCCATTCTTCAGTATTGCTCAAGTGTTTGGAATTCGCAACAGGTCGGATTAGAGGAAGACATCGAAGCATTTTAGAGCCGTGCCGCTTGGTTTATTGCTGGTGGGTTTCATTAACTGAAGTGGTTCTCGAACTCAAATGGGAACGCGACTGAGAAAATTTAGGGAACCGGGTTTTCGAACTGCCTGCGGACCGATTCTACTGACGCCAACGTACATTTCCCGTGAGGTTTATAAAGACAAGATCAAGGAGGGCTTGTATATACACATACGAGAGAACGCCTTTTACGTGTCGCCCTATTTGTAAGTTGAACGGGAAAGGATATGGCAAGTAGAGGTATACAAGGTACCCTTCGCCACTCACGATATCGTGGCTTGCGGAGTATTTACTGCATGTAGATGTTCGTAGTGGGCCTATAGTGGCCCAGGGCTGAGCGAGGAAATAGTACGGTGCAATTAGACCCAAAGCCTCAACATCCAAAGTGAAAGTCTCCTTCCAGCTCCAGAGTGTTTCATAGAGTCCACATATTGTTTGGTAAAATGTTACATCGTTTTAAGCGTCGTGTTTGGGAGACGGGGGTGAGACTTTGGTAAATTAGTAGTTTTCATCAGTTTTTCTTAAATATTTCTCAATTTAATCTACAATTAATCGTGAACAATAATAGCCCTGTGCACAATCTTGCTAAACTGAACGGTTGAAGAGTTACATAGGGTTTCAAAAGAAAATGTTTCGTACTTTCTAGTTGGTTTGTATACATATGACATTGTCACTAACGAAACTAATTTTTCAAATAGTCTTGTACTTTCTCAAAGCACATTGTGATTTTGGTGGCCGGTGGTATGTTAGTGATAAGCCCTTGAAGGAACGACAACCTCACCACCTTCTCAAGGGGCGCTACTTTTTAAGGGAAAAGAGGCTTCCACAGGCCTAGGCCATATAAACCTGTGGTACGGAGAAACCCATTCTGAACTTCCTCAGGACAAAGCCACATTAAGTATGAGTATCTCTCCAGGATAAATAATTTTAAATTATGAAAATATGATGAGTATAATAATTATGTTATATAATTATATCACATTTAATCATAATGTTTTTAAACTGAGGCTTTTGGAGGCTTTTCTTTAAAAAACAGGCATATTTGGTTGTATGCTGCAACCATATTTTACTCAAATTTTGAAGTTCAGGAGATGAGTTCAGGAGTAATATTAAATAAAAATGTAGAATGTTAGATGTGACCTACAATTAATGTATTCATTAGTATTCAGTCGTCATCTAGATCTTCATGTATGATATTCGTGCCCCTGTTAACACATACTAGGGCTGCACAATTACCACCTATTCAGTTTAGACCCCTCTTGCTGCACTCGCAGTTACGGACGCATACATCTTTGCAAGCACACACTACCAGGGACGGTAATTCTCAGGCAGCTGCAGGACGTACTGTTGTAATTGGTCTCAGATTTTCGCCAATCTTCTTCCACCCGCACTCGAGCGTGTTGTTCTTCTCATTCAGCCACTGCTGCACCTGGTAGGGTGGTAGGTTGTAAACGAATGCTGCCTGAAAGCTGCTGAAGGGGAGGGGGAGGGTGAAAGGGTAGCCAACTTCAAAAACAGCCTACAAGTAACACTGGTAGTGAAAACAATCTAAATCAGAAGTTTCTTGCGAAGAGTGTTGTTGGCTTGCACTTTTCTGTACAATATAATTTTCCCCATCTTGCAGATAGTTGATACAGTGTCACTTCCTGTGAAGGCGTATGTTGCTAAGGGTATACCTTTCATGTCCCCAATGCGTCGCTGAACGTCAGAAATAGTGTACACTTTTTGCTGCTGATTGCCTTTCTTTGGTACCACCATTTTCACTTCTTTCATAGCTTCATCAATCGCTTTAAAACTATTAATAAGTCATCATCATCCGATGCTTGATGAACTGTGAACCATCTCTTAGAAAGTGCCATGTAAGGAGAGAAATAAGGCCCATTTTGTTTTTAGCGTTAGCTAGAAATTCTCTTGGATTGACATTTACATGGATGGATCTTCTACTTTCACATCAGTCTTAGTGGTTGACCCTGATCGGCGTAAGTGTTCACCTTTTGTGTTTCCTTGCTTGTATCGATAAAATAAAACAGGTGCTGGCCCATAATGAGTAATTACGTAATCTGCGTATTGCTTGAAACCTGTCTGTAGGTAGCTGGGTGTAGCCAGACATCACAATGAAGGAGGTGATCTCCATTATTGATGTACGACACTTACTCTGAACGTGGTGTGATTGATGATTCATTTGAATCTGGAATCAAGCCAGCCACCATTGAAGACTTGCATCCCTTCCTGATTAAGCCAGATTAGTCGTAGAAGGATGGAGGATAAGCACATAATTCGGATCGAAATATTTCTTCAAGTCTCTCATCATTCCTTACTGTGCACACCATCTGATATAAGAGAGTGTTAGGGTTCACACATAGTGTTGTAGTTAGTTGTAATAAACTTGGCTATAGAGGATAGAGATTTAACAGCTAACTTTCTTTTCAAGTGAATTTCATTGAACGTTTGGCTCTCAATCTCTTTCTAGGCTAGTGTTTCAACTTCAAACGCTTTATCAGAATTCACATTCTTGACTGCTACAACCTCTGTCGGTAACGGAGAGAAAAAAAAAAAAAAGGTTCAAATGGCTCTGAGCACTATGGGACTTAACATCTAACGTCATCAGTCCCCTAGAACTTAGAACTACTTAAACCTAACTAACCTAAGCACATCACACACATCGATGCCCGAGGCAGGATTCGAACCTGCGACCGTAGCAGTCGCGCGGTTCCGGACTGAGCGCCTAGAACCGCTAGACCACCGCGGCCGGCTAACGGAGAGAGTTCGGGTGTTTTAGAAAACGGATTGTGTTTCTCAATCCAAAAAATAAAAGTTTGCAAGTCCTTGCAGTTTCTTTTCTGCCTTGCCTCCCGTAGTTCCACGTTCAGCTCTGAAGAGATGCTGCACACACGTACATATTCTTTCATTGCTTCTCACAGCCGAGAACAAGTTAATTCAAGTTACTATAGTTTTCGCTGTTATTCCTCTGCCTCCAGTCATTCCACAAATGCTATTCGAGGTTCTCATCTAAACCGGTTCAATGGTTATGTCACTCCAGACTCCAGATCAAAATTTTCAAGTACGTCGGATGGTGAAATAACCACAGTTAACGAACAAGTCGTTTTCTGGTCTCATTCTGTTGTGAAGTTCCAGCGTGTCTTGCAGGTAAACATGTGAAGATTTAGCGGTGACAAGAGAGTTCCAAAGGTCCTCTATAGTTCCTCTTCCATTCATCAACTTGGCTTCTTTAAATCCGTCACCAATTTAAGCGGCTCGTCTTCAACCTGCCACAAAATGGACCAGCAATGGATGAAGCAAAACACCAGTGACTTTTGATCAGCCTTTGTACGCTAAATGTCGTGTAATAGTAGCAAAGCCACCTCGTGATAGCTTATTGAAGTCAATCTTCATCCGGCTAGAAAGTTTTCACTTTTAATGTATTTCCATGCAGCCACTCCAATCAGGTTTACCTTCTTCGGGGCCTTCTATCCAGGTACCACTCAACCAAAACAAATTAAATGTTCGGCCTAGTTCATACGAATGTGGGTGTATTTTCAGGGAAGCCATTTTTGTAGTAGCTGTTTTCGAATACCCAGACGTACTTTGGTCTGTGTAAGCTTGGAAATGAAACAGGCTTTGTTTCTCAGCATGAGCGGTAAAGGGAAGTACCAAATAAATCATGCCTTCCTGACTGCACAAATAGATGTAACAAATAATTATCAGTCCACTGGGTGAAGACTGATTGGCTAAGACTAAGGTTTGTCTATTCATTCTGTCTACTCCAGCTCAATCTGAAATTATCTAACGCTGAATAGATTTTGCGTTGGTGCAGCTGAGTGCAACTGAGAAGACTGGGATTCTGTTTGTCAAAACGAGCGGGTTCAGCAATACTATACCCCTTTCTCGATGCCTAGCACTGTTTGAGGTGACAGCCGTGGAGCAAGTGCCAGCATAGCTCTGACGTGCGACGCCTGTAATTCGTTATCACTGGCCCGAAATAACCAAAGTCGTGGCTGGAGATCTGTTTGATAGATTGCAATTAATCTCTCATGGAGCCCTGAAACATCGGTAGGTTCCAGCATGTGACACGCGCGTTCCCCAGTCATACCACTGACCAATTTGATTTACTCATACGGCAGTACACACAGGGAAATCAAACGTCATGGCGGCAGACGTGATATGACTAAGATTATAAGATAGCCCTCGGCACAGCGAGTTGTCTGAGATAACTAAGGTCCAGACTGTTGATACAGCTAAGACTTCACCACAGGTTCCCCCGGTCAAGACCAATACCAGTGCGAAGTGACGCTCAGGACGAGTGTCCCAAGAGCAACCCGTTCATAACAAGAGTCCCGATCAGAATGTGTTCGTCAGACTGGAGTCCGAATCTGAAAACCCACATCTCTCCACTCCCCTCTTTCATCCAAACCTCAGTAAACTCGTCAAAAGCAGTCACACAACTGCTCCCACGAAAGTTTCGTGCCAATCACAAGACTCGACGACCTCCACCTCTTACTCATCTGCTCTACCCACAGGCCAATCCCAATCAAAATTAATAATATTCTTTTCTTTTCTGGAGAAGCAGCCCATCCCTGACTTGTAAATTCCGTTGCAAGGAGGAGAAGACGTTCGCTACTGCCTTGGTTTCCCACAGACACTTTGGGAAATATGGTCTGAGTTTCCATTTAGGCCCAAAGTGAACAAGGCCTTTATCAATAAGATCATTATGCAGATGCGCTGAACGTTACAGCCCTCAGCAAAACTTAGCGCTCTTATGTCCCAACATAGACCATTTCGGAGCAGCGATAAATGTTGTGTTCCATTCTAAATTTCTTCTGAAAGCCTGAGGCTTCCCAGAAAACTTGAGAGGCAGTGCGATGATACCACCTGAAGGCTCCCTCAATAGCGTCCAGTCCAAGTTGAACATGGAAACTAGTGAATTTTTACACCTCCATCCCTATACACAGTGGTCATTTATGACACTGTTTAAACTCCTTGGCGAGGCCCTTAACAGGTAGATCCAGGCAGGCAATTGTTTGCCCTCTTTGGCTGAAAGCACTGTCTGCCCACTGGTGCGAGAAATTCTTGGGACCAGCGTTCTGCCGCCAGTAAATGGTTCGAGGTGTTCCTTTCCCCAATAGCTGTACGTTGCTCCCAAGTCCCAAATGTTCCCTGTAAGATTCACTGATAGATAACCAAACTGTCTGCTTTTTCACAACTCGAGAAAATACTATTCGAAAGAGAGCCACCATAAAGGTTTCACATGCATTGACAATCTACATGCTCCCAACAATGCCTCCGATTGTTGATACCTTCCTGCTGTCTCACAAAAATGAGGTGTACACCACTCCAAAATATTTCATCACAGTGGCCACATCAATGAGTCCATCCGGTTCCGCAATTAAATTGTGACCGATGTTCATGAGCCCCCATTTTCGCCTGTTCATCTGGGCATCAGCCACTTTTCCACAACACTCAGTCATAGCTAGTGCCATGGCAATCTCTTTCGTCCCACATCAACTGCGTACGCCTATACACATATTTATCTCCTCGCACGTTGACACAATATAGCGTTTTGTGGAGTTGCATCAACAGTGGCACAGTAACTTGTGCAGACAGGTGTGTTGATAGGGAACACCTTTGTCCTACAAAGAACTGAATCCGTACTGGTCTTGTCAAAAGACCGTTCACTAAGACCATTCACTGTGATCCGTGCCGTATTACTGTTGTGGTATATTTATTGCTCCCATCGTTGCACGCAAACAGCAATGGCCGACAGCGACGAAGACTTCCTGTATGTCGACCGCAAGCATCAAGCCATGTATTCTGCAGGCGGTGACATAATGCCCTGTGAATAGCGCTGGTATCACCGACTCATGTCTAATCTTCTCCAGTCAACGTTGTAAGTGCTCGCGAAAATTTTAATGCGCAAACAGATTCATCTCTGCCTTACTTGACAGTAGCTGCTCGTCTTCTTTCCGAAGTGGTGTGCCAAGTTTCCTCCTGGAGGAAGGGTGTTTCATGCGTGACTCTTTAGCTCTGTAGCCACGCTATGCTCGAACGGCTGTACCATCCAGCTTTTGGCGCATGAGTTTCAACAGTTTGGCTCTGACGTGCTTAATTTTGCACAAGAAGAACCGGTTGCTGTTCTGCACTGTGAAACAGAACATAGAGGACACTAAGTGAAATTCCACTATGTCATTGTACCATCGGTTTCTATTTCGGCTCTTGTGATTTCTTTTCCATCGGTGTATATCGCCTTCCACGGAAAAAGAAGCATGATCCTATCGATTTCTAATATGCAAGTATATTAGCTACTGTTTTCAAAGTGCCAGAATATATTGGTCAAGACGAAATCACTGATCACTTGCGCATATTCAACCAATATTACCAAATAAGTCTGACTTTCATAGGTACCACAGCACAGACCCAGGACTAGTTGAGGTGACTGATGATATGAGATATGATATTGACGACCGTATTGCAACGACTCTGACACAACCAGACGCTAGCAAAGCTTTTAATACTTATAACACATACTGCTCAGGAAAATGTCAAAACAAAATTTCGCAGGTAATGTGCTGAATTGGTTTGAAAGCTATTTGAAAAAACAGATAGTAAAATGTTGTCTGTGTGAATAAAAAGTCATCGTGGAAACATGTTCACTGAGTACTGCCAAAGGGGTCAGTCTCTCTCCCACATTCGTTCTCCTTGTACGTCAGTGACATTTCTTCATTTCCATTGTTCTGTAATTATCGTTTCAATACCGATACGCAATTTTACCTAAGTGCCAGACTTGAAGATATAAATACGAATATTATGGTCGTTAAGGTGACTCATGATATGTCTTCAGTGGTAATATGGAGGTAAATCTGATCCTTGAACTGTATGCAAAGAGGTTACAAGTAATCATAGTAACCCGCCAGAAATTAATAATTTCGGAACTTCGTAAACGCTTGGCTCCTATCCAGCTTGAAAATATTCCGATATCACGTAATTCAACGTGGCACGAGTGGTGAAAACACATGACTGTCAGACATAACCATGAATGCGTATGTGCGTTACATCTGCAGGATTCATCAGTACGGCCTGTAGGTGCTTCACTTGCTCAGTTAGGATCGTTGTGGCCAAACAAGTTACGGGTCTACCGCACGCATTTTCTACTTTACAGGTTGCGCAGTGTGCAGACTAACCACCACCTTCCATTAGAGAATAAACATGCCATCGCAATCGAAACACAAGGTCCATTTATCTGGTATCCTAGCTCTACCATCTCCGCTTCTGGAAGGCGCTTCGTTGCATAATGCGAAAAATTCGAAATCTTACTGATTTCAAGGGAAATCTGTGCACTAACTCTTGTCATCCCCAGAATTAAAGTATAAGTCCAATTTCCCGTCTGTCAAAAAGCATAGCCAATACTCATGTCTTCTGCCAGTCATGACCCTATATCATTGCTTTTCTCTACGAGTCACGCCATCCTCTTCCTTCATATTCTTTCAATGTGTGTTATTACTTTCTCCTTTCCCTCCCTTCTGTATTCCTTTCACTCATGCGTACTGCTGCTAGCACTGACAGTTAAAAACCCACATCCCATAATTTCTCTCATGCTATTTATCATGTGCGAATATAAAGTTTGTATATGTGTCTTTTTTTACGTGCACTATTATAGTTTTCAATTTCTAAAAGCAGTAATACGTGATTATTGAGATATATGTTGAGTAAAGTTAGCGAAACGCCTGGTTAGATGTGAGATAGAGCCTAATGCCCCCCCCCCCCCTCCTCCCCGTATCACAGGTTAAATAAATGAGTCAATAAATACGTTAATATTTTTAAAAATAATTCAGTGTCTTCAAGGCATATAACCCTTCTGGTTACACAACCGTACCATACGGTTTTAACTTGGCTCCAAAATTATCTGACATCTCTTATAGATCCTTTCCGTCATTTCATAAGGTAGATGAAATTTGCAGATGTTAAGATTAATCGCTTCTTGCTCCAAGCTTTCTTGCTCAATTATCCCGACCACGTATTTAAATTTCTATACGACAACAATCTTCCCTTTCTTTAAAATCATCTATCACTGATATTTGTAATGTATTTTGTCTTCTCAAAGGAAACCTGTAATCGTACTTTCTCAGCTACCTCTGATAGTTGATGAATCTTCTGGATTGCTGAGTTAATGTTGTTGAAAAAAAATGGCTGCGTTTGGGTCCTACTTTGAATAATTATTCATTCCCATCCTTTTAGCTCCATTCTCGAATGACCTTTTCCAACATACAGAAAAGAAAGAGTGGAGAAATTCATCGAGTTGTTTGATACCAGTATCTGTTTTGGAAGAGATCCGAGATATTGTCAACTAAATTAATTTTTTACCCTGTATCGATCAGAACCTCTTGAATCATCCACTCGAAATCCTTCCACAACATTCAACAGTGAAACACTGTCAACTGAGCCGTGCACTTTTTTTTATCAAAGCATACGACCCTACTGTAGTACCTAACAGATATTTTATGCCTGATAATGCTTGTGAAGTTGAAAATCTGCTCTAGGCAGGAACGTCCTTTCCTGATATTAGCCAGTTTCTCATTAGTCTGTTTATTAAGATAATCTTCAATTCAGTTCTGTAGTGTTTACGAGAGCATCTCCCAAGGAACAGAGACTAATGTAATATGCCTTCAGATACTAATGTAATATGCCTTCAACGGCTGATCACCTTTCGAGCCAGCATTTTATGGAGTTGTCGGACTAGGGCCCCAGCCAGACAGATGATACTCGACCAGATCTCCGTATCTCCTCAAAGAGTTCAGCTGGTATCTTCAGGATATCTTCATTCGCCAGCTTCACGAACTCTGCAACAATTGATTCCCCTCTATCTGCTATATTATTCCTTAGGCCATCCATGCTCTGTTTAATATGTCTTAGAAGTGTGGATGCGCGTTTGTCGCTATTAGAGTGGCTTGTTGTATGGGTAATCTCCCCCTTGGTTCATTCCAATTACGCAGTTTTCTTAAACACGCTACCAAGGTATTAGAGTATTAGCTTATTAGACTTTTTTGTTCATGCCCAGCATTCCATTTTTTTCTCTGAAGCACATGACTGGGGGTTGATACTCTTTCAGCTTGGACCTGAAAATATGGTTGAAATCCCTAAAATTGTTCTTTAGAATATCCTGATCAATATGTTCCATCTGCTGTTTGGAAAATAATTGCGTTACAAGTCGAATCACAGGGGCTGCGTGCTTCATGTTCCTTCGGCGAGTTTCATTTTCTCAACGAATGTGTTCTATGTGCGTAATTTTGGTTCCAGGTCTAGTTGCACCATCTACGTTTCCGCTTGCGACCTTTTAAGATTGATACATTAGCTGCTTCTTGTATTTTCTATTGTATTGTACTGTCTGTCCAGTTCTTAGAGTGGAATGTTAGTTTCTGATGACACTCTCCCAATACTTGTTATGTTGTTGTTGTTGTTGTGGTCTTCAGTCCTGAGACAGGTTTGATGCAGCTCTCCATGCTACTCTATCCTGTGCAAGCTTCTTCATCCCCCAGTACCTACAGCAACCTACATCCTTCTGAATCTGCGTAGTGTATTCATCTCTTGGTCTCCCTCTACGATTTTTACCCTCCACGATGCCCTCCAATACTAAATTGGTGATCCCTTGATGCCTCAGAACATGTACTACCAACTGATCCCTTCTTCTGGTCAGGTTGTGCCACAAACTTCTCTTCTCCCCAATCCTATTCAGTACTTCCTCATTAGTTATGTGATCTACCCATCTAATCTTCAGCATTCTTCTGTAGCACCACATTTCGAAAGCTTCTATTCTCTTCTTGTCCAAACTATTTACCGTCCATGTTTCACTTCCATACATGGCTACACTCCATACGAATACTTTCAGAAATGACTTCCTGACATTTAAATCTATACTCGATGTTAACAAATTTCTCTCCTTTCGCTTTCCTTTCCATTGCCAGTCTACATTTTATATCCACTCTACTTCGACCATCATCAGTTATTTTGCTCCCCAAATAGCAAAACTCCTTTACTACTTTAAGTGTCTCATTTCCTAACCTAATACCCTCAACATCACCCGACTTAATTCGACTACATTCCATTATCCTCGTTTTGCTTTTGTTGATGTTCATCTTATATCCTCCCTTCAAGACACCATCCATTCCGTTCAACTGCTCTTCCAAGTCCTTTGCTGCCTCTGACAGAATTACAATGTCATCGGCGAACCTCAAAGTTTTTATTTCTTCTCCATGGATTTTAATAACTACTCCGAATTTTTCTTTTGTTTCCTTTACTGCTTGCTCAATATACAGATTGAATAACATCGGGGAGAGGCTACAACCCTGTCTTACTCCCTTCCCAACCGCTGCTTCCCTTTCATGTCCCTCGACTCTTATAACTGCCATCTAGTTTCTGTACAAATTGTAAATAGCCTTTCGCTCCCTGTATTTTACCCCTGCCACCTTTAGAATTTGAAAGAGTATTCCAGTCAACATTGTCAAAAGCTTTCTCTAAGTCTACAAATGCTAGAAACGTAGATTTGCCTTTCCTTAATCTGTCTTCTAAGATAAGTCGTAAGGTCAGTATTGCCTCACGTGTTCCAGTATTTCTACGGAATCCAAACTGATCTTCCCCGAGGCCGGCTTCTACTAGTTTTTCCATTCGTCTGTAAAGAATTCGTGTTAGTATTTTGCAGCTGTGGCTTATTAAACTGATTGTCCGGTAATTTTCACATCTGTCAACACCTGCTTTCTTTGGGATTGGAATTATTATATTCTTCTTGAAGTCTGAGGGTATTTCACCTGTTTCATACATCTTGCTCACCAGATGGTAGAGTTTTGTCAGGACAGGCTCTCCCAAGGCTGTCAGTAGTTCCAATGGAATGTTGTCTACTCCGGGGGCCTTGTTTCGACTCAGGTCTTTCAGCGCTCTGTCAAACTCTTCACGCAGTATCGTATCTCCCATTTCATCTTCATCTACATTCTCTTCCATTTCCATAATATTGTCCTCCAGTACATCGCCCTTGTATAGACCCTCTATATACTCCTTCCACCTTTCTGCTTTCCCTTCTTTGCTTAGAACTGGGTTTCCATCTGAGCTCTTGATGTTCATACAAGTGGTTCTCTTATCTCCAAAGGTCTCTCTAATTTTCCTGTAGGCAGTATCTATCTTACCCCTAGTGAGAAAAGCCTCTACATCCTTACATTTGTCCTCTAGCCATCCCTGCTTAGCCATTTTGCACTTCCTGTCGATCTCATTTTTGAGACGTTTGTATTCCTTTTTGTCTGCTTGATTTACTGCATTTTTATATTTTCTCCTTTCATCAATTAAATTCAATATTTCTTCTGTTACCCAAGGATTTCTACTAGCCCTCGTCTTTTTACCTATTTGATCCTCTGCTGCCTTCACTACTTCATCCCTCAAAGCTACCCATTCCTCTTCTACTGTATTTCTTTCCCCCATTCCTGTCAATTGTTCCCTTATGCTGTCCCTGAAACTCTGTACAACCTCTGGTTCTTTCAGTTTATCCAGGTCCCATCTCCTTAAATTCCCACCTTTTTGCAGTTTCTTCAGTTTTAATCTACAGGTCATAACCAATAGATTGTGGTCAGAGTCCACATCTGCCCCTGGAAATGTCTTACAATTTAAAACCTGGTTCCTATATCTCTGTCTTACCATTATATAATCTATCTGATACCTTTTAGTATCTCCAGGGTTCTTCCATGTATACAACCTTCTATCATGATTCTTAAACCAAGTGTTAATACTTGTTAACTGATTTTTAATTTTGCAACATCGTTTCTGCATTTGTTCTTTCCAGCTGTTGGTATTTTTATCCTGGAGAGGTAATTATCAAAATTGTACTTGGTACCTTTCTGGAATTTAATATTCTTGATTTCCTTCATCGCATTCCTAGAATGGGGCATGTGAACGATTTTTCATCGTTCGAGTTTCCAAGTGGACGCCGTGTCTCCTCCTTCCTTAGTTTGCGTTTGATATTAATCTAAACGTTCGACACAGTTTGACAAAACCAAATTCAAAATGTGTTGCTCCTTCCGTGTGTAGGATGTTTTCCTGTACCGGTTCACAATTTGCTTCTATTCCACGTCAGCTTACAGTTGTCGACAAAAATCTTAACATTCTTCGTAGTTATTTTCGCCTTTTCCTTCTCTAGGAGGTCCCAAAATTGTTCTTTTTTCTCTGGACTGTGTCTGTTGTTCTCACAGGTGAGTGGGCCGCATGTACATTGAACGGGCTGTAGCCGCCTCCCTCAGCAAAGAGTGAGTATTGACGGTTATTTGATCCGCTTGAAAAATTCACTACTGTGTTGATAAACGTCTTATTTACAGAGAAATCCGCTCCAAACATTGATACATTCTTGCTCATATTCACGGCTTCCTTTTTATCATAGATCGTATAGTCTACATCGACAATAACGTTTTCGTCCTGATAATGTGTACCTTGAAAACCAGGATTGTGATGTTTTGGTAGTCCAACAAATTGTAAATCCCTCGTGTTTACCAAATTTTCCCAAATATTTCATTTTTATCTTACCGATATAGTAATTTTGTTTCGTTTTCAACTTTACATTTCTCGATCCGGAGCATGCAAGTCTCTCTGACTTCTCTAAGAATGTAGCTGCAGGCCTAAAGGATCCAAAGATATGCTTGCACACCTAACAGTGATGGGTTTCTGCCTACAGTTGCCAACGGGATTAGTGGTTTCTTTTTGACGACTTTCCCTGATGTCTGATTGTTAGAGAAATGTGGATCCGATTTGTTCCTTCCCATTAGTAGATTCAAAGTATTATGCCATGAAGCTTGAAGTTCGTTTGCTTTATACACCTCTGGTAAGAATGGTCCTCTTCTGCTTTGAAAACCGTTGACTTTTTCCATCTACAATCTTGGAAAAGTATGCTTTCAAATTGCTACCAGACGGGGCAACTGAACCAATATCTTCCTTCTTCTTCTTTTTTTTTTTGTGGCAGGCAGAGCCTGGTTTCGTAGTGTTGGCCCAGATCGTGGTATTGACTGTTTGTATTATTAGATGGTAATTTGTTTGTTATTAGTAAGATCTACAATTTATTCTGATTTAGCTAACTTATCTCGACATATTTACAGTTGTTCTTTAGTCATATTTAAGGCGTTGAAATTTATAAGTATTTTATTTCCCTGATTATCTGGCTATTTCAGTCAGTGATATGTTGCATTTCAATGCTACCAGAGGCATCTTTTTTTATCTTAATTTTACATTATCTGCATGTTGTACATTGAACATTTTGGAGAATTTAATTGAGTTTTCATTAAAGTGGGCCATCATAATCTTTTATCACTTTGTTAACTCATTACTTGCTGTTGTGGTAGTCTCCCCACTAACGTGTTGTGTGAGTTTTTCAGCCTAATGTTTTCTTTACTGTGATGAATAATTTTAACTGTCGCCAAGAGAGGAGGACTCTACAATGTGTGTCTGCATGCATACTACGAAGGCAGGATCCAGTTTATGGTGTCTGGAAACCAGTCTGAAAGTACTCGTACTTTCAGTGTATATGGAAATTATATTTAAAACGTACTCATTGTACGTGGTATCTCTTTTCCAAAGTAGGCACCTAATTTTCGTGGAGAAAGATTCATTTCGTTTTCTAAACTGACGCACGAAGGCGCATACACACACACACACACACACACACACACACACACACACACACATGCACATTCAAATTTATCCCAAAATTACATAAAGATTGTAACTTGCTTTGTTTTGTAGTATTTTAAAGGGGATTCAAAAATATGAAACACCGAGCAGCATATTTATCAAAAATATGACGTAAATCAGCGTTCCTGTACGTGCACAGATCGGAAGAATCCTCAAATTAATTGCTTCTCACATCTAATTGCTGTCAGGCGTCACAAGGTGGACAGAAAACAAGAGGAAAACGAATACTGATGACTCTGCATTTTACAAGCCTCAGGGTGTGTGAGGTGAGCACACATGCATTTTTGTCCAGTCGACAAAATATATCATGCTTGGAGATTGCGAAAATATTGACTCGCTGCCTAACAAGGGTACTAACCCAGATGTAAATAAACGGTGTTGATGATATTTGGTGGGTACGTAAACTGGTCCAAATAATGCAATACATGTTGTAATTTGGTGCATGGTGGAGGAAAAAGTGTGTGTCCACATAGAACTGTATTAACGTTCCTCTAGTATAAACTGAATTTTTCTACAAACTATCGTACCACTATCAATTCATTTGGAGAAATTAAAGCTTCCGTTACAACGTCAATTAGAGACACTCTCTTTCCATATCCATCCATATGTAATAAAGCTGCATCCTGAAACGCGATTTTTATGAAATATGTTACACAAAGGTGCTGTAGGAGTATTTTCGACATATGTAATTGAAATACGTACATCTTCATTATGCTTCTAATTCTTTCCGTTATTTAGCTTCGCTTTATGTTTCCAAATGATATTTTACTTTTAAAATTCATGTTTTTTTGTCTTTGTCTACCAATTCACACATGTGTAAGATATCAATTGAAAATAATTGGTAACTCTTTCTGATAATGCGAAATCATTACAGTAATGATAACCTGCAAGAAAAAGCTTGACACATTTTTTCTTCTGTCAGATATCTTTTGATGTGATCAGACGTTAGTTTATCAAATTTCAATGCTGTGACGAAAACATTTGGGGCTTTATACAATCTTCGCTGCAAACTCTCCATTAGTTTCTTTTAAACGAATGGAAACAGGATAATCCATTAGCAGGCCGCATACGCTCTTAGGTGAATTGTAAAACTCTGAGTAACTGAAGATAATGATAGCCAAATGAATGATTTTTTAACCCTTTGGAAGGCAGTAGATCCCTAAAATTGTAAAAAGAAACTTTCGAGGTAATTTTTGTCGCTTATATAGTTTCTAGATATAATCTCTGTTATTCTCCATGACGTAATTGCGTGTATCTGTTTAAAATTGAATAATGCTTTGGGGCTTGCCTTGAAATACTTTAACTTTACTTTTCTGCTCAATTTCAACGCCCACGTTTGAAGATTAATGTTATGACGATCAGTTGATTATCGATAAACTAATGTTTTTTTATAAGTTCAGCAGTGTAGTACCTTCATCTTACCTCAGAGGCATTAAATAACACACTTTTCCCAGCGAGAAAGCTGTGCCACTCTACTAACTTGAGATATTTACGCTTCAAGTATCAGGGGGACTCGGTGTGTTTGACAACTTTCGTTTTTTTACTGAAACACTTTCGCCTACTGAGCAGTTACATCACATACCATACGATTTCAACGGTTACCATTAAAAACCCTTGGAGTATCAAACTAACGCTAATGGGCTTAAGTCCTAAAACAGCGTGAGTAATACCTAATTTTCCAGGTATACAAAATGAATTCCTCCTATCCTCATGTCACTTGCTACGTATAACTTCTCTCTCCTAACGTTTGTAGCGAGGTCGAATTCCACAGTTCTCGTGACCTGGTATTTTTTTTTGTATTTATTTTTTTACTTTCCGGCTGGTTACCCTTCATGTGGCTGCAGCCATAAGTTAAACGTAATGGAGGAAAGTGATGTTCGCCTAATGTCTGCGAATGTTGCAAACGCTGATCTGTATGTCTTCGTTATGCAACTGTTTGTGAATGGTATATTTTTATGAGGTGGAGATTGGAGATCAGCCCAGCATTCGCATAAACGAGGGTGAAAAACCTCATAAAAGCCATACTTAGCCTGGCTGGTGGACCAGACCAGTAGTCGTGAGTCCAATATTTGCACTACATTCGTGTCTGGTCAACCTCCCTGTCTCGCCAGCTAGCTCACAGCACGTTAGTCTATACGAGCATGTCTGTAACTCTGCTAATGCTGATTTCTCATTACACTCACGTATGAGTAGTGCCAGACCACTATTTCATTCCAATATTCTTATTCAGTTTCTGTTGTTACAGTTTGCTATGATTTCTTAGATCAATGATATCAAAAAATTTATTCAATGTCTGCCACTATTCTTCTTAAGATGCAAACAACGCCAAAATACTATTTTAATTTGCTTTACGGTATCACTTAATTTGACGCTTGAATCGTCACCAAACCTGTGTGAAAAAGGCCCTCAGCATTTTTAAATTTGGCATAGATTCAAGGAAATATCAAACAAAGGAAAATCTATGATAGAATAATATTGAAAAGACTCAAAGAATCTAGATCCTTAATATGTTCATCCTCTGCTGATGCAAAATGTTTGAGATTCACAAGGAAGTAATGTTTCTACGGATTTGTTTTTACATTTTGCAGTCACTAATTCACATCCTTCTCTTTCTTGTGTTCCAGTACCAATAACTAAGCTGCGATAATTACATTCCAAGATTTTTCTTGCTTGCTATTACGTATGATATTAAAACATTATCTTTGAATTGGTACACTTTATGAGAGGAAATATCTCGCATACTAATATGTTATTTGTTTATGTTATTTTGTAGTATGCATTATTAACGAAGCGCAACACTACAACTACATCTGTGGAATTCAAAGTCGGGCTGGCAAGCAACGGATAATCCAGGCTTTAACTAAAAAGG
Organism: Schistocerca nitens; assembly: GCF_023898315.1. Classification (NCBI taxonomy): domain Eukaryota; kingdom Metazoa; phylum Arthropoda; class Insecta; order Orthoptera; family Acrididae; genus Schistocerca; species Schistocerca nitens. The sequence continues at coordinate 736,966,645 of NC_064619.1, read as the reverse complement.
TTTTCACTACCATTATGGTGACTAAAGTTTTGTCCTTCAAACCAGGTAACTATATTAGATTTTACTATCTCACTGTAGTTTTGAAGAAATTCGTGTTTAATTGAATACACAGACAGATCGTATGTAACACTCAAAAGGCGTCATTTTGCTACTGCATTCCGTTGAAAAAAATTGAGTTTGCCAACGTTTACGACGACAGGCAGAGCTGACCCACCAAACTTACGACACCTGACACAGCTTGTTCTCCTGACACCACAGTAGGGGTCATTTGACACTCTCTCCTTAACAGTTGCAAACATTTTTCGTGACTAATTTACTTGCATTTAGTTGCATTTAACTAGGCAGTTAAAAAAACCAGTTTTGCTAGCAATAAATAAAAATGTACTTTCACTGGGCCTTTCTCACAGAACAAATCTGATAATGAAAGTTTGGAATAATATTCAAAGTAAGTCGTTTGGCAGTCACGGACAAGAACTTGGATCAAAAATACAAATTAAATCCAAGGACCGGAATCATCAACAACTGTTGCGGTTCTGCTATTACAGGTACGCTTCTGTAACTCAAAATATTCTATTCTCTTGTATGAAAAATACCTTTCCGATTACGTCTACTGGTAATTTATGACTTTCCACAGTCTTCATTATTGAAACACTTTGGCTCCACAACAATTTAACTAATAACAATCTCCAGTCTTCAGAACACCTGATACATTGTTTAAATGTGAAGATCCGTTAGGACAGTTATTTGTATTTTGGGGCGTTAGTGGGGAGGGTTAATAAGTGCTGTTTTTGTTTTGGTTGTTTCCTATTACAGGGACATCCTGCGGTAGGCACATGGCTGACATTTAATAACTGAAATGAGTAAGCGTAGCTAGACAACAGATGGAACAGAATCTGTAAACAAACTTATTTAGAATCGTTTAGTTTCTGATCAACTATTCCGCTTCGGGAATTTAAGAGTGTAAACACACACATCAAAATTTCAATTGCACATCAGATTGAGACACAACGATTTAATCTTTGATATATAACCACATTACTGGGCCTAGTATATATGAATTATAATTTATGTTATTCTTCTACTCACCACTGCTTGCATAGCTAAAGCTTTTGCAATACGTTACCTCTGCCACTTGTGAGCTGTCGGCTTCTTCGTGCAGCTCCTCCGTCCATCTGCAGCGGTCCTAGGCGCTTCCGAAATGCTTCAGCACCCAGGCAGACACCATCTCTTGGTTCTCCTTCGAGTAGGTTTCCTGCAACTGGAAAACACAGTTAGGTTAATTCAGGATTACTTTCCCCGTCAATGAAACATATACCTATCAAAACAAAGAGTTGTCAATGTTTGTATTCCAAAAGGAAATCCCATTTCCCGATCTTCTGTTATTCATCTCGTCTACACTTCCGTCCTGCAACAGATGAGGACACTGCAGTCAGTATAGGATTGACGAAATGCTAGGTCCGTTTAAATAGAAACGTCTCTCTATACTGAGCGTTAGATCATTGTTGTAAATGGTGGCGTGGACGAAGAACGCACAGAGAATGCGAGCTACACGGGGTTGGTCCGTGATGATCTTACAAACTTTCAGGGGTGATGGAGAGGGATAAATATATCAATGCAACGCATGGGACCCTCGTCCAGAAACGACCGAAAATTGCTTTGATAGCTCTGACAGTGGATCACTTCTACTGCAAATTCTTTGCTTTTCGTGTTTTGGGATCAGGTAGCGTGAACCAAAACAACAAAAATATCCAGCAAACAAGGGCTCTAAAACGCATACCTAATGAGCTATGAGTTTTTGTTCAGTAGTAGACATGTATTCCACAGTAGCAAAAGTTAACAACTGCTCATAGTTCTTCAGGTATGCACGTTAGAGTCCATATTTAATGAACCATTTTGCTTTTTTCGATCCATTCTAAATCCTCCCCAAGTGCGAACAACGAAGGGCCTAGAGCACAAGGGCGACTGCCAGACACACCGGAGCAATTTTCGCTTATAACTTTCAATTAAGTCGTTTCCTGACCATGGCCGCTTTCATTACGTTGACACTTTTACCTTTTTCTATCAAACCTGAGACTTAGTAGTATCGTCGTGGAATCACACTGTAGACTGTTATTATCCTCCAATTAAAACGTTACTGATAAGTACAGTTTGTATACTGCTTGGCAACAATATTATGGACTTTGTTTGTGATTCAACAATTCATAAAGTCGCATCTACGCTTCCAACTGCTAATATATGAAGACTTGAATGAGAAAGAATGTATGTTTATTTTAACGCTTCTTCTTGTATCTGTAACTAATCGAAATGGTCAGTACTCACACACCCTTTTACCAATGTAAAAACAATGTGTATATCAACACGTCAGGTAAAGTGAGAAAGGCATGACACTTGAGAAATTTTATGTTGATTACGTCTCATTCATAATCGTTTGACGACTGTTCTGTATGTATCAACGTGCGATATGGAGGAATAAATACAGGAATTTTTCACATTGGTATCAACAATGTGTATATCAACACGTCAGGTAAAGTGAGAAAGGCATGACACTTGAGAAATTTTATGTTGATTACGTCTCATTCATAATCGTTTGACGACTGTTCTGTATGTATCAACGTGCGATATAGAGGAATAAATACAGGAATTTTTCACATTGGTATCAACAATGTGTATATCAACACGTCAGGTAAAGTGAGAAAGGCATGACACTTGAGAAATTTTATGTTGATTACGTCTCATTCATAATCGTTTGACGACTGTTCTGTATGTATCAACGTGCGATATAGAGGAATAAATACAGGAATTTTTCACATTGTATCCTGGTATGTAACATCCCAGTCCGTCGTTATCTGTAGGAAATCCCAACGTCTAACGCAAGTTCTTGTGTTCTAAAAATGTAGCATTTCCGATTAACATATGAGAAAATTTCAATTTGGATGTTACCAGCCAACAGCTAACACAGGTACAATTTGACCTATGCAATACCCAGAGGATTTAATGTAGCCAGGGGTTTCTTGATTTCGGATAATGGAGAAGTGACTGCAACAGTTTACAACCAAGACAAATCTCCGAAAACAGTGGACAGAACCGGGAACTGGTAATCATTTTAATTTTGATTACATAGAAACATGCCCCAGCAGGAATTATCAAGGGCATATGACTAAGCATGTGTAACAGGACAGATTCGGTGATTTTCCTGACGAGTGTTACAGCTGACCTTAATTTAAAGACATATACCAATCTGGAAATCTTCCCTAAATATTTCCAGATGGGGTACCATCTGATTACTATCAATTCAGCTTCCACTTGATGGACAAGACCTGGGCTGTGGATCCTACCTCAAACTATCCACAATACTATCTGTGGTAGCGAATGACAAGTATAAAAATATGATAATTCCCAATTTTCACTTTGCGAATAAGCAAATGGTACAAAGTATTAATTCTTTTACAGGTAGAGCCAAGATTGCATTGTGACTCATAGATTACACTGCACACACAGACTGAGTTACCGTTTACTGCTAGTGTTATTTAAATTAAGCTTCGCTAGACTTCTGTTGTAATGAGTACAATTAACTGAACATCACAATTTTCCTTGAGGTGAAATGATGCCAAGTATTCTCTATCATTACTCAGTTAACTACTAATGTAATTAATGAAACGGCTATTGGACAAGTAGTAGCATCTTATATGTCTTTACAAAGATTTTGTATGTTTTGTACATGATCTCACAATGCATACCAGGATTTTGACGACAGGGCTCTGTTGCTTAGCCTGACTGCCAGGTGTCGGCGCTTCTTCAGGATAAACTCTGAAATTAATTAAATATTTTTAATTTTATTTATTCATATATTTAAAATCGTTTTTGGACAAATTATTCATTAGGCTGCCTCGTGGCAGCCTAATGCAGAGGCAGCAGGCCAGCAGCCGCCGCAGCAGGCCGCGGCTGGACTTGGCCTGCCTCACCTCCTCCTCCTCTTCGCCTCCCTCTGCCTCAACCACATAGATCTAGTTGAAAGATCCATCAGGAACGAGTGCACTCACTGACAGACGCAATTCATGTCCTAGCTACTCAACTACCAGGCTAACGAAGAGAACACGACCAGTAAAAAGTTCATACCCGAAAACGTGGCTTCCCTGGCATCACTCCTAATACAAATGATCGTTAAAGTGATTTTAGCTGTAAGACTAGCAGAACTGAATATCCTTCCCATAGCAAATGTCACAGAATGCCCATATCACGTTACGTATAAAGGAGACTACAACAAAGTAACAAAGACGCAGCGCTGCATTCAATTCGTGTTTATTATAGCAGACGCAGCTAGGATACAAGTTGCTGATATATAACGTAAGCTCTGTAAGAAAGTCACCTCATCAAAACAATTACACTACTTGAATCCTACTACTCGTATCCTCACAACACCAAAAGGTACTCACGGTATTTCAACAAGACCTCCACGTCTTGCTCCCGTACAGGCCGTAGAGGTGCTACAGACCTACACTCTGCATCAGAGCTCATCACCTGTAACAGAGATACAGAATGCAGTGACTAATGGGTATTACGCTAAGTTGCAAGACACGGAATTTCATGAGTAGCAGTAAATGTTTGTAAAACCCTCAGCACAACTTCTGATCGATATTCAATTCAGTAATTACGCCTATTGAGTGATATTAGGACAAAACGACATGTAATGTTGATAATATAAAAAAAGTGAGAACGCCAGCTTGCGTTGATGTTCTAAGGAATTATTTTAGCTACAGTTCGTAAATCTTGACGATAGCTTCCGTGTAGGGCATGTCGGTGGAATGGACCTATATTTGGCAGCAGTACTTAAGACCTGGATCAGAGACACAGATGGAATGAGTGTGGGGTATTATGCTGTATCCAAAGTGAAGGTATTTTCTCAATAGTAGTCAACGTATTGTAAAACTCACATCATAATTTTTGTCAACGTTCAAATCAGTAATTATTATAAAAATGTAGTTCATCAGGTTCCATCATTAATAAGAACAAGATAAAGCGTGCTTGCACCGATGTACTAAGAGAAACTTTTATGATTATTCTGTAGATTACGCATAAAGCTCCTCGAATGAATGTTTATTAGTCATATACCTAGTTATGTCCCTACCTCGTATCAGTTTACTAAATAATATTACGGAAATTATTTTCTAAAGTGACGGTATATATTTTCATTTCTGTGCCAGCAGAGCTGCAAATTATATATATGTGTCCAAGATGTATAAAGAAGCGCAACAGGACGACAAAAATATGTGAAGAGTTACGTGTAAATTGCGGTCGAGTATTTAAATACGGTTCGCAAAGCCAAGCGTCTAGTACGAGGCTTCTCTTTACTCGAATTATTGTACGAACCAGAATTACAAAAAATCGAAGCACGCAATCACCCACAATCGGTTGTATGAATTAAATTCTTCTGCTTTTCTAACCGTGTCATTTTGTAACATTACCATGTGACCAGCAGATGGAGATGCCGATACACAGGGAGAAACTCAGTCGCCGTGCTGGTCTTTCGATGTGTTACAAATTAAATGGCGAGAAGACAAATAATATGTAATTACGTGTCATACGCTGCCATTAGGAATAATCGACATTTCTTGTCACCTTCATTGAACTTTCTTGCGTTTTGAGCTACAAAAGTATTTCAACATTCGAACGAAGTCAACGTTTCTAATCGAGATTTATTTAACAGCACCATTTTGTAAGGTGCTTGACAAAGTTTGTGAGTTTCTAGCCCATGCTACCTGGAAAGAAATTTTCTTTTCAATAATCAAAAATGGCAAGGACAGTGTGTTGATAGGAAGGTATAAGATGAACATCAACAGAAGTAATACGAAGATAATGGAATGTAGTCAAATTACATCAGGTGATGGTGACGAAATTAGATTAGGAAATGAGACACTTAAACTAGTAGATGCGTTTTGCTATTTGGGGAGCAAAATAAAAGATGATTTTAGAAGTAGAGAGGATATAAAATGTAGACTGGCAATGGAAAGCAAAGTGTTTCTGAAGATGAGAAATTCGTTAACATCGAGTAAAAATTTAAGTGTCAGGAAGTCCGCTATGAAAGTATTTGCATGGAGTGTAGCCATGTATGGAAGTGAAACGTGGACGATAAACCGTTTAGACAGGAAGAGAATACAAGCTTTCGAAATGTGATGCTACAGAAGAATGCTGAAGATTAGATGGGTGGATCACGTAACAAATGAGGAGGTACTGGATAGAGTTTGGGAGAAGAGAAATTTGTGGCACAGCTTGACCAGAAGAAGGGATCGTTTGGTAGGACAAATTCTAAGGCAGCAAGGAATCACCAATTTCATACTGAAAGGAAGCATGAGGAGTAAAAATCGTAGAGGAAGACCAAAACATGAATACACTAAACACATTCAGAAGAATGTAGGTTGCAGTAGTTGCTGGGAGATGAAGAGACTTGCACAGGATAGAGTAGCATGGAGAGCTGTATCAAAACAGTCTTTGGACAGAAGACCACAGCAACTACAATAAACAAAAATTTTCACTACTTAGCTTAGTATTCCGTCAAACAATTTAATATTTGCCATACATCATACAGACAATTACCATCTGCTTCCAACAATTCGTTGTTTGCTGTCTAGCTGAATATAGAAGTTGCACGGTAGTAATGCATGCTGATGGAAATAAAATCACCTTTTACAAAAATATGTGGAAATTTTGTATCATAACTGTGGCTGTTGTCAATATCAAGTCAACGTAAAGCATCGTATTATGTTGAAGTTTATACTGAGAAAACGAGACACTTAAATTGAATGTCACTGCGCAGATAAATATGAATCATTATTTGTGTCACGATAATACTCTCAAACCCATCATTTGATGGTAAAAAAAGAAGACAAAGACTCCTGTAAGGTGGCGGAACTTGAGTACGATATAGTCGAGGCACAATAAATTATTAATGTTGGCTCGGAAGACCTTTAGAGTTATTGTCTTTTTAGTTCGATTAACTCAATAGTAAATACGAAATTTTTGGGTGCCGGTAAGGGAGAAGACGAACTCGCACTACCTCCCATACGCACTTTCAATCCAGACACACAACATCGATTTCTACCACAAGAAGAGGGACTTGGCGTAACAAGCGCAATTTAGCATCATTGTATTGGTCTTGTAATAAATAATATCGAAGCCTACAACGGTGAATGCCGTTAAGTCTATAGCAACCAAAATTGAGTTTTATTGTGTGCGAAACGACGCGAACCTTTATAGTTCTGTAACTTCTAACACATCTAATTACTGCAGCTACGCACTGAATGTAATACTGCATGGGTTGCGTTCTTTACTTTTCCTTACCGACGCAAGTCCATGTATTACTCCTGCTGCTTCACCTCTGGAACAACAGCTGGGACACTGCTGGTTCGCTGTTTCTGCAGCTACAAACTTAGCGATCGTCAAATGTAATCAACCGATTTATGTTCGTGTTCGAAACTGCCTATAAATCCCGTACAATAATATTTCTGTTTTCAAAAGAAAATCACGTTGTAATATATCAATATTAGGAAAGGCAAGCCGTCTTTATCAGAACGCAAGCATTATGGCTTCATGATGGCTCTTTTCACAACTATTGGGTAGCAGTTACAAGAGGTGTATTACTCTGATATACTTCACTCTCGACTGTTATCTAAAGTCAGGATTCTTCGTGGTAGATGAAGTAGAACTGCAGCGATAAAACTTCGTAGGTTTGACAGGGACATTTTTTCATCATTTTGGTATCAGTGACCCACGGGTTCTGGCAGCTTTTTACCGAGTAATTTCATTTCGTTTGGTTTCCTATTCCCGTTCCTGTTTGTATCTGTATTGTAGGGAAATTACATGCGCACATTGCAAGTGTCTCGTTTGCGACAGTGTCACAGTGATAGGCAGCAGTGCGGGTAAGTTTACTGACGAAGAACAGGCCGACTTCCTCTCGTGTCTGGGCTGAGTGAGTGCGGTGGCAGACTGCCACGACTCCGTGCTGGCTGTTCCCGCAGCCACAGAGAAACACGTCACTGTACTCTAGCGCTGTCCGAGGGTTTTCGCGCTACACTGTTCTGTTCTGAATCTATTGTTGATTGCTTATCACACGGTTTTTTACTATTATAAGGATCCTTTCAAAGAAATATACGTAAATGTGGTAAAAAGTTGAATAAATCATCATTACATTATTATTCTATAACGAGGGGCTGGTGACCACGAAACCCTTATACTGAAATACTCATAAACTGCCCACAAGAGCTTCAAGAGTTTGGATTCGTCCTGTATTTTGGGTCTCATGTCTTGACTGCTTCACCTTGTACAGAGATAATTCAAATCACTGCTGACAGGAAAGTAAAATATATTCACACTTTCGCCTTAGACAGCATCACCTGTAATTTGTGAGTTACCTTAGTTCATGTTGTTGAGTACAATTCCTCGCTCCACAGGTTGATTCAAACCTTAACTGTCATTATTACACACGCGATGAAAGATACTATAATTGGTACTATGTGATACGAAACTAATAGCCGGTAATGCGATAAACACGTTGACGTCACTGTAAACTCAGTTGGTGATTTGTGGATCTACCTTACGTATTCGCTTACCACCCCCAAACTAGTTTCAGCGGTAACTCGAATCCTTCCACGTTTCTACTTTGTTAAATTGTTGCGCTTTCCTTAGCGACATTAACATTTCTTGAAGAGGGACACACAAGTTTAGGGGCTTGGGACAAAGCTCTCTGCTACAGTGGCAAATGGTTCAAATGGCTCTGAGCACTTTGGGACTTAACTTCTGAGGTCATCAGTCCCCTAGAACTACTTAAACCTAACTAACCTAAGGACATCACACACATCCATGCCAGAGGCAGGATTCGAACCTGCGACCGTAGCGGTTGCGCGGTTCCAGACTGTAGCGCCTAGAACCGCTCGACCACCACGGCCGGCTCTGCTACAGTGATTAGTGTTTCAGCGCTACATATATTTACGATCGAAACCGCTAAATAAATATATAAATTCAGTGACGCAGACGGTGTTTTCCATGATGATACAGCGGTTACGGTTATCCCACGACATTATGCTTTGTATTATGCAAAATAATTGTCACGAAATCGAGCAACTACAAGTATCATTAGACACCCGGAATGCACGGAAAAAATTTCAAATTTTTATTGATTACGTCAAATTCGCGAATGAAGATGAAGTTACATTGAGGAATACAGTGTCCTAGCGCAATCTGCAACAAATCTGCAACGTATTTGTATAGATGTAAGGGAGATAAGAATGATGGGAAATCTTCTAGGCATGAACAGAAAGCAAGAGAAGACGTACATACGTCAGATACTGGTCTTGCGAAGTTTAGAAGAAAATATTACCTCTGTCTGAGGTAAAAGAGGATAGGGTTAAGATGGAAATGTGTTTCAACCGATCATATGCTATCATGCCGATTATATCTAAATACGCGGTATTGCATATAATAACTCATTAATTTTCACGTATATGAAACATCACAAGTAATATACAACTGTTATAAACACAGAATGAAATGCATCTTTTGTGATGATTTGTTGCTTGTCATAAGACAACTTTTTATAAAGAATTTTATTTTCATAGTCTACGTGATAGACGGTATAACTGTTAAGACAGCTAATTCACGCAAAGTAGACAACGCCCAGTTCATGTAGAACAGATACTGACAGGAAACATGAAAATCCGAAAAAAGAGGCTGAACACTATTTTCTGTTATTTCTTGAAGGTGAATATGTTCCGCCGCCTGGCTGAAGATTATATAACATAAATAATGGCATTCCGAACAAAATATCCAGTAAGACAAAAATCTTTTTTAGATACCGTAACTCATTTTTAGCATACATGTCTCAAATCTGTTACTTAGGTGACGATATTGAAAACGATATTGAAAATAAAATGTATAATCGAACTGTCTTACGGACCAGTAACACAAAGTTTACCCCTAGAGTGCAAAAAGGAACCAGTACTTCGTTAGACCTGCCAGGTTAGCCGAGGGAGTTAACGCCTTGCTTCCTGGACTCGGGTAGGCGCGCCAGCCCTGGATCGAATCCACCCAACGGATTACCGACGAGGCCCGGTTTGCCAGCCAGACTGGATGTGGTTTTTAGGCGGTTTTCCACATCCCACTAGATGGATAACGATCTGGTCCCCACGTTACGCCTCAGATAAACTACTCGCAGACATTTGAAAACGTTCGCACCATTTCATGGCTTACACTAGACACATACAGGTGGGGTACACAAATTCCAGCCTGGGGGTATGGGGTGCGACAGGAAGGGTATCTTGCCACCCCCTGACATCAACATCGCCAAATATATGATAACAAGGCTGACACCGCGCTGAAGTGGGACAAAGGCCCAAAGGAAATTAATGAAGATGTATGATAGCGATTACTTTGTTACACAATATAAATGAAACTTTGGAGACCACAAAAAGAAAGAAGAGAGCCGTGATTGGAAATAAAAGAGCAGAATTAAATATTTTCAACATGAAAATCAAGTGAATCGAGAGAAATCGACAAAAAACCTCATGGGAACTTTAGATTCCACAGAAAATCATGAAATACAATTCGAATGAGAAAAGAGTTATTGGAGGACTTCAGAAAAGCCTGAAATGATTCTGTTTGTTAAGCTTGGAATGGCTAAGAGCCTAATTCTTCAAAGGAAGTTGATGATGTGATGTGTATCCATTGGCGTAAGGCATTTTTGTTTAGTCGTTATTGGGCAAAGGGGATGGTGAGATCGCATTCCTGACGATGGTTAAAAGTTAGTGTTAAATTTGTGGTCATGGGTACCCAACTCAATACGTTCAGACTTGATCGGAGGCCCGTTTTTGGATGTACCATCTTCTTGACTACCTATAAAACTGAAGTTAAGAAATGATTTTCGTGTTTCATTTAATCCTAACTCATATTTTCTGCGAAAATTGTAATATTACTGATGTTAGGCAAATGATATTACAACCAGTGCCTGCTGATATAAACATGAACAACGATTACAAGTCAATCACATATGGAACGGTAGTTTGATGAGTGAGATGCACAAGAATAGGTAAAGGTGCACATACCATGTCTACGGCCTTTTTATTGGAAGAGTAGGAAGTGAACATGGCGAATAATTAATCGGATGTGAATGAAGAACAACACTGCTTCTTCGTAGCTTACTGTGTTTCATAAACGAAGTTGATGCGTATTTTCTTTCACTTGGAGCAATTTTTAGCCACAGTTTCGGCAATGGAGTTAAAGTCGGAAAAAAAAGAAGACATTGATTTTCAATTGCTACCGTGTACTATCACCAGACTGGCTACGACGTACGACAACGGATTACCAACAGAAACGTACTACAGATGAGTTGCACACGCTGTAAGTTCACGCCAGTTCAACAAAGTATTACTGAAACGCCAAATAGATACAAAATGGAAGCTACAGTGATTTAATCCTTGCACTTCGAAATGTGTATCAACGATAAGGGAAATCTGATAGTCATACACAACGTCTTTTACATTTCGTCTATTTACGAACTGCATAGCACACAAAACCACGCAAATCGACCCTCATTTCAAGCAAAGAAATACCGACTACACTGTGTTTCAGTATCTTTGTCTTTCATAATCAGTAATATCGTTGGATGTAACTACCAATGTCGCTGAGTCCGTATTAAAGTCGTTGTATGAAAGCGGAGCGGTGCACACTGCATCCGAATTCTGTAGCTTCTTATCTGTACACTTTCCACTGCTACGGATCTTACCTGAAATTTGTGTTAGATCCATCACATTGGCTGTCTGCGGCAGAGGCGCCAGGGCATCAAAAAGCAAGCAAAGCTTCTGAAAAGAAAAATTTGATTAGTTCTGCGGTTCCCATCTTGGAATACATGCAAGAACACAACAACAAATTCCCAAATAGTAACACTTGAATACGACCACCCCTGCAGGCTAAAACACCGATCACCAGAGAATTATCCTCATTCGCCATTGCAGAGCCTTGTACCGCAAAGAAGGAAGGGAGAGAATGTTATTAGGGGTGGCCAAAATGTTCAAATGCTTGTGAATTCTTAAGGGATCAGACTGCTGAGGTCATCGGTCCCTAGACTTACATACTATTTAAACTAACTTACGCTAAGAACAACATAGACACCCATGCCCGAGGGAGGACTCGAACCTCTGGCGGGAGGGGCTGCGCAGTTATGGGTGGACAGTATCCTCATTCTGCAACACGAATGCACACTTGGATTAATACTGTTCTTTATTTCTATGAACTGGAATATTTACTTAACATGAATAGACTTCATGTCAGTGGTACAAGCTCATCAGTAACAATCCCTCTACAGTCACTAATCTCGTCGCAATGTACTGTCGTAGCCTGTGGCGAACTAAACCCGCTCTGCGAGTAAACTGACAGATGGCAAACCGGATGACTGATTGAATGAGTGAGAGAATGAGGCCCTCCAGTCAGCGGCGGCGGCCTAAATAACTGCTGTCGAGAGGGCGTTGGTGGCCTGTTGCGTGTGGGTGTGGGTGTGTCTCTGGCCGCTCAGGTGATGGGTGTCCTGGATCCAGCGCCTGCTAGTCGATCTATGCACTACATCTTTCGCGACCAGTGTGGTGGAGACAGCTTATGCCAATACATTAAGTCCGTTATGTTGCCGACCAGATTTTATGAGGTTAAGGGAAATCTGCAGTTAATTACAGAGCCAAAAATGCACGTATATATTTTTTGGAAAATACATTCACTGGGTGACTAGTATTCGCTATGTTGATAATATTGTTTGGGATGTACTTTCAGCATCATGCAGAAATTGACTCCATGCTGCCTCCCTACAGACCAAACACCCAAACAGTTCCTTTTTACGGAGTTGGCTACCATCAGAAGTGAACAGAAGAGAGGCTGACACTTGAATTGTTAGGATGCGTATACGACCTCCCTTAAGGACACAGAAGAGGCATACACCGATAAGCAGTACTGTCCAACAGCTTGTGATCACAAATTTGGATTGTCGCTGCAGAATTAGAAATTTATGAATTTTTAACACAAGAAATGTATTAATAATTATAACAAATATATAAAGAAGCACAAAAATATCATTCCATAATGCTAATAAACATTGACAATATTATTTATTGCGTAACATTCGAAGCATTGTAAAAGCTTGCAGGACCATTTTCAACTGTTTATTTCAGAGACTGCAGCTATGGAACACGTTGTATTGCGTTGTGGTGTGACTTCAGTCTGAAGACTGGTTTGATGCAGCTCTCTGAGCTACTCTATCCTGAGCAAGCCTCTTCATCTCTGAGTAACTACTGCTACTCACATACATCTGAACCTTCGTATTGTATTCATCTCTTTGTCTCCCTCTGCATTTTTACTCTCGACCCTTCCCTCCTTTACTAACGTGATGTGTCAGAATGTGTCCTACTAACTGATCCGCCTTGCGTAGTGGCCGCGAGGTTTGAGGCGCCATGTCGCGGATTGCGCCGCCCATCCCGCCGAGGTTCGAGTCTTCCCTCGGGCATGGGTGTGTGTGTTGTTCTTAGCAGAAGTTAGTTTAAGTAGTGTGTAAGTATAGGGACCGATGACCTCAACAGTTTGGGCACTTAGGAATTCACACACATTTGAACATTTTTGAACGTAATGCCACAGTGATTTGTAGTAAGATTTTAGAATACACACTGTTTTCGAACTTCACGAGTTACCTCGAAGAAAACGATTTACTGTCAAACAGCCAACACGAATTCAGAAAATATAGTTAGTGTGAAACACGACTAGCTCTTTATTCTCATCAATAATGAGTGCTATAGACATGGGTTGTCAAATTGATTCCATATATTTAGATTTCCAGAAAGCATTTGACACTATACATCACAGACGAGTTCTACGTAAACAAATTGCACGCGTATGGACTATCGTCTGAGTTGTGCGACTGGATTCGTGATTTCCTGTTAGAACAATCACAGTCTGTACTAACTGACGGAAACTCATCGAGTAAAACAGAAGTGATTTCTGGCGTTCCCCAAGGAAGTGTTATAACCCTCTGCTGTTGCTGTTGTAGTCCTCTTGGTCTGCACATTATGCTGTCATTTACTTCAAATGTAATATCATCAGGTGATCAAACGAAGCGCAAAATGATTTAGACAAGTTATCTTTACGGTGCAAGTGAATCTAAGTCATAAAAAGTATGAATTCATCCACGTGACTATTATAAGACATCGGCTAAATTTCGCTTACACGATAAATTACAGACATCTAAAGGCTATAAACTCAACTAAATACTTAGTGATTACAGTTACGAATAACTTAAGTTGTAAGGATCACATAGATAATGTTGTGGGGTAAAGCAAAACAATGACTACAATTTATAGGCAGAACACTGAGAATATGCAACAGGTCTACCAAAGAGGCTGCCCCCCACTACACTGATGCGACCTCTTTTGGGGCACTGCTACGTGGTTTGGGATCCGCATCAGATAGTATCGACAGAGGCCACCAAAAAAGTTTAGAATACAGCAGCTCGTTTTGTATTAATGCGTAATAGGGGGGAATGTGCCGCGGACGTGATATGAGAATTGGGGTGGCAATCACTAAAAAATAGGCGGTTTCCGTTGCGACAAGACCTTCTCAGGAGGTTTCAATCACCACCTTTCTGCTCAACCAGTAAACATACTTTTTTGGGACCACCTTCATGGGAGGAACGACCATCATAATAAAATAAAGGGAATAAGAGCTCGCACAGAGAGATTTAGGTGTTCACTTTTCCCGTGTGCTGATCGACAGTGAAACAGCGTAGAAATTTTTATAAAGGAAAATCGCCACGCATCCGCTCGTTTTGAGAAGTTTTTTATTTAGACAAGTTTCGGCATCTCAGTAATACCATCTTCAGGGCCCATATGCACTTCATGTACAGACAATCAGATGCATCAATACTAGCATACTATCGGTATCTGGATACACTCAATTCTTGATTCCGGTGTTTCCTTCGAAGAATTGACAATACAGAAGTGCGTATGGGGCCTGAAGATGGCGTTATTGAGATGCCGAAACTAGTTGTCAAATAAATTAACTGCTCGAAACGTGCAAATTTCCTCGGTAAATATTTGACCAGTCGCTGTCCCACATCGACAATGCATCGAAAGATGGGATAGAGAAATTGCTTGAAGGTGGTTCGATGAAACCTCTGCCAGTCACTTAACTGTGAATTGCACAGAAATTTTGTAGATGTAGACTCACGGATCATGCAAACCAAGTGTATACCTTGTTCCCACAATGCTATGACAGGTTCTGTCGTCTAGAATAGAGCATAAAGGACTAATAGTTATAAAGTCGATCTTAAAAGAATCCATGTCGCTTTTACTTGTATATGGGGAGCGATTTCGATTACATATCCATATTCAGATCAGGATGTCCGTGTGAGACAGTATTTGACACAGTTCAGGGGTACCTAACAAACTGCAGTCGAAACCAGTCAACAATTGAAAATAAAATCAGTTTGGGCAGAATTAAATAATATTTTTACCGATTGTGATAGCAGTTTCTGCCATGTCATCGGGTATGTATGATGTATAAAAGAAGTCAGCAAAAAGTATTACTCTTTCACACGATATTTCCCACTGACGTTAAGCCTTCCAGAGACCTACCAAGGATCCAGTTCCCGCAAGGAAACGGAACCTTCAAGGCAATATGAAATTCAGGCATTGTGCATGTAGTCTAGGTGTGAGATCGGTGTTCTTGTAGTTGTTTGCCCTTCCACTGATTTTGCGAAAAGGTTTTATCCGCTAGCTGCCGAGATCAATAGAAGAATTTTGAACGCGTTTTCTGAAAACTGTCTTGAGCAACTAGTTCGAGAGCCCACATGCAATAGAAACATCTCAGACCTTGCAGCTACAAACAGACCGGACCTAATTACTACCGCCAGTATGCAGAAGGTTGTTTTTGTGTCATTACAGCGACTATGGTTACAAAAGTCAATAAGTCAGTCAAGAACGCTAGAGAGTGTTTTGGTAGGAGGAGCAGATAAGCAGATGTTATCATCTAACTTAGACATGGAATCGTCATCATCCAGTTCTAGTGAGATGGGCGCAGTGGAATTATGGGAAAGTTTAAACAGACTGTTTAGCCGTGATCTTCATTAAGGACAGAAGTGACTTACAATGTTTTAATAACGAGACTCGGAAACCGCTGAGGAAGCAAATTCTGTTGCACTCTCGGTTCGAAAGAGAACGCACAAATAACGGAATGCAAAGATCGCTAGAGATACGTACGTCTGTGAAAAGACCTATACGCAAAACATACAACTACTGCCACCGTTATACCTTAGCAAAAGATCTGGCAGAGAACCCGAGAAAATCTTCCATCCAGTCACTTTTTGACCAGCCTGGTGAGGCAGTTGGAGACACCAAACGGGAGCCGAAGTTTTAAATTTCACGTTTAAGAAACCTTTCACGCAGGAGAATCGTACAAACATACCAGTTTGACCATCGAACAGACACCCGTATAAACGACGTAGTAGTAAGCATCCGTGGCGTAGAGAAACAACTGGAAAGGTTGAAAGCATGTGAGTCACCAGGTCTGGATGAAATTGCAGTTGATTTTTCAAACAATACTCTATGGCATCTTTCCTTTGCTTAGCTTGCAATTATCGCGAATCTCTCCCTCAGCGCAAAGCCCCAAGCAACTGGAAAAAAGCACAGGCGACTCCTGTTTGTAAGAAGGGCAAAAGAACGGGTCCGCAAAATTACACAGCAACATTCGCATCATCGGTTTGCTGCGGTATCTTTCAACTTATTCTAAATTCAAATGTAATAAATTTTCTTGAGACCGAGAATCTTATGTCCGCGAATCAGCATGTTTTTAGAAAGAATTACTCGTCCGAAATTTTGTTTGCCCTTTTCTCGCATAATATGCTGCGAACTTTGGATGAAGGGCAGCAGGCTCATTTCACATTCCTAGATTTCCGGTAAGCATTTGCCAGGCGGTTAAAGAAGGTAGAAGCATGTGAAATAGGTTCACCGATATGTGAGTGACTACAAGACTTCTTAATTTATAGGACCCAGTATGTTGCCCTCGACGTTGAGTGCTCATCAGACACATGGGTGCAAGAACCCCCACACGTAAGAAACTCCGAGAAACGTCTCAGTTTAGCCTGTGACTCCGTATATGGTGGTATAAGGGCGTATGGTGTAACTGCCCACGTTTTCAAAAAAATGGTTCAAATGGCTCTGAGCACTATGGGACTTAACATCTGTGGTCATCAGTCCCCTAGAACTTAGAACTAATTAAACCTAACTAACCTAAGGACATCACACACATCCATGCCCGAGGCAGGATTCGAAGCTGCGACCGTAGCAGTCGCGCGATTCCTGACTGAGCGCCTAGAACCGCTAGACCACCGCGGCCGGCCCACGTTTTCCAGCCGAGGTTTGCGACAATTAAGCCAGTCCGCCCTTGAATTGACATAGTGAGCCGCCGTGTAGGAATTCTTCGTACCTGTAATATGGAGATGCTCACGTAGTTTTACAGCCCATTGAACAGCCGTGGCAGCGCCTCCGGATTACGAAAGTGCAACAGTTCTGCCTATGTTTTACGTAATGAAATGGGAAGAAGTTATTTTGAGCAAATAATTTTCACACGGGATGCCATTATAAGAAATACCATGAAATTACCTTGTTCACTTGATTATAAGCTTACTATTATCGGTACGAGAGTATGTTCTCCCCATGACCAAAAAGAAAGGCTTCCTATCGACGACTGCCGATTATGACAAGGAGGAAAGATGGTGTTAATGTGATTCCTTTTGCCTTTATCGAACATAATAGTTTACATTTTCGAGCAAATTAATTTCTGACGTGGCATTGGTCAAAAGAATGAGAACAGCGGGTTATGTGATTCGAGATATGAAAGTGGTTTGCTACTGTGTTATCCATAGTGCGTGCTTTTGAACCGGGAGAGTGAATTTTTGCGTGTGGGTGGCGAGGAGTGGGTACCCAGCTCTCGTGGTGTGAGAATACGTAGCCTGGGCACGTTGGCATTTTCGTGCTCAGTAGATGCCCATCTGATGCTTATGATGAATTTTAGGGTATTGCGAATACCATTCTTTGGATAGAATTTTTCGTGGCTAAAATCGTTTACCACCAGGAAATGATCAACGAGTCTCAGTTTCGTTTGTCATTCAGATGTGGTTGTAGGTAATGTGCAGTACCGATTCAGTTCTTCATATGGGACAATGTGATCAACTGCAGCCTTACCTTTGCTTGTACCATGTCCACAGAGGACAGCTGGTCTGTTTCTGTTGACGGTTAATGTATGGGCATGCCCGAGATTTGCATTTCTCACAGCCTGACTGACTCTGTTCCGCTTCTGTTTGTAAGCAACACGGTTTTCACGCATGTGGCGCAGTTCGTATGCCCGATGTGCAGCATCTGAGTTTCATGAGCTGTGTTGTTTCTGCTGTTAGCCGAGGTGCAGGTTTTTCCATCAGTTTTCCGATCTATACTGGGACATATTTGTGATATAGCCGAGTAAGTTTTTAGCAAATTCTTTCAACTGTACTGCGAGCATAGAACAAGATCTATTTCCATGAATAAAAGAATTTAATTCTGAATACGAGTTAAGGTCCATTGTAGACACTAACACCTACGTTATGAGCACCTACCTCATAGCCGGCATGTCCACCTTTGGCACGGATAACAGCGGTGACGCGTCATGCCACTAAAGCAATAGGGCCTTGGTAGATCGCTGGAGAGAGTTGGCACCACATCTGCACACACAAATCGTGTAATTCCCGTAAATTCCGGGGAGAGGGCAATGAGCTTTTACGTCACGTTCTGTCTCAAACCAGTGTGTTTGATTGGGTTCAGATCTGTCATGTTGGGGGGGGGGGGAGGGGGGGGGGGCAGCATGTCGATTGAAACTCACCACTGTGTTCTTCGAACTACTCAATCACAATCCTGCCCTTCTGACAAGGCGCATTATCTTGTTGAAAAATACCACTGTCGTGGGGAAACATGATCGTCATGAAGGGGTATAAGTTGTCTTCAACCCGTGTACGATACTCCGTGTGTTGTGTTGGCTGAAGAGCCAACACCGTATTACTAGAGGAGACCGAAATGCACATCTTTTAGCTCACGCAGGCTGGCGTGGGAAGGAAGAACTATACTGACGTGAGGTCTGGAACATGACAAGGAATTAGAATTCAGAAAGCGGACGTAGCTATTTGATACTCAACTTTAATCCATTTATGATGAACGTCGCTCTTGACGGTACATGATTCACAATATTATCTGTTCAGAATAGTAACTGAATATGGCGCCTTGCTAGGTCGTAGCATATGACGTAGCTGAAGGCTATGCTAAACTGTCGTCTCGGCAAATGAGAGCGTATGTAGACAGTGAACCATCGCTAGCAAAATTGTCTGTAGAACTGGGGCGAGTGCTAGTGGGTCACTCTAGACCTGCCGTGTGGCGGCGCTCGGTCTGCAATCACTGATAGTGGCGACCCGCGGGTCGGACGTATACTAACGGACCGCGGCCGATTTAAAGGCTACTACCTAGCAAGTGTGGTGTCTGGCAGTGACACCACATTCCTCCCCCGCAAATCGGAAGGTTGTGGTATAAGGCCTCCACCCGCCGTGGGGAGGACCGCATATTGACTTATACGATGAGGTGGGGAGCCTAACAACAGGCGAGGCTGAACCACCCACACCTACTCTAGGGCCGGCCGCGGTGGTCTCGCGGTTCTAGGCGCGCAGTGCGGAACCGTGCAACTGCTACGGTCGCAGGTTCGAATCCTGCCTCGGGCATGGATGTGTGTGGTGTCCTTAGGTTAGTTAGGTTTAAGTAGTTCTAAGTTCTAGGGGACTAATGACCACAGCAGTTGAGTCCCATAGTGCTCAGTGCCAGCCTACTCTAGGGTGCACGCCAACATGCAGTGTATGCGGCCGCAGAGAGACTGGAGGGGCCGAAGGGTCGACCTCCATCGGGCCGGGGCACTTGACGGGCGAAGGCGACATAAACTCCGGACTGGGCAAGAGTTCCAAGTCGGAGGATAACTGTTCACGGGAAGCGATCGGCGGCGCGTGACCCAGGGAGGCGCCCGGCGGCTGCAGCGACGCGTCCACCACGGCACTCGTCGGCGGGAGAACAGACAGCGTCGGTAACACCTGGGGCTGAGGCGAACCAGTAGATGGGTCCCCGGGGCGCTGATCGGACTGCACCGTCTCTGAAAGCAGACGGCGAGCGGCAGATCCCGTGCGACGACAGAGGGGCAGCTGATTGAGATGCCGGCGCACCTCACCAGAGGCCCCCAAAGCCAGACAGATAGCACGTCCGAGGCAGCGAAGAATGCGCCCTTCGAGCCAACGCCGTGAACCTCGATAGTGGCGGTAGTAGACAAAGTCGCCTGGGGCAAAAGCAGATGTCTGCCGCTGCAGAGGAAACTGATGCGGCGGATGTAGCAAAGACATCAAGGTTCGATGAGGGCGACCGTGGAGCAACTCAGCCGGCGAGCGACCATCTCGGGGCTGAGAGCGATACGAGGACAAAAAGAGCAATAACGCGTCCTCCCGAGAATGCGACTCTTTCAATTTGAACATCTGTGACTTGAAAGTCCTGACCAATCGTTCAGCGGCACCGTTTGACTGTGGCGAAGATGGCGCGGACGTCAGATGTTGAATACCATTGGCCTGGCAGAATGACTGAAATTCTGCGGACATGAATTGTGGGCCATTGTCGGAAACAATTGTCTGTGGAAGACCTTCAATGCAAAAGATAGCAGATAACGCTTGGATGGTGGCAGATGATGTCGTGGAAAACATCCGGACAACAAAAGGAAAGTAACTGAATGAATCTATCACAATCAACCACCGAGCATTCCAGAATGGACCAGCAAAATCGATGTGAAAGCGTTGCCAAGGGAAAATAGCTTTTGGCTATGCAAAGAATTTCCGCGGTGGTGCTGATTGTTGTTCGGCACACACCATGCAACAAGAGCACATATTCGCAATCGCAGCATGGATTCCGAACCAAGTACAGTGCTGACGAGCAAGTTGTTTCGTCCGCACTATACCCCAATGTCCTTGGAGGAGAAGCTTTAAGACAGAGGACTACAACGAACGTGGTACCGTGACCCTGGACTGATCATTATCAGAAAGCAACAGCAACACACCATGGCGAACAAAAAGTCTCTCCCTGTGTACAAAAAATCGGCGAACCAACGGGTCCCCGATCCGTGACTTTGACAAGGTCCATTGCGTAGCAACAAAACGCAGAACGGTAGCAAGGACAGGGTCGGCAGTTGTGGCTGTAGCTACACGACGAAAATCAATCGGAAAAGATTCGACCACGTCATTGGTTTCTGAATCAATGAACATGCAAGCAAGTTCAGAGGAATCGAATGCCCTCTCCTCAGCAACAGGCAAACGGTGCAAAGCATCAGCGTTTCCGTGCTTAGCAGAGGACCGATACAAGATATCGTAGCGGTACTGCGAGAGGAAAATAGACCATCGAATGAATTTCTGCGCTGTACGTGGAGGTACAGCCTTGGTCGGATGAAAAAGAGATGTCAAAGGTTTGTGGTCTGTGATGATGGTAAAGTGACGACCATACAAGAAATCATGAAACTTTGTAACACCAAATACGAGAGCCAATGCTTCTTTCTCGATCTGTGAATAATTTCTTTGCGCAGACGAGAGCAATTTGGACGCAAAGGCAATAGGGCGATCGTACGAGCCATCTTTGTGCGCAAGCACAGCACCGATCCCGAAATCCGATACATCCACCATCAAAAAAAGGAGCTTCCGGGGATCGAATGGCGTAAGGCAAGTATTGGGAAGCAACGCCGATTTCAACCGGCGAAAGGCGCGTTCGCATTCCGTCGTCTAGACGAACGGAACATCTTTACGGCGTAGCGATGCAGCGGAGCTGAAATGGAAGAGGAATGCGGCACATATCTGGGATAATAGTTTATTTTTCCCAGTACACTCTGTAGCTGCTTCAAATTCTGCGGCGAAGGCAAGTCTTGTATGGCACGGAGATGCGTGGGACTGGGATGTGTGCCTTGAGCATTGAGTACATGGCCCAGGCATGGCAAGACACGAGCAAAAAACACACATTTGTCCTTATGTAAGCGAAGACCATTTTGTCGCAAGACCTGAAATAATGTTCTGAGATTGGCTAAATGTTCTTCTTCCGTCTTTCCAGAGATCACAATATCGTCCAGATAGTTTGCTACAGTAGGGACCGACGCACAAACAGTTTGTAGATATTGCTGAAACAATGCCGGGGCGGATGCACACCCGAATGGCAGTCGTTTGAATTGATACAAACCAAGATGCGTGTTAACCACCAAAACGCGCTGGGATTCTTCGTCCACCGGTATTTGCAAGTAGGCATCTGCTAGGGCCAACTTCGAAAAATATTTGCCCGGGCACAGTTTGTCAAAAAGATCTTCCGGGCGGGGTAACGGAAAAGTTGCAATCACTAGTTGTGGATTCACTGTTGCCTTGAAGTCCACACAAAGTCTCAGCTTTCCCGAAGGTTTTGGCAAAATTACTAAGGGTGATGCCCAGAGAGAAGCCTGCACAAGTTCAATTACACCTTGTGATTCCAAATCGTCTAATGTTTTTGCGACCTCATCACGCAATGCGTGGGGAACATTGCTCGCTCTGAAAAATTTCGGTTGCGCGTTTACTTTCAGTTCCAAGTGTGCTGTATAGTTCTTAGCGCAACCGAGGCCCGGTGCAAAAATGTCTGCAAATTCGTCACACAGACGAGAAACACTGTCTGATGGCACAGTCTGGTTCACTGATAGGACCTGATTTACTATACAGGGTGTTACAAAAAGGTACGGCCAAACTTTCAGGAAACATTCCTCACACACAAAGAAAGAAAATATGTTATGTGGACATGTGTCCAGAAACGCTTACTTTCCATGTTAGAGCTCATTTTATTACTTCTCTTCAAATCACATTAATCATGGACTGGAAATACACAGCAACAGAACGTACCAGCGTGACTTCAAACACTTTGTTACAGGAAATGTTCAAAATGTCCTCCGTTAGCGAGGATACATGCATCCACCCTCCGTCGCATGGAATCCCTGATGCGCTGATGCAGCCCTGGAGAATGGCGTATTGTATCACAGCCGTCAACAATACGAGCACGAAGAGTCTCTACATTTGGTACTGGGGTTGGGTAGACAAGAGCTTTCAAATGCCCCTATAAATGAAAGTCAAGAGGGTTGAGGTCGGGAGAGTGTGGAGGCCATGGAATTGGTCCGCCTCTACCAATCCATTGGTCACCGAATCTGTTGTTGAGAAGCATACTAACGCTTCGACTGAAATGTGCAGGAGCTCCGTCGTGCATGAACCACATGTTGTGTCGTACTTGTAAAGGCACATGTTCTAGCAGCACAGGTAGAGTACCCCGTATGAAATCATGATGACGTGCTCCATTGAGCGTAGGTGGAAGAACATGGGGCCGAACCAAGACATCACCAACAATGCCTGCCCAAACGTTCACAGGAAATCTCTGTTGATGACGTGATTGCACAATTGCGTGCGGATTCTCGTCAGCCCACACATGTTGATTGTGAATCGAGGAAGTACGGTACATACTGACGAAACTAAAATGAGCTCTAACGTGGAAATTAAGCGTTTCCGGACACATGTCCATATAACATCTTTTCGTTATTTGTGTGTGAGGAATGTTTCCTGAAAGTTTGGCCGTACCTTTTTGTAACACCCTGTAGACAAGTTAAACAACTTAAATAAATCGAAACCAAACAAGTTGACTGCAGAAGAAGAACGAAGGGCGTAAAGTGATACAAGTTTTGTTTGTCCTTTGTACGTTGCAAGAAGGCTGCACTGTCCTAACACATGTATCTCTTGACCTGAATAGCTAGTTAACATTTGCGGCACGCAACGGAGCTGTGCCCAGCTGTTAGTAATTGTCTTGATTGTTCAGTGAAACTACAGCTCCGGTATCGAGCTGGAATGGTATCACTTTGCCGTTAATGTCCAAGTCCACAAAAATTTTATTGTCCTGCTGACGACAAGGGCGACTGTCTCGTGCAACGTGAACGGACACTGGTACATAATCACTTGCGACTTGACGGGAGTTCCGGCGATGTCGACGCACACTATTTGTGGGACGAACACAGTCACTGTTAGAGTGGCACTGGGCTGAGTGGACTGAACGACATGGATTTCCATGGGCGATGCTTCGAGTGCCTGAGTATCCTTGGTTCCGATTCCGGCGCGAAGCAAAGGGCCTGGAATGGTTGTGGGTTTCCGTTTTGAGCTGTTTCTGGGAAACACTCTGAACATGTCCTTTTTTATTACAGTAAAAGCAAATAGCTTGGCGTGACGGGCAATTCTCACGCGGATGTTTAGTAGCGCACCGTGGGCATGATTTGAGCACTGCATTTGCTACACATGGCTGAGAGCCTGGCGGCAGCGGTGCGTCCGGTCGCGAGGGCTGTTTACTGCTCCGTGCAGCTGGCCCGGCGGGCCGGTTAACCTGACACACGGCTGGCGAAGTTTCAAATGATTCCTGAGCATAGTCAATTGTGTCCTGCCGATCCAATATGTCCATCACTTGTTGAAGGGAGGGATTGGCTAGTTTTAAACTCTGTTCCTTTATACGAACATCAGAGGCCTTTTGTGCAATTGCATCACGTACCATAGTATCTGTATAAGGGAGTCCACATTGACACTCAAAACCACAATCCCTAGTAAGGACTTGCAAGGTTGCAACCCACTACCGATTAGTCTGACCTGCCGTACGTTTTGTACGAAATAAGGTATACCGTTTCGCAACTACATTGACTGATTGTTTGAAATATGCATCTAATGCAGGCAAAATTTCTTCGTAGGACAGAGTTGCTACGTCGCGTCGGGGAAATAATTTGACTATCACACGGTAGGTTTGTACACCGACCGACGACAAAAGAAAAGGTTACCGCTTGTTACCTTGAATTCTGTAGGCGGCGAGATGAAATGCAAATTGGTGTGACCACTCCGTCCAGCTTTCCAGTGCAGCATCAAAAGGTCGGAAGGTAGGTGCAACTGCATGTTGTGGCTGCGTTAGCGGTGGAGTGGCGGCTGCCGCTTCGTTTTGCATTGCACGTTGACCCTGGATGAGCTGTCCAAAAGCATCCAGTAATGCCTGCGTCTGCTGATTCTGTAAGCGATAAAATTCGGACACTACATCTGGAGATTGTGGCGAAGCCATTACACAATGAAATCAGGGCATATGTCAGTATAGTTAAGAACACCGTTTTTACTGCTCGTCGCCAATGTTGTGTTGGCAGAAGAGCCAACACCGTGTTACTAGAGGAGGTCGAAATGCACGCCTTTTAGCTCACGCAGGCTGGCGTGAGGAGGGAAGAACTATACTGACGTGAGGTTTGGAACGTGACAAGGAATTAGAAATCAGAAAGTGGACGTAGCTATTTGATACTTAACTTTAATCCATTTATGATGAACGTCGCTCTTGACGGTACATGATTCACAATATTATCTGTTCAGAATAGTAACTGAATATGGCGCCTTGCTAGGTCGTAGCAAATGACGCAGCTGAAGGCTATGCTAAACTGTCGTCTTGGCAAAAGTGAGCGTATGTAGACAGTGAACCATCGCTAGTAAAGTTGGCTGTACAACTGGGGAGAGTGCTACTGAGTATCTCTAGACCTGTCGTGTGGCGGCGCTCGTTCTGCAATCACTGATAGTGGCGACACGCAGGTCGGACGTATACTAACGGACCGCGGCCGATTTAAAGACTATCACCTAGCAAGTGTGGTGTCTGGCGGTGACACCACACCGTGACTGTCTCAGTGCCCTGCATGAGCTCCACTGGACCCTTTTATGGCCCTGTGAATGTTCCCCAGAGCATAATGGAGCGGTCGTCAGCTTTTCTCCATCCAACAGCACGGATGTAAAGGAGCTGTTACAATGAAAGACGACCGATTCGTGCCCTACCATCGGCATGGTGAAGACGGTATCAGGATCTATCAGAGCACGCAACGCTCTGCCACTGCGCCAACGCCCAGTGCCGATGGTCACGTGCCCATTTCAGGCGTGGTGTTCACATTGGCGCCTGCGTGGGTGGTCGGCTTCGGAGGCCCATTGTTCGGTGCACTGCGTGTTCAGACACACTTGGTCTGTACCCAGCATTCCCGTCTGACGTTACTTTCGCCACAGTTCGCCGCCTGTCCTGTTTCACCAGTCTGCCCTGCGTACGACGTTCGACATCTGCAATGAGGGGAGGCCGCCCGACTCCAGACGACTTGGCGTGCTCTCACCAAGTCGCGCAGTTTCCGAAATGCTCGTCCCCAGCTTCTGGGGCACCACAATACGCCCTCGGTCAAACTCAGATCACGCACTTTCCTCGTTCTACATACTGATAAGACGCTCATGATACTACATGCACCGTGCGTGTTTCTGACGAGCAATGACTCCTCCCAGGTGACGCTGATATCGTCTGGACGGATTTATATCGATAGCACGTTGGTGGTCGTACTGTTCTGGCTGATGGGTGTATATTCAGTATTACAAATTAAATTTGGTTATTTTCGTAGACGAAATGAGATGAAACCTCATGCAAAACCTTTAAATGATGGTTTATAATGACAATATGAATTTCTGATTCTCATGTAATTGCTTTTTGAACTATTCAGAATTACATAAAACACAGAATTTAGGACTTACATTAATAAGCAACTTCTCAGAAGTTAACATTTATTGAACAGAAGTCAGTGAGGACAATGGATGGTACATCTGACCATTAAATACCACAGTAAAACATTTTTTTGGAAAACATCTAATTTTACATAATAAATATCGTTTACTGACATTAATACTTGTTTTAAATAATGTCAATTACATTTATTCTGTGTCTGCGGGGATGACAGAATAAATGTGGGACGAATGTGACATATGAATCAATGTACGAGGAGCATTCAGTAAGTAATGCAACATATTTTTTTGTGTAAGGATGTTGGATTTATTTAAGATTCAAGTACATCATATTCTCCACTCTCTTGGCTGCAGAACCCTGTTATTCTGCCTGTTTTTCAGCATAGTCACTTTCTATGCGACGGCCTTACATCACATTACTGGTAGGACCTGTATGCCCCGTATGGTACCACTCTACTGACGGGCGTTGCAGCCCAGCGTCTCGCTGCTTCAATAACCTCCACATCATCCACGGACTGCTTCCCGAGGAGTGCATCTTTCATTGGGCCAACCAGATGGAAGTCGGAAGGTGCGAGATCCAGCCTGTAGGATGGGTGAGGAAGAACAGTGTAATGAAGGCTCGTGAGCTCCTCTCGGGCGCATGTGGGACCTCGCGTTGTCAGGGAAATGAAGTTCGTTTGCACCTTTGTGGCGGAGAAGAGGCTGCATTCCATTGTTAACTTTTCAAGGGCTATCACAGTACACTTCAGAGCTGATCGTTGTTCCATGAGGGAGAACATCAAACAGAATACCCCCTTAAGAGTCCCAGAAGAGCACCGCCATGACTTCATTGGATGAGGGTGCGCCTTTGAACTTTTTCTTCGGAGGAGAGATGGTGTGCCGCCGCTTTGTTTCCCAATCGAAATGATCAACTCTTGTTTCATCGCCTGTGAAGATGTTCAACAAAAGATTATCACGATCAGTCTCGTAAGGCGCAAGCAACTCTGCACAGATAGTATGCAAAATTATACAAATCTGTTAGTCGGCCAGGAACCTGATGCCCACCCTCCTCTGAGTACCCCAACTGGTGGACGAGTGCGTCAGCACTACCAACAGAGACTTACAGTTGCGCAGCGAGGTGTTTGAGTGTGATCCTGCGGTCAGCCCGAGTGAGAGGGTCCGCACGTTCCAACAGTTCAGGTGTCAGAGCTGTGTGCGGCCGGCCGGAACGCCCAAGGTAGTTCAGGTTTGCGCGACCTTGTTGCGATGATGACACACGCCTCGCCCAACGAGTCTCAGTGCTTTTGGTTCATTGCTAGTTCCTCGTAGATATTATGCAACCGCCTATGGATATCTGCAACGCTCTGATTTTCTACCAAAGAAAACTGACTGACAGCTCTCTGCTTCGAATGTACCTCCGTCACAGGTGACGTTTTGAGTTGGGAACTTGTGGTAAGTTCTACGGGACCAAACTGCTGAGGTCATCGGTCCCTAAGCTTACACACTACTTAAGCTAAATTAAACTAAATTACGCTAAGGACAACACACACGCCTATGCTCGAGGGAGGACTGTAACCTCCAACCTCCTACGGGAGGGGGGGGGGGGGGGGGGCGGGGGTGGTCTGACGTGCGAACCGTGACAAAGCGCCCAAGACCACGCGGCTCACGACATTTTGAAATCTACATATACCGCCACCACCTGTGGCAACTTCATAAATATGTAGGAGCTGAAGCGCGAATATTCTTCTATGTCCCATAGCAAATTCCACATTTTTCAGTTGCCTGAGAGAAGCAGATGTTTTACTTACTAAACGCCCCATGTATATGTAAGTAACGAAATGCATGTGAGTGTGGGAACCTAAGTGTGCTAGTGAGAGTGGAGGTAAAATACGAATTGTAAAGATTCAAGTATACGGTACTTTGGAAACTTAAAGCGTATTTTACTACTTGAGACATTTAAAAATATGGCTAATTTGCTTTTAATAATTTTCCTGACATATTATTTGTTAATTTTGTCAAAGATAATTTGTGAATTGAATTGACGCAAATCGGGAAATCACCGAGTTGCGTGGATCAAAACGAAAAGCAGGGATTTCGCTTATCAGAAGAGAGAGGTTTCACGTCGTTTAGCGCTGGGGGCGGTATTCCATTGGGGGCTTAGAAGGGACAGAGCTTAGGTGTTTCAACGACTGACTTTGTTACACTGAGCTCTATTCTAATTTATTAATTCTGAGTAGTCGTGGTACTTAGGAGAACGTGATGTCTCAGAAAAGGTTAAAGTACAGGCGGAAATGATGATTACGTACATTCTGGGTTTTGTCTCTGCAAACTGTGATTTTATTTAGGAAAACAAACATTCCGCATAGCAGATTGTGTAGTTGTAACTGACAACTTCCCATGTCCGAAAGGTTGACTTGCAAAGTGTAAGAGTGAGCATTAGAACCATTAAGTTCGCTTGTATTTTCGGTGTGACGTCTGGGTGAAAAACTTAAAATGGCTACTAAAAACTGCTTACGCTGTGTGAGTGAATTGATACAGACTGGGCTGGCTTAAGGGCTTCGTGTTGTAAACTACAAATTAGTACCGACTTTGTGGTATACCTTTGTATATAAAAGCGACAATTCAATGGAGCTCTCATTCAATGCATTTCGCTCATCTGTTAGATGCTCTGGCCTGAAACTTCCACTATCTTGAAACCTTGTGCGTTGTGAGCAGTTCTGATGATAGAAAACATGGGTTTACAATTTTTTTTTAATTTTTCATTTTAACTATCTATCGTATGGCACACGGACTGCTTCTTTCGTAACGTAGTGGCTGAACCTGGGCTGGCATCGTACGGGATGTTTCGCGTAACACCCACGCTCAGTCCACGTGAACGTCGTTCCACGGTAGTACCTCTGACTGGGGACGATATGTCTGAATACCCACTGAAGCACCCTCTGTCCACCAATGGGACGACTGGGGAGCGGTCACTTGGGGCGAGGCGGACGGGTCGGTGATAACACGTCGGTCTTGAGAAAGCGCTCTCGCCTGCCAGGTCGATCCGCGACCGCAAGTGTCCGCTGGTTCCTCCCTTTGGGGGCGCGACGCCTCTCAGTTTAACTGCAGCAGCCTGCTGTTACAGTATCGGGTTTGAGTTTATTGCACCGCTTAGGCGTAGTGTTTTGAAGAATGAAACCTCCACAGGCGACTGGAAACAGTCTTTTCTTTCGAAGGTTTTCTCCTAACACCATTGAACACCTGGCTTCCAGCTCATGTGCCCATCCTGAGTGACTTCAGCACATACACTCTGTCGGCACGCATACTGTTGATAATTCTATGCAACTTTTTTAGTCTAGAACATACAATCCACCAAGGCAGCATTTGTCTGAAGAAGTTATAAAAAGTGTGTGAACTTTGTAGTGCACGATAAATAAACAGGTGCACCCCAACAGGGCGCATAACCCAGCTCCGAATGGCAGGAAACAGCAAATCGTCTGTACCATGTCAGAAACTGAAACCTAATAAAAACGGAATCGTCTGTACCACGCCAGAAACTAAAACCTAATAAAAACAGAATCCCCACGTCCAAAGCATCACCTAGCACACGTATCCCAATTTTACCAACAAAAGACTGTAATACGTCCAGCAATCGATAACCTGTGCTTCAGAAAGCCTATTCAACAGCTTTGCTACTGTAAAGAAGAATACCTTGAAAGCTGCGTTTTTAACAAACGATTTCCAAAGTGAGGATTTTGGGAATATACTACAACCCCCTGTTTATTATTTCCATAGAAAATGACAGGACAAGATTACACTCATTATAGTGTGTACAGAGGCGTTTCAGGAATGAATCTTTATGTTGTATCCTGCCTACTCGTCGAGTATGGTGTGCCTAGGAAACCTGCTTTCTCGTATCGCTAGACAATAATTTAAGCAAATAGTATTAACGAAGTCTATTACAAAAGGAAAAAGACTGCAAAACTTAACTTTGTGAGATACAGGCGTGTTGCGAGCAAAGGGTGACAGAGAAACAATAAATCCCTTCAGTATATACACTACTGGCCATTAAAACTGCTACACCAAGAAGAAATGCAGATGATAAATGGGTATTCATTGGACAGATATATTATTCTAGAACTGATATGTGATTACATTTTCACGCAATTTGGGTGCATAGATCTTGAGAAATCAGTACCTAGAACAACGACCTCTGGCCGTAATAACGGCCTTGATACGCCTGGGCATTCAGTCAAACAGAGCTTGGATGGCGTGTACAGGTACAGCAGCCCATACAGCTTCAACACGTATTGTCACGAGCCAGTTGCTCGGCCACCATTGACCAGACGTTTTCAACTGGTGAGAGATCTGGAGAATGTGATGGCCACGACAGCAGTCAAACATTTTCTGTATCCAGAAAGGCTCGCACAGGACCTCCAACATGCGGTCGTGCATTGTCCTGCTGAAATGTAGGATTTTGCAGGGATCGTATGAAGGGTACAGCCACGGGTCGTAATACATCTGAAATGTAACGTGCACTGTTCAAACTGCCGTCAATGCGAACAAGAGGTGATCGCGACGTGTAAACAACGGCACCAAATACCATCACGTCAGGTGATACGCCAGTATGCCGATGACGAATACACGCTTCCAATGTGCGTTCACCGCGATGTCGCCAAACACGGATGCGGCCATCATGATGCTGTAAACAGAACCTCGATTCATCCGAAAAAATTACGTTTTGCCATTCGTGCACCCAGGTTCGTCGTTCAGTGCACCATCACAGGCGCTCCTGTGTGTGATGAAGCGTCAAGGGTAACCGCAGCCATGGTCTACGAGCAGGTAGTCCATGCTGCTGCAAACGTCGTCGAATTGTTCGTGCAGATGGTTGTTGTCTTGCAAACGTCCTCATCTGTTGACTCAGGGATGGAGACGTGGCTGCACGATCCGTTACAGCCATGCGGATAAGATGCCTGTCATCTCGACTGCTAGTGATATGAGGCCGTTGGGATCCAGCACGGCGTTCCGTACTACCCTCATGAACCCACTGATTCCATATTCTGCTAACAGTCATTGGATCTCGAACAACGCGAGCAGCAATGTCGCGATACGATAAACCGCAATCGCGATAGACTACAATCCGACCTTTATCAAAGTCGGAAACGTGATGGTACGTATTTCTACTCTTTACACGAGGCAGCACAACAACGTTCCACCAGGTAACGCCGGTCAACTGCTCCTTGTGTATGAGAAATCGGTTGGAAACTTTCCTCATGTCAGCACGTTGTGGGCGTCACCACCGGCGCCAGCCTTGTGTGAATGCTCTGAAAAGCTAATCATTTGCATAGCACAGCATCTTCTTCCTGTCGGTTAAATTTTGCGTCTGTAGCACGTCATCTTCCTGGTGCAGCAATTTTAATGGCCAGTAGTGTACAAATTGTAATACAAGAGAAGTAATACAGTTCCTAAGCCGCTGCTATACAAGTGCCTATTCTTGATGCCGCTGTGGAAGTCATAGAATGTTAGACCTCAACTGGGCCGCAGCCAGCCGGTTCAGCGCTTATGTCCTCTTCATGTCGTCCTAGAGAGGGGTCGGTCCACTTGCAATTGGCTGACGTCCTCTTCACAGCCCTCTCTGCTCTAACGTTTCCACCTGGCGTGCCGGCGCTTGACTTCATGCTGGAGCAGTTTCCATACTTGTTACGGGACCACCCCTTTTTCGGAAACAGTTACATAACTAATGCAGATTCTTAATAAAAGCCCAATTGGATCGGAAAATTTAATTCATACCAAGGTATAAAATTAAGAGCGGTGCTATTTATTGTCGGTTACTCACTAAAGCAATCATACCATTCTTTTACTATTAATTCGAATTTGCATTTTGGGTCCCTGGTAGAAGTGAGAAAATTTTGAAAGTGAGAACGCACACAAGTACTGACCATTGCTTCCTACAGATTTTGATCACCTTTCTGGCAATTTGTGGACACCACGCCGATATAAAAGTTCGTCTTCTACATCTACATCTACATCTATACTCCGCGAGCCACCTTACGGTGTGTGGCGGAGGGTACTTATTGTACCACTATCTGATCCCCCCTTCCCTGTTCCATTCACGAATTGTGCGTGGGAAGAACGACTGCTTGTAAGTCTCCGTATTTGCTCTAATTTCTCGGATCTTTTCGTTGTGAAGCAAACTAATCGGACACCCAATTTTCGGCTTCTTCGTAGGAATCGAAATGTTCCTCAGCCAATGCGTGTCCCATTGATGAGAACAAATAGTAGTCGGAAGGGGCCAAGTCTGGTGAATACGGCGGGTGGGGTAGCAGCTCCCAGCCAAGTGTTTTAACTGTATCCTGAACCAGTTTTGCTTTGTGTGCAGGTTCATTGTCGTGTAAAAAAAATACTTTTCCATGTTTTCTGGCCCATTCTGGTCTTTTTTCGATCAATGCATAGTTCAAATTGATCATTTGTTGTCTGCAGCGATTAGTATTTACAGTTTCACCGGGTTTCAGAAGTTCATGATACAACACACCTTTCTGATCCCACCAAACATCTGGTTTTTCAGTCGATGTTGATGGCTTTCCCGGATTAACCCACGATTTTTCCCGTTTAGGATTTTTAAAATAAATCCATTTTTCATCACCAGTAACAATTCGATGCAAAATTGATTTTCCTTCATGTCTTTGAAGCAAAATTTGACAAATGGTTTTTCTGTTTTCCATCTGTCTTTCATTCAATTCATGTGGCACCCATTTTCCACACGTCTGGATCTTTCCCATAGCTTTCAAACGGTCAGGAATTGTTTGTTGTGCAACATTTAGCATTGCTACCATTTGCTTCTGACTCAAGGTATCATCTTCATTTTATATACAGACAGTGATATTCTGCTTCTCATGTGACGCATTAATTGTGCCTCGAACTGACGTAAATTTTTCTATGGTGTGATGATTTTCAGGAGTGGTAATTTTTGTACTGATTTGTTAATTGTATTGTAATTTTAATTGGACAGTTGTGTTTCCTGGGGAACTGAGTTCAGAATGCACTAACAAGCAAAATTAGAAAAAAAAAATGTATATTACATCTTTAACCCATACCAAATAACAATGGAATTTGTCATGTAGAACGATGGGTTAACCTTGAGTGTGAATGAACAATAGTTTTCGTGAATTACTACTCGATACTGCGTACAAATACCTAGTACGTCCGCTTAATTTTCTGATGTGTTTTATGAAGATTTGTTTTTGCAGTTTCATGCACTCTGTAGTCCCAGTTTCATCTCGTGATGAGTATATTTCTCTTATATCTTATTGTGAAGTATTAAAGTTTGTCATGGTATTGGATGTTATAAGTTTTGTGACAGTGGGGATGGAGTAAATATGAAATTGTCTGAAGAGTAAATGGAAATTAATTGTTCTTTAAAATGATGGAATGAGTGCATGCTACAAATGATCAGTATGTATGAATAGAAAATACGATTTCATGTAAGATGAGTGAGAATTAGCTGTAAAGGAAATTTTCAAGATACATAAATGAGTATAATGTGGGACAATAATGCAAAGTATGGATTCAGTACACCAGCAAAATTGATGGGTGCATATAGTCAACAGTTTCAACTGTGCACATATTTCCAACGTCACACAGCACCAAAATGTCTCTAATGCACTGGTGCTTTAACAAGTTTTGGGCACAACTGCATTGGCATAAATTTAAAAACGGAAGGAAAGGGTGATGTTATGGTACCTTTCTTCCAGATCCACTCACATAACGTATGCTGATTCATAATGCAACTCCCATTTGATTAGAGTATTTAAGTTACACAATAAGCAGCAGTTCTAGTGATTGTCAGATATTGAGTGATATAACCTTACTATTCTTTTACCCCTAGTTCTAATTTGAATTTTTCTTATCTGGTAGAAGTGAGAAAACGTTGAAAGCATTCTGAATGGTGAGTAATAACATGGACTGCCGGGGTCAGTAGATTCAGCAGCCCCTTAGACACAATTCGTGGATGGTTGACGATGGAGAGCCGAGTATCAGTATCAAAACGGACTTCTGTCATCTCATTGCTGTCGCCCTAGCACGTCCAGCCACCTCATGTACGAACACTGATAACATTTCCCGTAGAGTGAACTGGCAAAAACATTTTATGTCCTGAGAGTGGAGTGAGAGGGCTTCCTGTAAGTGGAAAATAACATTGTTCTGAAAATCTAGAAAACTAGCAGTATTTCCAGAAAATACTCAAAGCTACAGATAAGCTTCTCAAGATGTGTTGGCCACCTGCAGTCCTGGGCCTCTGAGAACATGTGACAGCACTGAACATTTTGTCTCATCTCTCAGTAAATATTTATGCAACACAAAATGCATCAGCAATGGTTAATGTAAATAAACTGTAAGTTAGAGACATACTACGGTGACTGCAAGAGTACCTCATTGGTCCCAGAGAGAGAGAGAGAGAGAGAGAGAGAGAGAGAGAGACGTGACTTTTCTATAGAGAATGGTAGAACGAAGATGTAAGTTACTGGTTAACCACTTAGAGGAAGGAGACTAGTATCTTGTAGGGAGCACTTCTATCAGTCACCGCTCAGAAGATCCAGCGTCAAGCGAAACATAATTTAATAACAGATGAAAAACCTGCTCGTGCGAGGTTTCATTGTGATCGACATTCGATCAGAAATCACTGAATCATCGGGAGCCTCTCTGCCTTCCATTTTGATAACCGCTGTCAGCCTACCATGCCATTGTGACTGATGAATTGGGGAATTAGCATATTTTTGGGCTTATCTTTACCTAGACACGAACGAGAGGCATTGGTTCCATCAATGATTGACCCTGCAGCAATCTCATCAGGTCCTGGAGCATGGTCTCCAGCTACAGACAAAGCTTATTCCAGTTCTCACACGGAGAATGGAAGATTGTGGTCTTCTTCATTATGCGAGAAGAATCTGAACTTCCTCATCTCTGCAGTCTGATGGAACACCTGAAAAGCAAGAGGTCCTATGGATGATGTAGTGGCAGTAAGGAAGTCTTCTGCTAAAACCTGAGCCATGTATCTGGTGTGGTCACCGAGAGCCAATTACTTGACAGGGGGATGTGTACTACTAGTCTTGCCCGAAATCCAACTTATTGATTCCCAAACTTGGGCAGTGAAAGTGGAGCGATTAATGGAAGTCGTTAATGTACTCTTGCCTCGCATGTGCTCTCGCAGATCTGAGGCATGAAGATTTTCTGTAGTTGGACAATGTCTGAAATTCCTCAGATCTGTTCGTCTGGCCCTGATTGCCAATCGACAGTCGTCATTCCACCAAGGTACAGACCATCGGCTGAGGTGGTTACTAGATTTGGAGATGGACTCTGTTGTAGCCCGTTGGATCTCACAAGTGATATTGGCCACCATCTTCAGTGCCCAATCATTTTGTTCAATAATAGCCTGTCAATTGTACTGCAAGCAATTTGCCCTTGGTATCACCAATCCGCATGGTCTCCTGTCACCCACCATCCTAGTCGACAGATGGAGCCACACAGGGAAGTGGTCACTAGAGTGTGAATCTGTACCCACTTCCCACTGAAATGAGTCTGCAATAGCTGGTGAACAAAAATGGAGGCCAATGACTGAATAAGACCCTGCAGCTGTGGAAAAGTGTGTCATCTGACCTGATATCAGAAGGCAGATAATCTCAGAATGGACGAGTCGCTCGATCATCCGACCCCTGCACCATGTGGTAGCCAAGCCCCACAGTACATTGTGTGCATTGAAGTCCCCCACAATACGGAATGACTGTGGGGGTGCCCTAAAGAATTCTGCCAGTGCGTCTGCATTCAAAGCTTCATTAGTGGTAACATACAAAGAACACTCTGTGATATATAAGGGTGTTAGAACTTTCACGGGAATTGCTAGTATGTTCTTTATAAGAGGGAGAGAAGAGAAGTGACATCTGGTACCAATTGAAACAGCCTGTTCACCTTTAGCCCTGTCTCCAGTAGTATCGTCCTTCATGTATGTGTGGTAACCCCGTAATGCAAGTGTGTAGGTGAGTTTAAGATGTACTTGTTGTAAGCAAATGAACAACGGTTTCTCCTGGACCTGGAGCTGTACTTCTTCCAAATGTGGGCGATATCCATTCAAATTCCATTGCAACGCGCAAGTCCCTGGAAAGCCAGTGTTCAGCGATGGTTGTTCTTTCCTTTCTCCCTCAGAGGCGGTTATTTACCTCAGAGGTCAGGGAGAATGTTAACCGGTTCCCTGCTCTCTGGTTCTTCTCATTGGAAGTCCGTATCCTCAAGAGCATAGTCCCATCATAGAGAGAGAGAGAGAGAGAGAGAGAGAGAGAGAGAGAGAGAGAGAGAGAGAGAGCTTGACGATCAGAAGGTTTAACTACCGCTTTCTTGGACTTGAAACTACTTTTTGAAGGACGTTTTTCTTTACTGATGGGAGGAGGTGGTTGCCTGGGTTGCGGGGACAGCTTTGTCGGCTTGTGATGTTGGGTAGTGGTATGTGTCTTAGGTGGTAAGCACATTGCTGATGGCTTCCGAACGACTTCAGTGTAAAGTGGAGCTTCCCCCCACAGGTACACTGACAAGTGCATGTACTCGTACTTGAATCTGTGGTCTGAGTTTGTGTGGAGGCATCACACTTAAGGGCTGACGGGCTGACGCAAAAGAAGTAGCTTTGAATTTTCCTTTCCTCGTTTTAACCTCAAACTTTCTGCACCACACTCCTTGATCCCCAGAGCAGTTTACACATTTCAATGTGTAGAAGAATTGCCTGATTCCTCAGCTGAGCCTCCACAATTGCCACACGAAGCCCTCTCAATTACGTCCCATAGTGATATGGGCAGCATCATATTAGATTAGAAACAAACAGGCGAACCCTAAGACGGATATAGGCTGCAAGGATTTGTTCAGGTAATTCCGGAGTACTAAACGTTAGATTGAATGTTGCCGATTTTTCCAATTTTCCATAGTTCTGAACTTCGGCGATGCCCATATTTTCCATTCTCCACGTACCTCTGCGGGGTTCACCTCCATTAGATCGGCAGGTAACCACGCCCTTGCTAACGTTAATAGTATTGTGCAACTCAGACTCGATTGGGTAGTCACCTAAGGCCTTACATCCCAGGAGCTTAGATATTTTGGTAGAATTAGCAGTTTCAACTAGAAGTGTTCCATTACAATGTTGTTTGACACTTTTTAGAGGCCCAGCGATATTTTCCAGTGCTATGTGAACATAGAAACGGTTCCCTCAGTTTGCTTGATTACAGTGACAGTCTTATTCCCTGTTACTATGATTCTGAAACTTTTCGGGAGGACTGACCAACTGGGCTCTCTGTGATGAGTGGGTGTAGGTATTATCTGATGGTACATCCATCCTGTCAGTAGGAGTAGCTTGATGAGAACGTTCCATAGGGATTCCACGAGATGTTGGAGAAACAACCATCAACCCAGGCAGAAGCTACGGATTCGCTGTCGTTCCACAGACAGGAAGTCTTGTGGAGTATTGTTTGAACAAGTTTTCTGAAAATATGTCGAGCATCTAGCTCGAGAGTCCATACGTAATGGGAATCTATCGAATCTTGTAGCTATGAACAAACTTGACCTTATCGACTGTGTCAGTACAGAGACAGGAATTAGTGATCTTAATATCATAGCAACGATGGTTGTCAATGTATACAAATCAGTCACAAGAAGACTAGGAGAATATTTTTGATAGAAAGAGCAGATAAGCGGTTGTTAGCATCCTGCTTAAGGGTGGACTTAACAGAAAACGTAAATACTTATTTAAGAAAATCATTACAGCCATAGTTATTAATGTACACATCTAAAATTTTGCATGTGTAAAGAAAGAGCTGTATTTTAATGGAAAAATATAAAAGGCGCTGCATTCATATTTTGTCACAAATTTAAATTTTTAATTTTTGTTACTGTCTTTTATACAAATTCAAATTCCAATCATGCAATGAATTTCAAAGTGTTATTGTAGTGTGCTAAGACAGTTATAAGACCACGTCATTACAAACATTAACTTATGGTATTATTAATTGTTTTATTTTGTATTATTTTATTTGTTTTATTTTATATTGTATTATTAATGATTATGAATTTTGCACATCCAAAACTAAGTTTTTTTTTTACACAGAATCCTACAAAAATTAGAATGTAATCACAGGATATCGTATATTTTCGTTCCAACGAGACAGAAACATGTTTAGAACACGTCCTGAAAATTTCATAGCATTAGCGCATATACTTTGCACTATTGTGCAAAACCGAGAAAATGGCCTTCAGAGATTTTCTTCTCGTACCTCTACATATAATAAGCTTACCTCAATTTTAACATTCAACATACTGACACTCCTCATCCTCCAGGTTTCTCTTCTCTCCACTTCTAGTCTGCCTGGCCTGCGTTTATAGGCATGACAGTGACCTGCCGGCTTTCTTGACCCTGCTCTTACCTATGATATAAAATACTTCTGTTGTAAACACCCCTGCATTTGTACCAAATCCTTTCAGCACGTAAATTCCACCAATATTGCCGTCATAAAAACATAAAACTCCATCATTGACAACCGTTTTTTGTACTTCAAGATCACAGAATGTCCTTTTGAGTATCTAATCCAAAGTAAAGTACTGCGGCTTTCATTTGGATTCTGTGTCGTTCCATGAAGAGACTTCCACACTAAACCAGGATTTGCAGGAAAGCTGAATGTGGGCTTAGTTGCATTTACAACAGGTTCTGATAACGATTTTTATCGTGAATACGTCTCATTTCTTCTGCTGTACTTACATGTCATCTTTCACACACAGATTATGCATTGGTGTTTGGTCAGTAGATAGTGTTTGGAAAAAACTCTGCTCACACAGAACGTCTCATTACCTCTAAATTCTTTGTGTTAATCCTGAGTGCTACAACCCAAATAGTACGTTTAATTTGCCTCATATTGTTTGTGTTTTCTTGATAACTCTCCTGCAAAATAGCTGAAGAGAATCAATTTCTTTCAGAGTAAATGTGCATTTTCCGGCTAGTGTTATTCCATCCGCAATCACTTCAAAACGTAAATAAAGCACGTTCATGAAACATATCAGCCGAAGGTATAGATGTTGGTCAAAGGAAGTGAAAGAAAGTAGCCTTTACACTCGCAAAAATTTCGTTGAAGCAAGCAGTTTCCCAAATGTTGGAAAACGTGGTGGTGTCTATCATTGCAGAGTTAAACCATTTATTATTTTACAGGGATTTATAATTCTGCAATCACTATAAAATTCACACTCTGCATAGATCAATCTCTGTAGATTAAGAAAACAATGTTTTTTAAAATGGATTTTTGGACCCAAATCTATTACATCTCCCCTTGAACAATAAATGGACATAATTTATTTCCGGTATGATATGCGTCAGTTTAAATTAAATATTAAAAAATGGCGACGCAGGGAGCAGCTCACGAGGGTGGGGAGTGGAGGGCTGAGCGAGGTAAACATACAAGGGCAGCAGAATTCACAGTCACAAACACACACACACACACACACACACACACACACACACACACACACACACACACACACAGTCCCTTATTGTCTAAATTAAATAACGTTTCCATCAGAATTTATTGTCAAGTCAAGAGTTATGTCCGTAGGCCATTCAGTTTTGAACAGTTACATTTATCAGCGTCATTAAATGATCAACAAGCATTCAAATTTCAACTGATAACTGAGCTGTAACACAAACATTAATTACTTATGCAAGGCAGTCCTATTCCCTTAGAATGATGTCAATAATCACAACCGAAGAGTTTTATAATCACAAATTCAGAAGTTTAACCAAACTCAGGTTGCAGTAATCTTGCACCCAAGATGGCTTTATTAGTAACGGTCATGATTAGCTACTCGGACTTTAAACGACTGAAAATTTGAAATCAACTTCAGTTACAATACTTGACAGTGACAGTAATAAATACTTATAACCAAATGGGTCCTCCATGAACTGAACCATGGACCTTTCCGTTGGTGGGGGGGGCTGTGTGCCTCAGTGATACAGATAGCCCTATGGTAGGTGCAACCAGAGTGGAGGGTTATCTGTTGACAGGCCAGGCAAAAGTGTGGTTCCTGAAGAGAGGCAACAGCCTTTTCAGTAGTCCCAGGGGCAACAGTCTGGATAACAGACTGATCTGGCCTAGTAACATTAATCAAAATGGCAATGCCGTGCTGGTGCTGTGAGTGGCTGAAAGTAAGGGGAAACTAAAGCCATAATTTTTTCCGAGGGCATGCAGTTATACTGTACGGTTAAATGATGATGGCGTTTTCTTGGGTAAAATATTTCGGAGGTGAAATGGTCTTCCACTCGGGTCTCTGGGAGGGGACTACACAGGAGGATGCCATTATCAGGAGAAACAAAACTGGCGTTCTACAGATCGGTGTGTGGAATGTCAGATCCCTTTAATCGTGCAGGTGGGTTAGAAAATTTAAAAAGAGGAATTTATAGGTTAGAGTTAGATATATTGGGAATTAATGAAGTTCGGTGGAAGGAGGAAAAAGACTTCTGGTCATGTGAATAC
The DNA here is from genome assembly GCF_023898315.1 of Schistocerca nitens. Taxonomy (NCBI): domain Eukaryota; kingdom Metazoa; phylum Arthropoda; class Insecta; order Orthoptera; family Acrididae; genus Schistocerca; species Schistocerca nitens. The sequence goes on along the minus strand of NC_064619.1, from coordinate 736,925,440 downwards.
AGGGTTACAAATACAAAATCTAATAGTAGTAATGCAGGAGTAGGTTTAATAATGAATAAAAGATTGGAATGCGGATTAGCTGCTACGACCAGCATAGTGAACGCATTATTGTAGCCTAAATAGACACAGAACCCACACCCACCAGAATAGTACAAGTTTATATGCCAACTAGCTCCACAGATGATGAAGAAAGTGAAGAAATGTACGATGACATAAATAAAATTATTCAAATAGTGAAAGGAGACGAAAATTTAATAGTCATGGGGTACTGGAATTCGACAGTAGGAAAAGAAAGAGAACGAAAAGCTGTAGGTGAATATGGACTGGGGAAATGGAATGAAAGAGGAAGCCATCTGGTGCAATTCTGCACAGAGCATAACTTCATCATCGCTAACAGTTAGTTTAACAATCATGAAAGAATGCTGTATATGTGGAAGTGACCTGGAGACACAGAAAGATTCCAGATTGATTATATAATGGTAAGACATTTCGGAACGATGTTTCAAATTGTAAGGCATACACAGGGGCAGATGTGGACTCTGACCATAATTTATTGGTTATGAACTTCTAATGTGACAACGTGCCATCTAGTGAATGCCAGGCATAGTCCAGGCGCAACGGTAGAGAAAGTGGACGCTTATACCATCTGTGGCCCAGAATTGAAGGCAATGCGGATGTTCTTCCGACTGGTGGCAGCTAAATCAAAAAACGCTATGCAGGAGACTGTCTGGCTTGTGCTGCACTCTGACAGCGAATTAACAAAAGAATTAAACAAAACAATATTGTTACATGTAGTAAAAATACACTCCTGGAAATTGAAATAAGAACACCGCGAATTCATTGTCCCAGGAAGGGGAAACTTTATTGACACATTCCTGGGGTCAGATACATCACATGATCACACTGACAGAACCACAGGCACATAGACACAAGCAACAGAGCATGCACAATGTCGGCACTACTACAGTGTATATCCACCTTTCGCAGCAATGCAGGCTGCTATTATCCCATGGAGACGATCGTAGAGATGCTGGATGTAGTCCTGTGGAACGGCTTGCCATGCCATTTCCACCTGGCGCCTCAGTTGGACCAGCGTTCGTGCTGGACGTGCAGACCGCGTGAGACGACGCTTCATCCAGTCCCAAACATGCTCAATGGGGGACAGATCCGGAGATCTTGCTGGCCAGGGTAGTTGACTTACACCTTCTAGAGCACGTTGGGTGGCACGGGATACATGCGGACGTGCATTGTCCTGTTGGAACAGCAAGTTCCCTTGCCGGTCTAGGAATGGTAGAACGATGGGTTCAATGACGGTTTGGATGTACCGTGCACTACTCAGTGTCCCCTCGACGATCACCAGTGGTGTACGGCCAGTGTAGGAGATCGCTCCCCACACCATGATGCCGGGTGTTGGCCCTGTGTGCCTCGGTCGTATGCAGTCCTGATTGTGGCGCTCACCTGCACGGCGCTAAACACGCATACGACCATCATTGGCACCAAGGCAGAAGCGACTCTCATCGCTGAAGACGACACGTCTCCATTCGTCCCTCCATTCACGCCTGTCGCGACACCACTGGAGGCGGGCTGCACGATGTTGGGGCGTGAGCGGAAGACGGCCTAACGGTGTGCGGGACCGTAGCCCAGCTTCATGGAGACGGTTGCGAATGGTCCTCGCCGATACCCCAGGAGCAACAGTGTCCCTAATTTGCTGGGAAGTGGCGGTGCGGTCCCCTACGGCACTGCGTAGGATCCTACGGTCTTGGCGTGCATCTGTGCGTCGCTGCGGTCCGGTCCCAGGTCGACGGGCACGTGCACCTTCCGCCGACCACTGGCGACAACATCGATGTACTGTGGAGACCTCACGCCCCACGTGTTGAGCAATTCGGCGGTACGTCCACCCGGCCTCCCGCATGCCCACTATACGCCCTCGCTCAAAGTCCGTCAACTGCACATACGGTTCACGTCCACGCTGTCGCGGCATGCTACCAGTGTTGAAGACTGCGATGGAGCTCCGTATGCCACGGCAAACTGGCTGACACAGCCGTCGAATGGCGCTAGCTGCGCAGCATTTGTGCACCGCCGCCGTCAAACACCGCGGTTCCTGGTGTGTCCGCTGTGCCGTGCGTGTGATCATTGCTTGTACAGCCCTCTCGCAGTGTCCGGAGCAAGTATGGTGTGTCTGACACACCGGTGTCAATGTGTTCTTTTTTCCATTTCCAGGAGTGTATAAATGTAAAATTGCTTCTATTTATGAAAATGACTGTAATGGAATTTTGTAATGCTGTGGTATGTTTAACTGTAAATAGAGAACTTGGCGTAATGTAAAATAATGTTTAGGTGTGGGCGGAATCCCCGACAATGAGAACAGTGTACAGGCTGGTGTGTAATATTGGTGGTAGAAGTAAGATGGCGTAGCTCTGAGGCAGAAGAAGTGTTAAGTGGCGTAAAAGTGACTGCCGGTGTGTACTACGGTAACGTTGCTAACAGACCATTTAGAAATGATCTTAAAACAGGTATGGACTTCGTTTATCGTATGGCTACAAGATAAATGGACGCTAAGGCTTGTAAGACGCGGTATTTCGACGGAGATGGGCTGTGAGTGGCAAAATAGTACGGTTTCCCGCTCTGTGGTACATGGCACTGCATGGTGCAATGCTGTGTCAATTGCGACGTGTCGTTTGTGGCAACGGCGAGGTGTGAAGGGACCAGTAGCCACATCCAACGACGTATTGTGATCTCAATAACTGATGAGGTCCGTTGGTGAGCTCACTTCGGTAGCAACGAACTAGCAGTTATCTTACAAGAGTATTATTATGAACAGTGGTTGTTACACCGACGCCATTACCAGTACATTTATATTTTGTGAATCAGTTTGTGTAATAGTCAAACCAAGTTGTCTACAGTGTGTAAAGTTAGGAGGCAATAATAATTTTGTGGTTTAAATTGCATTCCACGAGTGTAATCAATTATTTAATGGAGATAGCTCATTCGTATCCCATATGCAGTGATTTCTATGTGCTGCAACATCAGTGAAAAGTTATGGTGCGTGAGTATCGGCGTAGCTATATTACAAGAGAAAATAGTCTGAATTAACGCCGAAACTGTCAGTAGACGGCGCTTCATGAAACGGATGGAAGATTCCAGGTACTGTGCAGGCTTATTTACTATCCAGATAGATGTGGTGGCTTTTCAGTACATTGCCATAGTCAAAAATTACTCGGTTCCGTCCGAGCAACGTGATTCTCAATTAGTGCTTTCAGTAACTATATTGACAAGCAGATCTATATTGTTCAAGGAAATTGCTGCCACCACGGTACACATTGTGCCTTCAGCACAATGCAAGCTCAATAACATTAAACTCAGTAATTACAATTTGGGTAGTTTAAATTAACCTAAAACAAGTTCAAGTGTTTATCATGTGTGTTTATGTATTGTGAAACGATTTCAGGCTGTGGTATTGTTTTAAATGAATAATGTCCTCCTGCTAGGCAATATCAAACATACAGAATTAAGTGCACCATCTTCATTCACTTCAAAGAGATTATCAGTGCTACTAATAATCAAATATAGACGTAAAAGTAAGTTTGTTACGCACCATTGTCATCATTTATTCCAAAACTTCCGTGTAGTTGTTGGATCACCATAAGGTGTCTATTCAAACCTATTAACGTGAAAGCCGCTTTCCGGAAGTCCGATGCCACATGGTCTAATAATAATAATAATAATAATAATAATACAGTAAATTCGGGTAGTGGCATCACAAACTGCAAATTAAAACTGGAGTAACTCCGAAAAGACATGAATTTAAGGATATGGACATGAATAAACTGAAAGAAATATAGAGTTTAGAGAAAAAGAGAGCTACCTGTACAGATATCAAGCTCTCAGATGGAAAACCAGTCCTAAGCAAAGAAGAGAAAGCAGAACGGTGGAGGGAGTATATAGAGGGTCTGTACAAGGGAGGTGTACTTGAGGCCAATTTTATGAAAATTGAAGAGGACGTAGATGAAGATGAGAAGAGAGACATGATACTGCGTGAATAATTTGACAAATCACTGAAAGACTGAAGTCGAAACAACGGCTCAGGAGTAGATACTTTTCCATTAGAGCTACTGATAGCCTTGGGAGAGCCACTCATGGCAAACTCTTGCATCTGGTGAGCAAGACGTATGAGACAGGCAAATGCCCTTAGACCTCGAGAAGAATATAATAATACCAGTTCCAAAGAAAACAGGTGCTGACATTGTGAAGTCACAGTTGCAAAATACTAACATGAATCTTTTACAGAAGAATGGAAAAACTGTTAGAAGCCGACCATGAGGAAGATCAGTTTAGATTCATGTGTAAGGTAGGAACACGCGAGGCAAAACAGACTCTATGACTTATCTTAGAAGAAGGTTAAGGAAAGGCAACCCTACGTTTATAGCATTTGTGGACTTAGAGAAAGCTATTGACAATATTGACAGGAACACTCTTTCAAATTGTGCAGGTGGCAGGGGTAAAACACAGGGAGAGAAAGCCTATTCAGAATTTGTACAGAAAGCAGAAACCAGTTAGAATTGACGGACATCAGAGGGAAGCAGTGGTGGAGATGGGGGTGAGAGAGGGTTGTAGCCTATCCCCAGTGTTATCAATCTGTAAACAGAGCAAGCAGTAAAGGAAAGAAAAGAAAAATTTGGTGTAGGAATTAAAAACCTGGGAGAAGAAATAGAAACTTTGAGGTTTGTTGATGACATTGTGATTCTGCCAGACAAAGCAAAGAACTTGGAAGAACAGTTAACAGAATGGACAGTATCTTGGAAGGAGGATATAAGATGAACATCAACAAGAGAAAAACGAGGATAATGGGATGTAGTCGAATTAAATCAAGGGATACTGAGGGAATTAGATTAGAAAATGAGACACTTGAAGTGTTAAATGAGTTTTGCTATTTGGGAAGCAAAATAACTGATGCAGATCGAAGTACGGAGGATACAAAATGTTGTGGCGTAAGCACAAGCGGCGGAACGAAGAACGCAAGAGAAGAGAAGGCGGTGGAACGAAGTCGGCCAATGGCGCACTGATCAGGACCGCACCACGACAGGGGCGGCCTCTACAGGAGGAGAATATAAGAGCCGCTGCTGCCAGCCGCGGCCGCTCAGTATCGGCTCAGTATTCGGACAGGCCCAGTGGAGAAAGCTACGATAGCAGTTATTAGTGATCCACAAACTGTGTGTCAAACTTGCATGAACCTTGTATACAGCAAAGGACTCAGTTACTTGCATGTCGTCCATGGCTTGCGACACCACTGTTACTTCTAAGTCAAGAGCTGTCAATCTGCTTTATTGAAATAAAACTACTAACGGTATTTGCTTGAATTTTCGTATAGCATTCCGAGAACGCGGCATCCCTTAGGCACCCTATACGTGACAAGTCCATAGGACCCCACACAAAATGTAGACTGAGAATGCCAAGAATAGCGTTTCTGAAGAAGAGACATTTGTTAACATCGAGTACAGATTCAAGTGTCAGGAAATCTTCCATGAAAGTATACTTACAGAGTGTAACCATATATGGAAGTGAAACATGGACGATAAACAGTTTAGAGAAGAAGAGAACAGAGGCTTTTGAAATGTGGTGCTACAGAAGAATGCTGACGGTTAGATGGGTAGCCCTTGTAATTAACGGCAGCAATAAAAATTATGTGCACAAATAGCGTCAATAATAAGACAAGAAAATCTCTCTTAATGTAGTAAATACTAAAGTATAGAACAAATCTTAAATACCTCCAGCATTAATAATCATGTTTCAGTTCCAAAATAGTTAACCCTGAGAGCTACAAAATGTTACGCCCAAATGTAGATAATAGTAACACCAAAAACTCATTTGAAACTGCAGTAATTAATGACAGAAAATTTTAACCGTTCATGCTAACAGACAATTTAACGTATCAAAATCATAGCTCCAAAAAACTGACGCTTGGCAGTTAGCCAATCATACAATACGGCAACAGAATAACGAAGCGACTAGCCGCAAGGTGTAGCCAAACACTTTGACAGCACGAAACCTTCACTGCACCCGCGGTGGGAAAGGGCAGAAAGGTGCAAAGGTAGATCTACAAAACACTAAGGCTCTGCGTCAATGACCAATGACGGCAAAGATAACATAGATTACACAGAGACAACCCGCGTAAGAACAGGTTATCACATGAGATGTTTTAAGATACAGAGCGGCCATAAACAAGCCCCAGAGCGGATCGCACACAAGCGTCAGTGGCGGACACGAGAGCACGCGAGAAGCGGGGAGAGCTGGAAGAACGCACAAGACTGGCAGGTCCTAGTGAACTGCAAACAGTGCAGTCCGTCTAAACGATACAACGGTCGGCCGCCTAACGGTTGTAGTGAGCAGTCGTGGTCGAAATAAACCTGACGCCAAACATGATTAACTCATTCGGATGATATTAAATCAAATGACACTTGATTTAAAGATATTACGTATTCACTGTAATTTACCCTTGCATGGTATGATTGAATTAATCACTGATAAATGCTCCAAACCAATGCAGCTAAGCTAGATATTTACTTCTGTCAGGGGGCCTTTTAAAGGAACTGACTGACATTTAAACCTCGCTCTTTGAGCACCACGTAGTAATTAATTTAGACCCAGCAGGAATGGCCAACAAGGCACCCTGGTATTCATACTAACGGCCCACAGTTGCATTGCCGGAACAGACTCCGTCTCGTTTTCGTGACCCACACCGATAGCAGCGCACTAAGCGGCCATTAAGCAACACACTGAATACGACACCGGATGAGTGGGGATACTAACGTTTATACTGTTCTGCAGCACTGTTTTTACTCTAGAGCGTATATTTAGTGCAGTGGTTTCTGGGACCATTACCCCTTGAGAGCAATCACATATCTGCTAGTACCCATCAGCATTAGCAACTAACCAAATTTTAGAATGAAACAGAATTTTCTTTGAACAGTTTTATTTTTAAGATGATGAAAACAAATATTTAGATTTTGTAGGTGTTCCATTAAACCACAAATTATTGAGTCAATGAGATAACAGCTAGAAAATTTATTAATAGAATGGTGGAGCAGCTGCCAGAGCGTCACGATTGCTACCTAAAGTCCTTCTCAGAGAAGAAAGCTAACTACTCGCATTGAGGGTAGTCACTTGTTACAAGGCATGGTTTCTCTGCACCAGTCCTCTCCCTAGCAGCACATGGCTTCACCCACATACTGCCTCCCTATTTCAAATCAACTGCACATAGTTTGTAAATCCTTCATTGCTCCACTCTTTTACTTCAGAAATGAAAGCGATTAGCATAATTCAGGCTGACAGTGTTTAGTAATAATAATAGTAATAACAGGACAGCGTAGCCCTTACAGCAATATAATGGTCATATCCGTACTTATTGCTGCGTTTTCAATTAGTTCGTTTAGCTGCTGCCAAGTGAATAATGAAGCCTTTTATAGTTTATTGCGAAACTATCTACAACTCGGAGAGTGACAAAGAGCAGGGTCTGTGAATTCTAGCATTTTAGCTCCTGTTTCTCCCAGCTGCTGGAATGTGGCGAGATGTGGCACCTGCGAGATTTGCGTGTTGGGAAGACAATGGCAGAAATCCGAGAGGTTTACGACCAGGAGTTCCCATGGACAGTGGTCGCGTGAGTGAGCCACTGTGAGTGCCTCTTATGCCAGAGTACTTCAAAAGATTCTTTTAAAGCTGTGAAAGTCACAGGAGATCGTCAGAGAGTTTCAATAAAAGCTTACAGGTTGACCTAAAAGCGGAAGGGGACAACAGAACACCAGTATGTTTCTGTGAATGGTACGGGAAGCGAACTGCATTTACACGCCCAGACATCATGCCGCCAATCGTAAGGTAAGAGCCAGGACACTGGTTACTTTTAGTTTGTTGACAGAAGACACAAGTACTGGGGAAGAAAATTCTGCAAGCTTTCGCTACATGCAGCAACAAAGAGGGGGATTTTCAGTTGTCACAGTGGCAACCCTGTAATTTTATGTATGTCAGTAGTGCATTTTGGGACGAGCACAGATTAGCGGCGGTTCGTGTCTCGTTCGAAAGTCTGTCTGCGGCGCACTGCTGCAGCGTCACGCTCCTTTCGCTGTTTCTGAGTGAGACTCGCGTTTGCGTCGTCTGTGCACTGCGTAGCTGACACTTGGCAAGTCTTTTTCGTGACTTTGTGTCTGATTTCTATCGTTAGTTCTCTCTCAAACTGGGATCAAAACTCGAAGCCATCCAGTATATGTCGCTGTTGTGAGTTGAGCTGCCTTTGGGAGACGATTTGCATGTAATTACGCTGATTCAGAAAAATCTTACCCATCTACGCATATTGCGGTTTAAATTTTTTGATGAAAGTAATTGTAAAACAATCAAACTTCAACTTTAAAAATATTGATTGAGAGGAAATAAATTAATTATTTTTGAAATGACTTTTCCTCAGTCTAGTTTCTATGAAGCGACCTATTTAATGAAAAACATCGTCAGAGGACTCTAGCTCACTGAACTGCAGTCTCAATATGGCGCTATTTCCGATATAATAGAAGTGCCATTACACCTTCGTTTCTTTTAATTTGGAAAGTTAGCTGGATACTTTCAAATTATACGAACTGAATAAAATTTTATTTTGGGAATAACGAAACGTCACCTGCGTTGGCATTTAGCAGCATTAATAATTATTAATTTAACATTTGTATTATTGTATTGGATTCTGCCTGAGCTCAGAATCTCTTGTTTCGTCGTTTGCATGTTCACGTGCGTGGCCGGCAGCTTGCAAAACGAAACCACCGCAGAGGCTCAGTCGACTCGCACCCAATACAACAGGTACGGCAAAGAGTCATAAACAATTCAGTAGTAATAATAGAAATAATATTTTAATAAAAATTTAAAATAGTGACGAACACAATCGAACCCTTTTTGGTTTCATTCCTCAGAAAATTTCATTTTGTCCCTCAGGGGTAATTACCCCCATGTTGGGAACCTTAACTACCATAAAAATTGACAATAGCTACAAAATCACACCGCATTTGTCATTCTTTAATTTCCTAAGGACCCTGGAACATACGAAACGGTACATCACAGAACTGTTTATTTACGATTCTGTTGTACGGTAGCCGGCCAGAGTGGCCGTGCGGTTCTAGGCGCTACAGTCTGGTACCGAGCGACCACTCCGGTCGCAGGTTCGAATCCTGCCTCGGGCATGGATGTGTGTGATGTCCTTAGGTTAGTTAGGTTTAATTAGTTCTAAGTTCTAGGCGACTGATGACCTCAGAAGTTAAGTCGCATAGTGCTCAGAGCCATTTGAACCATTTGTTGTACGGTACAAATATATACCGAATACTGATTTCCTTTACTAACAAAAATATTGTTAGCAAATACCAGAAGATATGACCCTTAGCGTAAAGACATTGTATGTCTACCCTACAAAGTCGAATTTTGTCCGCTACACTTCAGGCCAAATCATTGAATTTGGAACATGATTTCACCTACATTACTTAATGTACGAAATACGCCACCACAGCTGTAGCTTGAGATAAAACGCCACAGACGTGATAATAAATCATCAAAAGCAATAGAACTGTTTCCCGATACAGAAGGAACCAGTTCTACACATGTTGCTAAATTTGAACCACAAACGGCAAGGAACATAAACACGTTTGTTTTTGTAGCAAAAGTAACTAGATTTACAACATTATTCGTGCGTTACAGAGACGAGTGATGTTTAAGAGTAGGTGAATCGTTTGACTCCAAAAAATTGTTTAAGTGTCAAGGATAATATTTATGATAATAACAACAGACATCATGAGAAATATGGGTTTCACATGCTCGAAATACACGTTTATATTCCATTGCGTTTAGCGGAGTAAGCTGCAAATATGTACGTACTTGAAAGTGTATCTTCACAAAACCGAGCGAGGTGGCGCAGTGGTTAGCACACTGGACTCGCATTCGGGAGGACGACGGTTCAATCCCGTCTCCGGCCATCCTGATTTAGGTTCTCTGTGATTTCCCTAAATCGTTTCAGGCAAATGCCAGGATGGTTCCTTTGAAAGGGCACGGCCGATTTCCTTCCCCATCCTTCCCCAACCCGAGCTTGCGCTCCGTCTCTGATGACCTCGTTGTCGACGGGAAGTTAAACACCACTAACCTAACCTATCTTCACAAATAAGTTGTAGCTTATGTTATTACGTCAAATGGCTCTGAGCACTATGGCACCTAACATCTGAAGTCATCAGTCCTCTAGAACTTAGAACTACTTAAACCTAACTAACCTAAGGACATCACACAAATCCATTGCCGAGGCAGGAGTCGAACCTGCGACCGTATCGGTCGCGTGATTCCAGACTGAAGTGCCTTGAACCGCTCGGCCACACCGGCCGGCTTATGTTATTGAATTAACGTAATTCGTCTGGTTTCACATGAGTTTCACGATAATTCATATCTTTAGGTAATTTACTAACCCAAGGAACGCACAATTATTACAACCGTTTCGTTAATCGAGTAGAAAATAATCAAAAACCTACACTATCCTCAAGACGCACCTGACTTGTCTGCTTTCTCACTGCTTGGAGCCCTAGTGTCGCTGCAGCCGTCAAATGTTAACAACTTTCGCAACAGAGTGTCTCGTGGATGTATTTAATAGACTGTGACGTTTATCAAGACGTAGAGAAATTATGGGCAAAGCTTAAACTGATTGTAAATCGCGCCATGGCAAGTACCTGCCGACTGGATTAAGGGTAGAAGAAACGCGGAGCGGTTTCATTCTAAAATTGTTGATAAAACAGAGGCTGTTGCACTATCGCTTCAAAACAGAATGCGCAAATGATGACAGATAGTAAAATCGTGCATCTGAAAGACCGATGTGCGAAACATACAACTACCACCATCACCTAGCGAAAGATCTTCCCGAGAACCCGAGAAAATTCATGTCCCAAGTAAAATCTCTCGACGGGCCTAAGACATCTGCCCATTCACTTTGTGACCAGTCTAGTGTGGCAACGTTGCCACGTAAGTCAACGGAAGGAGAGCCGAAATTTTAAACTTAGCTTTTAAGAAATCATTCACCCAGGAGGATCGTACAAACATATCATCGTCTGACCGTCGCACAAGTTCCCGTATGGAGGTCCGAGTAATAGGTTTCAAAAAATGGCTCTGAGCACTATGGGACATAAATTCTAAGGTCATCAGTCCCCTAGAACTTAGAACTACTTAAACCTAACTAACCTCTGGACATTACGCATATCCATGCCCGATGCAGGATTCGAACCTGAGACCGTAGCGGTCGCGCGGTTCGAGACTGTAGTGCCTAGAACCGCTCGGCCACTACGGCCGGCTAATAGGCTTCACTGATGTTCAGAAGCAACTGAAAGTGTTGAAAACAAAGAAGTCACAAGGTCTGAAATGAGTCCCAGTTCGATTTTACACAGAGTTCCTACGGCATTTGCCCCTTACTTAACATGCATTTATCTCGAATTTCTCACCCAGCGCAAAGTCCCAAGCGACTGGAAACAAATGGAGGTGACTTCTTTATATAAAAAGAGTGAAAGGACCCATAAAATTACAAATCAATATCCATAACATCCGTTTGCTACAGGATTCTTGAACGTATTCTCAGTCGAATATAATAAAATTACTTAAAACGGGGCCTCTTCTGTTCACGAAGTTAAAAACCATCGCAAGTGCAAAGCTCACGTTGCCCTTTTCTCATGTGATATACTGCAAACCATGGATGAGGGGCGACACACAGATTCCATATTCGTAGATTTCCGGAAACAAATTGCAAACTGCTGAAGAAGGTCCGGACATACAGAGAATGCGAGAATGGCTCGAAGGCTTCTTAAATAAGAGAACTCAGTATGTTGTCCTCGATGGCGAGTGCTCATCACAGACAAGGGCACCGTTTGGAGTGCTCGAGGGAAGCGGGATAGGACCGCTATTGTTATCTATATACATAAATTATTTGGCTGACAGGGTAGGCAGCAATCTCCGGTTGTTTGCTGATGATGCTGTGGTGTACGGTAAGCTGTCGTCGTTTAGTGACTGTATGAAGGTACAAGACGACTTAGACAAAATTTCCAGTTGGTGCCATGAATGGCAGCTTGCTCTAACTATAGAATAACGTAAGGAAATCCAGATGACTAGGAAAACAATCCCGTAGTGTTCGAATACAGCATTAGTAGTGGACTGCCTCACATAGTCGCGTCGATTGAATACCTAGAAGTAACCTTGCAAATCTGAAATGGAACGAGAACGGAAGGACAATAGCAGGGAAGGCTAGGGATCGAAATAGGTTTGTTGGGAGGATTTTAGAAGAGAGTGGTTCACTTGTAAAGGGGACCACGTACAGAACACTAATACTACCCATTCTTCAATACTGCTCAAGTATTTGGAATTCGCAACAGGTCGGATTAGAGGAATACATCGAAGCATTTTCGAGGTGAGCCGCTAGATTCATTACTGGTCATTTCGATTAACTGAAGTGCTTCTTGAACTCAAATGGGAACGCGACTGAGAAAATTTAGGGAAACGGATTTTGTAGCTGACTGCAGACCGATTCTACTGCCGCCAACGTACGTTTCCCGTAAGGCTTATAAATAGAAGATGAAGGAGGGCTTGTACACACGCATACGAGAGAGTGCCTTTTGTCCCTCGCACTATTTGCGAGTTGAATGGGAAAGGAAATGGCGAGTAGAGGTATACAAGGTACCCTCCGTCACTCAAGATATCGCGACTTGTAGAGTATTTACTGCTTGTATATGTTCGTAGTAGGCCTAACAGAGACCCAGGGCTGTACGCGGAAATAGTACGGTGCAATTAGAGCCAAACTTTAACATTCAAGGTAAAAGTCTCCCTCCAGCTCCAAATTCTTCCAAACAGTCCATATATTGTTTGGGTTGGGTGGGGTGGGAGGGGTGGAGAAGTTGGTAAAGAAGTGCAATATACAAAAATAATCTATATTAATCTACGAACAAAAATGGTCCCATGCATAATCTTCCTTTCGTATTTTTTTAGATTTTGTGGAATAAATATGTCATTATCACTAAGGAAACTAATTATTTATACAGGATAGTGTTTTATAAAAGCAAATTGCGATTTTAGTGGCCGGTGGTATGTTAGTGATAAGCCCTTGAAGGAACGACAACCTCACCACCTCCTCAAGGGGCGCTACTTTTTAAGGGAAAAGAGGCTTCCACAGGCCTAGGCCATATAAACCTGTGGTACGGAGAAACCCACTCTGAACTTTCTCTGGACAATGCCGCATCAAGAGTGAATATCTTTCCAACATTTTTAATGTTTAATTTTAAATTATAAAATTATTATCTGTATAATAATTATGATATATAATTATATCATTTTTAATCATCCTATCATTAGAACTGCATTTTTTGGAGGTTTCTCTTTAGAAAATGTACGTATCTTGCTGGATATTGCAAAATATAATTTTCGAACTGCATGAACTGCGTTCAGTAGTAATATTGAATAAAAATGTAGAATGTTAAATGTAAAGTATTCATCAGTAATCAGTCCTCTTCAAACATAGCACCCTCCACATCTAGATCTTCGTGTACAATGTTCATGTCTCTGTCGTCACATCCTCGGCCTGAGAAATTACTGCATATACTTGAGCAGTTGAGACCGCGCTTTCTGCACTAGCAGTTACGGACGCATTCGTCTTTGCAAGAGCACACTATGAGGGACTGATTTGATTTGATTTGATTTTGATAGGGAAGCTAAAACAGTTTAGGCCTAACCCGCCACTGCCCACACCGAAACCGAGTTTATGGTGTGGTATCGCTCCGTGTGTATCTAGTGAAGCCAACCAATGCTCTTAATAGTGCATGGAGTCCCTTTTCCAGTTTTTAGTTAGACACAATTTCTTCAGGTCTAGTTGTCCTGAAGATTCTGTATCTTGTGCTCTCCAGTGCCACGCATTCGAAGATTACGTTTGATCCAGTTTCTTCACCCTCATCACAGATCCTACATTTAGGGTCTTCTTCCATTATACCCACTGTGTGTAGGTGTTTTTTGAAATTCCCATGGCTGGTCATCTGTCCAGTCAAGAGTTTGATCTCTTTCCTGTTCAATCGCAGGATTACAGACCTTCTTTTAAAACATGTCTTGGGCATCATTACTTTACCATGTTTTTGTTTATGGGCCTTGGTCCAATATTCTGCGTCTGTTTCCTGAGCCAGTTCCGTAGTTCTAGTTTGATCATAGCCTTGGTGAGTGTCAGGACAGATTCCAGTCCAATAAATGGAGTCGTTGCCACCGACCTGGCCAATCTGTCAGCTTGTTCATTGCAACAGATCCCTGAGTGGCCAGGGACCCACACTAGGTTAACCCTACTGCTTCCCCCTAGCTCCACCAGAGCCCTATCGTATTCTGCAACAATCTTAGATCTTGTTGCAGGAACTGCCAATGATTTCAGGGCTGCCTGGCTGTCTGAATAGATGTAGATGTTACGGTCATTGTAGCACCTACACGTATTCTCCTCCACACATGCCCTGATTGCAGTAAATTCAGTTTGGAATACAGAGGAGACTTTTCGTAGAGCGATGATGCCCTCCAGTCTTGGCTGGACCCCGTACACCCCCACTGCAATGCCTTGGTGTGATTTCGACCCATTGGTGAACCAAACAATGTCCCCCACCACGGTGTCGAACTGTTTTTTCCCACTGCTCCCTGCTTCCAATTATTAATTGTAAGGCTTTCTGAAGCAGTTGGGAGTTGTTATATAGTCGGCAGGCATTTCCCCAGCCATTCCTATGTTTACCGCACTCACTATGTCAGTGTACGTTTCTGATATCCCGATGAGGTCCAGTTTTTGCCAATATGCCCCAGCTGCTGCGTCCATCTTGATCCAAAGGTGTAGTGGAGGCATGTCCAGCATGGCTTCCATCCCAGCGGTTGGTGTGCTGCCAATTCCGCCTGTTATGGCTAAGCAGGCCAGTCTCTGCACCTTAACACGCTCCTTAGCTGCAACTCGCTTCTTCCACCACACTACGGCCCTATAGGAAATCCTAGGTCTAACTACTGTGATGTATATCCAGTGCATACATCTGGAGCTTGGGCCCCAGTTTTTACCACAAGCCCTTCTGGTATTCACTAGAGTACTTTTTGCCTTGGAGCAGATACTCTTAATGTGAGGGGTCCATGTTAGTTTCTCATCTAAGGTTACCCCTAGATATTTCACTATGCCCTTCACAGATAGAGTTTCATTGAAGAGCCTTAGATTCCAACTTGAGTATTGGATATGCCTCTTCGTAAATGGAACCACAACAGTCTTAATAGGATTAACCCTCAGATCTTGTTTAATGCTCCACTTTTGCACAATCCTCCTTGTGCCATATTTCTAACTGTGTCAGTAAATTTGCCAATATTACTATGACAAGATCATGTGCGTATCCTTGCAGAAGCATTGTCTGGAATTTAGTTCCACAATGAGTTCGTTCACTACTAGATTCCACAATGAAGGGGACACAATTCCTCCTTGTGGGCAGCCTGTAGTGGTATTAATTACCGTCTTTTCATTCTTCATGGTACCCTCTACCTTCCTTGCACTAAGCAAGGCCCTGGTCCACCTACATATAGTGGTCCCTAGGTCATGCACCTCTGCTGCCCTTACCATGGAATCAAAGGTCGTGTTATTGAAGGACCCCTCGATATCCAGGATGATGCAGAGGGCTATTTCTTGGAAGTGAAGTGCTTTCTCCACCCTCCCAACGAGTTGGTGGAGAGCTGTCTCACATGATTTACCTGGTTGATATGCATGTTGGTTTGAATGTAGAGGGGACCTAATTAGCCTCCTCTCCCAAATGTATACATTAACCAGTTTTTTGCAGTGTTTTGAGAATGAAAGGAGACAGACTGATTGGTCTCATATCCTTGGCCTTGGTATGATCAGTTCTCCTGGCTTTGGAATGAAGACAACCTTCACTGCCCTCCAAGCATTGCGAATGATTCCTACTGCTAGGCTAACCCTGAATAACCTGTTTTAGGAGAGCTGGAAAAATTCCATCTGGGCCATGTGCCTTGAATGGTTGGAATGTTCCCACCGCCCATTGGATTTTATTAAAGTCCACACACTCCTTGGCCGATTCCCAGTCATCTCTTCGAGTGCCTAAGAACCACTGTCTCTCTGGGACCACATTCTGGTCTGTGTTGTCCGGCAGTGCATATAGAGGAAAGTGAGCTTTGAGGAGCAGTTTCATTATCTCGTGTGCTGTCTTTGTATATTCCCCATCCTCCTTACTCATTGTACCTCCTGGGTTGATTAGTACTCTACCGAGGATTCTGTGAAGTCTAGCTTGGGCAGCTGTGCTCTCCACTTCCTCACAGAATGCCTTCCAGGATGTCTTCTTTACTTGCCTGATTTCAAGGTTGTAGTTGACAAGGGCCTCACAATATATAGCCCATTGTCCTTTACATCTTGCAATGTTAAACAGCATTCGTACCTGTTTTCTTTGAATTTCCAAGCTATTGTTCCACCAAGGCACACTCCTATTTGTGCACTTCTTAGTGACTGTGCAATTGTCCTGATATGAGGTCACTATGGCAGATGTAACAGCCTCTGCTACTTCCTCAAACTCTACTGGATTCCTGATAGAGGTTTTAATTTCCGGTAAGCGTAAGTCAAGGTCCGTCCTATATGTCTCCCAGTCTGTTTTCCTGGGATCCTATAGGTCATGACACTATTAGGGAAAGTATTTCCTGGGGAGCTGCAGGACGCATTGTTGTAATTGGTCTGAGGTGTTTGCCAATCTTCTTTCACTCGCACTCGATCGCATTCTTCTTCTCATTCAGCCACTGCTACCAGTAAGCTTATGAAAGGAGGGGGAGGGGGGGGGGGCAGGGGGAATGCAGCCAACTTGAACAATGAATGTATTGACTGTTTTGCAACACCCTGCAAGTAACACTAGTAGTGGAAACAATCTAGATCTTCAGTGTTCTTGGCTCCAAACATCACAAGGGAGAAAATTCTGTCCAGCATCAGTCACTGCACTGGGGTCAGCTTTGGTACCGTTGAAGACTAGAAGTTTCGTACAAAGAGCGTTGTTGGCTTTGCACTTTTCACTTGTTGTAGACAGTTGATAGAGTGTTACATCGTCTGTAGGTGTATATTGCTAAGAGTACACCTTTCATATTCCCAATGCCTCGCTGAACGTCATAAGTAGTCTATAATTTTTCCTGATGATTGTCTTTCTTTGGTACCACGATTTTCAATTTGTTCTCTGATAGTGTGTGGAAAGTCAACAAGACTAGTAAGCCCATGTCATCACCAAGCGAACAAGCTTCAACTCCTTTCTTCGCTTCATCAATCGCTATTGAACCATTAATATATTAGCATCAGGAGTGAGTCTTTTGCTTTCACTTCAGTGTTGGTGGTAGAACGTGATCTGGGTACGTGTTCTTCATCTTTTGTGTTTCCTTGCTTGTATCCATCAAATACAACAGTTGTTTGCCCATAACGAGTAATTATATTTTCTGTGTATAGCTCTCAAATCTATCAGAAGATAGCTGGGCGTTGCCAGACAACAGGATAAAGGAAGTGACTCAATCAATGATGTAGGACACTTTCTCTGAATCTGAGGTGATCAATGATTCATTTCAATCTGGAACCAATACAGTCAACATTGAAGATTTGCTTTCCTTCTTCATCAAGCCAGATTCGTCGAACAAGGATGAAGGATAAGCACATAATTCAACTTCAAATATTTCTTCAAGTCTCTCATCACTCTTTACTGCGCACACCCTCAGATGTAAGAGAGTGTTAGGGTTCACACATGCAGTGTTGTTGTTAATTGTCATGGACGTGGTTATAGAGGCTAGAAACTTAACAGCTGACGTTCTTTTGAAGTGTATCTCATTGAATATTTTGTTCTCAATCTGTTTCAAGGCTAGTATTCCAATTTCAAACGCTTCATCACAGTTTACGTTTTCATCTGCTTCAACCCTTGCTGACAAGGAAGAGAGTTCGGGTGTTTGAGAAAACAGATTGTGTTCCTCAAACCAAGAAATAAAAGTTTGCAAGTCCTTGCAGCTTCTTTTCTGCCTTGCCTCTCGTATCTCCACGTGCTGCTCTGAAGAGACGCTGCACACACCTGCGTATTCTTCCATTGCTTCACACACCTGAGGACAAACTGGCATGGAGTTGATTCAAGTTGCAATAGTTGCCGCTGTTATTCCTCTGCCTCCAATCAATACACCAATGCTACTCAAGGATGTCATCGAAACCTGTTCAACGGTAATGTCACCCCAGACTCCAGACCAAAGCTTTTCAGAACGTCGGATGGTCAAATAACCACAATTAACGAACAAATCGTTTCTGGGCTCATTGAGTTGAGAAGTTCCAGCGAATCTTGTAGGTAAACTTGTGCAGATTTAGCGTAGTTTAACTGACCAAACGCAGTGAAGGTGGAGGAGAAAATCCGCACTCCTCTCGGCTCTAATATATGTTCGAACAAGTTCAACCATTTCCGTGAAGCGAATCCACAGTCTCTGTGTTCGTTCTGATTCTTCTGAACGTTGAAGTTGTTTTTCCAAAATTTCTACAAAACTGCTCACTGCAGCTGCCTTCGTAAATTCTTCAGAAGATGTATTACTATGCTTGAAAGTTGAATAGACAAAATTAAGCTAATCTTTAACCACACGAAAGAGAGCTTCAATAGTTTTCAAAAACATAGCCATTAGTGCCTCTTCGACTAGGAAGAGAGCACGAATAAACTTCGTGTCCGCTTTCACGTTCCTCATTTGTTGAACACTGTTTTTGGTATAGACAGGACTGTACAACTCCTCCAAATCATTTCCTACCATGATGAATGCAAAGACAGAAAATAAATTAACACGTGAGAAACTCCTAGTCGAATGAAAAGTGAATTCAAAAGGATGTCATCATGTGCTGTACCTACTATTTCACGAGCTTTAGCGTACAAAGGCTGATCAAAAGTCACCATTGTTATTCTTTGTCCATTACTGGTCCCTTTTGTAGCAGGTTGAAGAACAGCCGTATAAATGGTTGACGGATGTGAAGGAGCCAAGTTGATGAACGGAAGAGGGAGTGCAGCGGAAGTTTGGAACTCTCTCGTCGCATATAGCATTTCCATGCAGCCACTACAATCAGGTTTACATTCTTCTGGGCCTTCCAACCAGGTACCATTCAACCAAAACAAATTAAGTGTTCTGCCATGTTCACATGACAGCGATTTTATTTTCAGGCAAGCCATTTTTGTAGAAATTATTTTACAATCGCCAGATGTACTTGGGGCTCTGTAAGTTTGCAATCAAACAGGCCTCGTTTTTAAACAGTATGAACAGTAACATACTTTCGAGGTACATTGTCCTCTACCTAAACAGCGGTTTTAGGTGTTATGCAAGCAGTTCCATCCATAGTGCGGACATTGTAGTCTCCATTATCGGAAACAAACTGCACGTATCCGTTCTCAATGTTTATATGTAGGTGTATTAGAGTAACTGTACCTAATTATCTGATTTCATAGCGGACATGAACATAAAGATTACTTATCGATAATGCAGTGTCTGCAAATGCTTTTTTTCTCACAAAAGCCAGTGATCATTACTCAGATTTTAGATGCTTTTGTTTCAGCTCTTATTCTAACCACACAAACGATGAACTACTAAAGTTAGTTTGTTATTGATTATATGTGACAGAATTACTTCAGTGAAATTTTTATTCTTAGTTTGGGGTATCAAAATACATGAAATTGCTTTTCTTCGAAGGTGTAGAAAGACCGGTTCCATAATTACAGAACTGATACCGAAAGTTAAATTTCCTGCCTCTGGTATGAATTTTTTTTTTCCAAGCATGTTCTCTGCATTCGTATTTCTGATTTCCCCACACATTCTCAGTCAGAATTAGAATGGATGGTAGTAGCTACACATATATGTCATATTTATAAACTTATTTGAAATATTCATTGTATTTAATTATAATAATTTCATAGAAAGGAAATACTTAGTATGTACTGCACAGTAGTGCCAATTTGCCAGAGTACTGCATTTCTCTTCATTCTCGGATAAGAAATGTCGTTAGGGTAAAGTAAAGACGTCACTGAAATCGCGAGGCGCGTTGTGTTTTATGAAGGCGATAGGTGCAGAGCAAACCAGTCGGTCGATGTCTCGATCGTCCTTGTGGCAGGTCTGGCACAACGACGTTGTTGCGAGATGCGTGTTGTGCTGGCGTTACGGTGTCGGGTACTTGAAGTCCACACGATAAGGCCATGTAGTCCGCGCCGACGTCGATAAATTGGGGACTGTATTCAAATCACAGTCAACTGTAGGAGATTTGCTTTCGACCACGATCCGTCGCTGCCGGAACATGAGTGTACAATGGGCATTCCGAGAGAGAGAGAGAGAGAGAGAGAGAGAGAGAGAAAGAGAGAGAGCCTGAACCATATTGTGAGGTGCAGCTGTTGTGCGACGATGTAGAATTCCGTAGGAGTAGCAAGTGGCGGAGGAGACCGTTTAAGAGTTGACGGCAGCGGCTTATACAGTGGAAGGTGGCGATTGGGAGACGCCAATGAGTGCAGCTCCCGGCAGATCGCGACGTGGTCTGCAGCTGCTGGCTGGCGAGCCTCGGTGGAGTCCTGGCCGCTCGCAGCCTACTGTGTCTGTTGGCAGCGGCAAGTGACAAGCGGCGCCGCTAAGGGGCTGGGCACTGGCGGTGGTAAAAAGCCATGTTACTACGTGATGCAGCACTTCTATATTCTACAAATAGTTGTCTTTAGAAACAGCTACTAATTTCAGAAAAATGCCCTGAAGTCACAATCCTTGTGTCGTGAAGAGCTTGTTCCAGCCACTGTTCTCAGTGGATAATGCTTTGACCAGTAAGTACTCAAATGCAACGCCCCAGTAGACTGGAGTTCGCTAACAGTACACACGCTGTTTGACTCTTTGTGCGATGCTCTTCGTGAGACGCTACAGAGGCGCGCCACAAAGAGATCTTCAATCACACGATTCAGAGTATAGGCTTTATAGGCTTTGCAGCTGGCAAATTGCTTACCTCCTTTTTATTGCTGTAAAGGAAACTAATGGAGACTTTGGACTGGGTATTTGAGGATCTCCTTTTAAAGCACTAAATGTTCTTGTGACTGCATCGAAATCTGATGAAACTACCGTCCGACTAAATCGATACATTTGACAGAGGTTTCTTCCGCAGTGTGAAAATATTGTATTATAGTTAGATTCCTGGGGTGATAAGTATGAAAGAACAATTTTGAGTTCTGCACGTGAGCATATGGAACTTGTTCATGTGGAGATACCAGTACCTTGATGCGTCGGGTAAAGCTGTTGGACTCGGATGGCTTTCGAAGTTTGCACAACTTTGTGAGAACATTTTTATACTGTATCTAATACTGCTGAATGACCATGCATTTTCATACTGTATCTAATACTGCTGAATGACTATGATGTACATCTCCACTTGAGAAGCAATATTATCAAGCTCAATCACTACCACATCATCAGTTTCATTCACCAAGGATCGCCAATGTACTGAAATATGCGTGGTACATATCATTATACCTACAAGATCGACTACCACAATTTGACGCTCCTGCTTAATTTTGTATAATATTCACTGCTTGTTGAGTGTATCAGGTGAAGAAATTTCATTCATTATACGTTTCTCGCGTAACGATACGTTATGTTTTATACATTTCTTTACAGATTGTCATTATTGTAATGGTTTTTTAATGTAACATTTTATTTTCAAGTAACAAAATAAATTTTTGTGAAATTGTCGACTAAAAACAAAGAAATAAATGAACTTAAAATATAAAATTAGAATTTGAAACACAAAACATAGCTAATAAAAAGAAATAAACAGAATGATAATGGACGTTTTCGTTTTTCAAGTAGGTGCCGAAAATATTTCGACAGTGCATTATTTACAACTTATTTTCAAAAATGGCATTTCTGGGACGAGCTTCATTACGTGTGGATGGATGTGGTGTGAGAGCTTCTGTACTTTATGTTGTAACGAAAGCCTTCATTTTGCAGTATTAACAAGGCATTCTTGTGGTAAGGTAATTTACAAAACTTCAAATTTTAACAAAAATTGATTATACCGGCTTGAAGAATGTTAATTACATTTCAACAATTATATGAACACATTTCTTTTATATTTTGTGGTTTTGAAGATATTCCCTCTAATCCTAAAATGGCTCTTTAACTTTTGGGTTTGTTTATACCCCTTAAAAGTGAAAATGACCCAAAACGAGACAATAACTATACCATTATTTGCACTCTATGTATCCACCAAGTTTCATCAAAAATCTTAGAATGTTCCCTTGTGAGTATTTCTGCTGTTGATGAGAGTAAACTATGTTCTTACTATGTTAAACCTCGTCTGATATCAAAGTCATTCTAACAGTACAGAAAACCCCCTCAGACCAATTAATTTCCACAAACTTGTCAAGTATCACAACACTGTTTTCACATTTAACACATCTGGAAAAGACATTCTAGTTATGCAAAAATTACAGTCTTTATGTCGAGTATAATAATGCTTAAGTCAAATATTACTCTGTTATTAACCACACATATTCATCATACTGGTACCTAAAATGACAGTAAACTCTAGAGTCTACTCTTTCCATGCCTAATCACAAGTGCTATAAGAAAAATAGCACAGTAAACCTTATAAGGTTAGGTGTAAAAGATGTAAACTATAATATCACGATACAGTTCTAGGCATGCAGTGAAAGAAATTAGGCATTCTCGGCGTACTCTTGGTGTAACAGACTATTTTTCAGCACCATTTTAGGAGAGGCAAAGATAACGTGTCTTAGGAAGCATAAATCGATGGCAGTTATTGCACATGACTGGATATAGTCGGGGCTAGTTAGGAAACAAACGTTTGAAATCGGAATTATGGCTCCATAAAATGTTTGTAAGAGGGACTAAGGCTCTCTAGATGTGGAAGTATTTAATTTGAATCCAGTGTTCTTGCAAAGTGTACGAAGTCACTTTAGTCAGCTGTAGTGCCAGTAATCTTAGTGTCGTCGTAACTGCCGTCTGCTTCACATCTGCTGTGTAGCAAGCTACGTAAATTTAAGTATTAACTGTGTTTTCCCTACGTGTCACTTCTTTTCCATGTGTTTCTGCTTTTAGGAAGCTTTAATTTTCGTGTACTAGTAATAGTGTTCCATAGATCCAGAGACAGTTAGTGCGTATTTTCATTGTTTCCAACAAGAAGTGTCTAGTAACCACAGTTTAGTTAGCTATCAGCCGCCTTTAGTGAATTAGCAGTCTAGTTAAAAGTTGATTAACTCTCTGCAGTAAGTTGTTGATTTCTTCGGATGGATAGGATGTTTGACTGCTGTGTACGAACGCAGGAGGAGCTGGCCACTGTTCGCGAACAGCTAAACGTGCTGATGGCCACGGTCAGCCGTCTTTAGGCTGCTGCCTCGGAATGTAGCGGCAGTGGGGAGTCTGGTACACCCCAGGTGTTACATGCTTCACCCACTGTCTCTGCTGTCGAGACATGTTCGCGTGTACCGGGTGCGGTTGCTCATGTTGGCACCAATGACTCCTGCCGTCTAGGTTCAGAGGTCATCCGCAGTTCATACAGGCGGTTGGCGGAGTTGGTGAAGGCGGAAAGCCTCGCTCGCGGGGTGGAATCTGAGCTAACAATTTGTAGTGTCGTTCCCAGAACCGATCGCGGTCCTCTGGTTTGGAGCTGAGTGGAAGGCTTAAACTAGAGGATCAGACGATTCTGCGGAGATCTGGGGTGCAAATTTGTCGACCTCCGCTATCGGGTGGAGAAATGTAGGGTCCCCCTGAATAGGTCAGGCGTGCACTACACGCACGAAGCGGCTACAAGGGTAGCGGAGTACTTGTGGAGCGTACATGTGGGTTTTTAAGTTAGAGAATTCCCTCCCTAGGCCCGACAAGACACCTCCTGAGACGCGACAAGGTAGCAGTAGGTAAAAAGCAACAGGGAATGACAATATTAATGTGGTAATAGTAAACTGCAGGAGCGTCTATAGAAACGTCCCAGAACTGCTCTCATTAATAAACGGTCACAATGCCCACATAGTACTAGGGACGGAAAGTTGGCTGAAACCAGATGTAAACAGTAATGAAATTCTAAACTCAGATTGGAATGTATACCACAGAGACAGGCTGGACAGTGAAGGGGGAGGCGTGTTTATAGCGATAAAAAGTGCAATAGTATCGAAGGGAGGCGTGTTTATAGCGATAAAAAGTGCAATAGTATCGAAGGAAATTGATGGAGATCCGAAATGTGAAATAATTTGGATGAAGGTCACGGTTAAAGCAGGCTCAAACATGGTAACTGGATGTCTCTATAGGCCCCCTGGCTCAGCAGCTGTTGTGGCAGAGCGCCTGAAGGAAAATTTGAAAAATATTTCGAGTAGATTCCCCGACCATGTTATAGTACTGGGTGGACATTTTAATTTGCCAGCTCTAGACTGGGAGACTCAAACGTCTATATCTCGTGGCAGGGACAAAGAATCCAGTGAAATTCTTTTAAGAGCATTATCTGAAAACTACCTTGAGCAGTTAAACAGAGAACCGACTCGTGGCGATAACATATTAGACCTTCTGGTGACAAACAGACCCGAACTATTTGAAACAGTTAACGCAGAACAGGGAATCAGCGATCATAAAGCGGTTAATGCATCGATGATTTCAGCCGTAAATAGAAATATTAGAAAAGGTAGGAAGATTTTTCTGTTTAGCGAAAGTGACAAAAAGCAGATTTCAGAGTACTTGACAGCTCAACACAAAAGTTTTATCTCAAGTACAGATAGTGTTGAGGATCGGTGGACAAAGTTCAAAACCATCGTACAATATGCATTAGATGAGTATGTGCCAAGAAAGATGGTAAGAGATGGAAAAGAGCCACCATGTTACAACAACAGAGTTAGAAAACTGCTGCGAAAGCAAAGGGAACTTCACAGCAAACATAACCATAGCCAAAGCGAAGCAGAAAACAAAAATTACACGAAGCGAAATGTAGTGTGAGGAGGGCTATGCGAGAGGCGTTCAAAGCATTCGAAAGTAGAGTCCTATGTACTGACTTGGCGGAAAATCCTAAGAAATTCTGGTCTCATGCCAAGCGGTAGGTGGATCAAAACAAAATGTCCAGACACTCTGTGACGAAAATGGTACTGAAACAGAGGATGACATACTAAAGGCCGAAATACTAAATGCCCTTTCCCAAAGGTGTTTCACAGAGGAAGACTGCGCCGTAGTTCCTTCTCTAGATTGTCGCACAGATGACAAAATGGCAGATATCGAAATAGATGACAGAGGGATAGAAAAACAATTAAAATCTCTCAAAAGAGAAAAGGCCGCTGGACCTGATGGGATAACAGTTCTATTTTACACAGAGTACGCGAAGGAACTTGCCCCCCCCCCCTCCCCCCTTCTTGCAGCGGTGTACTGTATGTAGGTCTATAGAAGAGCGTAACGTTCCAAAAGATTGGAAAAGGGCACAGGTCATCCCCGCTTTCAAGGAGGGACGTCGAACAGATGTGCAGAACTATAGACCTATATCTCTAACGTCGGTCAGCTGTAGAATTTTTAAACACGGTTTATGTTCGAGTATAACGACTTTTCTGGAGACTAGAAATCTAGTCTGTAGGAATCAGCATGGTTTTTGAAAAAGACGATCGTGTGAAACCCAGCTCGTGCTATTCGTCCACGAGACTCAGAGGGCCATAGACACGGGTCCCCAGGTAGATGCCGTGTTTCTTGACTTCCGCAAGGCGTTTGATACAGTTCCCCACAGTCGCTTAATGAACACAGTAAGAGCATATGGACTATCAGACCAATTGTGTGATTGGATTGAAGAGCTCCTAGATAACAGAACGCGGCATGTCATTCTCAATGGAGAGAAGTCTTCCGAAATAAGAGTGATTTCAGGTGTGCCGCAGGGGAGTGTCGTAGGACCGTTGCTATTCACAATATAAATAAATGACCTTGTGTATAACATCGGAAGTTCACTGAGGCTTTTTGCGGATGATGCTGTAGTATATTGAGAGGTTTTAACAATGGAAAATTGTACTGAAATGCAGGAGGATCTGCAACGAATTGACGCATGGTACAGGGAATGGCAATAGAATGTCAATGTAGAGAAGTGTGAGGTGATGCGAATACAAAGAAAGAAAGATCCTTTATCATTTAGCTACAATATAACAGGTCAGCAACTGGAAGCAGTTAATTCCATAAATTATCTGGGAGTAGGCATTAGGAGTGATTTAAAATGGAATGACCATAAAAAATTAATCGTCGGTAAAGCAGATGCCAGACTGAGATTCATTGGAAGAATCCTAAGGAAATGCAGTCCGAAAACAAAGGAAGTACGTTACAGTACACTTGTTTGAACACTGCTTGAATACTTCCCACCGGTGTGGGATCCGTACCAGATAGAGTTGATAGAAGAAATTGAGAAGATCCAACAGAGAGCAGCGCGCTTCGTTTCAGGATCATTTAGTAATCGCGAAAGCGTTACGGAGATGATAGATAATCTCCAGTGGAAGACTCTGCAAGAGAGACGCTCAGTAGCTCGGTACGAGCTTTTGTTGAAGTTTCGAGAACATATCTTCACCGAGGAGTCAAGCAGTATATTGCTCTCTCCTACGTGTACTCGCGAAGAGACCATGAGAGTAAAATCAGAGAGATTAGAGCCCACACGGAGACATACCGACAATCTTTCTTTCCAGGAACAATACGAGACTGGAATAGAAGGGAGAATCGATAGAGATACTCAAGGTACCCTCTGCCAAACACCGTCAGGTGGCTTGCGTGGTATGGATGTAGATGTAATTGTAGAAATCTTTCATATTTTGAGAAATAATGCAGTTCCATCTTGAGCTAATTGTCATAGTGATCTGGAGTTTTGCTTTTACGAGGAACAGCTTCCATGTGTGTGTGTGTGTGTGTGTGTGTGTGTGTGTGTGTGTGTGTGTGTGTGTGTGTGCTTTACTACTCGATAAACTATAAATAATTTTATAGATGATTTTGGTTCTGAAATATCAGATCTCTGATTTTCTTTGTCATGTTATATCTCTGTCACCCACCTATGACATGTGTGCATAAACAAAGCAGTTGTTCTCCATTTTAGGTAATATATCACAGTAAAGCACCTTATTCCTTTCTTCTTACATCAGTGTTTGTGTGTGCTGTGTAATTGTGTGGTGTTTTCATTACATGTTTGTGTTGATTATAGGAAATGCTGTCTGTAAATGTGTTTCTTTGAGACATCGCCTCGACTCGGTATAATCCTTTTATAATAATCGCAATCTGCAGTATGATCTATTATCTTCATCCTTCCTAAATTGGCGCTATTACTCAATGAGTTGGCTTAATTATACATTCAAAAACGCGTATTTTTTGTGCTCAAATAGTACTTATCTTGGTTAGGATAATTTCGATGTTGTAGGCCTAACTTAGAACGTGAACTGTCTGTTACTTTTCATAAACGACATGTATTTTGGCATGGAAATAGT
Organism: Schistocerca nitens; assembly: GCF_023898315.1. Classification (NCBI taxonomy): domain Eukaryota; kingdom Metazoa; phylum Arthropoda; class Insecta; order Orthoptera; family Acrididae; genus Schistocerca; species Schistocerca nitens. Next base: position 736,897,934 of record NC_064619.1, on the reverse strand, counting down.
ATACTTACGATCCTCAATAATGATTTGGCAATCCGTATGACAAATACATGTGGGTAATAACAGTGTGATAATTAATTTAGACATTGTGATACACGTTGTCAACACTGCACTTCTTGCACTGCTGGCATGTTTTTTGTAGTCATTCTATATGTGAAAAAATATAATGATACATGGAAGCATCCCAGATGGGGAAAATAATTAGTTTTAGGAGTTCACTATAATGTTTGACTGTCTTTGATATCAGAAGAGATTTGGCATGGTGGTGACACTGCTTACTCTTGTCGACAAGTGCAATATAAGTTCTAGCGCCTATGTGTGTCTTGTAAAGATGCATGCATTTCATGTTGTGCTGACAGGATGTGAGAGTTGTGGATACGAGGAAGAATACTTCCTCAGTGGTTCAATACTCTCGAAATATCGAAGCATATTTTACATCGTAAACTGGGTAAAACTGCATGTGTTCTACTCTCAGACTAGCTGAGGCGTTTAAAGTGCATAGTCATCTGTTTACTCATGCCGCTGCTTTCCTACCCAACTTTCGAAATGTGACAGGAATTTAGATTTGGGAAGTAATTAATTTGTGCGTTAGTTCAGTCTTTGCAAATACGCAAGTGCTGCTGTAAGTAACGTTTGGGGAAAATATGGCAAAAAAATTCAGAGCATTTCTATACCTCTGAGCACCCTTGGAAGTACTATGGAATACTGCAAGTTACACATTTTACGTAAATTTTAGATAAATATGTAGCTATCTCATTATTTATAGTTAATACTCTCATTGCACATTCTGGAATATAAGACCTGTATTTTCATATACTTTGCGCCTTCACGATTTTAAAATTTGTATGTTTGACAACTTTGTTTTCTTACTGAAACATTTCCTCCTACTGAATAATGGAATCAGATACGATACGTATTTCAACGCTTACCGTAAAAAACGCTTAGAGTAAGAAACAAATGTTAAGAGGTTTCATTCCTAAATCAGCGTGCGTAATGCGTAATTTTCCAGGTATACTAAATAAATTATACCGATCCTCACGTCAGTTGCTACGTATAATCTCTGTCTCCGAACATTTATAGCGTGGTCGACGTCCACAGTTCTCACGACCTGGTAGTTTTTTGTTTTTAATTTTTACTTTCTGGCTGGCCACCTCAGCCATAAGTTAAGTGTAATGGAGGAAACCTGTGTTCACCACCTGTCTGCGAATCCTGTAAACACTGTTCTTTATAGAATGAGATCTTCACTCAGCAGCGGCGTGTGCGCTGATATGAAATTGAAGCTAGGAGGACAGGTCATGAGTCATGCTTGGGTGGCTCAGATGATAGAGCACCTGCTCACAAAAGACAAAAGTCCCGATTTCGAGTCTCAGTGTGGCACACAGTGTTAATCAGCCAGGAAGTTTCACTGTACTTTATGTTTTAGTATTCCAGTTGCTTGTGTATACGTTGAGGCAGAGACTGGGGACCAGCACAGCATTCGCCTAAACGAGCGTGAAGAACCGCCTAAAAACCTCACTGAGGCTGGGCAGTGAATCAAACCAACATCTGTAAGTCCAGCGTATGGCATGCATTCGTGTCTGGTCCAGCTCCCTGCCTTGCGAACTAGCCCGCCACACGTGGAAACTGTACGAGCACACCTGTAGCTCTGCTGGTGTGGAGTCCACATTACACTCACGTTGATTTAGTGCAAGTACACTGTTTCAATCCGGTGTTCTTACTCAATGTCTGCTGCTACAGTTCGCTATGATTTCTTTTAGGTCAATGATACAAAAATGTTATTAATTCAGTGTCTATCGCTGTTCTTCTTATGATGCAAACACCGCCTATAAACTACTTTAGTATTTCAGTTAATGTGACATTTAAAACGTCAACAGCTCTGTGTTGAAAAGATCGGCCTCGGTACTTTTGTAACAGATCTGGCACAGATTCAAGGAATCTAGATACTTAAGATGTTCGTCCTCTGTTGGTGCAAAGTGTTTGATATTTACGAGGAAGTAGTGGTTACATGGATTTTTTTTTTTTTTAATTTTATATCAAAATGTATTCACTATTTCACGTCCTTTCTCTATTTTGTGTTATAGGTCTGGTAACTCGACTACGATAATTACATTTCAAGATTTTTTCCTGTTTCCTCTTTTAAAAGATTGATCTCACACTACTAAACTCATTATCTATGAACCACTACAGTTTATAAGAGGAAGTATACTAATATGTATTTGCTTACGTTATTTCATGCTATGCATTATAAATTACGCCCATCACAACAATTACTCTGCGGAATTCAGGATGAGGCTGGCAACAGATAATTTAACCGTTTAACTGAAAGGTTTTTACTACCATTACGGAGACTAAAGTTTTCTCCTTCAAATAAAACAGTTTCAGTTGAAAATCTGAATGTGACGCAACGATTAAGTCTTTGATGTAACACCACGTTATATTCCTAGTGTACTGTGCCTAGTGTATACGAATTTCTGTTTATATTATTGTCCTACTCACCACTGCTTGCGTAGCTGAAACGTTCACAATACGTTACCTCTGCAGCTTCTTCGCTGACGCCATCTTCGTGCAGCCCTTCCACCCACCTGCAACGGTCCCGGGCGCTCCCAAAATGCCTCAGCACCCATGCCGACACCAGCTCTTGCTTCTCCTTCGTGTACGATTCCTGCAACAGAAAAAGACAGTCATATTAATTCAGAATTACTTTCCCCGTTAATAAAACGTATACCTATCCCAACAAAGACCTTTCCCGTTCTTCTGTTATTTATCTCGTCTACACTTCCGTCCTGCAACAGATAAAGACGCTGCAGTCAGTATAGGGTTAACGAAACGCTAGATCCGTTTAAATAGAAATTTCTCTCTATGCTGAGTATTAGATCATTGTTGTAAATGGTGGTGTGAATGACGAAAGTGCAGAGAACGCGAGCTACAAGTGGTTTGTCCCTGATTATGTTACAAAGTTTCAGGAGTGATGGAAACGGATATATATATCAATCCGACGCATGGGACCATCGTCCAGAAACGACAGAGTCTAAATTTGCAAGCGAAAATCGTTCTGATACCTCAGACAGTGGATCACTTCTACTGGAAATTCTTTGCTTTTCATATTTTGGGAGTAGGTAGTTTGAACCAAAACAACAAAAATATCCAGTAAACAAGGGCTCTGAAATACATACGTAATGAGCTATTAGTTGTTGTTCAGTAGAAGACATGTATTCCACAGTAGCAAAAGTTAACAACTGCTCATAGCTCTTCAGGTTTGCACTTTAGAGTCCATATTTAATGAACCATTTTTTTATTTATCGATTCTACTTTCTTCGCAAGTACGGACAACGAAGAGCCTGCTGCAGAAAGGCGACTGTCAGAGACACCAGAATAATTTTCGCTTATAACTTTCGACTCGCTCGTTTACTGGACATGGCCCCCTACCTCACGCTGATACATTTACCCTTTTCTGTCAATCCCGAGAGTTTGTAGCATCATTATGAAATCATCCTGTAGACTGTATGTTATTCTCCAATTAAGACTTTACCGATAAGTACAATTTGTACACTGCTTGGTGAAAATGTTATGTACTTTGTTTGTTATTCAACACTTCAGCATCTATGGTTCTGATTGTTAATATATGAAATGTTGAATGACACACAAAGTATGTTTATTTTAACCCATCTTCTTGCATCTGTAACTAATCGAAATGGACAGTACTCACACAGTCTTTTATCAACGTATGTTCATCTACAATGTGTGTATCAACGCGTCACGTAAAACGAGAAAGGCATGACACTTGCGAGATTTTACGTTGATTACGCATATCTCATTATCCTTTGACGACTGTTGTGTGTGTATCAACGTACTATATAGAGGAATACAGACAGGAATTTTTCAGATTGTATCCTGGTGTGTAACATTCCAGTCCGTCGTTATGTGCAGGAAATAGCAACATCTAACTCAAGTCAATCTGTTCTAAAAATGCAGCATTTCTGGTTGACATATGAGAACACACCAATTTGAATGTTATCAGCCAACAGCTAATGCAGGTACAATTTGACCTATGTGATACGATACCCAGAGGGTTTATTGTGGCCAGCGGGCTTCATGACTTGGAATAACGTAGAGGTAATTGCAACAGCTTACACCCAAGACAAATCTCTGAAGACAGTGGACATGAGCAGGAAATTGTAGCCATTTTAAATTTCATTGGCGATGGACATGTCCCAGCTAAAAATATCAAAGGCGTATTCCTAATCCCGTGTAACAGGAAACAGTCGGTGACTTTCCTGACGGGTGTTACAAATAGACAGCACATAGTAAGCTCTGAGGTTAATTACTTACAAAACTAAGTATCCAAGCAATCAAAATTTCTTCTAAGAAAATGTCATATTTGCTAGAAATAAATTACAAATTATTCCTATTCCCCATTTCCAAGCAAGTATTTCGAAAAACTGACCTTACTTTCAAAGCATATTGCAGTCTGAAAACCCTTCCTAAACATTTCTAGATGGGGAACCATCTGATTCACTACCAAGTCAGCTGCCATTTGACTGAAGAAATCTGGGCTGTGGATCCTACCTCAAAGTATCCACATTACTCTCTGCGTTAGAGAATGAAAAATATAAAGAGATGATAATTTCAAATTTTCACTTTGTACCACTTCCTTAATCGCAGAATATCATTTCTTTTAGAGGTAGAGCCAAGGTTACATCGTGACTCATAGATTACACTACGTAGGCAGACTGAGTTACTATTTACAGCTAGTCTTATTTAAATTAAGCTTCCTTAGGCTTCTTTTGTGATGAGTACAATTAATCGTATATTACAATTTTCCGTCAGGTCAGAAATGATGCCAAGTTCTCTCTATCATTACTCAGTTAACTACTAATCTAAATAATGAAATGGCTAGTGGACAAGTAGTAGCATCTTACATGGCTTTACAAAGATTTTGTAAGTTCTGTACATGTTTCTTTCAATACATACCGGGATTTTATTGGCAGGGCTCGCTTCCCTAGCCTGACTGCCAGGTGTCGGCGCTTCTTCAGGATGAACTCTGAAATAAATTAAATATTCTTAGTTTTATTTATTCACAAATTTAAAATCGTTTTTACACAAATTATTCATACAAGGAATTACACATGTAGCAGCCATGGAGAACTGTTATATACTTATGATTACTTTAATTTGATTAAAACACATATATTATTATCTCACTCAAATAACCGAAATTCTTTGATACTTGAGTTATTGGTTCAATATGGATTTTGCACATTCTTCATATCCATTCTTTGAACATGATTGAGCTATTTTCCTACAATCAGAATTCTGAAGAATGACAGTGAATACTCAAGTCCCAGCACACAGCTGCAGAACACAAATTTGGATAAGCCGAAAAGCCCCTGCCCCACTCCCTCCAACCCTAGAGGTCACTGTGTGGGGCTGTAATTACAGCATATTCACGAATTCAGCTGCGCCACATGGTAAGTTCCACGCTGAAGAATTCTGAACACACGGCACAACAGGCCGGACTCACCTGCTGGTCCTCCTGGACCTGCGGCCTCGTGGCAGCCTAATGCAGAGGCAGCAGGCCAGCAGCCGCCGCAGCAGGCCGCGGCTGGTCTTGGCCTCCCTCACCTCCTCCTCCTCCTCTTTGCCTCCCTCTGCCTCAACCACATCGCGGTGCTGCTGCGGCGGCTGCTGTCGGGCTGTTTCGCCTCCACCTTGCCTCTCTTGCACCTTACCTGCTGCCACGTTTGACACTACGTATGTGAGCGCGGATCTCGGGGACGGCTCAGATTGCACGTCATGTCGGTAGCAGTGGCCTGTGAAATAAAAGTTCACCATCAGTCTAAACAACATCTATCTGCAAAAGCTCACTGTCATCTACTGCTACAAACTAATAATGTGTCATAATTGCAGTATGTACATAGACAGCTATAATACGTATCATTACTGCTCTTGCATGTCAGAAAAGGTGAATACATCTTAGAGTACTTACTGCTACCCAACGTTGTCAACACTGTTAGCGGACAAATAATAATGAAGTTAGCACCCTCTGTAAACAGAAATTTATTTGATGTGATAAATAGTTATGAACTAATCTAGTGTTTAAGAAGTACAAAACACCAGTGATGACCATCACAGAGGGCTGTGTTATGCCCATTACCAGTACAGTAGTTAGTGGAAATATGACTCACACTACGGTGGTTCTAAACTGGAGAGTTATGAAACTTTCCTCAGCGTTTGCTGTAACTCTGTTACTACCACATGGATTTAGTTGAAAGTTCCATCAGGAGAGTGTTCACTCACTGACAGACGCAATTAATGGAATCTGTCCTTGCTACTTAGCTATCAGGCTAATGAAGAGACCATAACCAGTAAAAAATTCATACCCTTAAACGTGACCTTTCCTAGCATCACTCCTAATACAAATGATCGGTACAGTGCTTTTTGCTGCAAGACTAGCAGAACCGATCATCCTTAGCAAATATCACAGAATCCCCAGATCATGTTACGTATGAATCAAACTACAACACAGTAACAGAGACATTGCACCGCTACATTCATTTCGTGTTTACTATAGCAGACGCAGATGGGATATGGAAACAAGTTGCTGATATCAAACGCAACCTCTGTAACAAAGCCACTTCATCAAAACTATTACACTACTTGAATCCTTACTACTTGTATCCTCAGCGCACAAAAAGGTACTCACGGTATTTGAACAAGACCTCCACGTCTTGCTCCCGTACAGGTCGTAGAGGTGGAACAGCCCTACACTCTGCATCAGCACTCATCACCTGTAACACAGATACAGAATGCAATGAGTAATGGGCATTACGCTAAACTGCAAGACACCGAATTTTATGAATAGCAGTAAATGTTTGTAAGACGCTCGGCAAAAACGTTTGATCGATATGCAATACTGCAATCACTCCAATTAAGTGATATTAGGACAAAACGATATGTGATGTTGTTAATGTGAAAAAAGAAAGAACACTAGCTTGCGTGGTTGTACTAAGGAATTTCTTCAGCTATATTTCGTAAATCATGACGATAGTTTCCGTACAGGGCGTGTCGGAGGAATGAAGCTACATTCGGCAGCAGTACTTACGACCTGGAACAGAGACGCAGAATGCAATGAGTGTGGAGTATTATGCTATATCAAAAGCGACGGTATTTTCTCAACAGTAGTCGACGTATTGTAAAACTTACATCAAAATTTTTGTCAACGTTCAGTTCAGTAATTATTATAAAAAAGCATTTTAACACATACCATCATTAATAAGAACAAGATAAAGCGTTCTTGCACCGATGTGTTAAGTGAAACTTTTAAGATTATTCCGTAAATTACGTATAAAGCACTTCAAACGAATGGTTAGTACTCATATATCTAGTTATGTACCTACCTCCTATTAGTTTACTAAATAATATCACGGAAAAGGATTTTCTGAAGTGACGTTATATATTTTATTTCTGTGCCTGCAGAGCTGCAAATTATGTATTAGTGTCCAATGTGTATAAAGAAACGCCACAGGACCACAAAACTATTTGAAGATGCACGTGTTAATTGCGGTCGAATATTTAAATACGGTTTGCAAAAGTCTAGTACGAGGTTACTTTTTATTCGAATTATTTTACGAACCAGAATTACAAAAAATCGAAGCACGCAATCACCCACACTCGGTCGTATGAATTACAACCTACTGCTTTCCTAACCGTGTCATTTTGTAACATTACAATACAACGCAATTAAAGACAGAGAAGTGTTTTATTGAAAGTGAGCTGCAGGTGAGGGGGCCGATCAACAAGGGGGAACCTCAGTCGCCGTGCTGTCTTTTACTATGTTGCAAATTAAATGGCGAGGACGCAAATAATATCAAATTACGTGACATACGTTGCCATTAACAATAATCGACATTTCTTCTCATCTTCGTTGAATTTTCTTGTGTTTTGATTATAAAAGTATTTCAAAATTCAAACGAATTCAACGTTTCTAATCGAGATTGTCTACCGACACCAATTTGTGTGGTGCATCACAAAGTTTGTGTTTCTAGCGTATGCAACCTGAAATGGAATGTTCTTTTGAATGAACAAAAATGGAATGGACAGTGTGTTGAAAGGAGGATATAACATAAACATCAACAAAAGCAAAACGAAGATAATGGAATGTAGTCGAATTAAATCAGGCAATGCTGACGGTATTAGATTAGAAAATGAGGCACTGAAAGTAGTAGATAAGTTTTTCTATTCGGGCAGTAAAATTTCTGATGATGGTCGAGATAGAGAGGATATAAAATGTAGACTGGAAATGGCAAGGAAATTGTTTTTGAAGAAGAGAAATTTGTTAACAACGGGTGTAAATTTAAGTGTCAGGACGTCTGTTCTGAAAGTATTTGCATGGAGTGTAGCCATGTATGGAAGTGAAACATGGACGATAAACCGTTTAGACAGGAAGAGAATATGAGGTTTTGAAATGTGGTGCTACAGAAGAATACTGAAGATTAGATGGGTGGATCACGTAAATAATGAGAAGCTACTGGATAGAATTGGGGAGAAGACCAAGTTTAACACCGGAGGGAAGCAAGAGGGGTAATAATCGTAGAGATGAATACACTAAGCAGAGTCAGAGAAATGCAGGTTGCAGTAGTTACTCAGAGATGAAGACAGTTGCACAGGATAGAGTAGCATGGAGAGCTGCATCAAAGCAGTCTTTATACCGAACACCAGAACAACAACAACAACAAAAATTTTCGCTACTTGGCTTACCATTCCGTAAAACAATTTAATATACAAACAATTACAATGTGCTACTAATAAGTTGTTGTTCGCTATCTCACAGAATATAGAAGCTGCAGGCTAATAATTCATACTGACAGATATAACATCAGATTGATTGCACCTTCTACAAAAATCTGTGGAAAATTTGTCGCAAAACTGTCGCTGTTGCCAGTATCAAGTCAATGTGAAAAAAAGTGTTGTGTTGAGATTTATTCTGAGAAAACAAGACACTTAAGTTGAATGCCACTGCGCTTATAAAGAAGAATCATTATTCGCATCACGATAATAGACTCAAACCCATCATCTGCTGACAAGAAGAAAAGACATTGATTCCCGTAACGTGGCGGGACTTTAATACGATATAGCCGAGTCACAATAAATTATTAGTGTTAACTGTGGAGGTGCTTAGAGTTACTGTATCTTTGGTGCGGTTAACTCAATAGTAAACACGAAATTTTTGGATGCCGGTCGGGAAGAACATGAACTCGCACTACCTACCACACGCACTTTCAATCCAGACACACAGACGCAAGTAATACATCGATTTTCACCACAAGCAGAGAGGCCTACTGTAGCAAGCGCAATTCTGCAACTTTGCTTTGCTCTTGTAATAAGTAATATCACTGCTACCAACGCTGAATGTCACAGACAGCGTTACATCTATAGCAACTCGAACTGAGTTTTATTGTGTGAGAAACGATGCTAACTTTAGTATATCTGTAACTCCTAAGACATGTAATTACTGCAGCTACGCACTTCATGTAATACTGCATGGGCGTGTTCTTTGCGTTTCCATACCGACGCTAGTGCAGGTATTACTCCTGCTTCGTCACGTCTGGAACAGCAGCTGGAACACTGCTGGTTCGCTCGGCCATTGTGAACCAACCGGTGAGAGGTGTTCCTGCAGCTACAAACCTAGCGATCGTCAAACGTAATCAACTGTTTTATGTTCGAGTTCGCGACTGCGAAACAATCTCGTGTATTAACATTTCTGTTTTCAACAGAAATTCGTGTTCTAATACATCGAGATGAGGAAAACTAGGGCGTCTTTATTATAACGCAAACATCCTGGTTTCATGACGGCTCTTTTCACAACTATTGGATAGCAGTTACACGAGTTGTATTACTCTGATATACTTCATACTCGACTGTTACCTAAAGTCAGGATTCCTCAGGCTAGGTGAAGTAGAACTGTACCGATAAAATTTCGGAGGTCTGACAGGGACATTTTTTCATCATTTTGGTATCAGTGATCTACGAGCTCTGGTAGCTTTTCACCGAGTAATTGCATTTCGTTTGGTTTCCTACTCCCATTCCTGTTTGAATCTGTACTGCACGGAAATTATATGCGCAACATTGTAAGTGCCCACTGTACGTGTTGCGTGTCTTGTTTGGAAACAACTTTGTACCATTTATTTATTGTACTTTCTGTCGATAATTATAAGCCCGCTAGACTCTTCGTCCTCAATGTTGTATTCAGTACGATTCAGTAATTTTCTGCCTCGGTTTAGATTTGCGACAGTGTCACACTGATACACAGCAGTGCGAATAAGTTTACTGACGAAGAACAGGCCGACTTTCCTCTCGTGTCCGGGCTGACTGCCCACAAGAATTTCAGGAGTTCGGATTCGCTCCGTATTTTGGGTCTCATGTCTTCACTGCTTTACCTTGAACATAGGTGATTCAAATTGCTGCTGACAAGAAAGTAAAATATATTCACACTGTCATCTTAGACCGCATCGCCTGTACGAAGATTGCCTTGTAATTTTGTAAGTTACCTTAGTTCATGTTGTTGATTACAAGCGCTCGCTCCATAGGCTGACTCACACCTTAACGGTCATTATTACACACGCGATGAAAGATACTAAAATTAGTACTATGTGATACGAAATAAATAGCCGGTAATGCGATAAACATGTTGACCGGTAATTCGATAAACACGTGACGTTACTTTAAGCTCAATTGGTAATTTGTGGATCTATCTTAATGAAAACGTATTCGCTTACTACCCTCAAAGCTAGTTTCAGAGGTAACTCATGAACACCTGCGATATTTCTGTTCCTGCACATTTTCTAGTCCTTCCATGTTACTATGTTGTTAAATTGTTGTGCTTTCCTTAGCAACATCAACATGTCTTGAAGGTCGACATACAAGTTTAGGGGTATGGGACAAAGGTGTCGCTGCAGTGATTAGTGTTTCAGCTCTAGATATATTTACGATTGAAACCGGTAAATAAATGTATAAATTTAGCGACTCAGACGGTGTTTTCTATCATGACACAGCGGTTACGCTTATCCCACGACATTATGCTCTGTATTATGCAAAATATTTGTCATGAAAACGGACAACTAAAAGTAACATTAGACACTCGAATGCACAGCAAAAGTTTCAAATTTTTATTAATTACGTAAAATTCGCGAATGACAATGAAGTTACAATGAGGAAGCCAATTTCCTGGCCCAACCTACAACATAACTGCATAGATGTAAGCGAGATAAGAATGGTGGGAAAACTTCTAGGCAACAACAGAAAGCAGGAGAAGACGTACACATGTCAGATACTGGCCTTGCGAAGTTCAGGAGAAAATATTAGCTCTGTCTGAGATAAGAGAGGATAGGGTTAAGATGGAAATGAGTTTCAACTGATCATATACTATCCCGCCGATTATATCTAAATACACGATACTGAATATAATTACTCATTAATTTTCACGTATATCAAACCAAAAAAAAATCCCATAAACATCTCAAGTAATATACATCTGTTATAAACATAGAATGAAATGGATCTTTTGTGAAGATTTGTTCCTTGTAAATAAAACAACTGTTTTATAAAGGATTTTGACTTATTTACACGGCCTACATCATAGACGGTATAACCGTTGAGAAAGGTAATTCACGCAAAGCAGACAACACCAGTTCATGTAGAACAAATACTGAAAACACAAGAGGCTGAACACTATTTTCTGTTATCTTCAGAAGGTGAATACGTTCCATCACCTGACTTTAGATTTATAGCTGAGTTTAAGACTGCTTTGCATGCTTTCCCTGTATCATAGCTGTCTGTGAATTTGCAGTTATAACGTTTCTAGGTATATAACGAAAATAATGACATTCCGAACAAAGTATCCAGTAAGACAAAAATCTGTTTTAGATAATTCATTTTTAGAACAAATGTTTCAAGTCTGTTACTTACACTAGACACAAGGAGGTGGGGTATACTAAGCCCATCCCAGTGGGTATGGGGTGTGACAGGAAGGACATCTGGCCATCTGGCCATTGCCAAATATAAGGTAACAAGGCCGACACCGCCCTAAATTGGGACAAAGGTCCGAAGGAAATTAATGATTATGGATGATGGTGATTACTTTGTTACACAATGCAAATGAAACTTTGGAGACCGCAAAAAGAAAGAACAGAGACGTGTTTGGAAATGAAGGAACATAATTAAATATTTTCAACATGGAAAGCAAATGAATCGTGCAAAATCGACACAAAACCTCATGAGAATGAGAGATTCCACAGAAAATCATGAACTACAATTCGAATGGGAAAAGAGTTGTTCGAGGACTTCGGAAAATATTGAAATGATTCTGTGATCTGTATCCATTGGCGTAACGCGTTTTTGTTTTATCGTTATTGGGTAAAGGGGATGGTGAGATCGCATTCCTGACTATGGTTACAAAGTTAATGTTATGTTTGTGCTTATGGGTACCCAACCAATTACTTTCAGACTTGATCGTATGGCCCATTTTTGGATGTACCATCTTCTTGAGTATCTATAAAACTGAAGTTAAGAAAGACTTTTAGTGTTTCATTTATTCCTAACTCATATTTGCTGCGAACAATGTAATATTACTGATGTTAGGCAAATGATATTACAACCGGTATCTGCTGACATAAACATGAACAAAGATTACAAACCACATATGCAACGGTAGTTTGACGTGTGAGACGCGCAAGAAAAGGTAAAGGTGCACTTACCCCGTATACGGCCTTTATACTGGAAGAGTTCCCGTGAAAAAAGGTGGAAGTGAACACGGCGAATAATTAATCGGATGTGGATAAAGACCCACACTGCTTCTTCGTAACTTCCTGTGTTTCATAAACGAAGTTGATGGATATTTTCTTTCACTCGGTGCAATTTTTAGCCACAGTTTCGGAAATGGATATATAGCCGGAAAAAACGCAAAGAGATTGATTTTCAACTGCTACCGTGTATTATCACCAGACTGGCTACGACGTACATCAACGAATTACCAACAGGAACGTACAACGGATGAGTTGCACGCGCTATAAGTTCATGTCAGTTCAACAAATTATTAATGAAACTCAAAATAGATACAAAATGGAAGCTACAGTGATTAAATCCTTGCATTCAGAAACGTGTATCAAGAATAAGGGAAATTTAATAGTCATACGCAACGTCTTTTACATGCCGTCTGTTTACGAACTGCATAGCACAAAAAACCACGCAAATCGACCCGCATTTCAAGCAAAGAAATAACGACTACACCGTGTTTCAGTATCTTTGTCTTTCATAATCAGTAATATCGTTGGATGTAACTTCCAGCGTCGCTGAGTCCGTTTTAAAGTCGTTTTATGAAAGAGGAGCGGTGCACACTGCATCCGAATTCTGTAGCTTCCAATCTGTGCACTTTCCACTGCTACGGATCTTACCTGACACCGTGTGCAACATATCACTTACCTTTCCGTACTCGTGCCAAGGCACGTAGTACGGCTTCCGCTTCGCCTCGGGCACAGCGACAGGAACACTTCCGACGCGCTCCGCCATCTTGAAGCAAATGAAAGGGTGCGTTTCCGCGGATATGATCTTAGCGATCGTCAACTGTCATTCATTGTTGCGTGTGCCGTCTCTTCTGCAATATCGATCGATGTTATTGTTTCTGGAGGATTAAAGGCGAGTCGTCACACGGACTGCATGCCCACGAATAGCGCCTGTAATCATTTCAGAGTGTTAAACCGGAGTGGAGATTCTCGCATGTGACATGCTAAACCCTCATACTTCCACTCAGGAAGTATTTAAGGCTTCTTTTACGCTGTTTGTCTGAGTAGTTTATGGGAATAACTAACCACATCCGTTAGCAAAATGTGAGCTTTGTCGTTAATTGACATCCAAATATAATATGTGTGTCGAAAATTGCACGTAACTTTGAAGTAAATAGGGTTGATCTAAAATCGTTACCACTATCCCAGAAATTGTTAGTTGTCTTCTTGCCGACGCGTTAAACAGCAAGTAATATTTAATAGAACCATATATATAAATGGCTTTCTATCCGATCTTTACATTTAATGAAGATAGTTTCTGGATAACTGGAACTGTTCATTCGAAAACTTACTTTTTTGGTTGTAACCACGTATTTTATCTCACTTATTTGATGTTTTTCCTTTGAGAATGCTATATGTCTACATCATCACCTAGAAAGAGACGTCACAGCTTACGAATAGTTTGAGGTAAAGCCATGAAACGTAGTTTTTGAAATGATTTTCACTCAAAACAGTAAGTGACCAGAAAGAGGTATCAAATAAATTTTATATGTAATTCAAATTCTGGGTAAAACGTAACAATAATTCCACTTTTCCTTTCACATGGGAAACGTACTGTACTCTAAAATTTCTACTAATCATTCTACAAACGACGACCTAGAGGTGAACATAATAAGTACAACCATTCCCGTTAGAATATCCAGTTCGGACATTAAGCTGAATGGTTGTAATGCACAACAGAGTCGGTTAAAGGTAACCAACCACCTTTGCTAATGTAAACACAGATTTTTGACTATACAAAGGCAAATCACTGCTGCTGCCAGGCAAAACACCAAGTGCAAAGTTTTCATAACAAATTGTGCTGTCGCCCTGCAGGAGAAGTGGAAATACGAATGAAACGGTAATCCTTTGTGATTGGTGTTTAATGTCGCACCACACGCGTAAAAGTTTTTTGAGTACTGCGTGTGCCGAGTTATGGAAAATTGTCTTGTTTAAATAATAACCTTCCCACAAGTTTCGTACCAGATTAGTATCCAGAAAAGCATTGGCAATTGTACAACGCCGCTCCTTGTTGATGCAACTCATTTAAATTACAGGTGGACTGTAGCTGTGATAACATTGTTGGCCAGTCAGTCAGTCAGTCAGTTTCTGTTACTGAATGCGTAACCTGTGCATTTGTCCACATGATTAGCGGTTTTCATACACTACCAAGATATGTCTTACCTACTACCAAATCACGTCTTTCACATATTTAACGTTAGATCTACAGTGATTATGCAAATCTGGGTAAGGAAAATAAACTGGAGTGACTCAGCTTGTTTTTCATTCTGATGCCCATTTCTTACTATACACTGTAGCCGTTCGGGACAACTTTTTATATAAATTCTCTAGGAACGTCATCATTTACATTGAAGGTATTGCTACGTGTTTTCTGTTGTTATCTTCGCCAGTTGCCCAATTAACTGAACCACCATGCTTTGCAAGAGCAATTCTATGAAAAAAAAAGAGTGGCCATGAGGCATAGCGCTTCATAACACGCATATATTAAGTAAGAAACGGGAGCGGGCAGCAGCTTTCAACAGCGAGTCATGGTCATCGTTACGTCTGTGGTCGAAAGGCATCAGTTTCTTACGCACTATGAAATTATCTGGTAGTTAAAACATAATTTCGAAACAAAACTGTGGTTATTATGCTTTTTACGACTGTCATTAATTATTACTGATTTGTTTAATAATTTTAAACCACTCAGCATGCAAGATCCGGGCAATCATAGAGGGTGGGTTTATTGGTAATTGGGAGCTCCAACGTTATGCGCATTATGGGGCCCCTTAGGGACTTGCATGACTGGAAGGGAAAGAAAACCATTGTGCAGTTCGTGTGCATACCGGGTGGAGTCATTCCAGGTGTGGAAATGGTCCTCCCGGATGCCATGAAAGGCACAGGGTGCAGCCAACTGCAGGTGGTTGCTCACGTCGGTACCAATGATGTGTGTCATTTTGGATCAGAAAAGATACTCTGTGGTTTCGAGTGGCTAACAGAAGTTCTAAAGGCTCCCAGTCTTGCTTGCAAGATGAAAGCGGAGCTGCCCATTTGCAGAATAGTCGACAGGACCGATCGCGGAATGTGGTACAGAGCCGAGTTGAGGGTCTAAATCAGAGGCTCAGACGGTTCCGCTACCGTGTAGGCAGCAGATCCTCGACTTGCGCCAAAGGTTGAATGAGTTTCGGGTTCAGATGAATAGGTCAGGTGTCCACTATACGCAGAAGGCGGCTACACGGGTAACTGGGGCTGTGTGGCGTGGACGGGCGGTTTTTTACGTTAGAGGCTCTCGGAAAAACACAAAAAGGGCTTCAGTCACAAATGGTGCAGGCCAAACACAGGAAGAACGTAGATACAGGAACCATTGGTATAACAGTTGTAGATTGTCGTACCTGTGTTGGGAAAATACCAGAGCTCCAAGCGCTAATTGAAACCACTGATGCTCCAATCGCGATAGGCACTGAAAGCTGGCTAAAGTCGGAGATAAGCTCAGCGGAAATTTCTGTGAAGAAACTAACGGTGTTCCGAAAGGATAGGCTAAACACGGTTGGCGGTGGCGTGATTGTTCCTGTTAGAAGTAGTTTAACTTGTCGCGAAATTGAAGTAGATACTTCCTGTGCGTTAGCATGGGCAGAGGTCATTGTTGGCAATCGGAATAAAATAATAATAGGATCCTCTTATCGACCTCCCAATTTAGATGATACAGTGGCTGAAAGGTTCAAAGAAAACTTGAGTTTGATTTCAAACATGCACCCAAGTGATACGGTAACAGTTGGTGATGACTTTAATTCACCCTCAATATATTGGCGAGATTCCGGAGGTGCACATAAAATATCATCCGAAATTGTGCTAAACGCATTCTCCGAAAATTATTTCGAACAGTTAGCTCATGAGCCCAAGCGAATAGTAAACGGTTGTGAAAACACACTTGTCCTCTTAGCAACAAATAATTCTGAGTTAACAACGAGCATAAAACCCGATTCAAGGATTAGTGAACACAGGGTTGCCATAGCAAGATTGAAATTGTAATCGGTTAATCCTAAAAAAAAAAGCGAAAACTTTACCTATTCAAAATGCAGATAATAATTCACTTGACGCCTTCCTGAGAGACAATTTCCACTCATTCCAAATTAATAATATAAGTGTAGACCAGATGTGGCTTGAATTTAAAGGAATAGTATTGGTTGCAATTGAGAGATTTATACCATATAAATTAACAAACGACGGAGCTAATCCTCCTTGGTACACAAAACGAGTTAGAACACTGTTGCAGAAACATCGCAACAAACATGCTAAATTAAACAGTTGCAAATTACCCAAGATTGGCGATCTTTTACAGAAGCTTGAAACTTATTGCGGACTTCAATGCGAAATTCTTATAACAGTTTCCTCAAAGAATCTTTGTATTTTCTGCCTGGTTTCGAGACAAAGAGATTCTGGTCGTATGTGAAGTATGTTAGCGGCAAGAAACAATCAATGCCTTCTCTGCACGATAGCAATGGAGATACTATTGAAGACAGTGCTGCCATAGCAGAGTTACTAAACCCAGCTTTCCGAAATGCCTTCACAAAAGAAGACGAAGTAAATATTCCAGAATTCGAATCGAGATCAGCTGTCAACATGAATTACGTAGAAATAAATATCCTCGGAGTAGTGAAGCAACTTAAATCAATTAATAAAAGCAAGTCTTCTCGTCCAGTCTGTATACCAGTGAGGTTCCTATCGGAGTATTCTGATGCAATAGCTCCATACTTGACAATCATATACAACCGTTCGCTCGACGAAAGATCCGTACCCAAATACTGCAAAGTTGCGCAGGTCACACCAATAATTAAGAAAGGTAGTATGAGTAATCCACTAAATTACAGGCCCATATCGTTAACGTCGATATGCAGCAGGATTTAGGATCATATAGTGTGTTCAAACATAATGAATTACATCGAAAAAAAAACTGTCTGTTGATACACAGTCAACATCGTTCCTGTGAAACACAACTAGCTCTTTTTCACATAAAGTGCTATTAACATGGGATTTCACATCGATTCCGTATTTCTGGATTTCCGGAAGGCTTTTGACACTGTACCACACAAGCGGCTTGTAGTGAAATTTGGTGCTTATGGAATATCGTCTCAGTTATGTGAATGGATTTGTGATTTCCTGCCAGAATGGTCACAGTTCGTAGTAACTGACAGAAAGTTACCGAATAAAACAGAAGTGATTTCTGGCGATGCCCAAGGTACTGTTCTAGGCTCTTTGCTGTTCCTGATCTATATAAACGATTTGGGAGACAATATGAGGAGCTGTCTTAGGTTGTATTATGGCGAAATATGGGAGAGAGTGTCACAGAAATGATACAGGATTTGGCCTTGACATCATTTAAAGAAAGGTGTCTTCCGTTGCGGCGGAAACTTCTCACGAAATTCCAATCACCAACTTTCTCCTTCGAATGCGAAAATATTTTGTTGACACCGACCTACGTAGGGAGAAACGATCACCACGATAAAATAAAGGATATCAGAGCTCGTACGGAAAGATATAGGTGTTCTTTCTTTCTGCGCGCTATACGAGATTGGAATAATAGAGAATTCTGAAGGTGGTTCGATAAAACCTCTGCCAGACACTTAAATGTGATTTGCAGAATATCCAAGTAGATGTAGATGCAGAATAATGGTGTGAATGGGAAGTAAGATATTAAATGTTTATTATTATGCTTATTGACGAAGTACACATAAGCGTGAGAGCTGTGATTGTACAGAAAAAGTAAATTATTGCCTCAAAGATATTTTGTAATGTACAACAAACCATGTTATGGAATTGGGAAAACAAGAAATACATTTTGAAAATTCTGTTATTTAACCCTCTGTTAGAGAGGTGGATACTATAAGACCAACAGAAAGGAGGGCTGGGGGATGCATTACGTTGTTGGAAGTGTGTGAGCGCTCGGATGTAAGGAGTTTATATGGTTTGAAACGGAAATGAGGGAAAGAAAACAGACGGACTAAAGTACATGGTAAAATGGTTATCACAATGACAGCTTCGAAGTATACCATCATAGTTGAGATCAATGTAAATCAGTTCATAGTTGCATTAATTAAACGCTAGTGACGATTCGGCATTGCCGTCTATTCTACAATTAAAATTTCATGGATATAAGGGAGAACATGACACAGAAAAATTTATACAAGCTGACCTACTCTCTCTTTCTTTCCAAGCATTAATCCCGACTTGCGGGGTCTGCTGTTTTGCTACATCTCCTCCATTTCTACCTGTCGTTGACATCTTCTGGTCTTAAGTCAACATCGTGCATGTCTCCCCTGACGTTGTCAGTCCAACTCTTTGCCGGTCTTCCTCGTAGTCTTCTTCCTCCTGGGTTGATGTAGAGCGCTGTTTTTGCGGCTGAGTTGTCTTGCTTCCTCATGAGACGAGCTAACCTACTGCACCAGGAAACAAATATCACTTTTGTTTACAGAAAGAACTGGGACTAAAGAAGTTTAGAATAAATTTTAGCATTGACACCGATGCATCGGTATGGTATCAAACCAAGAACACGAAAAATATAAAGCATTAATTCCTTGTACACTACATTCAATGCATTCTCCCAAAATGCAAAAATAGCATACAAAGAACACATATTGAACAAGTATAGTTAAAGAGAATACAACCCTTCTACCAGCACTCTGGCCCAGTAGCTATGTCATGTACAAGATGTGTAAGAAAAGTAATGAGAGTGATTTTTTCTATCATAGTTTTAATTTTTTTCAAACAACAATATTGTCCACTCCAAAGTAGTTCCCTTCAGGAGGTTCACTCCGGTGGAGTCGATGGCAGTGTTGGTATCAGACTTGAAGGACCTCAGTTGGCATGTCCTTTAACATGTCTGTCACACTCTTTTGAATGTTCTTCAGTGATCTAAAATGATGTTGTTTTCAGATATTTTTCATTTTCGAGAAAAAAAAGCGGCAGAGACTCAAATCAGGTGAACATTGGGGCTATGGAACAACAGAATTCCGTTTGAGGTCAATAAATTCGTGATGGATGCGACCACTTGAAGTGGAGTGTTGTCACAATGCAGTATCCACTTGCCTGTAATGTCCGGCCTCACTCGATTCACCCTTTTCCTGGCTTTTAAAGGACATCTTTGTAAAACTCTTGCTTGACGGTTTTGTCGTGGAGAAAGAATCTCACAAGAGCCCACACACGTTCGATGTTTTGGTCAGATTTTGAAGTTGAAGTCTCTCTCTGAGCACAATTCTTCTTCAACGTTTTGTCGGCCCTCCTAAATCTATTTGCGACACTGATAAACTTGCGCTCTTGATAGAAATGTTTCCTAAGGACCAGTTTCTAGTGATCTAAGGTCACACACGCTGTTTCCCCAATTCAACATCAAACTTTATGGCATAACGCTGCTCTAAATTCCGCTGTTCCATTTTCGTAACAGACAATAAAAACGCCACATGACTGATGGCGTCTCAGAAGTCACATAATGGATGTACGGAGGTGAAAACTCAGACTGAGTATCAGGAAGGGATGAAAGCACTGGTCTGCACAAGAAGAAAAACACAGCGTTACCAGATCGCTCGCATTGTTGCCCGTCTAGATACTTTTCTCACACGCCTCGTGCATTTCACGTATTCTCTTGTGCCCTCTCTGTTTTTGCACCTCTGTCTGTCTGTCTTGTCTTGCCCCCTCTCCTGGGCAGAACGAGCATTGTACTTGCTTAACGCTGAGTGCAATACGTTACACATACTCTATGAATCTGAAGAAGTAGTATTAAATATCAATCGATCTTTTTCATACTTGGTATACCAACTTCTATCGATTACGCAACCATACTGTTACAAGTTTATATCAACACTGACACTGATAAACTTGCGCTCTTGATAGAAATGTTTCCTAAGGACCAGTTTCTAGTGATCTAAGGTCACACACGCTGTTTCCCCAATTCAACATCAAACTTTATGGCATAACGCTGCTCTAAATTCCGCTGTTCCATTTTCGTAACAGACAATAAAAACGCCACATGACTGATGGCGTCTCAGAAGTCACATAATGGATGTACGGAGGTGAAAACTCAGACTGAGTATCAGGAAGGGATGAAAGCACTGGTCTGCACAAGAAGAAAAACACAGCGTTACCAGATCGCTCGCATTGTTGCCCGTCTAGATACTTTTCTCACACGCCTCGTGCATTTCACGTATTCTCTTGTGCCCTCTCTGTTTTTGCACCTCTGTCTGTCTGTCTTGTCTTGCCCCCTCTCCTGGGCAGAACGAGCATTGTACTTGCTTAACGCTGAGTGCAATACGTTACACATACTCTATGAATCTGAAGAAGTAGTATTAAATATCAATCGATCTTTTTCATACTTGGTATACCAACTTCTATCGATTACGCAACCATACTGTTACAAGTTTATATCAAAAACTTCCGTACTTTCGGAGATGTAAAATTTTACCTAATTCACACAATAACCGTGCTGGCATTGTGAATCCGTATTACGGTTCAAATGGCACTAAGCACTATGGGACTTGACATCTGCGGTCATCAGTCCGCTAGACTTAGGTTAGTTAGGTTTAAGTAGTTCTAAGGACATCACACACATCCATGCCCGAGGCAGGATTCGAACCTGCGACCGTAGCGGCCGCGTGGTTCCGCACTGAAGCGCCTAGAACCAGTCGACCACAACGGCCGGCCCCGTATTAGGGACTGTAACGTATTCATCTGTAGTATTAATTGAAACTTCAACCCAGAGTATGGGTTCGCATAGCCTAATTTTATGGAATTTCTCTAGTTTCATTACCACAGATTCCTGACGTAATTAGGAGTACGTTGGAAAATTATTATTTCATTGTATTTTGGTGGTGTGAGTGATTTGGAGAGACAGAGAGTAAATGAAGGACATACGTAAAGTGAGAATGTGACATTTTACTAAAAGTATGTAAATGCATGAGTGAGAATGTTGCTGCGCAGTAGGTCAATTTGTGACGTATGTCCGAGTGAGCTTGATTTTCTATAAGGCAGCCAGAAATGGCATAGAGTATTAAATTTATTAGTAATGTGTTTTGTGGAAAGGAATCGCATTTTGGATTCACTAAATTTAATTTAGTTTTGCAATTACGACATTTCTAGTCTAAATTACTTGTGCTAATCTGACTGGCTGACATTAGAAATACCTCGAGTATAGAAGTGCTGGGGATGATCTGATTGGCTGCTTCACATACTAGCCGAAAAGAGCTTACGATCCTGCTCAAACGCGCGGGAAATGCTAAAGGCCCTGTGTATACGTTTGCTGATGAAATTATTGCCTTGTAATATTGGTGAGAACCGCGGTTGGTGACCGATAATAGGATTTCCACAAGTGCAGTGTGTGCTGGAGTAATCACACAGTTGGGAGTTCACTCTGAGCCTTACGTAACCGTATGTGGCCAGGTTGCGTGTTCATTGGTATATTGATGACATAAATCGACTGACTGCTGATTCATTGCTAAAGTCAGGGTTGAAGGCGGATTAGCTGACTCACCAGGTCAAGAGGACACAATAGGTGATGCGAGACTATTTCATGGAAGCATTTGTTGGAAGTTTGTAAAGTGGAAGCTATTCATATGCTCCACGTAATTAATGGACGGTGTTTTTTGGGGGATGGTGGTGAGGTTGCGGCCCTGTTCGATTTTAGAAGACCAAAGCACTGTTACAGGTGACAGGAAGTCGACACTGACAAAGAGACCAATAATGCTGAATAATATCCAGAGATCCCCGTAACAGCGAAAGTCTTTCTGGAACTATTTATCAATAATTTTTTTCACACCCTACATTCTGTTATGCATTTTAGGACTGCCGAGTGGTCCAACGGAGTCAGAGTAGATTATTGGGGTGTCGGTAGATTTTGCTAGCCATTGCCTGAGGAGGCTGAGTTGTGTGCTCATTTATAATTTCAAGTAGTTAATGTCACGGTCCGAAGAGGTGATGGCGATCTTTTTTTTTTATTTTTTTATAAATGGAGTTCTGCGTAGAGAAATGTTTGGAGGACCCTCGTGACAAATCTTTGGTAAGCACCCCGCAGTAGTGTTTGTTTCTATAGAATAAACCCGTGGTTACTTGTTGGAACGAAATAAAGTTCTTATCCTAATATTAGAGTATAGATCCCTACCTACACATATGTTACCCATGAAATAAACCAGGTAAAGAATGAAAAGTCTCAGTAAGACAAAGCACTGAAGAAACTTACGATTTAACAGTAGGAGGAAGAATTGTTATAAAATAACTGGAAGCTTCTTTCCACAAAAACATTTATTTTCCTCAACAACAGACAAATAAGTTACGTTTGCAACTGGACTCATATTATCATTAAAAAAAATTGGCAGAAACAACATGAGTCCTGGATTGTATGGTGATGTCAGTTTCTGTTATATAGCAGTGATATTCGTGTACTGTTAAGTTTCAAGTGTATGAAACTGTATTGAAATGTGATTTCTGATCACGAATAGATTGAAATACTCCGTAAGTTTCATGAGTTCGAAAGTAAGAGCACGCATAATGGATACCTTCCGCGGCTGATCGAGAAAGAAGGCGTGGTGCACAAAGGACCCCGGAAAAAATTATCGATATCGCGTGGTAACTACAGAGGCCGAGACTGTCAAAGTGTGCAAACCGGAATTTTGCAGCCTTTCAGGCACTGAAAACGAACGTGTGCGACGATTTTTGTTATTGTGTGAAAAACAATGTAGAACCCTATGACAGAGGGGATGTGCTACTGCAAGCAATGCGGCACCCCAGACCTGCAGATAACTG
Source organism: Schistocerca nitens (assembly GCF_023898315.1). NCBI lineage: Eukaryota > Metazoa > Arthropoda > Insecta > Orthoptera > Acrididae > Schistocerca > Schistocerca nitens. Next base: position 736,874,337 of record NC_064619.1, on the reverse strand, counting down.
AGAAGCATATTAAACCATCCCCTATGAATATCACGCATAACTCTACCGAAGAAGTGTGTTACTTAGGGGCTGAGTTGTTTGTAAAAACTATTTGTGAAATGCTCATAAAGCTACATTTGCACGTCATATGAAATATATTTCAGGGGTTTCATTAAGTGTTTTAATTATGCTCTGAGCAGCCACTAACCGAATTTGATGTTCTTTTGAGTCACTTGCAGCGAAAATTGAGAGGCAATCGTTCAAAGATATAGGATATTCTACAGCTATGAGGAATTAATGGTACATAAAAAAAGTAGTACGAAAATTCAATTAAAAGATGGATGCAATAAAGAACATGTGTGCAGAAAATGAGCATGTGGTCTCATTGTGTTTCTGTTACATGCAGTATCTGCAGATTCATGAGCTCACAGTGCAGGAAGTATTTAATTTGCGTCGACTTAACGTTAATGCATTCTGTGTTACATACCTAAAAAGCAACAGATCCAAGCTATATCTGTACCATGAAGATACAGCTGACAAAGGACCTAACGAAATATGTTCCTTTTTGGTTGATTACATTAGAACAGTGCATAATAAATGTGTTTCTGAATAGCACGTGTTCTCTGACGTGTCCCCAGCATAATACAAGAACAACTCAGTGGTGAAGCTAATGCTTTGAAATTCCGGCATATTCAAAGGTGTGTTCCAGCGTTTTGCTGTGCGTGGTCATGTAGTTTTGGCATGTCATCGTAAACCTGCTTGCGTAAGACGGGTGATGGGAAAACAAGACAGAATGTACTTCTTGTGGGGTTATGTCGGAAAGATGGTCACTTGGTCCAAAAATCAAAAAATTCAAGTATAGCTTGTTAACACAGAAGGGATTTTGGTTTACAACAAATCGTGGCCCAAATGTTATGAGCAATACTGTTTGTCTGATGACAGTTACGTAAACTGTATGGGCCAGAACTGTACAGTTTAATTCACAGGGCCCTCATTTATGAGCTTCCATCACAGTTTATGGGGGAAATTGGGTGTTACTATCATAGTGATGGTCTCAAAAAACTCCTTTGCGACTCTCGTTATAGGCACAACCAATGTTGCCTTCATAAATGGCACATAACAACATAGCCCCAATCAATGTCTAAAAGCTGAAAGACATAGGACAACTACTGCTGTACATTCCTGAAGGGCGCAAAGCCTTTTATCTGGAACTGGCTGAGTGGCCTCTGTAGACATTTCTATAAATCATATGCAGGAAAGTCTGTTGTTTACAACAAGCTTTGTGTAGATTTTTGTCAATGTCCTTTTTAAAAAATAAACAATTGGTGTGAAGCTATCCTAGAAGTATTATTGTATATTAAATTTACATAATAAACTAATATTTTGTAACATAAAAAAAACTTTGTTATTAAAATGTTAGTATAAAATGTTTAACCTCCGATACCACATAAATTCATAAATTTTTTTAGAAATGCTACATGCAACGTGGTACATTTACAGTTGATTATTTTATTGTTAAAGTTTACCTTACAGATACAGCTGATTTTTAAATGAATGCACGCATCCTACATTTCATCATATAGTATAGTATAAAGTTTCTTCTTCTTTTGAAAAATTTGCATTTTTGGACAAATGATGTTTTCGCAATTACTGATTCATACTTAATTTTCGTTTCGGCAGCTGAGAACACCGCACCGCTGTAAGCATAACATTCAAGTATCTCAAATAATTTTTTTCTATTTGGGTGGTGGTTGTTTTATTCCCGAGTGATTAGACTTTGGTTACTTCCGAGTGGTACCAACAGTACACGTGAAGTGACGTGTGTATTGATTTCTAACCCTTGAAAGAAAGACTGCTAACGAATCGCTAAGATTTGCATTAAACGTGGAATAATCTTAAAGTTCACAGTTTACCGTGAATAGAGAGCAGGTACTGTCTCATGTAACTATGTTACTGTATTCTGCTTAAAATGTACACCTACGATAGGGTTTAATAAAAGCATAAATAACCTACATCCTGAATCGTGATATATACAGTCAGTCCATTGCGCGAATAGTCTGCTGATTTGTCTTGAGCTAGGGCTAATCCCTGCTTCTTAATATTCTGAGCTTTGTATCTTGCTGAGTGTGACAGGCTACCGAGAAACAATTCACCTGGGGCTAAAAGAATAGTTGGAGGTAACCCATTTGTCCTCTACTAAATATAAAGGTTTTGAGTGACTGTTGGAAGTAAATAGTCGCTAGTCATATGGGCTTTGAGGTTCGGGAACGCATTTACCTTAGTTGCAGTCCATCTGGACAGGAGAGGGTTTTTCCGTTTCGTCTACGGTATAGAAAATGCAGCGAAATTTAGCAGCTACCCAAAAAGCTGTTTCTTTCCAGAAACAGGGTACAAACTAATCGTTCAGTACTTGTAGTGTGAGAATAGTATAGTTGTCTGTTATGAGGACATATCACAGCAGTAAGGAATAGTACAGGTGTCCGTAGACAATGTGGTCCAGGGTGTACTGTTGAGTGTACATAGTAAAGTTGGTACATTCTGAGGGTGTTAGGTGACAGAAAAAACATTTGTTATGAAAATGATACAGAACATACATGAAGGAGAGAGTGGATCTATTCACAGTGGAACATTCGATATAATTATGTACTTCAAATGAGACATAGTCGAGTACAGATAAGGCGTAACGAGGATGCAGCCTGATTGTACTTCATGCTGTGCCTCTGCTGTCTTCATTGCGCCTACCAACGGCGACCTATTTGTAGCCACCTCGAAAGGTTCCGGAGAATGGAGAACAAATAACGTTAAGTAATAAAACAAAAGTTACTAGTTTATCTGATTAGATGAATGTTTTTGGGATTGTTGGCAAGACAGCTATTCCTTTTCAATTGCGAATCGAGTTAAGCACTGTAGGGAGTTATTTTGTACCAAGTGGTATCACAAGCGGACTGTGACTTGTTTAAGTGTGGTTACGTGAATTTAACGCTCGTGAAGTAAAGTTCGGATATTTAAAGGAAATACTAGAGTATTTTTTAAATTGACAGAGCAGTATCCACTACTCTTAGCAGAAATTCTAGAGGAGATTAAACAGTTTCGTAAGAAGACAAGGAAGATACTAAACAGTTCCGTGGGGAGACAAAACAGAGTATTGAAAATTTGTCACAAGGTCAACAATGTTTCAAGGAATGAGTTAGTTAGAGCAAAACAGGACTTAAGACGTTGTACCATAATCCTGAGTTCACAGATGTTAGTACAAAACTAGGAAATCTTGAGGAAAAATTAAATGAAGCAAAATAAGAACAGGAAACGTATATTAGTCCCTCGCTTCAGGAGGTGACTGACCAGATTAGTAGCAACCATGTTAAAGTTAATTCCGAGATTAACAAGTTAAGTACTAGTGTATAAGATTGCATAACCAAGGCACACAGATATGTAGTAGAGAATGTGAAAAATGCTAACCTTTTAGTATCTGAAGGCAGTTTTAACTGGAATAAAATCAGCACTAAGCGAAAACCTGATGGTGGTAATCGGAGTTGTGTGTCTTCCACTCCATGTAGTAGTACAGATAGTGTGCTGATAGTGGATCGAAGGAAATCTGAGAAGGATAGTTGGGATTTTCACGCATCTTTAGTAAAAGTAAGTCTCAGTGCAGTGAGTATGTTCGCGTAGTGGAACTAATACTGGTAATGAGAGACAGTAATAACCATTCTCCTACATTCGACCCTATTGGTTGTGTGCGTCTCTTAACATTTCTTAAAGCGTTTACAGGTGTTCTTCCAGAGACATGGGGTAATAATAATAGTGTGATGTTAAATTTGAATCTATTTTCAACTGTTCATCAGTTTATTAAAGCTTTTAAAGCAAAGTATTCGTCATAGAGTACCCAACACAAACTAAGGCTAGAGTAGTTTTGGCCCACAGAAATACAACGAGAGCTGGGGAGGCTACCGCAATTTTTATGAACTACCGTTCAAATGAAGTGAACGAATTGCATATCGTCGAGGAACTTGTTACTCGACTACCAGATTGTGTTAGAGAATGACTGAACATCAATTACATTATTTGAACTGATGTAAAGAGGAAACTGTACAGGGGGACTTGATTGGGTGTCTGTAAAGTACATATTTAAGTATGGTTGGTTTCATGGCCGGCCATTGCCAGGTTATACTCGCTGTAGAATTGCGAAATTGCGCGACTTTTCTATTTAACGGGCGGAATTATCAGTTTAAAATTCTACCATTTCGATTGAATTGTGTGTATCAGAGTTCATTCAATTATTAGACCTTTCCTTAGGAGATTAATTATTCAGTAAAGTATTTGTATATGTTGATGACGTATTAGGCGTAAGGTACAGTGAAGCGACTCTAACAGCCTCTCCTGTACAAATGTCAACCTCACCTACCCGAGTTGCAGCTAAGGATTGCTGCACGGTACACCCTGTTATTGCTAACGAGGCTCTGACGACCGAATGTTTCCCGGGATAAGGAAACCCCCCCTATCAAGTGCCAACGGTCTCAAAGAGAGCGGATGAGCGGATAGAGGCAGGGCACTCTCTTGTCCTTGGAGTGAGAAATTGCTCCTAAAGGCGGAAGAACTTCACAGTCAACGGCATAGGATGGAGAAGGCAACGGGAAACCACTCCATTAAAGATCACTCAAGATATCCCAAGAATCAGTAGCGCACCATGCCAGAATCTTCTGTTAAACATAAATCCGGAGTAATAGTCCCCCAATCGGATCTCCGGGTGGGGACAATGGAAGGTCAGGCAAAGTTGAAGAATACACTAAAAATAGCAACATGGAATGTAAGAACACTCCTCCAATGCGGGAAATTAGAGAACCTCAAACTAGAGATGGACAGAATGGGAACAGACATAATAGGAATATCTGAGATGCGATGGCCTGAACCAGGAGACTTCAGATCAGGAAATTATCGTATCATTCATACAGGTACTAACCAAGGAACAACTGGAATCGGTGGAGTTGGAATAATTCTAAAAGGAAAACTCGGGAATCTAGTCACAGGATATGTGCAATTTAACTCTAGGATAATACTAGTCAAAATTGGAACCAAACCAAAGAACACGGTAATAGTACAAGTCTATATGCCGACATCGGCAGAAGAAGACGATGTAATAGAAACAGTGTATGAAGACATCAACAAAGTTATAAATTATGTTAAAGGTGAAGAGAACTTAATTATAATGGGAGATTGGAATGCTAGTGTTGGAGAAGAGAAAGTTGACGGAATTGTAGGGAAATATGGTCTAGGAGACAGGAACGAAAGAGGAAGCCGGCTAATTGAATTTTGTGCCAAAAACAAGTTGGTCATAGCGAACTCCCTTTTCAACCACCATAAAAGAAGAAGGTACACGTGGAAAGCCCCAGGAGATACTAGAAGACACCAAATCGACTATATATTAGTAAAATCGCGTTTTAAAAACCAAATCAAGGATTGCAGAAGCTACCCGTCTGCGGATATTAATAGTGATCACAACCTTGTAATGATGAAATGCTTACTCAAACTCAAGCGATTAGAGAGAAAAACGAACAAAGTATGGAACAGAGATAACCTAAAGTCTGAAGAACTAGTGATCCCTTATGCACGGAAAACTGATGAGATGGCATCAAACATTATTCCCGGGAGTACTAACGAGGAGTGGAAACAAATCAAAGAAGGCATACATAAAGCAGCAGAAGAATTTATTGGGAAAGCCAAACCTGTAAACAGGAAAGAGTGGATAACACCTGAAATAATTTGTCTAATGGAAGAAAGAAGACTATACAAAAATGCCTCTGACGAGCAAAGCGAAAACAAATATAGAAAGCTTAGAAACCAAATAAACAGAGAATCTAGGAAAGCAAAAGAAAATTACCTCAACAGCATTTGTAAAGAGGTGGAGGAAAACATGGTTAAAGGAAAAACTGACTTGGCCTACAGAACAATAAAACAAAACTTTGCTAAACGGAAAGTAAAATCTTCAGGAACTATAAAGAACAAAGAGGGCAAGGTACTATTTGGATATGACACGCTGAAGAGATGGCAAGAATACATTGAAGAGCTATATCAAGGAGACCCTCTAACAGATAATATGATAGAATTAAGCGAAGAAGTAGAGAAAGAAGAACTAGGGGACACAATTCTGAAAGATGAATTTGAAAAAGCACTAAAAGAACTACCAGATAAGAAAGCGGCAGGTGTTGATGATATACCTTCTGAACTAATTAAGAAATCAGGAGACAAAATGAAAGCTACATTACTGCAACTCATACAGAAAATATACAAAACAGGTGAAGTTCCTGAAGACTATCAGAAATGCATCATATTCCCCATACCTAAGAAAGCATCTACTATGGACTGTGAAAACCATCGAACACTCAGTCTTCTTTCACACGCATCAAAAATTCTAATAAGAATAATTTTGAAAAGAGTTGAAAACCAATTGAATAGCACTCTAAGTGAAGACCAATTCGGTTTTAGAAGCGGTGTAGGGACGAGGGAAGCAATCTTATCTTTAAGACTAATAATTGAGAAACAAATTTCCAAAAACAAACAAGTATTTATAGCCTTCGTAGACCTCGAAAAGGCATTTGACAATGTTGTATGGCCAGAAATGTTTAGAATTCTGAAGAAGGCTGGTCTGAAATATAATGACAGAAGGATAATCTTTAAAATATACCAAAATGAAACAGCCTTAGTTAAGAAGGAAAACAAAGAAGAAACAGCAAGAATAAGGAAAGGAGTGAGACAGGGATGCCCACTATCTCCAGTAATTTTCAACGCATATATCCAAGAAGCAATAGATAAAATAAGAGAGAATATTGAAGTAGGAATAAAACTTAACGGAATGAAAATAGATATGTTGCGATATGCAGATGATATCGCCATAATTACAGAAAGGAAAGAAGATTTAGAAGCCGCACTCAATGAAATGGAAAACACCTTAAAAGAACAGTATGGAATGAAAATAAATAAGAAAAAGACTAAAGTGATGGTGAGTGGCGCCCTGAACTACAATGAACCCATACGAATAACAATAAAGGGAGAGAAACTAGGGCAGGTTACAGAATTTAACTACTTAGGTAGCAAAATAACAGCAGATGGAAGGAGCAAAAGTGACATTAAAAACAGAATACAACTTGCCAAAATAGCATTCAATGGAAAAAGAAACTTACTGACGAGTAGAAATGTTAGTTTAGACGTAAGAAAGAGAGTCATGAAAACCTATGTGTGGAGTACAGCCCTTTACGGATGTGAAACTTGGACTAGTGGAAAAGAAGAAAAGAGAAGATTAGAGGCATTCGAAATGTGGTGCTACCGGAGAATGGAAAAAATCAGCTGGCGAGACAAGGCTACAAACGAAGATGTCCTCAGAAGAGTGAAAGAAAACAGATCTCTTTGGCGAAATATACAGAAAAGAAGAATAACCTTCATAGGTCACATTTTACGGCATAACAATTTCATCAAGAGAATATTAGAAGGAATCATTGAAGGAAGAACTCGCCGAGGACGACCTAGATTAAGCTACATTCAACAAGTAATAAATGACATCGGGTGCCAGACCTATGCAGATATGAAGAAGAAAGTTGACAAAAGAACGGAATGGCGTGCTGCTGCCAACCAACCTGTGGGTTGATAACCGAAGAAGAAGAGAGTATTAGTAGAATTTAGTATCTAATTTTATGAGAGTGGGAATGGAGTAAATATGAAATTGTCTGAAGAGTAAATGAAAATTGATTATTATTTAAAAAGATGGAATGAGTGTATGCTACAACCGATCAGTATGTGTGAATAGAGAATAAGATTTAATGTAGGATATGTAAGAATTAGTTGTAACGGAAATTTACAAGATACATAAATGAGTATAATGTGGGACAATAATGCAAAGTACAGATTCAGTACACCAGCAAAACTGATGGGTGCATATCGTCAACAGTTTCAACCGTGCACATAATTCCAATGTCACACAGCACCAAAATGTCTTTGACGCACTGGTGCTTTAACAAGTTTTGGGCACAACTGGATTGGCATAAATTTAAAACCGGAAGGAAGGGTTATGTTATGGCACCTTTTTTCCAGAACCACTCATATAATGTATGCTCATTCATAATGCAAGTCCCATTTGATTAGAATATTTGAGTTAAACGAAAAGCAACATTACTAGTGATTGTCAGAAACTGTGTGACGTAACTTACTATTCTTTTACTCCTAGATCTAATTTTCATTTTGCTTATCTGGTAGAAGTGAGAAAACGTTGAATGCATTTTGAATGGTGAGGAATAACAAGGACTGCCAGGGTCAGTAGATTCAACTGCCGCATAGACCCAATTCGTGGAGGGTTGACCATGGAGAGCCGAGTGACAGTAGCCCAGTCGACCTCTGCCATCTCCTTGGTGTCGCCCTTGGACGTCCAGCCACCTCATATACGAACATCGATAACATTTCCCGTAGAGTGAACTCCCGGTGAAAACATTTTACGACCTGAGAGTGGAGTGAGAGGGCTTCCTGTTAGTGGAAGATAACATCATTGTGATGAAAATATAGAAAACTAGCAGTTTTTCCAGAAAATACTCAAAGCTACAGATAAGCTTCTCAAGATGTGTTGGCCATCCGCAGTCCTGGGCCTCTGAGAAATTGTGAAGCACTGAACATTTTGTCTCATCTCTCAGTAAATATTTATGCATCACAAAATTCATCAGCAATGGCTAATGTAAATAAACTGTAAGTTAGAGACACAGGACGGTGACTGCAAGACTACCTCATTGGTCCCAGAGAGAGAGAGAGAGAGAGAGAGAGAGAGAGAGAGAGAGAGAGGCGTGACATTTCTATAGAGAATGGTAGAACGAAGATGTAAGTTACTGGTTAACCACCTATAGGAAGGAGACTACTATCTTGTAGGGAGCACTTCTATCAGTCACTGATCAGAAGATCCAGTGTAATGCCAACCATAATTTAATAACAAATGCAAAACCTGCTAGTGCGAGGTTTCCCTTTGATCAACATTCGATCAGAAATCACTGAATCATCGGGAGTCTCTGCCTTCCATGGTGATAACTGCTGTCAGCCTACCATGCCATCTTGACTGACGAATAGCGGAATTAGCATATTTTTGGGCTTATCTTTATCTAGGCGCTTACGAAAGTCATTGGTTCCATCAATGATTGCCCCTGCAGCAATCTCATCAGGTCCTGGAACAGTGTCTCTAGCTGCAGACAAACCTTATTCCAGTTCCCACATGGAGAATGGAAGATTGTAGTCTTCCTCATTATGCGAGAAGAAACTGAACTTCCTCATCTCTGCGGTCTGATGGAACACCTGAAAAGCAGGAGCTTCTGTGGATGATGTAGTGGCAGTAAGGAAGTGTTCTGCTAAAACCTGAGCCATGTCATCTGGCGTGGTCACCGAGAGCCCATTACTTGACAAGGCCGTAAGGAGATGTGTACTACCACTCTTGTCCGAATTCCATCTTATTGATTCCCAACCTTGCACAGTGCAAGTGGACCGATTAATGGAAGTCGTTAGTTTCCTCCAGGAAGCCCTCTTACATTCTTTTATCACTTGCCTCGCATGTGCCCTCGCAGATCTGCTGCAGAAAGATTTTCTGTAGTTGGGCAATGTCCGAAATTCCTCAGAGCTGTTCGTCTGGCCCTGATTGCCAATCGACAGTCGTCATTCCACCAAGGTACAGACCATCGGCTGAGGTGGTTACTAGATTTGGAGATGGACTCTGTTGTAGCCCGTTGGATCTCACAAGTGATATTGGCCACCATCTTCAGTGCCTAATCATTTTGTTCAATAATAGCCTGTCAATTGTACTGCAAGCAATTTGCCCTTGGTATCACCAATCCGCATGGTCTCCGGTCACCCACCATCCTAGTCGACAGATGGAGCCACATTGGGAAGTGGTAACTAGAATGTGAATCTGTACCCACTTCCCACTGAAATGAATCTGCAATCGCTGGGGAACAAAAACGGAGGCCAATGGCTGAAAAAGACCCTGTAGCTACAGAAATGTGTGTCATCTGACCTGCGTTTAGAAGGCAGATAATCTCAGTATGGACGAGTCGCTCGATCATCCGACCCCTGTAGCAACTGATAGTCAAGCCCCACGGTACATTGTGTGCATTGAAGTCCCCCCACAAGGCGGAATGGGCATGGGTGTGCCCAAAGAGTTCAGCCAGTGCTTCTGCATTCAAAGATTCATTAGTGGTAAGGTACAAAGAACACACTGTGATACAGAAGGGTATGAGAACTTTCTCAGCAATTGCCTGTATGGTCGTGGTAAGAGGGAGAGAACAGAAGTGTCATCTGGTACCAATTGAAACAGCCTCTTCACCTTTAGCCCTGTCTCCAGTAGTATCGTCCTTCCAATATGTGTGGTAACCTCGTAATGCTGGTGTGTAGGTGACTTTAAGATGCATTTCTTGTAAGGAGATGGGCAACAGTTTCTCTTGGACCTGGAGCAATACTTCTTCCAAATGTGAGCGATATCCATTCAGATTCCATTCCAACACGCAAGTCCCTGGTAAGCTAGTGTTTAGCGATGGTTGTTCTTTCCTTTCTCCGTCAGAGGCGGTTATTTGCCGCAGAGGTCAGGGAGAACGATAGCCGGCTTCCTGCTCTCTGCTTCTTCTGACTGGAAGCTTTCATGGTCTTTTAACTACTTTTTGAAGGACGTATATCTTTAGTGATGGGAGGAGGTGGTTACCTGGGTTGTGGGACCAGTTTAGTTGGCTTCTGATGTTGCGTAGTGGTATGTGGCCCAATGCTGATGGCTTCCGAACGACTTCAGTTTCAAGTAGAGCTTTCCACCCACAGGTACACTGACAAGTGCATGTGTTCGTACTTGAATCTGTGGTCTGACTTTGTGTGGAGGCATCACACTTAAGGGCTGATGCAAAAGAAGTAGCAAAATCTGGGGGTTGCACAGATTTGAATTTTCCTTTCCTCATTGCAACCTCACACTTCCTGCACCACACTGGGTGATCTCCAGGGCAGTTTATACATTTCGAAGTGTAGAAGAATTGCCTGATTCTTGAGCTGAGCCTCGACAGTTGCCACACGTAGCCCTCTCAATTACATCCAATAGTGATATGTCCAAACCTTGACATTTGTAGAATCATATTAGATTAGAAACAAACAGGCGAACCCTAAGACAGATATAGCCGGCAAGGATTTGTTCAGGTAATGCCGTAGTACTAAACGTTAGATTGAATGTTGCCGATTTTTCCAATTTGCTATAGTTCTGCACTTCCGTGACGCCCACATTTTTCCATTCTTCACGTAACTGTGCGGGGTTCACCTCCATTAGATCGGAGCAGGTAACCACGCCTGTACTAAAGGTTAGAGTATTATGCAACTCAGACTCGATTGGGTAGTCACCTAAGGCCTTACATCCCAGGAGCTCAGATATTTTGGTTGAATTAGCAGTTTCAACTAGAAGTGTTCCATTACAATGTTGTTTGACACTCTTTAGTGATCCCGCAATGTCTTCCAGTGCTTTATGAACATAGAAATGGTTCCCTCAGTTTGCTTGATTACAGTGACAGTCTTATGCCCTGTTACTATGATTCTGAGACTTTTCGGGAGGACTGACCAGCCGCGGTCTGTGTGATGAGTGGGTGTAGGTACTATCTGATGGTACATCCGTCCTGCCAGTAGCAGTAGCTTGATGAGACCGTTCCATAGGGATTCCACGAGATGCTAGGGAAACAACCATCAACCCAGGCAGAACCTGCGAATTCGTTGTCGTTTCACAGACAGGAAGTCTTGTGAAGTACTTTTGAACAAGTTTTCCGAAAATATGTCGCGCATCTAGTTCGAGAGTCCATACATAATAGTAGTGTTTCAAATCTTGTAGCTATGAACAAACTTGACCTTACCGACTGTGTCTGTATAGAGACAATGACAGTCCGTGTTAACGATACAACGGTCGGCCACCTAACGGTTGTAGTGAATCAGTCGTGGTCGAAATAAACTTGGCGCCAAGAATGACTAACACATTCGGATGATATTAAATTAAATGACACTTGATTGAAAGATATTACGTAATTCACTGTAATTTACCCTTGCATGGTATGATTGAATGAATCACTGGTAAATTCTGCAAACCAATGCAGGTAAGCTAGTTATTTACATCTGTCAGCGGGCCTTTTAAAGGAACTCACTGACATTTAAATCTCGCTCTTTGAGCACCACGTAATCGTAACTTCAGTGGAGGCTACGTACAGGGCACTATCAGGAAAACGTGTAATTAATTTAGACTCAGCAGGAAGGGCCACCAAGGGACCAAAACATTCATACTAACGGCCCACAGTTGCATTGCCGGAACAGACTCCGTCTCGTTTTCATGACCCACACCGATAGCAGCGCACTAAGCGGCCATTAAGCAACACACTGAATACGACACCGGATGAGTGGGGATACTAACGTTTATACTGCTCTGCAGCACTGTTTTTACAATAGAGCGTCTATTTAGTGCAGTGGTTTCTGGGACCATTACCCCCTGAGAGCAATTACATATCTGCTAGTACCCATCAGCATTAGCAACTAACCAATTTTTAGAATGAAACAAAATTTTCTTTTAACAGTTTTATTTTTAAAATGATAAAAAACAATATTTAACTTTTGTAGGTGTTCCATTAAACCACAAATTATTGAGTCAATGAGATAACAGCTAGAAAATTTATTAATAGAATGGTGGAGCAGCTGCCAGAGCGTCACGATTGCTACCTAAAGTCCTTCTCAGAGAAGAAAGCTAACTACTCGCATTGAGGGTAGTCACTTGTTACAAGGCATGGTTTCTCTGCACCAGTCCTCTCCCTAGCAGCACATGGCTTCACCCACATACTGCACCCCGATTTCAAATCAACTACACATAGCTTGGAAGTCACTTCATTGCTGGACTCTTTTACTTCGGAAACGAATGCGATTAGCAGAATTCAGGCTGACAGTGTTTAGTAATAGTAATAATAATAATAATAATAATAATAATAATAATAATAATAATTATGTAGGAGCACTCACTACACTAAATATACACACTAGGCAGAGATCAGAACCAACCAACACACAGAAGAAACCCACAAAACCAGCATGGCAACACAGGCTACAGATCAGAATAGAAAAACTGAGAAAAGACATCGGACAGCTAACACAATTTATAAGAAATGAAATATCAGACAAAAAACGAAAAAGGTTAGGTAAAATCTCACAACAAGAAGCAATAGAGCAATTAGATGAAAAGAAGCAGAAGTTACAAGCATTGGCCAAACGACTTAGAAGATACAAAAAAAGTGAAAATAGAAGGAAACAAAACCAAACATTCAACACAAACCAAAAGAAATTTTACCAGACAATAGATAACACACACATTAAAATAGGCAATCCACCAAACATAACAGACATGGAACACTTCTGGAGCAACATATGGTCAAACCCGGTACAACATAACAGGCATGCACGGTGGATACAAGCAGAAACAGACTCATACAATATGATACCACAAATGCCTGAAGTGATAATTTTGCAACATGAAGTCACCCGAGCAATTAATTCTACGCACAATTGGAAAGCCCCTGGAAATGATAAAATAGCAAATTTCTGGCTAAAGAAGTTCACCTCAACACATTCACATCTAACTAAATTATTTAACAGTTACATTGCAGACCCATACACATTCCCTGATACACTTACACGTGGAATAACCTATCTGAAACCTAAAGATCAAGCAGACACAGCAAACCCAGCGAAATATCGTCCCATAACATGCCTACCAACAATCTATAAAAATATTAACTTCAGTCATTACACAGAAATTAATGACACATACAACACAGACCAAAATTATAAATGAAGAACAAAAAGGCTGTTGCAAAGGAGCACGAGGATGTAAAGAGCAACTGATAATAGATGCAGAGGTGACATATCAAGCTAAAACTAAACAAAGGTCACTACACTACGCATACATTGATTACCAAAAAGCTTTTGATAGTGTACCCCACTCATGGTTACTACAGATATTGGAAATATACAAAGTAGATCCTAAATTGATACAGTTCCTAAACATAGTTATGAAAAACTGGAAAACCACACTTAATATCCAAACAAACTCTAATAATATCACATCACAGCCAATACAGATTAAGCGTGGAATATACCAAGGAGACTCATTAAGTCCTTTCTGGTTCTGCCTTGCTTTGAACCCACTATCCAACATGCTAAATAATACAAATTATGGATACAATATTACTGGAACATACCCACACAAAATCACACATTTGCTATACATGGATGATCTAAAACTACTGGCAGCAACAAATCAACAACTCAACCAATTACTAAAGATAACAGAAGTATTCAGCAATGATATAAGTATGGCTTTTGGAACAGACAAATGTAAGAAAAATAGCATAGTCAAGGGAAAACACACTAAACAAGAAGATTACATATTGGATAACCACAGCGACTGCATAGAAGCGATGGAAAAAACAGATGCCTATAAATATCTAGGATACAGACAACAAATAGGAATAGATAATACAAATATTAAAGAAGAACTAAAAGAAAAATATAGAAAAAGACTAACAAAAATACTGAAAACAGAATTGACAGCAAGAAACAAGACAAAAGCTATAAATACTTATGCCATACCAATATTATCCTACTCATTTGGAGTAGTGAAATGGAGTAACACAGACCTAGACGCACTCAATACACTTACACGATCACAATGCCACAAATATAGAATACATCACACACATTCAGCAACAGAAAGATTCACATTAAGCAGAAAGGAAGGAGGAAGGGGATTTATCGACATAAAAAACCTACATTATGGACAGGTAGACAATTTAAGAAAATTCTTTCTAGAACGAGCAGAAACTAGCAAAATCCACAAGGCAATCACTCATATAAATACATCGGCTACACCACTGCAATTTCATAACCACTTCTACAACCCTTTAGATCACATAACATCAACAGATACGAAGAAAGTAAATTGGAAAAAGAAAACACTTCATGGCAAGCACCCGTATCATCTAACACAGCCACACATCGATCAAGATGCATCCAACACATGGCTAAGAAAAGGCAATATATACAGTGAGACAGAAGGATTCATGATTGCAATACAGGATCAAACAATAAACACCAGGTATTACAGCAAGCATATTATTAAAGACCCCAATACCACAACAGATAAATGCAGACTTTGTAAACAACAAATAGAAACAGTAGATCACATCACAAGCGGATGTACAATACTAGCAAATACAGAATACCCCAGAAGACATGACAATGTCGCAAAAATAATACATCAACAGCTTGCCTTACAACATAAACTTATAAAACAACACGTACCTACATACAAGTATGCACCACAAAATGTACTGGAGAATGATGAATACAAATTATACTGGAACAGAACCATTATAACAGATAAAACAACGCCACATAACAAACCTGACATCATACTCACCAATAAAAAGAAGAAATTAACACAACTAATCGAAATATCCATACCCAATACAACAAATATACAAAAGAAAACAGGAGAAAAAATTGAAAAATACATCCAACTGGCTGAGGAAGTCAAAGACATGTGGCATCAGGATAAAGTTGACATCATACCAATTATACTATCAACTACAGGAGTCATTCCACACAATATCCACCAATACATCAATGCAATACAGCTGCATCCTAACATATATATATACAATTACAGAAATCCGTAATTATTGATACATGTTCAATTACCCGAAAGTTCCTAAATGCAATATAACATGTACCGTACAGCAAAAAGGAAGTGACGCTTCATAAAGGTCCGCGTCACTCCATTCTTAACCAGACTTAACGTCTGAGAAAGTAAAGATGATAATAATAATAATAGCAGTAGAGTGTAGGCCTTACAGCAATATAATGGCCATATCCGTAGTTATTGTTGCGTTTTCAATTAGTTCGTTTAGCTGCTGCCAAGTGAATAATGAAGCCTGTTATAGTTCATTGCGAAACTATCTACAACTCGGAGGTTTTTCATGTGATATTTAAGCATATTTTAAGTATGTATCTCAATTCTACTCTCATAGATGAGAGGTATAAAACACAAAGTATGTGTGTAGTGGATGGACTAGCTGAGGACAATGACATTGATAAATTCCTTTCAGAAGGTGTAGCCTTCGCCATATTGAGCCAAGGGCCAATGTTAGTACGTGAAAAACTATGTAATTAGTATTACAATTTACAATCTTTTTAAATAGTGTGGCAGTACTAGTTTGCCACATGCCACGAGGTGAAAATATATATATACAGTATGTCGTCCATACGGGAATCTGTACGAGACTCAAACGGCGGTATGTTTGTACGATCCTCCTGCGTGAAAGATTTGTCAAATGCTAAATTTAAAATTTCAGCTTTCGTTTTGTTGTCTTCCGTTTCCGGGCCAGACTTATCAGTGAGTGACTGGATGGAAACCTTCGACCCGCTTACCGATTTTACGTAAGACCAGAATTTCCTTGGGTTTCAGCAAGATCTTTTGCTAAAGTATGACGGTGGTAGTGCTTGTATGCTTCGCGCATCGCTCGTTTTACAGCAGCACGAATCTCTACTAACTTTTGCCGGTTCTCATTCTCCCGATCTTTCTTGTACCGCGAGTGCAACTGTCTTTGCTTCCTGAGCATTCACCGAATTGCGCTGTTAAACCACGGTGGGTCTTTTCTGTAACCCACTTTTTCGGCACATACTTCTCCAATGCGTGATTTACGTTGTGTTTAAGATTTGCGAATAATTCTTCCACGTCCATCGTACCGGAAGTAAATGAAGTCGATTCATTTACTAAGTGGGACGCTAACAACTACTTACCTGCTCTTTCTAGTTAGAATACTCTCCTAGCCTTCTTGACCGACTTTTTAACTTTCGTAACCACAGTCGTAATGACAAAATCATGATCACTAATCCCTGTCTCAACACTGCCACCGTCGATGAGGTCTGGTCTGTTCGTGGCTACCAGATCTAAAATATTTCCATTACGCGTTGGCTGTCGATTCAGCTGCACGAGACAGTTTTCGTATAATGTGTTCAAAAATAATTCACAATACGGCTTGTCTGTACCACCTGTAATGAATCCATAGACATCCAATGGAACAATACCGTAATGTTCAAATACTGCAATAGCAGTGTACTGCCTCACATAGTCGCGTCGATTAAATATCTAGGAGTAACACTGCAAATCTGAAATCGAACGAGAACGGAAGGACAATAACAGGGAAGGCTAACGATCGAAATAGGTTTGTTTGGAGGATTTTAGGAAAAAGTGGTTCATTTGTAAATGGGACCGCGTACAGAACACTAGCGCCACCCATTCTTCAGTATTGCTCAAGTGTTTGGAATTCGCAACAGGTCGGATTAGAGGAAGACATCGAAGCATTTTAGAGCCGTCCCGCTTGGTTTATTGCTGGTGGGTTTCATTAACTGAAGTGGTTCTCGAACTCAAATGGGAACGCGACTGAGAAAATTTAGGGAACCGGGTTTTCGAACTGCCTGCGGACCGATTCTACTGACGCCAACGTACATTTCCCGTGAGGTTTATAAAGACAAGATCAAGGAGGGCTTGTATATACACATACGAGAGAACGCCTTTTACGTGTCGCCCTATTTGTAAGTTGAACGGGAAAGGATATGGCAAGTAGAGGTATACAAGGTACCCTTCGCCACTCACGATATCGTGGCTTGCGGAGTATTTACTGCATGTAGATGTTCGTAGTGGGCCTATAGTGGCCCAGGGCTGAGCGAGGAAATAGTACGGTGCAATTAGACCCAAAGCCTCAACATCCAAAGTGAAAGTCTCCTTCCAGCTCCAGAGTGTTTCATAGAGTCCACATATTGTTTGGTAAAATGTTACATCGTTTTAAGCGTCGTGTTTGGGAGACGGGGGTGAGACTTTGGTAAATTAGTAGTTTTCATCAGTTTTTCTTAAATATTTCTCAATTTAATCTACATTTAATCGTGAACAATAATAGCCCTGTGCACAATCTTGCTGAACTGAACGGTTGAAGAGTTACATAGGGTTTCAATAGTAAAAATGTTTCGTACTTTCTAGTTGGTTTGTATACATATGACATTGTCACTAACGAAACTAATTTTTCAAATAGTCTTGTACTTTCTCAAAGCACATTGTGATTTTGGTGGCCGGTGGTATGTTAGTGATAAGCCCTTGAAGGAACGACAACCTCACCACCTTCTCAAGGGGCGCTACTTTTTAAGGGAAAAGAGGCTTCCACAGGCCTAGGCCTATAAACCTGTGGTACGGAGAAACCCATTCTGAACTTCCTCAGGACAAAGCCACATTAAGTATGAGTATCTCTCCAGGATAAATAATTTTAAATTATGAAAATATGATGAGTATAATAATTATGTTATATAATTATATCACATTTAATCATAATGTTTTTAAACTGAGGCTTTTGGAGGCTTTTCTTTAAAAAACAGGCATATTTGGTTGTATGCTGCAACCATATTTTACTCAAATTTTGAAGTTCAGGAGATGAGTTCAGGAGTAATATTAAATAAAAATGTAGAATGTTAGATGTGACCTACAATTAATGTATTCATTAGTATTCAGTCCACATCTAGATCTTCATGTATGATATTCGTGCCCCTGTTAACACATACTAGGGCTGCACAATTACCACCTATTCAGTTTAGACCCCTCTTGCTGCACTCGCAGTTACGGACGCATACATCTTTGCAAGCACACACTACCAGGGACGGTAATTCTCAGGCAGCTGCAGGACGTACTGTTGTAATTGGTCTCAGATTTTCGCCAATCTTCTTCCACCCGCACTCGAGCGTGTTGTTCTTCTCATTCAGCCACTGCTGCACCTGGTAGGGTGGTAGGTTGTAAACGAATGCTGCCTGAAAGCTGCTGAAGGGGAGGGGGAGGGTGAAAGGGTAGCCAACTTCAAAAACAGCCTACAAGTAACACTGGTAGTGAAAACAATCTAAATCAGAAGTTTCTTGCGAAGAGTGTTGTTGGCTTGCACTTTTCTGTACAATATAATTTTCCCCATCTTGCAGATAGTTGATACAGTGTCACTTCCTGTGAAGGCGTATGTTGCTAAGGGTATACCTTTAATGTCCCCAATGCGTCGCTGAACGTCAGAAATAGTGTACACTTTTTGCTGCTGATTGCCTTTCTTTGGTACCACCATTTTCACTTCTTTCATAGCTTCATCAATCGTTTTAAAACTATTAATAAGTCATCATCATCCGATGCTTGATGAACTGTGAACCATCTCTTAGAAAGTGCCATGTAAGGAGAGAAATAAGGCCCATTTTGTTTTTAGCGTTAGCTAGAAATTCTCGTGGATTGACATTTACATGGATGGATCTTCTACTTTCACATCAGTCTTAGTGGTTCACCCTGATCGGCGTAAGTGTTCTTCACCTTTTGTGTTTCCTTGCTTGTATCGATAAAATAAAACAGGTGCTGGCCCATAATGAGTAATTACGTAATCTGCGTATTGCTTGAAACCTGTCTGTAGGTAGCTGGGTGTAGCCACACATCACAATGAAGGAGGTGATCTCCATTATTGATGTACGACACTTACTCTGAACGTGGTGTGATTGATGATTCATTTGAATCTGGAATCAAGCCAGCCACCATTGAAGACTTGCATCCCTTCCTGATTAAGCCAGATTAGTCGTAGAAGGATGGAGGATAAGCACATAATTCGGATCGAAATATTTCTTCAAGTCTCTCATCATTCCTTACTGTGCACACCATCTGATATAAGAGAGTGTTAGGGTTCACACATAGTGTTGTAGTTAGTTGTAATAAACTTGGCTATAGAGGATAGAGATTTAACAGCTAACTTTCTTTTCAAGTGAATTTCATTGAACGTTTGGCTCTCAATCTCTTTCTAGGCTAGTGTTTCAACTTCAAACGCTTTATCAGAATTCACATTCTTGACTGCTACAACCTCTGTCGGTAACGGAGAGAAAAAAAAAAGGTTCAAATGGCTCTGAGCACTATGGGACTTAACATCTGTGGTCATCAGTCCCCTAGAACTTCGAACTACTTAAACCTAACTAACCTAAGGACATCACACACATCGATGCCCGAGGCAGGATTCGAACCTGCGACCGTAGCAGTCGCGCGGTTCCGGACTGAGCGCCTAGAACCGCTAGACCACCGCGGCCGGCTAACGGAGAGAGTTCGGGTGTTTTAGAAAACGGATTGTGTTTCTCAATCCAAAAAATAAAAGTTTGCAAGTCCTTGCAGTTTCTTTTCTGCCTTGCCTCCCGTAGTTCCACGTTCAGCTCTGAAGAGATGCTGCACACACGTACATATTCTTTCATTGCTTCTCACACCCGAGAACAAGTTAATTCAAGTTGCAATAGTTTTCGCTGTTATTCCTCTGCCTCCAGTCATTCCACAAATGCTATTCGAGGTTCTCATCTAAACCGGTTCAATGGTTATGTCACTCCAGACTCCAGATCAAAATTTTCAAGTACGTCGGATGGTGAAATAACCACAGTTAACGAACAAGTCGTTTTCTGGTCTCATTTTGTTGTGAAGTTCCAGCGTGTCTTGCAGGTAAACATGTGAAGGTTTAGCGGTGACAAGAGAGTTCCAAAGGTCCTCTATAGTTCCTCTTCCATTCATCAACTTGGCTTCTTTAAATCCGTCACCAATTTAAGCGGCTCGTCTTCAACCTGCCACAAAATGGACCAGCAATGGATGAAGCAAAACACCAGTGACTTTTGATCAGCCTTTGTACGCTAAATGTCGTGTAATAGTAGCAAAGCCACCTCGTGATAGCTTATTGAAGTCAATCTTCATCCGGCTAGAAAGTTTTCACTTTTAATGTATTTCCATGCAGCCACTCCAATCAGGTTTACCTTCTTCGGGGCCTTCTATCCAGGTACCACTCAACCAAAACAAATTAAATGTTCGGCCTAGTTCATACGAATGTGGGTGTATTTTCAGGGAAGCCATTTTTGTAGTAGCTGTTTTCGAATACCCAGACGTACTTTGGTCTGTGTAAGCTTGGAAATGAAACAGGCTTTGTTTCTCAGCATGAGCGGTAAAGGGAAGTACCAAATAAATCATGCCTTCCTGACTGCACAAATAGATGTAACAAATAATTATCAGTCCACTGGGTGAAGACTGATTGGCTAAGACTAAGGTTTGTCTATTCATTCTGTCTACTCCAGCTCAATCTGAAATTATCTAACGCTGAATAGATTTTGCGTTGGTGCAGCTGAGTGCAACTGAGAAGAATGGGATTCTGTTTGTCAAAACGAGCGGGTTCAGCAATACTATAACCCTTTCTCGATGCCTAGCACTGTTTTAGGTGACAGCTGTGGAGCAACCGCCAGCATAGCTCTGACGTACGACGCCTGTAATTCGTCATCACTGGCCCGAAATAACCAAAGTCGTGGCTGGAGATCTGTTTGATAGATTGCAATTAATCTCTCACGGAGCCCTGAAACATCGGTAGGTTCCAGCATGTGACACGCGCGTTCCCTAGTCATACCACTGACCAATTTGATTTACTCATACGGCAGTACACACAGGGAAATCAAACGTCAAGGCGGCAGACGTGATACGACTAAGATTATAAGATAGCCCTCGGCACAGCGAGTTGTCTGAGATAACTAAGGTCCAGACTGTTGATACAGCTAAGACTTCACCACAGGTTCCCCCGGTCAAGACCAATACCAGTGCGAAGTCACGCTCAGGACGAGTGTCCCAAGAGCAACCCATTCATAACAAGAGTCCCGATCAGAATGTGTTCGTCAGACTGGAGTCCGAATCTGAAAACCCACATTTCTCCACTCCCCTCTTTCATCCAAACCTCAGTAAACTCGTCAAAAGCAGTCACACAACTGCTCCCACTAGAGTTTCGTGCCACTCACAAGACTCGACGACCTCCACCTCTTACTCATCTGCTCTACCCACAGGCCAATCCCAATAAAAGTTAATAATATTCTTTTCTTTTCTGGAGAAGCAGCCCATCCCTGACTTGTAAATTCCGTTGTAAGGAGGAGAAGACGTTCGCTACTGCCTTGGTTTCCCACAGACACTTTGGGAAATATGGTCTGAGTTTCCATTTAGGCCCAAAGTGAACAAGGCGTTTATCAATAAGATCATTATGCAGATGGGCTGAACGTTACAGCCCTCAGCAAAACTTAGCGCTCTTATGTCCCAACATAGACCATTTCGGAGCAGCGATAAATGTTGTGTTCCATTCTAAATTTCTTCTGAAAGCCTGAGGCTTCCCAGAAAACTTGAGAGGCAGTGCGACGATACCACCTGAAGGCTCCCTCAATAGCGTCCAGTCCAAGTTGAACATGGAAACTAGTGAATTTTTACACCTCCATCCCTATACGCAGTGGCCATTTCTGACACTGTTGAAACGCCTTGGCGAGGTCCTTAACAGGTAGATCCAGGCAGGCAATTGTTTGCCCTCTTTGGCTGAAAGCACTGTCTGCCCACTGGTGCGAGAAATTCTTGGGACCAGCGTTCTGCCGCCAGTAAATGGTTCGAGGTGTTCCTTTCCCCAATAGCTGTACGTTGCTCCCAAGTCCCAAATGTTCCCTGTAAGATTCACTGATAGATAACCAAACTGTCTGCTTTTTCACAACTCGAGAAAATACTATTCGAAAGAGAGCCACCATAAAGGTTTCACATGCATTGACAATCTACATGCTCCCAACAATGCCTCCGATTGTTGATACCTTCCTGCTGTCTCACAAAAATGAGGTGTACACCACTCCAAAATATTTCATCACAGTGGCCACATCAATGAGTCCATCCGGTTCCGCAATTAAATTGTGACCGATGTTCATGAGCCCCCATTTTCGCCTGTTCATCTGGGCATCAGCCACTTTTCCACAACACTCAGTCATAGCTAGTGCCATGGCAATCTCTTTCGTCCCACATCAACTGCGTACGCCTATACACATATTTATCTCCTCGCACGTTGACACAATATAGCGTTTTGTGGAGTTGCATCAACAGTGGCACAGTAACTTGTGCAGACAGGTGTGTTGATAGGGAACACCTTTGTCCTACAAAGAACTGAATCCGTACTGGTCTTGTCAAAAGACCGTTCACTAAGACCGTTCACTGTGATCCGTGCCGTATTACTGTTGTGGTATATTTATTGTTCCCATCGTTGCACGCAAACAGCAATGGCCGACAGCGTCGAAGACTTCCTGTATGTCGACCGCAAGCATCAAGCCATGTATTCTGCAGGCGGTAACATAATGCCCTGTGAATAGCGCTGTTATCACCGACTCATGTCTAATCTTCTCCAGTCAACGTTGTAAGTGCTCGCGAAGATTTTAATGCGCAAACAGATTCATCTCTGCCTTACTTGACAGCAGCTGCTCGTCTTTCCGAAGTGGTGTGCCAAGTTTCCTCCTGGAGGAAGGGTGTTTCATGCGTGACTCTTTAGCTCTGTAGCCACGCTATGCTCGAACGGCTGTACCATCCATCTTTTGGCGCATGAGTTGCAACAGTTTGGCTCTGACGTGCTTAATTTTGCACAAGAAGAACCGGTTGCTGTTCTGCACTGTAAAACAGAACATAGAGGACACTAAGTGAAATTCCACTATGTCATTGTACCATCGGTTTCTATTTCGGCTCTTGTGATTTCTTTTCCATCGGTGTATATCGCCTTCCACGGAAAAAGAAGCATGATCCTATCGATTTCTAATATGCAAGTATATTAGCTACTGTTTTCAAAGTGCCAGAATATATTGGTCAAGACGAAATCACTGATCACTTGCGCATATTCAACCAATATTACCAAATAAGTCTGACTTTCATAGGTACCATAGCACAGACCCAGGACTAGTTGAGGTGACTGATGATATGAGATATGATATTGACGACCGTATTGCAACGACTCTGACACAACCAGACGCTAGCAAAGCTTTTAATACTTATAACACATACTGCTCAGAAAAATGTCAAAACAAAATTTCGCAGGTAATGTGCTGAATTGGTTTGAAAGCTATTTGAAAAAACAGATAGTAAAATGTTGTCTGTGTGAATAAAAAGTCATCGTGGAAACATGTTCACTGAGTACTGCCAAAGGGGTCAGTCTCTCTCCCACATTCGTTCTCCTTGTACGTCAGTGACATTTCTTCATTTCCATTGTTCTGTAATTATCGTTTCAATACCGATATGCAATTTTACCTAAGTGCCAGACTTGAAGATATAAATACGAATATTATGGTCGTTAAGGTGACTCATGATCTGTCTTCAGTGGTAATATGGAGGTAAATCTGATCCTTGAACTGTATGCAAAGAGGTTACAAGTAATCATAGTAACTCGCCAGAAATTAATAATTTCGGAACTTCGTAAACGCTTGGCTCCTATCCAGCTTGAAAATATTCCGATATCACGTAATTCAACGTGGCACGAGTGGTGAAAACACATGACTGTCAGACATAACCATGAATGCGTATGTGCGTTACATCTGCAGGATTCATCAGTACGGCCTGTAGGTGCTTCACTTGCTCAGTTAGGATCGTTGTGGCCAAACAAGTTACGGGTCTACCGCACGCATTTTCTACTTTACAGGTTGCGCAGTGTGCAGACTAACCACCACCTTCCATTAGAGAATAAACATGCCATCGCAATCAAAACACAAGGTCCATTTATCTGGTATCCTAGCTCTACCATCTCCGCTTCTGGAAGGCGCTTCGCTGCATAATGCGAAAAATTCAAAATCTTACTGATTTCAAGGGAAATCTGTGCACTAACTCTTGTCATCCCCAGAATTAAAGTATAAGTCCAATTTCCCGTCTGTCAAAAAGCATAGCCAATACTCATGTCTTCTGCCAGTCATGACCCTATATCATTGCTTTTCTCTACGAGTCACGCCATCCTCTTCCTTCATATTCTTTCAATGTGTGTTATTACTTTCTCCTTTCCCTCCCTTCTGTATTCCTTTCACTCATGCGTACTGCTGCTAGCACTGACAGTTAAAAACCCACATCCCATAATTTCTCTCATGCTATTTATCATGTGCGAATATAAAGTTTGTATATGTGTCTTTTTTACGTGCACTATTATAGTTTTCAATTTCTAAAAGCAGTAATACGTGATTATTGAGATATATGTTGAGTAAAGTTAGCGAAACGCCTGGTTAGATGTGAGATAGAGCCTAATGCCCCCCCCCCCCCCCTCCCCGTATCACAGGTTAAATAAATGAGTGAATAAATACATTAATATTTTTAAAGATAATTCATTGTCTTCAAGGCATATAACCCTTCTGGTTACACAACCGTACCATACGGTTTTAAATTGGCTCCAAAATTGTCTGACATTTCTTATAGACGCTTTCCGTCATTTCATAAGATAGATGAAAATTGCAGATGTTAAGATTAATCGCTTCTTGCTCCAAGCTTTCCTGCTCAATTATCCCGACCAGGTATTTAAATTTCTATACGACAACAATCTTCCCTTTATTTAAAATCATCTATCACTGATATTTGTAATGTATTTTGTCTTCTCAAAGGAAACCTGTAATCGTACTTTCTCAGCTACCTCTGATAGTTGATGAATCTTCTGGATTGCTGAGTTAATGTTGTTGAAAGAAAATGGCTGCGTTTGGGTCCTACTTTGAATAATTATTCATTCCCATCCTTTTAGCTCCATTCTCGAATGACCTTTTCCAACATACAGAAAAGAAAGAGTGGAGAAATTCATCGAGTTGTTTGATACCAGTATCAGTTTTGGAAGAGATCCGAGATATTGTCAACTAAATTAATTTTTTACCCTGTATCGATCAGAACCTCTTGAATCATCCACTCGAAATCCTTCCACAACATTCAACAGTGAAACACTGTCAACTGAGCCGTGCACTTTTTTTTATCCAACCATACGACCCTACTGTAGTACCTAACAGATATTTTATGCCTGATAATGCTTGTGAAGTTGAAAATCTGCTCTAGGCAGGAACGTCCTTTTGCTGATATTAGCCAGTTACTCATTAGTCTGTTTATTAAGATAACTTCAATTCAGTTCTGTAGTGTTTACGAGAGCATCTCCCAAGGAACAGAGACTAATGTAATATGCCTTCAGATACTAATGTAATATGCCTTCAACGGCTGATCACCTTTCGAGCCAGCATTTTATGGAGTTGTTGGACTAGGGCCCCAGCCAGACAGATGATACTCGACCAGATCTCTGTATCTCCTCAAAGAGTTCAGCTGGTATCTTCAGGATATCTTCATTCGCCAGCTTCACGAACTCTGCAACAATTGATTCCCCTCTATCTGCTATATTATTCCTTAGGCCATCCATGCTCTGTTTAATATCTGTCTTAGAAGTGTGGATGCGCGTTTGTCGCTATTAGAGTGGCTTGTTGTATGGGTAATCTCCCCTTTGGTTCATTCCAATTACGCAGTTTTCTTAGACACGCTACCAAGGTATTAGAGTATTAGCTTATTAGACTTTTTTGTTCATGCCCAGCATTCCATTATTTTCTCTGAAGCACATAACTGGGGTTTGATACTCTTTCAGCTTGGACCTGAAAATATTGTCTACTGTATTGTACTGTCTGTCCAGTTCTTAGAATGAAATGTTAGTTTCTGATGACACTCTCCCAATACTTGTTATGTTGTTGTTGTTGTTGTTGTTGTTGTTGTTGTTGTGGTCTTCAGTCCTGAGACTGGTTTGACGCAGCTCTCCATGCTACTCTATCCTGTGCAAGCTTCTTCATCCCCCAGTACCTACAGCAACCTACATCCTTCTGAATCTGCGTAGTGTATTCATCTCTTGATCTCCCCCTACGATTTTTACCCTCCACGATGCCCTCCAATACTAAATTGGTGATCCCTTGATGCCTCAGAACATGTCCTACCAACTGATCCCTTCTTCTGGTCAGGTTGTGCCACAAACTTCTCTTCTCCCCAATCCTATTCAATACTTCCTCATTAGTTATGTGATCTACCCATCTAATCTTCAGCATTCTTCTGTAGCACCACATTTCGAAAGCTTCTATTCTCTTCTTGTCCAAACTATTTACCGTCCATGTTTCACTTCCATACATGGCTACACTCCATACGAATACTTTCAGAAATGACTTTCTGACACTTAAATCTATACTCGATGTTAACAAATTTCTCTTCTTCAGAAACGCTTTCCTTGCCATTGCCAGTCTACATTTTATATCCACTCTACTTCGA
Organism: Schistocerca nitens; assembly: GCF_023898315.1. NCBI lineage: Eukaryota > Metazoa > Arthropoda > Insecta > Orthoptera > Acrididae > Schistocerca > Schistocerca nitens. Next base: position 736,847,147 of record NC_064619.1, on the reverse strand, counting down.
CCATCATCAGTTATTTTGCTCCCCAAATAGCAAAACTCCTTTACTACTTTAAGTGTCTCATTTCCTCATCTAATACCCTCAACATCACCCGACTTAATTCGACTACATTCCATTATCCTCGTTTTGCTTTTGTTGATGTTCATCTTATATCCTCCCTTCAAGACACCATCCATTCCGTTCAACTGCTCTTCCAAGTCCTTTGCTGCCTCTGACAGAATTACAATGTCATCGGCGAACCTCAAAGTTTTTATTTCTTCTACATGGATTTTAATACCTACTCCGAATTTTTCTTTTGTTTCCTTTACTGCTTGCTCAATATACAGATTGAATAACATCGGGGAGAGGCTACAACCCTGTCTTACTCCCTTCCCAACCGCTGCTTTCCTTTCATGCCCCTCGACTCTTATAACTGCCATCTAGTTTCTGTACAAATTGTAAATAGCCTTTCGCTCCCTGTATTTTACCCCTGCCACCTTTAGAATTTGAAAGAGTATTCCAGTCAACATTGTCAAAAGCTTTCTCTAAGTCTACAAATGCTAGAAACGTAAGTTTGCCTTTCCTTAATTTTTCTTCTAAGATAAGTCGTAAGGTCAGTATTGCCTCACGTGTTCCAGTATTTCTACGGAATCCAAACTGATCTTCCCCGAGGCCGGCTTCTACTAGTTTTTCCATTCGTCTGTAAAGAATTCGTGTTAGTATTTTGAAGCTGTGGCTTATTAAACTGATTGTCCGGTAATTTTCACATCTGTCAACACCTGCTTTCTCTGGGATTGGAATTATTATATTCTTCTTGAAGTCTGAGGGTATTTCACCTGTTTCATACATCTTGCTCACCAAATGGTAGAGTTTTGTCACGACAGGCTGTCCCAAGGCTGTCAGTAGTTCCAATGGAATGTTGTCTACTCCGGGGGCCTTGTTTCGACTCAGGTCTTTCAGTGCTCTGTCAAACTCTTCACGCAGTATCGTATCTCCCATTTCATCTTCATCTACATCCTCTTCCATTTCCATAATATTGTCCTCCAGTACATCGCCCTTGTATAGACCCTCTATATACTCCTTCCACCTTTCTGCTTTCCCTTCTTTGCTTAGAACTGGGTTTCCATCTGAGCTCTTGATGTTCATACAAGTGGTTCTCTTATCTCCAAAGGTCTCTCTAATTTTCCTGTAGGCAGTATCTATCTTACCCCTAGTGAGAAAAGCCTCTACATCCTTACGTTTGTCCTCTAGCCATCCCTGCTTAGCCATTTTGCACTTCCTGTCGATCTCATTTTTGAGACGTTTGTATTCCTTTTTGTCTGCTTGATTTACTGCATTTTTATATTTTCTCCTTTCATCAATTAAATTCAATATTTCTTCTGTTACCCAAGGATTTCTACTAGCCCTCGTCTTTTCACCTATTTGTACCTCTGCTGCCTTCACTACTTCATCCCTCAAAGCTACCCATTCCTCTTCTACTGTATTTCTTTCCCCCATTCCTGTCAATTGTTCCCTTATGCTCTCCCTGAAACTCTGTACAACCTCTGGTTCTTTCAGTTTATCCCGGTCCCATCTCCTTAAATTCCCACCTTTTTGCAGTTTCTTCAGTTTTAATCTACAGGTCATAACCAATAGATTATGGTCAGAGTCCACATCTGTCCCTGGAAATGTCTTACAATTTAAAATCTGGTTCCTAAATCTCTGTCTTACCATTATATAATCTATCTGATACCTTTTAGTATCTCCAGGGTTCTTCCATGTATACAACCTTCTATCATGATTCTTAAACCAAGTGTTAATACTTGTTAACTGATTTTTAATTTTGCAACATCGTTTCTGCATTTGTTCTTTCCAGCTGTTGGTATTTTTATCCTGGAGAGGTAATTATCAAAATTGTACTTGGTACCTCTCTGGAATTTAATATTCTTGATTTCCTTCATCGCATTCCTAGAATGGGGCATGTGAACGATTTTTCATCGTTCGAGTTTCCAAGTGGACGCCGTGTCTCCTCCTTCCTTAGTTTGCGTTTGATATTAAACTAAACGTTCGACAGAGTTTGACAAAACTAAATTCAAAATGTGTTGCTCCTTTCGTGTGTAGGATGTTTTCCTGTACCGGTTCATAATTTGCTTCTATTCCACGTCAGCTTACAGTTGTCGACAAAAATCTTAACATTCTTCGTAGTTATTTTCGCCTTCTCCTTCTCTAGGAGGTCCCAAAATTGTTCTTTTTTCTCTGGACTGTGTCTGTTGTTCTCACAGGTGAGAGGGCCGCATGTACATTCAACGGGCTGTAGCCGCCTCCCTCAGCAAAGAGTGAGTATTGACGGTTATTTGATCCGCTTGAAAAATTCACTACTGCGTTGATAAACGTCTTATTTACATAGAAATCTGCTCCAAACATTGATACATTCTTGCTCATATTCACGGCTTCCTTTTTATCATAGATCGTATAGTCTACATCGACAATAACGTTTTCGTCCTGATAATGTGTACCTTGAAAACCAGGATTGTGATGTTTTGGTAGTCCAACAAATTGTAAATCCCTCGTGTTTACCAAATTTTCCCAAATATTTCATGTTTATCTTACCGATATAGTAATTTTGTTTCGTTTTCAACTTTACATTTCTCGATCCGGAGCATGCAAGTCTCTCTGACTTCTCTAAGAATGTAGCTGCAGGCCTAAAGGATCCAAAGATATGCTTGCACACCTAACAGTGATGGGTTTCTGCCTACAGTTGCCAACGGGATTAGTGGTTTCTTTTTGACGACTTTCCCTGATGTCTGATTGTTAGAGAAATGTGGATCGGATTTGTTCCTTCCCATTAGTAGATTCAAAGTATTATGCCATGAAGCTTGAAGTTCGTTTGCTTTATACACCTCTGGTAAGAATGGTCCTCTTCTGCTTTGAAAACCGTTGACTTTTTCCATCTACAATCTTGGAAAAGTATGCTTTCAAATTGCTACCAGACGGGGCAACTGAACCAATATCTTCCTTCTTTTTTTTGTGACAGGCAGAGCCTGGTTTCGTAGTGTTGGCCCAGATCGTGGTATTGATTGTTTGTATTATTAGATGGTAATTTGTTTGTTATTAGTAAGATCTACAATTTATTCTGATTTAGCTAACTTATCTCGACATATTTACAGTTGTTCTTTAGTCATATTTAAGGCGTTGAAATTTATAAGTATTTTATTTCCCTGATTATCTGGCTATTTCAGTCAGTGATATGTTGCACTTCAATGCTACCAGAGGCATCTTTTTTTATCTTAATTTTACATTATCAGCATGTTGTACATTGAACATTTTGGAGAATTTAATTGAGTTTTCATTAAAGTGGGCCATCATAATCTTTTATCACTTTGTTAACTCATTGCTTGCTGTTGTGGTAGTCTCCCCACTAACGTGTTGTGTGAGTTTTTCAGCCCAATGTTTTCTTTACTGTGATGAATAATTTTAACTGTCGCCGAGAGAGGAGGACTCTACAATGTGTGTCTGCATGCATACTACGAACGCAGGATTCAGTTTATGGTGTCTGGGGAGGGTGAATTTGCGCAGACTGGGGATGGTGGGCTGTTCTTCCCATAATCCTTCTAAAGGGGTTGTAGTTGGGGCTACCGTACTAAACTAATGGCAGATGACTTTCCTGTAACAGCAGATCTTTTACAAGATATTCTCAGAACTCTTGAACGGGAGTACCATTTTACTAAAGACTACTGTTAGTTGAGGGCAGGACATAGTCAAGAATATGGTTACACTCTTTTCCTGCGGTTAACTGCCTGAGAGCTTAAACATTTTCATAAAACTTCGAGGAGCTCGCTAAGTCGAGGAACTGTCTAAAAGCCTTCCATAGTATTGGAAGTCCTGATGTGGAGAGGTAAGTCTGCGAGTTTCGTGTAGATCACATTGGTTGGTTACTGATCCGTCGTCATCAGTGGAGTTACTGTAATGAGACACAATACCTGCGAGAATTATTTTTTTTATCAATGTCCGGGCTCGTTGCTGTATGATGATAATTTTTATTTTTTCCCTTCGGCTATGCATTTATTTCGGCTTAACTGCCATTAACGAGTGACCTGTTCTGCAATGTGGGTGACGTTATTCTCATTATACATTTTTTGTTATAGTAGGACAGTTTAGTCGAAACAGATCTGTAGAGAAGTGGACGAAAACAGAATTTAATATCACACAGCAGCGAGTTTAGACATCCCTCACAAATATGTCACATGCTGACTTATACTACTCCCATTATTGTGGAGTATGAAAATGAGGCAACCAGTCTGAAAGTACTCGTACTTTCAATGAATATGGAAATTATATTTAAAACGTACTCATTGTACGTGGTATCTCTTTTCCAAAGTAGGCACCTAATTTTGTGGAGAAAGATTCATTTCGTTTTCTAAACTGACGCACGAAGGCGCATACACACACACACACACACACACACACACACACACACACACACACACACACACATGCACAAATCCCAAAATTACATAAAGATTGTAACTTGCTTTGTTTTGTAGTATTTTAAAGGGGATTCAAAAATATGAAACACCGAGCAGCATATTTATCAAAAATATGACGTAAATCAGCGTTCCTGTACGTGCACAGATCGGAAGAATCCTCAAATTAATTGCTTCTGACATCTAATTGCTGTCAGGCGTCACAAGGTGGACAGAAAACAAGAGGAAAACGAATACTGATGAGTCTGCATTTTATAAGCCTCAGGGTGCGTGAGGTGAGCACACATGCATTTTTGTCCAGTCGACAAAATATATCATGCTTGGAGATTGCGAAAATATTGACTCGCTGCCTAACAAGGGTACTAACCCAGATGTAAATAAACGGTGTTGATGATATTTGGTGGGTACGTAAACTGGTCCAAATAATGCAATACATGTTGTAATTTGGTGCATGGTGGAGGAAAAAGTGTGTGTCCACATAGAACTGTATTAACGTTCCTCTGGTATAAACTGAATTTTTCTACAAACTATCGTACCACTATCAATTCACTTGGAGAAATTAAAACTTCCGTTACAACGTCAATTAGAGACACTCTCTTTCCATATCCATCCATATGTAATAAAGCTGCATCCTGAAACGCGATTTTTATGAAATATGTTACACAAAGGTGCTGTAGGAGTATTTTCGACATATGTAATTCAAATACGTACATCTTCATTATGCTTCTAATTCTTTGCGTTATTTAGCTTCGCTTTATGTTTCCAAATGATATTTTACTTTTAAAATTCATGTTTTTTTGTCTTTGTCTACCAATTCACACATGTGTAAGATATCAATTGAAAATAATTGGTAACTCTTTCTGATAATGCGAAATCATTACAGTAATGATAACCTGCAAGGAAAAGCTTGACACATTTTTTCTTCTGTCAGATATCTTTTGATGTGATCAGACGTTAGTTTATCAAATTTCAATGCTGTGACGAAAACATTTGGGGCTTTATACAATCTTCACTGCAAACTCTCCATTAGTTTCTTTTAAACGAATGGAAACAGGATAATCCATTAGCAGGCCGCATACGCTCTGAGGTGAATCGTAAAACTCTGAGTAACTGAAGATAATGATAGCCAAATGAATGATTTTTTAACCCTTTGGAAGGCAGTAGATCCCTAAAATTGTAAAAAGAAACTTTCGAGGTAATTTTTGTCGCTTATATAGTTTCTAGATATAATCTCTGTTATTCTCCATGACATAATTGCGTGTATCTGTTTAAAATTGAATAATGCTTTGGGGCTTGCCTTGAAATACTTTAACTTTACTTTTCTGCTCAATTTCAACGCCCACGTTTGAAGATTAATGTTATGACGATCAGTTGATTATCGATAAACTAATGTTTTTTTATAAGTTCAGCAGTGTAGTACCTTCATCTTACCTCAGAGGCATTAAATAACACACTTTTCCCAGCGAGAAAGCTGTGCCACTCTACTAACTTGAGATATTTACGCTTCAAGTATCAGGGGGACTCGGTGTGTTTGACAACTTTCGTTTTTTTTACTGAAACACTTTCGCCTACTGAGCAGTTACATCACATACCATACGATTTCAACGGTTACCATTAAAAACCCTTGGAGTATCAAACTAACGCTAATGGGCTTAAGTCCTAAAACAGCGTGAGTAATATCTAATTTTCCAGGTATACAAAATAAATTCCTCCTATCCTCATGTCACTTGCTACGTATAACTTCTCTCTCCTAACGTTTGTAGCGAGGTCGAATTCCACAGTTCTCGTGACCTGGTATTTTTTTTTTTTGTATTTATTTTTTTTACTTTCCGGCTGGTTACCCTTCATGTGGCTGCAGCCATAAGTTAAACGTAATGGAGGAAAGTGATGTTCGCCTAATGTCTGCGAATGTTGCAAACGCTGATCTGTATGTCTTCGTTATGCAACTGTTTGTAAATGGTATATTTTTATGAGGTGGAGATTGGAGATCAGCCCAGCATTCGCATAAACGAGGGTGAAAAACCTCATAAAAGCCATACTTAGCCTGGCTGGTGGACCAGACCAGTAGTCGTGAGTCAAATATTTGCACTACATTCGTGTCTGGTCAACCTCCATGTCTCGCGAGCTAGCTCACAGCACGTTAGTCTATACGAGCATGTCTGTAACTCTGCTAATGCTGATTTCTCATTACACTCACGTATGAGTAGTGCCAGACCACTATTTCATTCCAATATTCTTATTCAGTTTCTGTTGTTACAGTTTGCTATGATTTCTTAGATCAATGATATCAAAAAATTTATTCAATGTCTGCCACTATTCTTCTTAAGATGCAAACAACGCCAAAATACTATTTTAATTTGCTTTACGGTATCACTTAATTTGACGCTTGAATCGTCACCAAACCTGTGTGAAAAAGGCCCTCAGCATTTTTAAATTTGGCATAGATTCAAGGAAATATCAAACAAAGGAAAATCTATGATAGAATAATATTGAAAAGACTCAAAGAATCTAGATCCTTAATATGTTCATCCTCTGCTGATGCAAAATGTTTGAGATTCACAAGGAAGTAATGTTTCTACGGATTTGTTTTTACATTTTGCAGTCACTAATTCACATCCTTCTCTTTCATGTGTTCCAGTACCAATAACTCAGCTGCGATAATTACATTCCAAGATTTTTCTTGCTTGCTATTACGTATGATATTAAAACATTATCTTTGAATTGGTACACTTTATGAGAGGAAATATCTCGCACACTAATATGTTATTTGTTTATGTTATTTTGTAGTATGCATTATTAACTAAGCGCAACACTACAACTACATCTGTGGAATTCAAAGTCGGGCTGGCAAGCAACGGATAATCCAGGCTTTAACTAAAAAGGTTTTCACTACCATTATGGTGACTAAAGTTTTGTCCTTCAAACCAGGTAACTATATTAGATTTTACTATCTCACTGTAGTTTTGAAGAAATCCGTGTTTAATTGAATACACAGACAGATCGTATGTAACACTCAAAAGGCGTCATTTTGCTACTGCATTCCGTTGAAAAAAATTGAGTTTGCCAACGTTTACGACGACAGGCAGAGCTGACCCACCAAACTTACGACACCTGACACAGGTTGTTCTCCTGACACCACAGTAGGGGTCATTTGACACTCTCTCCTTAACAGTTGCAAACATTTTTCGTGACTAATTTACTTGCATTTAGTTGCATTTAACTAGGCAGTTAAAAAAACCAGTTTTGCTAGCAATAAATAAAAATGTACTTTCACTGGGCCTTTCTCACAGAACAAATCTGATAATGAAAGTTTGGAATAATATTCAAAGTAAGTCGTTTGGCAGTCACGGACAAGAACTTGGATCAAAAATACAAATTAAATCCAAGGACCGGAATCATCAACAACTGTTGCGGTTCTGCTATTACAGGTACAGTCTTAGGCAATAAAACTGACCGCCGGCCGGCCGCCACAGAGACTAAGTCCGAGTCATTCACTTAAGGTGGCCAATAAAACTGACCGCCCCTGACAACTCTAAGTCCGGCCATATGCACAATCTGGCAACACTGTAAGATGCGGAAGTGTTAGGAGGAAGTATTGTCTACTTCCGAGACGTTGTCGGACTATGTGAGCCCGTGGTCTAGTGGCAAGCGTCGTGCGTTCTAAGCTTACAGTCGCCTGTTCGCGTCCAACTGTTTTCTTTTTTTTTTCCCACAGTCGGTCTAAAGTTATGAGTCTGACTGAACATCAAAGATAATTCGCTTAACATTCTACCCACCAGCAATAACAAGTATTCCAGAAACAATTCCGCAGGACAGCTCGTGGCTGCGTCGCGATCATAACAGCTTACGCTCGAGCGTTTCCTCGCGCTGCAGCGGCTACCGGCCACCGGCCAGGCGCCACCCGCCGCCTGAAATCCGGCACCGCTCAGGTGAACGCGGCGCGACGCTGTCAGTGTATGTATCAACTGTCATTTTCGAATTTGAAGTTCTAGTTATCATCTTGCAGTTAAGCATTGGATTTTGCATACTTGAGAATCATGAACTACAGTTAAGCATTGTAAAACTGAGTCGCAAGTGGAAATAGGTGTAATATCTGCAACACAACGTTTACTTTTGGTATTACAGAGGGGTGAATGCAGAGGAGGCAGCTAGGAAGATTTGAATTGTGTGTGGAGCGAGTGCTTTTGGGAAAAATACGCCAGAAAAAGATATTCTTGTTTCAACAAAGATCGTTCTGGCATCAATGATTTTCCACATTAAGCAAGTCTCGACTACTGATATATGTGATAGATTGCCTGTTGAATGCAAATGTCGCATGATGGTAAAATGGTAAAGTTCAGAAGTCTGGTGTACGAGTACTACATGCTCTAATTCGAAACAACAAAAATCAACGGAGTGACTATTATTGAACGTCATCAGGTCACTCATTGAGCATTCGTATGCAGTACTGTAACTGGTGACGTGTTATGATGCCTTTATCATTAACTTCCTAAGAAGAAATGAAAGGCTGAGCCCCTCCAAAAGACAAACTCGAGCAAAGAGTAGTGTAAACATAATATTTTACATCTGATAGCTCCAAAAGTGAGTTTTGGGCTACGAATTCTACCAAAACACAGCTGGAATTTGTTGCCAACAACTGAGACACCTTTCGGTCTCAGCGTAAGAAAATCGAGCAACACAACTACATCACATGTTCTACTGCATGATAACGCACTTCTTGATTTGAGAAACAAAACTATCCAGGAGATTGAAATTAAAGTCGTCTCTCAGGCACTTGTATTGATAAAGAAGTCTTCTCTCAAGCACTTGTCCCTCTCGTCATATATTCGTTAAGCTTTACCTTTCCCGCTCTTGATCGATCAACCGTCGACGCAATTCATTTCTAGACGACAATACTCTTAAAACTACTCTGGTATAATTATATCGTTGAAACCAGTAGGTTTCTACTGGCGTAGAATTTGTAAACAACTTTAGCATTGTCAGATCGTTTTAGATATCGTGAAAGAAAATTCTTTTGCTGATTAATTTCTCATTGATGATTACTGTTGCGTTTAGTAAACTATCGGAAAATCCAATTAAAATATTCACTGTATTAATACAAAATAAATTCAGCTTACTACAGAAACATCACGACGGCAGACTATCTTAATAAAGCATAAAATACGCCCAATCGTCTCACAGATACTTAAACACGAATTAGTAGGACATTACCGACTTTTGACTTCGAAAAGATCCGTATTTACTTCATTTCCTGTATCATCCGCTATTATTATGAAAAGTGGCATTTCATAGATATATTTTTTGTTGTTGTGAATACATAATTATGTCATTATGAATTTGGCAGTACCGTAAGGTTTTCGCTCTGACACTAAGGGTTACTGAAAGTAGCAAGGCGCGTTGTCTTACGATTCCCTTATTGCGTTTGTATCTGCCTGCTTGTAGCTCTGCTACAAAAGAATTAAAAATCTGGCTTTCAGCGAGTCTCGAAAGGCGAACGAAAGCAGTTTGCAGCTGGTAGCCAAACATGTTTCTTGGGAACAGGCTACTTCCTAAGTGGGAAGACATTCTTTTGTGGTTGAATTGTTGGCAAATGTCAGTCAGACGTGTGCTGTTGGTCTAAGCGTTTCGGTGTGTTGAATTTGTACCAATGATTTTTCTACAGGTTTTTTCTGTCCCAAATAGAGAGTTGAAGCCTCCCATTAGTATTTTCACGTCATCTTGGTAAATTTTGCTCATAGTATTTTCGAGTGTGTTCCACAATTTTTCGACGTTTTTGGTGTTTTCCTTATTTTCGATGTTGGTGGGGGCATGTGCATTTATGAGTATATTTTTTATAGGGGCTCTGAATGAGCATAGTCATAACTCGATTGTTGATGGGTGTGATTTCTTCGACAGAGTTGTTGATAGATCTGTGTTCGAGAAATGCAATGCCGAGGATTGGTGCGAGTTTCGCTACCTTTTGTTGTATTTTGAAGATGCCATGGTTTCCGTAATGCAAGTTTTAACTGTCAATTAATCGTGGTTCTTGAAGAGCAAGGATGAGAATTTTTTGGCGGACGATTTCTTTTGTGAGATTATTTAGGTTTCTTGTTTGGATCAATGTATCTATGTTTAGTTTTCAAATGAATGTTTTCTGCTTGTAGGGAAATTTACCAGAGATCTTCGATATTCTCTGCCGTGCTAACCTGGACTCCCAAGAGTGCGAAAATCCAACTGCCGCCTATCGGTGGCCAGGTTGTGTACCACCTGGGGTAAAGTTACCTTTGCTTGCATAGTTCATGTTTTCTTGTGTTTCATTGGTTTGGCCTGGGTGATACCAGGACCGGACAGGACCAGAGGGTGTTGAAGCCTTTGGAAGCAAATATTTTCAGCCAAGCTCATTGAGCTAACAGACGGTGACCAGAGTAGCGGTGATTTTCACTCAGATGTGTCTGGATTTTGGGGTCAACGGATTGAGTAGCCGTTCAGGATTGTGTTAGTATTTGGTTCACCTCAAGTATTTGATTTCCACGGTACCATCCATATGGGGGAGGGTTTCCTCTATCGGCCACACGGGATTTTTATTATTATTGTCATTATTATGTCATCAGCAAATCCGATATGGTGTATCTTCCCTCCACTGAAATAGATGTGTGTTGTTCGATTCAGTATTTCCATCACATAAACATGGTTTATAATTACGTTACATTGCTGCTAGTAGACATATTTCTCACTTTTTCCTAGACAGTTGCTAGCTGTTACCCCATCATTGTATTGCAACAATGCTGCGCACATAAATTCCTGACGTTCAAATTATCCGATTTCTGTAATTTCATTTCGATATAAGATCGTCCTAATCGGATTCAGCCAGTCAGTCTTAATGTGGATATCCGACTACGACGCTCATCATATGATAGACTGGGTGAACCACATTCTTAATCGGACTGTTGAATCCAGATCACTTATCTATGACAGGGAATGAATTCTTAAACACTGTGCTTATTACAAATACGTTATTTAAATATAAATATATGAACTAACGACATAAGAATGTATTTACAGGAGCAGAGACCCATCCATCATAGTAGAGCAGTGCGAGATTGGTTTCAGGGCCAAGAGAGGATGAAGCTGTAGCCGTTTGCCCACATATTCTCTATCTGGTTGATGTTCGGTGATCGTGGAACAGAGGTAACAAGGTCATTGCCATGTGTCCCTACAAATGCAAGCGACCTTTGGACGAATATAGAAAACGTATGGTGGGAAGTAAACCATCACGCTACACTGTCGACGACTTAATGAAATCAATTTCCCTACGCCCTCGAGAAATCTTACGTAATGATCGTGGGTGGGTTGGTTACTAAAAGTATACTCGTCCACAAAGCCCATGTGGACAGTTATCTGATAATCGGTCAAGCTTTGCTTTGTCGCAGCCCTTTAGCATACATCAAGTCCATTTACTTTCAGTCCCCTCCTTACAATTCTTGCAGTGCAAGGTAATTGAAAAATCTCATCCACTCGACGCCAACTGAGGAACTGACTGGTGCATGTGTTGTTCAACACACAGTAGTTGTCACCCTCATAGGAATCAATGACTGTGTGTGTGTGTGTGTGTGTGTGTGTGTGTGTGTGTGTGTGTGTTTTCGTGTTAACGCACGAATCAATACTATTAACATTGGAGAGACAACCAACAATAAATATTGCATCAAATATGACTGTAAAGTATTTTAATGCGATGGGAAGCTACAAACTGAATTTTTACCCATCCCACGTCCTGCGTATTCCGTTAAGTAAGATCTATTAACTCCATAGTATCGTTAGCAGAGACAGTGCGCTCTTGTTGTCGAGGCTCGCGACAAGTGCAGCGATTAGCAGTGCCCAATGCCGCCGCGATTTGTTTATGTTGGCTGAGCGTGGACACTGCAGCAGACGCTTCGCCCTAAACAGAAAGAAATCACCTTGGCTCTGACTCCAGTGAGCGGATATCACTGCCTGCGTGTTCTTATAGTAACCAACGTGAGACTCTACTCACAGGTGCCATGGAGCAATTGCAACGGGTATCATGTCATTAGTCATCAGAATATTAACCAGTGATGAAACGTCCACTCTGTTTGAATCCCAAGACAATAGGAACCTTGTCACAAAGGAATGTGAGGTGATATCAAAACTTATCCAACATACAAAAATTAACTGCAGGGCTTTCATGTTTGCAGTAATAGCACACAAGGAAATATTATGTCTTGGAAGCGTATATTTCATTTCCTCTTCTCATATTAACGCCCTTGTTTTAATATGAAGTGAGAAAATAAACACGAAAAACTAAAGTTCCTGAGAAGCATATAAGTCATTTCCTCGTCTCATATCACAACTTTTGTTTTAGTATGAAGTAAAAAAATAAACAGTTTAGAGTTCTGAAGCATAATATGACACCAGATTCTTATCGTAGGCGCTATCGGAAACGCCAAAAGCAGGGAGCTGTCCATTCTTTCGTCCAACAGTCTGTTTCCTTTCATGTATTTATTCCTCCCGCTAGGAGATTATTATTTAAGGACTTGTGGGCATCAAGTTCTTCAGCAGAACAAGCCTTATGTTATTGTGCTAATTACCGTATGGAAAAAATGCAACAAAGACGAGTTCCGCTAGAGCAGTGAGGTTATTTGCACATGTGTGTATTCAGCAATGACTGCCAGCTGCCACAACACTTCACAGAATCCTTGCGGCAGGCAACACAACTGTGCGTGCACTTCAGACTTCATTCAGTGAGACGTCAGGAGATGGATGAAAACGTCAAATTAACGTCGCTTTCCGAGTCGTATTCAATCCAGAATGAGGTGTTATTAAGGTAGTTGGGTGATCTAGCTATTCCACTTTTATGATTCCCATATGAGTATTTCGATAGCCAAAAACCCGTTAGTGTGAAACTATCGGGAACTGCATTATATCAAACTGTAAGAACTTCAGACAATACGTGGACTCTACTCTTCGCTGGGTGACCTATTACTGTTATTTAGCATTCTCTCCGTCCTAGTCAAATGGTTCAAATGGTTCTGAGCACTATTGGACTTAACATCTGTGGTCATCAGTCCCCTAGAACTTAGAACTACTTAAACCTAAGTAACCTAAGGACATCACACACGTCCATGCCCGAGTCAGGATTCGAACCTGCGACCGTAGCAGTCGCGCGGTTCCGGACTGAGCGCCTAGAACCGCTAGACCACCGCGGCCGGCCACGTGCTAGTCGTAATGCAAATGGAACTTCAGAGGCGCTTTCCGCTATTCTTGACAAACATCAGTAACCTGTAATCACTGAGAGTCACAACTGCGTTCTAGGCGCTCAGTCAGGAACCGCGCGACTGCTACGGTCGCAGGTTCGAATCCTGCCTCGGGCATGGATGTGTGTGATGTCCTTAGGTTAGTTAGGTTTAAGTAGTTCTAAGTTCTAGGGGACTTATGACCACAGATGTTGAGTCCCATAGTGCTCAGAGCCATTTGAACCATTTGTCACAACTGCGTGATGATAATGGTTCAGGTTGTCAGTAGTTGTGGTGGTGTTACGTTGTCAAACTGCTTACAGTAACGTTAATGGTGGCGCACATACTTTAGCGCTGACTACCTACTTAAGTAAAGATAGTGTTGTGGCGTCATCGCTTGTCTTTATTTGGCCTCAGTTTGAGTAATCCGATTTAACGAACATGGTACTCCAATCGCGGGCTCCTAATAAAGTATGACTGCAGAGATTATCGTGCGGATATTACATTAATTCTGCAATGAAATGCTTAACAAATCTTACCCTCAGATATGCAGCTGGAATGACTAATTACACAGGTACTCCATGTTGCACTAAGTGATCAGTTCGCTGCAATCCTGCTTGTACTGTTCGTAAATACTCTTATACTTCAGAAATGGTTCTAATGGCTCTGAGCACTATGGGACTTAACTTCTGAGGTTATCAGTCCGCTAGAACTTAGAACTACTTAAACCTAACTAGCCTAAGGACCTCAGACACACCATGTCCGAGACAGGACCCGAACCTGCGACCGTAGCGGTCGCGCGGTTCCAGACTGTAGCGCCCAGAACCGCACGGCCACTCCGGCCGGCTTGCCATATGAACCATTTGAACTATTTAACACAAAATGACATTAAAAATGTAAGTTATTCACGAGCAGCTAGTTGAGAATATGTATGAACATTAAATGACACGACGAACCGTCTTGTTCTGCATATGGATTCAAACCCAGCTCATGCAGACTAAGCAAAGATTTCGTGACTGACGGAAACTAACAGTCATTCCTGATTAGGCATACAGAGAGTGATATACCTCGATTTTAGACAGTATCAGTTAGCAAATATCAACTTTAAATTGCATAACGCAAACATTTTTAACAGACGCGAATTCCTACCCAGCATCTATTGTCCCTGTTAACGAACTACGAGAGATGTTAAATATTGCTTCTTCACAAGTAACTTACTTGAAATGCCGTGAGGTAAAGCTGTGTGTTGGACACGGATTCGAACCCGGAACCTAATCGGATTGCTATCGAAGCACAGTCAAATGTGACATATCGGAATTTCGCGGCAGTAGCTAGATGTTTTAAGTGAAATGACGAGACGAAACATTAATTTTTTCCTTCCGAGGACTCCAACCCGGCACCTATCGCTGTTATATTCTAGAGAAAACGAACGTTAAATATGGGTTTGTTGCACCAGCAGTGACATGTGAGCATGTTTGAACTGAAATAATATGACGAAGAGTTCAGCGCTCACTGGGAATAGAGCCCCACACATATCGTTGTTGACTACACACAAAGAAACGTCAGCTACCGAATGTTTCTCCACCAGCTGCTCAGAATAGCATCTTGAACTTACAGTCATCTCGCAAATAGTTCTGTGTCTCACTGGGAGTTAAAAACGTCAGATATCGTTAGTGTTGACAGCGAATGAAAATACATTAAAAATCGAAGTTATTATCCACCAACAGATAGGTGTTATCATGCTAGAGCTTGATAATACATAATTAAATCTTTAGTGCCGGGCCAGGATTCGATCCCATTCACGCGTAATATGTGAAGGTGTTGAGGAATCTGCAGTTTTGAACAAACAACAAATTGTAGCCGAGCTGTATTGCCACGAAGGGACCAAATTCCGCGTTAAGGGCGGTCTGAGTTGCATTCCCAGTTCAGAACCAATTTTATCGACATACAGAAGCTCAAATAAAAGATGGAATAAGTGTCGTCACTTGAAATAAATAACTAGTATAAGAAAGGTTACTGGTGATAGAGTTTCTACATGTCGCCACTCCAGACTTTATTGTGGTTCAACCTACCGTCTACTTGGTAAAGAAGGAATATCATCTTTAATGTGAATTTCCAGACCACGCAGCCATTATATCTCCTTCACTTGGTGTAGCCAGGAGAGAATGGAATCTGTCTCTCCCTATCTAAAATCATTGACGGAAGTGGGAATCGAACCCAGACCATAGGTATAACAACCTACCATCCGTCCAACATACCACGAAATCCTCTTCTCTGCGAGTCATTTTTCTATCATAACGCAGTTGCGCCACACTGGATGAAAATTCTGACACACAGGCTCCCTGTAGTAGTTTGCAGCATGTTCAGTAAATTCATTTACGTGGTTGACCGAATCACCATGAACTAGCTGCCTCGCCTACCCAGTGCATACATTCGACTATTTTGTAATCACAGAAATAAAATCACGTAACTGCCACCTACACACAACTGCCAACAATGTAGGATGCAGAAGTTTAGCTCAAGTGGAAAGGAACACTTCCTATTTATTCTATTGCGCTATCTGTTACTAGAAAACGTCGTTCAGTCCAAAAGAAAAGCTGTAACTGTTTGTCTCTCAGAAGTCAAGACCTGGCCATATGCATAATCTCACAGTGCTGTGGAATCCAAAAGTTCTGGAGGAATAGTTGCCGAGCTCTGGAGCTGTTGTAGCTACGTGTCAGCTTGTAGCATAGATAAGATGTCGCGAGTTCGAATACATTCAGTGCTACATTTTTTTAAAACGCAATTCTGCTCTCTGCTGAAGTTATCAATCTAATGGAACTTTGAACATAATTCCCTTCACTTCTCAACCCAAAGTAGTCGCATGTGGAAAAAGGACTATTAAACCTGAATAGAGCAAAATGTCACAGTAGTTAGACAGCAGGCAGCAGATGCATCTCGAAGATGTGCAGGGAGAGCGCATCGTGCCATAATATGTCAGAAAAGTATTTTCTACATTAGCCGTCGTGTGGTAGTGATATTTTAGTCTTCTTCAAACTTTGTTTGACAGCTTTAACTCAGTCTGACAATGCACATGCAGTTTATTGATTACATGCATGTAGAAAACTTGTTCTGTCATAGGTAACATCAGAGAATTCGCATATATCGTTGATGATTAATGTCTCTCTCATGTTTACTATTGTTTTAACAACACTAAAGGAAACCTTACGAAAATTGTGCACTGTATTATAAGAAATGAAATAAAACTAACCATGATAACCTTACGACGAAAGTATCTGTACACAAGCATGCCTCTATCGACACGAATTAGTAAAATACTACTCACTTAGCATACCAATTAAACACAGACCCAATCAAAATCTGTGTCATACTCAAGAGGGATGCCAATGTGGCATTTCATAAATATAGTTACGTATTCCTAGAAACCCAAAATTCGCTTGTCAGCAGTGGAAAGAGGCGTTACCTGTTGTGCAGCATTGTAAGTTTTTCAACATTGCACTATGAGCTGAAAGCATTTTCTTGCTATTTCCTTACTGATGTTTGATCTGACTGCTTGTAGCTCTTTCACAGAAGGGATAAAAACGTTACCAGTCAGTGAGACTGGAACTGCGAACCGTAAAACACGCTGTTTCACAGGTCAGCACGTTACCACAGAGCTGGCGAGGAGGTATGGGTTTCAGCTTCCTATTACGAGGGCAACAGTAACTAGAACTCGTAAACCGCTATTTAAAGGTCGAGATTAGTTGCGATTTCCACTTGCAACGACTTTCCTGGGCTGAAAACCGTAAATTTTCAATCTTTTGTTACCCTTCAAGCGATAATAAATCAGATTATTCAATGGAAATGACAGGTAAAAATCAAGTGAACTTTGAGGCTTAATTCCGTGCACACCAGGAAGTAACTCGTCGATCACAGAGTTGCCAATCATACGTTGCCTTGTTGCCAAATCTCAGTTACAGTACCAGCAGGAAGAAGACGAACCGATGTGATCCTACAGCGGTCTGGGAAGTGACCATAGCTGGTGTCTCCAAGTCGCGGCTGCTACGGCCTGGGATACGTAATGCGTCTGATTCGCTTTCTGTAACTAGGTTTAGGGACTGGAGCGTAGTTACTAATAATACTCAGAACTGACTGCAAACTGAGCATCATAAATCAGCAACTCTCATTGTTGTTTTTATATTTCTTTCGTAAGTGTACTCAAAACTAAGAAAGTCATTCACAGGCGTTTTCGTGCCTCGCCGATAGTCGAGCACAACATACAAATAAAAATAAAAAAGAATGTGTGTGTGTGTGTGTGTGTGTGTGTGTGTGTGTGTGTGTGTGTGTGTGTGTGTGTGTGTGTGTGAGTGAGAGAGAGAGAGAGAGAGAGAGAGAGAGAGAGAGAGAGAGAGAGAAAGAAATAAAAAGCAATGAGAGAGAGTGTAAAAAATTGTTGTAAAGAAATTGAATCATGGTATTTAAAGAAATCTTTCATTAAAATGACATGTTCCACATCATTACGAAATGTCGTATTCATGATCTATGGAACAAGAGTTAATCTAATGTAATCTAATGTAATCTTCTCACATCATATTGATGATTAGCCATGAAGAGTCATGAATTACCGAAATTTTTGCCAATACCAGTAACCAAATCTAAACTTGACAATAAAAGACGACAATTTTTGTAATAAACCGTGACTCCTATCAAGACCCTTTCGTCCCTGTTATCTAACCACGAAAGATGTCTGATATACCTCCATTCTGAAGTAACAAAGTGTGCATGCATTTTCACTAGCAGGTGTGCACTTGATAAAGCTAGAAATGAATTGTACTGGATCAGGTTTCAGACCCAGACACACAACATCGATTTCGACCACAAGAAGAGGGACTTAGCGTAACAAGCGCAATTTAGCATCATTGTATTGGTCTTGTAATAAATAATATCGAAGCCTACAACGGTGAATGCCGTTAAGTCTATAGCAACCAAAATTGAGTTTTATTGTGTGCGAAACGACGCGAACCTTTATAGTTCTGTAACTTCTAACACATCTAATTACTGCAGCTACGCACTGAATGTAATACTGCATGGGTTGCGTTCTTTACTTTTCCTTACCGACGCAAGTCCATGTATTACTCCTGCTGCTTCACCTCTGGAACAACAGCTGGGACACTGCTGGTTCGCTGTTTCTGCAGCTACAAACTTAGCGATCGTCAAATGTAATCAACTGATTTATGTTCGTGTTCGAAACTGCGTATAAATCCCGTACAATAACATTTCTGTTTTCAAAAGGAAGTCGTGTTGTAATGTATCGAGATTACGAAAGGCAATGCGTATTTATCAGAACGCAAGCATTATGGCTTCATGATGGCTCTTTTCACAACTATTAAATAGCAGTTACAAGAGGTGTATTACTCTGATATACTTCAAACTCGACTGTTATCTAAAGTCAGGATTCTTCGTGGTAGATGAAGTAGAACTGCAGCGATAAAACTTCGTAGGTTTGACAGGGACATTTTTTCATCATTTTGGTGTCAGTGACCCACGGGTTCTGGTAGCTTTTTACCGAGTAATTTCATTTCGTTTGGTTTCCTATTTCCGTTCCTGTTTGTATCTGTATTGTAGGGAAATTACATGCGCACATTGCAAGTGTCTCGTTTGCGACAGTGTCACAGTGATACACTGCAGTGTGGATAAGTTTACTGACGAAGAACAGGCCGACTTTCCTCTCGTGTCTGGGCTGAGTGAGTGCGGCGGCAGACTGCCACGACTCCGTGCAGACTGTTCCTGCAGCCACAGAGAAACACATCACTGTACTCTAGCGCTGTCCGAGGGTTTTTGCGCTACACTGTTCTGTTCAGAATCTATTGTTGATTGCTTATCACATGGTTTTTTACTATTATGAGGATCCTTTCAAAGAAATACGAAAATGTGGTAAAAAGTTGAATAAATCATCATTACATTATTATTCTATAACGAGGGGCTCATGACCACGAAATCCTTCTACTGAAATAAACTACCCACAAGAACTTCAAGAGTTTGGATTCGCCCTGTATTTTGGGTCTCATGTCTTGACTGCTTTACCTTGTACAGAGATAATTCAAATCACTGCTGACAGGAAAGTAAAATATATTCACACTGACGCCTTAGAAGCATAAACTGTACGAAGATTTCTTTGTAATTTTGTGAGTACCTTAGTTCATGTTGTTGAGTACAAGTCCCCGCTCCATAGGTTGATTCAAATCTTAGCTGTCATTATTACCCACGCGATGCAAGATATTAAAATTGGTACTATGTGATACGAAACTAATACCCGGTAATGCGATAAACACGTTGACGTCACTGTAAACTCAGTTGGTGATTTGTGGATCTACCTTACGTATTCGCTTACTACCCCCAAACTAGTTTCAGCGGTAACTCGAATCCTTCCACGTTTCTACTTTGTTAAATTTTTGCTCTTTCCTTAGCGACATTAACATTTCTTGAAGAGGGACATTCAAGTTTAGGGGCTTGGAACAAAGGTCTCTGCTACAGTGATTAGTGTTTTAGCGCTACATATATTTACGATCGATACTACTAAATAAATATATAAATTTGGTGACGCAGACGGTGTTTTCCATCATGATACAGCGGTTACGGTTATCCCACGACATTATGTTTTGTATTGTGCAAATAATTGTAACGAAAACGGACAACTACAAATAACATTAGACACCTGAAATGCACGGTAAAATTTCAAATTTTTATTGATTATGTGAAATTCGCGAATGATGATGAAGTTACATTGAGGAATACAGTTTCCTAGACCGATCTGCAACAAATCTGCAACATATTTGCATAGATGTAGGGGAGATAAGAATGATGGGAAATCTTCTAGGCAAGAATAGAAAGCAGGAGAAGACGTACATACGTCAGATACTGGCCTTGCGAAGTTTAGAAGACAATATTAGCTCTGTCTGAGGTCGAAGAGGATAGGGTTAAGACGGAAATGAAATTTCAACTGATCATATACTATCATGCCGATTATATCTAAATACGCTGTATTGCATATAATTATTCATTAATTTTCACATATATGAAACAAAAAAAAATCCCATAAATATCACAAGTAATATACAATCATTCCGTAGGAGATTAATTATTAAGTAAAGTATTTGTATATGCCGATGATGTATTAGTGTCTAGAACATGGAAGAAACACACAGAAATGTTATTTAAAAATTGAAGATCTCAGGGAATTTTTGTGAAACATTGTAAGTCAGGAGTGAACAGTATCTAAGCCAAGGAAATTGTTGGCAATTAAACGTTGTCCTTTCCCTAGAAGTCGGTAACAGCTGAAGGCTTTTCTAGGTTTTACCTAACGAATATTCTTGGTAATATAATGAATTGTGTGCACCTTAATATGTTGTTATAAATGACTACACCTTGGAAATGGGATTAGAGTGTCAACAAGTGGAAATAGGATGGGAGTGTCAACAAGAGCGGGTGGTGATAACATCGTTGTCATCGTCAACAAGAGTCTGATGCTTTGGTACGAGAACTTAGTGATCCTATATTGTTAGGGCGCTCATCAATGTATGACCAAAGAGCTTTGTGTGGCTGCTGATGCTTAAGGATTTACATTGGGTTGTCAGGTGACCAAGGAAACGGTAACTGATGGAAGAACAGTGACATTAGCATTTGCCAGTCGTATGTTAATCAGCTGTGAGTGGAATTAGTTACTGAAAAGGATACTTTAGCAGTAGCAACGTCTATGAAAAAGTTTAGGTATATGTCCTATGGGAGAAAGATTGGATTTTATTCTGTACAAAGACCATTGTTATCTTTAAGGACAAGGAAGCTTTTGCACAGTCGTTTGATGCGACGGTTTCTTTTTCATCAGGACTATGATTTAGAAATACGATATATTATAGGAAAGGACAATTGTGCGTCAGATTCACTATCTCGCCTGGTTGTGGAATGGAATACGAATGGAGTTGTGAACTGGGGAAGGAGTTCAAAGTTCGTCATTTAGAATATGAGAAAGAGTTAGAGGCCTTGCTAAAAAATCTTAGTAGAGAACAAAAGAAGGATAAGTATCTTACAAAAATCAAGGAGGGGTGAGAAGTAGGGAAACCAGTGAAGGGGAAGTGGCTTTGCTGTAATGACGTTTTATTCGTTAGCAACTTACCACAACATTTTAGAGGAAGAGTCGCAGTACCAACTTAATTTGTAACAGAGTTTGTGGGTATTATGGTATAAACAAGTGTATTGGACACTTACATAACTATTATTTTGAATGCAACGGGTAAGAGTAGGATAGCTAGGAAGGAGTAGAGAACTTGTGAGGTGTGCCAATAAACGAAGATTAAGAAACAGAAAGATAGAGCGCAGCCTGTTGCAGTAGTATTAAGGGTTTGTGGGAGATACTTCAGCAGTTGATATTCTAGGACTATTGTCAAGAGAGGTTGGCGGAGAGATTTTTGCTGTGCATGTATTGGAGGTTTTGTCCAAATTTGTGAAATTGTGTCAAGTGAAGGGGGCGATCAGTAATATGGTAATGCATATCCTGGAGAGTAATCTTTCCCTATCGTAGGGACACCATCGCGACTCTTGTCAGACAATGAAGTGCAATTTGTGTCTTCCGAATTTCAATAGTTGTTGAGACAGAACCACGTACAAAAGTTGTTAATAGGCAAACGTCACCCAAATTGAATCCTTGAGCGAGCATTATCCGCTTATTTGGGAGGCCTTTACATACTTGTTGTGCAATTTAAAGAAGAATGCTGAAACCAGACAAAGAAGATTTGGAAGTGAAGGGAAAGTAAACCCTTACAGGATAGGAGATTTAGCGCTATGAAGAGGACATTATAGAAGCAAGAAATTAAATAATAATATGAAAAAGTGTTTCTACTTGTTTGAATGACCATTTATTGTTAAAAGTATTCCTCATGCTACGGCAGTAGTACTGAAAGAAGTTAATAATGATAAGGATGTAGGGAGACTTAATGTTCACCACATTAAGAAGTACTTTGTGTTTAATGTTGCTAAAATTAATGGTAAACATAATTTTGTGGGAAAGACGGTGTAGAGAAGGACTTGTACCTTGCATTCTGGTAAGAATGTACGTATGAATGTGGGTGAAGTAGAAAGATTATCAACAGAACTGAATTTATATTGCTAAATGAAGTAGTGAAGAACAGAATTGTAACAGCGGTAAGATTATTACGATATTATGAGAACATCTAACCTGCAGATGTATATTAAGAAGTGGGAATGAACGAATACTAAAGAAAGAAAACAAGAAAGATACAAAAAAATTCATTCAGAAGACAGACAGCCTCAGCATTATCAGAAGTATTAAGAAAGAGTGAAATTTGTGGGAGATGTAAACTAGTGGTTATGGTAGAGTACAACGTGATGTTCGATATGTTGTAAATTGACTGTAACTAGAGGACAGAGTTTGGACGGGCCTCACTATATTTTGGCAGGGCAGTTTTTGCTCGGGCGGCAGGGAATTTCTTCCTGTTGGGAGCCGTAGTGGCTATGAATCGCCGTTCTACCCCACTGCCGAGCAAATGCAAATTTTATGTTGTTGTACGAATGTAGTGTTGTTCCTTTAGTCGAGTAAATGGTTCTATGTCGGTTTAGATCATCCTTAAAATCCGAGATCCCGAGGCAGAAATTAGAGCGCATGGAAAGGCAGAAAGTCAATGTGTTGTGTACATACACTCCTGGAAATTGAAATAAGAACACCGTGAATTCATTGTCCCAGGAAGGGGAAACTTTATTGACACAGTCCTGGGGTCAGATACCTCACATGATCACACTGACAGAACCACAGGCACATAGACACAGGCAACAGAGCATGCACAATGTCGGCACTAGTACAGTGTATATCCACCTTTCGCAGCAATGCAGGCTGCTATTCTCCCATGGAGACGATCGTAGAGATGCTGGATGTAGTCCTGTGGAACGGCTTGCCATGCCATTTCCACCTGGCGCCTCAGTTGGACCAGCGCTCGTGCTGGACGTGCAGACCGCGTGAGACGACGCTTCATCCAGTCCCAAACATGCTCAATGGGGGACAGATCCGGAGATCTTGCTGGCCAGGGTAGTTGACTTACACCTTCTAGAGCACGTTGGGTGGCACGGGATACATGCGGACGTGCATTGTCCTGTTGGAACAGCAAGTTCCCTTGCCGGTCTAGGAATGGTAGAACGATGGGTTCGATGACGGTTTGGATGTACCGTGCACTATTCAGTGTCCCCTCGACGATCACCAGTGGTGTACGGCCAGTGTAGGAGATCGCTCCCCACACCATGATGCCGGGTGTTGGCCCTGTGTGCCTCGGTCGTATGCAGTCCTGATTGTGGCGCTCACCTGCACGGCGCCAAACACGCATACGACCATCATTGGCACCAAGGCAGAAGCGACTCTCATCGTTGAAGACGACACGTCTCCATTCGTCCCTCCATTCACGCCTGTCGCGACACCACTGGAGGCGGGCTGCACGATGTTGGGGCGTGAGCGGAAGACGGCCTAACAGTGTGCGGGACCGTAGCCCAGCTTCATGGAGACGATTGCGAATGGTCCTTGCCGATACCCCAAGAGCAACAGTGTCCCTAATTTGCTGGGAAGTGGCGGTGCGGTCCCCTACGGCACTGCGTAGGATCCTACGGTCTTGGCGTGCATCCGTGCGTCGCTGCGGTCCGGTCCCAGGTCGACGGGCACGTGCACCTTCCGCCGACCACTGGCGACAACATCGATGTACTGTGGAGACCTCACGCCCCACGTGTTGAGCAATTCGGCGGTACGTCCACCCGGCCTCCCGCATGCCCACTATACGCCCTCGCTCAAAGTCCGTCAACTGCACATACGGTTCACGTCCACGCTGTCGCGGCATGCTACCAGTGTTAAAGACTTGCGATGGAGCTCCGTATGCCACGGCAAACTGGCTGACACTGACGGCGGCGGTGCACAAATGCTGCGCAGCTAGCGCCATTCGACGGCCAACACCGCGGTTCCTGGTGTGTCCACTGTGCCGTGCGTGTGATCATTGCTTGTACAGCCCTCTCGCACTGTCCGGAGCAAGTATGGTGGGTCTGACACACCGGTGTCAATGTGTTCTTGTTTCCATTTCCTGGATTGTAGTTCCGTGTAGTCAGCGCGTACACAACTTTCCCACTAGAGCGTGCCGCACTAAGCACAACAGCGCAGGCGCAGCGCTCGTCCGTCTCCGCACTACAAGATGGCGCTGCCATAGAGGCGGAATCAATGCTTCCGCCGATCCGCGTATTTATATGTAACGCAGCCAATGAGATTGCTGCTAACGCAGAACCTTCTCTCCTGGCGGATCACACTCGCGCAGTGATACATGAACGTGCGAGGTATTATAACAAGTGTACAGACCTCCGATTAGTCAGTCTGCATTTGTCTGCAACAGTGTGTACGAGTTCTACATTTGTCTGTACTAGTCTATAGTCAAGTTTCAGTCTGCGCCCAATAAGATTATATATTTATCTTTATGGATATGTATAGGAATATGGTAGACACTTTTGTCAAGTATCGGAGATATATGTGAGAATAAGATTAATGTACACCAAAGGAACTTCAGATTGTCAGTTGCAAATAGCATCCAGAACCAAGTTAAGTAATTTTTTTGCTTGTTATTATTTTAATAAATGTGTGTGAAAATTAATCATGTTCTGTTTAAAGTTGGTCACCGTCAATCTGCTACTGTAAGCGTGCAAGTGGCATTTCTATCGTCTGACCTAACGGCAGGAGATAAACACGCCATGATAAGACCACGAGACATATCGCTGACACTCGCCTACTTCCTTAGAACGACGAGTCAATCTGATGGTGTGTGCACTGAAGGTCTTTCAGTACGCTCACCACACTATGCCAGGCGCATGTATAGCTACAGCTGTTTGTGGTCTGTAGATTAAAGGAACTTCATTAAAACGGTACCAAAGAAAATAATTGTAGCTCCAGAGACAGACTTACAAAAGCGTTTGGTAGCTAGCCTCCGGTGCTGTGAATTAATACTTCGAGATTTAGAATGACATTGTTGAATGTTCTGTATATGTGGTTATTGCTGAAATATTTCGGATAATAATATTAGAAAAAACTGCTGTTCTTGACCGATGTTAGCATTTCGCGAAACGAAGTCTGTGTTGGAGAGATAACGTAGTGGGCTCAAATGGCTCTGATTACTATGGGACGTAACATCTATGGTCACGTGTTGGGGAATTTGAACGTAAATGTCCTTGGTTCCCAAGCTTAAACAACTGTATGAGGGCAGGTCGTCCATTTACCCGTTCACTGGTTTACTGTTGAGAGAATTTGGTTGATTACCAATTCGTTACTAAACTCAAGATCGTAGGCGGATTAGATGAATGGTCTGGTGGGGACAAAAAAGGTGATCCACGACTGTTTTATGGATGAAAAAGCTATCGAAATGCTGCACAGAATTAATTGAAGGCTTTTGTGGGGGTTGTGGTGGTGGGGGGGGGGGGGGGGGAAGCGTGTCAGCCCTGTTCCGTTTTAGAAGACGAAAGAACAGTGATTGATTATACCTCGACCAAGCGATTTTTCATTTTTTTAAATGGGATTCTGTATGGAGAAGTAAGAGAACACTCGTCACAAAGCTTCGTCAAGCAACACACAGTTTTCTCGCTTTAGATTACTAAAGCAATGGCTATTTTTCTCGAAATCAGGCTAATAACCTTCACCCGCGATTAATTATATTCATAAACTTCAGCAAGGTGATAGTTACTTGATACTGTCGTTCGCAATAGAGCTCTAAAAGATTATTTTATCGTTGAGTCACAACGACAGAAATACGAACTATAAATAATGAAAGTAGTTGCTTTAGGTATCATAAATAATCTGAAGTAATAACCACAAGAAAATAGTATTAATACTTTTGAAAGAAAGGAACAACAGGAAAGATACATTTTTAGTTATTTTATATGTGTGAGGAGAACGACCGTGGCAGTAATCACTGAGCTTGTCGCTAGTATTGTTAAAACTGTGTTGGATACAAGGAAGATCTCTGCTCTAAGACGGCGTCTTTGTTTTATTCAAAGAAACAAATTGAAGTTAAACAAAGAAAAAAATTTCAGATATTTTTGTGAGAGGAGGGATAACCTACAACTTCAAGGTAATTATTTCTACGTACGACTCATAAGGCAGAGAAAGCAGTCGTTCCATTTAATTATTAATAAAATTCGAGCTGTAGCAAACACTACTGTGGTGTGTTAACGAAAGCTCTGATTATCTATCGAAATAAACTACGTGAATAATTGAGCGGAAAGTTAGGTTAACACACTGGTGGATCAAAATATATTTATTTTTCTGTAATATACGACACCCACTTGATAGGGAGATCTTATTGCCCTTTTATGAGCTATAAAACAAATGTACTTTTTGTTTCACCAAATGAGAACATGGCAGCGCTATCAGCATAAAACACAAGTATCATAATTTGTAACTATTAAAAGTGGCTTTTGAAGTATCCTCGAGTGATTAGACTCAGGTATTAACTGAGAAATTGTAATTATCTATTTTTCTTTTTTTTTTTACTTCCGAGTTGAAAGAACAGCACACTTACAGTGAAGTGCGTATTGGAATGCTTCATAAAAGAAAGGCGGCTGATGAGTTGTTAAATTTATACTAAATTTGTAATAACCATTAAGTGCAGAGAGATGATAAATAAACTACATTTGGATTTTTCTGTGAATAAACAGCAGCTACTGGCTCGTTGGAACACACTGTTATATTCTGTAAAACGTACTCTTGGGACAGAGCTTAATAAAAGCACAAATAACGTACAACCTGAATCGTGATTTTTTTATATATATATATATATATATATATATATATATATATATATATATATATATATATATTAGTCCACTGCAGGAATATTCTGTCACTGTGTCTTGAGCTCGTGCTAAACCCAGTTTCGTGGTATTCCGCGCTGTGTGTGCTGTTGAGTGTGATAAGACTACTGCGAAACAATTATCTGGGGCTAAAAGCATATCTAAGGTAATACGCTCGTGCTCTAATAAATAAAAATGATTTGAGTGATTGTTAGGAGTAAATACTCTATAATCACACGGCCAGTGGTGTTCGGAGACGCATTTACCTTAGCGGCCAGTCCATCTGGACCAAAACGGGGATTGCCTCCTTTGCCTATGGTCTAACAGATTCACCGAGACCTAATAGCCATCTAACAGGGTATTTCTTTTCTGAAGCAGTTTCCAAAATGATCCGTCAATAACGGAACTGACAGGATAGTAATGTTGCCTACTATCACATCAAATCACCCTGACAAGGCAGAAAACGAAGGGGTGGTTTCATCGACGCCTTTATGACACACCCTGAGGCCATTTTGTGTCGATTCTCAGCGTACGGACGTCTGAAATATTTTCCCGGCCACCCGTTAGGAATGGCTCTGAGCACTATGGGACTCAACTGCTGAGGTCATTAGTCCCCTAGAACTTAGAACTAGTTAAACCTAACTAACCTAAGGACATCACAAACATCCATGCCCGAGGCAGGATTCGAACCTGCGACCGTAGCAGTCGCGCGGTTCCGGACTGCAGCGCCTTTAACCGCACGGCCACTTCGGCCGGCATTTAGCGAAAGGAACTCAAATCATTGTCTTAACTCGCGCAATAACAAGGACAGGTAGGGGCGGGGGCATTTGATGCCCACCATTTGGAAATATTGTTATCTAGTCATTTGCATTAATTTTTAAATTTTTAAAAAAATGTTTGTTTTTAACGAATTATTCTTCCAGATTCCATATTTTAAGACTTCAGTTAAAGTTAACACAAAAATTTAAGCCTTAAGTGTAGAAGTTACTTCCCTGATGAGTGTTTTACTCAGTATGTCCAGGTTCAGGACTTCACTTACACATCAACATCTCTTTAACTAGCAAGTTGTAAGTAAAATACAAATTTGCGTTTCTTAAATATTTTTTTCCTTGGACGTAAAGTACTCCGAGGTCCCGTTGGTATTACACATTACTCTAGGTGTGTTGTTGTTGGTAAGAGTATGCTAAGAGACATTTTCAGGTTGCGGTCTCTACTTACACATCATTATGTCTTCAAAAACTATATTTATTTTTGTCCTATATCGATTTTTATTTTATATTTTGTTTATTATGTTTTAGGACGGGCATTGAGTACGCCCCACCCTTGATAATGCGCGCTATGAAAATGCATTGGTATTAATAAAGCTAAGTTTCTCAGTAAATGAGTATTGTCATTTGGTCGGTAGCCAGTTGAAAATGAGAGTTGTGATCCTGTAATTTTTTTCGTTTTATTACCAAAGATATATTTGTACGTTGTTAGTAATGCAGAAGTGAGTTCGTTGTGTTGATCAGGTTGAGAAAGCGGCAAAAGAGATTTATTTAATCTAGTGCAGCGTCATTCATAAATATTTTCAGAATACCCAGATGTGATTACATGTTTTCCTTATCACTTTGTATGAGAGGAGCATAGCAAGTTCATTGTTAAATCCTACCCTACACCATATGTTTATATAGACAGGATAGAGGCAGAAATAGAAAAGATACTACAGCAACTTGTCATTGAATCTACTGTTAGTTCTTACAACAATCCGTTGTAAGATATCCCAAAAAAAAAAGAGTCAGTTCTATATTCCACTGACATGAGAAACATTATTGGCAGATTGGGTTGCATCTGCCATGTCCAAAATATACGTCATCTTTACGTAATGCCTCTCGTCATCAATCTGTCAAATTGCCGTTCGGACTTATCGTGAGTTCGTCTACGTCCATTAGAGGATAGAAAGATTTAATAAAAGGTGTAACAACGTATCTTTATTATATCTTGAAAGCAGAAAAATACCTGGGACGGGCACATTGATCTACAGCATTTAATTTAATATCTGCTCACTGACAATGCATCTTTAAGTTTGATAGTCGTCTTTGTTTTATGTGTGCAGCGTCATAGCACAGTTCAGTGTGTGATATTCGGTGAACAGCACTCACGTGACACATCTATGTCCATAAGTAACTGATTCAGTGTAATTATTTCAGCCAAGCTTTAATGGTCAAAATTTTCTCTTTGAAGTGGTTATTGTTATACTGTGTCGACAGGGACCTTGCTAAAACTGGCTGAAGTTGAACTGGTTGGGAACGTATCATAACAACTGAAAAATTGTGCAGTTTTGATCTGTCAGTTCTTGTCTGGCTAAAATATTCTAAACGCTTTATGAACTTGAATACTTTAGCTACTCCAAGTCTTTGTGCACATACGGGTAAAAATGCCCCCTGGAGTTGGGATCCCTAGGTGCAAACTGAATTCAGTGGTGTGAAACAGGTTCTTCTTGAGGCAGGTAAAACACAGTAAGGTAGTTGTAGGAATGATTGGTATAGTATTTGTAAATTGACGTAGCTGTGTTGGGAAAGATCCAAAGCTCCAAGCCCTAACAGAAAGCACTGAACCTCAAATCGTTATAGGTACCGAAAGCTGGCTAAAGCCGGAAATAAGTTCAGCTGCATTTGTTTCACACGACCTACCAGTGTTCAGAAAGGATAGATTAAATACAGTTGGTGGAGGAGTAATTATTGCTGTCAGAAGTACTTTACCTTGTATTGAAATTGAAGTAGATAGTGCCTAAGAAATATGGGTAGACGTTATACTTGACAATCGGACTAAACTATTAATTGGATCGTTTTATTCTGGAGATACGCATAAAATATCATCCGAAATTGTGCTAAACGCATTCTCTGAAAATTATTTCGAGCAGTTAGTTCATGTGCCAACGCGATTAGTAAACGGTTGTGAAAACACACTTGACCTCTTAGCAACAAATAATCCTGACTTAGTAACCAGCATCAAAACTGATATAGGGATTGGTGAACACAGGGTTGTCATAGCGAGATTGAATATTGTAATCCACAAATTCTCGAAAAATAAGCGAAAAATATACCTATTCAAAAAAGCAGATAAAAATTCACTTGACACCTTCCTGAGAGACAATCTCCACTCATTTCAAATTAATAATACAAGTGTAGACGAGATGTGGCTTAAAATCAAAGAAATAGTATCGGCAGCAGTTGAGAGGTTTATACCAAATAAACTGACAAACGACGGAGCTGATCCTCCTTGGTACACAAAACGGGTTAGAACACAGTTGCAGAAACAACCAAACAAACATGCCAAATTTAAACAGACGCAAAATCCCCAAGATTAGCGATTCTTTCCAGAATCTGGAAACTTAGCGCGGAGTTCAACGCGAGACGCCTATAACAGTTTCCACAACGAAACTGTCTCGAAACCTGGCAGAAAATCCAAAGAGATTCTGGTCGTACGTGAGGTGTGTCAGCGGCAAGAAGCAATCAATGCCTTCTCTGCGCGATAACAATGGAGATACTATCGAAGACAGTGCTGCCAAAGCAGATTTACTAAACACAGCCTTCCGAAACGCCTTCACAAAAGGAGACGAAGTAAATATGCCAGAATTCGAATCTGGAACAGCTGCCAACATGAGTAACGTGGAAGTAAATATCCTCGGAGTAGTGAAGCTACTCAAAACAATAAAAGCAAGTATTCTGGTCCAGACTGTATACGAATTAGGTTCCTTTCGGAGTATGCTGATACATTAGCTCCATAATTAACCATCATATACAACCGTTCGCTCGACGACAGACCCGTACCCAAAAACTGGAAAGTTGCACAGGTCACACCAATATTCAAGAAAGGTAGTAGGAGTAATCCACTAAATTACAGGCCCATATCGTCAACGTCGATATGCAGCAGGATTTTAGAACATATATTGTTTTCGAACATTACCAATTACCTCGAAGGAAACGGTCTATTGACACAAAGTCAACATGGGTTTAGAAAACATTGTTCCTGTGAATCAGAACTAGCTCTTTATTCTCATGATGTGCTGAGTGCTGTTGAGAAAGGATTTCAGTCGATTCCGTATTCCTGGATTTCCGGGAGGCATTTGACACTGTACCACACAAGCGGCTCGCAGTAAAATAGCGTGCTTATTGAATATCGTCTCAGTTATGTGACTGGATTAGCGATTTTCTGTCAGAGGTCACAGTTCGCAGTAATTGACGGAAAGTCATCGAGTAAAACAGAAGTGATTTCAGGCGTTCCCCAAGGTAGTGTTATAGGCCATTTGCTGTTCCTTATCTATATAAACGATTTGGGAGACAATCTTAGAAACCGTCTTCGGTTGTTTGCAGTTGACACTGTCGTTTATCGACTAATAAAGTCATCAGAAGACCAAAACAAACTGCAAAACGATTTAGAAAAGATATCTGAATGGTGCTAAAAGTGGCAGTTGACCCCAAATAAAGAAAAGTCTGGGTCATCCACATGAGTACTAAAAGGAACTCCAACTTCGGTTACACGATAAATGGGTCTAATCTAAAAGCCGTAAATTCAACTAATGCCTAGGTATTACAATTATGAAAAACTTAAATTGGAAAGAACACAGAAAACATTGTGGGGAAAGCTAACTAAAGGCTGCGTTGTATTATCAGACCTACTAAGGAGACTGCCTACACTACGCTTGTCCGTCTTCTCTTAGAATACTGCTGCGCGGTGTGGGATCCTTACCAGGTGGGACTGACCGAGTACATCGAAAAAGTTCAAAGAACGGCAGCACGTTTTGTATTATGGCGAAATGTGGGAGAGATTGTGACAGAAATGATATTGGATTGGGGATGGAAATCATTAGAAGGAAGGTGTTTTCCGTTGCGACGGAATCTTCTCACGAAATTCCAATCAGCAACTTTCTCCTACGAATGCGAAAATATTTTGTTGACACCGACCTACACAAGGCCGAACGATCACCACGGTAAAATAAGGGAACTCAGAGCTCGTACGGAATGATATAGGTGTTCATTCCTTCCGCGCGCTATACGAGATTGGAATAATAGAGAATTGTGAAGGTGGTTCGATGAACCGTCTGCCAGGCACTTAAATGTGATTTGCAGAGTATCCATGTAGATGTAGATGTAGACAGTGCCACCAATGCAGAGTTTTCGGAACTCCTTCACCAAAGAAGACGAAGTACATCTTCCTGAATGCCAACTAGAAACAACTACCAATATGAGAAACAGTAGTAGATATAATCGGTGTAGCAAAGCAGCTTAAATCACTTAATAAAGGCAAGGCCTCCGGTCAGGTTCCTCTCAGAGTATGCTGATAAAATATCTCCATATTTAGCAATTATATACAACCACTCACTCACAGAAAGATCCGCACCTAAAGACTGGAAAATTGCTCAAGTCACACCAATACCCAAAACGGTAAATAGGAGTAATGCGCTGAATTACAGGCCCATTTCATTAACGTCGATTTTCAGTAGAGTTTTGGAACATATACTGTGTCCGACCATTATGAAATACCTCGAAGAAAACGATTTATTGACACACAGTCTTCACTGATGCAGAAAAGATCATTCTTGTGAAACACAATTAGCTTTTTTTACCCATGAATTAATGAGTGTTATCGACAGGGGCTTACTGCACAGCTGTGTGATATCTTGCCAACCATCATTTCCGTACAGCAGTACGAAAATACTTGTTCACTGCAATAACCAAGCTCTCTGGAAATATCACCAACTTCTATGACCTTTAACTGGAATCTGGAACATAGTTACAAACCTCTTGCTTACCTGTAGTGGTAGACCATTAACTTATAGAGAACAAGAACTGTTAGCAAATTTGATAGTATCTAGGGAAAAATATCAACGTCTGATGGATGTACCGATAGTTTGTACCACGAGTCCAAACTAAGCTGACACACAGCACAGTAGCTGATGGGAATGACTATATGTGCCAAATGGCATTATGGCTGCTCCCATCAGCCGCCATCGTAACGCCAGCCGATTTATGCCAACAGTAGTGAGAGCACACAAAAACGTAGTACACACTTCTTTAAACAGATAGTGCATAGTCGCAGAGTTATTTCCATGAGCTGTAGAACACCGTCTAGTTGGTCTGCCCCTTCCATTTGTGGCCAGATCTCAGATGACATGAAAGCACCATATGATATTCAGTGAACAATAGCGGCCACCCTTCGCCGATCTACGGAGTGTTTTATGTCGTCGTGTTGTTCTTTTATGGCACGCACATTGGTCGACACTTCCCCATAATAAATTGCGGGACATGAAAGCTCTTCCATGTGCTTGGACCTCTTCCTCCCTAACGCGTCGTCGGGAGGAGGTAATTTTAACTAGACTCCAGATAGGGCACTGTCTTTTTAGCCATTGACGTGTTTCAAGCGGCGATCCTCTCCCACTCTGTCCCCACTGCTCTCAGCTGTGGATGGTAAGACACCTTTTGCTTGAGTGCCCATAATTTACTCCGTTACGCGCCCGTCTACAGCTGTCACCTGAAATATCTTCCATTTTAGCAGATGACACGCGCTCAGCCGATCGCGTTCTCGAGTTTATTAATGCCAATGAAATGTCAGTCATTTGAAGCTCCTTCAGGGGGCCAACCAACCCCTTTCTGTAGTGGTTTTTTAAGCTTTCCTTCTGCTTTAAGTTTCTCCAATTTTTTGTTTGGTTCCCATTGCTGCTGGTTTCCATTTTCGTTTTTTACCTTTTCATAAGTCACAGACCGGGCGCTAATGACCATAGCAGTATTGCGTCCTAAAACCAAAACATATGAACAAAATAAACTAAACAATGCTCTACAGAGTATAGCTACAGTGCCTTGCCCTGGGCGATCACCAGATCTGTCTTCTACTGATTAAATACTGGACATCATCTGAAAGCAACTAGTCATCCACAACAAGCGTTAACCTTGCCTGTATTAAGTGAAATAGGCGTGGAACTCCGTCCTACACACTGCCATTAGACACAATGCATGCACGTTTGCATGCTTAAATTCAACATTCTGGCAGTTACACGGGTTGTTAATGTAACAGCAGTTCACATTTGCAATGGCTTATTTCGCGCTGGCGTTAACCTGTGATTCTGCAATGTTAGTCACTTAAATAGGTCACCTAGACAAATGTATTCCTGAAATTTCATTACTGTGGTTTTTGGTGGTGTTTCTTTTACGTCAGTATGTATGTCCATTGCATCTGGTACAGGATGTCAGTATGTTGGAAGAACTATGTATTGGCAATGGAGAACATGGCTATTTGAAGATATTACGTATGGTCACTTCTCCAATTCCGATTCAGAGTTGACGAATATAGTTTATGGAATCAGATAGCAAGTGAGCATTAACGGTTTTACTCGGGACACGTGACTGCTCCGTAGACATGGTGATACGTTGCACTGACGATCATATCACAGTATTTAGGAAACGAATGTAGGCGATGGGCTTAAACAGTACCTCTTGTAAGCTTTGGCATTTGGTTCTGGTAATGCTCAATGTTCAGTTGACGTATTTTAATATGATCCCACTTTAGCAGCCGGTTAACCCAGGAAGAGCTTCTGATATGCTGAGTCATTCCTCTGATAGCAGTGTCCTTACCCTTAATCTACAGTCGCTGTGCGGTGATTCCTTACGGAATCAGTTGATTAATTCTCATGTATGTGAAAAGATTCTCAAGCAGTCAGTTCCGTTGCTTTCTTAGCGGCATCCAAGCATCTGTAGGGCACGCATAGGTTGTCACGGATGTGAAGGTACATCGATCCCTGAAATACTTACAGAAAGATACAGCTCAACAGTTTAAGAGTTGAGTTACCTTCGGTAAGCTGTCTACTACAATGTTGCTCACAGGAATGGAATGAGTCGTTCAAGAGAAACTGGTTGTAGTTTGATTTTAACAGATTTAATATTCATGCATTTTGCACGCTAATGGGAAGAAGCTAGTAAAATTCTACAGCAGCATACTTCACGTCTCTCTCCAGCAGGGACAGATTACGTTAGTCATTCTATTTTTGTCTCACACGGAACTAGTCGCGTCCATCCCCCCTGCGGGTCCGGGGTAAGAGTAGGCCCGAGGTATTCCTGCCTGTCGTAAGAGGCGACTAAAAGGAGTTTCAACCGTTTCGGCCTTCCATGTTTTTTTTTTTTTTTTGTTGTGGTTTTCGGGCGCACAACTTCAATGGTCATTAGCGCCCTGACTACTCTAAGAATGCACCGCGAGGCACAAGTTGACAACAACAACTAAAAGGGAAAACACAATAAAAGACAGACTGACAGGCATAGGATTAAAAAACATCATCAAATGTCCTTAGCGAGGTTTGTCAAATTGATAAAACAAAGAACACGAGCAGCTGCTCGTGGGTCATCCGCTAAAATGGCATCTAAAGTAGTAGGCAGGTTAAGATCGAGGCGCAGTGTTTTAAGATCGGGACAGGACATTAAAATGTGACTAACCGTCAGCAAGTGCCCACATGGGCAGAACGGCGCCGGCGCAGCCGTCAGCAGATGGCGATGGCTGAACCGGCAGTGTCCAATTCTTAACCTTGCTAAAACGACCTCCTCCCGCCGAGAAGGGCGTGAGGAGGACGTCCAAGCCACGGGAAGAGGTTTTAAGGCCCGAAGCTTGTTGTCGGTAAGTGCAGCCCAATCGGCATGCCACAGCGACACAACGCGCCGACAAATGACCCTGCTAAAATCGGACGAAGGGACATAACAAGAAGCTGTCCGAGGCTGGAGGACCGCAGCCTTGGCCGCGGCATCTGCAGCTTCGTTCCCAGGGATACCGACATGGCCAGGAACCCACATAAAGCTAACCGGCGTACCGACGTCCACCAGCTCTTGAAGAGAGCGTTGGATCCGGTGTACGAAAGGGTGAACCGGGTACGGATCACTGAGGCTCTGGATGGCGCTCAGGGAATCTGTGCAGATGACATAAGCAGAATGTCGGTGGCGGCAGATGTACAGAACAGCCTGGTAGAGGGCAAAGAGCTCAGCTGTGAAGACTGAACAATGGCCATGGAGCCGGTATTGGAAACTTTGTGCCCCGACAATAAAGGAACACCCGACCCCGTCATTGGTCTTAGAGCCATCTGTATAAATGAAAGTCATGTTGTTGAACTTCGAACGAAGTTCCAAAAAAAGGGAGTGGTAGACCGAACCGGGGGTGACCTCTTTTGGGAGCGAGCTGAGGTCGAGGTGAACGCGGACCTGAGCCTGGAGCCAAGGTGGCGTGCGGCTCTCGCCCACTCGAAAGGTTGCAGGGAGTGAAAAATGAAGGTGTTGAAGGAGGCGACGAAAGCGAACTTCAGGGGGTAGCAAGGCAGAGACATACAACCCGTATTGAAAGTCAAGAGAGTCGTCAAAAAAGGAACGATAAGAAGGATGGTCGGGCATTGACAGTAGCCGACAGGCATACCGACAAAGCAGTATATCGCGCCGGTAGGTGAGTGGCAATTCGCCAGCGTCAGCATGAAGACTCTCTACGGGACTGGTATAAAATGCTCCGATCGCAAGTCGTAAACCCCGATGTTGTATGGAGTTGAGGCGGCGTAAGATGGATGGCCGTGCAGAGGAGTATACGAAGCTCCCATAATCCAGCTTGGAGCGGACGATCGACCGATATAGACGAAGTAGGACGGTTCGATCCGCTCCCCACGACATACCACTGAGAACACGGAGGACATTTAAAGAACGGGTACAACGGGCGGCCAAATTGACACATGTGGAGACCAGCTAAGTTTCCTGTCAAAGGTAAGGCCTAAAAATTTGATTGTCTCCACGAGTGGGAGAGCAACGGGACCGAGTCGTAAGGACGGTGGGAGAAACTCTTTGTAGCGCCAGAAGTTAATACAGACCGTCTTCTCGGCAGAAAAACGGAAGCCATTGGCGACACTCCAGGAGTAAAGACGGTCAAGAGAACGCTGAAGACAGCGCTCCAAGACACGTGGACACTGCGCGCTGCAATAGATGGTAAAATCGTCCACGAAAAGGGAGCCTGATACATCAGCTGGGAGGCAATCCATTATTGGATTGATCGCGATGGCGAAGAGAGCGACGCTCAAAACTGAGCCCTGTGGCACCCCATTCTCCTGGCGAAAGGTGTCGGACAGGACAGAACCCACACGTACCCGAAACTGGCGATCCATTAAAAAGGAACGAATAAAAAGAGGGAGGCGACCGCGAAGACCCCATGTATGCATGGTGCGGAGAATGCCCGCCCTCCAACAGGTGTCGTAAGCCTTCTCCAAATCAAAGAACACAGCCGCGGTCGGGCGCTTCCGCAAGAAGTTATTCATAATGAAGGTCGACAAGGTAACCAGATGGTCGACAGCAGAGCGGCGCCTTCGAAATCCACATTGTACATTGGTAAGTAGGCGTCGAGACTCGAGCAGCCAAACCAATCGAGAGTTAACCATTTGCTCCATCACTTTACAGACACAGCTGGTAAGCGAGATAGGTCGATAACTGGAAGGCAAGTGCTTGTCCTTCCCCGGCTTAGGAATCGGGACAACAATAGACTCGCGCCAGCATGCGGGAACATGTCCCTCAATCCAGATGCGATTGTAAGTACGAAGAAGAAAACCTTTACCCGCAGGAGAAAGGTTCTTCAGCATCTGGATATGAATAGAATCAGGCCCTGGAGCGGAGGACCGTGATCGGCCAAGTGCGTTTTCGAGTTCCCGCATGGTGAATGGGGCATTATAACCTTCACGATTCGAGGAGCGGAAGTTAGGTGGCCTCGCCTCCTCTGCCTGTTTGCGGGGGAGGAAGGCAGGGTGGTAATGAGCGGAGCTCGAAACCTCGGCGAAAAAGCGGCCGAAGGCATTGGAGACAGCCTCAGGGGCCACAAGGACTTCATTCGCGACCTTCAAGCCAGAAACTGGGGAGTGGACCTTAGTGCCAGATAGCCGGCGCAGGCTACCCCAGACAACAGAAGAAGGAGTAGAACTGTTGAAGGTGCTGGTGAAAGCAGCCCAGCTGGCTTTCTTGCTTTCTTTAATAATACGACGACACTGAGCACGTAATCGTTTATAATTAATGCAATTCGCCACTGTAGGGTGGCGTTTAAAGGTGCGTAAAGCACGTCGACGAGCACGTAAAGCGTCCCTACATGCTGCGGTCCACCAGGGGACCGGTACGCGACGTGGAGAAGAAGTAGGGTGAGGGATGGAATATTCAGCAGCAGCGAGAATGACTTCCGTGAGGTGTGCGACCTGACGATCGCAGCTTGTGAAGGTTTGATCCTGAAAGGTCGCCCTGGAAGAGAAGAGCCCCCAGTCTGCCTTGGAGATGGTCCAACGAGAGGAGCACGGAGAGGGAGTATGCTGCAGGAGATGGATAACACACGGGAAGTGGTCGCTCGAATATGCATCAGCAAGTGCATACCACTCAAACCGGCGTGCAAGTTGGGGAGTACATATAGAGAGGTCTAAATGGGAATAGGTATGAGATGTGTCCGAAAGAAAAGTAGGGGCGCCAGTATTGAGGCAGACAAGATTGAGCTGGTTGAAAAGGTCTGCTAACAAGGAGCCCCTCGGGCAGGATGCTGGAGAGCCCCAAAGAGGATGGTGGGCATTGAAGTCTCCAGTTAACAAAAATGGTGCAGGTAGC
Organism: Schistocerca nitens; assembly: GCF_023898315.1. NCBI lineage: Eukaryota > Metazoa > Arthropoda > Insecta > Orthoptera > Acrididae > Schistocerca > Schistocerca nitens. The sequence goes on along the minus strand of NC_064619.1, from coordinate 736,808,015 downwards.
TGAGTAATAAGTTGCGTCATGTCTGCCCTGGTAACGGCAGATGACGATGGAGCGTAAACGGTACAAAAGGAAAACGTGAAAGTGGGGAGAGTAATGCGGATGGCTACTGCCTGCAGGCCGGTGTGCAACGTGATGGGATCGTAGTAAATATCATCCCGGACCAGCAACATAACCCCTCCATGAGCTGGGATACCTACCACAGGGGGTAGGTCAAAACGCACAGAGGTGTAGTGTGCCAAGGCAATTTGATCGCATGGGCGTAGCTTCGTTTCCTGGAGGGCTACGACGAGCGGACGATGCGAGCGGAGCAGCAACTTCAAGTCCTCTCGGTTGGAGCGAATGCTGCGAATATTCCAGTGAATAAGTGCCATCGTAAGAAAAGGAAGATGAGAGAAGGGGTCACCTCGAAGGCCGCTTAGGGCCTGGCTTCGAGCGAGCACTGCCGCCGCTAGCAGGAGGCAGACAGTCATCGTCCATGGGGTCTATAGGGTCATCGGCCATCTCAGGAGGATGGCCGGGAGGGGGAGCTTCCTCCGCCGGTGAACGGCCAGATGTTCGGCGACCAGCGGTGCGGCCAGGCGAAACGGATGACGGCCTGGGGCGGCAACCGCTGGGTGGCGCAGGAGAAGAAAGGCGCCGCGGCGGAGAAGGAGAACTGTGCTTCCTATGCGCCTTTTTAGAAGGACGTTTGGTGGAAGTACCGGTCGAAAGCTGGGAGGTCGAGGAACGGAGGAAGTCTGCACGGGATGGTTCCTTCTTGAAGGCCCGTGCATCTGACTTCGGGGTCTTCGACTGAGCAGAAGCTGAGGAAGTGGCTGGTGTCTGTGGGGTGATGGGAGGAAGAGGAGACGTCGACCGCGCGATCTTAGCACTGGCCGAACGGACGACCGTGGTGCTGAAGGTCAGATCGCATGTCTGGGTTGCTACCTCCCGGGTAGTCCGAGGAGAGGCGAGGACAGTGCTGTATTTCCCCGCTGGGAGCAGCGTGGGCTTCCTACTAGCCAATAGCTTGCGAGCAGCCGAGGTGGACACTTTCTCTTTGACTCGAATTTCCTGGATACAGCGTTCTTCCTTATAGACAGGACAGTCGCGGGAGGATGCGGCATGGTCACCCTGACAGTTCACACAACGAGGAGACGGAGGTGGACAGTCACCCTCATGGGCATCCCTGCCACAAGTGACACATTTAGCCGCATTGGAACAAGACTGTCGAGTGTGATTGAAACGCTGACACTGGTAGCAGCGCGTAGGTGTCGGGACATAGGGGCGAACTGAAATGACCTCGTAGCCCGCCTTGATGCGCGATGGCAGCTTAACACTATCGAAGGTTAAGAAAAGTGTCCGGGTCGGTACAAGGTCATTGTTGACCTTTTTCATGACCCTATGGACAGCCGTCACGCCCTGCTCAGCGAGGAAAGATTGAATCTCCTCGTCAGTCAAGCCGTCGAGGGATCTAGTATAGACCACACCACGGGACGAATTCAAAGTTCGGTGAGCCTCCACCCGGACAGGGAATGTGTAAAGGAGTGTGGCCCGAAGCAGTTTTTGTGCCTGAAAGGCGCTCTCAGTTTCGAGTAATAGGGTACCGTTACGCAATCTGGTACAAGATTTGACAGATCCAGCTATGGCATCGACGCCCTTCTGGATAACGAAAGGGTTGACAGAGGAAAAATCCTTTCCTTCCTCAGATCGAGAAACGACGAGGAACTGTGGGGCAGGCGGTAGTATTTTTGTCACTGTTGGCTGGTCACGTTTCCGTTTGTGGGTCGAAGTCGAAAGCGATGGAGTAGAATCCATTGCGGAGGAATCCCCCATGATTGCCAGCGTCTCCGATGGCGCGCTCCTTCCTTGTGGGGACCCTCTCAGAGGGCACTCCCGCCTTAGGTGAATGTTTACACCTCAGGTCACACCTCCCGAGAAACAGACGGAGGGACCAATCGGCATGGTCAGAAGGTATCAGCTCAGGCAATCACCCCTCCCCAGGCCTGGCCTTTACCAGGGGGTACGCGCGTGCCTTACATGTCTACCCAGGGCGGGGAATTACGCGTTACCCCGTCACCGGCTACGCGTGCGAACGCGTGGGTCGGCCTTCAGACACGCACAGGGAGGAAGGAAGAAGAGGAAAAAGAAGAGAGAGGGAGAAAGAGGACAGACTGTCTCAAACGCCGAGGCGGAGACCAGAGAAGACAAGGAGAAGAAGGCAATGAGAAAGCAAGGAGAAGGAGGCAAGGAGAAGGCAAGGAGAAGAAGGCAATGAGAAGGCAAGGAGAAAAAGGCAATGAGAAGGCAAGGAGAAAAAGGCAATGAGAAGGCAAGGAGAAGTCAAGGGAAAGAGTAAGGAAGACAGTGAAGTGGAGAAGAGCAAAGAAAGGAACCAACAAAAGGAATGAAGAAACGAGAAGTGAAAAACCAAAAAGACCACGATTATAGGTCGGGAAACCGTCCGTCTCCGGACGCAGGCGCTAACTACCCCCGTGAGGGGGATGGTCTCCTTTTAGTCGCCTCTTACGACAGGCAGGAATACCTCGGGCCTATTCTAATCCCCGGACCCGCAGGGGGGGGCCTTCCATGTGATGGTCCCCCTTGGGGTTTGACATTCATTTTTCAAAATTCTACAGAAGTAAGAGCCTTTTGGGGAAGGACGCCTTATTGTCTATGGTTCTGTTTCTCCTGCCCTTTCCCCCTTGGCCACTCCCTGGGAGGAAGGACAGGCCCGCCGACTTGGGGCGAAGTACTTCCCCCGCTATTTAGTCTGTTCTCGGACCGATGTGGGGACGTTCGCCACCTCCAAGCCCATGTTCTTTGTTCAGCACATTGAGGACATCTTCGGGGAAATCGAGGCTCTCAGTAAAATGCGTTCGGGGTCCGTTCTTATCAAGACCACCTCCGCCACTCAGTCGGCGGCGCTCCAGGCGTGCGACCGACTAGGGGACATCCCAGTGTCCATTGTCCCGCATCGGCACTGAATAGGACGCAGGGGGTTATTTTTCATCAGGACCTCCTGCTGCAATCTGATGAGGAGCTCAAGGCCAACCTGGAGCGCCGAGGCGTGCATTTCGTCCGGCGAGTCCAGCGCGGCCCCAAAGACCGTCGCATCGACACAGGGCCTTTATCCTCACCTTCGAGGGGGACGTTCTTCCGGAGAATGTAAAGGTGATGTACTACCGGTGCGACGCGCGACCTTACGTCCCGCCTCCTATGCGCTGCTTTCAGTGTTTGCGCTTTGGGCACATGTCGTCACAGTGTCAGGCTGAGCCCCTTTGTGGCGATTGTGGACGTCCTCTTCGTGAGGAACACATATGCACCGCACCACCTGGGTGCGTTAATTGTCCTGGCATCCACTCGCCTAGATCCTTGGACTGCCCCGCGTATCAGGAGGAGAAGATTCAAGAACTCAAAACTTTGGATCGTCTCTCTTATTCTGAGGCCTGGAACAAGTATGACCGCCTCCATCCCGTGACGTTGACCACTTCGTTTGCCTCAGTCGTGTCCACTCCTTCCACAGTATCCTCACCCCTATCCTGTCCCCCCTCCACCTCCTCCGCCCCATCCGGGGTCTATGCCTCCGTCTCCCAAATCCCTCCCTTCCAAATCCTCCTCCCCCGCGGCCCCCGCCCCCTCTGCCCCAGGGGCCACCCTTCCTCCTCCTCCCCCCCCCCCCCCACCGCCGCTTGAGAAGCGATCTTCTTCTCAGGTGTCTATCGGGGAAACGTTCCGGACCCCAGCTTCCGAGGTCCGGCGTTCCAAAACTGACCCCGCGCGTTAGGACCTACTTCGGGTCCAGCCCACCATCCCTGTGCCTCTTCGGACTTCCAAGAAGGCCTCCAAGAAGTAGTCTCTATCCCCCTCTCCACCCCGGCGCGTTTCGTCTGACGCTCCATCCGTGAGTCGCTGCTCCCGGCCGTCCTCAGTTACGCCGGGACGCTCTGCTGCCAGGCGCTCAGCTGGCCTCTCGTCGGCAAATGATGCTGCCCCTCCTACACAACCCGGGACAGCGGCCGCAGCTGACGACGACTCGATGGAACATGATCCGCCTCCCGCCAGTTGTAGCATTGTTCCCTCGAAACCTGGCCCTCCGCGGCCGTCGAGGTGACCAGCTCTTTCCCCGTCTCGTTCCCCCTCTTTTTTGACTAGCGATGGCCTTGTTACATTGGAACATAAGAGGTATTCGATCTAATCGGGAGGAATTACAACTGCTCTTCCGCCTGCACTGTCCGCTCGTCCTTGGTCTCCAGGAACCCAAGTTGCACCCAACTGACCGTATTGCTTTTACCCACTATACCTTGGAGCGGTCTGACCTCCCCCCTGTGGACGGTATTCCAGCTCACGGTGGGGTCATGTTGCTCGTTCGGGACGATGTCTATTACCATCCCATCCCATTGACCACCCCACTCCAAGCAATAGCTGTCCGTATTACCCTTTCTGCCTTTACTTTCTCTGTTTCTACTGTCTACACTCCATCATCTGCAGTTAGTCGGGCTGACATGATGCACTTGATTGTTCAGCTTCCTCCGCCGTTTTTATTGTTTGGCGACTTCAATGCCCATCATCAACTTTGGGGATCTCCTGCATCCTGTCAGAGGCTCCCTCTTGGCGGATGTCTTCAACCATCTCAATCTTGTCTGCCTCAATACTGGCGCACCGACTTTCCTCTCGGACTCTACTCATACCGACTCCCACTTGGACCTTTCGATTTGTTCCACCACTCTTGCCCGTCGGTTCGAGTGGTATGTCCTTTCTGACACCTATTCGAGCGACCACTTCCCCTGTGTCGTTCGTCTCCTGCACCACACTCCATCCCCACGTCCTTCGAGCTGGAGCATACCGAAAGCCGACTGGGGACTTTACTCCTCCCTGGCGACCTTTCCGGACCACGATTTTCTCAGTTGTGACAGTCAGGTCGAATACCTCACGGCTGTTATCGTCAATGCTGCCGAATGTTCCATTCCTCATACTACCTCTTCACGTCGCGTTTCCGTCCCCTGGTGGAATGAGGTTTGTGGAGACGCTATCCGTGCTCGACGACGTGCTTCACGCACATTTCGCCGCCATCCTACGTTGGCGAATTGTATTGGATACAAACGACTCAGACCGCAATGCCGTAGAGTCATCAAAGACAGCAAAAAAGCTTGTTGGGCCTCTTTCACCAGCTCCTTTAACAGTTTTACTCCCTCTTCTGTCGTTTGGGGTGGCCTGCGCCGGCTGTCGGGCATTAAGGCCCACTCCTTGGTACCTGGCCGGACCTCAGGTAATGAGGTCCTTGTTGATGCTGTGGCTGTCTCCAACGCCTTCGGCCGGTTTTTCGCGGAGGTTTCAAGCACCGCCCATTACCACCCTGCCTTCCTTCCCAGGAAAGAGGCAGAAGAGGCTCGGCGACCTCCCTTCCACTCGCTGAAACTGGAAACTTATAATGCCCCCTTTACTATGCGGGAATTCGAACGTGCACTTGCACTGTCCCGATCCTCTGCTCCGGGGCCAGAAGCTATTCACGGTCAAATGCTGGCACACCTTTCTCCGGCGGGCAAAGGCTTCATTCTTCGTACCTACAATCGCGTCTGGACCGAAGGTCAAGTCCCCATGCGTTGGCGTGACGCCGTTGTTGTTCCTATACCCAAACCTGGGAAGGATAGACACCTTCCTTCTAGTTACCGCCCCATTTCTCTTACAAGCTGTGTCTGTAAGGTGATGGAGCGCATGGTTAATGCTCGGTTAGTCTGGATTCTTGAATCTCGACGGCTACTTAACAATGTCCAATGCGGCTTTCGTCGCCGCCGCTCCGCTGTTGACCACCTTGTGACCTTGTCGACATTCATCATGGCCAACTGTTTGCGAAGGCGCCAAACGGTAGCCGTGTTCTTCGATTTGGAGAAGGCTTATGATACCTGGTGGTGAGGAGGTATCCTCCGCACTATGCACAGGTGGGGCCTACGCGGTCGCCTGCCCCTTCTTATTGATTTCTTTTTAACGGATCGAAAGTTTCGGGAACGTGTGGCTTCCGTATTGTCCGACGTCTTCCTCCAGTAGAACGGAGTGCCTCAGGGCTCAATCTTGAGCGTAGCCCTTTTTGCCATCGCGATCAATCAAATTATGGATTGCATTCCACCTAATGTCTCAGGCTCTCTCTTTGTCGATGACTTCGCGATCTACTGCAGTGCCCAGAGAACATGCCTCCTGGAGCGCTGCCTTCAGCGTTGTCTAGACAGCCTATACTCATGGAGCGTGGCAAATGGCTTCCGGTTCTCTGAAGAGATGACGGTTTGTTTCAATTTTTGGCGATATAAAGCATTCCTTCCGCCATCCTTACATCTCGGTCCCGTTGTTCTCCCATTCGTGGAAACAACTAAGTTTGTAGGGCTCACATTGGACAGGAAACTTTGTTGGTCTCCGCATGTCTCTTATTTAGCGGCCCGTTGTACACGTTCCCTTAATGTCCTCAGAGTTCTTAGTGGTCCATCTTGGGGAGCGGATCGCACTGTCCTGCTTCGCTTGTATCGGTCCATAGTCCGATCGAAGCTGGATTATGGGAGCTTCGTCTACTCGTCTGCTCGGCCATCCCTCTTACGCCGTCTCAACTCCATCCACCATCGGGGGTTACGTCTTGCGACCGGAGCCTTCTACACTAGTCCCGTCGAGAGTCTTTATGCTGAAGCTGCCGAGTTACCATTGACCTACCGGCGCGACGTACTGCTGTGTCGGTATGCCTGCCGGCTGTTGTCAATGCCCGACCACCCCTCTTATCAGTCCTTCTTCGCCGATTCTCTCGACCGTCAGTACGGGTTGTATGTGTCTGCCCTGCTGCCCCCTGGAGTCCGCTTCCTACGCCTGCTTCGACAGTTGGATTTTGCCCTTCCTACCACCTTCAGAGAGGGTGAGAGCCCGACACCACCTTGGCTCCAGGCTCCGGTTCATATTTATCTCGACCTCAGCTCACTCCCAAAGGAGGGTACTCCGGCTGCAGTGTATTGCTCACGGTTTGTCACACCTTTATTTACACCGATGGCTCCAAAACTGACGATGGTGTCGGCTGTGCCTTTGTCGTCGGGGCCGCCACCTTTAAATACCGGCTCCTCGACCAATGTTCCAGCTTTACGGCCGAGCTTTTTGCTCTCCATCAGGCCGTTCAGTATGCCCGCCGCCACCGCCATTCTTTGTATGTACTCTGCTCTGATTCCCTCAGTGCTCTTCAGAGCCTTGGAGCTCCCTATCCGGTTCATCCCTTGGTGCAACGGATCCAGCAGTCCCTCTATTTTGTCGCTGATAATGGTTCTCCTGTCAGCTTTCTGTGGGTTCCCGGACATGTAGGAGTGCCTGGGAATGAGGCTGCTGATGCTGCAGCCAAGGCTGCAGTCCTCCTGCCTCGGCCAGCCTCCCATTGTGTCCCGTCATCTGACGTTCGTGGGGATGTTTGTAAGAGGCTTGTGTCGTTGTGGTGGGATGCTTGGTCATCCCTCCAAGGAAACAAGCTCTGGGCAGTAAAACCGCTCCCAACTGCTTGGACATCCTCCTCCCGACCATCTCGGCGAGAAGAGGTCCTTCTGACCATGTTGCGGATTGGGCATTGCCGGAATTGCCACCGTTACCTGCTCTCCGGTGACCCAGCCCCGCAGTGCCCTTGTGGTCAAGCATTAACAGTGCACCATGTTTTATTGTCGTGTCCCCGCTTTAGTCATTCTCGTGTTGTCCTGTCCCTGCCATCTACTTTACCGGATATTTTAGCTGATGACGCTCGAGCAGCTGCTCGTGTTCTGCGTTTTATAACTTTGAATGGCTTGTCCTAAGACATCTAACTTTTTTACTTATTTTATCTGCATCTTTGTCGGGACTTTCTGGTGTCCCCCCTCCCCTTGAGTTTTACTAGATTCCATGTGCTCTAACAACTGTGACTGGGCGCTAATGACCTCAGTAGTTGAGCGCCCTTAAACCCCACAAAAAAAAAAAAATAGTCGCGTCCAAAGAGTTTGGTGACCGTGACGACAGATGAGAGAACTGTTTAGAGAACCACTGGTAAATATTCTCAGCTTGCTCAATAATTTGAAACAGGACAGTCTTGGACTACACCTACATACGGCTCCTATCATTCTACTAAGTGCCGGCCGCGGTGGTCTCGCGGTTCTAGGCGCGCAGTCCGGAACCGTGCGACTGCTACGGTCGCAGGTTCGAATCCTGCCTCGGGAATGGATGTGTGTGACGTCCTTAGGTTAGTTAGGTTTAAGTAGTTCTAAGTTCTAGGGGACTGATAACCACAGCAGTTGAGTCCCATAGTGCTCAGAGCCATTTGAACCATTCTACTAAGCAATGAAAATATTTTGAGCAAGAGAGAAACTCCCTAGGAAGATAATTCCGTGTGAGATTGAGTACCCAAAAAAGCAGCCTTTGTGACTGTTTAGTTTCTAATACGAGAAGGCAATATCGTGCTCGATATTGTCACTGAGAATTTCTTTGGCTCTGTGATGTGATCTAAATTGGGTTAAATTAGTTTCTTAGGCGCGCAGGGAGGGAGGTACCAGCAAACCAATTAATAGTTTTCTATAAAATGTTGTTACTGACTGTTGACGAGTGACACCAGTATTAAAACAGATCATCCGTCAGACAAGGCAAATTTGCACTCTGCCCCCATTCACTAATTCTGGTAGATAGGCATAAATCAAAGATGTTGAAGGATACAGCGCAGAAAGTACATAGATATTACTACACTATTAACTCGGTTGATGACACCCAGCTACAGGTCCATTTTGCCTGTATAATGGCTTCTAGGAGCAACAAAATTTTAGACTAAATTTTAAAAAGATAATTTTGGAAACCAAATGACTCATCTGCTCACTAAGAGGGAGAATCTTAGTATTTGTTCTACAATACTTGTTTTACTGTATGAAACCTGGCATCTATTTATGTTTCTCCAGGACGCATAGCTCACGACGCGCAAATTAGCCAGACTTAGTGTTACGTAGTGAGGATATTCAATATTATTTGGGCGTCGCTAAGGATGATTATAAAAATGCTTTACATTTCTTTTCTTTCTTACACTCCTAATATCAGTTATTTAACACAATGGAACAGCTTAAACTTCAGATTGCTTTACAAGCGAGTTCAAAACATGGAGTTCGAGTGCATAAAGAATCAGAGGTTTACTATTAGATTTCTAATTGCTATCAATGCTTCTGATGACTGAGGTTTTTCATGTTCTATATTTGGTCTCATATATTATTTTTAACCTATGCTTGATGTAAGACTTCTCCCACGAGAACTACATTAAGTGAAACAAAACGCTATACGGCAATTGTTCACATCTCTATCCCGGATAGAGCAACGACACCTGATCATTACAGTTGTACTGATTGTCATAAACAGGTTTGTATTTAGTTTCGTTGTGCTAATGTGGCGGCGCTACTAAATATGTACATCTTCGTAACTACTTACGCCATTCAGTGTATTTAGCTGCTTTAGCACTTGTGTACCCTACTTTACTTAGAACAGGCAGCGAACTGTGCTGTTAGTTGTACCAATAGGTCGGCAGTTCATATTGATTCTTTCAATGCTGCAATAGCTTCATGCACTGATTGGCGCAAATAGTAAGTTATTTACCACTTTCCGTTTTAAACAGGCAATGTACTATGCCGTTTCCTTTCATGCTAATAAGTCAGAACTAAATATTTAAATCCCTGTAACCACTTAGACTATACAATGCATGTAGTTTTTTACAGTGCTAATATACGCAGTTCGTAGTTAAGAACTGGTAGACTGTTTCATTGTACTTACGTCGGCACAGTGTGTTATTTCGAACAGGCAAGGAAATGTACTGCTCGAATTAAGTTCTGCGCTTTAAGTTCAGAGCCAAGCTTATTATAATTGTGACCGCAGACAGCTTCCTACACGCTATATTAGTACAAACCACCAATTAAAACTGTCGCTATGTAGCGTCACATACTTGCATGTGCAACGTCATCTGGCGTCAAACACTTGTACAGTTAGTAATATTAACAATGCTATGTTATAGTAATTTTTAACACTTTAGTTGTATAAACATTTATTACTATTCTTGTACATGGCGTTGTATTTCCCTTGGTATAATGCTTTTTGTAAGTCGTACGTAATTTCATACTATGGTGCTGCAGGTGCAACACCCACTCTTGTAACGCAATCTGGTATTAAAAATTTGTATCCTCACCTAATGATAAGCAATTTTGTGTCTGTTAACATTAAAATATGTAAGTGTTACGTCCAGTTGTGTTTGTAACTACACTCCTGGAAATTGAAATAAGAACACCGTGAATTCATTGTCCCAGGAAGGGGAAACTTTATTGACACATTCCTGGGGTCAGATACATCACATGATCACACTGACATACAGTGTATATCCACCTTTCGCAGCAATGCAGGCTGCTATTCTCCCATGGAGACGATCGTAGAGATGCTGGATGTAGTCCTGTGGAACGGCTTGCCATGCCATTTCCACCTGGCGCCTCAGTTGGACCAGCGTTCGTGCTGGACGTGCAGACCGCGTGAGACGACGCTTCATCCAGTCCCAAACATGCTCAATGGGGGACAGATCCGGAGATCTTGCTGGCCAGGGTAGTTGACTTACACCTTCTAGAGCACGTTGGGTGGCACGGGATACATGCGGACGTGCATTGTCCTGTTGGAACAGCAAGTTCCCTTGCCGGTCTAGGAATGGTAGAACGATGGGTTCGATGACGGTTTGGATGTACCGTGCACTATTCAGTGTCCCCTCGACGATCACCAGTGGTGTACGGCCAGTGTAGGAGATCGCTCCCCACACCATGATGCCGGGTGTTGGCCCTGTGTGCCTCGGTCGTATGCAGTCCTGATTGTGGCGCTCACCTGCACGGCGCCAAACACGCATACGACCATCATTGGCACCAAGGCAGAAGCGACTCTCATCGTTGAAGACGACACGTCTCCATTCGTCCCTCCATTCACGCCTGTCGCGACACCACTGGAGGCGGGCTGCACGATGTTGGGGCGTGAGCGGAAGACGGCCTAACGGTGTGCGGGACCGTAGCCCAGCTTCATGGAGACGGTTGCGAATGGTCCTCGCCGATACCCCAGGAGCAACAGTGTCCCTAATTTGCTGGGAAGTGGCGGTGCGGTCCCCTACGGCACTGCGTAGGATCCTACGGTCTTGGCGTGCATCTGTGCATCGCTGCGGTCCGGTCCCAGGTCGACGGGCACGTGCACCTTCCGCCGACCACTGGCGACAACATCGATGTACTGTGGAGACCTCACGCCCCACGTGTTGAGCAATTCGGCGGTACGTCCACCCGGCCTCCCGCATGCCCACAATACGCCCTCGCTCAAAGTCCGTCAACTGCACATACGGTTCACGTCCACGCTGTCGCGGCATGCTACCAGTGTTAAAGACTGCGATGGAGCTCCGTATGCCACGGCAAACTGGCTGACACTGACGGCGGCGGTGCACAAATGCTGCGCAGCTAGCGCCATTCGACGGCCAACACCGCGGTTCCTGGTGTGTCCGCTGTGCCGTGCGTGTGATCATTGCTTGTACAGCCCTCTCGCAGTGTCCGGAGCAAGTATGGTGGGTCTGACACACCGGTGTCAATGTGTTCTTTTTTCCATTTCCAGGAGTGTATGTCTACTAGTTGCATGCAGTTCCCTGGCACATGTCCTTTTCAGCTTTGCAATGCTTTTATTGTATGCTGATATTGGTTCCGTGACTAATTTTTATTTCATGTGTAATTGATTTAATTAAAACATATGTAATGACTAACGCCTCATTGCGTTCAGTGACTTTTTCAGTGAGCAATTCAGCAATGTGCACACTGTATAAAATTAGATATTAGCTTCATTCCTTGCTACCATATAGCTGACATTTCAATTACATCATACGGTTATGAAATTTATAAGAGCGAACTCTACAAATTTACTATAACCATTCTTTATCGTTTTTGTGCCCTTTCATTATCTGTCGATTTTATTATGTACTGTATAAATGTTGTTTTTAAGCAATCCTCTCATCTCAGGACTGTCATGTAGGTAACTGTTTCTAGTTAAGTGCATTAGGTAGAGTGAGCAGTTTGCTTATTAACAATGGTAATTATGTCCTAGGTGCAATCTGAACTGCATATGTAGATAAACAAGCATGTTACTAGTCATGTGCATTTGAACTCCCCCATTTATCACTCTGTTTCAGAATTTTAATAAGAAATTTATTGGCTTTGTATACGCTGAAGCGCCAAAGAAAGGGGTACGTATTCAAATACAGAGATGTAAACAGGCGGAATACGGCGCTCCGGTCGCCAACGCCCATATAATAAAAAGTTCCTGGCGCGGGCGTTAGATCGGTCAGTGCTGCTACAATGGCAGGTTACCAAGATTTGAGTTTGAACGTGGTGTTACAGTCGCCGCACGAGCGATGGGACACAGCATCTTTGAGGTAGCGATGAAGTCCGGATTTTCACGTATGACCATTTCAAGAGTGTACCTTGAATATCAGCAATCCGGTAAAACATCAGATGTTTGACATCATGCGGCCGGTAAAAGATCTCACAAGAACGGGACCAATGGCAAGAAAATGGTTCAACGTGACAGAAATGCAACGCTTCAGCAAACTGCTGCAGATATCAGTGCTGGGCCATAGTGCCAGCGTGTGAGCAATTCAACTCAACAGCCGACGCTGGACAGTGGACACTGGACAGTTGACGAGAAACACGTTGTCTGGTCGGACGAGTCTCGTTTCCAATTGCATCGAGCGGATGGACGAGTGGAGACAACATCAAGAATGCATGGACCCTACACGACAGCTGGGGCTGTTACAGCTGGCGGAGGTTCTGTGATGGTATGGGGCATGTGCAGCTGTAGTGATATGGGACCTCTGATAGGTCTAGATAAAATTGAAAAGTGGCACATTTGTAGCCATCCTGATTAATTGCCTACATCCATTCACGTCCCTTCTGCATTCTGACGGACTTAGCAATTCCACCAGGAAAATAAAACAACCCACACGTCCAGAATGGCCACAGTGGCTCCAGGGACAGTCTGCAGAGTTCATACTGCCGCTGGCCACAAGACTTCCCAGACATGAACATTATTGAGCATATCTGGGATGCCCTGCAACGTGCTTTTCGGAAGAGATCACCGCCCTTTCGTACTACCACGGATTTATGAACGACCCTGCAAGATTCATGGTGTCAGTTCCCTCCAGCACGACTTCAGGCATTAGTTGAGTCCACGCCACGTCCTGTTGCGGCACTTCGTCGTGCTCGCAGGGGCCCTGTTCGATAGTAGGAAAGTGTACCAGTTTCTCTGGCCTTCAGTGTATTTCGTTCTGTTTTGATTCAGTTGAGGTTAGGTTCGTTTAGTCATTGCGCATAAGGAATAATCACAAGCAGTCTCAGCATTACCTTGAGTGCTGGTTGCCTACTGCTGTTGACCTCCCCTCCCCCCTATTGTCTAAAGTGGAATACCACTCTCGTAGGCCTAAGATTACATCTGGACGCTCTCATGTTACTTCAAATCAGTTGTCCTGCAATAATTTGGCATTTATATACTTAAGATTCTTCAGTTTCTTGACGCTCATTTATTGAAAACTCTCAGCAGTATTACATACTTCAGGAATACTAGATAATAATATATTACTATATTCCTTAACATGACTTCATTTCATTGTCTTATAGTATGTTCAATTTAATGATCAAGCCCATTACGAGATTTGATTTTTGTGCACTTTGTACATACAGTTCACTTTGGGAGTGGACTGAAATTTAATTTCATAATCCCTTTATTGAACGTAATCAATTTACTTTCATACGTGAATACGATCTTACGACATAATACTTGGCAGAAATCGTTCCATATTGCTATGCACATGTATACTGTTTGTCCTGACAGTCAATGTATAACTTCAGAACTGCAAACTTATGTTCTTTTATATACATTTTTATTGTGACAGTTTTTCTTCGTATATGTAGAAATGTGAGATATCTGATGTGATAAATATGTTTTGATAAGTATGTGAAGATGACAATGTAATCCCATTGGATCTTTCTTTATACTGTTATATTGGGTTTCCTTCTCTCACGGTGTTCGTATAGTACTGTGAGTGTGATCAGTGAATGAAACTAGTCGTAATAAATGATTAGAAGACAGCATTGTAATGGACTTCTCGAAGCCAATAATTGTTTTCGTACTGATCGCCAAGATATCCAAATGTCGGTGTTCGAAGATGAAACACATTACTGGTTATAGATAGCTATAAAAGTAAGTTTGTCTAACCTTCGATCTTTATGTAACCTCACCAATGCCACATGTAGGCCCCACTCATTGTCTCTCACTTCCTCTTCCTTTTTAACCCCTCCCAGCCTATCTCTTCTACTTGAGGAACGAACTGCTAGTTACAGAAACCATGGTTTTCTTAATTGTAATTAATGGTATGTGTTACGTTACCATTGTCTTTATATGAATTTTTGTGTTATTATCGTCGGTCACGATATATATATTAAACAGTGGAACACTCCATATTTTTTAATGTTAACATTTTAATAGCTTGCAAAAGTGTTCAACTAGATTTTGCAAAACAGTTCTTAAAAACAGAGTTTGTGGTGTGCTTGAAGTATTGCACTTCATCTGGGAAAAAAAAATGTTCCTCAGTACAGAGAACTCTCTGAAATATTTGCAATGAATGAGTTCATCGTAACTGAAATTGGTATTACAAGTAGTCAATTGAAATTCCTGTCTCTGAAAGTAAACTGTAATATTACGTGAAAAGTTGCTGAGATTTTTAAATTAGTGTTATTTCTCACAAGCACTGTAATAAAGCCTGTTACAAAAATTCTCCACTTACTATAATTGGTAAATGGTAGATACAGAAACCGGTTTACAGTTGAACCGCTACGAATACTTCACTGTGTGTGACCAAATGTAACAAGTTGCATCGTTATTTCGATTACAACTGAGATTAAGGAAATTTTAACTCAATAATTTATTTTTAGGTAAGGTGTAACCTCAATTTAGCTTTCGTTGTGTAACGATCACAAACTTCAAATGTCAAATAGATCAGCAGCATTATTAAATAAGTAACTTCTACAACATACAGTGTGAAGATATATCTTTTAAGTTAGCTTCTATTAACCACCATTCCTTTGACTGCGCTTCTGTAATACTGCTTACAGAGTATAATTATTACTTAAAAAAAAACTGACAACCTTAGTACAGCAACGTTCCTTTAATGCAAATGGTCTTGCTAGTAACTGTTAACGAAGTCTGACTTTACTTCCACTTACTTCACGATCTTCTGTTTCCTTTTCTGTCGGCCTCTCTTGGTGTCTTTCATTCTCATTTTTGTCTTCTGTTGGGGAAAAGGGGGGGGGGGGGGGGCGGCGGCGGCGGCGGTCTCAGACACGGTGAAGGGGAAGCCAATGTTCCTGGGAGCAATCCCATCAGAGAGAGCCTGGCACTCCAAGCTGAAACGGTCAAGTTGGTAAACGATCCATGTAAAGGTCTTCATAGTCCCACACCTGAAAATAATCTTTGGATGTGAAGACCAAGCAAGAAATAGAACAGTGTGAGCATGATAACTCACAATATCCCTAGTTCGTGAATAAAATGTGAATCTCAGATGGAAACGTTACTCTGCATCAATAGTGAAGTAAATGGATCGAAAAGGAAGCCTTACACATCACGAAGGATGCTTCTCAGGATATAAACCATGTCAAATGTTAACTGTTGCTGATCTTGGAGGTGTGATCATCAGAAATATTGGAGCATGTTGGAATCGCACAATCTCATGTTCATCCAATTACTACAGGGACAATCCTGGAAAGGTCCACAGCGCTGAAGTGACCTTGATGGCTAGTGAACAAATGGAAGTGAGACAGACACGGCTGATGTTTCAAAACTCCAGTGATATTATGTACCATGCTGTAGACTGCTCACAAGCCAGTTGCGAAGAGAAGACAATGTGAAGACAGGGATAAAACGCTGTGGTAGAGCATTGCTGTATCAGATACTGGTGTACTTCCTCCCAAAACCTTATGTCTGCAGTACACAGCCTGCCAGATGGTACCATGTTCCAAGTTGTGTGTCTCAGACCTCACGGACGTCTGCACTGATTCTCATCATTTGTATGCTGGCGACTATAGCTGGAAGAATTGTGATCATTTGTCATTGAAGAAGATCGTTCCGCAGATCAGTCAGCAAGAATAAGAGAGGTCCAGCCAGAACTTCACCTGCTGTCGTTCACTTGGCGAAGAAGATCGTGGCGTCCGCTGAACGCAGTCCTTACAGCCATTTCACTATAATTACTGCCTGACTTGAAACCACCCAGCTTACAAGATACACAGTGAAAGATGCAAGTTGTTGGCCAGCACCTCAAAAGTGGAAATCCGTTCCCGACGATTTACGAGCCTTTCAGCGAGACATTCCAGGGTTGACTCTGGAAGGACAGTGATAGTCTAAAGGCCAGTGGCTCCGAAGTTGGCGACATTCCCCTCCTCCCTCCCCTGTCATACGTATTTCATACTGTTCTTTACTGCTTCTGTACCTAAATCAGTTACATAAAATAGCAAGTAAAATTTCATGATGAATATATATGTAAACTGAAATTAGCTGTCGGATCTCCTCCTAGTAATACATATCCTTCATTTTGTCAATTATGTAAATGAAAATCAAAGTTAACGCATTACATCACATGACTGTAATATGGTTAAATGTGCAAAATGTGTGTAATATAGTACTGTAATTAACACGCCAAATAGTTTAAATTCGTAAATACAACTCTTTCTCACCATTGCAGAAGACTAAAGTTGTCAGACGCAGGTAATAAGTTAGAGTGATAGAAAGATAGAAGTGGTGTACTGTAAGCATCCTGTTTGAGTGTTATTTATCTAGAAATGTGTCGGTAGGCTAAGAAAACTGAAGTACATGAAACGCCCGATGTGTCCATACAGTCGTTGTGATGGAGCTGTAGCTCCGAAACACATCGGGCGGATAGTAGAAAATAAAGCTTGTGAATGAGTAAGGATTTTTTTTTCCTGTCCATACTGCAAGTAGACATCAAATGATGTTACGTGATTTCCATGAAATTCTGTTAACAACAACAAATAAGTTCGTTGTAAATTAATATTATGCATGCGTTGTTACCAATGCAGTAACATGACTTCAAAATATCGACGTGATGTTTCCATAAATTTATTTGAGAAAATTCTGTGCCTGAACATGGAAGCGTTCTAAATGTACCCGTAAACCTCTGAGCCTTAAAGACCCCGAACTCTCATGTATAAAACAGCTTCAGTCGTCTGATTACTTTATAAATCAGCTATTGTTACAATAATTGCATGTCAAATTTAATTTCAAATCTTTCGTAAACTTTCCAAACGAACTTCATGTACATAGGCGAGAAAATCATTGGGTGTTCGCATACTCACATACTGGATGAGTTGTTAAGATACATCCGTGCTGTCTGTTACGCTACCTAAGGTCACACACTTTGTAACTGTAATACTTAGTTTTGTTATTAAACTTCAAACATGAGATTATGCCTCGTAATGTGCAGATCATGGTAGTATTGTATATGTCAAGTCAATTACGTGAAGTAATGGAACTCAAATTTGTTGCTCCTGGAAGTAGGTAGATTCTTCATAGACAATCGACCAGGTCATCGGACTGTAGTGATATTTATATTGAATGGAAAGTCTGTCAGTAGTTGGACTAAAATAAGCCACTTTCTACAGTGGGGTGTAATCAACACACGTCAGATAATGCTCTTACACTTCCTGCTGTGGGTTCGTCATCTGAGCACCCCCATCTCAGATGTTTTGCGGTTTCCAGTATTTACTTACTTTCAATGATTGTCCATATTTAGCTTTCAAATCATTCTCTACAAACCTTCAAATTCTCATTTCCCTGATGCGCATCATCCCCAAAATATGCGGAAGGCTACCTGAGGCAAATGATAAATGAGGTTTTGTGCAAATTTTGTAATGTTGATAAAACTGACATTTCCTTAGTGCAAGAAACTCGCCGTTGCCATTATCAGTAAATAATAAAGGTGTATCATCCTTAGCAGTTGATCCCACTGTGGCAACGTAGTGAGCATTCCATCAAAATTACTGGTGATCGATTTGAGGTCTAGTTCAGGGTTGGTCGTAAACTTCAGTGCTGCCTGCACGTCTTGCAGCTCCTGATCAACTGAATTCCGAGCTTCTGTGCTGGTGTCCCATTCTAGCTGCTGTATCGAGCTCGGAGGGATGTGGTTACCGTACAAAGTTGTTGGGCGTTGTGATGTGTAACTTTGATACTCGTGGTCGTTACCGGGTCTTAGAAAGTACAGTGATGTAGCTGGAAAGAGATTACCCTGCGCATTTAGGGTTAAAGATTTTTAAACCCAGTCATTCGTGAGGTCACTTTTGTGCTATAGCTTACGGACACATTTTGAAAATACGTAAGCTCAATTTCTTCCAATTTCTATTCGTCCTAGGGGCAATTAGGCCTACTTGTTATGATATAAAAGAGCTACCATTATTTTGCATGACGATAGGTGTCTGACTAGGCACAATTATTTTATATACAGAATGTTACTCTCAAGGGAAAAAATGGTTCAAATGGCTCTGAGCATTATGGGACTCAACTGCTGAGGTCATAAGTCCCCTAGAACTTAGAACTACTTAAACCTAACTAACCTAAGGACAACACACACATCCATGCCCGAGGCAGGATTCGAACCTGCGACCGTAGCGGTCGCGCGGTTCCAGACTGTAGCGCCAGAACCGCTCGGCCACCAGCGGCCGGCTCAAGGGAAAAGATCTCATGTTTTACAGTAGTCAGTTCGTATGCTTTTCTCGCCTCCTGGGTGAGAAAAGGAAAATTATCTCAAAGTAAAACGCAAAAAGAAATTGAAAAGGATGATCTTTAAAAGGTCACCCAGCCAGGTGTGGGACGGGGTCACATTAGAGAAGCGAAACTCTGAGATTAAAACGTGGGACAATGAATCAGAAACATGTCGCACACGCCAACGATCACTTCGCGAAAGAACGGGCCTTCAGCAACTGTCGAGGTAACAAAACACCGTCCGACAGAACGCAGTAGCCGCTTCCCAGGGAAGGCGCAGCCAGGACACACTACACGTCCAAAGATCAGCTGCAGCGATCCACGGCCCTGCGAGAACACCACTCCAGCTCTCGTTGTTACACAGTGCCATCTTGGGCTGAAGACAGCCCAGACTTCGTAATAGGGAAGCGACATATGCTGCTAACCGCTGTCCGTTCCAATCTGCCCACAGCTCGGAGAAACACCTCGCTACTCCGCGAAAACGGACAGCAGACATCGCTTTTTTTTTTTGTGGTGTTTCATCAGTCTCCTGACTGGGTTGATGCAGTCCGCCACGATTTCGTGTGCTGTGCTATCCTCTTCATCTAGAGTAGCACTTGCAGCCCACGTCATCTATTATTTATTTGATGTATTCCTATCCCTGTCTTCCTCTACAGTTTTTGCCCTCTACAGCTCCCTCTAGTACCATGGAAGTCATTCCCTCTTATCAGATGTCCTATCATCCTGTCCCTTCTCATCAATGTTTTCCACATATTCCTTTCCTTTCCTCTCCGATTCTGCACAGAACCTCATTCCTTACCTTGTCAGTCAACCTAATTTTCAACATTCGTCTGTAGTTAATCTCAAATGCTTCGATTCTCTCCTGTTCCGGTTTCCGCACAGTCCATATTTCACTACCATACAATGCTGTACTCCAGACGTAAATTCTCAAATTTCTTCTTCAAAGTAAGGCCGATATTTGACATTAGATCTTGGCCAGTAATGCCCTTTCTGCCAGTCCTAGTCTGCTTTTGATGTCCTTGCTCCGTCCGTCAGTCGTTACTGTGCTGCCTAGGTAGCATAATTCCGTAGCTTCACCTACTTCGTGACCATCGATCCTGATATTTTCTCGCTGTTCTCATTTCTATTACTTCTGATTACCTTCGTCTTCGATTTACGCTCAATTCGTACTATGCTCGTAGAAGCACAGGAGTCACACCTGAATGAGATGCGTTGATCTGCGCAATGAAAGATTTCTGGAAATCGCACTGTAAGAAAGGGGGTTAGCCAAAGCGGTCTTCACAGCATCATAGGCAGACAGTTGCGATTCTCCCCACCTGAACTCCGCATCTGTCTTGCTTACGTCATTCAAGGGAATGGATAATTGAGCAAAATGGGGCACGAACTTGCTTAAGAAAAATTGGGCATGCCTGTAAACCGAGCAATTCTCTTTTTGTTCCGAGATCGAGAAAACATACAAATATCTAGACTGTCCTTGATCGAATCTGAACCTTTCAGCTGACAGTAAATGCCCTAGGAAAGGTAATACCCTATGTGGTAGACTTACTTTAGACAGCTTAATTATGAGGCCGCCAGCACGAAAACGAAGTAAGACCTACTCCAGTTATTGGTGTAGGAAGAGGGCGCTGTAGACACCACCATCGTCTAGATAATCGTAAATAGACTTAATTCCAGATCCCGCGAGATATTACCCAATAATCGGGAAACGGCTCCACCTGTGTGCAGTCCAAATAGAACTCACACAAACCTAAGTTCGTCAGTGTAGATGGCCATCACTGGCTTGGATTTTTCAGTGAGAATAATCTGATAAAATGCCTGGTTCAGTTTGTAGACCGTAAAAATCTTTGTCTTCGTAAACGTGGTGATACAATGGCGTAAGTCGGTAACGGTCCTAGGGCAAGCTAACACAAACCCACAAGTGGCAAATGTCAGCAAGACCCTGCATCTAAGCAAGGTTGACTGGATGTGACAGCTGCTATTTAAGCCGACCAACAAGCTACAGCATGGAGACCAACAAGCTCAATCACTGACTCGCAAACAGATCAACATTACCCTACACTGTGAATCTGATATGACCTATCAGGCACAAAATGACGAGGAACCCATTATGCAGACGCTAAGAAATCTACACTGACATCCAGCGGCAGCCTCTGAGTAACAGCACCACACAACGTCAAAGGTATAGATCTGAATGTTACCCACTAATAACAAAACTCACCCTTGTATCACCTGCCTCAGGCTGAAAGGAAACTGCTGCTGCGTTTACAACCCTACCCAACTATCACAGCAGGTTTTAGCTTGGTGGCTGGAGTCCTGCAGTCTTAACACCTGCCCAATGCGGATTCCAAAAGCATCGTTCTGCAGTTAACCATCTTGTTGCTCTCTCCACTTACATCATGAACAATTTTCTCCAGAAACGCCAAACAGTAGCAATATTTTTTGATCGGGAGAGAGCATACGATACCCGTTGGAGGACAGGCATCCTCCGCACACTGTTCTCTTAGGGCTTTCGAGGACGGCTGCCCCTTTTTCTTCGCGAATTTATGGCAGAGCGCACATTTATGGAGCGGGTGAACACTACTCTATCCCGTACTTTCTCCCAAGAAAACGGGGTACCCCAGGGCTCAGTGCTGAGTGTTGTATTGTTTGCCATTGCCATAAATCCAATTATGGATTGTCTCCATCCTGATGTCTCGGGCTCCCTCTTTGTGGACGATTTTGCGATCTACTATAGCTCTCAACGGACCAGCCTTCTTGAACGACGTCTTCAAGGATGTCTCGATCGCCTCCACTCTTGGAGCATCGAAACCGGCTTCCGTTTCTCTCCCAGTAAGACCGTTTGTGTTAATTTTTGGCGACGAAAGGAGTTTCTTCCGCCCTCCTTACATCTAGGTCCTGTCAACCTTCCGTTTTCCAACGTCGCTAAATTGTTGGGTCTTATGTTTGACAGGAAACTGTGCTGGTCCTCCCACGTTTCCTATCTTTCGGCTCGCTGTCTGCGATCCCTCAACACCCTCCGTGTCCTGAATGGTACCTCCGGGGGAGCGGACCGAGTGCTCCTTCTCCGCCTCTATCGCGCCTTAGTGCGCTCGAAATTGGACTATGGAAGCATAGTCTACTCCTCTGCTCGGCCGTCTATTCTTCGGCGTCTCGACCCTATCCACCACCGTGGATTACGTTTAGCGTCTGGAGCTTTTTACACCAGCCCTGTGGAAAGCCTTTATACTGAGACTGCTGAACCTCCGCTGTCCAATCGGCGAGCAGTCCTTCCGAGTCGTTATGCTAGCCATTTGTCTTCCATGCCTGCTAATCCAGCGCATGACATTTTTTTCGACGCCTCCTTTGATGTAGGGTATGCAGGCCGCCCCTCCTCCCTACTACCCCCGGGAGTCCGCTTCCGACAACTGCTCCATTCTCTTTCCTTTCGCTTTCCTAAAACGTTACTCAATTAGAAGGAGATGTCGTAGAACCCATAGTAATTCATAGCGACGCAATTTCTGTGTTAATTCGTCAATGTGAGGGAGCGAGGGATGCAGTTGAGAAGGAATAGTGCATCGGAAAGGAGATACTCGTATCCCAAAAGAAAATCCTGTCGTTTCCATAGAAACGTTACTGGATTTAGAACGAGATGTCATAGAACGCATAGTAATTCATAGCGACGCAATTTCTGTGTTAATTCG
This sequence comes from Schistocerca nitens, assembly GCF_023898315.1. Classification (NCBI taxonomy): domain Eukaryota; kingdom Metazoa; phylum Arthropoda; class Insecta; order Orthoptera; family Acrididae; genus Schistocerca; species Schistocerca nitens. Next base: position 736,785,534 of record NC_064619.1, on the reverse strand, counting down.
TCAATGTGAGGGAGCGAGGGATGCAGTAAAGAAGGAATAGTGCATCGGAAAGGAGATACTCGTATCCCAAACGAAAATCCTGTCGTTTCCATAGAAACGTTACTGGATTTAGAACGAGATGTCATAGAAATTGTGTCGCTATGTATTACTATGCGTTCTGTGTTAATTCGTAAATGTGAGGGAGCGAGGGATGCAGTTGAGAAGGAATAGTGCATCGGAAAGGAGATACTCGTATCCCAAAAGAAAATCCTGTCGTTTCCATAGAAACGTTACTCGATTTAGTAGGAGAAGTCATAGAACGCATAGTATTTCATAGCGACGTGATTTGTGTGTTAATTTGTAATTGTGAGGGAGCGAGGGATGCCGTAAAGAAGGAACAGAGCATCGGAAAATTAAATAGTGCTATCCCAAAAGAAAATCCTGTCGAATCCATAGAAACGTTACTCGACTTAGAAGGAGATGTCATAGAACCCAGCTTCGGTCAGGAGTATTAAACATTCTGCATGTTGATTGCATGGCAAAAGCCAGCTATCACCATTCCTGCATGGCCTGGCTGCCACTGTGAAAACTCTTTGCTGAGGGAGAGAAGTTAATATTTGTTCCATTTAGGATAAGAGGTGGTACGGATTCCCGATGTTTTGGGCTAATGAGCTTAGAGTGACCAACAAGTACCGCTTGTGTTTTAGTTGGGTTTAGTTTTAGACCTATGTCCTGTGCCCATTTTGACAGTGCATCGAGGTCAGTATTGAAATTTTCAATAGCTTTCTTGAGATTGCTTGGTTTCGCACTTAAATACAACTGAAGGTCATCAGCATACATATGGTATTTGCAATAGGTGAGGACCGATGACACATCATTGACATAAAGACAGAAGAGTATAGGTCCTAATACTGAGCCTTGGGGAACGCCTGACATTACCTGCCGCCATTGTGATTTTATATTCCCGGACAGGATGCGTTGCTGACGAGACGTCATGTATGAGCGAAACCATTGCACTGCACTTGGTGAGAAACTTAGACCGCTAAGTTTGGCTAGTAAGATGTATCAAATGCTTTGCTGAAATCTACGAAGCAAATAATAGTCGCTTCTTGTATGTCCATGGCTAGTTTCAGGTCATCTGTCACCTTTATCAGAGCGGATGTTGTGCTTCGATGTTTACGGAAACCTGATTGGTATTCGTGTAGTAGGTTTATAGTAGTTACGTAGTTGGTGAGCTGGTCATGAACTATATATTCTAAGGCCTTTGATAGTGCAGGAAGAAGGCAGATGGGGCGGTAGTCAGAGGGTGCTGTGGCGATGTCCTTTTTAGGCAGTGGCTTAATTTGTCCCAGTTTCCAGGTGTGGTGTCACCGCCAGACACCACACTTGCTAGGTGGTAGCTTTAAATCGGCCGCAGTTTATTAGTACATGTCGGACCCGCGTGTCGCCACTGTCAGTGATCGCAGACCGAGCGCCACCACACGGCAGGTCTCGAGAGACGGACTAGCACTCGCCCCAGTTGTACGGACGACTTAGCTAGCGATGCACACTGACGAAGCCTCGCTCATTTGCGGAGCCGATAGTTAGAATAGCCTTCAGCTAAGTCAATGACTACGACCTAGCAAGGCGCCATTAGCCTTACATAGCTTGTATCTAAAGAGTCTCACTTGTATCGTCAAGAGCGATGTACCACAAGGATGGATTAAAGGTAATTATTCCAGGAGCTACGTACTTTTCTTTATAGCATTCATTACGTATCCTGTTTCAGACCTATCTACTAGCCTGCGTGAGTTAACGCGTGCCTTTCGGCTACTTCCGAGTGGCGTGGCTGTCTTGTTACGCCACAACACCAGGCCTCAGGGAAAACACCTGTGATTAATGAATCGTTGAAAATTTCTGTTATAGAGGGCAGTATACTAATCTTAAACTGATTACACTACATAACAGAGAAATTAGTCCAATAAATGATATCACACAAAGCAGAGTGTATTTTGGCATACAACCATATTTTATTTTATTTAGAAGAGAGTTACAAGTATTGAAGTGATTTTCTTGCCAAATGACAGCTATTGATAAAAACCGTACAGATGCAGAGGTTGATTAACATTTTTGTTAACACTTCTGATAAGAACAGATGCAAGACATCTGATACATTTACTACAGAGGCTGAATTATTGTTTCACTGTCTTGCACTGGCCGCCAGCTTCGGTCAGGAGTATTAAACATTCTGCATGTTGATTGCATGGCAAAAGCCAGCTATGACCATTCCTGCATGGCTTGGCTGCCACTGTGAAAACGTGAATGCCGCACTGCAAAACGATGAGTTTGTGCACTGGGCCTAGATGTGCCTGGATATTAGTGTGAACATGTACTAATACTCTCCACTGCCTCAGTAACACCAGTTGGGTTGCAGATCACTGTAGACTTCTGCAGCTCTACGAAGCTCTGATCCTGTCACTTCTTTATTATGGAAGGCTACTGCACGGGGGGTGGACATGATACACCAGTGTGGGACGTGACTTGCTGCAGGTCCCTTCCAGACCAGCCCTACCGATAGCATACACACATAAGCTGTTATCGCTACCCTATAGATCAGGTGCCAATAACTGCTGCTTAACTATGCAATACACATTATTTAGGATGCTCAGGATAGCAGCAAATGTCTTTTTCTGGGTATTGATATCCACCTCCTACAAAAGAGGCCAAGGTCTGGAGTCATGGTTGCATTTCGCATGCAGAGTCTCTGCTGTGAACTCCATCTTTCCCGACTGTCACCTTTTGTCAAGAAGAAATCCCATGTACCCCAAAGGTGTGCACCACACCCTCATATCTGCCTCAACTTCTCCTCAGGACAAGAAGCTAATTATACCCAACTGTTTTTTGCTGCCTGTTCCTGGAAGTCATTCGTACATTTCTAGGCTCAGGTGTGGTATACACTGCTGGCTTAATGGTAAACTGACAAACCAGTTTTGGCTACGTACTTGCACAATACAGTGACCTATATTTCCTACCAATCCGATGCAGAATTGATGGCCATTGCTTGAGCCCTCTTTAGTTATTCTAAATTGGTAGACACTCCTTGATTAATCTTCAGGCTTGTGACCAGTGCCATCTTCAACATCCATTACTTTTACTATCCAGGATGTTGGGTGTGAGCTGTACCATGCTGGAGGGTCAGTCATCTTTCTATGGGACCCTGGTCACATTGGGACCACAAAGGAAAAATATGTTGACCAGTTGGCCAAGTTAGCTGCCAGGATGTTGACTTCAATGATGTGGGTACTGGAATCAGATCTTCGATCGAGTGTCCACTGATAATTGTTGGAGGCCTGGAATACAGATTGTGGACTCCATTATGGTTCGAAATTTATTCAGAAAATCCACGGCACAGCAGTCATATGGTGGACTTCACTTCATACTTTGTGGCTGTGGGTCAGCCAAGTGTGGCCTATTCAGGCTCCAATTTGAAGATCCGGCCCACTGTTAGTCTGTTTCATGGTGGACCACATCCTACTGGACTGCCGTAATTTGGCACCCTACAATGAAGCCTTACGCTTGTCCACTAGCACCAGAGATAGTATGCTTACAACAGCAAAGCTGCCAATTTGATTTTGCTTTGTAACCTTGAAGGTGGTTTTTAGTCCCCTCTGTGCCATAGGGCACAAAAGGCTCGTCGGTCACTTGTGGATTTCGAGGTGTGTGCTGTAGCCTGATTCAGTGTGATGTGTCCACAGCTGCCCCTTCTCAGTGGTATGGCCTCACTCCTGCCCTTCGCACCTTTAAAATTCTCCTTATTCTTGGACATCTGTTGGTGGTTAATGGATTCACCACCATTGTTCTCTTTCCTGATATTTTATCTTGTGTGCATAGCTAGTTTTCTTGTGGCAATGGAAAGTGTGGAAGCAACTGTCAGATGCAGAATTTATCTTGCATACCTTGTCCCAGGGGCTACAGCTGCTTTCTGCGCAGATCAACTCTCCCCTTTTATTTCCATTTGCTTCCATATCTTTGCTTTCTTGTTTCTTTGGTGACCCCTTGGACTTAAGGGGATTTGTCTTGTGTGTATCAATCTGTGAATAGCCCCAGAGAGAAAGGACACAAAAAATTAAGGAACAGATGACATTATGGTTTAATCCAGTCAATCCCATCCATCCATCCACCAATCCTTTGTAACTGTATCAAGGTCTGACTGAATATTTGTGCAGCTTTATTTGTACTGTACTTGTTTCTAAATAACTGCATCATCTGTGTCAAGTCTGAATTACTATTAATACTGCCTGAAAGATTATCAATATACAATGTGAACAGTGAAGATCCAACACTCTTCCCTGTAGTACACCCAAAGTTACTTCTACATCTGTTGATAAGTCTACATCTGAGATAACATGCTGCACCCTCTGTACTAAGGAATCCTCTGTCCCACGTCAGGATGATGACTTCTCCAATTCTGACTCAGATGAACATTTAAAAGTGCCTGTGCACGTAGTCAGTCATTTGAATGTCCACAGAGATAAGAATTGCAATTGTGGAAACAGTAGCACACAGCACATACTGTCAATGTCACCTATATCTCCTCTTTAGTCTTCTGCACTTCTGTGAGCTTCCTACTGTATGAAACACCCCACCCCTCTCCCTACCTTCTGCCACTGACCACCTCACACATTTCCATATATATTTGATGTTTGGAAACTGGAAGGGAAATCAGTTACTGTAATATAGAAATAAACAAGAATTTGGCAGTGTTCTAACCAGCCTTTCCTGTGATAAATCTTGATACTGTTATATATAGTCATATGATGGTCTTCTGTGGTGGAATTCCTGTAGGTCATGTTTTGCACAGTTTATACCACTGACACTTCACTTCATACACCATTAAACCCTTGAGCAGGCTCCCATTCCCCTACGATTTCCCCCACCCCTTCCCACTCCCCCTACCAATTCACCCACTTGAAACTAGAAATTTTTTTTAAATCTAATGTGCAAGCCATAAACATATTATGGGTGCACTATTTTGATTTTTGAGAATATGTTGGTACATATCTGAAATTTGCTCAATAAATCATGATGCTGTGGAGGGAGTGATATTACAGTCAGATCACAGATTAATTTATAAATATGGCTACACGCTCAAGATTTTTTTAAAAAATAAAAAACAAATGTACACAAGTTAGTAATTCCTATATACTACCTTTTACACATTACAATATTAGAAATTTTCTACAGAATAGAAGTATTTGTCAGGGAGAAACCTGGAACAGGAAGAGACATTGAGGAGAAGCCTTTTAAGTTTGTTTTAAGCTTCTACTTCTCTATCACAGGGTATTTTTGGTTGCAGAATTGTGGTGCCATCTTTGTGTTACAGTATTAATGTGGAGTCATGAAAGTCTTTTTTGATTCTGATACTGTAACAATCTGCATCATTGTTGTCAATAATCCACTGCATTTCAAAAAGATCAAAGTTAATGAGGGAATAAATATACGGTGAATCTAGTCAGAATGCCCAACTCTTGTGAAATATGGTGCTTAGTAAGCACTATATATTATCCTCGCAGGATGTTTCAGCAGTGTAGACTTTCTTTTTAAAGAAATGTTCCCCCAGAATATTATTCTGTATGACATAATTGAGTGAACGTGTGCAAAAGTTTCAACTTCCTGATTCCCAAAATGAAAAATGATTCTATGTGCAAAGTGTGGCTTATATAAGTTTTTTAGAACTTCCAAAATGAGCTCTGCCAGTTTAAATTATCACTGACATGGGCGCTTCAAAATTACAGAACTGAACATGTTGTGGCTTTTTAAAACTGAGAATGAAAAATCAATCTTACTTTAACGATGTTATTTACCATTTATTCTGTTTTACATGTGACTGGATTTATTAAAATACTATTGTAATCCATGAAAGGAACCAATTGGGCCTGTTGTATATTAACTGGAAGAATGTCGACACATATGACAAACAGCACTGTATCTAACGTAGTGTCTCGGATCCCCACATGGTTCCCATCGAGTACAATTATCTTCCAAGACTACACTGATGGAGTGTGTGATGGAGAGTTTCCCTTGTTAGTAGATTTAGTGGTAAGATAGTTCAGTGGATAGCCTGTCGAAAACGGAACACAGATCGAGCATGAAAACATTAAACCGTGAAAAAAGAGAAGCAAAATAGAAACAGTTAACAGTCAAACGACAAGAAGGGCAATATAGAGCTGGGTGTAATGGCAATTTTAGTTAAAGGGTTACTGTGTTGGACTGCCACGTGCACCAACTGTGTTCAAACCTCCCTTGTGTAATTTCCCCCCCCCCTCCCCCCCCCCCTCCTCATTCACTGTATTCAAATATGTGCTGGTGGTCTAATGAAGATTTGCAACAGAGTACTTGTGTGGAATCCACTGTTGTTACAGCTATTAGCAGTTGACAGGAAGTGGCTTTCCAATGGGAACTGCAAACATTTGATAAGGCGACAAGTCAACTGAATCCTCCATGTATGGCGTGTCGTACATGGTAGTATGAAATTCCTATCACACTACACACATTCTGTGACTATTGACACACCTAATTTGTATACCTGATGAGTTAGTGAGATATACCTCCTTGTCCAATGAATGACATCACTCTCAAGGAAGTGATGAAAACATGATTGTCACATAAGATGCAACAAATGAATGTACAGTTTCACAATCACACAGTTTCTCTGTGCTCTGTAAAAATGCATGTTTTTAACATTTTTTTAAGCTGCTTTCAATTTTGGATCATCAGCCTCTCTAATGTCTATGTTCTATCGTAGTTAACACCTGTCTGTTTGTTGTTTTAGTTTCTGCAAGACGTCTATGTAGTATCTTGCCTGCTCTCACTATTCACCACATTTACTTGTGATGGTAAAATATTCTTACGATATGGCTCATATTCTGTAATTACAGTATAATGTGACAACTGACAAGACTACGGGAAGAGAACAAATGTTTCAATGCCTGGACTGACAGTCCATAACGATGTGGAAAAAATAAATAAAATAAAATAAAGGGCATAACAGTAAGTTGAACACGGTTCACCAACAGGGCAGTCCATCACTGTACCACTTAACCGTGAAACCATTGCTGTTATAGGCTGTTCTTTATTACTTGTTTTATCTGCTGACAAACTTTTTCTATTTTGCTTTTCTTTCACCGTATCCCTGATTTCATGTTTGATACATGTTCAGTTTTTCATAGGCTATCCAGTGATCCATCTTACCAACGAATGTGAGTGGTGTAATGGGGAGTTTCCCTTGTATGTACAACCTTCTGCATTCTTTAGATTAGATATGAGATTGTCCATTGGTTGGGTAAACTAAGTTTCATAAAATCTCAGTTTACCAAGAGGAATATTGTGATTCACAGTCAGATGCCTTGGGTGAGTTCCAGAATATGCCAGCTGGTGCTCTTTTTTTAGTTGTGGTTTTAGGGCGCAAAACTTCTATGGTCATTAGCGCCCGGTCCGTGACTTAGGAAACAGCGAAAAACCGAAATTGAAAACCAGCAGCAATGGGAACGAAAGTCACAAAATTGGAGAAACTAAAAGCAGAAGGAAGGCTTAAAAATCCACTACAGAAAGGGGTTGGTTGTCCCCAAAAAGAGCTCCAAATGACTGACGTCATTTCACTGGCACTAATAAACTCGAGTACGCGGTCGGCTGAGCGCGCGTCATCTGCTAAAATCGACGATATATCAGGCGATAGCTGTAGACGGGCGCGTAACTGATTAAAATATGGGCACTCACGTAATAGGTGTCTGCCCCACTGCTCTCAGCTGTGGACGGTAAGAGTGGGGGAGGATCGCCGCTGAAAAGATGTCTATGGCTAAAAAGACAGTGCCCTATCCGGAGTCTAGTTAAAATTACCTCCCCCCGACGACGCGTTCGGGAGGAAGAGGTCCAAGCACAAGGATGAGGATGAGCTTTCACGTCCCGCAATTTATTATGGGTAAGTGTCGACCAATGCGTGTGCCATAAATGAACAACACGACGACATAAAGCGCTCCGTAGATCGGCGAAGGGAATCGATTGAATAGCTGGCCGAAGAAGAGAGACTGCAGCCTTGGCAGCAAGATCGGCCGCCTCATTTCCACAGATACCAACGTTTCCCGGGATCCAGAGGAACGCCACGGAGACGCTCCCCAGGTGGCGCAAGCGCAGACAGTCCTGAATCCGGTGGACCAGAGGGTGCACAGGGTAAAGAGCTTGGAGACTGAGGAGAGAGCTGAGAGAATCTGAGCAGGTAACGTACTGAATCCGCTGATGGCGGCGGATGTAGTGGACAGCCTGGAGAACAGCGTAAAGCTCCGCAGTATAAACCGAACACTGGTCGGGAAGCCGAAAGGGATTTTGGGTGTCGCCAACAATATAGGCACTCCCTACACCTAACGATGTTTTCGAGCCGTCGGTGTAAATAAATGTGGCGTCCGTCATTTGTGCACATAGAGCAGCAAATGCCCGACGATAAACAAGTGAAGGGGTACCATCCTTGGGAAATCGACAAAGGTCACGGAGCAGGCAGATCCGGGGACGGAGCCAAGGCGGTGCTGTACCCCAAGTTGTCAAGAAGGTTTTAGGAAAGCGGAAGGAAAGAGAATGGAGCAGTTGACGGAAGCAGATTCCCCGTCGTAGTAGGGAGGAAGGGGGGCCTGCAACCCTAAATCCAAGGAGGCGTCGAAAAAGTGTCATGGCCCGGATTAGCAGGCATGGAAGACAGATGGCTAGCATAACGACTCTGACTGCTCGCCGATTGGGCAGCGGACGGTCAGCAGTCTCAGCATAAAGGCTTTCCACAAGGCCCGTGTAAAAAGCTCCAGACACTAAACGTAATCCACGGTGAGTCGAGACGCCGAAGAATAGCCGGCCGAGCAGAAGAGTAAACTAGTCCAATTTCGAGCGCACTAAAGCGCGATAGAGGCGAAGGACCACTCGGTCCGCTCCCCAGGAGGTACCATTCAGGACACGGAGGGTGTTAAGGGATCACAAACAGCGAGTCGAAAGATAGGAAACTGAAAACGGAAGGTTGACAGGACCTAGATGTAAGGAGGGCGGAAGAAACTCATTACGTCGCCAAAAATTTAACACAAACGGTCTTACTGGGAGAAAAACGGAAGCCGGTTTCGATGCTCCAAGAGTGGAGGCGATCGAGACATCCTTCAAGACGTCGTTCAAGAAGGCTGGTCCGTTGACAGCTGTAGTAGATCGCAAAATCGTCCACAAAGAGGGAGCCCGAGACATCGGGAAGGAGACAATCCATAATTGGATTGATGGCGATGGCAAATAGTACAACACTCAGCACGGAGCCCTGGGGTACCCCGTTTTCTTGGGATAAAGTACGGGAGAGAGTAGTGTTCACCCGCACCCTAAATGTGCGCTCTGCCATAAATTCGCGAAGAAAAAGGGCAGCCGACCTCGAAAGCCCCAAGAGAACAGTGTGCGGAGGATGCCTCTCCTCCAACAGGTATCGTATGCTCTCTCCAGATCAAAAAAATATTGCTACTGTTTGGCGTTTCCGGAGAAAAGTTTTCATGATATAAGTGGAGAGAGCAACAAGATGGTCAACTGCAGAACGATGCTTTCGGAATCCGCATTGGGCAGCTGTTAAAAGACTGCGGGATTCCAGCCACCACGCTAAACGGTAATTCACCATACGCTCCAAAACCTTACAGACCCTACTCGTGAGAGAAATGGGGCGATAGCTAGAGGGGAGATGTTTGTCCTTTCCAGGTTTCGGAACAGGGACCACGATAGCTTCCCGCCTTCGTCTGGGTAAAGTACTGTCGGTCCAAATTCGATTATAAAGACGAAGGAGGTAACGCAGACTATGGGTTGATAAATGCAGCCAACATTTGGATGTGGATACCATCCAGTCCTGGGGCGGAGGAGCGAGAAGAAGAGAGTGCATGTTGGAGTTCCCGCATGGAGAACAGTATTGTAGCATTAGCGATTTTGAGAGGAGAAAGCAAGATGTCGCACTTCCGCTGCACGTTTCTTCAGGAGAAACGCTGGCGGGTAATTTGAAGAGCTCGAAATCTCAGCAAAGTGCTGACCCAACGAGTTAGAAATTGCGACGGGGTCCACTAATGTGTCATGCGCGACAGTGAGCCCAGAGACCGGGGACCGGGGAGAAACTAGGCGCGCCTGAGAACCGTCGAAGCCGACTCCAAACTTCCGAGGAGGGAGTGCAGGTGTTAAATGAGCTAATAAAGAATTTACAGCTTGCCTTCTTGCTATCGCGGATGACACGACGGCATCGCGCTCAGAACTGCTTATAGCGGATACAGTTGGCCAAAGTAGGATGGTGGCGGAAAACGCGGAGAGCACGTCGCCGCTCACGTATTGCATCACGGCATGCCTCGTTCCACCAAGGAACTGGGGGCGCCGGGGCAATTCGGAGGTGGGTGGTATTGAATGTTCCGCAGCTGTTAGAATAACGTCGGTAATGTGTGTGACCTCATCGTCGACGCTGGGAAAGTGACGGACATCGAAAGTCGCTAGAGACGAAATAAGTGTCCAATCGGCTTGGGCAAACTTCCAGCGTCGCGGGCGCATATATGGCTGTTGAGGCTGCAGTCTAAGGACACATGGAAAGTGGTCACTCGAGTGTGTATCATCAAGGGCGAACCATTCGAAGCGCCGAGCTAGCGGAACAGTACCGACCGCAAGGTCCAAATGAGATAAACTTGTCGTAGAGGCAGACAAAAATGTAGGGACCCCAGTGTTGAGGCAAACTAGATCTGCTTGGTGGAAGACGTCTAGCAAAAGTGAGCCACGTGGACAAGGATGCGGAGATCCCCAAAGCAGGTGATGGGCATTGAAGTCCCCAACCAGCAAATATGGGGGTGGAAGCTGACCAAGAAGGTGAAGGAGATCAGCTCGTGCCATTGGTGCGGACGATGGAATGTATACAGTACAAAGAGAGAACGTGTATCCGGAAAGGGAAAGACGGACGGCGACAGCTTGGAAGGAAGTGTTTAAATGGATTGGGTGATAATGGACAGTTTCATGGAGAAGAATCGTGAGTCCTCCATGGGCTGGAGTGCCTTCAACAGAGGGGAGGTCATATCGGACGGACTGAAAATGAGGGAGAACAAAGCGGTCATGGGGACGCAGCTTTGTTTCCTGAAGACAGAAGATGTCCGGCGAGTAGGATCGTAAGAGGATCGACAATTCATCCCGATTGGCTCGAATACCGCGGATATTCCAGTGGATAATGGACATAGGGTGAACAGGAAATGAAGGAATGTGACCAAGGTCGCTGTCAACTCAACGACTGCTCAGAGCTTGCGACCGACAGCATGGAATGGCATTCAGCCGAAGGCAGAAGATCCTGATCCATAGGTTGGTCAGGTGCAGCTCCTGCCACCAGCGATTGGCCGGTTTATCGGCCGCCAGCAGTGCGCCTCGGCGACACAGAAGACGGCCGAGGGCGACTTCCGCCAGGTGGTGCTGTAGATGGGACACGCCTTGGCGGAGAAGGAGAGGAACTGGGTTTCTTTGTAGCCTTCTTGGAAGTATGATGTTTAGAGGAAGGAGGAACCGATGGTTGGGAAGTTGCCGTACGTAAAAACTCTTCACGAGTATGCTCTTTTTTCGAAGTCTCCGTGTCTGACTTTTGGGCTCGAGATTTAGCAGAACTCGACGAAGGGTGAGCCAGAGAGTGGGCAGGCGAAAGTGGTGAGGTTGAACGGGCGATCTTTGCGCTGACCGATCTGACGACCGTGGCACTAAAGGTGAGGTCGGAAGTCTGCGTGGCCGCCTCCTTTGTTGGCCAAGGAGAAGCAAGGACAGTGCTTTATGTTCCTGTATGAGGCACGGTGGGTTGTCGACTGGCGAATAATTTTCGAGCAGCAAAGGTCGACACCTTTTCCTTCACTCTTATTTCCTGGATGAGCTTTTCGTCTTTATAAATGGGGCAATCTCGAGAGGAAGCAGCGTGGTCACCTATACAGTTGATGCAGCGAGGGGATGGAGGTGGACAAGCACCCTCATGGGCATCCTTGCCACACGTAACACATTTGGCCGGATTGGAACAGGACTGGCTGGTGTGATTGAACCGCTGATACCGATAGCAACGCGTAGGGTTTGGGACGTAAGGGCGAACGGAAATTCTCATAGCCTGCTTTGATTTTCGATGGGAGTTTAACTTTGTCAAATGTCAAGAAGACAGGGTTATAAAAGGGTTATGAAAAGGGTTGACACGAACATCATTCCAACCCGCACTATGAACAGCCGTTACACCCTGGTCAGACAAGTTGTGCTGAATTGCTTCGTCAGACAATCCATCGAGGGAGCGTGTATAAACGACTCCACACGAGGAATTTAAAGCACGGTGTGGTTCCACCCGGACAGGGAAGGTGTGTAGTAGTGAAGTACATAGAGTCAGTGCCCTCCAGGCACAAAAATTACTAACAACAAGGTGCCATTCCGTAATCTGGTACAAGACTTTGCAGGCCCTGCAATTGCGCCAACACCTTTCTGAATAATGAAAGGGTTGACAATGGAGAAGTCGTGACCGTCAGACCGAGAAACAAGGAACTGTGGCAACGAGGGAAGAACTGTCTGTGGCTGAGACTCAGTGAACTTACGTTTATGAGCAGACATAGTGGAAGGTGAGGAAACCATTGCGGAAGAATCCCCCATAATTACCGGCGTCTCCGATGGCGCGCTCCTCCCTTGTGGGGGCCCTCTCTGAGGACACTCCCGCCTTAGGCGTGAGGTGTGAACACTTTCGGAAGGCATCAGCTCGGGTAATCACCCCTCCCTGGGCCTCGCCGTTACCAGGGGGTACGTACGTGTCCTACCTGTCTACCCGGGGCGGGGAATTACGTGTTACCCCGTCACCGGCTACGCATGGAAGTGCGTGGGTCGGCCTTCAGACACGCACAGGGAGGAGAAAAAGAAAGGGAAAGGAAAGAAGAGGGGTCTCAAACGCCGCAGCGGAGAAAAGGGCAAAGAGAAGAGGGAAGGAGAAGAGAAGGACAGAGGAAGGACGAAGACTTGCAAGTGTAGAAAGCAAGGAATTTGTAACAGTTTCGAGCGTCCGTCTCCGGATGTAGGCACAGACCATACTGCCAGAGGGGGAGAAAGGGAAGGAAAGAGCCAGGGGTGAGGAGGGGGGGGGGGGCGAAGATGGGGGACAGGGAAGGATGCGGAAAGGGAGGGTATGCAGCCCAGAAAGGAAGGAGGGCCACATTAGCTCGGGGTCCCGTGCTCGCTATGCACGTATCCACAAGAGAGTTGTGGACCCCCTAGGGCTGCTGATAGTGTAGGGGAAGTTGTAATAAGAGGAACAGCCCTGTGCTGTGGTCTCCACATCCTTGTTCAGAATCAACTAGTATGTGTGTTGGCTGCTGAAGGCTTTCATTTATGATATACCCCAGTGCCCATTGCAGAGGAGTTTTAAAATTTAAGGATGCTGGGTAGGGGGGATGACAACACAGGTGGTATCTGCTTCGACATCAAGCAAGAGAACGCTGGAGATGAGTGACAAACATCAGGTGAGATGAGCCCAGAACTGGAGACTGGCATCGCCACTCTTTGAAGAGTTCTTGGCCTACCAGTCCCACCTCTACCCCCCCCCCTTCCCCGATCCCCTCCCCCTCCCCCCCACAAAGCCCACTGTTTATGATGCAGTATTAAAAGTGTATGTGTGGAGTGATTTTGGCAGGGGTAACACAATGCAGTCGGAGGTGTGCTGCGACACCAAATTTGTGTGGGAACAAGAGATTTCCTGAGGGTCAAAGACTGGGTCGGGGCCTGCGGGTAGGCAAAGTGAAGTGTCGGCATTTGCATGTCATTCTGAGGGCTCATTTATCAGCGTAACAGTAGGAGCTGAGAAAGAACTTCCAACACTGGAGCCATTGAGCTGTCTACCCAGTATGTCGGGAGCACAGCTTGAAGAGCACAACCAGCACGTCCATCTGCTGTTAGATGCCAGTAAGTGCATCTTCTCAGTTTGCTGCCGATCAGAGGTAAGATGATATCTGCTCTTCAGAAGGCGTTTTGAGTGCTGCAGTTTGCAAAGAGGAGTCCGTGATTTCGTACCATATTCCTTTTCATTGGCATCTTGGCACTGATTTGTCTGCAGCCAAAAACATTTGTCATTGGTATCACTTCTTAAGCAACAGAATAGGTGTGCATAGGTGAGGGTCCAGGTTGACGGCTCATGTGTTTGCCGAATTCTTTCCACATCATCAGATTTGGAGGACTCCACAAAACTCTACTTGCCGTGCAAGAAGAGAACAGGCAATGTGTTTAGGTGCTGTTTTAGTCTATAAACCGTACTGACCACAATTAGTACAAGCTCTTGAGATAGATGATGAAAGGAAACAGACTTCAGCAATGCAGTGTTAGTTGTCATGGAAAACAATACATTATTTTCAGTGATGAAGCAACATTTCATGTAAGCAGTAAGGTAAACCAACATAATGTGGGCATATGGGAACCCCAGAATCCTAATGAAATTATTGAGCCTGAAAGACTCACCTCAAAGGAATGTTTTTCGTGCCATTTCTCACGAAGAAATGGATGGTCCTTTCTTTTTTTGAGGAAAATGCAGTGGCTGGAATGAGCCATTTTCTAATGCAGCAGGGCTGTCTTTTTCCCACAACATTGTGAGGATTCTGATGACATACATCAGTGGAGCTCAATGCTGTTGGAAAACTGTCATCCTGCAAGTGTGGTGGAGTTCAGTTTCTCAGTGACACTATGCCTAAGTGGCATGAGAACTCAAGACAATGCCCTGCATTCTTGTACTTTAAGGTCACCAGAGATGACCGTGTGCAATTTTGTCTCATGGAGTTATGAAGAGGAAATTGTGTTCATCTCCTTTTATCGCATAACATGGGAGAATGAAGGACAGAATAACGATGGCCATAACTTATCTGAAAGCGCATACACAGTCATGTTCTAAGCAGCTCCTTTTGTGTTGCTGTACATTACAGTAATCAGCAAAATAACTAAGGGCTCAGTGACAATGAGCACACACTGCAGTGACATCTCTAGGTACAAATTTAATAATACAGGTCAGCAGGTACTACTGAAATTGCTCTAGTGCTGACCTGTAATGCTATAGAAATTACCAGTGGGTTTTCTTGGATATCTAGACAACATACATGCAAAAATCGTATTAATGGAGTTTACAGCAATTGTAATGACAATACTTAACTTTGCATGTCACCAATTGCCTTTTTCACAATGAAGTGTTCCAAGCAAATAATCAATGTCCTTCAATATGTATAGCATTTCCATACGAGCAATTGATGAGAATGTAGAATGTAGTTTATTGGTCTCATAACATACAGTTACAAATCAAAGGGTGTTGTACTTATTGTAATGGAGACTTATAACATTTTCTTTTTCAAGTAATTTGATAATAGTTAACACATTTCAGCTGTCATTTCTGTATTATTACACATCAACAATTTAAGAACATATGTAACACTTATGGCCATTTCGCAGCTTGCAATGCAGTCTACAATATATTAACAATTATACAATACAGAATAATTATTCTTTCTTTCCTTTCAAAATTGCGAAACTGACCTGCACGAGTTCAATTGAATAATATTTTTCCAGTAGTGTATCAAATAACAATCATTTTAGTGGGTCAAACTCCATATTTAACAGATCTGTGTTATTTAATTTATTATAAATTTTTAATCCCATGTCCAATGGTGTTTGAACATAAATTTTTAAATTATGTTTCTTATTATTCTCTTTTGACCTGCAACCAAGGGCTGTTCATAGAATTTCCCCAGATAATTATTACGTATCGAATTCTAGTCTAAAGTAGATATGGACACCAGGATGAGTCTACCAGAAGAGTGGAATCAGATGAGACAATCATCACATAAGCTAGGCTGTTTAGTTTGTTTGCTAAGAAGTCTAAATCTTGACAAAAATTTAAATTGAAGCAAGTTACGTAAAATTTCTGTGTCTACATGTGCCTTCCAGTCATTTCCTGACTTCTGTACACTATTTTTGTGGGAGATGATGTTTTTGAACTGAACTGCACTAATAGTGTTTGTGACATTGAGTTTAAATCCATTTTGCTGAAACCGTAATTCTAGGATTCCCATTAAATTTTCCACAGTATCATGTATTTGTTCTAAATCGTCATTTTCGAATAAAACCAAGGTGTCATGTGAATAAAATGGAATAAATTTTAGGGCCTTCTTTTTCTGTGGTACCTGTAAACATTGAAGTTGAGTCCGGTTGGATCCCTGTACAAATCTTCCATTCCAGGAATTGCAGCACCTGACAGTGGTAGACGTAGCATCCTGAATGCCCAGGGACACTCCCGCTTTATAATATAAATTCTTTCATTAACAAACAGAAGAGGTAGGGTATGAATTTATTTGTACATTAATAGAATTGAATATTTTTATTCACCTTTCAGTATTTTTCATACAATTGGCTTCGTCCAAGTTTACAATGGAGCACAGTTAAGGACAACAAACATTTACATACACTGAATTATTTTGCTTATTTAAGAACTGAAAATATTTCTTTACCACTGATTAAAAGCTAATATCATAATGAATGAATTCTATACAATTGAAGAATTCCTAGGAAATACAGTATTGGTTTTGTGTGTGTGTGTGTGTGTGTGTGTGTGTGTGTGTGTGTGTGTGTGTGTGTGTGTGTGTGTGTGTGTGTGTGTGTGTGTGTGTGTGGTGGGGGGGGGGGGCACATCACATCTCATGCTGAATTTATCCAGAATTTCTTTAGCATACATTAAATATCTCAGGTACTGTTCAGTACACTAACATGTGCATATATAACTGTTTGAAGTGATTTCTGCAGGAATCTCTGGGTGCTAATCCTAGTATACATCTGATGGCCTTTTGCCATCTGAAAATACATTTAGCCCCTGAGAAATTACCTCAGAGCAAAATTCCATATTCCAGATGGGAATGGAAGAAAGCAAAATGTGAGTGGAGTAACAGCTGTTTCTCAATTTGCAAAAACAGTGTGAGCACAGTAAAAAAAAAAAGTACACCGACTAATTTGTTGCACAGGTGACTGGTTTATTCTTCCCAGGAGAGTTCTTGGTGTATGTGCAATCCAAGTAGTTTCACTGCTTTATTTGTACTTCTTGTGACTTTTAGACTAAACAATACAAAAACTGAAGAAATAAATGTTTATACACAGTTGATTGGCCTGACACCAGTGACTAGTCATTTGCATTATTTCATTGTGTGCTTTAATGGAACCTGCAGAGAGACCATACCCCAGTCAGTTTGGGAATAGACGCCGACACCCGCTACCACCACCAGCGACTTTAATTATAATAACATAGATTTACACCTAAAATTAAGTAGATTAGAAAAAAGGGAGCTCTTTGGAACAGCGCAAAGAATGATCATTAGGCTATATCACCCCTATGGCAACTCAGTCTGCTTTCGCACAACAGAGCAGACGGACAGAATAATTCTGAAAACAGAACATTCCCACGGACTCAAAGTCTGCTAGACCTACTTCTGCAGGTATGCGCTCGCAGAGAGGAAAAATTCGATCTCGATAAATTATACGAAGAACCTGGTCACCAACAAAAACATCGGTAATAGGACGACAGAGGAATGTCCTACTTAGTGCATCCGCTGAGGTGGTTCCGAAAGCTCTAGATAGAATGTATTTGATCGTGATATATATGGAGCATATTCGGAGCACCACACAGAGCTGCAAGGTACTGGTTAATGATGGGGAAGTAGGTAAGGTACACACAGTAAGTGGTGTGCCGATAGAACCTGTGTGTCACCTTAGAAGTTGGCGTCTGGATACATGGCAAGGTGATGGGGATGGAAGTGATAAGTGACGTAGACTGCACATCTTCCTCACTGACGGGTGTGTTCCTTTCTCAACCGCACCCTTCTATCCCAACCGCGGTATGGTTCATTTCGTAACCGGACACGCACCTTAACCCACGCACTGTCACAGAGTCATACGGTTAAACACCTACGTGCACACGAGGGGAAGAAGGTTCCCCACAACACTACGTCTATGTTTCCGCGGGAAACACACGAAAAAGACACACTACACTTATAGACTACGCAGAAGCAGACAGAGATATATACACGCCAATAAGAGACGAAGAACAATGGGCACAATGAAAACGTATTGACGGACAGTGTATCAGAAACAACACATGAAGAGTACATGCAGACACGACGTAACGGACATGCCTCTGTGCAAGGTAAGAACGATCTCCTGTGGGTGGCCAGCGTAAGGTGCTGGCGACCTAGACAAAACAACAACAAAAAATAACCAAATGGTGTACACGGACGGGCACCTAAAGTTTACACATAGGATTAGTAATGAATGGTATAGGCAATGCTATTTCTCTACTAATAACGATATGTAAACCATTCCGAGGTATTCACGGTCAGTCAAATTCGTTGATGGTACTAACAAACCACTAAATCTTGTCACCTTTTAAATTTTCTTGTTTCTGAAGAATATAAATTTATATTTCAACCTTAAATTGTTATTTTTCAGAAGTGTTATTCTTTGTAAATGTCATAGATAAAACGTTTGCAGTTCTCTCTTCTTTCAAGATAAAAAACGAAAATTGTAAGGTGTACGACCTGTTTTCAAACATCAGGTAACAAGTCTATAGTTTGGCAATAAATAAATAAATAAATAAATAAATGAAACATCTTTACGTTTAAGGGAGCGGCTTTGATAGTGTTTCGTATCCTCGAAACAATGCAATAATTAGTTGAACTTAACAAGAGATCCGTCTGAGTTGAATTACGTAGATCATTTACATATAGGAAGATCAGGACTGGTCTCCGTACTGATGCTCAGGAACAACATATTTCATCTCTTGTCAGCATCCAATGGACACAAGCAACCTTGGATCGAGTGTGGGTACTTCGTGGTGCATACACCACTCCCAAAACAACGGGAGGATTAGACGGTAAGTCGCAGGCAAGCGCTAGCAGCCAACTGTGCACGCATTGGCACCGGACGCTGTTCCTACTGGAGACAGTCTTCTTCCCTAGTCAAAAAATCACGACCATCGATGAAATCCGCAACGAGATTGGTGCTAAACTAAAGGGAGAACATGTGTCAGCGAACGTCCTAAAGTCAGTCACAAACAAGATTCTCGCCCTCGTCATTCAACTGACATCGGCCGAGTCCAAATTGTAGAACAAAGACCCTTTACGTGAACTACAGTGTGCCGCAGACCCAGTTGACCTACGAATCGAGTCCCTAAGTTAACAGGTTAGCAAACTCGAGGAAGACAACAAATCAGGAACAGAGAGACCAAGTGGAAGACCTCACAGGCAAAGTCGCTGAACAGACACAGCAGCGGTTACAAACACACATATGCCGCAGCACTCTCCACCAGCCCTGAAGAGCACGAACGGAGAGTTTGCGAAGGCGAAACAGGCAACCACACTTTTCATTGAGTCTACGAACAATCAAGGCACAAAGGCTATAAAAGAACTCTCATAGCACATCAATCCCAGGTGGGACAACCTACACGTAAAATCAACACGGAAACAGCAATAACTGTCGAGGCAGCAACTCACGAAGACAGCTGCAAAACAATTGGAGAAACGAATGACATTGAAACTATCGCGTGTGCAGGAGCTAGAAACCGTGCACCATGTGACCGACATTTCGGACAAAACATTCCTGGGATGTCTGTATCAACGAAACCTTAGGGGTGACTTCGCCGAAGGAGAGTTCGAGAGGGAGGTTAAAAGCTGCTTTCGTAGGGCACCAAAGGCAACAGGTTACCATTATTAATTCCTGGAAGGGACACCCCAACTTTACTGGTAACTCACCAAGAAAGGCAGGGTGAAAATTGACAGCGAATCTGACTTTTACGGACTTCCCAGCAGCGAGCCAGTGTAACAGCTGTTGTGACACTGGCCACCAAACATAGCCTGTACCGAAATGGCCGCGACCTGTCCAAGGTGTGGAACAATATGTCACAAAAGCGCAGACTGTCCAGCGCCGAAGCCCATTGACTGCATCCCCAGCAGGAACCAGAATAGGAAGCGCAGCAAGAGAAAGGGTGGTACCAGCCGGAAGTCTACAGTGGATTTCCGCAGCGCGAGTCTATAGTCGTTTGTTTGCTTGTTTTGAAAACTGGCTGACTAACGCCAACAAGCGGTCGCACTAGTCAGTCATCTGCTGCTGCGTTTATCGCAGGTCGGCTACTGCTAAGTAAACGCTTTTGCGCCATTTACGAGTTCCTAACCAGGAGCGAATTTAATTGTATTATCTGTGTGCTTTAATAGTTTAGTTTGTCTTTCTGCGTGTAAATTTAACATCTAAAAGCCACAGTTCTCGCGTTTTCGTTTGCGTCAGAAAGTAAACCGATCGTCTGACACAATAAAAGTTCCTTATCAGGGGCAAATTATTTAGTTCCACTTACGTGCTTCGGTAGTTAGATTTTTAAATATCTGCGTACTACTAGACACAGTTTGTGCGTTTTCGTCAGGATCTACAGTACAGTTGCGCAGCACGTGCCGATAGTCCGTTTATCTGAATAGTTTTCCACGGTCTTCGGTATGGACAGGGGCTGCGATTGTTGTGTGCGGATGCGAGCCGAGTTGGTGACACTTCGCTCTCAGCTTCAGGCTCTGATGGCTTCCGTTACACAGCTTGGGGCTGCAGTGGATAGGGGCCACTGTTGTGGACCGGCCGTGGGGATCCAACGGACGTCCAGCACGTCGGAGTCCTCCGATCGATCCTCATCGGTGGCGAACCCAGTTACTGCTCGCATTGAGGCCAACCCCTCACCTGTGGTCGAGGAGGATGTCGCCCAGGGACGAAACAGGCGGCGAAAGACTTCCCACGCGGCTGCACGTAAAGCCTCCCCGGTTTGTCTGACAAACAGGTTCCAGGTGCTGTCTGGGTCAGCAAAAGTGAAACAGGACAGGCGACAGCATCTGTGGTTGACAGAGGAAACCACTCAGCCTGCAAGATCCGGGAAATCGCAGAGGGTGGGATTATTGGTAGTTGGGAGCTCCAACGTTATGCGCATTATGGGGCCCCTTAGGGACTTGGGTTTTCTTACCCTCCTTGTCAGCCTTGTGCATACCGGGTGGAGTCGTTCCACATTTGGAAAGGGTCCTCCCAGATGCCATGAAGAGCCAACTGCAGGTGGTTGCTCACGTCGGTACCAATGATGTGTGTTACTTTGGATCAGAAGAGATTCTCTCTGGCAGCCTTTACCACTACTGTTAGCCGCTCGAAACCAGTCTTGCTTGCAAGATGAAACCAGAGCTGACCATTTGCAGCATAGTCGACATGACCGATTGCGAACCTCTGGTACAGAGCAGAGTGGAGGGTCTGAATCGGAGGCTCAAATGGTTCTGCGACCGTGTAGGCTGCAGATTCCTCGACTTGCGCCAAAGGGTGGTTTTTTTTTTTTTTGTTTGGTTTTAGGGCGCAAAACTGCTATGGTCATTAGCGCCCAGCCTGTGACTTAGGAAATAGTAAAAAAAAAACCGAAACTGAAAATCAGCAGCAATGGGAACAAAGTCATAAAATTGGAGAAACTAAAAGCAGAAGGAAGGCTTAAAAATCCACTACAGAAAGGGGTTGGTCGTCCCCAAAAAAAGCTTCAAATGACTGACGTCATTTCACTAGCACTAATAAACTGGAGAACGCGGTCGGCTGAGCGCGTGTCATCTGCTAAAGTCGACGATAGATCAGGCGATAGCTGTAGACGGGCGCGTAACGGATTAAAATAGGGGCATTCAATTAAAAGGTGTCTTACCGTCCACAGCTGAAAGCAGTGGGGACAGAGTGGGGGAGGATCGCCGCTTAAAAGATGTCGATGGCTAAAAAGACAGTGCCCTATCCGGAGTCTAGTTAAAATTACCTCCTCCCGACGACGCGTTCGGGAGGAAGAAGTCCAAGCGCAAGGAAGAGCTTTCACTTCCCGCAATTTATTATTGGGAAGTGTTAACCAATGCGCATGCCATAAATGAGCAACTTTGCGACATAAACCGCTCCGGAGATCGGTGAAGGGAAGCGATTGAATAGCTGGCCGAGGAAGAGAGACTGCAGCCTTGGCCGCTATATCGGCCGCCTCATTCCCACAGATACCAGCGTGTCCCGGGAGCCAGAGGAACGCCACCGAGACGCCCCCCAGATGGAGCAAGCGCAGACAGTCCTGAATCCGGTGGACCAGGGGGTGCACAGGGTAAAGAGCTTGGAGACTGAGGAGAGAGCTGAGAGAGCTGAGAGAATCTGAGCAGATAACGTACTGTATCCGCCGATGGCGGCGGATGTAGTGGACAGCCTGGAGAACAGCGTAAAGCTCCGCAGTATACACCGAACACTGGTCGGGAAGCCGAAATTGATTTGGGGTGTCGCCAACAATATAGGCACTGCCTACACCTAACGATGTTTTCGAGCCGTCGGTGTAAATAAATGTGGCGTCCGTCATTTGTGCACATAGAGCAGCAAATGCCCGACGATAAACAAGTGTAGGGGTACCATCCTTGGGAAATCGACAAAGGTCATGGAGCAGGCAGATCCGGGGACGGAGCCAAGGCGGTGCTGTACCCCAAGTTGTCAAAAAGGTTTTAGGAAAGCGGAAGGAAAGAGAATGGAGCAGTTGACGGAAGCGGACTCCCGGGGGTATAGGGAGGAGGAGCGGCCAGCATACCCTACATCAAATGAGGCGTCGAAAAAAAGGGCATGGGCTGGATTAGCAGGCATGGAAGACAGATGGCTAGCATAACGACTTAGAAGGACCGCTCGCCGATTAGACGACGGAGGTTCAGCAGTCTCAGCATAAAGGCTTTCCACAGGGCTAGTGTAAAAAGCTCCAGACGCTAAACGTAATCCACGGTGGTGGATAGAGTCGAGACGCCGAAGAATAGACGGCCGAGCAGAGGAGTAATCTATGCTTCCATAATCCAATTTCGAGCGCACTAAGGCGCGATAGAGGCGGAGAAGGACCACTCGGTCCGCTCCCCAGGAGGTACCATTCAGGACACGGAGGGTGTTAAGCGATCGCAGACAGCGAGCCGAAAGATAGGAAACGTGGGAGGACCAGCACAGTTTTCTGTCAAACGTCAGACCCAAGATTTTAGCGACGTCTGAAAACGGAAGGTTGACAGGACCTACATGTAAGGAGGGCGGAAGAAACTCCTTACGTCGCCAAAAATTAACACAAACGGTCTTACTGGGAGAGAAACGGAAGCCTGTTTCGATGCTCCAGGAGTGGAGGCGATCGAGACATCCTTGAAGACGTCGTTCAAGAAGGCTGGTCCGTTGAGAGCTGTAGTAGATCGCAAAATCATCCACAAAGAGGGAGCCCGAGACATCGGGAAGGAGACAATCCATAATTGGATTTATAGCGATGGCAAACAGTACAACACTCAGCACGGAGCCCTGGGGTACCCCGTGTTCTTGGGAGAAAGTGCGGGAGAGAGTAGTGTTCACCCGCACCCTAAATGTGCGCTCTGCCATAAATTCGCGAAGAAAAAGGGGCAGCCGGCCTCGAAAGCCCCAAGAGAACAGTGTGCGGAGGATGCCTCTCCTCCAACAGGTATCGTATGCTCGCTCCAGATCAAAAAATATTGCTACCGTTTGGCGTTTCCGGAGAAAATTGTTCATGATATAAGTGGAGAGAGCAACAAGATGGTCAACTGCAGAACGATGCTTTCGGAATCCGCATTGGGCAGGTGTTAAAAGACTGCGGGATTCCAGCCACCACGCTAAACGGTAATTCACCATACGTTCCAAAACCTTACAGACACTACTCGTGAGAGAAATGGGGCGATAGCTAGAGGGGAGATGTTTGTCCTTTCCAGGTTTCGGAACAGGAACGACGATAGCTTCCCGCCATCGTCTGGGAAAAGTACTGTCGGTCCAAATTCGATTATAAAGGCGAAGGAGGTAACGCAGACTATGGGTTGATAAATGCAGCAACATTTGGACGTGGATACCATCTGGTCCTGGGGCGGAGGAGCGAGAAGAAGAGAGGGCATGTTGGAGTTCCCGCAAGGAGAAAACAGTATTGTAGCTTTCGCGATTTTGAGAGGAGAAAGCAAGAGGTCGCACTTCCGCTGCGCGTTTCTTCGGGAGAAACGCTGGCGGGTAATTTGAAGAGCTCGAAATCTCGGCAAAGTGCTGACCCAACGAGTTAGAAATTGCGACGGGGTCCATTAATGTGTCATGCGCGACAGTGAGCCCAGAGACCGGGGAGAAACTAGGCGCGCCTGAGAACCGTCGAAGCCGACTCCAAACTTCCGAGGAGGGAGTGCAGGTGTTAAATGAGCTAATAAAGAATTTCCAGCTTGCCTTTTTGCTATCGCGGATGACACGACGGCATCGCGCTCGTAGCTGCTTATAGCGGATACAGTTGGCCAAAGTAGGATGGTGGCGGAAAACGCGGAGAGTACGTCGCCGCTCACGTAGTGCATCACGGCATGCCTCGTTCCACCAAGGAACTGGGGGGCGCCGGGGCAATTCGGAGGTGCGTGGTATTGAATGTTCCGCAGCTGTAAGAATAACGTCGGTAATATGTGTGACCTCATCGTCGACGCTGGGAAAGTGACGGTCATCGAATGTCGCTAGAGATGAAAAAAGTGTCCAATCGGCTTGGGCAAACTTCCAGCGTCGCGGGCGCATATATGGCTGTTGAGGCTGCAGTCTAAGAACACATGGAAAGTGGTCACTTGAGTGTGTATCATCAAGGGCGAACCATTCGAAGCGCCGAGCTAGCGGAACAGTACCGACCGCAAGGTCCAAATGAGATAAATTTGCCGTGGAGGCAGACAAAAACATAGGGACCCCAGTGTTGAGGCAAACTAGATCTGCTTGGTGGAAGACGTCTAGCAATAGTGATCCACGTGGACAAGGATGTGGAGATCCCCAAAGCGGGTGGTGGGCATTGAAGTCCCCAACCAGCAAATATGGGGGTGGAAGCTGACCAAGAAGATGAAGGATATCAGCTCGTGCCATTGGTGTGGACGATGGAATGTATACAGTACAAAGAGAGAACGTGTATCCGGAAAGGGAAAGACGGACGGCGACAGCTTGGAAGGAAGTGTTTAAATGGATTGGGTGATAATGGACAGTTTCATGGAGAAGAATCATGAGTCCTCCGCGTGCTGGAGGGCCTTCAACAGAGGGGAGATCATATCGGACAGACTGAAAATGAGGGAGAACAAAGCGGTCATGGGGACGCAGCTTTGTTTCCTGAAGACAGAAGATGACCGGCGAGTAGGATTGTAAGAGGATCGACAATTCATCCCGATTGGCTCGAATACCGCGGATATTCCAGTGGATAATGGACATAGGGTGAACAGAAAATGGAGGAATGCGACCAAGGTCGCTGTCAACTCAACGACTGCTCTGAGCTTGCGACCGACAGCATGGAATGGCATTCAGCCGAAGGCAGAAGATCCTGATCCGTAGGTTGGTCAGGAGCAGCTCCTGCCACCAGCGATTGGCCGGTTGATCGGCCGCCGGCAGTGCGCCTCGGCGACACAGAAGACGGCCGAGGGCGACTTCCGCCAGGTGGTGCTGTAGATGGGACACGCCTTGGCGGAGAAGGAGAGGAACTGGGTTTCTTTGTAGCCTTCTTGGAAGTATGATGTTTAGAGGAAGGAGGAACCGATGGTTGGGAAGTTGCCGTACGTAAAAACTCTTCTCGAGTATGCTCTTTTTTCGAAGTCTCCGTGTCTGACTTTTGGGCTCGAGATTTAGCAGAACTCGACAAAGGGTGAGCCAGAGAGTGGGCAGGCGAAAGTGGTGAGGTTGAACGGGCGATCTTTGCGCTGACCGATCTGACGACCGTGGCACTAAAGGTGAGGTCGCAAGTCTGCGTGGCCGCCTCCTTTGTTGGCCGAGAAGAAGCAAGGACAGTGCTTTATTTTCCTGTCTGAGGCACGGTGGGCTGTCGTCTGGCGAATAATTTTCGAGCAGCGAAGGTCGACACCTTTTCCTTCACCCTAATTTCCTGGATGAGTTTTTCGTCCTTAAAAACGGGGCAATCCCGAGAGGAAGCGGCGTGGTCACCCATACAGTTGATGCAGCGAGGGGATGGAGGTGGACAAGCACCCTCATGGGCATCCCTGCCACACGTAACACATTTGGCCGGATTGGAACAGGACTGGCTGGTGTGATTGAACCGCTGGCACCGATAGCAACGCGTAGGGTTCGGAACGTAAGGGCGAATGGAAATTATCTCATAGCCAGCTTTGATTTTCGATGGTAGTTGAACTTTGTCAAATGTCAAGAAGACAGTGCGGGTTGGAATGATGTTCGTGTCAACCCTTTTCATAACCCTATGAACAGCCGTTACACCCTGGTCAGACAGGTAGTGCTGAATTTCTTCGTCAGACAGTCCATCGAGGGAGCGTGTATAAACGACTCCACGCGAGGAATTTAAGGTACGGTGCGGTTCCACCCGGACAGGGAAGGTGTGTAGTAGTGAGGTACGCAGCAATTTTTGTGCCTGGAGGGCACTGTGTGTTTCTAACAACAGGGTGCCATTCCGTAATCTGGAGCAAGACTTTACAGGACCTGCAATTGCGTCGACACCTTTCTGAATAATGAAAGGGTTGACCGTGGAGAAGTCGTGACCTTTGTCAGACCGAGAAACAACAAGGAACTGTGGCAACGATGGAAGAACTGACTGTGGTTGAGACTCAGTGAACTTACGTTTGTGAGCAGACATAGTGGAAGGTGAGGAAACCATTGCGGAAGAATCCCCCATGATTACCGGCGTCTCCGATGGCGCGCTCCTCCCTTGTGGGGGCCCTCTCTGAGGGCACTCCCGCCTTAGGTGATTGTTCACACCTCAGGTCACACCTCCCGACAAACGGACGGAGGGACCAATCGGCACTTTCGGAAGGTATCAGCTCGGGTAATCACCCCTCCCTGGGCCTGGCCGTTACCAGGGGTACGTACGTGTCCTACCTGTCTACCCGGGGCGGGGAATTACGCGTTACCCCGTCACCGGCTACGCATGGAAGTGTGTGGGTTGGCCTTCAGACACGCACAGGGAGGAAGAAAGAGAAAGGGAAAGGGAAAGGAAAGAAGAGAGGTCTCAAACGCCGCAGCGGAGAAGGTAGAAGAGGTAAGGAAAAGAGAAGGACAAAGGAAGGATGAAGACTTACAAGCAAGGAAGGCGAAGAATGTAGTATAGTTACAAGCGTCTGTCTCCGGACGTAGGCACAAACCAGAACCCCAGAAGGGGAGAAAGGGAAAGAAAGAGCCAGAGTGAGGGGGGGGGGGGGCGAAGATGGGGCATGGGGAAGGATGCGGAAAGGGAAGGTATGCAGCCCGGAAAGGAAGGAAGGTCACATCAGCTCGGGGTCCCGTGCTCGCTACGCACGTATCCACAAAAGAGTTGTGGATCCCCTGGGCGGTGTCGTAGCTGTGTTGGGAAAGTACCAGAGCTCCTAGCGCTAGAAGAAAGCACTGATGCTCAAATCGTTATAGGCACTGAAAGCTGTTGTAACAAATAAAAAATATAATAATAATATGTAATAATAATAATAATTGTAATAATAATAATTGTTTGGATAAGTAATTGAGGGATTAAAATTTACGCCGTGAATTTATCGAGCTTCGCACGTCCGAAGATGTATGGAACGTAGCCAGGGCTCATTATGTATTTTTTTGTAGACAAAGTCTCATGTCTGACCTCAGCTTCAATCATGAAAATGGAGTGACTAAAACTACTAAAACAAAGAAAAGCATACGATTAAATAAAACATATATTCATTTCAACACATACATTACGATATAAATTACACTTACGTAAAATTCTAGATAAATAATGGCAGATCATTCACAAATGAGAGCGACTTATTAATTCTGCGCCTCTATTCTGCAAATAAATATCAATATGGCTAACTGTGGAGCCGCACAAAATATTAAGTCCTTCTAGGATAACGAATAACAGGAGAGTGTTGATGCCTACAGGCTGTGACAAGAGAGCGGTGTTAATTGCTTTATTTTGCATTCTCTTGTCTTAAAAATCGATACATATAATCTAAGTTAACTAAATTAAATATTGTCTGTGCTCGAGTGCAAATGGTTCCTTAAACTGCCCCCCAAATTGCGAGAGCAAAGGTGTACCACCTGCAGCTGAGCAATTTGTTGACTTATTTTCTTTGTCATGTCATGAATCATAAGTTATTACGTATCTTGTTTCACAGATTCAACATACTTAAAATATGATAAAATGTCATTCATCCACACAAATACATAAATAATATATACATACAATATCAATGAAAGTAAAAAGAAAAAATAAAAATATTTGATTCCGAGCAGTATCGAACCCGGGATCCCTAGGGTCACAGTCCACTACACTGGCTATGTGCTATCACTACTAAACCGTAGCTAGCTGTCAATGTTATATAACACTGCTACAGAGACTAACAAATTTCACAGTTCGTATTCACTTGTGCTGTTACTTTGTAAAAAATTGTAGGGCATATACTCCATTGTTCTCTTTCACTTCAAAATGTTATTACACATGTTCATTCAATAAATAAAATTAATTAATGGTTTTGTGCATATTCAGAGATATGTGAACACATTCTCTTTAGAATGTCACTTGTCGCTAAAGGTTTATACTGTGCTAAAGTCTTTGCACTTTACCATAAATGTCACGTGTCACACGTTTTGTTTACATTGAGACGAAAGTTCTTGAAGAAATAATTTGGAGATCAAGAATCTCGCAATGAAGCGTGTTTTGGAAGACGTAGTTAAAATGTGGTTTCGTCTTGGTAGTAATACATGGTGTCAGTGGTTCCGTACTGACCAGTCCGTGTTACATCTACTCAATAACCTCCATATTTCGTCTTCCGAAAGGCGTATATCGTCTTCTGGATATTGTGTCGTCGTTTCGTCGAAAAGTGTACCGTGGTTTTGCAACTCACGTCACCTATAGTGTCCCATCATGAGTGCGGTGAATCGTTTTTTTTTTTTTAATTTGCACACAACTTTTTCATACATTGTTCGTTGCAAAACAAAATGTTCGTTCACAACAGAGAGCACAAAACATAACAAATATAACTTCACATTGAGTACAGTTTTCTGTTACATATTTACATAGATATGAAAATTTTCTGTGAAACATGTACTTATACATTTACATTACATTGTTTGGTAATACATATACATATTTTACATTTTTCAATTGCATTAAACTAGATATTTACAAATACATATGGGTCAGACATAAAAAAAAATTATCTAATAGGTTCGGTGTATTGTGATACATTCAGAAAATCCATTTTCTTTTATAGGTCTCTTCCCCTTTTTATTAAAGTTTTCCTTTTAAGTATATTTTCCTTTACATCAGTACTACACAATAAGTGCTCTTCCTCATTAAATGTTTCCTGCAACATAAACTTTCATAATAGGTTAGAAAACATCCTTGAGATGATCTGTCCTGAAAAGTCATGATTACAATAAGACACGACACGTCACATCCACAATCAATTCCAAATTAGCACATGCACAAAGTATCATTTACAAATAAAATGAAGTATATAGCCTTGCTCAATTAATCTCATTTGTCATTTCCTGTAGAGTGTTTTTGTGCATGTTGTGTTCATGTGGAGTGTGGTGTGAGTGTGAATAGCAGATAAAGTGTCTATCATGCCAATTAATATATCAGGTTCAGGGCAGCAATTAATTGTCTCCGGTTATTTAGTCTGTCAGCTTGTCTGCAGGGTATTAATAAATATAATGAGTAGCTGTGCTTTGCATGAAAATTGTTAGTTCTTCCTGTGTCTTATCTTCTTGCTGCTGCTGCTGCTGCTGTTACTGCTGGTGCTGTAAAATGTAAATACTTAAGATTATAGCTTATATCTTCTTCTTCTTCCAGCTTGAAGTACCAGATGTGACTTACCTTGTTTTTGTATCAGCATACTCTGCTAAGGGCTAAAAGTTTTCAAATCTTTGTGAGGGTACAAACCTAAAATTCTCTTATTCTTGGGGTTTTGTAACAGATATGCTCCAGGGTGTGGTATATCAATGATTGTGTAAGGTCCTTCATATAATGGACGCCACTTAACATTACATTTTAGAGGTAATGACGATTTGTAGTGGGTCTTAAGTAAAACTTGCATGCCTATTGTAAAGTTTTGCCTTCTTTTCAGATTAGCACCATAGTTCTTATTTCTAATGTCAGCTTGTTCAGTAATTGCAATGAGTACTTCCCTTACCTTTTCCTCGTGTGAAGGTTTGGTGTCAGAAAATTTTGGTAGTGGGTTGCTCCATTCATTAGTTTCCTTTGTGTCAAACATGATTTCTCTGGGAGTATAGGGTGTGTTGTATATATTTAAATTGTTGTGTATTTCCTCAAAAAGTGCTAGGTAATGTATCCAGTTTGTGTGCTGTGTTGAGGTATAAGTTCTCATGAATCTATTTAATTCTCTAAAAATTCTCTCACAAGGGTTGGCTGATGCATGAAACTTTGAAATAAAGATGCTCTTAATGTTATTGTCCTTTAGAAATTTTCTCCAGGTGAATCCTGCATAATACTTGGCGTTATCTGATAGAATGGCTTTAGGTTTTCCACAGTATGGCATGTAATCATTTGTGAATCTTCTCAAACCGCAGGTCGCAGAGCTAGAGGTACATTGTATGACTTGTGGTAATAGATTTGGTGAGGCTTGACTTCAATCTTATACATATATGTGTTGATCCTACCTGGCTTACTAGTGAAAACATCCTTATTCTTAAGTAAAATATGTTTAAGCTGGGATCTCTCCTCTTCATTAATAGCATCACATTCTGATAACTTGGAATTAATTTGTGTAAGTACATCATTCACTACCTCACTGTGTGATACAGGTTGTTGTGTGGAATCTATG
Source organism: Schistocerca nitens (assembly GCF_023898315.1). Lineage (NCBI taxonomy): Eukaryota > Metazoa > Arthropoda > Insecta > Orthoptera > Acrididae > Schistocerca > Schistocerca nitens. Next base: position 736,754,713 of record NC_064619.1, on the reverse strand, counting down.
TCAGTCTCACGTATAATCTGTAGCTTGTAGCCAGAACAGTGCTTGTTATGGTCTACTAGTCGAGTGTCCAAGTTCAAAACTATGTCTCTGCCTTCATACTTAAAATAACAAATGCCTTTGGAGAAGTCTATAGTACAGTCCTTCTCGCAAAGAAAATCAATACCCAATATACAATTGGCAGCAAGGTTTTGGACAACTAGGAAAGGCCATTGTACGATTCCATTTCCCATACTAACAGTCACAAATACCTGCTTATTAACTCTACTTGACTTATTACCTAATGCAGTTAATATTAAACAGTTTTGAACTGGGAACTCTGGTATCTTAGAAGTTTTCTTCATCATAGTATAAAAATTGTGAGAAATCACACTGACAGCAGCTCCTGTATCAATAATTATGTTAGTAGGTATACCTCCTACAATGCCTGAGGTGGAAGACAGTACAAATCTTTTCTTTACATTGTGACATTGTGTGTTGTCATTTATCAGATCATCAGCTAAGTTTCCACTTTCATTATATCTTAAGAATAGTGTAGGCAACTCTTGTTGTGTAAATGTTAATTTTTCTTGTTTCACAGTTTCACTAGCAAGTGTGTATTCAAACATAGTTCCTAAATTGAAGTTGCCCCCCAAATGTTCCTCAGTCACGACCTGGGGCTCAGTAATGACTGGTTCTAGTTTACCTGGTTTGTCTGGTCATTGGCAAGTGTAGTTGTAGTTTCATTAGCTACCTCAATAATATTTACATTAGGATATTGTCTTTGCCAATCGCCTGTCTGTTTTCGGTTGGCTGAAGTCACTTGTTGGTTTGTGTTGCTTGTTTGTGCAAAATTCCCTTGTGGCATCTGAATATGATTTTGTGGTGGCGGTTGCTGTGTTTGCCACTGTCTCACATAATACTGGTTGTTGTTCCGATTAAAGTGTGGTGTAGGTGTTCCATTTCTTGTGTAATCTGTGTTGTTGTTTCTTTGCCAGTGTTTCTGTTTGGCGTTGTGTCCGTTGTTGTTTCCATTATTCATTCTTGAATTAAAATTGTCGTTTCTTCGTTTTTTGTACGGGTTATCTCCCTGTGTATAGTTGCAGTTGTTGTTTGTGTGCAGCTGTGAGTTGTGGTGATTGTTTTGCATGTTCACTGTGTGTTGTGAATTTTGCTGCGTGTTTGGTAATGTAGCAATGTAGACATGTTGATTCCTACTGCGTGAGTTGTGTGTTGGTTCTTGTTCTTCATACAGTAAATCAACAGCATCTAACTTTTCCAAAAAATATTCAGGATCCTCGTCCGGTAAGTACAGTAATTTCTCTTTAATATTAAAAGGAAGTCTTGCTTTCAGTGATCGGATGACATCTTTTGGTTTCACTGGTTCATTAAGGAGTGTGTCATGTTTAGGTACTTCTCGAAATATCTGCGCAGGTTGCCGTTTTTAGGATTGAAGTGTTCGGGTTCAGTGACTTGTTTGCGGATACGTTCCTGCACAGTGGGTGACCAAAACTTATTCAAGAAGGCGCGTTCAAACTGCTCGTATGTCACACATCTGTCGCTTTCATGGTAAGCCCAGACAGCAGCGTCCCCTTGAATGTAATCCACAACGTACGCAATGCGTTTGTGGTCGCTCCACGAACGTGGGAATGCGTTCCTAAAAGCTTTTAAGAAGATGACAGGGTGTACAGTGTTTTTGCCTGGTATAAAAGGTTGGAATTTACGGTGCTTGAATAGACTTTCTTCTTCTTTGTTACGTGTTCGTCTGTTTCTTTCCGTGTAATCATTGAATTCTTCCCTGTGTGTACATGGTTCTTCATCAGAATGATTGTATTGTATTTCAGGTGATGGGTATCTGTTGCTATGCGTGTCAGTGTATTGTGTATTTGAGTGTTGAAATTCGTGTGTGTACATGTGTTCATTCCCGAATCGAGAATTTCTTCTGTGTGTGTAAAAATGTGTAGTGGGTGTACTATTCTGTTGTGCTTGGCATTGAGTTGTCTTTGTTTGCATATCGTCATCGATTACTTGTCTATTGTTGTTCATGTATTCCACTACAGAATCGTGCACAATATGTGGCAATTTGTTTTGTATACATTCTTCAAAAATTTGGTCTTTGTGTGCTGTCCATTCTTTAAATTGTGAATTAATGCGAGACAAATGGGGTTCAGCCTCTATCTGTATTGTTGTGTGAATCTGTTTGTGAATGTCAGCTACGTTTGTTTCTATTGTATTCACCTTTAAATTAATTTCGTCACATGCGTGCGTGTTTGATTCTAATTTGCAATTAATAGTTTCACAGGTTTTTGTCAAGTCATGGATGTGATTGGCATTGTCGCTTTGTCGTAACTCTAAATTTTCGAATTTTTCCGTAAGATCGTCGACCTGTTTGGAAAGACGTGCATTAATTTCATCTACCTTTTGAGTCAGTGTGGCGAAGTCTGATTTTATGTCATTTCTGAAGGCTGCATTGTCTGTCATTAATTGTGAGAATTTTTCGTCATTATCTTGCTTAATATTGGATATGCCTTCCAAAATTGAATTCAGTATAGCGGCAAAATTTTGATTGCATAATGAGCTTGCCCCCGCCGCGTCATTAGACGTGACGTGGTCTCTCAGGTTTGGTTCTGAATTCCTCCTCTCGGCGTTTATGTGTGTCTGTAGCGGATTATTTTGATGCGTTTGCGTGTCTGCATTAATTTCTGTGTCTGAATGTGTATGTGTATCCATGTTTGCATTACTTGATTGTTGTTCCATTGTGTACTGGTGTCGAGTTTTTACCATATCGTGAATAAATTGTGTCCAAGAAAAAAAATTGTTTAAGCGCGTAGTGTGAAAATGTACTGCCTATGTGTGTTTAAATGACTGAGAATGATTGAGAGATGACTTTAAAGATCGAAAGTAGCATATGTGTTAATGGTGACTAGCCATGTTGCTTGAATCTTGTACAATGTCGGCCATATTGTGCAATGTAACTTGCGTATTGTTGGATCGGAATGTAATCGTCTGAATAATGAGATTTCGCGGAATTTGGAAAAAATTACTGAATGAAAACTGAATATTGAATTTAATGCTGAGAAAAATAATTTTGAATGAAAAATGTGCTTGGAATCAATTGTGGATGCGCGAGTGCTGCGTCTTACCGTACATGTCGTCTTGATGCGAAGATTGCATTTCCAGTCCAAATTGTCTCCAGATTTTATTCGTTTTCTTCAATATTCTCATCACATAGGTTGTTGCCGGTCAGGATGTACATGAAAAAGAACAATTAGTTGTAGTACAGATACAATAATGAGTCCTGGCACATAGTCGCCAGTGTAACAAATAAAAAATATAATAATAATAATATATATATATAATAAAATATATAATAATAATTCGTAATAATAATAATAATAATAATAATTTGTTAGTTTGTTTTGGATAAGTAATTGAGGGATTAAAATTTACGCCGTGAATTTATCGAGCTTCGCACGTCCGAAGATGTACGGAACGTAGCCAGGGCTCATTATGTATTTTTTTGTAGACAAAGTCTCATGTCTGACCTCAGCTTCAATCATGAAAATGGAGTGACTAAAACTACTAAAACAAAGAAAAGCATACGATTAAATAAAACATATATTCATTTCAACACATACATTACGATATAAATTACACTTACGTAAAATTCTAGATAAATAATGGCAGATCATTCACAAATGAGAGCGACTTATTAATTCTGCGCCTCTATTCTGCAAATGAATATCAATATGGCTAACTGTGGAGCCGCACAAAATATTAAGTCCTTCTAGGATAACGAATAACAGGAGAGTGTTGATGCCTACAGGCTGTGACAAGAGAGCGGTGTTAATTGCTTTATTTTGCATTCTCTTGTCTTAAAAATCGATACATATAATCTAAGTTAACTAAATTAAATATTGTCTGTGCTCGAGTGCAAATGGTTCCTTAAACTGTCTAAAGCCGGATATAAGCTCAGCTGAAATGTTTGCGAAGAACCTAACCATATTCCGAAAAGATAAGCTACTTGTGACAGCAACAAACACGCCACCGCCAACCGTTTTCACCCTAACGTGGCGCGAAATTGCAGTAGATACTTCCTGTGAGTTAGTATGGGCAGAGGTCATTGTTGGCAACCGGAATAAAATAATTGGATCCTTTTACCGCCCTCCCAATTCATATGATACAGTTGCTGAAAGGTTCAAAGGTAACTTGGGTTTGATTTCAAACACGTACCCGACTCGTACGATAATAGTTGGCGGTGACTAATTTACCCTCGATATGTTGGCGAAAATACATGCTTAATTCCGGACGTACGCATAAAACATCATCCGAAATTGTGCTGAACACGTTCTTTGAAAATTAGTTCGAGCAGTTAGATAATGAGCCCACGCGAACAGTAAACAGTTGTGGAAACACACTACTTCCTAGCAACAACTAATCCTGAGTTAATAACGAGCATCAAAACCGATTTAGGGATTAGTGAACACAGAGTTGTCGTAGCGAGATTGAACACTGCAATCCTCAAATCCTCCAAAAATAAGCAAAACTATACCTATTCAAAAAATCAGATAAAAATTTAAACTTCCTGGCAGATTAAAATTGTGTGCCGGACCGAGACTAACTCGGGACCTTTGCCTTTCGCGGGCAAGTGCTTTTGTTACGTTTGGAAGGGAGGAGACGAGGTACTGGCAGAAGTAAAGCTGTCAGGACGGGGCGGGAATCGTGCTTGGGTAGCTCAGTTGGTAGTGCACTTGCCCGCGAAAGGCAAAGGTCCCGACTTCGAGTCTCGGTCTGGCACACAGTTTTAATCTGCCAGGAAGTTTCGTATCAGCGCACACTCCGCTGCAGAGTGAAAATCTCATTCTAGATAAAAATTCACTTGACGTCTTCCTGAGAGGCAATCTCCACTCATACCAAATTAATAATGTAAGTGTAGACCAGATTTGGCTTAAATTCAGAGAAACAGTATCGGCAGCAATTGAGAGGTTTATACCAAATAAACTAACGACGGAGCTCATCCTCCTCGATACACAAAACGGGTTAGAACACTGTTGCAGAAACAACGAAACAAACGTGCCAAATTTAAACAGACGCAAAATCCCCAAGATTGGCGATCCTTTACAGAAGCTCGAAATTTGTTACAAGCATCTCTCATTGAACTCCGCTAAATTACAGGCCCATATCATTAACGTCGATATGCAGCAGGATTTTAAAACGTATGTCTTAGAGCGTTTCCTTAGAGGCAATTCATAATGTTCTATGGGTTTAGAAAACTTCGTTCCTATGAAACACAACTAGCTCTTTATTCATATGAAGTGCTGAGTGCTATTGACAACGGATTTCAGATCGAGTCCATATTTCTGGATTTCCGGAAGGATTTTGACACTGTACCACACAAGCGGCTCTTATTGAAATTAAGTGGTATGGAATATCGTCTCTTATGTGACTGGATGCGTGATTTCCTGTCAGAGGTCACAGTTCGTAGTAACTGACGGAAAGCCATCGAGTAAAACTGAAGTGATTTCTGGCGTTCCCCAAATTAGTGTTATAGGCCGTTTGCTGTTCATTATATAATCGATTTTGGAGACAATCTGAGCAGCCGTCTTCGGTTGTTTGCAGATGACGCTGTCGTTTATCGACTGCTGACTGTATTACAAGATCAAAACAAATTGCAAAACGATGTAGAAAAAAGATCTGAATCGTGCGGAAAGTGGCAGGTGACCCTAAATAACGGGAAGTGTGAGGTCAGCCACATGAGTGCTGAAAGGAACTCAAACTTCTGTTACACGAAATCAGTCTAATCTAAAAGCTGTATATTCAACTAAATATCTAGGTGTTTCAAATTCAAGTTGTTCGTAATTGTAAGGACACACAGATCATGTTGTGAGGAAGGCTAACCAAAGGCTGCGTTTTATTGTCTGTCCTCTCTTACAATACTGCTGCGCGGTGTGGGATCCTTACCAGGCAGGACTGAGTACATCGAAAAAGTGCAAAGAAAGGCAGCACGTTTGTTTTATCGCGAAATGTGGGAGAGAGTATCACAGAAATGATTCAGGATTTGGGCTGGAAATAATTACAAGAAAGGCGTTTTTCGTTGCGACGGAATCTTCTCACGAAATTCCAATAACCAACTTTCTCCTCCGAATGCGAGAATATTTTGTTGACAACGACCTACATAGGGTGAAACGATCACCACGATAAAATAAGGGAAATCAGAGCTCGTACGGAAAGATATAGGTTTTCATTCTTTCCGCGCGCTATACGAGGTTGTAATAATAGAGACTTGTGAAGGTGGTTCAATGAACCCTCTTTCAGGCACTTAAATGTGATTTGCAGAGTTTCTATGTAGATATAGACAGAAGTACATACAGTTACTAAACCGATTAACTGACAGTACTTATTATGGCAACTGAACTTACCCAAATGGCAGCTGACACGCTCAGTACGCCAGCCACAGCACAATCTAAAGGTATAGGTCACTGTCTACCTGGAAACGACCACCTGCGTGCTGTATTATGGCGTGGAACTGCTACTCAACAACTATCCTAACGACGGTTATATTCCAGGTGTAATGCGTAACACAAACCTGGAAGAGTCACGACGCGAGGACCGAATACGCAGACGGACTAGTACTAGGACAGATGCCACTGGAAGCATCAAAACTAAGACACGGTACTGGACAACATTTCCAATAAGTTGAAGACTGACTACTAAGAATAGACATGGAAGTCCAAACGAAGAGACTGACCGACAAGGGAAATGCAACATACATGAACAACGACAATTACAACACAAAATTGCGTTGGTAAGTCCTCCAAACTGTCCAACGTATTCTATGTAATGCCGTTCATACGACACAGCGAAGTGCGAAGGTTACATCAAGCCCGTGAAATTTATTCACCGTGGGACTCTGAATCCAACAGCGCTTGATGCACCCACAACTAAGGCAAACAAAACGAACACACTGACGAATGACTCAGGCACGTTAGACACCACGCGACCCGGATTTAAGTAAGCCACTCCGACATTCCCACAGATGAAGACGCCGAAACATACTGATACCCATACGCCAATAAATGTTGCTGCTGTTGTTTTCGGTTTAGATACTGGTTTGATGCAGCTCTCCATGATACTACCCTGTGAAAGATTCTTTATCTCTAAGTACCTACTGCATGTGAACCTTCCTGGCAGATTAAAATTGTATGCCGGACCGAGACTCGAACCCGGGATCTTTGCCTTTCGAGGGCAAGTGCTCTACCATCTGAGCTACCTAAGCACGACTCACGCCCCGTCCTCACAGTTTTAATTCCGCCAGTACCTCGTCTCCTACCTTCCAAACTTCACAGAAGCTCTCCTGCGAAACTTGCATAGCCATGTCTCTGCATTATCCTTTCTTCCAGGAGTGATAGTTAGGCCACAGCCTGGGGGACGCTTCAATCCACCTACAGCAACCTCTATCCTTCTGAATCTGCTTAGTGCACTCATCTCAGTCTCCCTCAAGAATTTTTACCCTCCACGCTTCCCTCCAGTACTACATTGGTGATCGCTTGATGCCTCAGCATATGTCTTACTAAACGATGCCTTCTTCTATGAAAGTTGTGCCACAAATTCCTCTTCTCCCCAATTCTATTCAGTACTCCTCACTAGTGAGATGATCTAATAAATGTAGCATGCACAATCGGCAAACCAACAAAACTGTCCAACAGATTTCAGCGTCAAGTGGGGACGACAACAAACAGCAAATAGACAACATTTCTGATCTCTCAGAACCGTAGATTAAAACAAATAACTGCGACCGGTGATCAATACCAGATCAAAGAGAGTGGATATTCCTCTTCCCTGCTTTTATTGATTGTGGGTTCGCTATGTCCTCACAACAAATCATAATGCGACAGGACACACACAGCTTTTCGAACACTGTAATGAGCTTTGTTTGTTTCTTCTATGGTCACGTAAAACAGTTAATAGGTTGGTTGGTTTAAAAGATAAAGGGGTGGAGGGAGGGACCAAACTGCCACGTCATCGGTCCATCGTTACGGTTAAATTAATTCCACAGGGGTTGGAGTAAAACAACGAGACACACACAACAAAGCTGAAAGAAAGGGAAAACCAGACGAACGACAGAAGTGTAACGAACACTAAAATAGACAAAACTGGACAAGAAAACCAAACAGACCCAAGAAACAGGTAGGAGCGATGAACACAAGAGAGCTGATGACCGTGACCGGCCGACCACGAGGATAAGAAGGATAGGCCAACGACTCTGCGACACATTAAAACATCCAGCCTAGAAGCACTAGGGTGCAGAACGCACAGGGGCGAAGGACATGCACTAAAACATAGATCGAATGAGAAAACACGCATTCACGTATGAAATGTGAAACTAATTTGTAGTCTAGTCCCAACCAACCAACCAACCAACCAACCAACCAACCAACCAACCAACCAACCAACCAACCAACCAACCAACCAACCAACCAACCAAAGGCCATCGGTCCCTTATTCTACGATCATGGAACACCCACGGGGAACTAAAAGAAGCAACGCCGACGACGAAGGACTACAAAGAACAAGAAAGACACAAAGACCAGGAAAAAGCAATTAAATAACATTGTTACAGTGGTGGGCCGACCATGCAAAAGAAAATGCAAAAGCCAACCACCAAGAGACACACTAAAAACCCCAATCTAAAACTGTAGGCCAAAGGCCAGACTCAACACAAATAAGACACAAACCCTTAGATCTAGCGATAAAGCCCCAGCGCGAAAAAAACTCTAAACTAAACCTGCCATTGCAGCGTCAGTTGTAAGAAGAGAAGAGAGCATATCATTCAGCGCAAACTTCTGACCGAGCGCAGTTAAAAGCGGACAGTCCAACAAAATGTGGACCACAATCAATGCTGAACCACAGCAACGGACAGGTGGGTCCTCGCTGTGCATGATATGACGGTGCGTCAGTCAGGTGTGGCCAATGCAAAGCCCACAGAGAACAGAGACCTTACGGCAGGTTCGCAAGGAGCGCCGTCCCTCTGTAGCCTCCTTGATTACCCGAAGTTTGTTGGGTGAGGGCAGGGTACACCATTCATCACGTCAGGTACCAAGGACTTTCCGTCGCGACACCGACTGGAGATCACACTCCGGAACACCAGTCTCCAGGACCAGTGCGCTGATAGCCTGTTTGGCCAGCGTGTCAACATGTTCATTACCCACGATGCCGACATGACCACGGAGAGGCAGAGACGGGCATGAGTATGGATAGACTCCTGGATACCCATCACCAGGCGAGAAAGAGGAAACCACTGGTCGATAGCTCATAAACCACTCAGGGAGTCACTACAGATAACGATGGACTGAACTGGGCAGGAGCAGATATACTCTAGGGCGCGAGAGATGACCACTAGCTCTGCAGTGAAAAGAGTGTAGCCAGCCGGCAGTGAGTGTTGTTCAGAATGATCCCCTGGAGTAAGAGCATAATAAACTCGACCAGCAATCATCCAACCGACGGTATAGACCACGTCAGAGCCGCGAGAAGCGGCAATAATGGGAATAAAGCGATGGCGGAGGGCCTCGGGAGGGACTGAGTCCTTCCTCGCCAATGCCTTTGGCACAGGGCCTGAACATACCACGGGGGTAAACGGATATGAGCCCGGAAGAGAGATCGTAGAGGGATAAACTCAAGCCCAGAGACAAGACCCCAGACGCGAACAGCGATCGTACACACTGTACATGGGGCCGCCGTTCCGGAAGATGGGCGACCGGGTTGAGGAAAAGGAGACGTTAATTTGGATGTCCGGGCATGCTACGAACACGTTGGCGCCGGATCCGCAATGGAGGGACACCAGCCTCCAAAAGAATGCTGTTTCCAAGGCTTGTGCGGAAAGCTGCAGTGGCGACTTAGATCCCACACTGAAGTATGGGTTCAAACAACCGCAACGCAGAAGGCGATGCTGAACCGTAAGCCAGGCTCCCATAATCGAGACAGGACTGAATACATGCCTGATACAGTCGTAAAAGGGTAGACCGACCGGCACCCCAGCTGGTGTGACTCAAGCAATAAAGAGCGTTAAGATGGCGCCAGCACATTTCTTTAAGCTGCCGAATATGAGGGAGCCAAGTCAACTGGGTATCAAAACGCCATCTCAAAACCCGGTGCATCTCCACCACAGCAAGACGTTCGCCGTTAATATAAAGCCGTGGCTCGGAGTGAACAGTGTGATGCCGGCAGAAGTGCATGACTAGTCTTGGGCCGTATCGTGCGGCTTCCAGTTTTCGGCCGCCAAGACGGCACCTTGCGGATAGCGTCCTGCAGCTGTCGTTAAGTAACCGCAATGCCAGTACAGCTACTGTAGAGGCAAAAGTCATCATACAAGGAAGCCGATACGGGCGTTCCCATAGCTGCAGCTAGTCCATTGGTAGCAACTAAGAGGCGGACACTGAAGTCAGAGCCCTGAAGCACCCTTTTCTGCTGCACTCTGGAGGAACTACAGGAGGGACCAACTCGTACATGGAAGAAATGTAGCGAAGTGTGCTATGATTTCTGACGTGTCTTATGCCTTGCGCATAACCTGGCGAAAAGATGGCAACCAGATGCTAAGGGCATGCAAATGCTGAACAGATGGCAGACTCCAGGGAGACCAGATTATCAGTGGCCGAGCGGCCCTTATGAAACCCACCCTGGGACGTAGCCAGAAGGCCCCGAGACTGAAGTAGCCAACTCAACCTCCAGCTATCCATGCGTTTTAGTAACTTGCACAGAACGTGAATGAGGCTATAGCTATCCACCTCCAGTGGGTTCTTGCCTGGCTTCAACATGGGGAGGACGATGCTTTCCCGCCATTGTGACGGTAACTCGCCCTCAACCCAGATACGGTCTAGGTGGTGTCACTGGCAGTTCACCGAGAGTTGTTTCAGCATTGATTGTGGATGTTAACAGGCCTGGTGGAGACATACCTTCCCAGCACTCCCACTTCCATTGGCGAATAAGGCATCGGGCTCAGGCATATAGTGGCTTAATAAGGCAATGAGGTGTTCCAGTGACGGGTGCTGCTTATGACGTTGGAGAGACCACCTGCAACCGCGCATTGCTTCAGTGCTCTCTGGTCATCACCAAGGCACAGTCCTCTGCTGACGGGACCCAAAGAGCAGAAAAATGCAGATTTCGCTGCAGAAACGATGCCGGTGGTTATGGTGTGAATCACCACATCAATGGTATCACGACAAAGATGCTCAATAATGACAATGTAGGCGAAGAAGTCCCATTCAGCATTATTCAAAGCCCAACTGGGGTGGAGGGGGGGGGGGGACGCCCAGGTGAGTGATGCTGATGCAGTGACAGAAAGATCGGAAAGTGTTCACTACCTCACAAGTCGTCACGCACACTCCATTGGACAGCGCTGCAGACCGAAAAGTCGATGGCTGAGTACGTGCCATGCACCACACTGAAATGTATGGAGGCACCACCATTTGAAGGAGAAAGGTCGAACTGTGCCAACACATTCTGAACGACAGTCCCTTGGCCTGTTGCGACCAATCCACCCCACAAAGGGTTATAGGCGTTAAAGTCCCGCAGTAACAGAAAAGGTGGCGGCAGTTGGGGTATCAGTGCAGCCAATACATGCTGTGGGACATCACCATCTGGTGGAAGATAAATACTACAGATTGTACCGGCCTGTGATTTTCACACCTTAAAAGCAAAAGCCTCTGAAGGCGTTTTAGTGACACACGCTCGCTGTAAATAGACTGAACGACTTACATGCAGACTCTACCAGATACCCTCTCATAAACTGCTCGATTCTTATAGTAACCCCAATAGCCATGGAGGATGGGTGTTCGCAAACCAAGTTTCCTGGAGAACAATTCAGAAGAAAGGGTGAAGGCTGATGAGTTCTAGGATCTCAGAAAGATGGTAGAAAAAACCGATGCAATTCCACTGGAGACCGTCGTTGCCCGCAGCCGAAAAAGGAGTGAAGGGATTGAGGAGGCAGATTACGCTGCTGGGTCACCTGCTGTCACCGATTGAGTACCTGTGTGAGCGACATCCATCGCGTCTGAGGGTCCGGCGAGTTCTCGGTCCTCAGCAGATGCCAGAATCTCCACCTCATCCTCAGATGCAGTGCTTGTAGGGGGCAGTTGGATGGGTGCCACCGAAAGGTCTTTAAACAAGCAGAAGGCATCCAAGAATAGTTTCTCTCGCTGTTCCTTCCGTGATTCTGGCCAGGACGGCTTCACTGTGTCAGTCTCATAGACAGAGGAAGACCGTGAACCCTTACAACCAGCTACCTGTGTTTGCCTCAGCCACTGGCGGACATCCGCTTTTCCACTAGCCAGAACCCAGGAATGGAGTTGTAACACCATAGCTCTACTGATTTATTTTGCCTTTTATTTAATGTGACATCGTTGAGCTTCTGTAAACGTGTTTGATTGAATCGATGACACAAAATTGTATACTCATTTCTTTGTAAAAACTGTATCTTTTAGAGTGTAGGAAGTGTAATCTATGAGCAAATTATATGTTTTGTCTTTGTTATATAATCACTTTGGTTATCTTTAGAATTAAATAATTTTATTTACGTAACAGCAAACAACCATTTTAAATAAAAAAGAACATTTGCATATATTGGTAGTTCTACATAAAATTATTTAAACTGCTGACCTTCACTTAGGGTTCTTAGTCATTTCATATGGAAAAGGTGTTGTGGTTCCCCTCGGGAATGGAACTGTGTAGCGCGCGCAAATTGTGGTTGTCCTAGTATGAAAGGTGGAACCATAGTCAGTCGGGGACGAGCTACCTAAAGTATGAACTGCTCATGTAAAAGTTGTGTACCGTGCTGGTTCCGAGAGAGGCTTTTCCTGACGCTTTCCAATGCCTCGGATGGATGGATAAAGAGATGGAACGATTCTGGAATTGGCCCTTCTTGGTGGCTATGATGAATACCAGAGTCCAGCAATTCTGCCCGCAAATCCACCTACCAACACGCAATCGCCACCACATTGCGCAGTCACTGTAATGGAACACTATAGTAATGTACAGTGAAGGATCAGCTAATTGGATGTGTTAGTGTGCTCAAATTGAATGTAATTTGTAACTGAATTTATGTACCTACCTCAATTTTTGTCCTCAGGTTCCTCTCCGTTTGAACTAAAGTGATTACCGAATGTCCTTACTGAAAGAACATTAAAGCCTAGTATTTTAACTAATTACTGCCTCTTGAACACAGTAAAAAGAAAGTTAAAGCGGCGAGAGAGTGAACTAAAGCAAATGATGCTTGCTGAAAATAATTTTTCCATTAAAACTGCTTGTTAATATGTTGCTGCCAACTTCAAAATTAAAAGTTCTTAAAACTGAGGCTTATAAAGTTTTGCTTAGTGAATGACCACATTGCTGCCTGTTGTAAATCGCAAAAGATGAGTCAGTATCTTACAAATACGTCAATTTTGCCTCTTTGTAATGTAAGTTGAAAACTACAATTGTGGAAAGTTATATACTCATGCTCCCGAAGGTGGTGGTGCAGGTGCAACAGGGAGGGAAGCTACGCCACTATCAATGTGGCAGGCGTAGTCTGATGACAGAGGGAACTGAACTTGGTGAAGTGGGAGGTGGTAGCACGGTTCTTTCTGGAGAATCCTACAGTCCGGCGAACAAGAGAAACGGTGCTCTCTGCAATTAACACAGATGAGACGGGGCACATGGACTACTGGGATGCGAAAGACGTCCACAATCTTGAGACGTGACACTGTAACTGCTGGAAGTTAGAGCATACGTCTTCTTGGTGTACTTAAACCATCACACTGGGGGAGCGATGTATTGCTTCACATCACAGCGTTAAACCATCAGCTTGACTTTTTCGGGTAAGGCGTCACCCTCGAAGGCAAAGATGAAGGCACCGGTGGCAACCTGATTAGCCCTCAGACCCCGATGGATACGCTGGACGAAGTCAACACGCCGACGTTCATCGTCAAACTACAAAAGCCGATCCCAATGGAATGTAAGACCCTGAACTATATTCAAGTTCTTACAGGGAGTAATGGAAACAGAAACATCCCCCAGCTTGTCAGAGGCGAGGAGCACCCGTGACTAGGCAGAAGATGCTGTCTTTATCAAGACAGACTCAGAGCGCATTTTGGACAAGCCCTTCACTTCCCCAACTTGTCATCTAAATGCACTACAAGAAACTGAGGATTCGTTGACATAAGTGATTCCCCATCATCTCGCTTACAGACGAGGTGCCAGAGCGAATAAGTATCTCTAGTTTTTCACTCCGCCCAAGATGTGGCCAGGGAGGGGAAAGATTCGGGGTCATACCTCTGCGCATTTACGTTAGCCCTCGAACGCGTAGAGACTGCTGGCGGCTGGCCACGTGCAAGAGATGATGAACCACGCTTCATTGCGGGTCATCCGCCCTGATGCCCCAGGCAGATGGCGATCTACTCCCTGGCATACATTGGGAGTTTACAGGTGAGGCATCAGCAGTGTAGTCCCTGTGTTGTCAGGGGGCTACCACCAAATGGGCATGACAGCCCACGACAACGGACTGGCTACGGTGCTAGATATTGGGCGCAGATGAATGGAACAGTGTCTTGGGGGCGAAAGAGGACAGGAGAAAACGGAAGTAGAACATACATACGGTGTAGTGTCCTCGCTCAAATAGTTGAATTGCAGATGGATATGCAAAACCATGACAAAAGATTCAGGATATCGAATGTAAGGGTACTATGTATAACTCGTGCACCACCTAAGGCGTCCTTCCACATATAGCCCGCACTTCCGTGGAATTAGGAAACTGGCAGATCAAACCATAGAATGGGACCTGAACTCAGGTGACTAAAAGGAATTTCTCCCATTTCATACGAGAGGCAGGAATGCCTCGAACCTATTTGAACTCCTGTGACCACAGGCGAGACAGTCTTCTGCTTTCGTTCATCGTGATATTCTTGAAGATACTGCCGTTTGTGAAACTGCCACCATTATCATTGTAGCACTAGCAGTCATTTGTTCAGCTCATATATTAGGAAGACAAAAGAACAAAGTTAAGAAACACACACGAGATCACGCTGGAATGGGCTGCACCAGAAAAAATACAGGAATGTTTACATTAGGTGTGCTTGGTAACGAATTTTGTAACTAGGAGGTTTTTTATCTTAACCTTTAAGATCTCAGCGGACATGGGCAGGAATATATTGGACCTCTACAGCTGGACACCATCTTGTGAAGTTTATTACTTCATGAAAGAATCGCTGTTGCTAATGCAGCAACGCATACAAAGATTTTTATTGGCCTGTTGCATATTATAATAAATAAGATAATCAATTACGGCGGAGAGAAGCGCTGATACCATTATATTAGCAAGAGCTAAGCTGTCATGACAAATGACATCAGTGAAACAATAGTCACTACCTAGCTCCAAATATACTCCATTTGTTTGTAAGGCAGTGGTAAGACAGATTTAAGGCGTATATAACGTTTCCACCCGATCCCCTGATCACGGATTGAGTGATGTCTGTCACCAGTATGATGCAGACAAATTTCCTGCAGCTATTCAGAAAGACAGTACCAACTAGGAGAGTCGGCTCCCCATGAACTCCGCGATTGATGATTAACATCACAGCTTGTTGCTGTCGCCGATTTGTGGATCCATGGGTCTATCCTATTGCCAAACTTAGGACAGCAGCGTTCCTTATACGTCGGCGGATAGGAAAGGGCCTACTTTAACAGCAGGCCAGAATTATAGTACCACACAGTTACATCACAAGCGCCATTACGGTTCAACAGCTAATGATGAATTATCGTAAGCCAGAGCAGGCACAGCACATCCCAAAAAGGGTTCAGTGAGTCAACCACATATTCCACTTCAACTCACTGCTCGGGCATCTTAATATAGCAACGACCTATGATGAACCACTGTATCAGCTGCTGGCCATAATGAATCAGGGTCCCTGAACTACCTCCTTCGGAAACAAGAAAAAAAGCTGTGTAAACCAAAAGCAATTTAAAGTGCGTACAGGTAAGGCCCCCATGGGTCACTTAACTTAAGGGTGGTATTTCATTCTATTGTAAATAAATGAGTTTTCAAAACACTGGTGCCGAACAAATGAGGCAGTAATGTGTAGTGTGACGGTGATAGCTATGTACAATAACATGCCAACGGATGGTTGCGATACGAGGCTCCACTGTACAGTTGTTACGGATGTATGACCAACCTGTGCAGGTCTAATGCCAAAACAGTGCATTGGTGAAAAGCTTGGGTAACCCACTTCCCTCTTCGCTTCTTTTATTATTGCTGACGCCACACTTCTGTGCGCTAGCGGAGCGAAGTCAAACATCTCTCCCCCACCCCTTGCCCCCCTGATGAGAAACTAACCACTTCAAAGGTGGAGAAGAAGGAACTGTTGACCAGTCATTCTTTACCCACCAATCTGACGCTACAATCTGATGCAGATGTCAGGATGCCGAAGAACACTGCTAGCAACAGTGACTATTGTAAACGCGTTTTTACTGCTGTCTTGGCTGCTGCAGTTGTGCCAACGAATGTTTATATACAAAGTGAACTTAACAATTCGCAGCGTAAAACAGTGAAGCTACAAAATCAACGAAGTTCTTGACGGATTCGTATGACGAGTTACAAAACGGTTAGGGACAGTTAACAGCAGATGAAATATAATTCCATAAATGTCGTTACATCTATTTTGGTTTAAATATCCATTTTGCTTTTCAGTGCGCAACACACATTTCATAGTCAGTACGAGGATGTTAAGCCTTAGTAGTGGAGAGCCGAGCCAACGCCTTCAAATCAGGAACCTGAGTTAGGGTCGAAAGGTAATATGAAGTAGCCGTCGTCAGAAGGTGTGCTGGCCACGAAGGAGACGTTTCCTTAACCCTCATCCTCTGAGGAGCCAAGTACATCGAGGTTGCAGTGCGATCCTGTGGTAGCCAGTATGGAGCTCTTTGAAGAGGATTAAGCGTTCAGATGAGAGATCTCGTTTCAGTGTTGAACAACCTGTAACTTTCGTCAGAGATAGAGGTAGCTTGATAGCACCATGGTTTCTTGATGATGCTCCGTCTGGAAGATTTTGTTTTTCAGTCTTGTAGATGAAAATAGAGAAACAGAGTTCGCGGCAATAGAGAGCAGTTTTTACAATATATATTCTCAGATGCATTGTTTGTAGATTATGAAGAGTTAGTTGCTAAGCTTCACGGCACCATAGTGAAACAAACTCCTTTTTCTATCTTGGAGCAGTGCAATTTTAGGTAGTCAAGGTGTAAATGAAGTCCACTGCTTTACGTCAGTCGTCAGGATTCTCAGCTCCACATACCACGTTCTCTATACAACAGAGGAACATGAATCGCAGAATCTTTCTTACAAATGGGTACAGCTAACATCGTGTTTTAAGGTTAAGGACGTAATTGCTGAAGTTTCAGTATTCCAGTTATGCAAGGTGTATGGAGTACAGTCAACGGAGAAAAAATGCTTACAGATGAAAATGTGAATAGAAACCTGCAGCAACAGTTTGGCGTAATGTAGTACACGCGGCCATATTTTGCAAACAGTGATGGAAGTGGGAGACACTACACAAATGCGAAGCAATTCGAAGCGAGAAAGTTGAAACTCACCCATGAGAAGATGGGAGCAAACTCCACATGACTGCTTCTGTGACAATGATGTTCATGACATTTAGCCTGTCTTGTGGCTGCTGTGAGGTCGGCAACCAACCATTGTTGTTTCCTCACTAACGTCTGCAGGACCACTTGAGAATCTCAGCTACATAATCTGCGATTTATTAAAGAATGATCTGTTTATCTCTTTATTGATGACAATTCATCGTAACGACGAGATAAAGGAGAAAATAAAATGATCGCTGCAACAGGTTTCCATGGTCACTCATTAACAGGGCGACGGCTTCTCAGTAATGGAAGTTTGAATTGTCGAAGCTAGCAAGCGTAAAAATGCTCTAACAGATTGTCATCAGACCTCATAAATCATTAGAAGATAATGAAGGCTGGTTCTTTGATCACACGGATTTTCACATACGAGGCTGTAACGACATCCGATCCATCTTATGACCGTAATAAGACATCGTCCCACAAATTATAAAATAAAAATGGAGTATGATAAGGAAAATGAATGTATTAGTTAACATTAGTATTCCACTTTAACGTATATATTTTCACAATATGTACAAGCATAATGGAATAGTGCACATCCATTATTACTGCGAGTGTCAGTGCAGTGAAAGAAGGCTAGTGATCGGGCACGTGACTGAAGAATACAAAATCCCTCGCCAAGGAAATTCACGTCATTTGTTTCGAAGCTTACAACGTACCGCTATGCCATATATTGAATGATCGATGGCGGACTTAATTTTGAAGAAAGAGCAATGACAGATGCCTTACGCTGGTCATCTTGGATACTCGCTTTGGTGGGAAGTAATTTGTTAGTCTTAGTGTTTGTACCATTTCCATCCCTCTTACGGGGTGCATAGTTTTGTGTGTGTGTGGGGGGGGGGGTTGTTAAACGTTTTAGTTTGAAAACGCGTTTAGGAATAAATTCACATTTGTTAAAGGTAATTTTATTTTCTATCAGTTACTTCCTGGCAACTACTTCCACGCTCACCTAGTGTGATTAAATGTGTTGATGTTCTTGGTGAATGTTAGTATATGAAGTGAATTCTTTAAGAAAAGATTTTGTACGTAAATTTTCACGGTTCAATATGACCAAATGAAAATGAAACTGAAACTTCAATATTGTGGACATGGGGAAAAATACCAAGCAATAGCATGGGGCTACTGATTTCTTAAAGGTTACAGCTTGTCGAAGGCATCTCCATAGTGTACTGCAGTCGTTCCAATCATTCACAAACACTTCAGTGGCTGGATGTTCCTGTATTTCATCCCCACATGGGAAAGAGGTACAGGAAAGCCCTTTATGAAAATCTGCAGCCATCACTAACGGATGGGAGACAATTGGAAAGTAGAGTTTCAGCGGGACGCGGTCGAATAGGCGTGACTGCGTACAAGTGAAGAACGTAAGATTGAGCTTTTTGTGCTGACAGTAGCAGAGAGACAGTGGACAGTGCCAGCTGGACAGAAAGAAGTGATGGCGAGAAAGTGGCTGTGAGCGTATGATAATAGCAGTGAGACCTGAAGCTAGAGTAATGGTGATGTTCAGTAGGGAGGGAGGGATGGAGGGAGGGAGGGAGGGAGGGAGTGAGATATATATGGCGAACTGTAACACTGTGTCGGCTCTCAACATATATCGTCCTGTTAAGATTGTTCTGAGTCCTTCCATTCCATTCTTAATTGATTCTTTCATATTTATCGTTATGCTGCCTACGATTCTGTTGAGATTCCCTCTGGCGGCGAGTCTGGTCTTATCGATCTTCGAGTCGTTGCTTCCTGTTAGCCTCGTGTAAGGGAATAAGATCTTTGGAGGGAGGGGGGTGGCCGTTTGGTTGCCTAGCTGTGACGAGTCGGTCGGTCGCCTTTTTAAAATTGGGAAAGAGATAATGTAGTACCATTAGACCGCGGCGTGGCGTGGCGGTGGAGAGTTGGCTGTTGTTCCGAGAAGCCGCGTGGTCTATCCTGGCGGTGCGAGACACGTGGGACTAGTTGACGGGACAAGGCTGTAAGCTCTTGCTGTGAACACCCGAGGGCAACGGCTGTGGTTCCCGGTCACTACATGGTGGGAGCGGCAACGGATGTCTTAATTTTCCGTCTGGAGGCGGGAACCTGAAGAGTGGTATTTCGACGTGAGAAGACGAGGGCTTCGGTGACAGAGCGCGTGGCAGCGTGACTGCCCAGTTGGGTACGCTGGCGACGTGGACACGGTCGGGTGTGAGGAACCTTTGCATCGGAGCTCACCTGCTGTTTCTTTGATAAACCGCGAATTGGTTTAAGGTTTAGATGTTAATTGAAGGATTTTGTTTTGTGCAACCAGCGTCTTTTCTGCCTTGTGGCCTCCTGCGTTCGGGTTTCCTGTCCCTGTCGCCGGTGTATTTGTAGACAATGATCTGTCAGTCCGCTTCTAGCCTGAGCATCCTTCGGGAGACACTTGTGGCCGCCCTTACACCCGGTCGGTTAATTATTCCTATCCCAGGACATGGTATTAAAGTTGTTATTGTAAAGTTCTTATATGGTTGTATTTTACTCTGTTTTGGCCACTGTTTGGAAATGTTAACTTTGCGTTTCATTGGTGATTTTTTTAAAATTACGTGGCTTTAAAATTGTTAGTGTAAAAGGTGAATGTATCTTTAATTTGATTGTTCTAATCTACTTGGCATCTTCTGAAAATGCTAGTTCTGCCTCCCTGTTAGCGAGCCCTTGTAATTTAACATCTTGTTGTGCCAGAATTTAAAAGAAGTGGTTCCCTACATGTTCGGTAGCGGAATTGTATGCAAATTGGTGTTTTCCTTTCATTACTTGGAACGTTTTATTTGTTATTAAATGCCTTATGAAAGTCTTAAGTAAAATGGCTTGGCTATTAACGGTAATGTAAATTGTTTTGAAAAGCCAGTCATGCGTGCTAGCTTTTTTGGATCTGTTCTTCGTCAACTGGGGGTTTTCCTTGATTAATCGTAACAGCCGTCTCAGCGGAGGACGTAGTTTTGTCGGAATTATTCACATATAAGTATAGGATGCTTTTTGAGCTTACGAGCTGTGGTGGACACAGTGTCTTCCTGTCTTCGTTTCCCATCGCTTGAGTAACCGAGAGGAGAAAGTGCCAGAAGGAGAGGAAGGCAGAATGAGCCGGTGTCAGAGGAGACAGCGTCCATGGGGGAGATACAAGTGACTACGGATGAAGCGAAGGAGGAGCCAAATGTACACCAGTCACCGTCTCCGCTTTTTCTGGGAGTAGGTAGGGGGAGGACTTGTCTGCTTACCCCAGTTCTCCTACAACCAAGTGTTGAAGTTCCCTGGTCCAGGGGAGTATGAAGGCGTAACAGTAGAGAGATTGAGTACAAATATTTACAGTATTCTGTATTAGAAGAGCGCGAGTATGTTCGCGTGCCACTATTTCTGGTGAGGAAGTCGGTATGAGACAGCTGCTTTCCAACTTTTGTCAGTGTCTATTTAAGAGAAACATCCTCACTTTTGTGGTCTGACAGGAGCATCATTCGACTTGTGTAATGCAAGTATGTGCATAGAGGGAACACATGAATGAACGATTTCGGAGAGGTTAAATATGTAACCAATGAGAAGTGTAATAAAAGCATACAAGAAACTCAGATGGAAATCCAGTAACTTTAATAACTCAGGCTTAATATGTTGACGTCACTATATGGTCAGTCAAAATATCCTTAATCTAACTTCGATGATTGTAGCCAAAGCTGTTACTGTGACTTACAAAACAAGAATGCTGTCACTGGAATAGCTGTTACGGTAACTGACACTCAAAGGTTCCGTATGCCTGTGTACACACACCTTTAAGATCTGTATTACTAACCAACTATCCTGAAGCCCTGTACTTTCACATGTCCGAAATAATGGCTTCGAAGGGCAACAAAAATTTTATTTTCATTACTTTGCATAATTGACCAAATTAGGAATTTAAAATGCTATCTGTCCTTATATGCAATATATTCTTATAAAGGTCAGTGGACTAATCAAGTATTACTGTTATGTAGTAACTTACTGCTTGACGCAGCGTAACTGATGGCACATAAATACAGGGACTTTATTCATCCAGTATATGGGAATGAGAGCACTTAGTGACTTGAAGAGAACTGACTTCAACATGTAACTTTTAGCAAAGGATTGACATTATGAACAATTAAGGAACAGATTAACTCATTTGCGGAGCAATCAGAAGTTTTCAGCTGTTTTGTGTGTGGGAGCTCGAATCAGAGCCTACTTGTACTTTCGTAAAACCTAAATGTTAAGGTACAAAATTTTCAGATAAATTATACAGACATGTTACTGCACTAGTTTAGCATGTTAATGTTCAAAATATAACACAGGTTTGTTGTTCGTAAATAATCTATGTGCACATATGATCTTAATAAGATAAAGGTACATTATCTCGCAAAGCAGTGTGTGGTAACACTATCAGAGTGCTTGTATTACGAAGAAAGCAAGTGTTCGTTCACACACTTACTCAATAAAGCCACTGCTTGGGTTCGTAAGGAAACATAATTCAGTTTTATAGCTGGTGGGAAATTTCTGCAATAAAATCTGAACGTAGAATTATATGGGCACCCCACGATAGTGTTTTATATCACTGCATACCGACATTCAATAACAGACTGAAGCGAAGCTTTGGAAGTGCCAGCAATTTATCGCACCATGCACATAAATTACTCCAAAAACAAGTTTCGAACTTATACATCTCTCCGAATCTGGTTCATTATATTAACATGAGAATACGCTTTTCATAAATAACGAGCTTCGAAAGCATCCTACTGACAACATAAGAAGCAGTTATAAATGAACATTGTGCATGGTTGTGTGTGTACTAATAGCACAAATTCAAATGCGTACAGTATCTTATGTTCCCAAGTTAGATGTTAGCGACACTAAATTACGAACACTTAGTAAGCTACATGGGACATTTGCAAGCAATATGGTTGCTAATAAATACGGTGCATTTCGAAATTCCTGTCACACGTTCGCAAGGGTTGTAGAGCTAGTTAATTGATAAAGTTTTGATAGTGAACCAATGTCTGACAATGGATGAAGGAGAGCGTACAACCCGTAGAAATGTGCAACAGGAATTTTGAAACACACTGCACACAGCAGACAAGAATGAGAGTAACTTGCTGATTTAGTATTCTGCTTGCGCCAGTGAGGACCTTCAGTGGGTCCGAACAGTTAAGAACAAAAACATCCTTATTACAAAAACATCCTTATTACAAAAACATCCTTATTACAAAAACATCCTTATTACAAAAACATCCTTATTACAAAAACATCCTTATTACAAAAACATCCTTATTACAAAAACATCCTTATTACAAAAACATCCTTATTACAAAAACATCCTTATTACAAAAACATCCTTATTACAAAAACATCCTTATTACAAAAACATCCTTATTACAAAAACATCCTTATTACAAAAACATCCTTATTACAAAAACATCCTTATTACAAAAACATCCTTATTACAAAAACATCCTTATTACAAAAACATCCTTATTACAAAAACATCCTCATTACAAAAACATCCTCATTACAAAAACATCCTCATTACAAAAACATCCTCATTACAAAAACATCCTCATTACAAAAACATCCTCATTACAAAAACATCCTCATTACAAAAACATCCTCATTACAAAAACATCCTCATTACAAAAACATCCTCATTACAAAAACATCCTCATTACAAAAACATCCTCATTACAAAAACATCCTCATTACAAAAACATCCTCATTACAAAAACATCCTCATTACAAAAACATCCTCATTACAAAAACATCCTCATTACAAAAACATCCTCATTACAAAAACATCCTCATTACAAAAACATCCTCATTACAAAAACATCCTCATTACAAAAACATCCTCATTACAAAAACATCCTCATTACAAAAACATCCTCATTACAAAAACATCCTCATTACAAAAACATCCTCATTACAAAAACATCCTCATTACAAAAACATCCTCATTACAAAAACATCCTCATTACAAAAACATCCTCATTACAAAAACATCCTCATTACAAAAACATCCTCATTACAAAAACATCCTCATTACAAAAACATCCTCATTACAAAAACATCCTCATTACAAAAACATCCTCATTACAAAAACATCCTCATTACAAAAACATCCTCATTACAAAAACATCCTTATTACAAAAACATCCTTATTACAAAAACATCCTTATTACAAAAACATCCTTATTACAAAAACATCCTTATTACAAAAACATCCTTATTACAAAAACATCCTTATTACAAAAACATCCTTATTACAAAAACATCCTTATTACAAAAACATCCTTATTACAAAAACATCCTTATTACAAAAACATCCTTATTACAAAAACATCCTTATTACAAAAACATCCTTATTACAAAAACATCCTTATTACAAAAACATCCTTATTACAAAAACATCCTTATTACAAAAACATCCTTATTACAAAAACATCCTTATTACAAAAACATCCTTATTACAAAAACATCCTTATTACAAAAACATCCTTATTACAAAAACATCCTTATTACAAAAACATCCTTATTACAAAAACATCCTTATTACAAAAACATCCTTATTACAAAAACATCCTTATTACAAAAACATCCTTATTACAAAAACATCCTTATTACAAAAACATCCTTATTACAAAAACATCCTTATTACAAAAACATCCTTATTACAAAAACATCCTTATTACAAAAACATCCTTATTACAAAAACATCCTTATTACAAAAACATCCTTATTACAAAAACATCCTTATTACAAAAACATCCTTATTACAAAAACATCCTTATTACAAAAACATCCTTATTACAAAAACATCCTTATTACAAAAACATCCTTATTACAAAAACATCCTTATTACAAAAACATCCTTATTACAAAAACATCCTTATTACAAAAACATCCTTATTACAAAAACATCCTTATTACAAAAACATCCTTACAACAGGATACAACTGCCCAATTGGCTATCTTGAAAGATGAGAAATTTTCTCCATACATTGAAACATACAGAACATCTCTGTACGTCATGTATGAAAATATAATTACAACTCGCTTCTTAATTTCTTGGGTAGCTAGTCCATCGTTTACGAAATTGACTGCAATACTACAACTGACAAGTACAATTCAGTATGAAAGGTTCAATTCCGGAACAATTTCAGTGACTTACAATAATGGAATCTAAAACTAAATTTCACAATGCCTCAAATATGACAATGGACAGCACAGTAATATCAGGAGACACATGTATTGAAACAATAATTGTGACCATAGCTCGTTAAGCGACATTTTGTCGTAACCATAGCACACCGAACTAGTTGCAGAGTAATGGAATAACGTTCAACAGCTTCGTGTGGTTATTTTGGAAAAAAATGCGCCTATATTAAACGTATGTATCGTCACTAGACCAGAGTATACAGTAACTGGTGCAGCATTTTAGACTATACAAACAGATGGTCTAAGTATGGACAGTGCCCTTTCATTGGTGGATTTAATTCTGAAGTCAAAGTACTCTGCCTATACATTATCGGTAGAATTCTTGTTTTTTGTTATATTGTAGCTGCAAAGTAACCTGAACACTCATCCAGTGCCTTCATTTGAATATGCACATTACATACAAAAAGTTACATTACGTAAGTGGTAACTATATTGCCCACCTATTAATCAGACATTTTATCACCTCTGCCAAGTGGGCATTCCACAGATTCTCTGCTGCAGTATTGTACCAGAAGAAAGAGAGAATAATACTCTCATCACGGATGTTTATGTACATATACTTTTGTTAGACAATTTACAGTTAATGGGCAAAGACCCTAAATAGCCAAAGTGTAGGAAAGGTACACAAATACAGTGTGAAATCCATCTGAAGTGAAATTAAACAGTCATTTTATCCCAGTAATGCCACCTGCGCTCATGGAATGTTTTTCCTCCTCCCGATCATAACTGATGCCATGGCAATCACATCCCAAGAGTGATAACTGTGGCTGATACTACAGTGAAGAAAGGTTGACGGAAGTGATGAGGACAGAGCAATTTATTCCTGGTGACGATAGGTTTCTTTGTAGTTTTCTGTGTAATCTTTTCTTAAAAGTTGTTCTGTGTAAAACAGATACAGACCTTGGAAGGTGGGTCTTAGTTTGCCATACTCCACACTGCACTCCTCTGGTTATCCTGTGTTCCTCGAGAAATGTTTGTATACGAGTCCAGCTCTATGTTTTCTTAGGTACAATCAGCCATTAAGCTACTGTTGGCCGTTCAACTTTTTATAGAACAAACACACAGCGACAGCTCCACCGCATCTCGCTAATTGGCCCACGATACATTCGGGAAGCATTTCCTCATCTGAGATGTTTGGCAAAGGCTGGCATCTTGCACTGTAATAATTCAAAGCTGTCTGCTTCCACGTCAGACGAAAGTGGTAGTCCACTGCATTCAGTTTAATACTCGAAATAGCACTACATGTTGCGACTAATGTAGAATCTCGTCAGAATCCACGGCGTGTTGTCAGAGGCGCGCGTGAACTGCATCGTACCTATGTACCCTCCCCCTTGTAATGCTGATTGACGTTTTAAGAAAGGTGAGGCAGGTACCTAACCCGGAGACGCATGCTGCTTGTGAGGTAGAGCTTATGATTTGTCGCAGTTTAAATAGTTCTGTGGAAGGATGTTTGCCTACAGGCAGCTGATGTCAGTTTCCTAAGTGGAAGACTGCAGGTGAAGAAGCTTCAGGCATCTAGTCAAGATGGTTGGATCCAGTGTCATCTTACCGTTGACGGAGGTGCAGAACCGTATTCTGGCAATGTTTCTCCCTGTAGTGGTCACCAGAACGCAAACGGATACATTAGGTGCAGACGTCCATGATGATTGATAATTCGGGAACACAGTTTCATCTGGGAGGCTGTAGGCAACGGAGGTACCAGTGTACTTCCGACCACGACACACATTTTCAGCAATGATACTCCAGAATGATCTGTTAACTTCAGTCTTCTCTTCACACCCAGCATGAACAAAATTTCTTTCCGTACCTCACGAATTTCCAACCTGGTGCATAAAGTCACCAGAATTTGAACAACAGCCTTCTCTGTGTCGCAATTTTTCACTTGCAATCAAAGTCCTCTGCAGGATTGTCCCTGTAGTGATGGCACTAACATGGGGTTATCCGTTTGACATATTCCTCATTCCTTGTTTTGGTGACGACACTTTCGAGAGCGTTAACAATTGCTATATAGCGTGGTTTACATACCCGCATATTTCAATTTTCTCTGAATCGAACTTCTCCAATTGCAGGTCAAATTTTATTCCCATACCTGAGTTCTTGTGAACATGTGATCGCCGAAACACTGCTGTCTACACACTCAGCACGATTTGTTCTGGCCTCACCATCTCTCTCAGCCATCATGTCAGAGAGTTGAGGCTTGTGAGTATCAACAGTCTTACACCAACAGTTTACCAGCCTTGACACACAACCACAGAGTGCAGGCAGGACCAGGCGTTTTCTTGTAAGTTTACAACCCCAGGAGATCTCGCTTCACTGCACGTGAGGAAGTCCCCTTCTTCCACGGAATGTAGGATTGGAGAAGGAAAATGAAGGAAATTGAAAGACACCCTCGGGCCTCGCAACCTAATACCGTCAGGGTCGAAGAAAGCAAGAGTTGGCCAAGAGAGGCCGACAGACAATAGAAACAGAAGTCTGAGGATGAAGAAGCAGTTTCGGCAGTTACACACGTGCTGGTCTTTTGGAAGATGGTCGAACACATTTGGCATAAAGAGAGGAAACACTACTGCAGTAAGCATTACACTGTGGTTATTACTTGGATTTGCTTGCATGAATTAGTGAGATTACTGGCATCATTATTGTTACTAGTGCATAAAAAAGAAATCAGTTATCACTTTACATTCATGGAGTAACAGTTCTGTTACAGTTAATTTTCAAAACATATAGACACTTTATAAGAGACTTACATTCAGTGGTACAGCGAAAGCAGTCAACATTACCTCCCGCATATAAGTTACATCTTTATTAAAAATTAATACCAAATTTAAACCATTCTATCTGAAATGTCTGAAATACTAAATTGTACACACATTTGTGCCATGAAACATAAATAATGCTGTGCATATTTAACACAAAGCTGGGAGATTTTAGAGCTGATGTTTATCCATCAGTTGAAAAATTTTACAGTGAAATGAATTATCGTGGTAACTCGAAAGAGTTTGGTTAATATCTTAATTAAGCTAAATGGAACTATGTTATCTGCGTGTATTCACAGGTTATAAAACAAAAAGTACTATTTTCGGCAAGTTCCTCCATGTGTTTCTAAAATACTAACAGAGAAATTAAAGGTTTCCGTAAATAAACAAAATTTTGATATTAACAATAATATTTAGAAGTTGATTGACATTCTGAACTGCAGCTGCATCGTCTTAGTGAACCATTTCTTCGTCTACCGTTTAACAAGTTTGATAAATTTTTTTTATAGATGGGTCCACCGACTCCAAGTATTTCATGAAAGAAAACGTCGACAGTAATTGACTTTTTATTTCTATCACTTATTTACTGTACTACAGGCCGATTTGGATTACAGTATCATTTCGAAGCATCTATAAAATCAACATGTCAATATACCAACATACAAGACTAATATTGAACTTCTATACATTCCGAAAGTTGAAAAACTTAACCATGACAGATCTAATTTCAGCGCAAGTTATCGGTCATTATTTAAAAATATGTCAACACTATGCACCATGTCGGACAAGATACCACATGAATTCTCAATCCACGTATGAAACCACCTACGCATTGCAGTATGCCCTGTGAACAGTTTTTGATATTGATTTTCACGGGTTTGCAGCCGGGTTCCATCGTCCTGACGCCAACACGATATTTCTGAGGAAGCCTGGGGTATAGAAGATCCCCTATCACTGCGGAAAGGCCTACATTCGACAGACTTCGTACAGTTCAAGATCGATGTGTTGATCATCAACGGCATACACGTCTGCTCCAGCTGGAAAAAAATCAGCCGTTGCTGAACACTGTCTTAATGAAGGGCACAATATGTCGTATAATGGGACGCAAATTATTGCCTCGGCTTCCAGTTACTGGGGTTGCGTATTGAAAGAATGAATTTAAATACGTATGTCTGATGATATGAGAGAGAAAGGTTTTCCTTTAAGTAAGACGTGGAATCATATTTTATCACAGATAAAGAAAACGGTCTGGTTTCCGACCACCTGCATTTTAATTTTGCGATTCC
The DNA here is from genome assembly GCF_023898315.1 of Schistocerca nitens. NCBI lineage: Eukaryota > Metazoa > Arthropoda > Insecta > Orthoptera > Acrididae > Schistocerca > Schistocerca nitens. Next base: position 736,725,834 of record NC_064619.1, on the reverse strand, counting down.
TCGCTTTTGACAGTTTTCACCACTGGCACTGCTGCAATTCTTCGCCTCACACAGGGCAGCTCTTCCGTCGCTCGCGCACGTGCAATGGCCACTACCCGCGGTATAAAGGAGCCGCCGAATCTGAGGTCTCTTCAGTTCCGGCGTGATTGTGCACTCAATCTCACCTGAAGATGGCGGCCAGATGGTCCACCGAAATATCGTGTTGTCAGTACGATGGAACCCGGCTGCAAACCCGTTAAAATAATCAGTATTTGATACGCTGGGAAAATCTACGTTATCACAGTTTTCGATATTGCTGAGCTAGTGAAGCCATGGTTTTGAAATCCACACACCGTTATCTATATACGGCCCAGGTTCCGGCATTTTATGCCTTTTTAAGTGATTAAATTTATGTAACATATATTGCAGGTCCGCTAGCTCAAAATTGACCATGAATTAAGAAAAATGTTCGCTCCCAGCATCTGCTATTTCGTGGGGAGCGAATATTCTATTACTTGAAAATGGCATTGAATGCCGAAACCTGGGTCTTAATTAAACAATACACTCAAATGGCAGTGTGCTCATAAAGAAAGTATGCTCTGTATCAGACACCCAGTGAACAGCAGTAAAATATGTCACAGATTCATACACTCTTGCTGTATAATTTTAGGAGCACGATTTCGTCCTTTTACTCCAGGACCTCTTCATATCATTTGTAAACCGTAACTAACCTACATACAAATAACATACAGACAAATCCTGATCAGCAGTTCTACTTTCCGCCAACGAGAGACAAACACTATACAAGTCAATCGGTAATGTATGCTTATGGGTATTAAATTAATCGTTGGCAAGCTGACTGGTAACAGTTAAATTAACATTGCAAAATCCACTAGCCAACATTTCTAACGTCAAAAACGTACGTATGCAACTACATGAATGTGAACATAGTGTATATATAGTGATAAAACTGCTTTATGTACATTTCTGTTAAAGAATGTACTGAACTATTATCGAACTGCTTGTCAGAGTTGTCATGTATGTAACCTGGACACAGGCAAATCAGCTAGTTCTGAATAATGTAACTGTCAGTTGTGTCTGTTACAACCACGTATCACAGGTATGTATCCATGACGTACAGTTTTAAGACATATCATGATACATATCTTCAAAGGTGGCGAATAATGTCATAGATGCAGCTGGTACGAGAATTTCAGGCACAAGTGACGAGCAATGTTAAATATTTTGTAACTATGAAATATTCAGCGACAGTACTAGCAGTATATTAAATGATGGGTTAATACCATTTTATACATAAATGGCATTATGTTCATGTAGTACGTAGATCTGCAACTATCGTTACATATACATTGAAGATACAAAATACGACATTGCATGATCTGACTGAACTTGATAGGATTCTGATTGGTACAAATACATCTTGAACACTTGTTTTTACATTGCTCGGACGAACAGATACTAATTTAATGATAATATGGAATATTCCTGTTTCCTTTCAAGAAGTGGAAATTCAAGTGACTTAACTGGTAGTACAAATTTATATTGCGATAAATTTATGCAATACAGATATTTTAGAGCATTTTCCTTAGTAGAGGCACAATCTTTTCAAATCGAAAAGAATACTTTAAGCACAGGACGAATACCAGTTTCCTTGACTACTGTGAAGAACTCAAGTTGATAATAGTAATAAAAGTTATTAAAATGCAGACGAACAGGAAAAATTATTTAACTTCACCCAGACTGTTCATATGACAGAATGTAACTATGGAAAGACATTTCATACTGCGAAATTAGTGATGTCAACAGGAAAATCCACCTGAAAAAGCTATGCCTTCTCACTAGTAATTCCTTCGACCAGAAAGAATGATTCATTGGCAGAGGTTAAAAAAAACAAAAGATAGCCACTCAGAACCGAGGATGAGAAGGATCTGCCTATAGTGGCTTTGAGGATACAGGATGATGGAATGGCAGACATACATACATACATACAAATGTGTGTGTGTGTTGGTAATAAATTCCATCTTCATACAACGAATTTTACACACACTACGACAAAGGCTTGACGAAAGTATTTTAATACTTACTAGGGATGGTTTCGTCATTTAAAGTCCTCACTGCACTCCACAAAAACATGAAATGACACTTAACATTCAAACATAACAGAAGATCCTATTAGATTAGACAACCTACTTCAAATACTTTTGAAGTAATCAATTGTTTTGTCACGTCTATTTTTTGACAAATGAAGATAACGATTATCAAAATTTGTGGAACAGTGAACGTAAGTTTCCAGTACTACAGCAAAACATTGGCTTTGAGGTACATAGATACGATGTAAATATCTTACAAACAAAGAGCATATATGCACATAGTAGCATCATTTATACCGTATGATTAAGTTATTAGTACACAGAAGTAGGACAGTAAAAAGGGACAGTAAAAAGAAGGGAATCAGTTTCTTCAAATGTCCACATAACCGAACACATGCCATCCCAACGTAATACACAAACCTGTTTACATGGCATAGAATTCAAATTTCATAGTGAGCACAATCGTTAATTATATCATGTTTAGAAATATGGTAACAGAGCCATGTCCAATATTTCTGTCGTATGACATTACAAAGCAATGGCACTATGGGAATCAGATACTCCTGTGAAGTACCTAACCATGCATAAGTTTATGTACCATCACATTACATTACCAGCAACAAATCAATGTACGCTCACGTCCTTAATAATTTAACCAAACCTCAGATTACCACCAAACTTGAGCAGTAAGTTTTGAAGATGATACGAAGAGTGCATGGTTTTATTCCATATCCACAATGATTAACTGTAAATTAAACTATTCGCAACTTAACCAAAACAATGTGACCAAAAGTTAATTTACAGCAAAATACATTATACTAAGCCCCTAATTTCTGGAGTAGGCATTCTCATAAAGTGAAGAAATGGGGCGGTATGTTAACCACGACAGTAATAATACATTCTTTTGTATCTATACAAATTTCAAATTGCACTGAAAATATAATTGTTAACAGAAAACTAAGCTGAAACTACCGTGTGATGTACTTAACTAAAATCTATTATCTAATATGACGAAACAGAAGACATAACAGAATATTGTGACTATTTAATAACATAGAAAATGAAGTTAATACAGTATACAGTAAGTGCCACAGTTAACGTAAAGGCTAAAGGACACAAAAGCAGGAACATAAAAGTTTGGCTTTATTACAAATGCTTATTACAGAATTGAAAATTAAGCAATAGGATAGGAAAGTTTGTGCTAAAATCTAAAATGAGACCTTAGTTCTGGTACATCAAAATTTATTAGAGCTAATGCAGATATTGGGTGATGTTAAATGAAAAATATGAACTGGAGGAAGATACTTTTGTAAGCAGGAACATTAACAGTACGAGAGTAATTAGTGAACCTCCAATTCTTTCAAGTTATTTTATACTTTGGAGATTAAACTTCTGATTGCTTTACAGATGAGTTTATGTCTTGAACCATGTATCTGTCATCAAGCATTTACAAAATGTTTGAAAGTGTGTTGGAAGTCTTGATAGCAGCTGAGTGCTGTCATGAGAAACTGGTTTTTTTTGTTTGGTTTTAGGGCGCAAAACTGCTATGGTCATTAGCGCCCAGACCGTGACTTAGGAATCAGTAAAAAACCGAAATTGAAAACCAGCAGCAATGGGAACAAAGTCATAAAATTGGAGAAACTAAAAGCATAAGGAATGCTTAAAAATCCACAACAGAAAGGGGTTGGTTGGCCCCAAAAAAGGCTTCAAATGACTGATGTCATTTCACTGTCACTAATGAACTGGAGAACGTGGTCGGCTGAGCGCGTGTCATATGCTAAAATCGACGATAGATCAGGCGATAGCTGTAGACGGGAGCGTAACGGATTAAAATAGGGGCATTCAATTAAAAGGTGTCTTACCGTCCACAGCTGAGAGCAGTGGGGACAGAGTGGGGGAGGATCGCCGCTTAAAAGATGTCGATGGCTAAAAAGACAGTGCCCTATCCGGAGTCTAGCTAAAATCACATCCTCCCGACGACGCGTTCGGGAGGAAGAGGTCCAAGCGCAAGGAAGGGCTTTCACTTCCCGCAATTTATTACCGGGAAGTGTTGACCAATGCGCATGCCATAAATGAGCAACTTTGCGACATAAACCGCTCCGTATATCGGTGAAGGGAAGCGATTGAATAGCTGGCCGAGGAAGAGACTGCAGCCTTGGCCGCTATATCGGCCGCCTCATTCCCACAGATACCAGCGTGTCCCGGGAGCCAGAGGAACGCCACCGAGACGCCCCCCAGGTGGAGCAAGCGCAGACAGTCCTGAATCCGGTGGACCAGAGGGTGCGCAGGGTAAAGAGCTTGGAGACTGAGGAGAGAGCTGAGAGAATCTGAGCAGATAACGTACTGTATCCGCCGATGGCGGCGGATGTAGTGGACAGCCTGGAGAACAGCATAAAGCTCCGCAGTATACACCGAACACTGGTCGGGAAGCCGAAAGTTATTTGGGGTGTCGCCAACAATATAGGCACTCCCTACACCTAACGATGTTTTTGAGCCGTCGGTGTAAATAAATGTGGCGTCCGTCACTTGTGCACATAGAGCAGCAAATGCCCGACGATAAACAAGTGTAGGGGTACCGTCCTTGGGAAATTGACAAAGGTCACGGAGCAGGCAGATCCGGGGACGGAGCCAAGGCGGTGCTGTACCCCAAGTTGTCAAGAAGGTTTTAGGAAAGCGGAAGGAGAGAGAATGGAGCAGTTGACGGAAGCGGACTCCCGGGGGTAGTAGGGAGGAGGAGCGGCCTGCATACCCTACATCAAAGGAGGCGTCGAAAAAAAGGTCATGGGCTGGATTAGCAGGCATGGAAGACAGATGGCTAGCATAACGACTCAGAAGGACTGCTCGCCGATTGGACGTGGAGGTTCAGCAGTCTCAGCATAAAGGCTTTCCACAGGGCTAGTGTAAAAAGCTCCAGACACTAAACGTAATCCACGGTGGTGGATAGAGTAGAGACGCCGAAGAATAGACGGCCGAGCGGAGGAGTAGACTATGCTTCCATAATCCAATTTTGAGCGCACTAAGGCGCGATAGAGGCGGAGAAGGACCACTCGGTCCGCTCCCCAGGAGGTACCATTCAGGACACGGAGGGTGTTAAGGGATCGCAGACATCGAGCCGAAAGATAGGAAACGTGGGAGGACCAGCAGTTTTCTGTCAAACATAAGACGCAAGAATTTAGCGACGTCTGAAAACGGTGGGTTGACAGGACCTAGATGTAAGGAGGGTGGAAGAAACTCCTTACGTCGCCAAAAATTAACACAAACGGTCTTACTGGGTGAGAAACGGATTGTAAGAGGATCGACAATTCATCCCGATTGGCTCGAATACCGAGGATATTCCAGTGGATAATGGACATAGGGTGAACAGAAAATGGAGGAATGTGACCAAGGGTGCTGTCAACTCAACGACTGCTCAGAGCTTGCGACCGACAGCATGGAATGGCATTCAGCCGAAGGCAGAAGATCCTGATCCATAGGTTGGTCAGGAGCAGCCCCTGCCAACAGCGATCGGCCGGTTGACCGGCCACCAGCAGTGCGCCTCGGCGACACAGAAGACGGCCGAGGGCGATTTCCGCCAGGTGGTGCTGTAGATGGGACACGCCTTGGCGGAGAAGGAGAGGAACTGGGTTTCTTTGTAGCCTTCTTGGAAGTATGATGTTTAGAGGAAGGAGGAACCGATGGTTGGGAAGTTGCCGTACGTAAAAAATCTTCAAGAGTATGCTCTTTTTTCGAAGACTTGGCGTCTGACTTTTGGGCTCGAGATTTAGCAGAACTCGACGAAGGGTGAGCCAGAGAGTGGGCAGGCGAAAGTGGTGAGGTTGAACGGGCGATCTTTGCGCTGGCCGATCTGACGACCGTGGCACTAAAGGTGAGGTCGCAAGTCTGCGTGGCCGCCTCCTTTGTTGGCCGAGGAGAAGCAAGGACAGTGCTGTATTTCCCTTTCTGAGGCACGGTGGGCTGTCGACTGGCGAATAATTTTCGAGCAGCAAAGGTCGACACCTTTTCCTTCACTCTTATTTCCTGGATGAGCTTTTCGTCCTTAAAAACGGGGCAATCTCGAGAGGAAGCAGCGTGGTCACCCATACAGTTGATGCAGCGAGGGGATGGAGGTGGACAAGCACCCTCATGGGCATCCTTGCCACACGTAACACATTTGGCCGGATTGCAACAGGACTGGCTGGTGTGATTGAACCGCTGGCATCGATAGCAACGCGTAGGGTTTGGGACGTAAGGGCGAACGGAAATTATCTCATAGCCTGCTTTGATTTTCGATGGGAGTTGAACTTTGTCAAATGTCAAGAAGACAGTGCGGGTTGGAATGATGTTCGTGTCAACCCTTTTCATAACTCTATGAACAGCCATTACGCCCTGGCCAGACAGGTAATGCTGAATTTCTTCGTCAGACAATCCATCGAGGGAGCGTGTATAAACGACTCCACGCGAGGAATTTAAGGTACGGTGCTGTTCCACCCGGACAGGGAAGGTGTGGAGCAGAGAAGTACGCAGCAATTTTTGTGCCTGGAGGGCACTGTGTGTTTCTAACAACAGGGTGCCATTCCGTAATCTGGAACAAGACTTTACAGGACCTGCAATGGCATCGACACCTTTCTGAATAATGAAAGGGTTGACCGTGGAGAAGTCGTGACCTTCGTCAGACCGAGAAACAACAAGGAACTGTGGCAACGATGGAAGAACCGTCTGTGGCTGAGACTCAGTGAACTTACGTTTGTGAGCAGACGTAGTGGAAGGTGAGGAAACCATTGCGGAAGAATCCCCCATGATTACCGGCGTCTCCAATGGCGCGCTCCTGCCTTGTGGGGGCCCTCACTGAGGGCACACCCGCCTTAGGTGATTGTTCACACCTCAGGTCACACCTCCCGACAAATGGACGGAGGGACCAATCGGCACTTTCGGAAGGTATCAGCTCGGGTAATCACCCCTCCCTGGGCCTGGCCGTTACCAGGGGGTACGTACGTGTCCTACCTGTCTACCCGGGGCGGGGAATTACGCGTTACCCCGTCACCGGCTACGCATGGAAGTGCGTGCGTCGGCCTTCAGACACGCACAGGGAGGAAAAAAGAGAAAGGTAAAGGAAAGAAGAGGGGGTCTCAAACGCCGCAGCGGAGAAAAGGGCAAAGAGAAGAGGGAAGGAAAAGAGAAGGACAGATGAAGGACGAGGACTTGCGAGTGTAGAAAGCAAGGAATTTGGAACAGTTTCGAGCGTCCGTCTCCGGACGTAGGCACAAACCATACTCCCAGAGGGGGAGAAAGGGAAGGAAAGAGCCAGCGGTGAGGGGGGGGGCGAAGATGGAGGACGGGGAAGGATGCGGAAAGGGAAGGTATGCAGCCCGGAAAGGAAGGAGGGCCACATTAGCTCGGGGTCCCGTGCTCGCTACGCACGTGTCCACAAAAGAGTTGTGGAACCCCTGGGGGGTCGGCTCTAGAGTAATGGCTGTTACCAATACCAAGATCGCTGCGAGCTGGTGCTGGGCGAGGTTGCACCGCAGGGAACTGTTACACTTTGCTGAACTGTGTTTTCTCCAGGAAATGTTTTCAATCTTTGTTATCGCATTTTACGTATCAAATATTTCAAAATACACTTGGGTTATCCCAAGTGTGTATGAACACTGTTAGGATTTAACTTTCATGTTCCTGTCACTCATTGAGTTTGCATGAATTATTATTTTGCGATTTGAAGAACACGTTGTGTTTTATCAGGGTGCTGTAATTTGGAAAACTGAACGGTTCATTGCAGTTAAAAATATGATTTTGCGAATGATTTTGATTTCATGTTCGTAATTCTCCTACTTTGACATGAAATTTTTATCAGCGTTTAGTTTCAATAAATGTTTTGAAGTGTTGCACTACGTTGCGATACCCAGTCCTCACCCCCACACACCACTAGGTACACAGTGTAATAGCCGCCACTGACAGGTCACCAAATATGTAACTCCTTTGCTCTTGACTCCCTTTCTGTCGGGCTAAGCAAGGTCAGTTATGTAGTTTAGATCGAGTCACAAAAAGCTAGAGTAGTACGCAGTGATATTCAACAGCCAGCAATTAAGTGAATTGCTAACACTGTTCATGGGTCTTTGCACATGCTGCAAAGCACACTGACAACTTAGTACTCACCAAACTGAGAATATACCGATCTAGGTGGCGCAGTTGTTAGCACAGTAGACTGGCAATCGGGAGGACGACGGATCAAACCCGCGTCCGGCTATTTTGATTTAGGTTTTCATTCATTTCCCTGAATCTCTTCACTCGAAAGCGCACGGCCAAGTTTCTTCCCCCTCCTTCCCTAATCCGATGGGAACGATGACCTCGCTGTTTGGTTCCAACCAACCAACCAGAGAATAGAGTTAGCTCAGCATCTTTTGCATAAAGAATGTGTTTCGTTATCTAAGACTCCACCCTCTCTGCCAAGCAGTTCACATGTGAGACTGAACAACAGAATGACACTACAAATTACGTATCCTGTTCCTGAAGCAGCAAGGTAAGTACGATGCTACAACATTTTTAGAACTTCTCCCCACTGAGCTTAAAGCCTTGAGGAATATGAATGTCTTCGAAAGTAAACTACACCTTTCTCTCTTTTAGCATTCTCTTCTGTTAAGCATTATGCGAATAGACAGCTTACGTAAGGTGATATATAGCCAGGGAGATTCACAACTGACAATTGGAATCAAGTGTTCCATGGGATCGATACAGCTTCACGTCCAGAGCTGCTGACCTTTAAGACCCTACACAACTCCTGGTTGGTGCCAAGAAGGCAGCAACCGCCTGCGAAACAACAGTTTTACATCACCTGACTGAATGACAAGTACATAAATAACAGAAGGAATGGCTCAGCAATACATCAGGACCTCTTTTTCCAGGGCTGAACGTCTTGCAACCTGAACATCGAGAGCACTGGCGAAACCGAATGTCACACCCTGCTGAAGATTCTGTTTAAATCCATCAGTGTGGTTGTCCTATAGGAAAGCCATACAAATCATTAACTATTCTCTAGAGGGAAAATACTAGGATACAATATTGATTGTGCAACGTACTACCATGCCTATGGCGTAGCCGACACGTCCGGAGTGAAATAGGGCATGCTCACCTGCTCTCCAAGTCACGGCACTAAGTTACCATCAAAATTTGCGAGCTAATCGTAAGTGCTTTCTACAAACTTCTCCCTCTATGACATACCCTTCAAACGTACTGACACGCTGCCGTCTTTGTGGACGTCGTAACAGTCCCACAAGTAATTGCGTTAGGGAAAAACTGGTATCAGCGGTGCAGACTTAGTGAACTAGGCAGAATAAAACATCTATTTTATTTTCAATGCAGTAGACAGCGATGCTTTCAGTTAAGCAGTGTGGGAATAACCGAGCGACACCGACCCAAGTTGTCACTGCTGATGGAAATCACGGCTTGGTCGGGAGTACTCAGAATTATCAGATTTTCCTCATAGTAATGTCTCGCTTCCGCAGAAATCGGGGCAAGTATTCGATTGATAACCGTAATTCGTCTATTCAAATGGAACCTACAAATAGCTGACGAATTATTTCATTTAAAACCTTGATAAAGGATAGGATTCCTCTATCTGCTAATAACTGCAACAGCTTTGCAGGAGCAGTTACAAGCTGACAAACTGATGGACAGTCTAGATACTGCCGGACGACGTAGTGGATCGACGACAGTCAGACGGTAGATTTAGGTCGCAAAAAGTAACTGAGGTCATACACGCCAAAAGCAAAACTATAGAACGCAAAAACAGAGACAAGGGAAACGGACTCTGAACCGTGCTTGTGTAGAAGGCGCCCGTCGCCAAACGGATGTCACGACGGATGTTAGTGTTGAGACAGCGCATAGCGGATGGGAGTGCGTATGCATAACTAAAGCACCCGTAGTCGAGTTTCGAACGGACAAAGGACCGGTACAAACAGAGCGGGTGGTTCGATCGGCACTCCATGATGTACCATTGAGGACACTGAGGACATTGAGGGAATGTGTACAGCGGTATGCCAGGTAAGAGACACGGGAGGACCAAGAGTGTTTCCTATCGAACATGAGACCTGCGATTTTCGTAGTGTCAACGAACGGAAGGGTAACAGGCCCAAGACGTAGCGATGGTGGATGAAACAATCTGCGCCTGCAGATATTCATACAGACGGCTTTGTCAGTGGAAAAGCGAAAGCCATTGTCGATGTTACAGGAGTAAAGACAGTGAAGACATCTCTGAGGACACCGCTCAGTGAGACAGGTCCGTGGAGAACTGCAATAAATGGCAAAATCGACAAAAAGGGAGCCAGAGACACACGGCGGGGGACAGGCCGTTTTAGGGTAAATGGCGATAGCAAAGAGGATGACGCTCAGAACCGAACCCTGAGGCACACCATTTTCCTGAATAAACGTGTCCCACAAAGCAGAACCCACACGCGCCTTGAAAACTGTCTTGTAAAAAGGCCCGAAGGAAACCGGTCAGGCGCCCATGGAGGCCCCACCTGTAAAGAGTACAGAGGATACCAGTTCTCCAGCTGGTGTCGTAGGCCTTCTCCAAATCGGGGAAACACCGTCACTGTCTGGGCTTTCCGCAGAAAACCGTTCACGACATGGGTGGACAAAGTAACGAGATGGCCAACTGCAGAACGTCGCGCTCGAAATTCACAGTGTGCAATCGTGACTAAATGGCGGGATTCGAGCCAACACACCAGCTGGGCATGAATCATACGTTGTAACACCTTGCACACGCAGCTGGTACGAGAGATGGGGCAGTTGCTGGAAGGAAGGTTTCTGTCCTTACCGGGCTAAAGTATGTGTATGACAGTGGCTTCACGCGGGCGTCCAGAAAATGTGCCCTCAGCCCAGATGCGGTTTTGTGTGTTAAGCAGGAAGTGCTTTCCCGCAAGTGCTGCAACATCTGAATGTGGATAGCGTCTGGCCCTGGGGCGGGGGACCGAGATGAACTGAGACCATGATCTCGCTCCCTCATAGTGAAGACGGCATTGTAGCACTCACGATTCGGAGAAGGGATGGTTATGGCCCGAGCCGCCTCCACTACTTTCCGATGGATGAGGGCAGGGTGATAGTGGGAAGAGCTCGAAACGTCCGCAAAACTGCGGTTTAAGGCTTTGGAGATAACAGGGTCCACAATGACATCGGCAACTACTGTCAGGCCGGAAATGGGGGGAAGGGATCTTGGTCCCAGAGAGCCGTCAGAGGCTGGCCCACTGCACCCATCTGTTTATAATGAATGCAAATCGCCAGCGTAGGGCACTTCTGCGTCCACTATTTGCGTCGTGACATGCCTCAGGCCACCAAGGGTCTGGGACAAGACGTGGTAGAGAGTAAGTGTGAGGAATAGAACGGTCTGCAGTAGTAAGGATAACGCTGGCGCGATATTGCACCTGGTCATCACAACTGGCGAAGTCTTGTTCTGCGAAGGTCGCAAGTCAGCCTTAGTAAGCTGCAACTTTTGCATGCACGCAGGTAGTGAGGTATCGACTAGTGTGTAGCACATGGGAAATAGTGGCTGAAGTAGGTGTCAGAAAGAATGGACCACTCAAAGATGATGGGCAAGTTGGGCAGTGCAAAAGAATAAGTCCAAATGGGAATAGTTGTGCGATGAGTCAAAGGAAAGTGGGTGCTCTTGTGTTAAGGCATAAGAGGTTGAGTTTGTTAAGGTCAGTCAAGATGGCACCTCTCATAGGTCCTGGGAGAACCCCAAAGGGGATGATGCGCATTGAAGTCATGGAGTAGCAAAAATGGGAGAGGCAGCGGCCCAATAACCTGAAGAAAGTCTGCCTAGTGACATCCAAGGATGGAGGTGCATAAATGGTACAGAGGGTGAAAGTCAGATGGGGAAGAAAAGGCGAATGGCAACAGCTTGAAAACGGGTAGCCAGGGAGATGGGTTGGCTATGAACGCCATCCCATATGAGCAGTATGGCACTCCCATGAGATGGATACCGGCCTCAGAGAAAGATCAAAACCAATAGGTAAATAATGTGAAAGCCCAATGCGGTCTCGAGGGCGCAATTTCGTTTCCTGTTGGCAGAGTACAAGGGGATGCTGCGATGCTACAAGCAGCTGTAAATGCCCTTTGTGGGAATAAGGCAGCAAACGGTCCACTGGAGGACAGTCATGAGGAGGAAGAGCTGTAGGGGTGTCAATTACGAGGCCACTGAGTGACAGCCAGTGTAGAGTCGCCATCACAGGGCACAGAAGCAGGAGTATCCTGCTCCTTTGGGTCCCCAGAAGCATCGGCGTGTTTCTGCTGTCTGTGGAGTCCAACGCTGAAAGACGGTTGCCTGTGTGCACCGGCAGAGGCCGGCCTAGCTAAGTAACCACGTGACGACACCGTCGAGCAGGATCTTCAAGTTGGTAAAGGAGAATATCGTTTGTCTTTAGCCGACTACTTCGATCCCCTTCTGTGTAGAGGAACACTTCTGTGTTGTTTGGCTGGAGGGACAGGTCTTCTCAGGAGTATTCTTTCTGTCCTTTCCTGCCTGCCTGTTGTGTAGTGGGTAGCTTCGCCCCTTTAGGCTAGAGTGTGACGGTTTGTTGCACAGTAGGATTGAGAGGGGGGGGGGGGGGGGATGGTGATGTTACCTTGATACTGGGAGACTTAATACCCTCAGAGGTAAATTTGAGTTAACGCCTTGTTACCCCTTGCTCCATAGAGGATATGGGCACGTATACATGCTAACTATAGGTACCAGAAGGGACAACACAGGATTTGTGACTAGCCAGTAAATTGTGAGCTACTGGGTAGGCACTCTTTCCTTTACCTGCATCTCTTGAACAGTCCGCTCATCCAGATGCCCCGGAGGAGGTGGCATGGCCGCCATTGCAGTTGATACAGTGGGGAGAAGGAGGCAGACATTCGCCTTCGTCTGAATCCCTGCCACAGGTTACTCATATGGCTGGGTGTCGAGAAGAGGTTCTAGTGTGATTGAACCACTGACACTGGTAGTAGCGCATCGCATTCGGAATGTACGGCCGGACTGTGATGTTTTCATAGCCTGCTTTAATCTTGGATGGCAGCACCACCCTATCAAAGGTGAGGAAAAGGGCGTGCGTGGGCGCCAAGGAGGAATTGACCTCATCCATTACATGATGGACAACTATGACACCCAGATCAGAGGGGTCAGACTGCCTTTCAGCCTCAGATTAGCAGCCTGGTGTAAACTACACCAGGGGAAGAATTCAAAGTTTGATGTGCCTCGACATGAACAGGGTACGCATGGAGAGGCGAGACAGCCAGTAGTAGTTATGCTTGATAATCAGAAGCCCTCTCCAAAAGCAAAGTGCCATTCCCTAAAGGAGAACAGGATTTCACAGGGCCAGCAATGGCATCAACACCTTTCTGAATAATATACTGATAGACCGTGGTGAAGGACTGACGGTCTTCAGTATGGACTACTGGAAAGAACCGCAGTGCAGTGGGGAGGGTCTCTCAATCAGTAGCCTCGTTACGTTTTAGTTTCATAGACGTCGATGGAGAGGATGATTAACTCATCATGAGATAATCCCCGTGTTTGCCATTGTCTCCTTCCAACTGGGGGCCCCTTCTTAAGGGGGCACACCTGCCTTAGGTGATTGTTCACACCTCAGGTCACACCTCGCGAACTCCTGATGGAGGGAGCAATGGGCAGTTTGGGAAGGCTACAGCTCAGGCAATCACCCCTCTCTGGACCTGGCCTGTACCTAGGGGTACGTGTGAACCCTACCTGTCGACCCAGGGCTGGGAATTATGGGTTACCCAGTCACCTTTCATGGATCAGACACATGGGACAGCCTTCAGGAGCACACAGGGAGGAAGAACACATTCAGTTGTCCCCTTTCTCGACATAGAATCTGTGAAATAACGTCAAATCATGGTAAAATTAAAATGTATACTTCTGGGTGCCCAAGGAATCAGAATAGGTCTTCGAACGCTGAAGTGGAGGAATGGGAAGAGAAGGGAAACAAAAAAGTACAAAAGGAGCCAGAAAGAGACTGTTCCAGGTCAGCAACAGAATGCAAAACATTCCCAATAATACCCCAAACACGTTCCCCAAGGGAGGGGAAAAAGTATAGCAAGGAGACAGACATACAGCACGCAAGTGCTGGGGCCCCATGGTAGCCAAGCGTGAACCCGCGAAAGAGTGGTGAGTCCCCAGAAGGGGGGCGGGGCTCTGTCTGGAGTCCAACGCTGAAATACGGTTGATGGGCACACCAGCTATACGTAGGCCAGATGGGCTAAGGTATTACGTGACGATTGGTTGGTTGGTGGGATTAAAGGGACCAGACTGCTATGGTCATCGGTCCCTTTTTCCAAATCCTAAAAACACCCACAGAGAGTAAAAACGATTAACTGAATAGAGCACAGACGACACAGAACAAGAGAAACTGAGACAAAGACCGGACAAGACGAACTAAAAACACACAGAGCATGACGGTGGTTGGCCGACCATAGAGAGAAAAAAAGAGGAAAAGCCAACCACCAACGACACATTAAAAACTCAGTTTAAAATCAGGGACTAAAAGCCAGAATCAACACTAAAAAACAAACACTCAGATTAAACTATAAAAACCCCCTGCCCGAATAAAACGCAAAACTAAGTCCACCATGGCAGAGTCATCTAGTAAAAGGGCAGCGAGCGTATCAGGCAGCGCAAATGTCTGCCTGAGCACAGTTAAAAGCGGACAAGTCAATAAAATGTGCACCACCGTCAAAACCGCCCCACAGCGACAGAGAGGCGGGTCCTCACGACGCAATAAATAACTCAGACAGTCGGGTGTGGCCAATGCGGAGCCGACAAAGAACAACTGAATCTCTGCGAGTGGCTCGCATGGATGACTGCCACACACGCGTCGTCGCCTTGAGAGAACGGAGTTAGTTTGGCGTGGGCAGATTGCGCCATTCAGTGTCCCAAAGAGAGAGAACTTCGCGGCGGAAGACTGCCCACAAATCAGTCTCTGGGAGGCCAATGTCCAGGGTGGGTTCACTGGTGGCCTGTTTGGCCACACGGTCAACACGTTCATTTCCCGGGATACCGACGTGACCGGGGGTCCACACAAAGACCACAGAGCGGCCGCAACGGGCAAGAGAATGCAGGGACTCGTGGATGGCCGTCACCAGACGAGAACGAGGGAAACACTGGTCGAGAGCTCGTAAACCGCTCAGGGAATCGCTACAGATGGACTCACCTGAGCAGGAGCGGATATACTCTAGGGCACGAAAGATGGCGACCAGCTCAGGAGTAAAAACGCCGCAGCCAGCTGGCAATGAATGTTGTTCATAGTGATCCCCTAGAGTCAGAGCATAGCCGACATAACCAGCAACCATCGAGCCGTCGGTGTAAACAACTCCAGAGCCCTGATACGTGGCCAGGATGGAATAAAAGTGGCATCGGAAGGCCTCCGGAGGGACTGAGTCCTTCGGGCTCAGTGCCAAATCGAGCCGAAGGCAAGGGCGAGGCACACACCATGGGGGCGTGCGCAGAGGTGCCCGGAAAGGAGGTGGAACTGGGAAAAACCCAAGCCCAGAGAGGAGCTCTTTGACACGTACGGCGATCGGACAACCCGACCGGGGCCGACGGTCTGGCAGATGGACGACTGACTGCGGGAACAGGACACGGTAATTTGGATGCCCGGGCGAGCTAAAAACATGGGCAGCATAAGCAGCCAGTAATTGTTGGCGTCGGAACCGCAGTGGAGGGACACCCGCCTCCACTAGGATGCTGTCCACAGGGCTGGTACGGAAGGCACCAGTGGGAAGGCGTATCCCGCTGTGGAGGATTGGGTCCAACACCCGTAACGCAGATGGGGATGCTGAGCCATAAGCCAGGCTCCCATAATCCAGACGGGACTGGATTAACGCCTGGTAGAGCCGCAACAGGGTAGATCGGTCGGCGCCCCAGCTGGTGTGGCTCAAGCATCTCAGAGCATTTAGATGCCTCCAACACGCCTGTTTAAGCTGCCGAATATGAGGCAGCCAAGTCAACAGAGCATCAAAAACGACCCCCAAAAACCTGTGGGTCTCCACCACAGCAAGGAGTTCGTCGGCAAGATAAAGCTGCGGCTCAGGATGGACCGTTCGGCGCCGGCAGAAATGCATAACACGGGTCTTGGCAGCCGAAAACTGAAAGCCATGCGCTACAGCCCAAGACTGCGCCTTGCGGATAGCGCCCTGTAGCTGACGTTCAGCAGCTGCAATGCCAGTAGAGCTGTAGTAAAGGCAGAAGGGCCCCGAAGACCCCATCCATGAGGCATAGAAAGGATGTGATGGCGCAATGTCGTATCGTACGCCTTCTGCATGTCGAAAAAGACAGCGACCAGGTGCTGACGGTGGGCAAAGGCAGTACGAATGGCCGACTCCAGGCTCACAATATTGTCGGCGGCGGAGCGGCCGTTACGGAAACCACCCTGAGATGGAGCCAGAAGGCCCCGTGACTCCAGTACCCAGGTCAACTGCCGGCTCACCATCCGTTCAAGCAACTTGCAAAGAACGTTTGTGAGGCTAATGGGACGGTAGCTGTCCACCTCCAAAGGGTTCTTACCAGGTTTCAGAATGGGGATAATACTTTCCCGCCATTGCGACGGAAACTCACCCTCGACCCAAATGCGGTTGTAAAGGTCGAGGAGCCGTCGCCGGCGGTCCACTGAAAGGTGTTTCAGCAGCTGACAGTGGATGCAATCTGGCCCAGGAGCGGTATCAGGGCAAGCGGCTAGGGCACTGCGAAATTCCCACTCACTGAATGGAACATTGTAAGATTCTGGATGGTGGGTGCGAAACGAAAGGCTCCGACGTTCCATCCGCTCTTTAATGGAGCGGAAGGCCAGGGGGTAATTCGCAGGAGCGGAACTCATAGCAAAATGCTCTGCCAAGCAATTTGCAATGACGCCGGAGTCAGTACAAACTGCTCCATTCAGTGAGAGCGCAGGGACGCTGACAGGGGTCCGATAGCCGTAGACGCGTCGAATCTTGGCCCAGACCTGCGATGGAGTGACATGGAGGCCAATGGTGGACACATACCGCTCCCAGCACTCCTGCTTGCTTTGTCGGATAAGGCGGCGGGCCCGCGCACGCAGCCGTTTGAAGGTGATGAGGTGTTCAACGCAGGGATGTCGCTTGTGACGCTGGAGCGCCCGCCGGCGATCTTTAATCGCTGCAGCGAACTCAGGCGACCACCAAGGCACAGTACGCCGCCGAGGGGACCCAGAAGAACGAGGAATGGCACATTCGGCGGCAATAACGATGCCGGTGGTGACCGATTGAACCACCGCATCAATGTCATCACTAGAGAGAAGCTCGATAGCGGCAGTGGAGGAAAACAAGTCCCAGTCAGCCTTATTCATAGCCCACCTGCAAGGGCGCAGAGAAGACTTACGCTGTGGCAGTGACAGAAAGATCGGAAAGTGGTCACTACCACACAGGTCGTCATGCACTCGCCATTGGACAGACGGTAAGAGGCTAGGGCTGCAGATGGAAAGGTCAATGGCGGAGGATGTGCCATGCGCCACGCTAAAGTGTGTGGAGGAACCATCATTTAAAAGCGAAAGATCGAGCTGTGCTAATAAAGGCTAAATGGTGGCACCTCGACCTGTCGCCACTGACCCACCCCACAGAGGGTTATGGGCGTTGAAGTCGCCCCGTAGCAAGAAAGGCAATTGGGCTATCAGAGCAGCCAGGACATGCTGCGCGACAGCACCATCCACTGGAAGGTGAAGACTGCAGACGGTAACAGCCTGTGGCGTCCACACCTGAACAGCGACAGCCTCTACAGCTGTTTGTAGAGGTACAAACGCGCTGTGAAGAGAGTTAAGGACATATATGCAGGCGCCACCAGACACCCTTTCATAAGCTGCCCGGTTCTTATAATAACCCCGATAGCCATGGAGGGTGGGGGTTCGCATTGCTGGAAACCAAGTTTCCTGAAGAGCAATGCGGAAGAAAGGGTGAAGGCTGATAAGTTGTCGGAGCTCAGGTAGATGGTGGAAGAAACCGCTGCAGTTCCACTGGAGGATGGTATTGTCCATGGCTGAGAAAGGCGTGACGGGACTGGGAAGGCAGATTACACCACTGGGTCACCCGCTGCCTCCGATGGACCACCCGTGCAGTTGCTATCCATTGCGTCTGAGGGACCGGCGAGATCGAGGTCCTCAGTGGACGCAAGAATCTCCACCTCATTCTCAGACGCAGAGTTGGGAGGTTGCGGTGGGACAGGTGCCACCGCAATGTCAGGATGCTTGGAAGCCTTTTTCTTCAACTGCTTTGCACGCCGTGCCTTTGGAGCGTCTGGCTGGGAGGGCCCCACTGGGTCAGTCTCAGGGACGGACGACGACCGTGAAGGGTTTATGACCAGCGACCGGTTGTTGTTTCAAAAATTTGCGGGTGTTCGCTTTGGCACTGGACAAAGCCTGGGATGGGAGGGCGCCAAGGGACCCCTTCCTGGCCAGAGTAGCCGAAGTAGTCTCACACTTCTCCGGCTGAGAAGGGGGAACGAATGTCCCCGATGCTTGGGGTGGTATTGCTCCTTAAGTAGATGGAGCAGGAGCAACAGGGAGTGTAGTGCCCCCCACCATCAAGGGGGCAGGTGTGGTTCTCTGGCTCTAAGAGCCAACATTGTGTGGTGCAGCTATAGGAACCGTAACAGGAGCGACAGTCGCAGCGTAAGTGGACGTCATACGTATTGGATGCAGTCGTTCAAACTTACACTTAGCCTCAGTGTAGGTCAGCCTATCCAGGGTCTTGTATTCTATTATTTTCCGCTCCTTCTGGAGAATCTTACAGTCCGGCGAGCAAGGGGGATGGTGCTCCCCGCAGTTGACACAGATGGGAGGCGGGGCACATGGAGTATCAGGATGGGATGGTCGACCACAATCGCGAAATATGAGGCTGGAAGCAGAGCGAGAAGACATATGGCCGAACTTCCAACACTTGAAGCACTGCATCGGGGGAGGGATATAGGGCTTGACATCACAACGGTATACCATCACCTTGACCTTCTCAGGTAACGTGTCACCCTCTAAGGCCAAGATGAAGGCACCGGTGGCAACTTGGTGATCCCTCGGACCCCGGTGGACGCGCCGGACGAAATGGACCCCTCGTCGCTTTAAGTTGGCGCGCAGCTCGTCATCTGACTGTAAAAGGAGATCTCTGTGAAAAATAATTCCCTGGACCATATTTAAGCTTTTATGTGGGGTGATAGTAACAGAAACATCCCCCAGCTTCGGACAAGCGAGCAAGGCTCGTGACTGGGCAGAGGATGCTGGTTTTATTAAGACTGACCCTGACCGCATTTTGGACAAGCCCTCCACCTCCCCGAACTTGTCCTCTAAATGTTCGACAAAGAACTGAGGCTTCACAGACACAAACGATTCCCCGTCAGCTCTGTTACAGACGAGATACCGGGGCGAATATCTTTCGCTCTCATTCATAGCCTGTCGTTCCTCCCATGGTGTGGCCAGGGAGGGGAACGATTTGGGGTCATACACATGAGCCTTAAAGTGAGCTTTGAAACGCTTAGAGACTGCTGACGGCTGGCCGCCAGCGGGAGATGATGTACCCCGCTTCATTGCGGGTCATCCGCCCTGATGCCACCTACTCCGACCAAGGGCCCTCCCCACGGGCGCCACCCTGCCACAGCAAAGGCCACCTGGCAGGATGGCCATTGCTGGGAGTCCTGATGCCCAAGGGAGACTGGCATCTACTCCTTGGCATACGTGGGGAGTTAACGGCGCAGGCATCAGTAGAGCGATCCCTGTGTTGTCAGGGGGCTACAACCAGGATGGTACATGGCAGCCCCACCACAACGGACTGGCTACCGTGCTGGATTTTAGGTGACACGTCGTCCATGGTTTTCATCTGTGCAGAAACTGGCACTGCTCATCGGAAGGCGGAAAGTGCACGCAGGAACGGATCCATGCCCAAGAGACAGAGAGCGGGCAGTACTGCAATGCAACGACGAATAAGCTGGCGAAAGTTCTCAACGCAAGATGGACACAATGCACCAAATAAGGCGCCCTTCCCCAATCGGCTCGCTCTTCGGAACAATTTAGAAAGATGGAGGTCAAACCCGAGAGGGGACCATCACATAAGGCCGAAGCAATGGAGACTCCTTTTAGTCGCCTCTTACGACACACAGGAATACCGCGGGCCTATTCTTACCCCCGAACCCGTAGGGGGGATATTACGTGACGACACCGTCAAAGAGGATGTTTGAGTCAGCAAATGAGAAGACCGTTTGCCTTTGGTGGACTTCGAGACTTTCCCGGTTAGAGAAAGACTCTGTAGTGTTTGGCTGGAGGAATGGAGAATGTCTTCATGGGAGTAATACTACTGTCCTTTTCGACCTGCCGATTGTGTAGCTGGTGGTCATACTTTCGACAAGCCTTTGTGTAGGTAAGTCGATCTCAGGTCTACTACCCTTTAATTTGTTGTTCTTTCACATACACCCGGCATTTTGGCGAGTGTGAAGGATGCTGCACATTAAAATTTATGCACACTGGCAGGGGAGCACAGGCACTCCCACTGTAAGCATTTGAAGCATCTGATCGGTGGTGGAATGTAAGGTTTTACATCACACAGATACACCATCACCTTTACCTTCTCAGGCAGTGTATCCCCCTTGAAGTCAAGGATAAAAGCGCCTGTATCAGGGTGATTGTTTTTAGGGCCTCACTGTACACAGCGGATGAATCTAACTCCTCGCCACTCGAGGTTTGCACAGAGCTCCTCGTCAGTTTGCAGGAGCAAATCCTGGTGGAAAATGACGCCCTGTACCGAGTTAAAAGACTGGTGCGGTGTGACAGACTGGGATGTCACCGAGATGGTCACAAGCACAAAGGGCTTCACATTGGGCAGCAGAAGATGTCCTTATGAGCAAGGAGCCAAACCTCATGTAACTCATGGATTCCACTTCTCCATACGTATTTTCAATCGTCTCCACGAGAAACGAAGGCTTGGTCTTGGCTAACTTTCGCCATCAGTCCTGGTACAAACCAGGTACCGAGGGAAAGGTTTCAACCCAAGCTAGCGAGCTTGACTCTCTTCCCAGGGGGTGGCCAGGGAGGGGAAGGCTGAAATCACTCTCGCAGACACCCATACAATGGCCAGAATGTTGAAGCTTTTGTCGCTTAATGTGCAAGGCGCACGACCTCGTACCACCCACTCCAACCAGGGACTCGTCCAGTGGGCGTCACCCAGCCACAGCAAGGGCCTTATGGCATTGCAGCCATTGCTGGGAGTTCTGATGCCCCAAAGTGATGAGCATCGACTCCTTGGCGTACACAATGCGTTAACAGCTCAGGTACTATCAGTGTTATCCCTTTGTCAGATGCTGCAATAGCTCAGGGCTCCGTGCACACCACACACGTACCCACAAAAGGGATTGTGGGCCCCCTCTGGGGGCAGTGGAGAAGAATAGGTCAAAATGGGAATATGTATAATGTGGGTTCTCTGTTAAAGCAGGAGAGATGATGTTGTTTAACGTGGTCAGCCAAGAGGGAACCTTTGACATGTTCTGCAAGAACCCCAAAGTGGATAATGCATGTTAAACCAGTGAGTAGCAGAGATTGGTGAGGTAACGGGCCCGTAAGCTCGAGGAAGTCTGCCCTGCTGACATCGAACAGAGGAATGATATAAATGGTACTGAGGGAATAAGTCATGGAGGGAAAGGCGATATCAAACAGCTTTTAAGACCAGCATTCGGACATGGGTTGATTATGATCATCATCCCGTTCAAGCAGCATGACTCCCCGTGAGATGGAATGCAGAACTCAGAAGGGGAAGGTCAAAACAGCCTTGGAAGAAAAGCGAAAGCTCGAAGAGGTTGTGAGGCCATGATTTTGTTTCCTAAGAGCAGAGTACAAGGTGACGCTGCGACTCTACAATCAATTGCAAATTATAGTAATGGGATCGAAGGCCGTGAATGTTCCATTGGAGGAGAGTCACGAGGAAAGAAATGAAGGGTGTCACCTCAGTGGCTGCCAAATTCCAACCTGTGAAGACTTGCTGCTACAAGGCACAGAGGCAGGAGTGTCCTCCTCCATTAAGTCCACTGCAGCATCTGCTTGCTTGTGCTGTCGGTCTGTGGGGTCTGACGCAGATAACGGTTGGTGGTGCACATGTACGAGGTGGAGGCCGCCAGGCTAAGGTATCACGTGGTGACAGCGTTGAAAGGGATCTTTGAGTCGGCGAAGAAGATCGTATGCCTTTGTTTGACTACTTCGAGCCTTTCTGGTTAGCAGAGGAAGGTAAGTGTTCATTGGCTGGAGGAACATGTGATGTCTTTATGGGAGTTCTCCTCTTGTCCTTTCCGGCCTGCCGTTTGTGTAGCTGGTGGCTTCGACCATTGAGGCGATAATCTGATGGCTGGTCGCACAGCTGAACGGGGGCATGGCGATGCTACCTTGACACTAAGCGATTTCACAATCTCAGAGCTGAATTTGATGTCTCATTCCTGCTTGGCCATGTGCTTCATAGAACGAGGGGAAGTTACAACTAAGTGCCAGATGGGATGACATAGGGTTTGTCACTAGTCAACAACTTCTGAGCGACTGGTTAAGGCACTGTTCCCATTACCCAGATCTCAGACAGTGCACTGATCAAGATACACAGTCCAGAGAGGAGGCGGCACGGCCGCCCTTGCAGTTGATATAGTGGGGAGAAGGAGTCGGGCAACTGCCCTCATGCGCATCCCTACCACATGTTACGCATTTGGCTGGGTGATCACAAGACTTTCTAATGTAGTTGAAACGACGACACTGGTAGCAGTCCATCGGGTTCGAAATGTACCATCTGACTGAATTTCATAGCCTGCGTTGATCTTTGATGGTAGCACCACTATCAAAAGCGAGAAAAAGCGTGCAACTGGGCACTGAGGAGGAATGTACCTTTCAGATCACCTGACGGACGACAATGACACCCTTATCGGAGAGGTGTGATTGGATTTCAACCTCGGTCAGGCTATCGAGCAGCCTAGTGTAATAACATGGGAAGAATTCGAAGTTGCATGGGCCTAGACATGAACAGGATAGCTGTGCAGAAGCGAGTTAGCAAGCAGTTGTGCTCGAGAATCTGAAGTTGTCTCCAAAAGCAAAGTGCCATTCCGTAAATGAGGGCAGGATTGCACAGGGCTGGCAACTGCATCAAGATTTCTGAAAAATGGATGGATATACCACTGCGAAAGACTGACCGTCGTAAGAACATGAAACCACGAGGAACCATAGTATAGCTGGAAGCGTCTTTGAATCGTTAGCCTAATTTCGTTTACGTTTCGTATACGTTGATTGTGAAGATGACTGGCACACTCCGAGGAAATGAACCGTGACTGCCAGTCTCTCTTATAGCCGCAACTTCCAACTGAGTGCCTCCTTTAAAAGGGGGCGCACCCGCCTTAGACGATATTTCACACCTCAGGTCGCACCTCCCTAACACCTGACAAATTGACCAATCGCTAATTTGGGAATGTTGCAACTCAGGCCATCACCCCTTCCTAAGGCTGGCCTGTACCAAGCAGTAAATGCGAACACTACCTGTCTACCCCGAGCTGGAAGTCACGCGTTACCCGGTCACCTGTTAAACGTCAGATGCGTGGGCCAGCCTTCAGGAGCGCACAGGGAGGAAGAAGAGAAACAGGGATCTCAAACGCCGAAGAGGGAGGGTAGGAGAAGGGAAACAAAGAAAGGAAAAGGGAAAGAAAGAGTAGTGAGATACTTCGTATGTCAGCGACAGAGAGTGGGAAAAAGTCCCAGTAACACCCCAGACATGTTCCCTAAGGGAGGGAAAAAACAGCTAGAGGCTAGAGATGCAGCACGGAAAAGAAAAGATGCAGCAAACGCTGGGACCCTGTGGTATTTAAGCAAGATCCCACCGAAGAGGGGCGAGTCCCTGGGGGGGGGGGGGGGGGGGGGGCTAGAAGACTAATGATGAATGGGAGGCCCGCAACGAATATAACTAAATATTGAACGTATACGTAGGGCAGCAAAAATGGTCACGTGTTTCACTCATGTCAATAGTCACGGCGATACTGAAGGAACTTAAATGACAGACGCTTTAGGACGGGTTCAGAAAAACCAGAGGACGCCAAATCACGAAATTTCAAGAACCAGATTGAATGGATTACAACTTTCCTACATTTAACTAAAGTAGGCATCGTGAGATGTGGACTAATTACAACACGCCCGGAGTTGTTTAAGCTATTGCTCTTCCCTTTCGCAATTTGATAATGGGAAGGAAAGGCCAATAAAATGGTACAATGGGACGTACCCCCCTACCATGTAATTCGTTGTTTGTATAGTAAATGTGTATAGTATGTATTTAGATAATCCGACACAGTTAGTGCTTTGACGTTAATGAAAATCCTTTAAGTATCATCACAATAAAAAACCGTCTTGTGAATTATTACCGAAGGTTTTCATAGCACCTGACGGTAAGCGATTTCCACGAAATTCTTCCGGCTGTAATTAACTTAGTTATGTGTGTGATTCACCACTGAAACTTCTGTCGTCTAGCTCCCTTGCTGTTCCAAATGCTTTAATTTGGTTGGTTGGATTAGAAGGGGGGAAGGAGCCGAACTACGTCATCAGACCATTGTTCCATATAAAACAATGTCACAAGTGTCAGAATAGAACAAACGAGACTAACAACACAAAACGGAATGAAAGGAAAAATGACAAGAACAATAAAGGGTCACAAACTTGTAAATCGACAAAAGGGGACAAGAAAACCACAGAAATGCAAGAAATGGGATGTAGATAGTAAAGGAACAAAGCATATGACTATGGTTGGTTGACCATGAGAATAAAAACGAGAAGCCAGCCACTCTCCAATATATTTAAATCTCCGCCATAAAAGCAGTAGGGTATAAGACACAGGGACGAGGGACATGAGCTAAAACTTTGATCAAATGATAAAACCCACCCTCAGAATAGAACTTTAAACTATATCAGTCAATGAGGCGTTGTCCAAATTAGCGGCAACGAGTCCGGTAACCCAAGATTCCGCCGCTGGGCAGTCAAAGAGTGGGACAGTGCACCAAAACATGGGCCACTGTCGACCGGGCGCCGCATCGACACTGAGGTGGGTCTTCACAGCGCAGGAGGTAACCGTGGGTCGCCCAAGCGTGGCCAGCGCCGAGTCGGCAGACAACAACATCTTTCCTGCGAGAGGCCCGGTTGGAAGACTTCCACACATTCGTAGTCTCAATGACACATAGTTTGTTGTGCGTACTGTTATGCTATTCTGTCTCCAAAACCCGCTAATCCCACCGGAAGACAGAACGCAAGTCAGATTCAGAGATGCCGATCTTCAAGAAGCTGTTTCCGCGTAGCCTGTTCAGCCAACCTGCCGGTAAGGTCGTTGCCTTGGATTCCGACGTGACCTGGGCTCCAGACAAACACCACTGAACGACCGGACCGTCCTGGAATGTCGCTACCAAAGGATGGTGAGGGTAGCACTGGTCGAGGAGTCACTACACAAACGCATGGACAGATGTGCCCAAGATCATGAGATCTAGACACCAGCTCGGCAGTGGAAACACTGCAGCCATCGGGCAAGGAGTGCTCATCTGTATGACCTCCATGAACATGGGCGAAGCGAACGTTACCATTGTCCATCGAGCCATCAGTGTAAACCACTTCATGGCCCCAGTACATGTCGAGAATCGAGAGGAAGTGACAATGGTGAGTCGCAGGGTTAACTAAGTACTTAGGGCCATTTGAAAGGTCCAGGCGAAGACGCGGCCTAGGTGTACACCATGGAGGTGTTGTGAATGTACCTGCAGTATATGTGGAAAAGTTCAGGCAGAAGGTATCGTACGATAACTGCAATGGTTAGCCCTGACCTGGGCCGCCGATGCGGGAGATGGGCTGCTGCGGGGGGAAAATGAGACGGTAATACGGATGCGGAGGAGAACTACGAACGTGTGCAACGTAACTGGCGAGCAGTTGCGCACGTCTAACCTTCAATGTGGGACTCCGGCCTCCACCAGGCCACTGGTCACTGGTCACCAGACTCTTTCTAAAAGAACCTGTCGCTAGTCTAACACAGTGTTGCACTGGGTCGAGTAGACTCAACGCCGAAGGCGCCGTCAAAACATAAAAAACACTCCCATAGTCAAGGCTGGATTGAGTAAGGGCTCTGTAGAGCTGCAGCAGCGTAGAACTATCTGCACCCCACTTGGTGTTGGTCAGGGAGCGGGGGGAATTGAGGAGCTGCCATAATTTCTGATTAAGCTGACGAAGGTGATGTAGCCAAGTCAATACAGCATAGAAAACCAGTCATAAGAATCAATATTCCTCAACTACAGTGTGTGGATCATCAGTAAGGTAAGGTTCTGGTTCCGGATTAACGGTACGCCGCCGAGAGAAATGTGTAATACACGACTTCTCGGCTGAAAACTGGGAACTGTGGGCTTGAACGCATGACTCCACCTTGTGAATGGCTCCCTGTAGGTGCCACTCAGCAACAGAAGTACTAGAGCAGCAGTACGAAAGTCGTCGGCCTACAGAGGAGGCTAAACGGATGGCCCTACAGCTGCCGCTAGACCGTTAATGGTCACTAAAAATGGAGACAATACGGAGTCTTGCAAGACACCGTTCTCTTTGAGATGGAGTGAACTGCGACAAGCACCAACTTGGACACCGACAGTACGAAGCTGCAGGAAATTTTGGATAATAATCTGAAGTGGGCCTCTCAGGCTCCACTCGTCTAATGTGGTAAGGATATCATGTCGCCAGGTTGTGTCATACGCTTTTCGTAAATCAAAAATGGCGGCACCCAGGTGTTGGCGTCTGGAAAAGGCTGTACAGATGGCCTACTCGAGGGACTAGATCGTCAGTGGTAGAGCGACTGACAGAAGCCGCACTGACATGGAACCAGCAGGGCACGTGACTCCAGGACCCAACCGCCGATACACCATACGTTCCAGCAGCTCACAAAGAACGTCGGTGCTCTCCCGCCGTTGCTATAGAAAGACGCCATCGCACCAGATCCGGTTGAAGAAGATGAGATTTAGCTTTTGGTCACATGAGAGATTGAGCCGCTCGCGCGCGGCTTGTGTTCATGCCGTTTATCACTTGTCACCTTGTCTTCACAGTACTGTCGCCTCCTTGTTATTCGATTTATTGGCGTCATTAAGTTGCTGGTTTGCTTGCCCGTGGGTGGCAGCAGCAGCAGCAGCAGCAGCGCGTATCGATAGTGCACTCTCGTACTATGTCTGAAGAGATCGCTAGTATTTCCGGGTCGTCGTGTGTCCAGAGTGCAGTCGGCGACCGAGCGACAGTGAGGCACGGACAGCCAGAACTTGCCGACCGCTGGCCACACAACTGTCCGACGGAAGGTGATTCGATCGGGAACTACCGCCGGTTTGTCGTCTCATTGGGCGACGTGTATTCGGTCATTTGACCGTTTCTAGGCCTCGTCAGTTGGTCATCTTGCCGGACGTGGGTCGGTTCCTTCCTCGTGCACAAATGTCTTCGCCGATGGACAGGAGTTACCTCTGCATGGGTGGGTCCGAGCCAATGTGCCCGGGTCGCCATGTCTCCGAGTTCCGAACGGACATCGAGTTGAGTCGGGTTGGAGCTGCAGTGAGCCGACACACACGACTTGAGTGGGGGGGGGAGGGGCAACCTTGGTTAGTCGTTCGGTCGGTCGTCTCATCGGACGACGTGTATTTGATCGCCGATCGCTTATGGGAACACTGCGTGGCTTGTTACTTCGCCTTGTTGTTCCACGCTGATTGGTTTTAGAACTGTCGGAGTTCTTGGTGCAAGTAATGAAGAGGAACTGAGTTTAGCTTCTGTGATATCCTCCGTTACGGAGTTAGCCGATCGGTTGGATCGCGTAACGCGCTCTGAAAACTAAGTTAGTGCCTTTCGATCTAACAAGTCTATACACCAATGTGCCGGTGGACCAAACCCTCGACATTTTAGAAGTAACTTGCGTCAATGTAAGAAAATTTCGGACAATGAAATGGAGGAGTTGATGAATCTTCTGCGTATTGTGTTGAAACATAATTATTTCGTATTTGAAGGGAAAAGAATACATTCCCAACCGTGTGGACTAGCAAGGGGAAACCTGCAGGTTTGCATTCTGTCTGAAATTTTTCTAAATTATTTAGGCTGTGGTTTTTCGCCAGTAACGTAGACATCATGGATAATATAACCTTTTACGCAAGATACCTGTACGATATTTTTGATGGTGACCAAAACGACATAGACGAAGTTTTCCTTACATTTAACGAGCTCCATCAGATGATTAATTCCACACTTGAAAATGAATTTTCTAACGGATCTCTACATTATTTAGATCTTACACACTCTATAGTAGATAGCCACATTGCGTTCAGCATTTTTCGTGTAAGTACATACTCATATCACACCAGCCGATTCCACCCATGCGCAAGCTCCTAAGTTAGCTTTTTTTCAGTCCATTATACATCGCACCCTGACAACTCCTCCGTCTCCAGATGCTTTAGAATCTGAATTAGTAACGCTTGAGGATATTAATGGAAATAATGGTTAAAAGGCTGACTTGGTGAGGCTAATGTACAACAAGAAACTAAATAAAAGAAATAACACGTCATTCACATTAGATGATAAGGGAGGAAGTGAACCTGCTGCCATTTTATCTATTCCCTTCATAGGCAGGGTTTCTTACAAATTAGGCCGAAAGCTTAAGAATTAAGGGTTTAAGGTAGCATTTTTAACCAATAATATTTAAAAAACCTTTAGTCCATACACTGCAAACATCACACGAAAAAATATTTCGCTCTGGGGTTTATCACCTGTTGGGATTGCCCGAACTATTATATAGGTCAAACAGGCACAGCCATTGCTACTAGATGTAAGGAGCACATTACAACCAAAAGGAGTGACGGCACACGAGGTTCCTCCTTCGAAAACCTGATCCAAATGGCACGTGCACCTAATCCCCTAACCAGCACAGAGCTACATCATGCGATTGAAGGTACTAGACATCCTAGACGAAATGGAGATTTTTGAACATCTGCAGTTTGATAAGAATAACCTCCTTGATGATCAACTTCAGGAAAAAAACAAGAATTTTTTGAATATCGTGACCATATAATGGTTGGTTGGCAGGAGCCGAGCAGTATTTCGGTGGCGGTGTGACACAGATGGTGTTTAATGTACTTTGTTTTAAACATCCCTTAAGGTAGTGGCTAGCATGCGTCCATTTGAGCATGTGACTTGAGTATGTGACATTTGAGTATATGATTTCCATCAAGTGGTCTTTCCACATACGGTGCTTACAAAATGCGGCACACATGGTTTTTAAATAATTAAGGTGCACGCATTCATCCCATATGCAATAGTCATATTCACGTAAGTGGTTACTTGCCCACGAGCAGCGAATTGAAGCCTCAGGTGACAAGATGAAGTTTAGTTGGTCTGTCTCGACCTTTTGGGATTGAATTCTCTTTACATTTATTTCTAGTTACAATCCAGAGAAGACTTCATCCTTGTCCATTTATGGCATGCACATGGGCATATTAGTAGCTACCTTATTTCTTTTTAATTATTTCCTGTGAA
The DNA here is from genome assembly GCF_023898315.1 of Schistocerca nitens. Taxonomy (NCBI): domain Eukaryota; kingdom Metazoa; phylum Arthropoda; class Insecta; order Orthoptera; family Acrididae; genus Schistocerca; species Schistocerca nitens. The sequence goes on along the minus strand of NC_064619.1, from coordinate 736,696,217 downwards.
GAACATGCCGTTTTCCCGTGTCAAGAGTCGATAAAATTTTCCTGTTTGTCTTTTACGGTCAAGCACGTTTTATCATATCCATTTCATAATAACCTTTAATGCAAGAGGCGATAATTCGCTTTCGTTGCGCGTAGTGAAATTAACCTCTGTCAGTCGATTGAGTGTAAGGGCGCTAAAACGGCGTTGCACGTCCGTTCACGCAATTACCATATTTTTTACACGTGTAACGTAATTTGACCTATGCTGGTCATTTGCTATAACATGGTGGCGAAGTTGCGTCGTTCGTTCACTCAAGTTATTTTTAGTAGTAAGACAAAAAATTAATCCTGATAATATTCTTCCTTCAGTGCGTGTTATCAATAAGAAGTATATCTACGTCAACTGATAGAAACACCTACTCAACCATCTGTGTACACGTTAACCGAGATTATTGCATTATGGCGTTTACATACTACAGTTCCACTATTTTATGTCTTACGTCATCTTTCATTAATAACGATGGGTGCGTTATGCAGCATTCGTTGTGAAACGGCCGATATATTCTAATAGTGCAAGTCGGGGTAGTGTGTTCGAACTTATAGAAATCCATGCATAATTTGTTACATTTTAGTCATAACCTGATGCAGAGGCTTTACGTTTAAGATTTTCAACCTTTCTATAAGATATTTGTTTTAAGCTACAACTGCGCTGGTCTTATCTTTGACAGTCATAGTCTCAGACACGCGCAATGTTCCCCGCCATGTTGACTTGCAGCGCTTTATATAGTCCTACTTAGTTTGACGTGAGTTCCTGAGGCCTTACGCACGGCGTCCATGGAGACGAGGCGCACGCCAGAACTCAAGTCTGCCCAGGTCCTTGGAGTTGAAAATCAGAATTCGGAGGAAGCGTGAAATTTATGGGCAGTTGTCTGTGGACTCACTCGTTCGTAAGTATAAGGGAAGGCTTTCGAAAGACGATTATAGGGCTGAACTACAGGCTATTAAGCAAGATGAACTTATGAAGATTGGAAAACAACTCAACGAAGAGCTGCGCTCAGCATTGGAAGTAAGGAAGCAACAGCTCGCACCGCGAAAGTTGAGAACCAGGCCCGAGAATCCTGAACTGCAAAATTGGAGGCTGTATCTGTGACGAAGTGGAGAGTCTGACGGAAAAACAAAAAAAAAAAAAAAAAAAAGAAATTGGCTGGAGTTTTAAAACGACGTAGCTTTGGCAAACAAAGAGCGTATCGAAAGCTTAAGGTGTTTTTCAGAAGAAAAGGCTGTAATTCGGTAAGTGTTTATGCTTTTAAACTGCTCTCACATTCAACGGAGCCTCTGGTTATTTAGTGATTGGTGTTTTTACTTCTGATCGCTTCTGGGCTCCTTCAATTTACCACCTACGGGACTTTGGTCGGTTCCTTCCTTGTGCAGGGGTGTCGGGTGGCCTATTGGCCGGTGTTCCCTATGCATGGTCGGGTCCGAGCCGGTGTCTCCGGGACGTCGTCCGTCCGAACGGAGTTTGGACGGTGGGCCAGTGAGGTGCGGACAGCCAGTACTCGCCGACCACTGGCGACACTGATGTGCTGTCCAACTGAAGGAGACCGGAGCGCAAACGAACGGTGGTTGCTCGTCTCATCGGACGTGTATTTGGTCACCGACCGCTTATGGAAACACTGTGTATGCCTTGTCATTTCTCCTTGTTCCACGGTGATTGGTTTTAGGATTGTCGGAGTCTTGGCGCAAGTGTTCACGTGGAACTGTGTGTAGCTTCTGTGATTTCCGCCGAGCAGATGAATGCTGTCTGCGTGCCGGAGTAGCCAGTCGGTCGGTTGCGAGAGAGTGAGTGGTTATTGTGCCTTGACCGTGTTTAGATGCCAATTGTCATGACATAGTACTGGTGCGATCTTCGCCCTCGCTGACATTTTCGGTCGTGTTGCCGTTGGTTGGGTGGAAGGGAATTGATTGGGTTGTTGGTTGGTTCTTCAGCCGTACCTTGGTCGTGCTGCCACCCGATTATTTAGTGTTACGTTTGGCTGCCTGTCTCACCTAAACTGTTGTTAGAGTTTCCTCCCCAGGCCGACCCTGCAACACTTCTGAGCACCACTGTTCTGGTGTTTGTGATTTCCTTTTGTCCCAAGTACTGTGCCTGGCCTTCAACCGTTTATTATTTTGTCTGTTCTATGTGCAGTATATGGCCATCAGCTGAAGGTTATGGTAAGTATTTGAAGATTATACCTTCAACAATGTTTTATATAAAATTCTTGTTTGCTCTGTATTTAGGCCTTCGGCCGTGTTCGTTTCAAAATCTGTGGGTTTCAGCGTGTAGTGTTTGGTTTTGTCTGTAGGGTTTCTCTTTACTTATCTTGAAATCTTAAAATGGCCTTCAGCTGTACTGTGTAAATGCTTATCTTAAGGTTTATCTTTAATTATTTGAAATAATTGTTTGAGTCTTCAGCCGTGAAGGTATTTCAAGTTTTCTTATGATGGTTTTCTGTTGTACGGTCTAAATGCCTGTCTTCAAAGGTTGCCTTTTATTATGTTGAAATATTATTGGGCTTTCAGCAGAAGAATTAATTTAAATTTTCCTTAAACTGGTTTTCAGCGGAAATGGTAAATGCTTGCCTTTAAAGGATCTCCTTCGCTGATCTGAAATATTATTTGGGCCTTTAACCGAGAAGATATTTTGATTTTACCTAAGTAAGGTCTTCAACCGTTTCTGTAAATCCTTGTATTTCAAAAGGAATTACTTAAACTTTATTACTGAGAATCTACTTGAGCCCTCAGTCTTTAACAGATTCTTGTTGTTTTTAAGAGAAACTGTGCATTGATTTTCGAGGAATGAAGTTTTGTGATCTTGTGTAACTAATAGTAAGTTACCTTGGCCCCTTTCCACCACCTGATCCGCTCTGTCCTGCGAAATCTTATTTCAGAGATGTTTAATCATCTGACGGTAGATTCCATTTGGCGCAGAATGCTGTGTCGGGGCAATGTGCAAGGGCACTGAGGAGCTCCCACTCTGTAAATGGGGTGTTATAGGATTCACTATGGCGTGTAGTGGACTACATCACTTTCCCCTCCAGACGCCGTTTCAGAGTGCTAAAGGCTGGGGTAATTCTCCGACGCAGAGGCTCTATCATATTGCTCAGCAAAGTGTCCGGCAATCACGTTCTCGTCGGTAGATAACACGCCATTTATGTACCATTAACAGCGGGAACACCTGTTGGGGTCAGGTACCCGGAAACACGTTTGATTTTTGCCCAGGCTTGAGAATGTGACGTATGGCACCCAATGGTCGAGACGTATCTCTCACAACACACTTTCTTCCGTCGTTTGGTGAGATGGCGAACGCGGGCACGGAGCCGTTTAAAGGCTATGAGGTGCTCCAGTGGAACAACGTTTTGTTTTCCAATTTCAGAAGATGACAGCCAGATTTTATATTTCTGTGCCATCTTGAGTTCCAATAGCTTCTTCGAGGTGGTGCTACTTTGAGTCCAGTGGATCGAAAAGACCATCGAAATCAGACTGTCAGATCTAATTAAGAAACGTAATAGCCTACAGCTCAGCCGTGGAACCCTGCACTGATCCTGTAAAGAACAGACGTTCCCGGACGGTGGCGTCCGCTGCCGACAGCGGTAGCGCCGGCTCTGCAGGCCAGAGCGTGGAAGAGTTGCCGCTTCCCTCACAAGCGCCCCCACCGTCCAAGGCGACCGCGCGGTCAGCGAGCGGAGAAAGGTGGTAGAGAGGGCAACGGCCAGCATGGTCATACAGGACGCCGAGAAGAGCATCGCGCGCATTCCGAGCTGCGATGTCAAGTGCGACAGACGCGTGTATTGGATCCTAGGGTGTGGCGGATCGCCGCCTGGCGGAGTTACCTTCGTCAGCGGCCCCATCCGGCCCCCCACCAACGACAACCCGGCCTATTGACCCGGATCAAGAGATGGCTAACCCCATGGACACTAACTGCGCCAGCGAGTGCTGTATCTTCCGGCGGCTGACACATCTTGGCGATGTGGCATCGATTCAGTAATCAATGCCATCGCCCATATGCGTATAGCTAGGGCACATGACGCGTCAGGGCCCACTTCACGTGCGACCAGCCCGCGCGCGCCGGGTTAAAGGCAGGATTCCCAGTCTTTCCCCCGCCCCTCGTCCGTCAGAGTCATGCCGGACATTTCCGACGCCGTTAGCGTCTCTGAATCGTCGGACTGCCACTCCCTTGCTGACTACCTGGACGACAGCGACATCACGGAGGGCCTGGAGGAACATCTCGTCGCCTTCCGTGACGCTGAGGAGGAGGGAGACTTACCGTCTGGACCCGTTTTACAGGCTCGGCAGTTTCGCTGCCCGCACGCCGCTGCCGCCAATGATGCAGGGGACGCCATGCAGGTCGAGCTGGAGTAAGCGTGCTGCCGCCTCTTCCGACTCCGAGGCCGGCCCCACCGCCGCCGCACGCGCCAAGAAGCAGAAGGCAGCCCCTGCCATCCACCAGAAGACGGCACCCTGCCGTCGCGTTACCAGGCCACCAGTCATCCCAGTGCAAAACCAGTTTGCACCTATTTCCGACGGCACGACAGACACTCCTAGCCCCCTCCCATCCCCCCCGCACCAAGCCTCCCCCGCTCCCTCCCCTTATGATCGAATATAAAGAACCGTGCAAGACTCCTTTACCACCTCGCCCATGTAACCGACTTCGGTGGAAGTTGGTTTATAAGGAGTTGAGTATCCTTTATTTCGAGTTGCTCTTACTAATACCAGCGTCAGCATAGGCTACAAAACCCTTCACCCTATCACCTTCCTATAGATTGTTTTAAAGCGGTTCTATGGCAAGATCCCAGAAAAATTGATCCACTGATTGAGCCTTGTGGGCATCTTTTTGTTTTCTTTATGATATTTTAACAATTAGGAGCAGCCATTTGTATCACTCGAGAACCTAACGAAACACGTACGTTATCTGCTTCTCAGCTCGAAATATCTGAAGAAGCCCTTCACAGACCAATACTTACTAAACAGGAACTCTGGAATCTAGAAGCAACCACCAGCCTCAACACCACGCCACACCTGAGGAGAGTTCAACCCAATAACGGACACATGACCTGGAAAAGCTCCCGACTATGACTACGCCCTACCAGTGTTCCTCATTAGTTTCGTCTGGTAAACATATGAAGACATGGTTAGCAAAAGACGAAAAACATTACATTACATGTGCCAAGATGATTTCTCTCCACAGCCAAGCGAAGCTAGATTTCTTCCGCTAAGCATTGATGTCACTGCACAGCTTCGTGTGATATGAAGTCTGTTCAAAGTGAATCCGTGCGTATCAGGAAAATCGCCATGAGCACTGAGGCTATCATCCCACCGACGTACCAGACTGAAGTACCCGTTCCATACAGCACCGAATGCTGCTGGGTGGGGAGGGGGGGGGCGGTGGCGGCGGCGGCGGCGCCGGGGGTGTGTCTGTAACTGCTTGCAGCACACCTTCGTCCTGAAGGATCGTCAACCCTTCGAAACATTTTTACATTGAGCGAAGGTGTGATAATCGCATTCGGAAACATCAGAACTTTAGCGCAGGTGCCTGAGCGTTTCAAAATTGCGGCGGCGTAACTGCCGCACTGTAACATTTGATACATGTGGATGTGCGTTACCATGAAGCAGCAGCATTGCTGTTTTCCTAGACAGACATGCCGTCACACACATTAATTAACCGATTGATCTCTACCCGTGTCTCTAAACAGCCAAGGAGAGAAAAAGCCAACGTTCGCGCTGTTTGCACGTATTTCATAATTTTGCCGCAGTTAACGTTTTCGTATTTCCCGCACCCACCTCAGAAAGATGCGAATGCCACACTAATAGATTGCCTACATGTTAATATTCCCATTCCCTACGTTACAGATAAGCTGCAGCAACGCCTCAAACAAACTTTATCGCCCCTTATACAGACTACCAGAAGGAGTACAGCTTAATAGTATTTATCAAACGAAACTATGGAGCAAGCCGGCTTTCGTCACCATCCGAAGCTGTGAAGACGAAGCCCTGACCATCACAGCACATACTGAAGCACACTTTGTGAAGGACATGGGAACATCTTTGGGTTTCATTGATTTATTAGGAGCCTAGAACACTGTCTGCTTACAGGGCCTACTTCATGAATTGATGAAGGCAATCCAGTGTCAAAAGTTACGAAGCTTATTTAAAGCAAGCTTTCTAATCGAAGATACCGGACCATCATAGGGAAAACGCAGTACCCTGAAATTCCGCCCGAATGAAGCACCTCAAGGCTCGATAATATCCCCACTGCTATTCACCAGTTACATTGTGGATGTGTCGGAAAATTTGTAAGAAATTTTGTTAACCTGCTGATTGAACCACGCGAACAAGGCACAATTATCTTGAAAAAATTGAAGAAATACGCAAGCCTCGTTTATCTGCACTAGCAAATTACTCCTGGATAGACGTTTACATGTGAAGCTGCCAAGATGTCACTTCTGACAACATGAAGAGCACACAACTAATACCTTACCTGTTACCTCCACTCATGCCGTGGAGTAGGTGCCCGAGTTCTTCAGAATACCAGGACTCCAGGCAATAGCCTGGAAGTTAGGTAGGCACTGCCCCATTGGTATAGCAAGTATGGGTGGAGCTCTCGTCAAGGGCCCATGGTATCATAACAGGTAAGTAGTGCAGTGAAAACCGAAGGTATGACTTGGTGGTCTTGAGGCTCCCGAAATATTTCTAGAGAGATCTGAGTTTTCTGTATGACCCAAGAATTTTACCTTCCTTGGCCACTATGTGAGGAAATCCAAATCAGTAACTGCAGTAACCCAACTCCCCTCAGTTCTTGGTTTGTACCTGGACTAACAGACTCCTTTCGTACACTAAATCCGATGTTTTTTAGGAGAGAATACCGAAAATTCATTTGGGAAGGAGGAAGTACAACCTATACCTACAGTAGCAAAACTTCAATATTGTCTTATTATTTTAGAAACTAATGGACTGCAGTTTTTCAGTATCACTGTATCGCTCCTTTTCTGACTACCAAACCAGGTTCATAATATACAATTATTTAGTTACGAATTTTTGGTTTGATTTTAGTGGTGTTTTCGTGGTTCAGTAGCTGCAACATACTGAAGGATAGCAGTGTAAAATTAAGTACAGGTATCTGCATTGACTCTTGAGTTACTGAGTGAACGCCTTTAACATAGTGGAAGTTAGTGAAAACTTGATGTAACACACTTACAATTGGAATTATTTGACATTTAATACATCAGATTGTTCAGGAGAGGTCGAGTACTACTAAAAGTGAGAGAAAGGGAGTTGGAAAATGTGAGACTATTTCACCATAGTTTCTCTCCTGAAGTGTCTACTCTTAGCCACTTCCAATCATTACTCACTTAACTGTCACCCTAACACTACGTCAAAGCCTGAACGTGAAACTTTTAGTTTGGCTGCCTGTAATTCCTGATATTTCTGCAGCGTTAGGTTCACATGAAAGTTTGAAGAAACGAATGTACTTCATGTTGAGACACACCAACAAGGTTGACACTGGAACATGCGTCCTTGCTTTTGAGGGCAATTAGTTGCCTGAACGTCAAAATCAAGTGTAACATTGCGACACTTACTACTTCCCACCCCTCCATGCAGTGCTTTAAATCTAAACACTTCAGCAACTCGTCATCCCACTGCACACACATATTTGTGAAGGCGAGTCAGCCGCTGTATGCAACCTCATGTTACACCATTCCACACCAGCTGCTGAAACGTTATCTCCAACCCCCTGCCGTCCCCATTCCTGTAGTGTGGTTCTCTACGCAACGTAAGAAAACAGTGACTTTAGATCTCAACTTCGCTCTCTTACTTGGAGATGTGGGAGAAGGTACATAGTTCATAACCCATTTTCGTTGTATCGACTTTGGCCACTACTATGGCCAGGTCACAGGCAGTACCTACAGAGGTATCACCTCCGCACCTCGCTGAGAAGCAGCATCCTGCGCTGGTGTCTATCAGTGAATGGCCCCCGTGTAGGTGAGCTACTCCCCAGATATCCGAGAACTGGCCGGGATGTTACAAGCAATAGGTAAGATATATATATATCATGGTTCAGAAGTTTTAAGTGAGAAATGTGTGGCTGGCAAGCTGTGGCGATGTGTTCGGGGACACACTGCTGAGTGAGACTCATTGTGCAGTCAGAGGGACCGTAGCGAGTGGGACGGTGGCACGGTGGGACGGTGGTGTCTGGTCGTCCAGAGAGCAGGTGCCACCTGGATTTTGGCTTGAGTGACGGAGGTAAGACTAAGCCACCCTGTGGCTATACACTGTAGCAACATGGCGAGGTAGTACCTGGGGCAGCAACTGAAACATTTCTTCAACTAGAAACACTAAAGTCGTTTCCAAACAAATTACAGGAAACTAAAGGACAGGGTGCAGGTGTCAATAGACTATTTCTATAACAGAAGCACCATGCCTGTAACCCTTGTTAGTTACTGTCAGTTTATAAACAGTAATAATGCGCAGTAGAAATCCATATGATACACACTGTAACAAGATGAAACGGTGCACCACGAAGGAATTATGCAAATACATTGCAGATCAATAGATGTGATCTAGATGTACGGATGAAGGATTACGATTTCAGAAAAACTGGATGATTTGTGAGGATTTGTTTCACAAAATGGTCACGTGAACAATGCCTTGGTCCACGTCCGGATCTCACGGAAGAAGTTATTCGACTCTCAATTTATCGTACTGGTTGATACCGTGCCTAACTGGTGCATCTGCTCGTTAAAATCTCGAGCTGGTTGGAGGCCTGTGTCGGAATTGCTTAAAACATTCTCACTTGGGAAGAAATCAGGCCGCCTTGCTGGCAAAGGTAGAATGACATGCAGTGGATACTTTCGCCGTGTGCTGGCAGGCATTATCTTGCCGAAATAAAAGCCCAGGATGGCTTGCCATGAGCGGCAATCAAACAGCGATACGTCGAGAATCAACGCACTGTGCTGTGGCGGTGCCAAGGATGACAACCAATGGGGTCCTATAAAAAGGAATGCCTCCCCGACCATCACTCCTTGTTAGGCCACATGGCACACCACAGTCGGGTTGGTGTTCCAGTGCTCTCTGGAGCGTCGCAGCCTCTTCGGACTGTAATGTCACCGACGAGTACAGTTTCGTTACGAGTTGAGTGCCGTTTCTAACTGATCTTCGATGACCAGTGAAGAGTTGTCTGGAGACGCCACAGACAGTGGTGGGATACTAAGCTTACGCCCCCATACTGCCCGACAGCCCGAAGTGACGCTCTAGTGTGCAATTTCTTTGCACAGCGGTGCCCCTTCGCTGCAGCCTTACAGCAAAGCGGCCCGTCGACGATATTCTACGCTCCGTTTTGTTGCACTTCATGGCGAGCCATTCAGGTCTTACATTTCAGCAAGATAATGCCCTCACCCAAGGCTATAGATTTTACTTCTTCAGTCAAATTCTGTAAAATTCCGACGTTTCGCCGATTGTTTCAAGGCGCCTTCCTCAGGGCATATTGCTAACTGACTGTAACAACGGCCGCGGAAGCCTGTTTACAGTTTACTGCTTCGCTTCACTATTGTCAAACCTTATCTTGGCCAACAACGTCGTTTCACCTCTCCCCAGCTAAGAACGTCTGGAGCGTTACAGACATAGCTCTCCAACTGGCTCGTTCGACCGTCAAAATACCGAGCTCGGTACCGTCAAAATACCGAGCACGGTACCGTCAAAATACCGAGCACGGTACCGTCAAAATACCGAGCACGGTGGACAGAATTGGGCAGCATATCCGCAAGGAGAACATGCAACAATCAGTGAATGCCAAGCCGAGTAACTACATCAGGGCTAGACGTGTACCGACGCTATATGATGTGTGTATTTGTTAAGGGCTTTCTTTTGAACAAAAGGAACTTGTCTGAAACTGTCATCACTTATTTGTATGTGTATGCTATGTCCCATCTACAGATTTCTGGGGCTGTCTGATACATCCTTTGTGGTGTTTTGTCAGTGTAGCATGTTATCGCTTGACATCCAGCTACAATGTGAGCTTATTTTGCACACATAAGTAGACTATTTATTACAAATGAACACATTATTGCTTTCTTTGCAGTGACACAGATTCGCCACTGCACGAATTGTTTATACTGTTTTTATTGTTAGTTTGTTAAAATATTTTGTGGATTAGCAATTATAAGAAAGGCAATTGAACAACGGTGTTAACTGTCAGGATGAAATAAGTTTTGTCCACTGACTAGCACTTGCTGTTTCAGTTTGTGCAGAATATGAATTAGAAGTTTATGTTTGCCTCTTAAGAATGTGTAACTAAAAAGAAATTTGTTAGTACTGTTCAAATGTATTTCACATCTTTTGAATATCGTATACGAGTAGAACTACATTTCGAATGGTGTTAAGGCGTGCACTAACTTCTGACTAGGGTGTCAGTCACTAGAGATGCTTTAAGAGGGAGCAGGCACAGCATGCATCGTGGATTTTTGGCCGCTTTTCTTGGCTGGATAAAGTGGTTAAGGGTGCTGATTGGTCTACGAGTAGTAGTTCTGTGGTGCGACTAGATGGGACAGACACTACTCTGTCCAACGCGTTGCAACATTATATGTATACATTGTGCTTTAGATACTGAACATTGTTGCAGGTGAATTAGTATTGTGGCGCACCGGCCGTATTCGACCAGAAACGTGCTAAGTAGGTAGTATGTTATGCCTTACGTTACAGAACGGCCACGCGTTGCATGGCGAGCGAGCCAGCCAGCCGAGGCCTAGAACTAACTGACCGATCAGCGCGTATGCAGAACACAGTAAAGCCCCAGCAAGTGTAGCCAAAAGCATATTAACGATCTAGCCACTGTAATACTCAAATAGTGTTTCAGTACCACAACATTACCACCACGAGGCTTTGACATTCGGGGCGCCGTCCGGACCGCTGTACAGCCTCCACAGTTCGACTCCTTGTCAGGGCAGCCTGCCTAGAGGGACGAAGGAACCACCAGCCGTGTCTCAGCCGCGGAGCCCGGAGGACGTCGCTGACGGGAGCAGTGCTGTTATGCTACCGTACACTCTAGGGAGGCAGCTGGAGTGCCACTGTTCGAAATGTATCCCCTCGCATACCGGCTATAAATAAATTTGGAAGGAACAAACGAACCTACTTACTACCCCTTTTCCACAGGTGTCAGGATACTGTCATCTTTCTGGATGAACGCACTCAACCCACAGCCTATATTCAGTCCAGTAAAGTTTAATGTTGTTGAATTTCTTAACATGGAAAGGACGCTCGACTGCCGCTCTTTTTGTAAGGTAGGCTTTGTTACATGTCAGCAGACTCTTGCACTTCAGAGGAAATGGGAGACATGATTGGCTATTGCGTATTAGATGTACCCAGTGTATCTTAGGTCTTTCAGCACCTTGTACAGAATCAGTACCAGTGTAATGTTTCACACGTAAATGGTACAGGCATATGGCTAGATAGTGCCCAGAGTCGAAATGGGAATGAACTGACATAGAACTACATTAATATGTTGTCTGTGTTGTAATTATCGGTATTTGAAATTTAGTGTTGGAAACTATAAGAACATTAAATGAATTAGCAATTGCGAGTAAGTACTATCACCAGCTGTAGAATGGAATGCCAATGGAAATGTGCCGGACAGGGATTCAAACCCTCGTTTCCCACTTATCCGAGCCGTCTCCTTACCATTTGGATATCGGTTCACCACTGACGGCGAGACCCAAATTTCCAAATTACGTCAACCATTCTTCTACCTATATTCGTATATCCACTATGTATATTCCCGTACAGGTCACACTTACTTTGAAGTCGCTTGCCAGTACCGGCAGATACATACTATATTGCAGTGCCCGTGTTGTTCTGTTTACTATGCAAAGTCCCTTTGAATATGCAGACATATCCAAAGCGACTTTACATCGTAATCAGAACACAGGCACTACAATATCGATGACTTCTGCACAGTCCGACATACAATGTGTGTCTAAACTTGAGACAATGTGGATATTACTGGAAAGGTGAAATAAGTTGACGCCAATACTGAGTTAGGGGGTGTAGTGTTGTTCCAGTCGCCAGTTCACTTGCTTCTGTACCTGACTCATCGACTTACGATGTGCAAGCATTTGTGAAACATCTGAAATTTAGTAGAGATGAAACGATGGTCTGACCCTGAACTTTTATGGAGAGCAAGGTTCAAATTAACACGAGAAGCGAAAACTTGGGCGGGGCCTGATGCACCTAGAACGTTTCATGAACAAAGTAATGTGGTTAGTGCAGATGATACCTAAATTGTCTGGCACTATTGTGCTTCGTGAACTGATGGACATGGTCACTAACCATGCACAGTTGGCTCACGAGTTTTGAGGATCAGTGGTTGTACCAACAACACGGGACAGAACATTGTGGTAAATGAGGTTATTTTACGACAGCCTGAGCGGAGAGCACTTTAATAACTTTAATACCTTCACATATGTCAAGACGAGTACGAACACAGGGTGTGATCTACTTGCGCACAGCTGTGATACTGTCGACGTGTAGAAATGAACATGTCAACCGGAGTGCAGGTTAGACGATTAGTATTCTCACTCAATGTAACATGTTATAGGTGTGGGCAAATGGAGCATGTAAAGAGGCATCGTCGCCAGCCTCTCGACAATGCGAGTAGAGGCAGAGGTCCCCGTTATTTTAGAGATGGGGACCTGGGAAGGAACCAGAGACGCCGAAGAGAGCTCGTGGTACACCTACAGTCATTCCCATTAAGGTTAAGATGCTACAAAGTTGTATGCAGGGGATAGAGGAATTGCAAAATATTATTGGCACAGAAGCACATGCGTCAGTCGTCCCTCATGACATGGTGTAAATTAAGCAATGGAATACATCAGGGTATGGATTACATTAAGTTGGGCAAAAATGTTCTGCCACTGGGATCGGTGGACGTAGATTTTTGCCAGGGTACCGTTAGGTCCACACACGGTGTAGAGATTGTGCCATATGAGTGAGGGCTTCCCACGATTCTGGGGTTGTCGTCTTTGCACCAGTATTGTCTTAAAATGTGTCTTCGGCAGCATCTAGTGGAGCTTGATGGAAAAATATTTCTGTCGGGTGAAACAGCTGCCGATGTATCGTTGTCACGAGGTCAGTCTATCGCGAATGACAAATCATTTCAGCTGCGAACCATCACACTAAGACTATTCACATTACTGTGCACGTATGGGTACTGCGATATCACTTTCGTTTAACTTTCATTCTAGCTTACCACCAGAGGTGTGTGTGTGTGTGTGTGTGTGTGTGTGTGTGTGTGTGTGTGTGTGTGTGTGTGTGTGTGATGCGCGCAACAGTCTGAAGGAAGTTAAGTATTTCTTCAGGCAGGTTGTTAAGTGAAGGAAGTGTTTTAGAAGGAAGAAATGGTGGACAAAACAGTATGTGTATCTGCAGGTAATTTTAGCGCCGAGTTTACCGTTTAATATAGGGGTATTGATCAATGTGGATGTACTGGAGGAAGAAGACTGGGTCAGAAGGGTGTCCCACCACAGAATCACCAAACGCCGTTGAAACTGCATTATTATGGGATTAATTAACTGAAAGAAAATAATAGGAACGAACGGAACCGTTACTTTCGGAATTCAGGAATTTTTGCCGTAAGGTCCATTGCCAGTTACGTGTATTACGCTGAACCGGATACAAACAGGAAATGAAACACCAGTTTACCATAATCCATACAGAGTTATCAAGTATTTACAGCAGTTTCTGAACGAATTTATCACTCAGCAGGCGAATGATGCGATTACTCAGTTGACCTACACCCGATGGGGGACAGGACTCTTCGTTGTGCCCAAAGTGGCAGAGGATGGATTACCGAAGTGGATGTTCTGTTATCATTTACTTCTTACTGCTAAGACTGTAATTGAGAATTATCTTTGGCAAACATAACCGAAACCGTAAACTGTTTGGACCAGTACAATTTTTATTCAGTTATGGACTTACGGAGAGGTTACCATGAAATCGAAGGCATTCCAGAACCTCAATCATAACAGCATTTTCTTCACCTTGGGGTAATCAATACAGGAGGAGACCTTTCTGATTCAGGAACGCACCTGTGAAGTTTCACAGATGGTTGGACGATTTGATCATCGGATTAAAACTACGTCAGTGCTTGGTGCACCCTGATTTAATCCTTTTTTGTAATAGGTAACAGCACACTCAGCACTTGATCGAAGTATTCCTTAGATGGAGGGCGGTGAATTTAAGGTTCAGTAAATATTGTGTTTGAACAGTTGGCATACCTTCTTCACTATTATTAAACCTGTAAGTATTTTCTGTGCCCAAGTCAGTGAAGGAACTGATAAGGACGTGGCAATATTTAACAGCAGTGCATCACTGATGCAGAGTTTTTATCCTCCTGTCAACAGGGATTCACGTCGACTCCTGCGTTAAGAAAAAAAAATGGGATTCCGTCAGGAAATGGCGGACAGTTAAACGTAGGTGCAATATGTACGAAGTGGTGGGGTAGCGCCACTTATCAAACCGATGGCTAAAAAGGCGGTGCCCAATACGCAGCCTACTTAAAATGACCTCCTTGCAGCGGGAGGGCCGAGAGGTGGTCGTCCAACCACTGGTAGAGGCTTAGTAAGTCGAAGCTTATTCCCGTGAAGGGAGGATCATTGGCGATGCCAAAGGGACACCACCTCGCTACAGACGGCAACGCAGATATCATCGGAGGGAATATAGGTACTCGCGGGCTGAGGTATGAGGACTGCAGCCTTGGCAGCAGCGTCAGCAGCGTCAGCAGCCTTGTTTGCTGGCAGACCGACCTGACAAAGGACCCACAGAAACTTGACATTGGCTCCACCAAGAGTGAGCAAGTGACAGTTTTACTGGACCCGCTTCACTAAGGGATGAACAGTGTGCAGCGTGCATAGACTTTGGAGGGCACTGAGAGTCTCAGCAGAGGAAACAATTGGGAAGTCTGCGTACACCGTGACCTGATACAAGGCGAAAAGCTCGGCTGTATATACTGGGGAGTGTGCCGGAAACCAATATCAGAAGACACGGGTGCAAATGAAAGCACACCCAACCCCACGGTCAGTCCGAGAGCCATCAGTGTATGCAAAGGTACTATTGCGAACTTCAATGCGAAGGGCGTGAAATTGGAGGCGATAGACCGAGGATAGAGTATTGTCCTTAGGATACGAATGATGGCCAAGGTTAACATGGGCCGCTTCACGAATGGTTCACACCAACAGGGAAAGTGGCAGGTAGTATGAACTGAAGCCATCGGAGGAAGCGGACTTCAGGAGGTAACAATAAGTACGAGCCCCATACTGACTATCAACGGAATCATGAAGGAGGCATACGAGGGTTGGCCACGGATGGCAGACAAATGGCATGTATACTTGTTGAGGAAAAAAAATCATGGCACGGCGGTAGGACAGTGGTAGTTCAACAGCTCCAGCACACAGATACTCAAGCGGGCTGGTGTTAAAGGCACCCGTGGCCAAGTTGATGCCTTGACGGTGGAGTGTTGAGACTGCCTATGAGGGATGGACGTGCAGACTCAAACAAAACACCCACAGTGGAGTTTGGAACCAACAAGGGACCGATAAAAACAGAGGAGGGTGGTTCGACTGGCACCCCAGTGAGTAACATTGAGTACACACAGGACAATGAGGGACTGCGTACAGAGCTGCCAGGTAAGACACATGGGAGGACCATGAGTTTCCTATCAAGCATAAGACCCAGGAATCTCGTAGTGTCAACGAACGGAAGGGAAACAGGCCTAAGACGCAGCGATGGTGGGAGAAACATTTGGCGCCGCCAGAAATTCTTACAGATTATGTCTGTGAAAAAGCGAAAGCCATTGTCGATGCTCCAGGAGTAAATACGATGAAGACAGTGCTGAAGACGCCGCTCAGTGACACAGGTCAGTGGAGAATTGCAACCGATGGCAAAATTGCCAACAAAAAGACAGCCGGAGATGCCCGAAGGGAGACAGGCCATTATAGGGTTACTGTCAATAGCAAGGAGGACGACGCTCAGGACGAAACCCTGAGGCACACCATTTTCCTGGATAAAGGTGTCCGACAAGGCAAAACCCACACGCACCTTGAAAACTGTTTCAAAAATTCCTGAAGGAAATTGTGCAGGCGGCCACGAAATCCCCACGTGCAGCAAGTATGGAGGACAGCTGCTCTCCAGCAGATGTCGTAGGCCTTCTACAAATCGAGAAACACGGCCACCGTCAAAGATTTCCGCAGAATACAATCGATGGCATGGGTGGGCAAAGTGACGAGATTGCCAGCTACAGGACGGCGCGCTCGAAATCCACACTGAGCAGTAAATTCCGATACTCGAGCCAGGAATGACTTACGTTCCATCCCGTTGCACACACAGCTGATGAGAGTTGAGTTGGTAGCTAGAATGCACTTTTGTTGCTACTGGGCTAAGGTATAAGAGTACGACAGTTGCTTCACGCTAGCGTCTGGGGAATGTTCTCTCTGCCCAGATGCAGTTGTACATATTAAGCAAAAAGTGCTTGCCCGCAAGAGGAAGGTGCAGCAACATCTCAAGGTTAACAGAACCTGGCCTGGAGACGGAGGATCGGGATGAAGTGAGCATGATCCAGCTGCCTCATAGTAAAAGCGGCATGGTAGCACGACTCTGCGAACAGAGGGATATCGCCTGAATCTCTCCGCTCGTTTTCGATGGAGAGAGGCACTGTAATAGCGGCAAGAACAAATTTCCGCAAAATGGTGCCTCCAGGATTGGAAGGTAGCAATAGGGTCCACGATCTCACCGTCCGCTATTGTCAGGCCGGAGATTTGGCAATGCATCTCCGTCCTAGAGAGCCATCGAAGGTTGCTCCAAACGACAGAGGAACGAGAGAGGAACGAGAGAGTCGAACAGTTAAAAAACTAGTGAATGAAACTCAGCCAGCATTTCTGCTAATCCAAATTATGTGAATACACTGTGCACGCATCCGTTTATAATGTATGCAGTTTGCCACCGTACGAGAGCACCTCTACACGCGCAAATAGCTTCGCAGCATGCCACAGTCGACCAACGGAATGGGACGCAGCATGTTAACGACGAAGTGCGAGGAATGGAACGTTCTGCAGTGATAAGGGTAAAGCTTGCAATATAGTCCACCTGGGCATCACAACTAGGGAAATCGAAGGTCGCCATGGCGGATTAAAGCCGCCAGACGCCCTTAGTGAGCTGCCCGTTAGGTGCGCCTGCTGTTATAGGAGTCAGCGAACAGATTTTTTTTTTTGGTCATCAGTCTACTGACTGGTTTGATGCGGCCCGCCAGGAATTCCTTTCTTGTGCTAACCTCTTCATCTCAGAGTAGCACTTGCAACCTACGTCCTCAATTATTTGCTTGACGTATTCCAATCTCTGTCTTCCTCTACAGTTTTTGCCCTCTACAGTTCCCTCTAGTACCATGGAAGTCATTCCCTCATGTCTTAGCAGATGTCCTATCATCCTGTCCCTTCTCCTTTTTTTTTTTTATTTTGGTTTTAGGGCGCAAAACTGCTAAGGTCATTAGCGCCCGGTCCGTGACTGAGGAAAGAATAAAAACTGAAAATTGAAAACAGCAAAAATGGGAACGAAACTCAAAAAATTGGACACTAAAAGCAGAAACAAGGCTTAAAATTCCACTACAGAGAGGGGTTGATGGTCCCCGATAAAACTTCAAATGACTGGCGTCATTTCACTGTCACTAATAAACTGGAGAACGCGGTCGGCTGAGCGCGTGTCATCTGCTAAAATCGACGATAGATCAGGCGATAGCTGTAGACGGGAGCGTAACGGATTAAAATAGGGGCATTCAATTAAAAGGTGTCGTACCGTCCACAGCTGAGAGCAGTGGGGACAGAGTGGGGGAGGATCGCCGCTTAAAAGATGTCGATGGCTAAAAAGACAGTGCCCTATCCGGAGTCTAGCTAACATTACCTCCTCCCGACGACGCGTTCGGGAGGAAGAGGTCCAAGCGCAAGGAAGGGCTTTCACTTCCCGCAATTTATTGCGGGGAAGTGTTGACCAATGCGCCTGCCATAAATGAGCAACTTTGCGACATAAACCGCTCCGTAGATCGGTGAAGGGAAGCGACTGAATAGCTGGCCGAGGAAGAGAAACTGCAGCCTTGGCTGCTATATCAGCCGCCTCATTCCCACAGATACCAGCGTGTCCCGGGAGCCAGAGGAACGCCACCGAGACGCCCCCCAGGTGGAGCAAGCGCAGACAGTCCTGAATCCGGTGGACCAGAGGGTGCACAGGGTAAAGAGCTTGGAGACTGAGGAGAGAGCTGAGAGAATCTGAGCAGATTACGTACTGTATCCGCTGATGGCGGCGGATGTAGTGGACAGCCTGGAGAACAGCGAAAAGCTCCGCAGTATAAACCGAACACTGGTCGGGAAGCCGAAAGTGATTTGGGGCGTCGCCAACAATACAGGCACTCCCTACACCCAACGATGTTTTCGAGCCGTCGGTGTAAATAAATGTGGCGTCCGTCATTTGTGCACATAGAGCAGCAAATGCCCGACGATAAACAAGTGAAGGTGTACCGTCCTTGGGAAATTGACGAAGACCACGGAGCAGACAGATCCGGGGACGCAGCCAAGGCGGTGCTGTACCCCAAGTTGTCAAGAAGGTTTTAGGAAAGCGGAAGGAAAGAGAATGGAGCAGTTGACGGAAGCGGACTCCCGGGGGTAGTAGGGAGGAGGAGCGGCCTGCATACCCTACATCAAAGGAGGCGTCGAAAAAAGGGTCATGGGCTGGATTAGCAGGCATGGAAGACAGATGGCTAGCATATCGGCTCAGAAGGACCGCTCGCCGATTGGACAGCGGAGGTTCAGCAGTCTCGGCATAAAGGCTTTCCACAGGGCTAGTGTAAAAAGCTCCAGACGCTAAACGCAATCCACGGTGGTAGATAGAGTCGAGACGCCGAAGAATAGACGGCCGAGCAGAGGAGTAGACTATGCTTCCATAGTCCAATTTCGAGCGCACTAAGGCGCGATAGAGGCGGAGAAGGACCACTCGGTCCGCTCCCCAGGAGGTACCATTCAGGACACGGAGGGTGTTGAGCGTTCGCAGACAGCGAGCCGAAAGATAGGAAACGTGGGAGGACCAGCACAGTTTTCTGTCAAACATAAGACCCAAGAATTTAGTGACGTCTGAAAACGGAAGGTTGACAGGACCTAGATGTAAGGAGGGCGGAAGAAACTCCATACGTCGCCAAAAATTAATACAAACGGTCTTACTGGGAGAAAAACGGAAGCCGGTTTCGAGGCTCCAAGAGTGGAGGCGATCGAGACATCCTTGAAGACGTCGTTCAAGAAGGCTGGTCCGTTGAGAGCTGTAGTAGATCGCAAAATCGTCCACAAAGAGGGAGCCCGAGACGTCAGGAAGGAGACAATCCATAATTGGATTTATAGCGATGGCAAACAGTACAACACTCAGCACGGAGCCCTGGGGTACCCCGTTTTCTTGAGAGAAAGTACGGGAGAGAGTAGTGTTCACCCGCACCCGAAATGTTCGCTCTGCCATAAATTCGCGAAGAAAAAGGGGCAGCCGGCCTCGAAAGCCCCAAGAGAACAGTGTGCGGAGGATGCCTGTCCTCCAACAGGTATCGTATGCTCTCTCCAGATCAAAAAATATTGCTACCGTTTGGCGTTTCCGGAGAAAATTGTTCATGATATAAGTGGAGAGAGCAACAAGATGGTCAACTGCAGAGCGATGCTTTCGGAATCCGCATTGGGCAGGTGTTAAAAGACTGCGTGATTCCAGCCACCAAGCTAAACGGTAATTCACCATACGCTCCAAAATCTTACAGACACTACTCGTGAGAGAAATGGGGCGATAGCTAGAGGGGAGATGTTTGTCCTTTCCAGGTTTCGGAATGGGAACGACGATAGCTTCCCGCCATCGTCTGGGAAAGGTACTGTCGGTCCAAATTCGATTATAAAGGCGAAGGAGGTAACGCAGACTATGGGTTGATAAATGCAGCAACATTTGGACATGGACACCATCCGATCCAGGGGCGGAGGAGCGAGAAGAAGAGAGGGCATGTTGGAGTTCCCGCATGGAGAAAACAGTATTGTAGCTTTCGCGATTTTGAGAGGAGAAAGCAAGAGGTCGCACTTCCGCTGCACGTTTCTTCGGGAGAAACGCTGGCGGGTAATTTGAAGAGCTCGAAATCTCAGCAAAGTGCTGACCCAATGAGTTAGAAATTGCGACAGGGTCCACTAAGGTATCATGCGCGACAGTGAGCCCAGAGACCGGGGAGAAACTAGGCGCGCCTGAGAACCGTCGAAGCCGACTCCAAACTTCCGAGGAGGGAGTGAAGGTGTTAAATGAGCTAATAAAGAATTTCCAGCTTGCCTTCTTGCTATCGCGGATGACGCGACGGCATCGCGCACGGAGTTGCTTACAGCGGATACAGTTTGCCAAAGTAGGATGGTGACGGAAAATGCGAAGAGCACGTCGCCGCTCACGGATTGCGTCACGGCATGCCTCGTTCCACCAAGGAACTGAGGGGCGCCGGGGCAATTCGGAGGTGCGTGGTATTGAACGTTCCGCAGCGGTAAGAATAACGTCGGTAATATGTGTGACCTCATCGTCGACGCTGGGAAAGCGACGGTCATCTAATGTCGCTAGAGACGAAAAAAGTGTCCAATCGGCTTGGGCAAACTTCCAGCGTCGCGGGCGCATATATGGCAGTGGAGGCTGCAGCCTAAGGACACATGGAAAGTGGTCACTCGAGTGTGTATCTTCAAGGGCGAACCATTCGAAGCGCCGAGCGAGCGGAACAGTACCGATCGCAAGGTCCAAATGAGATAAATTTGTCGTGGAGGCAGACAAAAACGTGGGGACCCCAGTGTTGAGGCAAACTAGATCCGCTTGGTGGAAGACGTCTAGCAATAGGGAGCCACGTGGACAAGGATGTGGAGATCCCCAAAGCGGGTGGTGGGCATTGAAGTCCCCAACCAGCAAATAGGGGGGTGGAAGCTGACCAAGAAGATGAAGGAGATCAGCTCGTGCCATTGGTGTGGACGATGGAATGTATACAGTACAAAGAGAGAACGTGTATCCAGAAAGGGAAAGACGGACGGCGACAGCTTGGAAGGAAGTGTTTAAATGGATTGGGTGATAATGGAGAGTATCATGGAGAAGAATCATGAGTCCTCCATGTGCTGGAGTGCCTTCCACAGAGGGGAGGTCATATCGGACGGACTGAAAATGACGGAGAACAAAGCGATCATTAGGACGCAGCTTTGTTTCCTGAAGACAGAAGATGACCGGCGAGTAGGATCGTAAGAGGATCGACAATTCATCCCGATTGGCTCGAATACCGCGGATATGCCAGTGGATAATGGACATAGGGTGAACAGAAATGGAGGAATGTGACCAACGTTGCTGTCAACTCAACGACTGCTCAGAGCTTGCGACCGACAGCATGGAATGGCATTCAGCCGAAGGCAGAAGATCCTGATCCATAGGCTGGTCAGGAGCAGCTCCTGCCACCAGCGATCGGCCGGTTGACCGGCCACCAGCAGTGCGCCTCGGCGACACAGAAGACGGCCGAGGGCGATTTCCGCCAGGTGGCGCTGTGGATGGGACACGCCTTGGCGGAGAAGGAGAGGAACTGGGTTTCTTTGTAGCCTTCTTGGAAGTATGAGGTTTAGAGGAAGGAGGAACCGATGGTGGTGAAGTTGCCGTACGTAAAAACTCTTCACGAGTATGCTCTTTCTTCGAAGACTTGGTGTCGGACTTTTGGGCTCGAGATTTAGTAGAACCCGACGAAGAGTGAGCCATAGAGTGGGCAGGCGAAAGTGGTGAAGTTGAACGGGCGATCTTTGCGCTGGCCGATCTGACGACCGTGGCACTAAAGGTGAGGTCGCAAGTTTGCGTGGCCGCCTCCTTTGTTGGCCGAGGAGTAGCAAGGACAGTGCTGTATTTGCCTGTCTGAGGCACGGTGGGCTGTCGACTGGCGAATAATTTTCGAGCAGCAAAGGTCGACACCTTTTCCTTCACTCTTATTTCCTGGATGAGCTTTTCGTCCTTAAAAATGGGGCAATCTCGTGAGGATGCAGCGTGGTCACCCATACAGTTGATACAGCGAGGGGATGGAGGTGGACAAGCAGCCTCATGGGCATCCCTGCCACACGTAACACATTTGGCCGGATTAGAACAGGACTGGCTGGTGTGATTGAAGCGCTGGCACCGATAGCAACGCGTAGGGTTTGGGACGTAAGGACGAACGGAAATTATCTCATAGCCGGCTTTGATTTTCGATGGGAGTTGCACTTTGTCAAATGTCAAAAACACAGTGCGGGTTGGAATGATGTTCGTGTCAACCCTTTTCATAACCCTATGAACATCCGTTACGCCCTCGTCTGACAGGTAGTGCTGTATTTCTTCGTCAGACAGTCCATCGAGGGAGCGTGTATAAACGACTCCACGCGAGGAATTTAAGGTACGGTGCGGTTCCACCCGGACAGGGAAAGTGTGTAGTAGTGAGGTACGCAGCAATTTTTGTGCCTGGAGGGCACTGTGTGTTTCTAGCAACAGGGTGCCATTCCGTAATCTGGAACAAGACTTTACAGGACCTGCAATTGCGTCGACACCTTTCTGAATAATGAAAGGGTTGACCGTGGAGAAGTCGTGACCTTCATCAGACCGAGAAACAACAAGGAACTGTGGCAACGATGGAAGAACTGACTGTGGTTGAGACTCAGTGAACTTACGTTTGTGAGCAGACATAGTGGAAGGTGAGGAAACCATTGCGGAAGAATCCCCCATGATTACCGGCGTCTCCGATGGCGCGCTCCTCCCTTGTGGGGGCCCTCTCTGAGGGCACTCCCGCCTTAGGTGATTGTTCACACCTCAGGTCACACCTCCCGACAAACGGACGGAGGGACCAATCGGCACTTTCGGAAGGTATCAGCTCGGGTAATCACCCCTCCCTGGGCCTGGCCATTACCAGGGGGTACGTACGTGTCCTACCTGTCTACCCGGGGCGGGGAATTACGCGTTACCCCGTCACTGGCTACGCATGGAAGTGCGTGGGTCGGCCTTCAGACACGCACAGGGAGGAAGAAAGAGAAAGGGAAAGGAAAGAAGAGGTCTCAAACGCCGCAGCGGAGAAAAGGGTAGAGAGAAGAGGTAAGGAAAAGAGAAGGACAAAGGAAGGATGAAGACTTACAAGTAAGGAAGGCGAAGAATATGGTACATTTACAAGCGTCCGTCTCCGGACGTAGGCACAAACCATTCCCCCAGAGGGGGAGAAAAGGAAGGAAAGAGCCAGAGGTGAGGGGGGGGGGCGAAGATGGGGGATGGGGAAGGATGCGGAAAGGGAAGGTATGCAGCCCGGAAAGGAAGGAGGGCCACATTAGCTCGGGGTCCCGTGCTCGCTACGCACGTGTCCACAAGAGAGTTGTGGACCCCCTGGGGGGTCCCTTCTCCTTATCAGTGTTTTCCACATATTCCTTTCCTCTCCGATTCTGCGTAGAACCTCCTCATTCCTTACCTTATCAGTCCACCTAAATTTCAACATTCATCTATAGCACCAAATCTGAAATGCTTCGATTCTCTTCTGTTCCAGTTTTCTCACAGTCCATGTTTCATTACCATACAATGCTGTACTCCAGACGTACATCCTCAGAAATTTCTTCCTCAAATTAAGGTCGGTATTTGATATTAGTAGACTTCTCTTGGCCAGAAATGCCTTTTTTGCCATAGCGAGTCTACTTTTGATGTCCTCCTTGCTCCGTCCATCATTGGTTATTTTACTGCCTAGGTAGCAGAATTCCTAAACTTAATTGACTTCGTGACCATAAACCCTGATGTTAAGTTTCTCGCTGTTCTCATTTCTACTACTTCTCATTACCTTCGTCTTTCTCCGACTTAGTATCAATCCGTACTGTGTACTCAGACTTCATTCCGTTCCGGAGATCATTTAATTCTTCACTTTCACTCAGGATAGCAATGTCATCAGCGAATCGTATCATTGATATCCTTTCCCCTTGTATTTTAATTCCACTCCTGAACCTTTCTTTTATTTCCATCATTGCTTCCTCGATGTAGTGATTGAAGAGTAGGGGCGAAAGGCTACAGCCTTATCTTACACCCTTCTTAATACGAGCACTTCGTTCTTGATCGTCCATTCTTATTATTCCCTCTTGGTTGTTGTACATATTGTATATGACCCGTCTCTCCCTATAGCTTACCCCTACTTTTTGCAGAATCTCTAACAGCTTGCACCATTTTACATTGTCGAACGCTTTTTCTAGGTCGACAAATCCTATGAAAATGTCTTGATTTTTCTTTAGCCTTGCTTCCATTATTAGCCATAACGTCAGAATTGCCTCTCTCGTCGCTTTACTTTTCCTAAAGCCAAACTGATCGTCACCTAGCGCATTCTCCATTTTCTTTTCCATTCTTCTGTATATCATCCTTGTAAGCAGCTTCGATGCATGAGCTGTTAAGCTGATTGTGCGATAATTCTCGCACTTGTCAGCTCTTGCCGTCTTCGGAATTGTGTGGATGATTTTCCGAAAGTCAGATGGTATATCGCCAGACTCATTCTACACACCAACGGTAATAGTCTTTTTGTTGCCACTTCCCCCATTGATTTTAGAAATTCTGATGGAATGTTATCTATCCCTTCTGCCTTATTTGACCGTAAGTCCTCCAAAGCGCTTTTGAATTCCGATTCTAGTACTGGATCCCCTATCTATTCTAAACTGACTCCTGTTTCTTCTTCTATCACATCAGACAAATCTTCACCCTCAGAGGCTTTCAATGTATTCTTTCCACCTATCTGCTCTCCTCTGCATTTAACAGTGGAATTCCCGTTGCACTCTTAATGTTACCACCGTTGCTTTTAATGTCGCCGAAGTTTGTTTTACTTTCCTGTATGCTGAGTCTGTCCTTCCGACAATAATATCTTTTTCGATGTCTTCACATTTTTCCTGCAGCTATTTCGTCTTAGCTTCCCTGCACTTCCTATTTATTTCATTCCTCAGCAAATTTTATTTCTGTATTCCTGATTTTCCCGGAACATGTTTGTACTTCCTCCTTTCATCAATCAACTGAAGTATTTCTTCTGTTACCTATGGTTTCTTCGCAGCTACCTTCTTAGTACCTATGTTTTCCTTCCCAACTTCCGTGCTGACCCTTTTTAGAGATGTCCATTCCTCTTCAACTGTACTGCTTACTGCGGTATTCCGTATTGCTATATCTATAGCGTTAGAGAATTTCAAACGTATCTCGTCATTCCTTAGTGCTTCCGTATCCCACTTCTTTGCGTATTGATTCTTCCTGTCTAATGTCTTGAACTTCAGCCTACTCTTCATCACTACTATATTGTGATCTGAGTCTATATCTGCTCCTGGGTACGCCTTAAAATCCAGTATCTGATTTCGGAATCTCTGTCTGACCATGATGTAATCTAATTGAAATCTTCCCATATCTCCCGGCCTTTTCCAAGTATACCTCCTCCTCTTGTGATTCTTGAACAGGGTATTCGCTATTACTAGCTGAAACTTGTTACAGAACTCACTTAGTCTTTCTCCTCTTTCATTCCTTGCCCCAAGCCCATATTCTCCTGTAACCTTTTCTTCTACTCCTTCCCCTACAACTGCATTCCAGTCGCCCATGACTATTAGATTTTCGTCCCCCTTTACATACAGCATTACCCTTTTAATCTGTTTATCTTCAGCTTGCGACGTCGGCATGTATACCTGTACTATCGTTGTCGGTGTTGGTCTGCTGTCGATTCTGATTAGAACAACCCGGTCACTGAACTGTTCACAATAACACACCCTCTGCCCTACCTTCCTATTCATAACGAATCCTACACCTGTTATACCATTTTCTGCTGCTGTTGATATTACCCGATATTCATCTGACCAGAAATCCTTGTCTTCCTTCCACTTCACTGACCCCTACTATATCTAGATTGAGCGTTTGCATTTCCCTTTTCAAGTTTTCTAGTTTCCCTATCACGTTCAAGCTTCTGACATTCCACGCCCCGACTCGTAGAACGTTATCCTTTCGTTGATTATTCAATCTTTTTCTCATGGTAACCTCCCCCTTTGCAGTCCCCTCCCGGAGATCCGAATTGGAGACTATTCCGGAATCTTTTGCCAATGGAGAGAGAATCATGACACTTCTTCAATTACAGGCCACATGTCCTGAGGATACAGGTTACGTGTCTTTAATGCAGTGGTTTCCATTGCCTTCTGCATCCTCATGTCGTTGATCATTGCTGATTCTTCCACCTTTAGGGGCAATTTCCCACCCCTAGGACAAGAGAGTGCCCTGAACCCCTATCCGCTCCTCCGCCCTCTTTGACAAGGCCGTTGGCAGAATGAGGCTGACTTCTTATCCCGGGAGTCTTCGGCCACCAATGCTGATTATCAAAATTTAGGTAGTGGCGGGGATCGAACCCGGGACCTAAGAACTTTTGATTATGAATCAAAGACGCTATCCCTAGACCATGGGTACGTGAAATGGTCGCTCGAATATGTGTCAAAGAACAGACCACTCGGGACGATTGGCAAGTTTTGCAGTGGGGAAGGCTGGCCAGATTGTAGAAAGGGACCAGACTACGCCGCCATCAGTCCCTCTTACCTTGGAAGAACTAAAACTGATAAAACCTCACATCGTAAGAGAGAATTACGATGTTCATAAAGTTACTAACTATTGATGGAGAAGGAAGGAAAAAGGCCATAGAAGAGAGGAAGCAAAGAAAGTGACTAATGACAGGGGCAGGAAGGAAGCAGCACAGGTAGACAAGATACACACTCAAGACAAAACAGACTCCATAAGGAAGGGGTTGGGATGGCAGAGGGCAGGGGTGAACCACCAAGCACATTCGAAGCAAGTCCAATCATGGCGAAGGGGGGGGGGGGAGGGGGAGGGGGAGCAAGAGGGCCTGCCATCCCCTCAACCCACCGATAAGGTTGTAGGTCCCACCTTTAAATGAAGCGATAGAAACCCCCATCACGAAGAAATCGTAAAACCAGATCAGCCATTCAGGCATTGTCAGCTAACGCTAGGGGTAGCGAGTCAGGAAAGCTAGAAGTCGGTCGCAGGGCGGCTAAGTTGGGGCAGTCCAGTGAGAGGTTAACCACAGTCAACGTTGTTCCACAACGACAGAGGGGGGGGGGGGGTACTCACGACGGAGGAGATAACCGTGAGCCAACCAAGTACGGCCATTGCAGAGCTGGCAAGAGACGACAGAAGCCTTACAAGAGGCCCGTGAGGAGGACCGCCACTTGGTTTCAGAATCCTTTATCGCCCTGAGCTTGTCCCACGAAGAGTGTGCCATTATGCATTCCAAAGACCCAAAACCTGACGACGTAATGCCGAGCAAAGATTTATTTCCGGAATGTCAATAGCAAGATATGGCCCGCTAGCAGCCAATTTAGCCAGTCGATCGTCAAGTTCATTTCCAGTGATCCCAATATGGCCTGTGATCCAAATGAAAACCACTGAGCTGATGAATGCTGTCTGCGTACCAGAGTAGCCACTCGGTCGGCTGCAACAGAGTTTATAGTGCGTCGACTGTGTTTGGCTGCTTACTATCAAGACGGCAGGTGTGGACAAAGTGACGAGTTTGTGAACTACATAAGGGCGCGCTCGAAATCCACACTGAGCAGTAAATTCCGATACTCGACCCACCATACCAGCCAGGAATGACTCGTACGTCGTTTGGTGGTGATCGTGTGCTCAGCCGCCACTTTCGTCATGCTTGGCCTCCCAGGTCCCCAGCCCTCAGTCCGTGCGATTATTGGCTTTGGGGGTTACCTGAAGTCGCAAATGTATCGTGATTGACCGACATCTTCGTCCTGGAGGAAATTTTCGGTTGTTCCGTTGGGTGGGTGGAAGGGAACTGATTAGGTTGTTGGTTGGTTCTTCGGCTGTCCGTAGGTCGTGCTGCCACCCGATTATTTAGTGTTCCGCTTTGCTGCCTGTCTCGCCTGAATTTTCGTTAGAGTCACCTCCCCAGGCCGACCCTTGCAACACTTCTTAGTACCACTGTTCCGCTGTTTATGATTTTCTTTTGTCGCAAGTACTGTGCCAGGCCTTTAGCCGCGTTTGTTTTAAAATCTGCTTTCAGCCGTAATATGTAAATTCCTGTCTGTAAGGTTTCTCTTGAATTCTTAAAATGGCCTTCAGCCGTACTGTGTCAATGCTTATCTTAAGGTTGGTCTTTATTTTGAATAATTTTTGAGGCTTCAGGTGTCAAGATATTTCAAATTTTCTTGAGGTGGTTTTCTGTTGTACTGTGCAAATGCTTGTCTTTAAAGGTTCCCTCTTATGTGGAAATATCATTGGGCGTTCAGCCGAGGAATTAATTTAAATTTTCCTTAATACGGCTTTTAGCCGAAATTTGTAAATGCTTGCCTTTTAAGAATTTCCTTTGCAGATCTGAAATAATATTTGGGCGTTTAGCGGAGTATATGTTTTAATTTCATTTAAATAAGGCCTTCAGCCGTTTTTCTAAATCATTGTGTTTTAAAAGAAAGTATTTAAACTTATTGACAAGTTTATTGGGACCTCAGCCGAGAACTGATCCTTGTTGTTTTAAAGAGAAAACCGTGCACTGGTTTTCGTGGAATGAAGTTATTGTGTAACTAACAATAACTGATACAGGCCCCTTTCCACAATCTGATCCTCTCTGTCCTGCGGAACCAGATTCCAACTGGTAGTAGCGCGTAGTTACGATCCACCGACTTGTGGGTAATGGGCCCAGCACGCTTCAACGGTGGAAAGTTTGAAGTCTCTGCATTTCTTCCGTTTCGTTCTGTTTCGCGTCTGGTTGGCAGAACACTTGTAGCACATCTTCTATTGGGAAACTACTCATACCGCTATTAAACCATGGAAGCTTTTAACGAGGGAGTCTTCATCGGACGTGCGCACGTTGAAACTTCTGAGAAGGGCTGTGCTGTCTGCGGTGCGGGGGACAGCCGTAGCATATCGCTTCCAGCAGGAACACTGCCCAGGTCCTCGGAGTTGAAAATCATAATTCGGAGGAAGCGTGAAATTTATGGGCAACTGTCGGTGGACTCACTCGTTCGTAAGTACAAGGGAAGGCTTTCGAAAGACGATTATAGGGCTGAACTACAGGCTATTAGGCAAGATGAACTTATGAAGATTGGAAAACAAGTCAACGAAGAGCAGCGCTCAGCATTGGAAGTAAGGAAGCAACAGCTCTCACAGCAAATGTTGAGAACCAGGCCAGACAATCCTGAACTGCAAAATTGGAGGCTGTATTTGTGACGAAGTGGAGAGTCTAAAAATGGCTCAAGTTTTAAGACGACGTAGCTCTGGCAAACGAAGAACGTATCGAAAAGTTAAGGAAGTGTTCAGAAGAAGAGGCTGTAATTCCACAAGTGTTTTTGCTTTTAAACTCCTCTCACATTCAATTCAGTCTCTTTATTTAGTGACTGGCGTTTTTACTTCTGATCGCTTCTGGGCTTATTCAATTTATCACTTGCGAGACTGGTCGGTTCCTTCCTTGTGCAGGGGTGGCCTATGGGTTTGGTTCGAGCCAGTGTCTCCAGGACGTCGTCCGTCCTAAGGGAGTTGGGACGGGGCGGCAGTGAGGTGTGGACAGCCAGTACTCGCCGACCGTCGGCAGCACTCGTGTACTGTCCAACTGGGGAGACTCTAGTGCGAACTACCGTTGTTTGGTCGCTCGGTCGGTTGTCTCATCGGACGACGTGTATTTGGTCGCCGACCGCTTATGGAAACTGTGTGTGTGTGTGTGTGTGTGTGTGTGTGTGTGTGTGTGTGTGTGTGTGTGTGTGTGTGTGTCTTGTTCTTTGTTCCACAGTGATTGGTTTTATGATATTCGGAGTCTTGGTGCAAGTGTTCACGTGGAACTGTGTGTAGCGTCTGTGATTTCCGCTGAGTAGATGAATACTGTCTGCGTACTGGAGTAGCCAGTCGGATGGTTGCGAGAGAGTGGGCCTTGACTGTGTTTAGATGCCGATTATGATGACGTAGTGCTGCTGCGATCATCGTCCTCGCGCCTATTTTCGGTTATCGTGCCGTTGGATGGGTGGAAGGGAATTGATTGGGTTGTTGGTTGGTTCTTCAGCCGTCCGGAGGTCGTGCTGCCACCCGATATTTTGGTGATACGTTTGGCTGCCTGTCTCACCTGAACTGTTATTTTCCTCCCCAGGCCGACCCTGCAACACTTCTGAGCACCCTGTTCTGCTGTTTGTGATTTTTGTCGAATGTACTTTAAGGTACTTCACATATTAGCAACAAACTGAGGACACTTTCTCGATGTAACTGTGAAAAATATGAATGGCAGGCATTTTTTCGACTTCTGATGCTGTTACACCCATAGGCTCCATGCATTTCAATACATACAAAACCTCTTTCTTTTACAGCATGGTTAGCCGAATGAGTGAAATCCCGTTAGCAAAAGCTGAAATCGAAAAAGAATAGAGCATACTAAAAGATATGGCGGTAAAAATGGATAGAAACCTGAGATTATTGATAAGATACACAGTAAAGTTCTCAAAAAGAAGTCCAATTTACTGCACGAAATTACCCTCTCCCTGAATGAAAGCAGTAAAAAGATAGTCTAGCATGGAATTCTTAGGTCGTTCTCTTACAGAGTCGCGCAAACGTTCCGTAAAAACAATACAGAATTAGGCTTTACCAGTAGAAACACATTAGCAAACACGCTCACTCATTCTATAGAAAAACACGACCCCCTTCTGAGATCTTGGGCCTACAAAATTAGTTAGTGGCTGTGACGGAATATATGTTGGTTAGACGGGTAAAATATTTAAAGTTTCAGTGAACATACAGCTTTGCATACTATGAAGCACTCCACCTTTTAAGAACATTTGCGAAGAACGGAATATAAGGTCACAAATATTCATGACAATGTAGAAATACTACATATTGTCGAAAAAGGAGGTGCGATGGATATACTTTAAAGAGTTGGAAATTTACATCCATGCAGAACGACAGTATAAAAATATGTTGAATGAACAAACAGAATCTAAAAATATTTTGTTCGAAATTTTTTCACTACCTACTACTGCGGTATCAGGAACATCAGTAGTCCCCTGGAGACTAACTCCCCGTACCTTGATTTGTAATGTGTCGTCCTGACTGGAGTTCCACTAGAAACGACTGCACTATTATCGATTCTTACCACCAACGCTTCCTATAACCTTTGACTGTGGTTTAATCTTTGACCACACATCGATGTTTGAAAACCACCCCAGTGTGTCGCCTGGCCACCAAGAGCTGTTGCATAGCGGCATGTCGAGCATAAAACGCTGTGTGTTGATGTCTTCTAGTAAATATCATTAGCCCCACTGTTTTGTATTTTAGATTTGATTCGCGGATCCAGTTATATGGCTTTTTCCACGTATAGCGATTTTACTAACATGACGTGTCGTGAGCGATATTTTACTCTAACACCCAAATTACGATCCTTATTGATTATGGATCATAATATTGTAGTAATTTATTAGTGAAGGTGCTTGTAAGGTTATAGATAGCGCGAGAGATTCTGGTGTACAAATATCTATCCCGATACAAAAAAAATTTAGGCAGTGGTTCTTTATACAGCTTTTTCATAATTTTCACTGTGTCCAATTAATTCCGACATCTCTTTGGCATATTGGGCGGCAGGGTTACGCAATAATTTCATTTCGTATGTCAACCTCTTCCTACTTGGATCTGTGTAGATGTGTGTATTAAGTTTTTAATATCACGGCAACTCCTGATGTGGATCTAAGTGACAGGATGGACAATATTTAGTAGTTTACACTAAGGTTGTAGACAGACATCGACACCTAAGTTAGGGGGGGGGGTCGTTATCTGAAGTTCAGATATT